>NC_055990.1:50082925-51465038 GCF_018446385.1 Zingiber officinale
AATCGAGTTTGCCTATATACTTAATATTATCCTAATTGAATATTCGATCGTCTATGGGTGGACACTCAAGTTTACTCATATGCCTTATCATTATTTACTATCGGTTGGTTCTTAATGATCGATCGGATTTATTTTTATGTTTGCATTTAAAACTCAATACCCTGTCGATCATTAACGAATGATTGAGTTTATGTCATGGTTTCTTCTGAGTTTCATACCCGGTCGAGCCTTTTATGACCGATCGAGTTTATATACTTTTTAGATTAACTTAGAATTTTGATCAGTTGATGTTGATCGACCAAACTTGTAATATAAGAAATCTTTTTTAGATTCCCTGAACTTTCTATACTTAATTTCAGTAATGATTTTAACATCTTGGGAATACAACTTTTTATATCGATTATCCATACTGTTCTTTTATTGGCGACATGCTTGCCTATTACGTTTGACGTTTACTTGTTTTACTATACTCACCGCCTCACTGTTCCATCCAACAGTTCTTCTTTAATCCAGCTTTTATTATCCTTTTAATCCAACGTTCCTACTTAAAATGTTTGTTTCGATGTCCTACCCCAGCTTCTAAAGGGAAAATATAAAAAAAATCCCTGATCACTTCGTCTTCCTCCTCTCATCTGTGTTTCTCTTGTTCTTTGCTCTCCATTACCTATTCTCGTTTCTCTTATCTTTTTCTATTAACAATGTCAACCTCCTATGAATGGTACACCCAATGTATTTCTGAGTTTTCTGAATCAGAAGTCTATGAGCTTCAGTGGAATTACAACTTCCCTTCATATGTGGTCACTCCTAAGCGTAAGGATCGCCCCCATCTTCCTCCTCCCGCAAGTGTGGCGATTTTCTGGGAACAAGTTCTATGTGGTTTTATGTTTCCCATTCATCCTTTCTTTGCTGATGTTAGTATATATTTTGAACTTCCCCTAAATCAACTCATTCCCCAGTCATTTTCGATCATGACTGGTTTTGTTATTGTTTCCTATTTACTGGACTTTCCCTTGTTTGCTCGACTCTTTCACCATTTCTTCATTCCCCGCCAAGTGGAAGAGGGTGTTTTTAAATTCCAATCTCGCCCTAAGACTCCCTTATTCTATAGGATTCCTCCTCAAGGGGAATGGCGGGATAAATTTTTTTTACGAGTCTTCCTTCTTCACCTCTATATCCCCTAGCTTGGTGTTGAGAGCTTCCCCCTTTTCCTATATTAGGCAATGTTTCGAAAGACCCTGCTCTCTATTCTGCACTGGGGAAATTAAAGGGCGCAAAGTTTAATCTACCTGCCCTAATCGCCGAAGGCTTATTATTTGTTTTTGGTTTTAGCACAGTAGAAGAGACCTTGGATGTTCCCTTTAGTAAGATTATCCTTTTTACTCATGTTTTGAACTATTTTTCGTGTTATTATTAATGCAAATTCTTCTTTTCTTTCCAGCTGATGCTATTCTTCCTTCCCTCATATACAAGAATACTCGCTTGACGAGGGCAGCTTTAACTAGACTGGGTGAGGAACTGTTGAGAAATCGTCCTCCCCCTTCTACCCTTGGTTTACTATCCCCTTCCGAACAACCTCAGGAGTCCTCCCACTTCTCAGAATCATAGGGTCCCTTCACGGTGAAACGTCGGCCACCTCATACCTGAGGTCCTTGTCCTCTTTAGGATACCATAGCTACTTTTAAACAAATTCCCATTGTTCCTGCCAAAATCTCCTATTCCAAAGGTAAAGAACTTACTCCTCCTACACATGCTTGTTCTAATTTTGTATTACTTATGATGAGACCAGGACTCATCATTCCTGCCTCTCCTATTATTCCCCTAGATATTTCTTTATCAGAGGAAGCACCTATTGCTCCTGAGGCCACATTGCCCCTTCTTCCAGCTCTACCTTCTTCTTCTACTAGGCCCCATGCTAAGAGAACTCCTTGTCGGAGATCAATTACTTCTGGACCTGCTACGACACCTATTGAGCAAGACCCTCCATTAGCTAGCCTCCCATCTCCTAACCCTTCTTCATCAGCCTCTAAACATCATCCTTCCTCTTCTTCGCCATTTACAAGTTCCCCTCGTCCTTCTATTTTATTCCAACGAGGCCATAGTTTACCATCTCTGCTTGGTCAAGCTCCCATCTCTACCCCATATGGATTGTTACTGCTAAAGGGGGCATTGGCTGAGTCTCGGTTGCAATCTCAAGCGCTTCTGAGAAGAAACACCTTCATTGAACGTGCCGACGACCATACTCGTCAAGCTACTACAGTAAAATTTTTTTGAATCTAGCTTATCTGTTTTATAGTTTCCAAATGTAGTGTTATTACTATTTCTTCCAATTATATGCTTCAAGTCTACATTTGAGCAAGCTGGTTGTAGATCTGGAGAGAAATAATCAAATTTTGTAGAACAAGGTAGAAGAATTACAAGCTTCCTCTAACCTCCCCAACAATGAACTCCCCCAACTAAGGGATAGGGTGAAATCACAAGCTGAGTTTACTACCAATTTAGAAAAGACTCTACAAGACACCTGCCAAATGTTGCAATCTAAAGAGGAAGAAAGAAGGAACTTGGAATTACAGGTAGAGGGGCTTAATTCCACACTTACCATGGAAAAGGCTTTGAAAGATAAGCCCTCTCAGATGTTACTCACAAGACCTCTTTACTGAACTAGCTGGAACAATCACATGGTTCAAGATCTTATGATTTAGCTCCAGAGTTAGCTTCCAAGGACTTCGCCTTGCTCTAACAATAAGAAAAATTACGAGCCCAAGATCTACAAATAAGCTCGCTCCTAAAAGAACTAGAGGATGCTAAGGCAGAGAAGACTACTTTACTAGGGGAGAGAGATAACCTGCAATCTGAATTACAAGCATGGAAAGCAGGTGAGGAAGAACGATGACACAGCAGATGTAAAGACTATTTAACTTCCCCTGTATTTGGTGAGGAGAATGCTAGGCACATTGTAGGAACTCTTACTCATTCAGTTAATGGAGTAATCCAATAGCAGAAAGAGGTGGGTTATTTGTCTAAAGTCCCTCCTCCCTTGTTAATAGATCATCGACGAGTCAACCAAGAACTCCCAAAAGACCTCTTGAGAGAATTTAAGTAAACTTGGGGTTTTGTATTTACATTTGACAACAATTTCTAACTGATGTATATCATTCAGTGTTTATGAAATGTTAATGAAAATTAATACTTAATTGCTTTCCCTTGTGTGATTCACTTTTCTTAAGAACCACCCAAGTGTTTGTATAAATGACTTTTTCCAATATGTTGACAATATGTAGAGAAATCCCATGAAAAGATTATAACCAAAGGAAGTAGATCCCTTAGTTATCTTCTGAATAATATGTGATGATGAATGAACTTATTTCCTGATGTTCTTCAGGTTCGTATGATAAGATAAGTATCTTGTCCAGCTATGAGGTACTCCTGACTTGCTTGAATTTATATATCCGAGTGAAATTGAATACATGTTGTATATATGTTCCTTCGGATTTACCCATCCTAATAGAAAATCGGTTGGGTGTGCTTACCCGAGCAAAATATATGTTGTATAAATGTTCCTTCAGATGTTCCCGTCCAAATAGAAAATCGGTCGGGTATGCTCGCCCGAGTGAAATATATGTTGTATAAATATTCCTTCAGATTTTCCCGTCTTAATAGAAAATGGGTCGGGTATGCTCGCCCGAGCGAAAGATTTGTTGTATAAATATTTCTTCAGATTTTCCCATCCGAATAGAAAACTGGTTAGGTATGCTCGCCCGAGTGAAATATATGATGTATAAATGTTCCTTCGTGTTTTCTCGTCCAAATATAAAATCGGAAGCGTTTGCTCGCCCGAGCGAAATATATGTTGTATAAATATTCCTTCAGATTTTCCCATCTGAATAGAAAATCGGGCGAGTATGCTCGCCCGAGTGAAATATATACTGTATAAATGTTTCTTCAGATTTTCTCATCCGAATAGAAAACTGGTCGAGTATGCTCACCCGAGTGAAATATATGTTGTATAAATGTTCCTTCAGATTTTCCCGTCCGAATAGAAAATTGGTCGGGTATGCTCGCCCGAGCGAAATATATGCTGTATAAATGTTTCCTTCGGATTTTCCCATCCGAATAGAAAACCGGTCGGGTATGCTCACCTAAGTGGAATATATGCTGTATAAATGTTCCTTTGGATTTTCCCGTTTGAATAAAAAACCGACCCGGTATGCTCACCCGAGTGAAATATATGCTCAAGTACTATTAATGTTCAAACTCATGATTGATCCTAGAGAAAGTTTAAAGTCTCTGATTCCCCCTAAGGAAGCCAGATCAATCACTCCTTAGGGTCCCCCATCGACTGTTAAGGAGGTTTAAAGTCTTAGGTTCCCCCTAAGGAAGCCAGTCCGGTCACTCCTTAGGGTCCCCAATCAACTGTTATGAAGGTTACTTGGCAATAGATGAAGTCCCAGAGGTGCGACCTCTTGGAAAAGGAAGACCCGACAATAATGACAAGGTCAATAGAAGCTCCAGAAGGCAAGACGTGAAGGATGGGGAGGCATCCGAGGGACGCAAGGGCGATGGAGGAGGCTAGAAGGCTAAGTCTAGGTTGGTCGGGCGAGGGCGAGTGCTGAGTGAATGTACTCAGGGGTTAAATCCTAGGATTAGGGTTTTGCTGTACCATTACTGTGGCAGTACTGTAGCAGTCAACTGGTGTTTTCATCAGTCGATTGGTAATCGACTGTTTGCTTGTAACGGTCGAATTTCACTTAGGACCAGCCGACTGGTGGTGAGAAAAATAGTAGGTGTTTTCCTCCCGAGCTCTATTTAATAGAGCTCGGGATGCTTGGCCAAGGTTAACGAAAATAGAGGTGGTTAACCCCTATTAGATTCTCCAAGGTCTTCTTGAGTGATCAAGAGCTTATGCGAGTTTGTGGCGATGTTTCTCCACCCACAAGGAGCTACTCGAGCTAGCCGGAGGTTTTTCGAGGAGTCATCCACCGACGGATCAGGATTGTCCATCTTACGAGCAGCCGTGGAGTAGGAGTAAGTGATCTTCGAACCACGTTACATAAATGTGTTAGAGGTTTGATTGTCTTGGTTATTGCCTCTAGGTTTAGCTTTCTATTTGTTAGATTTGTTTTGTATTTTCGCTGTGCACTAACAAGCATAGGAAGCGACGATTTGGGTGAGACGCTATACACCCCCCTTTAGCGGACGTTAAGGTCCCAACAAGTTGTTGGTGCGGGAAGCATCCGACGATCGAACCTTAGTTTTGATAATGGCAAAGGGATTCAAAGTTAGGATTAATTGTTATTTAATGTGCTTAAATGAGATTGTAGGAAAGTCCTAACTGCGGTTAGGCAGGAAAAAAATCCTAGGGGGTGGTAACCTTAGGTCCTAGGGGGTGGTAACCCTAGGTGGTAGAAAACCCTAAGGGGCGATAACCTTAGGTCCTATGGGTGGTAACCCTAGGTGGAGAAAATCGCTAAGGGGTGGTAACCTTAGGTCCTAGGGGGTGGTAACCCTAGGTGGAGAAAAACCCTAGGGGGCGGTAACCTTAGGTCCTAGGGGGTGGTAAACCTAGGTGGAAAGTCCAGTCAATCTGGAGGATCGGACTGGCATCAAGTAACAATCCTGAGAGGAGTAGGTGAGGACGTGTTCCCCGTGGAGGGAACAGTAGGCGTCAGGTCGACCTAGGGTTTCCGGTTGGAAATCCGAAGTCAGACATGGACAGTCCGAAGACTGTCAAATACTATTTTAATCATATTTTTGTGTGCTAACTTTGTCTTGCAGGGTATATGTGTATTCTGTGGACTAACACATTGTACAGGGACAAAAGAGCACATTTGGCCTCGGATGAACAGTTTCCGAGGCACCTCCATGGAGCTTGGAGGCGCCTCGGGTGCGAGCCAAAAGAAGCTAGCGCAGTAGACCTGGAGGCACCTCGGACCAGGCTAGAGGCACCTTGGACCAGGCATTGGAGGCGCCTTGGAAGCCTTGAAGGCGCCTTCAAGCACATAGGGTGCGACCTGGCTCGATCTGATCTGTGTGGCTAACTCGGTGCGTTGGAGGCGCCTCGGACATGCTTGGAGGCACCTTCAGCACAGTATAAAAAAAGGTCTCGAAGGTTGCAGCAAAGACATGAATTCCAAGCAATCATTACGCTGGAAGCTGCTTACGAGACGATCCCGAAGTGCTGCATCAACTTCCCGATGACCTGAAGCTTCAGTTTCCATTTTGCTATTGTCGGTATAAAATTCACTTATAGTTTATTTGTTCTTAGCTTGTAATAGATTTTATGAAAAATAGTTGTTGCCCACCGTAAACGCTCAACGAGCGTGGGCCTTGGAGTAGGAGTCGCTCAAGGCTCCGAACCAAGTAAATCTTGGTGTGTTTCTGTGTGTTTATCTTTATTTCATTTCCACTGCTTTATTACTCGAACGATTTACGAATGTCTTTACGAATCCGAAAGAGAGTGAAAGTCACAAGCGCTATTCACCCCCCCCCTCTACCGCTTTCGATCCAACACAAGTGGTATCAGAGTGGGTCACTCTTCTACGGACTAATTACCAAGGGAGCAAAGCGCTAGAGGAAGATGGAGTTCGAAGGTTCGCATGGATGGTATATCCGGATCCCACCTCCATATGACCGAGAAGACTTCGGGTATTGGAGGTCACACTTGGAGACTTGGTTCCAAATGGATTAGAACCATTGGATCGCATTGGAAGATCCTTTCGAAGCTCCAACGGACAAGAAAGGGAAACGTCTCCGACCTCGGTATTGGACCAAGGAGCAAAGGGAGCAATTGGAGGCGGATAAGGAGGTAATGAAAATTCTATTGAATTTATTACCTCCTAACATTTTGTTGAGTGTAGGCAATTACAAGAATGCAAGTGATCTTTGGAAAAATTATTGGTTGGTCCTAGAAATATCGTACCGGTTCCACTATACAAAATTATGTACAAGTGTTGAACCTTTCCTAAACAACCTATTGTGTTCTTTAGAAATTAAATTAGGAATCGCAAACGGAACTTAACATTATTGATTCCAAATTTAACTTATCTGTTCTTAATGGTTTAGACTCGGATCGCAAGCGGAACTTAACACTATTGATCCAAATCCACCTACGTTATAAATTTAATTAAATATTAATTTCCAAAATTAGCTTCCAGGGCTGCATGGCGAGGCACTAGTCCTTCTTGGGTATGGGATCATCCACCACCGCCTAGACAAAGCCTTTTAAGGAAACTAATATTTAATTTCCTTATATAACTCTAGGTTTAACTAAAAGGAACTGTCGAATCACAAATTCAAAAAACAAAAAGAAAACACAAACTCGAATTACAATTCGAAAAACTAGAATCTAATGCCTCTTGTGTTTGTAATGCTTACAAAGAAAAATAACTAGCATGATGCGGAAGAAAATTACTAGTTATACCTTTTCTTGGTATGCTAATGACCTCGAGATCTTCTGTCGTATTCCTCGCCTCCTCTTGGACGTCGTGTGGACGACGATCCTCCAAGATGAACACCACCCAAAAGCTCCTCCTTCTTCCTTCCTATATCCGACCACCAAAAGGGAAGAAACTCCATGAGAGTTTCGGCCACCACCCAAGAGAAAATAAAGAGAAGAGAGGGAAAACAAGGGCTGGCCATGAAGCAAAGACAAAGCAAGAGGAATAGATTGGATAAGGTGCCTTCTTCTTCTCTTATTCGCCTTCTCTTTTTGTATCCGGCCACACAAAGTAACCACAAAAATTATGGCCGGCCCTAGCATGATGAAAGGCAAGGAGCTGGCCCTAAGGAGGAAGCTAGAGAGAAGAGAGAAAAGAATTAATTAGCTCTTGAGGCAACACCTCCCCTTCTTTATAATCCTTGGCCATGGAAATTAAGGAAAGATTTTTTCAATGAATTAAAATCTTCCTTTTAATCATCCCTTGATTCCTCTAATTTTCCTCTTATGGCCAGCGCCTTGCTTGGTCATCAAGCAAGGGTGGCCGACCCCTTATCATGAAGGAAAATTTCTTATAAAATTTTATTATTAAAAAGCAAAGCTCTTATAAAATTTTACAAACTCTCTATTAATTTCCTAATGTGGATGACAAAAAAGGAAAGTTTTAAAAATTAAAACCAAGTTTTAAAATTTAAAAACTTTCTTTTATAGAATCCCTATTTAACATGGTTACAAAAAAGAAAATTTTTAAATTTAAAACTTTCTTTTAAAACCATGAGGATGGTTACAAAAAAAGGAAAGTTTTAAAAACTTTTAAAACTCTCTTTTAAATCATGTGGCCTAATTCAAATAAGGAAAGTTTTATAATTTTAAAATCTCTCTTTTTAAACTTGTAGATATCTACAAAGAGAAGCTTTTAAAAATTCAAAAACACCCCTTAACTTTGAATTATGTGGTCGGCCCCCTTGTAGAAAGCAAATGCCGACCACCTTGAAGGAATTTATGGCCGGCCCTTGGCTTGGTCACCAAGCCTTGGGTCGGCCCTTCTTGGACACCAAGATGGGCTTTCATTGAGTGGATTTGAAGCATTAATGAGGCTACGACAAGGACCTAGAGGAGAAATTGATTTTGGCCTTCTGACGAGCTTGAGTATCCCGTGTTCGCCCCAAACACACAACTCAAGTTCATCAATAATAACTCATTCCACTAGAGAGTTATTATTGCACTACCGCACCAATCCCAAATTACATTATGGGCTCCTTCTTATCATGAGTGTGTTAGTCTCCCTGTGTTTAAGATATCGAATGTCTATTAATTTAATTGAGTTACTGACAACTCACTTTAATCAATGTCTTAGTCCAAGAGTAGTACCACTCAACCTTATCGCCATGTTGGAATAAGTCCACCTGCAGGGTTTAACATGACAGTTTTTATGAGCTCCTCTTGGGGACATTCTCAACCTAGATTACTAGGACACAGTTTCCTTCTATAATCAACAACACACACTATAAGTAATATCATTTTCTGACATATCGGGCCTATTGATTTATCGAGCTAAATCTCACCCTTTGATAAGTTAAAGAAATAAATACTATATATATGTGTTTGTTATTATATTAGGATTAAGAGCACACACTTCCATAATAACTAAGGTCTAGTTCTTTTATCAAGTCAGTATAAAAAAACTTACCTAAAATGGTCCTACTCAATACACTTAGAGTGTATTAGTGTAATTTATTAGTCAAGATAAACTAATACCTAATTACACTACGACTATTCCAATGGTTTGTTCCTTTCCATCTTAGTTGTGAGCAACTGTTTATAATTTATAAAGAACTGATAACATGATCTTCTGTGTGTGACACCACATACCTTGTTATCTACAATATAAATTAATTGAACAACAAATAAATGTAGGTATTTAACCATTGTGATTCTTTATTTCTAAATAAATGTTTATACAAAAGCTAGACTTTTAGTATACACTCTAACAATCTCCCACTTATACTAAAAGATTATGCTGCCATATCTGCTACCATGCATCTGATCTCCATCCCTTCAACATGCCCATCAAAAACTCTTGCCTTAAGGGCATTAGTGAAAAGATCTCATAGGTTATCATCTGATGCAATCTAGGTGGCAACAACTTCTCCTCGTTATACGATGTCTTGTATTGGGTGGTACTTGCGCTCTATTGTGTTTACTTGCCTTATGGACTTATGATTTCTTCGAGTTTACTATTGCACCACTATTATTGTAAAAAATTGTGATAATTTTGGGCAAACCAGAAATCATGTCTAAGTCCATCATGAAATTTCTGATCCATTTAATTTCTATGGCTGCCTCAGAGGTTGCCACATACTCAGCTTCAATGGTGGAGTTCGAAAAACATTTATGCTTAACACTCCTCCATTGTTATGGCTTTACCTCCTAAAGTAAACACAAAACCCCGAGGTCAACTTACTATTGTCCCTATCTGATTGGAAGTCAAAATCCGTGTAACCCACAGCGATCAAATTATCTGCCTTATAAACTAGCATATAATCTCTAGTCCCTCTAGGGTACTTTAATATATGCTTTACGGCAGTCTAGTGTCCTGGTTCTGGGTTACTTCGATATTTGCTAACTATGCCCTGGGCAAAACAAATATCTAGTTTCGTACACAGTATTACATACATTAGGCTTCTGATAGTCGAAGCATAAGGAACTGCCTTCATGTCCTTTATCTCCTTTGATGTCTTCGGAGACATTTCTTTAGATAAAGCTACTCCATGCCTAAAAGGTAGAAAACCTTTCTTAGAGTCTAGCATGCTAAAACGAGCAAGGATTGTATCGATATATGAAGCTTGGGATAAGCAAAATATTATTTTCTTGCGATCCCTTATTACTTTGATCCCAAGAATATATGCATTCTCCCAAGTCCTTCATATCGAATTGTTTGGACAATCATACCCTTACTTCCGATAATACTTTTATATTATTTTCAACTACCAAAAATGTTATATACGTATAGTACAAGAAATACCACCACGTTTCCATCACACTGCTTGTATACACAAGACTCATCCGGTTATTAAATAAATCCATAGGTTTGGATTACTTTATTAAACTGGATGTTCCAAGACCTTGAAGCTTTGCTTCAGTCCATAGACTGATTGAGCTTGCACACAAGATGCTCTTTGCCCTCTGCAATGAACCTTCTGGTTGCTTTATATGGTTATTTTCTTCAAGACTTCCATTAAGGAAAGCTATCTTGACATCCACTTGTCAAATCTCATAGTTCATATGAGTAACAATAGATAAAAGAATTCGGACAGACTTAAGCATGAGTACCGGTGAGAAAGTTTCCTTTTTCAACAAGCCTTGCTTTGAAAGTTTCCACTTTCCCATCTATCCCTCTTTTCCGATTGTAGACCCAATGACTTTTACATCATCTGGTGGTTCTACAAGCTCCCAGAATTTATTAGAATACATATATTCTAATTCTGTATTCATTTCTCAAAGATGCTGCATCTTTATCTTGGATCGCTTCGTCATATGTCCGGGAATTAAGTTCATGTTCACCAGCGATCAAGTCCAAAGACTCTTCCAAAACATGAATATTTCAGGTTGACTAATAACCCTCCCACTACGACAAGGAACTTTCTGTAATTATGTATCATCTGTGATACGTGTTGCAGTTTCTTGAAATATTTCATCTTGTACAGTTGGTACTAGATTAGACTTGTCCTTTATTATTTCCTTAAGAACAAATTTACTTATGGGCTTATGGTTTATTACATAGTCCTCTTCTAAAAATCGAGCATTGGTGCTAACAATGACCTTCTGATTTTTAGGACTATAAACCTCCTTTCGTTTCTCTAGGATAACCTACAAACAGGTGAACTCCTGTCCAACTTATCAGTGTCTCTCATGTGCTAGACCACCCAAATCCGAATATGCTTCAGACTAGGCTTACGCCCATTCTGCAATTCTATGGGAGTAGAGAGTTCTGGCTTAGAAGGTACTATGTTCACTTCCGTTTCCAGTGTATATCCTCAAAACGAATTTTGGTAATTTTGAATAACTCATCATTGATCTAACTATTTCCATAAGAGTCCTATACCTTTGTTCTACTACACCATTCTGTTCGGGTGTACCAGGTGCAGTTTGTTGGGATTGAATCCCGACTTCTGATAAGTGACTCCTAAACTCTCCTAAGAGGTACTTGCCACTACGATCTCAGTGTAGTATCTTGATACTTTTACCTTGACGTTTCTCCACATCAGCCTAATACTCTTTGAACTTATCATAGCACTTAGACTTGCGACGCATCAAGTAAATGTACCTGTATTTTGAATAGTTGTCTATAAAATAGATGAAATATTAGAAACCACCTCTTTCCTGGATAGTCATAGATCCACACAAATCAGAATGAACCAATTCCAACACATCTTTGGCTTTATACCCCTTAGACTTAAAAGCTTCTAGGTTATTCTTCCTTCCAAGTAAGACTCACAGGTTGGAAAGGTTTCCACTACCAATGAACCCACTAGTTCATTGGCTATTATCCATTGAATCCTACTTAAGTTAATATTGTTGATTAGTCCTAGGAAGATCGTACCGGTTCCACTGTACAAAAATTTTGTACAAGTGTCGAACCTTTCCTAAATAACCTATTGTGTTCTTTAGAAGTTAAATTAGGAATCATAGACGAAACTTAACATCATTGATTCCAAATTTAACTTATCTGTTCTTAATGGTATAGATTTGAATCGCAAGAGGAACTTAACACTATTGATTCAAATCCACCTACATTATAAATTCCATTAAATATTATTTTCCAAAATTGGCTTCCAGGACTGCATGGAAAGGCACATGGGCTTCTTGGGTATGGGAGCTTCCACCACCGCCTAAGAAAAGACTTTTAAGGAAAGCTAATATTTAATTTCCTTATATAACTCTAGGTTTAACCAAAAGGAACAATCGAATCACAAATTCGAAAAACAAAACAAAGAAAACACAACTTCGAAACAAATCCGAAAAACTAGAATCTAATGCCTCTTGTGTTTGGAATTCTTACAAAGAAAAATAAATAGCATGATGTGGAAGAAAATTACTTGTTTTACCTCTTCTTTGTAAACTAATGACCTCGAGATCTTCTGCTGTATTCCTCGCCTCGCCTTAGACGTCATGTGGGCGATGATCCTCCAAGATGAACACCACCCAAAGCCTTCTTCCTCCTTCTCTAAAATCCGGCCACCACCACCACCAAGGAAAAGAGAGCAAGGGGAAAGGAAGAGGGGAGAGGGTGAGCCACAAGAAGAGCTCCAACATGAAATAAGAATTGTTATATCATGAGGCCTCTCCTCCCCTTCTTTTATATTACTTGCCCAAGGCAAATAAGGAAAGACTTTTTACAAAAATTAAAATATTCCTCTTGTTTTTACTTTTCTCTTTTTATTTTTCCTTTTCTTTCCGCTTGATAGAATCAATCATCAATCATGGATTGATTGGTGATTTAATTTGGCCGGCCCCTTGCTTGGACACCAAGCAAGGGTGGCCGGTCACATCATCAAGGAAAAGAAATAATTTTTATAAAATTTTACAAAAGAAGAAATCCTCTTATAAAATTTTACAAGCTCTCTTTTCTAAAGTGGATGTTAAAAAAGGAAAGTTTTAAAAATTAAAACCATGTTTTAAAATTTAAAACTTCTTTTCTAAAATTTCCTTTTTTAACATGGTTACAAAATTAAAAGATTTAAATTTTAAAACTTCTCTTCCTTTTTTCCTTAAAACCATGAGGATGGTTAAAAAAGGAAAGTTTTAAAACTTTTAAACCTTTTTTTAAACCATGTGGCCTAATTCAAATAAAGAAAGTTTTTAAATTTAAAATCTCTCTTTTAAAACTTGTAGATATCTACAAAGAAAAGATTTTAAAAAATTCAAAACACCCTCTCATCTTTGAATTATTGTGGTCGGCCCCTTTGCACAAAGCAAAGGTCGGCCACCTTGAAGGAATATATATGGCCGACCCTTGGCTTGGTCACCAAGCCTTGGGCCGGCCCTTCTTGGACACCAAGATGGGCTTTTATTGGATATACTTGAGGCTTTAATGAGGCTACGACATGGATCTAGAGAAGAAATTAGTTTTAGCCTTCCGATGAGCTTGAGTATCCCGTGTTCTCCCCGAACACACAACTCAAACTCATCAATAATAACTCATTCCACTAGAGAGTTATTATTGCACTACCGCACCAATCCCAAATTACATTATGGGCTCCTTCATATATAAGTGTGTTAGTCTCCCTGTGTTTAAGATAACAAATGTCCACTAATTAAGTAAGTTATCGACAACTCACTTAATTAATATCTAGCTCCAAGAGTAGTACCACTCAACTTTATTGTCATGTTGGCTAAGTCCATCTGCAGGGTTTAACATGACAATGCTTATGAGCTCCTCTTGGGGGCATTCTTAACCTAGATAACTGGGACACAGTTTCCTTCTATAATCAACAATACACACTATAAGTAATATCATTTCCCAACTTATCAGACCTATTAATTTATCGAGCTAAATCTCACCCTTTGATAAGTTAAAGAAATAAATACTAAATATATGTGCTTGTTATTATATTAGGATTAAGAGCACACACTTCTATAATAACTAAGGTCTAGTTCTTTTATTAAGTCAGTATAAAAAGAACTTACCTAAAATGGTCCTACTCAATACACTTAGAGTGTACTAGTGTAATTTATTAGTCAAGATAAACTAATACCTAATTACACTACGACTATTCCAATGGTTTGTTCCTTTCCATCTTAGTCATGAGCAACTGTTTATAATTTATAAAGAACTGATAACATGATCTTCTATGAGTGACACCACACACCATGTTATCTAAAATATAAATTAATTTAACAACTACACTTAACAAATAAAATGTAGACATTTGACCAATGTGATTCTTTTATTTCAAAAATAAATGTTTACAAAAGCTAGGCTTTTAGTATACACTCTAACAAATATAACCTAGCCTTAGATGCCAAAGATATGATTGGTTCATTTTCGAAGGTTGCCTTCTCTTATTAGAGTTAGAAGATATGTTATTAATTTTCATTTGTTGCATCGTGGGAGTTATTGGATTTTTAAATTGCCAACCAACGTACCAGAACTGATAACTTCTCTCTTTTTCTTGATAACAACTTTGTTATTAAAAAAGGCAGAATATCAAGTTCTTTGAATAGTTTAGAAATTGAAATCTAGTCCTTTTTAAACTTGGTATGTAAAGACAATTTCTCAAAATCTATGTTTTATTCCTATCGAAGATAAACATCTCCCACTACAACAGCTGCTACTTTTGCAGCAGTGCCCATGGTGATTTTCTCTTCATATAGTTGTCGGATTTCCTGGAACCTCTGCAATGAATTGCAGACATGATCAGTGGCTCCCGTATCTACACACCAGGTACCGGTAGATAACACCACTAATCATGTTTTAACAACTAATGAATAAAATACACCTATATTGTTCTTGGTTCTGAAAAGACAGCCCATCTTAGAGTCCAAGTATTGTTTCCAATCGTAACTGGGACTACTAAGTCTATTCTATAATATAACAGTTAGGGGATTGACTAACATTTGAAATCCTAAGAATCACAAAAATATTTGGTCAAGACTAACACCTTAAAATCCCCATGAATTTTGTATGCCACGATAGTGTGGACGTATACAAAATCAAAGAGGAGATTTTATCCATTAATTTTATTATCTTGTCAACTTAACTTTATGACAAATAAAATTAATAGTTGGTTTATCTCTGATCAAATATTTGGTCAAAACTTTGAATTTAAAATAATATTGATTCCTCAAAATAATATCATTTAAATTCACCAACAACTCAAACACCGTGAATTTTGCATGCCACGATAGTGTGGACGTATACAAAATTGAACATTTGTAAGAGGAGGGTTATACCCATTAATAACCTTGTCAACTTATCTTTATGATAAATAAAATTACCTCAAACATCGTGAATATTGTATGCCACGATAGTGTGGACGTATACAAATTCAAACATTAGTAAGAGGGGTTTTACCCATTAATTTTATTATCTTGTCAACCTGACAAATAAAATTTCCTCAAACACTGTGAATTTTGTATGCCACGATAGTGTGGGCGTATACAAAATCTCAACATTTGTAAGAGGAGGGTTATAATTTTATTATCTAGTCAGCCTATCTTTATGAAAAATTAATAGTTGATTTTCCTTCGGTCACACAAATAATAGCAGTGTCTCCGATAGAGAGGATACTATTAAATGAGCCTAAGTGTATACCATTACTTAATACTTAGTCCATTAAATAAAATTATGCCCCTTCCGATGGAGAAGATCACACGCTCTTAAATAATTTCCTATAATCATTCAAAATGGAAGTTTGATCTAGTGATCTGCAAACAAACTCATCCAATATGGAGGAAAGCACTCAGAGCTAACGCGCAAGTTTGTTTGCATCACTTACAAACCAGTAATGGAGACTGTGGAATTTATTTAAAAATCTCTCTCCCACTTAGTTATTTAAGATGAGGAATTTTAACCTATGCAAGCATACATCACATGCACACACACATCACAGTAAATAAAAGCAATAAATTTGGAAATTAATTTTCCAACTATTATGGCATTTTCCATCACTATCCTTCGCGTGCTCCAACCCTAGCTGCTGCCATCTTTAGCCACCTCCATCAGGTCGAGTTGTCGCATCTATCTTGCTTCTTATTCTGCTACGCCTTTGGTCCTCCAATAGCACCACGCCTTACAAGGATACGATCAGCGACAAATATGAAATTTTACATATATCGATCCTATATTCCACAAAGGAATGTACATGTATTCTAAATCGAACAAAAATAAAATTCTAAAACTAATACAGCACCTGTTGTATTTTATACAAATAATCATGCACACACAAAATAATACCCTTGACATGTCCAAGAGTCCAATCACACATAATATCTATATGCCATAATAGTTGGAGCCTGCAACCATAAAGTTAGCACATCCTACTATTATCCTGCCTAAAGTATGTATGACATGTGCATAATTAATTTGAAAACCAAAACACACAGAGGCAAACGCTAGCTCTGATACCAATTGTTGGTTGGTCCTAGGAAGATCATAACGGTTCCACTGTACAAAATTTTGTACAAGTGTTGAACCTTTCCTAAACAACCTATTGTGTTCTTTAGAAGTTAAATTAGGAATCACAAACGGAACTTAACATTATTTATTCCAAATTTAACTTATCTGTTCTTAATGGTTTAGACTCGGATCGCAAGCGGAACTTAACACTATGGATCCAAATCCACCTATGTTATAAATTTAATTAAATATTAATTTCCAAAATTGGCTTCCAAGACTGCATGGCGAGGCACTAGTCCTTCTTGGGTATGGGATCATCCACCACCACTTAGACAAAGTCTTTTAAGGAAAGCTAATATTTAATTTCCTTATATAACTCTAGGTTTAACCAAAAGGAACTGTCGAATCACAAATTCGAAAAACAAAAAGAAAACAAAAACTTGAATTACAATTCAAAAAACTAGAATCTAATGCCTCTTGTGTTTGGAATTCTTACAAAGAAAAATAACTAGCATGATGTGGAAGAAAATTACTAGTTATACCTTTTCTTTGTATGCTAATGACCTCGAGATCTTCTGTCGTATTCCTCGCCTCCTCTTGGACGTCGTGTGGGGGACGATCCTCCAAGATGAACACCACCCAAAAGCTCCTCCTTCTTCCTTCCTATATCCGGCCACCAAAAGGGAAGAAACTCCATGAGAGTTTCGGCCACCACCCAAGAGAAAATAAAGAGAAGAGAGGGAAAACAAGGGCCGGCCATGAAGCAAAGACAAAGCAAGAGGAATAGATTGGATAAGGTGCCTTCTTCTTCTCTTATTCTCCTTCTCTTTTTGTATCCGGCCACACAAAGTAACCACAAAAATTATGGCCGGCCCTAGCATGATGAAAGGCAAGGAGCCGTCCCTAAGGATTAAGCTAGAGAGAAGAGAGAAAAGAATTAATTAGCTCTTGAGGCAACACCTCCCCTTCTTTATAATCCTTGGCCATGGCAATTAAGGAAAGATTTTTCCAATAAATTAAAATCTTCCTTTTAATCATCCCTTGATTCCTCTAATTTTCCTCTTATGGCCTGCCCCTTGCTTGGTCATCAAGCAAGGGTGGCTGACCCCTTATCATGAAGGAAAATTTCTTATAAAATTTTATAAACAAAAAGGAAAGCTCTTATAAAATTTTACAAGCTCTCTATTAATTTCCTAATGTGGATGACAAAAAAGGAAATTTTTAAAAATTAAAACCAAGTTTTAAAATTTAAAAACTTTCTTTTATAGAATCCCTTTTTAACATGGTTACAAAAAAGAAAAATTTTAAATTTAAAACTTTCTTTTAAAACCATGAGGATGGTTACAAAAAAGGAAAGTTTTAAAAACTTTTAAAACTCTCTTTTAAACCATGTGACTTAATTAAAATAAGAAAAGTTTTATAATTTTAAAATATCTCTTTTAAAACTTGTAGATATCTACAAAGAGAAGATTTTAAAAATTCAAAAATACCCCTTAAATTTGAATTATGTGGCCGACCCCCTTGCACAAAGCAAAGGCCAACCACCTTGAAGGAATTTATGGCCAGCCCTTAGCTTGGTCACCAAGCCTTGGGCCGACCCTTCTTGGACACCAAGATGGGCTTTCATTGAGTGGATTTGAAGCATTAATGATGTAACGACCCAAAATTCCTCATTACGAGTTTTAATAGTGGTTAAAAAATATTTGAAAATGCTATAGAAATATTCTAGAGATTTTTAGAAATTTTTAGAGTATTTTTATGAAATTTTTGGAGGCCGTTTGATATTTTTACTAAACGAAAGAAGTTTCGACAAAAAAATATCCAAGCCGAGATTCGAACCCGTGACCTCCGACCGAGCCAACTCTTAAGCGAATCCGGCTGACCAAGTGTTCCAGCGAGCGTTGCTGATTAAAAGGGGAATGAAATTTATTTAAGTAATAGTTAATAGGAAACAAAAAATAAATGGGAAAAAGGGGGTTCGGCTGAGGAATCGAACCCGCGACCTCTGACCCGGTCAAAGCACAACTTGCCAGGCGTTCCAACATATGTTTCGTAATAAAAGGGAAGCGACATATTCTTAAACCATAACAAAATACCCTAGTTATAAAGAGAGAACTTAGGGATTATTTTCCCCGTGACCTAAAACTTCTCCCTTCCTCTCCTCTCTCGCTCGCGAACGGCATGCGGCAGCTCCTGCTAGGGCGAAAACACAGCAAGCAGCTAGGGCATTTCCGACGGCCGGCGAGCACCCTTCCCCGTGAGGTCTTCACACCATTGTGATCCTCTCGTCGAGGAGGAGCCGTGAGCACAAGAAGAGACCGAGAGCTCGAGTTCTCCGAAGCCCTAGGAGCTTTCCCCTTCGGTTGTAAGTCCAAGAACATCTCAGTAAGTTGCTACTCACCTGCAGTAGAGTAGTTCTGGATTCTTATTCCTCTTGTTTTTGAATTTTTCTGTGAAGATTGTTGGTTTAGGGTTTGCTGTTGTGGGTTTCAAAGAAAGAACATGAGAGGGATTAGTATGTTGAGCATGTAGGTTTTGGTAAATTGGTTTTCCTTTGCTCCTTGCCGTGGTACTGAACCTGAAGCAGGATTGTTACTTTTTTTTGGGTTCCAGTAGCAAATTCTATACTATTTGCAATTGTACACATTGCTATACGTTCATTGGGTTCTTCAGGATTTGGATTTCGGGTTTTTCCTTCTGTACAGCTGAGGGTGGCTGGAAATTTAAGGGCAAAAAGTATTCCTTGTTTCTGGTTTTCGGATTTTCCCTCTGTATAGCATTGGGATGGCTAGAAGTTCAAGTGTAGCTAGTGTGAGTTGTTTTCCTTGCTTCGGTTTTTGTACAGCATTAGGATGGTTTGAAATGTAAGAGTAGTAAGTGTTCCTTGTTGACTTGCTTTCGGTTTTCCTTTCTGTACAACATTAGGATGACTTGGAATTAAAGAGTAGTTTAAGAAGTTCTTCTGCATTGCATTATGTTTTGGTTCCTTGTATGTTCTAGTATATTATCATGTTCACGTATCAACTTTTGATAGCAGCAGCATTATTTTAGTAGATGGCATTTCTTTTGCTTGAGCTAATTGACTTGTCTTTACTAAGGAGATTTGACTGTTCCTTTTTAGTGCTGTTGTAGCGAGATATAAGATAATGTAGTGCAGATTTTTGTTAGTTATATATGCAGATTTCTATTTAAGCTTGAAGGCAGGTTCTGTTAAAGCTTATAGTATGCAGAATTTTGTAGCGTAGTATGCAGAACTTTAGTGCAGTTTAGATTAAGTCTATTTAAGCTTAATTAGATTTGTAGATTTTTTATTGTTCAGCATTACAGATTTAAGTCTTTTAATTTGAAGCATGCAGTATAGGTTTTAATGACATGGTGCGGATGGTGCGGATGTTACTGAGTTTTCGTATTTTAGTGGATAAGATTTATTGAGATTGTAAACATTTGAGATTGTATTTTATACTCCATGTCATTCGAGTTTATTCTTGTTTTAGATTGCATGTTAAGATGAGTTCTGTTTAGTAATTAGGTATATTTTGGTGTTTGACACTTATTTAATTGCGTGGGTGGTTGATATATGTTCCAGCCACCTGTGGCTGATGTATACTATATATGTATCTCAGTTTATGGTCACCGGTACAGGGGAGATGTTGTCGAAATTTTTCGATAGAGACTCCTCGTGGTTTCGATCATACCGGTTAAGTAGAGTTAGTAGTTAAGTAGCGTCCACCTCTAGAGAGTAGTAGTAGGGAGGTGTGGTCGTTACAAATGAGGCTACGACAGGGACCTAGAGGAGAAATTAGTTTTGGCCTTCCGACAAGTTTGAGTATCCCGTGTTCGCCACAAACACACAACTCAAGTTCATCAATAATAACTCATTCCACTAGAGAATTATTATTGTACTACCGCACCAATCCCAAATTACATTATGGGCTCCTTCTTATCATGAGTGTGTTAGTCTCCCTATGTTTAAGATATCGAATGCCCATTAATTTAATTGAGTTACTGACAACTCACTTTAATTAATGTCATAGTCCAAGAGTCGTACCACTCAACCTTATCGTCATGTCGGACTAAGTCCACCTGCAGGGTTTAACATGAAAATCCTTTTGAGCTCCTCTTGGGGAGATTCTCAACCTAGATTACTAGGACACAGTTTCCTTCTATAATCAACAATACACACTATAAGTAATATCATTTCCCAACTTATCGGGCCTATTGATTTATCGAGCTAAATCTCACCCTTTGATAAGTTAAAGAAATAAATACTAAATATATGTGTTTGTTATTATATTAGGATAAAGAGCACACACTTCCATAATAACTAAGGTCTAGTTCTTTTAACAAGTCAGTATAAAAAGAACTTTCCTAAAATGACCCTACTCAATACACTTAGAGTGTACTAGTGTAATTTATTAGTCAAGATAAACTAATACCTAATTACACTACGACTATTCCAATGTTTTGTTCCTTTCCATCTTAGTCGTGAGCAACTGTTTATAATTTATAAAGAACTGATAACATGATCTTCTGTGTGTGACATCACACATAATGTTATCTACAAAATAAATTAATTGAACAACAAATTAATGTAGGTATTTGACCATTGTGATTCTTTATTTCTAAATAAATGTTTATACAAAAGCTAGGTTTTTAGTATACACTCTAACAATCTCCGACTTATACTAAAAGACTATGCTGGCATATCTACTACCATACATCTGATCTCCATCCCTTCAACATGCCCATCAAAAACTCTTGCCTTAAGAGCCTTAGTGAAAAGATCTCATAGGTTATCATCTAATGCAATCTAGGTGGCAACAACTTCTCCTTCTTATATGATGTCTCGTATTGGGTGGTACTTACGCTCTATTGTGTTTACTTGCCTTATGGACTTATGGTTTCTTCGAGTTTGCTACTGCACCACTATTATTATAATAAATTGTGATAATTTTGGGCAAACCAGAAATCATGTCTAAGTCCATCATGAAGTTTCTAAGCCATTTAATTTCTATGGCTGCCTCAGAGGCTGCCACATACTCATCTTCTATGGTGGAGTTCGAAAAACATTTATTCTTAACACTCCTCCATTGTTATGACTTTACCTCCTAAAGTAAACACAAAATCCCGAGGTCAACTTACTATTGTCCCTATCTGATTGGAAGTCAAAATCCGTGTAATCCACAGGGATCAAATTATCTACCTTGTAAATTATTATATAATCTCTAGTCCTTCTAGGATACTTTAATATATACTTTACGGCAGTCTTGTGTCCCGGCCCTGGGTTACTTCGATATCTGCTAACTATGCCCTGGGCAAAACAAATATCTAGTCTTGTGCACAGTATTACATACATTAGGCTTCTGATAGCCGAAGCATAAGGAACTGCCTTCATGTCCTTTATCTCCTTTGATGTCTTCGGAGACATTTCTTTAGATAAAGCTACTCCATGCCTAAAAGATAGAAAATCTTTCTTAGAGTCTTGCATGCAAAAACGAGCAAGGATTGTATCGATATATGAAGCTTGGGATAAGCAAAATATTATTTTCTTGCGATCCCTTATTACTTTGATCCTAAGAATATATGCATTCTCCCAAGTCCTTCATATCGAATTGTTTGGACAACCATACCCTTACTTCCGACAACACTTTTATCTTGTTTTCAACTACCAAAAATGTTATCTACGTATAGTACAAGAAATATCACCACGTTTCCATCACACTTCTTATATACACAAGACTCATCCGGTTATTAAATCAATCCATAGGTCTGGATTACTTTATTAAACTGGATGTTCCAAGACCTTGAAGCTTTGCTTCAGTCCATAGACTGATTGAGCTTGCACACAAGATGCTCTTTGCCCTTTGCAATGAACCTTCTGGTTGCTTTATATGGTTATTTTCTTTAAGACTTCCATTAAGGAAAGCTATCTTGACATCCACTTGTCAAATCTCATAGTTCATATGAGTAACAATAGATAAAAGAATTCGGACAGACTTAAGCATGACTACCGGTGAGAAAGTTTCCTTTTTCAACAAGCCTTGCTTTGAAAGTTTCCACTTTCCCATCTATCCCTCTTTTCCGATTGTAGACCCAATGACTTTTACATCATCTGGTGGTTCTACAAGCTCCCAGAATTTATTAGAATACATATATTCTAATTCTGTATTTATTTCTCAAAGATGCTGCATCTTTATCTTGGATCGCTTCGTCATATGTCCGGGAATTAAGTTCATGTTCACTAGGGATCAAGTCCAAAGACTCTTCCAAAACATGAATATTTCAGGTTGCCAAACAACCCTCCCACTACGATGAGGAACTTTCTACAATTGTGTATCATCTGTGATATGTGTTGTAGTTTCTTGTGATATTTCATCTTGTACAGTTGGTAATAGATTAGACTTGTCCTTTATTATTTCCTTAAGAACAAATTTACTTATGGGCTTATGGTTTATTACATAGTCCTCTTCTAAAAATCGGGCATTGGTGCTAACAATGACCTTCTGATTTTTAGGACTATAAATCTCCTTTCATTTTTCTAGGATAACCTACAAACAGGTGAACTCCTGTCCAACTTATCAGTGTCTCTCATGTGCTAGACCACCCAAATCCAAATATGCTTCAGACTAGGCTTACGCTCATTCTGTAATTCTATGGGAGTAGAGAGTTCTGGCTTAGAAGGTACTATGTTCACTTCCGTTTCCAGTGTATATCCTCAAAACGAATTTTGGTAATTCTGAATAACTCATCATTGATCTAGCTGTTTCCATAAGAGTCCTATACCTTTGTTCTACTAAACCATTCTGTTCGGGTGTACCAGGTGCAGTTAGTTGGGATTGAATCCCGACTTCTGATAACTGACTCCTAAACTCTCCCAAGAGGTACTCGCCACTACGATCTCAGCGTAGTGTCTTGATACTTTTACCTTGACGTTACTCCACATCAGCCTAATACTCTTTGAACTTATCATAGCACTTAGACTTGTAGCTCATCAAGTTAATGTACCCGTATTTTGAATAGTTATCTATAAAATAGACGAAATATTCGAAACCACCTCTTTCCTGGATAGTCATAGATCCACACAAATCAGAATGAATCAATTCCAACACATCTTTGGCTTTATACCCCTTAGACTTAAAAGCTTCTAGGTTATTCTTCCTTCCAAGTAAGACTCATAGGTTGGAAAGGTTTCCACTACTAATGAACCCAAAAGTTCATTGGCTATTATCCATTGAATCCTACTTAAGTTAATATAACCTAGCCTTAGATGTCAAAGATATGATTGGTTCATTTTCGATGGTTGCCTTCTCTTTTTAGAGTTAGAAGATATGTTATTAATTTCCATTTGTTGCATCATGGGAGTTATTGGATTTTTAAATTGTCAACCAACGTACTAGAACAGATAACTTCCCTCTTTTTCTTGATAACAACTTTGTTATTAAAAGAGACAGAATATCAAGTTCTTTGAATAGTTTAGAAACTGAAATCTAGTCCTTTCTAAACTTGGTATGTAAAGATAATTTCTCAAAATCCATGTTTTATTCCTATCGGAGGATAAACATCTCCAACTGCAACAGCTGCTACTTTTGTAGCAGTGCCCATGGTGATTTTCTCTTCATATAGTTGTCGGATTTCCGGGAACCCCTGCAATAAATTGCAGACATGATCCTAGAGAGGTTCATTATTGGGCCTAAACGACTTGACATGTATTTGAGTGGTCAAAGATCCAAAAATGTCAAATTGGGTCCCTCCAAGACCAAAAGGAGGTCAAGTGCTAAGGTGGTACATGACATTGGTGTTGATTCTCCGCAAGTGTACGGAAATATCATAAGTAATAATAAAAGATATTATATCCACAGGGACTGGAATAACCACTAAAGATGTCTCAACGCGAGTTAGCTAAACAACTAATCAATTGGTTTTCAAAAGCTAAGTGTAACTATGAAAGGTAAACATAGAAATTTAAGAATAAGAAACAAGAATAAGGGCAATGATAAGGGATGTTCTAGGAGTTTTGGTTTCTTTGTAAGGTTATCAAATGTAAATGATCTACCAAATCTTATTCCACAATTGTCCATTATTTGTAGAAGGTTGTCGGTTCTCTCTTGCAATAGACAACCGGTCTAGGACTAAAATCTATACCTAAATGTGATCAATTAGGTATGAATCTATGTTGTTCTTACACGGGCTTGTTCCTATCATGAACATCCCTCGGATAATCAACATAGGAGTTCACAATTCATCAACCGTATAAAGATACAAAGATTAATGCATACTATCTATCCTACCCCCTTGAATAACTCTATTTCACCTTCAAGATCATCCCTCAAACGTCCTTACACGAGCATGTCTGTCATGTACGTCCCTCGGAAAATCGAATGAGGAATTACCTCTACAATATCCATAAGATATCCAAACATTCAATCAAGCATGGTAATTAAGCCCTAATCACAACAATCCACACAAGAAAGAATAGATACAAATAGGGAAAAATCATAGAAATAGGAAATTGCCATGTCTACAAGAGTTTTATATCAAATCATCCTTACAATTACTTCCTCCATCCTAGAACAAGAGATCTAATCCATAGAACAAGGGAAGAAATCCAAAGATAAGAAGAATACAAGCATCTTGATCCCAAATCCAAGAAAGAAAGGGAAGAAAAGCTTATCTACGATGAAGAACCATCTTCGGATCCAATCCTCATTCCTCGGAGTCGAAACGATGAAGATATGCCCTTAGATCGCCGGAAATCCCTCCAAGAAGGTGGAGGAATGCCCAAATCTTGATTTCCCCCAAAGAGGGAGAAGATCCCCTTTCAATTCATGAAGGAGGCCTTATATATAGAGGAGGTTTGAGCGCCACACGACAGAGGCATGGTTGTTTGAGGTTCACATGGCCAGGGCCACTCCCTTCTCTGCCAACCTTACACGGTTGTGTGTGATACACGGTCGTGACATGCTTCTTCCACAACTCCCTTTGCATGGCCGTGTAGATCTACACAGCCTGAACAGCCTCTGCCTCTGGAAACCTTGCACGGTCGTGTGGTGCACATGGGCAGGGTCTTCTTGGTCTCTGTAAATGTTGCACGGTCGTGTGGTGTACATGGCCGAGGCTTCTTTTGGCTTCAAATCTTGGCACGGTCATGTGAGGTTCACACGGCCGAGGCCACTTCCTTTTCTGTTGCAACCACACGGCCAAGGATCTCCACACGGCCTGGGCATCTCTCCATGGCAAGGTCGTGTGAGGTTCAAGTACAGCGCATTCCTCTCTAGCTTCACTTGCAGATTTGGCCTCGAACATGAATCCTTCACCAAATTCGACCCCTGTACATAGAAAATGCACAAAAGCATATCTCTGAACAAAAAAGAGTAAATATGCTGAAAGGAAAGCTGGAAGTACGAAAATGCATAAATAAAGTATGCTCAAAGTATGTGAATATGCGTCAAAACATGCTAAACAGTGGATATAATCAACTCACATCACACCCCCAGACTTAAACCTTTGCTTGTCCTCAAGCAAAATGTGGCAATCTAAATTCATATGTTTTACAATGCTCTCATATCCCTAATGCATTCTCCTAACTCTATCAAAAAGTTCCATTAACAAGCATGATCATGGAAACAAGTTAAGTATGGCTCAAGCATAAGTCTCTTATGCACAGTGCAAGGTAACTTAAAACTCTTCAAGTTTCAATGTATGTCCTAGTCAAGTCATCATCAAATTTGAATTCCTAATGTTTTCGGTGATAGACTAGTAACCAGTGATAGGCACTTACTTGCCACACACTTGGTTCATATTTCTCAATCAACCCAAGGTCTCAACGGCGTGCTCAATCTTAAGAGAAACTAAGCAGTCATTTCTCCAGTAACCTAACTCAGTCTCAAAGGGGTAACTTGCTATATTCCACTCACGACAACTATTTTTTAATATCCCTTATTCAACTTTTTTTTCTGCTTTTTTCCTTTTTTTTCATAAGTATTTGTATTGTGCAAAACTTATTTACAAATGTACTTTTAGCACAAATATTGGGATATTTTGATTTTTCCAAATGAGCTTACATGATTTGAGCCTCATCCAGTAACCAAAATGAAGTTTGAAAAATCACCATGGAAACCAAGTACTAATCAAACAAGATGAATCATGACTATTTCAATGATATCAACCATTCAAGCATCAAGTATAATGAAGTGAAGGTAAGATCCTTAAGGTCAAGCCAAAACTAAAACTCATCTCCATAAGATACTTAGCTTATTTCATGCTACTCAAGATAGAGAAAAGAGGTACATTAAGCATACTACTAGCATCATTTGAACATCATGAATCTAGATAATGAACGTGCTAACATTTAATCTTGAAGACAAGAAAGCATATAAGTGAAGTTTTGATGTTCTCAAGATGTATGCCATAAAGTTTTCAAAAGATAGTTAAGTGACTATCAAAAATCAAGCAATCAAAGCAAGAGAAAATACAAAACAAAAACTAAACATGCAGAAAACAAGCAAAAACTGAGAACTAGAATGCATAGAGAAAAAGAAAAATTCAGGTTATTAACACCCCCCCCCCCAGACTTAAACTTTTCATCGTCCCGATGAAATCAATATGGTGGAGGAGGTGGAGGTGGAGGTGGAGGTGGAGGTGGACGAGGGAAAGGAGGCCTAAGCCTACGAGGTTGGCCAATGGGAAAACTAGGAAAACCTAGAGTTTCGCTCAGGATTATATGATACTCAAACAAAGCATCAACTTGTTGGCTAGTGACACTCACGATCTACATAAAATCTCTCATTCTAGCCTGATCGGTATCATAATCCTGGACAAATTCAGCCACTTGACCTTGAAATTCCTCGTGAACTAAAAGTGATTTTGTACTTCTCTAAACTGGTCATTCGATAAAGAGAAGTGACCTTCCAACATTGCTCATTGGGTATTTTGCTTCTCATGAAGTGAGTCTAGAGATGCATGAAAATCTGAAAAGTCAAATCTGGAGGGACCCATACCATAGGCAAAAGAATGCCTAGCAGGATCCGGATGATCGGAGGGTTGCGGGTGTCCAGATGTCGAGGGCTCAATGTGTGGCTCTGTATCTCCGGATATGGAAGGAACATTCTCGGGGTCTAAATCAGTGATTACCCAATTAGCTGGGTTGCGAACTGAAGTTCGATCAGGACAAGGAAGAGGTAAAGGAAAACCATTCGACCTTGGAAATGCAAAACCATTCTCATCCCGACAGATTATTTTCATAGCAAGACATGCATCCATGTCATCATATCATTGTCATGAATAACTTCCAACTCATCCAAATCAAGTTCCAAGTTAATTGCTATTTGAGTAATCAAACCACCAAGAACTATTGATCCCGAAGATGCCCTCGCAGCTCTCGCTAAGGTTTGCAAAAAATGAAAATCGGAATCAAAATCAACCTTATGCAACATAGCCCATAGAGAATAAAGTTCTACTTTCTTAACAACTTCATCACTTTCCCCTCTACCAAAAATAGTTTTGCTCATGACTCGATGTAGATATCTAAAAACAGGGTTTTGCATGTGAGAAGCCTTGGCTCTAGAGGGCTCATAAGGTTGATCTAATCCAGTGATCGAACTCCAAAAATTATTCCAATTAATCCTAGAATCAAACTCCGAGAGCTACCGGAAGACAATCCAAAACAAGTGTTAAAGTCACTAAATGTCCATTGAAATTCTTGACTCATTAATCTAAAAGTTATCTTCCCAATATAATCATCCTCATTGGCAAAATAGACTTCTAGTGAACTTAGAAACTCCAAAACAAGGAGAGAATAAGTAGGTAGATGTGTGTACAAAATATCACTCCAATCTAAGAACCCAATCATCTAATCTATATCATCTCTAATTCCAATCATATCTAAAATGGTTGGGTCCATATACCTAGTACACACGATCTTTCTATTGACAAGAATTGCAAATCTAGTTATTTGATCATCATTTCTAAAAATGATATTGAATTCATGGTCATTACCTTCGTCGCGTGAGGTCCTCTTTCCTTTGCCTTTCACCGGTTGTTTCCCTTTATCTTTGGTTGGCTCCTTTCCTTTGTCTCCACTAGATCCACCACCCCCCCCCCCTTTCGAAGTCTCTTCAGAAGGTTGGACATATTGTCAAGTTTGAGTGGGGAAGCCTAATGTTTGTGATTAGAGAAGCTAGATCTTGAAGAATAAGATCTTATGGATATGAAAGTGGAGATCTTGAGTCTAGGAGAAGATAAAAATCTAGACCTAGATGAAGTTTGTGGAAAAGAAAGAGTTTTAGACCTAGATCTAAGAAGATTTGGAGAAAAGGTTGAAGAAGAAAGGAGTTTTGGAGAGAAGAGGGTGTTGAGATGAGGGGGTGTGTGGTGGACATTGCTTAAATCTGGCCGTGTATAGGAGACACGACCTAAACAGTTTTCTCCACACGGGTCGTGTAGATCTACATGGTCCCTGCCTTCTCCCTCTCGGGTTGACTCACACGGCCGTGCCAATTGGCACGGCCGTGACCTTCTTCTCCTCGGCTATCCTTGCACGGCCGTGTCTGGGACACGACTTCACCCATTTCTTCCTCTGGAATTAGCACACGGCCATGTCGGATGACACGGCCAGTGCATGCTTCTGTACTGGTTTCTTCACATGGTCGTGTGTGAGACACGACCAAGAAGCTTTCCTCCTCTAGATTCTTCACACGGCCGTGTCTGGGACACGGTCATGCACCTTTTCTTCTCTGAGGACTCTACATGGTCGTGTCATGTAGACACGGCCAGAGCATCTCCCTTCTATGTAGCATATGCCTGGCTGTGTACAGCACATGGCCATGCTCTGTTTTGCTCCACTTGATGATTTTTATCCTTTCTTGCTTCTCCAATACTTCCATGCCCATGAAGCAATCATGGCCAGCTCATGGAAGTGAAATTTTGACCTGAAAACAAAACCAAAAACAATGTAAAAGCACTACTAATGAAAAATTAAAAAAAAATGAAATGCATTTAACTAAAAGAACACTTGGGTTGCCTCCCAAGAAGCGCTTGTTTAAGGTCTTTAGCTCGACCAATCTTGATCACTCTTCTCTTTTCCTCGCCTTGGCAGGGCAAACATATTTTTCATTTTTGTTGGGAGGTCTTCTCCCAACATCTTCCACCACATTATTCTCTTCATTTGGTGGCCTCCCATGAAGATGGAAGTTCCATTCCTCAAGTTTGTAAATGCTTGCCCTGCTACAAGCATTCAAAAGAGAAGAAACATGGTTAGAGGCATTAGATAAATCATATTCCAACCGTTCCTTACCAATTACCAAAGAAAGTTTATGATTTTTAACATCTATAATAGCTCCCACTGTAGCAAGGAATGGTCTTCCCAATATGATAGGGATTTTTGGATCCTCCTCCATGTCTAGCACAACAAAGTCGGTGGGGATTATACTCCCACCTACTTCTACTGGCACATCTTCTATGATACCCATAGGGTACCTGCAGGAATGATCAGCAAGTTGCAGTGCCATAGTAGTAAGTTTAAAGTTTTTGAGACCTAATTTATTATAAATAGAATAAGGAATTAGGCTAACACTTGCCCCCAAATCACAAAAAGCTTTCTCGATAAATTCAATTCCTATATTGCAAGGAATATAGAAGCTCCTTGGATCCTTTAGCTTTGGGGAAGTATTCTTCTCAAAAAGAGCACTGCATTCCTCTGTAAGCGCTATGGTCTCTATATATCCTCTCCGTCTTTTATTTGACATGATGTCCATCAAGAATTTGGCAAACTTGGGCATCTGTAGAATTGCATCAATAAGTGGCACTTCAACACATCTTTCCTTAACCTTCTCCAAGAATTTGCCAAACTCTTCATCCTTCTTGAGCATTACAAGTCTTTGAGGAAAAGGGGCAACTCTACTTTGTTGGTTAAGTGGAAGAGTCTCTTCAACCTTAGTGGTACTCTCCTCATCATCTTGAATCTGATTTGGTGTTGGAGGAGAGAGCTCTTCTTCAGTTTGCATCCCTTTTGGAGCAGTCACTTGGGGATCTCCCAAGGTCCGTCCGCTCCTAAGTTCAATTCTATTATAATGCTCCATAGGATTAAAATCAGGTTTACCAGGTAGTAGTCCTGGTGCTCTAAAAGATGAGGAAGCTAATTGGGCAATCTGGCTATCCTGAATCTTTTGATGTCTATCAGAATTATCCATTCTCTGAGTAAGCTTCAAAATGTCCTGCTTCATTTCATTCTGATTAGAGATAATTTCTTCAAACATCTTTTTGATTTTAGACATAGGAAAGCCTTGAGAAGATTGTTGCTGAAAATTCTGCTGCCCAGACTGAAAATTAGGTCTTGCCCCCATAAATGGTCCTTGATCTTGATTATTCCTATAGGAAAAATTATGATGACTTTTCCACCCAGGGTTGTATGTATTTGAGTATGGGTTGTTATGCCTTTGATTAAGACCCATGATGGCGTCACATTGCTCTAATTGATTGATTTGTGCAATGATAGCCCCTAATGGACATGAGTCATTAGAATGTTTTGAACTTCCACATACTTCACAAGAAGAAACAATGGCATTAACTGTACTTGAAGTAGCTCCCATGTTTTCAAATCTCTTTGTAAGAGCATCCAGTTTTACAGCCAATAAAGTAACTAGATCAACATCAAATTTCCCTGATACTTTTGTTGTTGGGTTCCCACAAGAATAACCACCACTTCTTTCATTAGCCCATTGATGGTGATTTTGTGCTACACTGTCAATTATTTCTTCGGCTTCATCCAAGCTCTTGTTCATAAGTGCCCCTTCAGTAGCTGAATCAAGGGACACCTTTATATGATAATTGATGCCATTATAAAATGTATGTAACACTAACCACCTCTCCAAACCATGGTGTGGGCATTGTCTGAGCATACTATTATATCTATCCCAAGCTTTAAATAGAGATTCTGAGTCGGCTTGTTTGAAACTTGCAATAAGATTCCTCATATGAGTTGTTTTATTGGGAGGATAGAATTTATCAAGAAATTGCTATTCACATTGTTCCCATGTGGTGATGCTATTTGGAGCTAAAGAATTTAACCATTGCTTAGCTCTATCTCTTAAAGAAAACCCAAACAATAGTAAGCACACAGCTTCGGAAGGAACACCATTCATCTTCATTGTGCCACATATCTCATAGAAGACCTCCAAGTGTTGATTCAGGTCTTCATGCGGTCCTCCACCAAACTGATTTTGCTGCACTATAGAAATAATTCCAGGTTTGATCTCAAAATTATTTGCTTCCATTGAAGGCCTTGAAATACTAGATCTAAACCCTCTAGAGTAAGGTGCTACATAATCCTTTAGTGGTCTATTAGCCATGATAGAATGTTCTTGTTCTTTTAAATGTCTTTGCAGAATTTTTCTTCTATGAAATGTTCTGTCTATCTCAGGGTCTAGAGGAAGAAGTTCTCCTGCAAAGTTAAATCTTCGCATACACAAGAACAAGATTGCGAAATGATAGTTGTTCAAAAGAAAAAGAAAGAAGAACGAAACTGATTCAAAGACAAGAAAGACAAAGAAAAATTAGATTAGAATATTAGAAAATTAAAAGTGCAAAATTAGAATTGCAACAAGCAAGAAGTAGAAAAGAATAAATGAAAAAGTTATGAAAACAAAATTCTAAAATCTAGATTCAACTATGCAAATGAAAAGAAAAGAAAAGTTATGTTTAGTCTAACTCAATTGATAATCCCTAATGTTATAGCGCAGTCCCCGGCAACGGCGCCAAAAACTTGTTGATTCTCCTCAAGTGTACGGAAATGTCGTAAGTAATAATAAAAGATATCGTATCCACATGGACTGGAATAACCACTAAAGATGTCTCAACGTGAGTTAGCTAAACAACTAATCAATTGGTTTTCAAAAGCTAAGTGTAACTATGAAAGTTAAACAAAGAAATGAAAGAATAAGAAACAAGAATAAGGGCAATGATAAGGGATGTTCTAGGAGTTTTGGTTTCTTTGTAAGGTTATCAAATGTAAATGATCTACCAAATATTATTCCTCAATTATCCATTATTTGTAGAAGGTTGTCGGTTCTCTCTTGCAATAGACAATCGGTCTAGGACTAAAATCTATACCTAAATATGATCAATTAGGTATGAATCTATGTTGTTCTTACACGGGCTTGTTCCTATCATGAACGTCCCTCGGATAATCAACATAGGAGTTCACAATTCATCAACCGCATAAAAATACAAAGATTAATGCATACTATCTATCCTACCCCCTTGAATAACTCTATTTCACCTTCAAGATCATCCCTCAAACGTCCTTACACGAGCATGTCTGTCATGTACGTCCCTCGAAAAATCGAATGAGGAATTACCTCTATAATATCCATAAGATATCCAAACATTCAATCAAGCATGATAATTAAGCCCTAATCACAACAATCCACACAAGAAAGAATAGAAACAAATAGGGCAAAATCATAGAAATAGAAAATTGGCATGTCTACAAGAGTTTACATCAAATCATCCTTACAATTACTCCCTCCATCCTAGAACAAGAGATCTAATCCATAGAACACTAAAAGAAATCCAAAGATAAGAAGAATACAAGCATCTTGATCCCAAATCCAAGAAAGAAATGGAAGAAAAGCTTATCTACGATGAAGAACTGTCTTCGGATCCAATCCTCGTTCCTCGGAGTAGAAACGATGAAGATCTGCCCTTAGATCGCCGGAAATCCCTCTAATAAGGTGGAGGAATGTCCAAATCTTGATTTCCTCCAAAGAGGGAGAAGATCCCCTTTCAATTCATGAAGGAGGCGTTATATAGAGGGGAGGTTTGGGCGCCATACGACCCCGAGGCACGGTCATCTGAGATTCACACGGCCAGGGCCACTCCCTTCTCTGCCAACCTTACACGGTCATGTGTGATACACGGTCGTGACATGATTCTTCCACAACTCCCTTTGCATGGTTGTGTAGATCTACACGGCCTGAACAGCCTCTGCCTCTGGAAACCTTGCACGGTCGTGTGGTGCACACGACTTGGTCTCTGGAAATGTTGCACGCCCGTGTGGTGTACATGGTCGAGGCTTCTTTTGGCTTCAAATCTTGGCACAACCGTGTGAGGTTCACACGGCCGAGGCCACTTCCTTTTCTTCTGCAACCACATGGCCAAGGATCTCCACAAAGCCTGGGCAACTCCCCATGGTAGGGTCGTGTGAGGTTCAGGTACAGCACCTTCCTCTCTAGCTTCGCTTACAGATTTGGCCTCGAACATGAATCCTTCACCAAATTCGACCCCTGTACACAGAAAATGCACAAAAGTAGATCTCTGAACAAAAAAGAGTAAATATGTTGAAAGGAAAGCTGGAAGTACGAAAATGCATAGATAAAGCATGCTCAAAGTATGTGAATGTGCGTGAAAACATGCTAAACAGTGGATATAATCTATGCACATCAATTGGTAAGGGAAGAGTGACCAAGGACAAGGGAAAGTCATCCAAGGCCAATAAGAAGGAATATACTAGGGTGACATATAATTATGGCAAGGATGAGGTGCCAAATTGAAGGACAAGAAGAAATTAACCAAAGACATGGTGTCGAAGGTTAAGAAAGACAAGTTTGTAGGTCAAGTGTCACCTATAGTACACCATGTGGGTGTAGCCATAGCAGATGAGTCATGTTATGCAACCGCAAGTGTATGGTTTCGTCGTCAGTAATAAAAATATCGAATCCGCAGGGACTGTTGATTAAGCACTAGAGATGTCGCAAGGTAAGTTATCTAGATGGTCGAAAGCTGGCTTTTGTGTTTGCAAACTAACGAGGGTGATTGAAAAGGGAAAGAGAAGGATGAGAGAAAGAGAAAGAACTGATCTTGGATAGAATGAGCTTCGGGAGATGGATTCTAGGATTTCGGTTTCATTGTAATACTAGGAGATACTACATAGATTGCTTAGTTTCTACCTTCTATGTCCATGCTCTTGTAGGAGGTTAGATTGTTTAATATCCCTAAGTATCGAATAAAGACGATCCCTGTGAAATCCTGTAACGGTTAACCCCCCCTGTCACGAGGGTGCCTCAGTAGATCACAAGGATACACATCTAGTAAATAACAATAAGGATAAGGGTTACCTACCTCCTTATGGAGGAATTGCCTCCCCCTTCAAGAGAATGTCCTAGACGTCCGTGAACGGGTTACCCTTGTCACTAGGGCCCCTCGGGTATACGATCTAGAGCACTCTCTTTACGAGAGCAGCAGTTCCTAAGGGATTGTTTCTCCTTTTAAGGGAACGTCTTAGACATCCGGAAAGGGTTACCCCTGTCACTAGGGTACCTTGGTCAATATGCTCTAAGGTATCCCCTTTGCGGGATCAACAATCCTCCACATCAAGCAATCAAAGCATAGAAACGTAAACATGGCACGCACGCAACTCATCAAGCACGAACAAGGCATCAACAGGTCATTGAATAGAAATAAGGTGAATCTACATAGTTCTACATCTCCATCATATTACAAATACTTCCTAATCATAGGACAAGATGTCTACTCCATTGTGGGGGAAGAACAACCTCAAAACATAAAGAAAAGCATACTTACAACCCTAGAAGAAAAGGAAGAAGAGATGCTTGATGATTCCGATGTCTTGGGGGTACTTCCTTGCTCCAGAGATGGACGAATCGTGAAGAGACGGTGGTTGATGAAGCTCGACAGCTTTTCCCGAGGGGAGGGACGAAGTCCCAAACCAAAGATGATCTAAAAATAGGTTTCTTGACCCTTTTATAAGCTAGGGTATGGGCGTCGCACGGCCCGTGGTCTTCGTCACATGGCCGTGTGGAATCTACACGGCCTCATACGGCTTCCTCTCGGAATAAGTCACACGGTCGTGCAAGGTTGCACAGCCGTGGCCTTCTACTTCTCTGCAAAGGTCACACGGTCGTGTAGAGTCACACGGTCGTGACCTTCCTCCCCTCTGGAATGTTGGCACGGTCGTGCCATTTGGCACGACCGTGTACTGCTTGGCCACGGGTTGATTCGCACGGCCGTGCCATTCGACACGGCCAAAGCCCTCTTCATCTCTGGATTGCAAGCACTGCTGTGCCATTTGGCACGGCCGGAACATGCTCATGGCCATACGGTCGTATGGCCTTGCACGGCCCAAGCTCCTATGTACACTTTTGCTCCATTTTCGCTCCAAATAACGTCCTGTCAACAAGAAAATAAGCAAAGAGCAGATTTCCGAACAAATATAATGAAAGTATGACATTATAAATAAATAGGGTGCAATAAACATAGAATATGCTATTAAATACAAGTAGATGTGCGTCCAAACATTCATAAATGATCATAAGATCTACGCACATCACACCCCCAGACTTAAACCTTTGTTTGTCCTCAAGCAAAACCCGCAATCTAGATTCATGTGGTTAGATAGTGCATCATAATCTCTAGCAAGTCAATATAATTCTATCAAATGATTTCATTGATGATCAAGATACAAAAGTAGTTTAAGTATGACCTAAGTAGTAGTCCTCCGTGCTCAGTGTGAAAGTGGCCTAAATTTATCAAGTTTCAATCCCTAAGTCTAGTCAAGTCGTCATAAAATTGTGTTCCTTATGCTTCCGGCGATAGGCACTTACCTGCCACACGCAAGGTTCGTTCCCCTTAAAAATGATATGCATCATCTACACAAGGTCTCAAAGGAATACTCAGTATCAAGAGAAACATAGCATTCATTTCCCCAGTAACCTAACTCGGTCTCAAGGGGTGAATTGCTAGTTTCCACTCACGACAATAAATTTTTTATCCCTTATTTTTTTTTCCAATCAAATTTTTTTTTTCTTTTTGAATGTTTGCAATGTACCAAACTTGAACAAACTTTCTTTTTTTTTTATTTTTTTTTATTTTTTTGGGATTGATTTTTCCAAACGAGCTTACATTATCTTAGTTTATCCAGTAACCAAAATGTAGTTAAGAGGTCACCATAGAAGCACAAGTACTAGTCCAATTCTATGAATCATGACTATTTTAGAGTTATCAACTATCAAAAATAGGCATAGTGTGTAGAGATCCTAAAACAAGGCCAATACTTAAACTCTTATAGTAAAAGCATTGCTCACTTCATGCTATCAAAGATAGAAAAAGATATATTACTAAACATACTAGCACCATAAGTAACACATAAAATCTAGAATAAACGTGCTAGTATTTTGCAATAAGGAACAAACAATCATGATGTGATGTAAGATGTAACTACAAAAATTTTATTATGCAAAAAGAAGAAAACAAAAATAAAAACCAAATGCATCTAATACATCCCCCCAGACTTCAACTTTTCATTGTCCTAATAAAAACTAAAAATAAAGTGGAGGAGATTAAAAGTAAGAGAAGTTACCAAATGATGCGTGTCAAGTATCCATATCATTAACTTCTCTATCATGTAATTGCACTCCTCCTAATCTTTGAGTCCTATAAAAGAAGATAGACAACAAAAATTAAGTAGAGGATACATGTTTATTATAAAGAAAGAACTAAAGATATAAAATAAAACAAGGAAAATAAACTTGGGTTGCCTCCCAAGGAGTGCTTGTTTAAGGTCATTAGCTCGACCACCTCATTAGATTCATCAAAATCTCGCTCTTGGAGAGGTAAGATATTTTAGAACCCTCTTACCAAGGGCTCTTATTATGAAGGGAGCTTTCATCAAAAAGTGAAGAATCACTCTCTCCATCTTCGTCTTCTTGGAAATTCTTTCAGGAGGTCGAAGACGGTTCAGATCGAACTTCCAATTATAGGCCCCATGAAAATCTGCACACCCAAAAGAAAAACATACCTCTCCCAAGCATGGTATATTAGATGGAACTAGAACCTTATTAATATGAATTAAGTATGTATCAAAAATTGAATCACATCCAATAAAATCAATTATAGGTACATCTATGAAATTTTCTAAAAGATCACTAAGAATACTTACCTTGCATTGTTGAGATGTACCTGAAAGTTCTAAACAATGGGATGTGACTTCTTCAAAATTAGGAATTGGTTCTGGTTCTGGTTCTAGCTCAGGTGGAAGTGGCTCTGAAAGTAGTGATTCTTGGGGCTTTGCTTTTGTTGCACAAGTCCCTACACATTGGTCCACAACATGTTCAATCCTTGCAACTCTCATAATCTCAGAAGGTTGTGTGGATGAAGGAGGTGATTCTTGAGATGTTGTTTCCACACCACAGCTCCCTACACTTCCTTCCAAATCATAATTATCAACACAAGCATCGAAAAATAAACCAACGTCTATATATTCAACAGGAGAATCAACTATAGGAGGATCATTGACTTCGTTTGCATTTTTACGTTGATCTACCTCAATACATTCATCATATGAAAATTCAATGTCACTATAACATCCTGTAAAATCTGGAGGAAGATCTGAAAACTTATTATCCACTGCATTATTATCACAATCCTCATCTGAAAAGTCCTCATCTTCATATACATCCAGAAATCTACACTCAAGCATTTTTGTATCACAGAATTTTCCAAGATCTTTATCTTCATTGACCCTCACTAGCCTTTGTGGAAAGGGAACCTTTAGTGAAGATCCTGGGAAAGGTACTTCCTTTTTTTCATATTCCTTTTGAGCTTGTGGAGGAGGTCCAATTTGCATATCTAGTGTAGGTGTGATCAATCGTTGAGGGAAAGGTACTTGTGGCCTTTGGGAAATTCCTGGAGTAATAGAGCTGAGTTTTTGTGGTCTTCTATTGTTCTTCTCCTCAATTCTATACAAGTCATTTTTCAGAAGTTCTTCATGATTCTTGCCGCTCCTCAACTTAATATCATTACAATTTTCACTAGATCTTATTTGTATAGGAGGGGGATCTTCTTTGAACCATTTTGAAACTATGCTCTCAATCTTTGCCCCCAAATGTTTGAACTCCTCATTCTGTGACTTCCGAATTTCGACATTCTTGGGTGGTTGAATTGTAACTCGTTTGACGGGCTCTCTATCATATATGGCTTGTACTTCTTGAGAGTCTGAGGGAGATTCCATCCAACTTTTGTTCGACCATCCATGGAGGTTCAATGTCTCTTGATCAATTAATGTATAAGCTTCTTCTATACTCTTGTCCATAAATGAACCTCCAGCTGATGAATCTAACAAACACTTATCTTAAAAAGAAATTATCCTATAGAATATGTGTAGAATCAACCATTTCTCCAAGTCATGGTGAGAGCACTACCTTTGTAGACTCTTGAATCTGTCCCATGCTTCAAATAAAGATTCTCCATTTGCTTGAACAAAATTTGTGATGCAACTCCTCATGTAGATTGTTCTGCTTGGAGGGAAAAAATGATTCAGAAATTGCTGCTCCAATTGTTCCCAACTTGTGATACTTTGAGGGCGGAGAGAATATAACCAAGTCCTTGCTTTGTCCTTGATGCTAAAAGGAAATGTCATCAATCGAACTGCATCCGCTGACACTCCTTCATAGTCCGCCATATCACAAAGCTCTAGAAATCTCTCAAGGTGCAGATAAGGACTTTCTGATACTTCTCCTCCAAATTTATGACATTGTATCATGGAAATTAACTCTGGGTCTAGTTGGAAACTTTTTGCTTCAATATGAGGCTGCACAATAGGAGATAAAAATCTTACATAAATGGGTGCAGAGAAATCTCTTAAGGACCTGCTTGACATATTAGTGCTCATGGTATCTAAGAAAAAAAATTATGAGAAGAATTTAAAATAAAAAAATAAAATAAAAAAATAAAAGATAAGAAATAAATTGCTATATGAAAAAAAAATAAAAAAATAAATGCAAAATTTAAAAACAAGAAAGAAAACACAGATTCTTTTTTTTTTTTTGAATTATGAAGATGGAAAAACAAAAACTAATCACAAGTCTAGACTAACTAAATTGCTAATCTACTAATGTTATTGCGAACAGACCCCGGCAATGACACCAAAAACTTGTTACGCAACCGCAAGTGTATGGTTTTATCATCAGTAATAAAAATATCGAATCCACAGGGACTATTGATTAAGCACTAGAGATGTCACAAGGTAAGTTATCTAGACGGTCAAAAGCTGGCTCTGGCGTTTGCAAACTAACGAGGGTGATTGGAAAGGGAAAGAGAAGGATGAGAGAAAGAGAAAGAACTGATCTTAGATGGAATGAGCTTCGGGAGATGGATTCTAGGATTTCGATTTCATTGTAATACTAGGAGATACTACATAGATTTCTTAGTTTCTACCCTCTAAATCCATGCTCTTGTAGGAAGTTAGATTGTTCAATATCCCTAAGTATTGAATAGAAATGATCCCAGTGAAATCCTGCAACGGTTAACCCCCCTGTCACAAGTGCGCCTCGGTAGATCACTGGGATACACACTAGTAAATAACAATAAGGATAAGGGTTACCTACCTCCTTATGGAGGAATTGCCTCTCCCTTCAAGAGAATGTCCTAGGCGCCCGTGAATGGGTTACTCTTGTCACTAGAGCCCCCGGGGTATACGATCTAGAGCACTCTCTTTACGAGAGCAGCAATTCCTAAGGGATTGTTTCTCCTTTTAAGGGAACGTCTTAGACGTCCGGAAAGGGTTACCCCTGTCACTAGGGTACCTTGGTCAATACGCTCTAAGGTATCCCCTTTGCGGGATCAACAATCCTCCACATCAAGCAATCAAAGCATAGAAACGTATACATGGCACACACGCAACTCATCAAGCACGAACAAGGCATCAACAGGTCATTGAATAGAAATAAGGTGAATCTACATAGTTCTACATCTCCATCATATTACAAATACTTCCTAATCCTAGGACAAGATGTCTACTCCATTGTGGGGGAAGAACAACCCCATAACATAAAGAAAAGCATACTTACAACCCTAGAAGAAAAGGAAGAAGAGATGCTTGATGATTCCGATGTCTTGGGGGTACTTCCTTGCTCCAGAGATGGACGAATCGTGAAGAGACGGCGGTGGATGAAGCTCGACAGCTTTCCCCGAGGGGAGGGACGAAGTCTCAAACCAAAGATGATCTAAAAATAGGTTTCTTGACCCTTTTATAAGCTAGGGTATGGGCGTCGCACGACCCGTGGTCTTCATCACACGGCCGTGTGGAATCCACACGGCCTCACACGGCTTCCTCTCGGATTGAGTCACACGGTCGTGCAAGGTTGCACAGTCGTGGCCTTCTACTTCTCTGCAAAGGTCACACGGTTGTGTGGAGTCACACGGTCGTGACCTTCCTCCCCTGTGGAATGTTGGCACGGTCGTGTGCTGCTTGGCCACGGGTTGATTCGCACGGTCGTGCCATTCGATACAGTCAAAGCCCTCTTCATCTCTGGATTGCAAGCACTGCTGTGCCATTTGGCACTGCCGGAACATGCTCATGGCCATACGGTCGTATGGCCTTGCACGACCCAAGCTCCTGTGTACACTTTTGCTCCATTTTCGCTCTAAATAACGTCCTGTCAGCAAGAAAACAAGCAAAGAGCATATTTCCGAACAAATATAATGAAAGTATGACATTATAAAGAAATAGGGTGCAATAAACATAGAATATGCTATGAAATACAAGTAGATGTGCGTCCAAACATGCATAAATGATCATAAGATCTATACACATCAAGTCACCAAGGGAGGTGACTAAGGTTAAGATTCCTAAGGTTGGGAAAAGCCTTTTGGACCCATAGTAGATAGGTTATAAAATGTGCCAATTGGTTAGGAGATGGACTTAAGTCTCTAACCTAGTGGGTTGGCATAATTAGGATGTGTTTCATGCATGGAAATATGAATTGGGTTCATATTACGTGAAAATTAGTTTTTGATGTATAGATGTCTTATAAACTAATGCTAGGGATGTATTATGGTTTAATTTGGGCAGATACATCAAGAGGAAGCTAAAACTAGGACTTTAGGTCAAGGTCTAATTGAACCATTTAGTTAGTTTTGAATTTTATGTCAATCTTGGAATCTATGATAAATATATTTTTATATATATTTTTCCAAGTAGACATTGATAAAATAGACCTCCCCACAAAATTTGAGATCTTTTGGAGGTCTGTGGAATTTCTGGTGTATTTCTAAAGTTAGGTCAAAAAGGTTAATTTTTGTAGAAATAGTGTACCAGCTGACTGGTACAGTTACCAGCCGACTGGTACAGTTACCAGTCGACTAGTAACAGTGTTTTTGAGTGCATAAGGTCTTTGTGAGCTCATTTTGACGAGGGTAGTCGACTGGGGCTTATACCAGTCGACTGGTAACACTATTCATGAGCACGAAATGTCTCTGTAAGCTCATTTTGATAATGTCAGTCGACTGGGACTTATGACAGTCGACTGATACAATCTGAAAATATTTTTCAACATTAAAAAATGACCAAAAGATTAGTGAATATGTATGTAATCTTATGGGTGATTAATACATGATGTTTATGGTCATTAGAGGTCAAAGAGTCCAATAATTGGGATATTATTGGGTTGATGGAGGAGGCTAGAAGACTAGGTCTAGATTGGTCGGGTGAGGATGAGTGATGAGTGAATATACTCAGGAATTAAATCCTAGGATTAGGGTTTTACTGTAGCATTACTGTAGCACTACTGTAGCAGTCGACTGGTGTTTTTATCAGTCGACTGATAGCTGACCGTTGGCTTGTAACGGTCAAATTTCACTTAGGACCAGTCGACTGGTGGTTGTACTAATTGACTGATGGTGAGGAAAACAATAGGTGTTTTCCTCCCGAGCTCTATTTAATAGAGCTCGGGATGCTTGGCCAAGGTTGACGAAAATAGAGGTGGTTAACCCCTATTAGAGTCTCCAAGGTCTTCTTGAGTGATCAAGAGATTGTGCGAGTTTGTGGTGAAGTTTCTCCACCCACAATGAGCTACTCGAGCTAGTCAGAGGTTTTCCGATGAGTCATCCACCGATGGATCGGGATCGTCCACCTTATGGGAAGCCGTGGAGTAGGAGTAAGTGATCTCCAAACCACATTAAATAAATGTGTTAGAGGTTTGATTATCTTGGTTATTGCCTCTAGGTTTAACTTTCTCTTTGTTAGATTTGTTTTGTATTTCTGCTATGCATTAACAAGCGTAGGAAGCGACGATTTGGGTGAGATGCTATTGACCCTCCCCCCTCTAGCGGACGTCAGGGTCCCAACATATGTCTCTTCACAAGGAGCGGTGAATCCTCTATGGACTTTCCAAACCCCTTCGGGCACCTTAACTTATACCCAATCATCTCGAGTCCACACCTCCAAGAGATGCTTACTTAAGATGTCAAAGTATAAGTTTCCATGACCAAGATGACTTGTATACCTCAAGTCTAAGAAAACTTATACTTGAGCTGCAGTAAGAACTTCATAGATATATCCATATATGTAGAGAATCATAAAAGTCTTATAACAAGTCACTCCAATGAACTAGCTACCATAACTAGCATCCATATTTAACTCTCGACAATCCAATATCTCTAGCTAATGAGAAATAGTTGCTTGGCCTAACTAAAGAGTATAATCCATGCTAGTCTTATAGAATTGATGATGTCTGAATGCACCAATTCGATGACTAGAGAAATTTTAATATGTTCATAATTGTACATATAGAGATAATCACAAGTTGTGATCCAATTACAAATTCTCTCATGTTATGAATTGCATTGCGGATATTCAATAAATGAATTTAAGACTATTTAAACATATAATATGTACTCAAATATTAAATCTATATTTATCAAATAAATAGTAAAAATCATATGGTGATTGCCTTAGGACATCCCTCAAAATCTAACACTCCCACTTGGCTTAATGTCAATCGCCACAGTGTCCTAAACTATAACTCTAGACGTGACTCTCAAACTTGCTTTGTTGTAGAGTCTTTGTCAAAGGATCTACTAGGTTCCTTTCAATGAGAATTTTCTTGAGTAGTATTTATTTCCTATTAATGATCTCCCTGATCAGATGATAGTGACGAAGCACATGTTTGGATTGCTGATGAGGCATAGGTCCTTTTTCTTACTCAATGGCTCTAATATTGTCACAATAAACTGTTAGAGTGTATACTAAAAGCCTAGCTTTTGGTATAAACATTTATCTAGAAGTAAGAATCACATTGGTCAAATATCTATATTTATGATAAATGTAGTTATTCAATTAATTTATATTGTAGATAACATGGTGTGTGGTGTCACACACAGAGGATCATGTTATCAGTACCTTATAAATTATAAACAGTAGCTCACGACCATAATGGAAAGAAACAAACCATTGGAAAGTCGTAGTGTAATTAGGTATTAGTTTATCTTAACTATATAATTACACTAGTACACTTAGAGTGTATTGAGTAGGACCATTAGAGGTCGTTTCTTTTATACTGACTTTATAAAGAAACAAAGACCTCAGTTATTATGGAAGTGTGTGCTCTTAATCCTAATATAATAACAAGCACATATATTTGATATTTATTTCTTTAATTTATCAATGGGTGAGATTTAGTTCGATGAATCAATAAGCCCGATAAGTTGGGAAATGATATCACTTATAGTGTGTGTTGTTGATTATAGAAGGAAACTGTGTCCTAGTGATCTAGGTTGAGAATGTCCCCAAGAGGAGCTCATAAGGATTGTCATGTTAAACCCTGCAGGTGGACTTAGTCCGACATGACGATGAAGTTGAGTGGTACTACTCTTGGATCTAGATATTAATTAAGTGAGTTGTCAGTAACTTACTTAATTAGTGGACATTTGTTATCTTAAACACATGGAGACTAACACACTCATAATAAGAAGGAGCCCAAAATATAATTTGGGATTGGTGCGATAGTTCAATAATAGTTCTTTAGTGGAATGAATTATTATTGATGAAATTAAGTTGTGTGTTCGGGGCGAACACGGGATGCTTAATTTCATCGGGAGACCAAAACCAATTCCTCCTCTCGGTCCCTATCATAGCCTCTAGTATATAGAGATTTATACCCACCGCATACCCACCTTCTTACCCATCTAATGGGGCCGGCCAAGCTAGCTTGGAACCCAAGCTAGGGCCGGCCAAGACCAAGTAGATGAGCCATGTAGGTGGCCGGCCAAAGCTTGGGTCCCAAGCTTAGGTGGTCGGCCACTAGAATATTAAAAGGGATTTTTATTAAAATTATTTCTTATGTGGATATCAAGGTTTTAAAAAAGAGAGTTTAAAAATTAAAAATTTCCTTTTATAGCTTTCTACAAAAGATTAAGAGAAGAGATTAATCTCTTTCCTTATTTGTAGATTAAAAGGATGGTTTTAATTTTTGGTAAAAACTTTCCTTATTTGTAAATCATCTACATGTTTAAAAGAGAGTTTAAAATTTGAAATCTTTCCTTATTTGTTGATTAAAAGGTGGATTTTAAATTTTAAGAAAACTTTCCTTTTTAACCATGTTCATGATTTAAAAGAGAGTTTAAAATTAAATATTCTCTTTTATAAGTTTCTACAAAAGATTAAGAAAAGATTTGATATCTTTCCTTATTTGTAGATTAAAAGAGATTTTAATTTTTAGAGATAACTTTCTTTTTATCCACATGTTTAAAAGAAAGATTTTAATTTATTAAATTTCCTTTTTATAAACCAATCATGAAGGGATAAAAATTATTGGAGAAATTTTTTATAAATTTCTGAAGACAAATTAGGAAGTTTTAATTAATTAAAACTCTCCTTGTTTGTAGCTTTTATATGGCCAGCCAAATAAAATTGAGAAAGAAAATTATTTTTAATTAAATAAATTTTCCTTTTCAATGGAAAAAGAATTAAGGAAGTTTTTTATTAAATTTTCCTTATTTGCCAAGACCAAGGATTATAAAAGAGGGGGTAGAGGAGGCTTCAATGCTAACGACTCTATTCTATTTTTCTTCCTCTTTTCCTTGGTGGTGTGGCCGGCCCTTCCTTCTTCTCTTCTTCTTCTCTTTGTGGCCGAACCTCTTCATGCTTATGGAGTTTTAATTGGTGGCCGGATCTAGCTTGAGGAAGAAGGAGAGAAAGCCTACATCCCTTGGAGCTTGGTTGGTGGAAAAGATTTTCATCTTTTGGAAGCTTTGTGCTTGGCCGAAATTTGAAGAAAGGAGAAGGTGCTTTGGTGGTTTCTCATCTCGGAAGATCGTTGCCCACACAACATCCGAGGTTAGAAGAGGAATACGGTAGAAGATCAAGAGGTTTTTCTAAAAGGTATAACTAGTATTTTTTTCTTTCCGCATCATACTAGTTATTTTTGGAAATAATACTAAATACAAGAGGCATACGATTCTAGAGTTTCGAATTTATTTTCGATATAGTGTTCTTTTGTTTTTCTTTTCCTTGTGATTTGATTGTTCTTTTCGGTTAACCTAAAGTTATTTTAGGAAATTAAATATTAGCTTTCCATAAAAGATTTTGTCTAGTCGGTGGTGGTTGCTCCCATATCCAAGAAGGTCATGTGCCTCGCCACGTCAGTACTGGGAACCAATTATGGAAATTAATATTTAATGGAATTAATAACTTAAGGTGACTTGGGTCGAACGTGTTAAGTTCCGCAGGAGATCCAAGTCAAAACCTAAAAGAACAAATAGATTAAGTTTTGGATCAAACGTGTTAAGTTCCGCAGGCAATCCAAAATTTAATTTAAAAGAACACATGGTAGCTAGGAAAAGGTTCAGACCTTTGTACAAAATTTTTGTACAGTGGAACCTCTAGGTTTTCCGAGTAGCAACCAACATAAACATGTAATGCTTCAACAGTGGATGGAACCACACCAAGTTCAATAATGAACTTCTTGATCCAAATTTTTCTTTTACTGCTTCTGAAGCTACAATGTATTCTGCCTCACAGGTAGAATCTGCAACAATGTCGTATTGAAACTCTTCCAACTAACTATGCCTTCATTTAATATGAATATAAATCTAGACTGGGACTTAGAGTCATCCTTATCAATCTGGAAACTGACATCCATATTTCCTCGTATGATCATATCACCATCTCCATATACTAAGAGCATATCCTTAGTTCTTCTCAAGTACTTAAGGATTGTCTTGACAACCACCTAATGATCTATTCCTATATCTAATTGATATCTACTCATAACACTCAGAGCATACGATACATCGGGCCTTGTACATAACATAACATACATGATAAATCCTATTGTGGGAGCATAAGGTATCTTATCCATGCAAATTCTCTCATCTTCTATGCATGGGCATATAGACTTTGAAAGGTGAATTCCATGTCTCATAGATATGAAATATTTCTTGGATTCAGACATGCTAAATCGTTTGAGCACTCTGTCTATATATGTCGACTGTGAGAGATCAAGCAACCTTTTCGGTCTATCTCTATAGATCTTCATCCCTACGATGTAAGTTGATTCCCCCATGTCTTTCATAGAGAATGTCATGGACAATCAAACTTTAACTGACTGTAGAACTGGTACATCATTTCCTAGAAGCAATATGTCATCAACATATAATATTAGGAATACGACCACACTCTCACTAACCTTTTGATACACACAAGGTTCGTTTTAATTTTGTGAGAAATCAAACTCTTTGATCACCTCATCAAAATGGATATTCCAACTCTTGGATGCTTGCTTTAGTCCATAAATGGACCGTTAAAACTTGCATACTTTATTCTTGTTAACAAATGTAAAACCTTTGGGTTGTATCATATACACTTCCTCGAGCAGGTTTCCATTAAGGAAAGCTATTTTCACATCCATTTGTCATATCTCATAATCATGATGAGATGATATGGCCAAGAGTATTCGAATGGATTTAAGCATGACTACAGGGGAGAATGTTTCATTATAGTCAATGTCTTGATTTTAACGATAATTTTTCATCACCAACCTTACCTTGTAGGTAATTACATTACCATCCATGTCAGTTTTCTTCTTAAAATCCACTTGCACCCTATAAACATAATGTCTTTAGGTGGGTCCACCAAATTCTAAACTTGGTTTTTGTATATGGAATCTATTTTCGACTTCATGGATGTAAGTCACTATTCATTTTTTGAACTATTCAGATATTCTTCGTAATTAGTAGGTTCTTCATCTTTAATGAGTAACACGCCATTCGATTCTCTTACAAGGGATCCATATCTCTCATTGCATGTCATACTTGATCTACGAGGAAGTTGTGTTATAATCGTTTGCGGTTCTTGACTAGGCATCTCATTAGTGTCTATTGGAGTCTCTTTAACTTCATCAAGTTCAACTATACTCCCACTTGCTTCCTATAAGAGAAACTCTTTCTCTAGGAATGCAGCATGCTTTGAAACAAATACCTTTTATTCCAATAGGTGATAGAATTGGTAATCCTTAGTTTCCTTAGGGTATCCAATAAATAAACACTTATTAGATTTAGCATCCAACTTGTCTAATACAACCCTCTTCACATAAGCAAGACATCTCCATATCTTTAAATAAGATATGAGGGGTTTCTTACTAGTCCATACCTCATATGGAGTAGTTGAGATTACCTTCGTTGGGACTCTGTTTAGCAACTAAACAACTATCATGAGTGCATAACCTCAAAAGGTTTTGGGAAGATTTGCATGATCCGTCATGACCTAACCATATCCAACAAGGTTCAGTTACGCCTTTCTAATACACTTGTGTTTTTGCATATAAGGCGGAGTCTATTGAGACAATATACCATTATCCCTTAAATAATCTTGAAACTCTTGGCTTAAATACTCACCACCTCGATCGGATCAAAGTATCTTAATATTTTACCAAGTTATTTCTCCACTTCATTTTTGAATTCTCTAAACTTTTCAAAGACTTCAGACTTGTGTTTCATTAGATGCACATACCCATAACGAGAGTGATCATAAATGAAAGTAATAAAGTAGCTATAACCTCCTAGTGCGTGAGTTGGCATTGGTCCACATACATCGGTATGTATGAGCCCAAGTAACACATCAACTCGTTCACCCTTTATAGAAAAAGGTAACTTTGTCATCTTGCCTTTTAAACATGAATCGCATTTATCAAATGTATCCAATTCAAATGATTCAAAAACTATAATCTTTTGCAATTTGGGCACGCATTTTTTACTTATATGGCCAAGGCGACATTGTCACAAGTAAGAGTTTAATTGATCATCTATTCAAGTGTGTTTATTGCTCATTTTGATATTGAATATGTCACCAAATATATCTAACACGTAGATATCATTGCATAAAATTTTAGTGCTATAAAGAATGTCATTCAAAGTTATATAATAACAACAATTGTTACTAAAAGTCAAATGGAAACATTTTCCATTTAAGTAGAAAATAGAAACAATATTGATAAGGATATAGCCATAGGGGCATAAGAGGAATTGGAGAGAACGGGAGGGGCAAATGGGTCATTATACTATTAGGGCTTTTGTGGGGGTTCTCTGCATTTTTCACGCTGCCGTCGCTAGGGTACAGGGGGATCCACACCACCGCCTCCTCTTCGCGCCGGCCGGCCGCCACTACCTCTCTCCTTCACGTCGAGCGCCTCCTCCTCTGCCCCTTCACGCAAGCCATCGCCACACCACAAGGAGGCATGCTTCCATCTCCAATCGATGGGACCTCGTCGGACATCGCTATCATGTAATGGATTGTCGTCACAGTAGCAAAGGGGGAACACCTGGATCGACATCGCCTCACCTCGTTGATCCCAGATCGGCATCGTCTCGCTGGAACCTCGTTGGAACCTTGCCACAACCAAAGGGAGAGGGGATCTGGGTTTTTTCCGCCGAGACAGTCACGAGTGGAGAGACCGTCGTCGCCTTTCTCCTTGTCACTGGGATCATCATCGTCCACGTCGCCGGCTATAGCCCCTCTTTTATTCATTCCCCTATGCTCTCTCTCTCTCTCGACAGGATCGACGACTCTTCATCTCCTTCACTCTTAGTCGAACGTCGCCTTCTTTAGCGGTTGTCGCTTTCCTTACATGGGACACACCCTATCACGCCTCAACTGCCTCGTTGCGTCCCCTCGTCATAGTCTCCTTCGTTATCTCCTCGGCTACCACCTTTATGCTACAACAGACTCATCCCTGAACAGACTCATCCCTGAGCTACATCTTGCTCCCATCCTCACCATCAGCCAACAGCCTCAGAAGCCACACTATAATGGTGTAGATCACTGCCGCGATAGCGAGCTATCGCACCAGCTAATCCTTCAGCAACAAGTCATAGCTGGCACAATACTGTCGTAGCAGCCATCTTCACTATGTGCCTCCCCTACTGTGACACCACTGACTTGTGGCAGTTATCGCCGCAAGCCCCGTTGGCTCCGATCTAATCATACCTCGCTATCATGCTCCAGCCTTCGCGTCGTTGTTGTATTTCGACTTGTGTGCTTATGTTATATTCTTTTCTGTGTACTGACGTTGTATTCCGGCCTGTGTATCGATAGCTTGTCCCGACCTACGTGCCAATGTATTACCCCGACCCTCATGTCGATATCTTATCCTGGCCTGCGTGCTGATGTCATAACTCAGACTACGTGCCGAGGTCGTATCCGATTCCGGGCCACCGCATTCATCCAACTCTTCAGTCTGCTCATGGTCGTCTGCTCTTTCAAGATATAACAACTCGAGCAGCATCCCATCCGAGGGCGCCCCCCTGGGCTAGGGTACGTTCTCCGTACTCACTCTAGATTCATTTCATTATTATGCATCTTAATTTGTACTTATATGCTCGTTAGATCTGCCTCGAGCCTCGGGATACCAAGGACCGGGGCAACCTGGTCGCTGGCTACAGGTAGCATTGACCAGAGGACTTCTAATGACTTGGTCAACATAGAAGCCATCTTAGCATACCCCTCCTCTGGGACGTCACGATTCGGTCAACATTCCATCCACGTCATCATTCCAGTAGTTCCGTATTCTTAGTTTCTAGACGGGATCAAATATTTTTTTATTAATACAAGAACAAAATAACAATTATCCAGTTCTAAGACAAGTCCATTAGGCTTTAACAAGTATATTCCGATAGCGACTACAACAACCTTTGCTCCATTCCCAACTCGCAGACTTGATTCTCCCTTGATGAGTCTTCTACTATTCCTTAGCCCCTGTATATCATTACATATATATGAGCCACACCTAGTATCAAATATCCAGGTGTCTAAGGAAATAGCATGACAATAAATAATGAAAATATCTAAAGAGGATGGGGTATCAGATGTCTTATTCTTCTTCATGGACTTAAGATAAATCCTACAGTTTCTTTACTAGTGTATCATCTTGTCACAATGATGGCATGAGCCCTTTTATGTTGGTTCTACTATCTTGGCCTTTTTGCTCTTCCCCTTAGCTTGATATTTTAGCTTACTCTTAGAACCTTTCTTGGCGGAGTCTACTAACATCACAGTTTTCTGTTCACCTTTAACAGAAGGCTCCATAGTCTTCAGCATATTAATCATCTCGAGGATGGTCGATTCCAAATTGTTCATCCGATAGTCATCGCAAATTATGAATGACTTTTAGGTAAACTATATAGAATTAAGTCAATACTTAACTCATGATCCATCGCAATCGAGTGATGTTAAATGCTCTATGTAGTTGTTCATCTTTAGTACAAATTATACTGCAGACGAACCCTCCTGCATCTTTAAGCAAAAGAGAAGCTTGGAGACCTTGAATTTTTCAGATCTAGCTTGCTCATCAAACAACTCATGAACGTGATAGACAATATCATAAGCATATAAATGCTCATGATGTTTCTATATTTCAAGAGTCATAGCGGCTAGCATGATGCAATTTGTAAGTATAGAATCATCCTTATGTTTCTAATGGGCCAACAATTGGTCCATAGTTGCATCGACATTAAGACTTGTGGGAAGCGACTCATCAAGGACATAAGCTATCTTCTCAGCTTTGAGAACAATTCTCAAACTTCGAAACTAGTCCAAGAAGTTCGACCCAATCAGTTTGTTCAAATCTAAAATCGAACGCAAATTAACAGAAGTTATAATTAAATGATTAAACTAAAAATACAAAAATAAGAATGTATTAGAAATATGATTTTATTTATGTAAACAATTTACGTATAATAAAAACCCACCTATTTATCAAATTCAAATACCTTATTTTGAATTCTGAAGATAGTAGGTTTTCTCCAAGTGGGTTGATATCCACCATAGATAAGAACAACCCTGACTTTGGCCAACAAGTCATTCTTAGTTATAGCAATATGTAACAAGTTTACCAATTGCATATCACTTATATGCAACTATCACATTATGCCAGCAACTAATTAATGTTTGCATAAACATTGGGTTGTTAACACATTAACAAGTATACATCAAATGCATATCACCTAACTTCACCTCTATCTACATTGATCATGGCTTTGGCACAGCAAATCTCGCTTCAAGTTTAAAACCAATCTGTTAATCATGAGATTGCATCTCCATAGTTTGAACATATTTAATTTCAAGTTGAGCTTGACTTTGGCCAACAACTCAAACAAGAACTTAAACTCTTGTTCTTACCATATTAACGAAAGGTGTAGATTTTAATATTGTGTAAGGGATTTGGTCTCATCTACATCATGCAAATATGCTATCTACATAACATTATGCGTATGATATAAATGATGATATGGCACATCACATACATGACATAGATGATGGCATGACACATCGCATGCATGACATAGCATGACACATCACAGATACGGCAAGATCTAATTACATCGCACACATGACAAAATCTAATCATATCATAATTAATGCATTTACATGTGAAATAATATGGCATGAACACGACATAAAAATAAATATGTTATAATTCTATTTTAGAAATAAAAATATGTCATAAATCTGATTTAATAAATCAATATTTATCTAATCAAATTAGGAAACTAATTTTCAAATTTAATTAACATGTCTATCTTTCTATCAATCAAGAATCTATAATTATTTTAGAAACAAATTTATAGATTAATTTCCTAATAATTTAGAAAATAAATAATTAATATTTCTTAATTTATTAAAGAATAATTTAAATATGAATTTTTTTTATGATTTTTCAAATCTTTCCAAATTTGATATTTCCTAGTAATTTAGGAAAATTTTTTAAATTTGAATATTTTAATAAATATAAAAATTCCATAAAAGACAATTTCTATAATTTAATTAAATAATATCTCAAATCTAGATTTTTAAAGAATTTCAAAATCTTTCTAAATTTAGTATTACCTAATAAATTAAGTAATTTTCTAAAAATAGAATATTTCTTAAAATTCTAAAAAATTTGAGAAATGATAATTTCTAAATTAAAAAATTATTTTTAAATTTAATTTTCTAAAATTATTTCAAAAACTTTCTAAAAGTGGAATTTCCTAACAATTTAGGAAACTTTCAAAAATAGAAAATTCATAATAATTCTAAAAAATCTCAAAAATTAATTACAACACAAATTATGAATCATAAAATAATTTTACGACCATGTTGAAACGTGATTAGGCTCTGATATCACTGTTTGGATATGCCCGATGCGGTGTGTACTAAAAACATATTTCATAAACATGCACAGCGGAAGACTTAACGATAAATAAAATAATTTATTACATCACATACATCACACGTATACAAGATACAATTACGTAGACAAGTTAATAAAATAAAACAAAATTGAATAACAATTATTTTAGGTATACCTTACGGATAACCTGTAACGAGAAGGGCATCAACCTTTTGCGGCGTTATCAAACCTCACCTCTATTTGTATCAACACCGAGCTCTTCAAGACAACTCCAAGAGAACAAGCTTCACCTTTAAAAGGTACTAGCCATGAGCGAAAGAGAAGGATTAAGAAGAGGAAGAAGAAGCAAAAGGAAGATCTTCTTCCTTTGGGTGACTCACGACAATAAGAGGAGAACCTTTTGTTGCGATCGGCGACAAGAGAGAGGAAGAGGGAGAGAGAGGTATTGGGTTTAAGTTTCCAAAACCTAATCAAGCCAATAATGAATTGTGTGTTAATTCTCTCTTAACTATATCAATATATAGTCATTTTTAATGAGTTGGATTGGAAAGCCCAAATCCAACCCATTATGCCTTAACTAAAATTTAGCCCATTAACCCCTTGTTTAGTTCAGAACTAAATTAAGTTGGTTCATGACTAAAATCAATTGGTTCATAATTAAACTAAATAAGGTTCAACTCTTTCATAAGAGATATGGCTCATTCACACTTCCATTCTGACAAATATTTTCATATTTGTCTTATGTATGGTTCAACCAAACATTTATCTCCTGATCTGAGAATTCTATTCTCTAACTTATTTTATGTCTTTTAGAGACTCATAGTACGTGTGACCCAATAGGTTCCCAATTTATCTTGGGCATCCATAATTAACTGCTTAATTATGGAATGATCATGAGTGGCACCTAGTAGTACATCATGATCTCCAATTAACAAGAAAATCGCAGTTAATCTCAGAACTAATTCTAAACCCTTTAGCATCTATAGTGAGCCATGTCTCATTCCTTTCACTCATCTTATACTCATTTGGTTCAAGATATGGTCTATGTGTTTGCTCCCACTAGGATGACTACGTCACACCTAGTCCAAGTAATACTTTCTCGTTTTACAGATTCAAATTACTCATACATGTGTACAAGAGTCGCATACTCTTAACATATGAAGTTTTGGCTAAAGACTTTGAATAATAATCCTAACGAGTGGCTATAGGGTATACGTTTTCTCGCAAGGAGCGGTGAATCCTCTATGGGATTTCTAACCACCTTCGAACTTATACCTAATCATCTCGAGTCCACACCTCCAAGAGATGCTTGCTTAAGATGTCAAAGTATAAGTCTCCATGACCAAGATGACTTATATACCTCGAGTCTAAGAAAACTTGTACTTGAACTACAGTAAGAACTTCACAGACATATCCATATATGTAGAGAACCATATGAAGTCTTATAGCAAGTCACTCCAATAAACTAGTTATAATAACTATTATCCATGTTTAACTCTCGATATCCCAATATCTTCATCTAATGAGAAATAGCTGTTTAGCCGAACCAAGGAGTATAACCTGTGCTAGTCTTATAAGATTAATAATATCTAAATTCACCAATTTGACGACTAGGGAAATTCCAATACATTCATAATTGCATATGTAGAGATAATCGCGAGTTATGATCTAATTATAAATTGTCTCATGCTATGAATTGTATTACGGGCATTTAGTAAATGAGTTTAAGACTATTCAAATATATAATATGTACTCAAATAGTGAATCTATATTTATCAAATAAATATTAAAAATCATAAGACGATTGTCTTAGGATATCCCTCAAAATCTAACAGTATAGGTGTCAAACCACTCTTTATTTGGAGTCATGTGATATAAAGATGCAAAGTCTAAAATCCATGCATCTATCAGTTGCTTCGAACTTGACATAACTGATAGCATATCTCCATCACCGTTCTCTGAATTTTCTTCTTAACTATGTTTGCAGACTTTGTCGAATTACTTTTGTTATTTGTAACATGTTTCTTTATCTCTTGACAATCTCTCTTCATATGACCTTTTCCTCCACACTTATAGTACGTAATCTCCTTCCTTCTCAACTTAGAATGAGTCTTATTGACATTATCAGATCCATGTAGAGATTTGCTCCTAGTATGCTCTTGGTTGCTATTTACCACAAGTCCTCCCTAAGAAATTTCATTGCTTATTTTCTCCCTTTGGTGAAATCTAGCAACGCACATATGATCTCCTCCAATTTGAGAGTTCCTTACCTCACATGAAAGTAGTAACCAAATTCTCGTATGTAGGAAGTAAAGGTAGAGAATTTAACAACATTAGCGCCTTGTCTTCATCTTTGATCTTCACATCAACCCGCTTCAGATCACTCACAATCTGGTTGAATACATTGATGTTGTCACGCCCCCAGAGGAGTCCCTGCCAGATAAAAATCTGACAACATCTCCCCTGTACCAATGGCAATCTGAGGCATACATACATACAAAATACATCAACCACATACGGCTGGAATATACACACAACCACGCAGTTATATAATCAACCCACTCGGCTGGAACAGAAATAAACACAACCACGCAGTTATATATATATTAATTAGCCCACACGGCTGTACTAAAACCAACACAGTGGAAAACACAAATAACGATCACAAAACCACAATACAACTAACTGCAAGCCGACCGGGCTTGACACATAATCAACACATCAATACAAGACAAACTCATTATAAAATATACAAACACGAGAATAAGTACAAAACCAAATATGTGAACGGAAACACTAACGGTAGGAGTAGCTCGGTGTGACACGAGACTGGGGGGCAGGATCTCCAGGCGACTCCATAAATCCTTTACCTGCTACCTGGTGAAATAACTAGTTTACGGGGTGGTGAGTATAAAGACTCAGCGGGTAATAGACAGATAGTGCATAAGTATAGCAAAGAACTAGAGATACCAAGGTATACAGTCTCTTAGAAAAAATAGCAGATACAACAGTGAGATCGTAATAAGTGTCCATACTTGAAACCATATCCTAGGCTAGTAATAGAAGGTCAGGTGTAGCAAAGTCCTGCTACAGTACTGCTCATAACTACATAGGTAACATGTGAGGTATATACTTATTAACAATAAGTAATCCAGTGTCTAAACATATACCACGGGTATATATCTCAACTTATATAAGCATAACAGCATAAGAAGCAACAGCAGTATAAGTAGGCAACAACAGAATAAGTATGCAACAACAGCATAAGTAAGCAACAACAACATAAGTATAATAACAACAGCGCATGCACGGATGGTCACCCCGCCCACCTCTCTGCACCACGACCCTTGTATAGCCGAGAGGCCGGATCAATGACAACTGTACGACACTCCAGCCGCCATAACTCTCGAGTGACTGAGTGGACAGTTTGCATAGTAGCTATCTAGCTACGTAGCAATAGGGTCCCTGCTGCACGCAACTCTAGTTGTCACTACCCATGAGTGGCCAAGTGCGGCATGACAGGACAAGCGGCAGGCTCCAGCCACCACTACCCATGAGTGGCCGAGCGTGCGACCCTGGCCAATGACCCTCTCAACCACAAGGGAGACATGGTCGTCGGCATGCATGCAATGACATGATGCGTAATATGCAGCAGTCATCATATATATAAACAGCTAACAGGTATGCTACATGAAGCCAGCATGCTCAATAAGGTATGTAAACATATATCATACAAAGCAGGTAAACATGGTAACTAGTATCCATATATCCAATATCTAACATCTAGCATCAGGTATCTAGTATCTGGTATCCAATATCTAATATCTAGTATCTGTTAACTGGTATCTGCTAAATATCATAGATAGTAACGAGAGACTGTATAGAAACAGAAACAAGTAGCTCAAAGATTGAGTGGATAAGTATCAAGCTTATGAAAAATACGAATTGAGCCAAGATAAACAAAGTAACTATTTGAACATCTAGCTCATGCACTAAGATCAATGTGCTAAAGAGATAAAGCAAGAAATACCCGCCTTTAAATGTAGATCGTGTCTAGAAATCCCACGTCGAGACGCTCGTCCTAAATCCAAATCCTACGATCACATAGTGTATTTAGCTAATTTCATAGAAAATAAATAACTAAATAACTTCCCCACTTAATTAGAAGAACTCTAATCAAATAAGGTTATAGATAAATCTCCCAATTAATCTTAATCATACCACAACCTAATTAGGAAAAACCTTAATTGATCCATCATTAATTAATCCTAATTAATGATTAACTTAAATTAATCTCCTTAATCAATAATCCAATTCTATCCAACATCATTCAATAACTCCAATAATCCTCAATCAACACAATCCTTCCCTTTCGTTAATCAACTTACGATTAGCAAGATGATCATCCCTAATAAATCCAAGGATTAAATCTAATCCAACATGAATCAACTGTACTTAATTCATCTCAATAAGTATTTACTAAGCTTAATCCATAAACCATCACAACCACCATAGATTAAGCATTTCATAATCACATTAGGTTAGGTTAAACATGAATCCATCATAACTCATCCAAATCTCAGACGCTCCCATGATGATTCACTATCGAAGAAATGCTCGTTGCCAAGAATCGTGGTCGAAACAAGATAGAGTTGTTTATTTCCAAGTCAAACGCCCTACACACCAATCATCACAACTGTTGGTTGCTACTCGAAAAACCTAATGGTTCCACTGTACAAAAATTTTGTACAAAGGTCTGAACCTTTTCCTAGCTACCATGTGTTCTTTTAAATTAAACTCGGATCGCCTGTGAAACTTAACACGTTTGATCCTAAGTTTAATTTATTTGTTCTTTTAGGTTTAGACTTGGATCTCCTGCGGAACTTAACACGTTCGATCCAAATCACCTAGGTTACTAATTTCATTAAATATTAATTTCCAAAATTGGCTTCCAGGACTGCATGGCGAGGCACATGGCTTTCTTGGATATGAGAACAACCACCACCGCCTAGACAAAGTCTTTTAGGAAAGCTAATATTTAATTTCCTTAAATAACTTTAGGTCAACCAAAAAAAATAATCAAATCACAAGGAAAAGAAAAATAAAATAACACAACATCGAAAACTAATTCGAAATACTAGAATCGCATGCCTCTTGTATTTGATATTTTTACATGAGGATAAAACTAACATGATGCGGAAAACAATATTAGTTATACCTTACTTAGTAGATAATGACCTCTTGATCTTCTACCGTATTCCTCTTCTAATCTCGGACGTTGTGTGGGCAATGATCTTCCGAGACGAGGACCACCTAGCACCTTCTTCTCCTTCCTTCAAGTTTCGGCCAAGCACAAAGCTTCCAAAGGATGAAGATCTTTTTCCACCAACCAAGCTCCAAGGGATGCAAGCTTTCTCTCCTTCTCCAAGCTAAAATCCGGCCACCACTTGATCTCCAAGGAGGATGAGAGGTTCGGCCACAAAGATGGAGAGAAGAGAAAGGAAAGTGGTCGGCCACGCCAAGGAAGAAAAGAGGGAGAAAAATAATAGAGGTTGTTCTCCTTGAAGGCACCCAAAACCCCCTCTTTTATAATCCTTAACTTTGGCAAATAAGAAAATTTAATTACAATAAAATTTCCTTAACTTTCCTTGACATGAATTAATTAATAAAAATTAAATAAAATTTCCTAATAGATCATGTCATGGGCGGCCACCTCATGGAGAGCAATCAAGGCAATTTTCAATCAACAATTAAAATTCCTTATTTGTCTTCGGAAATTTTTTTTTAAAAAATTCCCTTTAAAATCCCTTCATGGTTGATAAAAAGAAATTTCTATAATTTTAATTTTTTAACATGTCAATAATTTTTAAAGAAGAAAAATAAAATATCCTTCCAATCTACAAATAAGGAAAGAGATTTAATCTCTTTCTTTAATCTTTTGTAGAAACTTATAAAAGAGATATTTTAATTTTTAATCTCTCCTATAAATTATATCTTCCACATAAGAAAATTTTAAAATTAAAATTTTTTTCTAATTTAATAGGGTCGGCCACCTAAGCTTGGGTTCAAGCTAGGGTCGACCACCTATGGACCAAGGTTTGGCCGGCCCTAGCTTGGTTCTCAAGCTAGCTTGGCCGACCCCTACACCATGGGTATGAAGGTGGGTATAGTACTCTATAACTAAGAGGCTACGATAGGGATCGAGAGGAGGAATTGGTTTTGGTCTCCCGATAAAATTAAGCATCCCATGTTCACCCCGAACACACGACTTAATTTTATCAATAATAATTCATTCCACTAGAGAACTATTATTGAACTACCGCACCAATCCCAAATTATATTTTTGGGCTCCTTCTTATTATGAGTGTGTTACTCTCCCTGTGTTTAAGATATTGAATGTCCACTAATTAAGTGAGTTACTGACAACTCATTTAATTAATATTTTAGTCCAAGAGTAGTATCACTCAACCTTATCGTCATGTCGGACTAAGTCCACCTGCAGGGTTTAACATGACAATCCTTATGAGCTCCTCTTGGGGACATTATCAACCTAGATCACTAGGACACAGTTTCCTTCTATAATCAACAACATACACTATAAGTGATATCATTTCCCAACTTATCGAGCTTATTGATTTATCGAACTAAATCTCACCCATTGATAAATTAAAGAAATAAATATCAAATATATGTGCTTGTTATTATATTAGGATTAAGAGCACACACTTCCATAATAACTGAGATCTTTGTTCCTTTATAAAGTTAGTATAAAAGAAACGACCTCTGATGGTCCTACTCAATACACTCTAAGTGTACTAGTGTAATTATATAGTTAAGATAAACTAATACATAATTACACTATGACCTTCCAATGGTTTGTTCCTTTCCATTTTGGTCGTGAGCTTCTGTTTATAATTTATAAGGCATTGATAACATTATCTTCTGTATGTGACATCACATACTATGTTATCTACAATATAAATTAATTGAACAACTACAAACAAATGTAGATAATTTGACCAAATGTGATTCTTTATTCAAAATAAATGTTTACAAAAGCTTAGGCTTTCAGTATACACTCTAACAACAACCACGTCCAAGCATTAAACCCAATTTTGCACCCTAATATGAGATCAAGCTTAAACTGAACTAAAACATGTATACCTCATCAACCGCAACTGATTCGTGGAGCCAAAGATTGACCTGGTTACTGCACCGAAATCCCTAAATAAGAAAAAGATCAAGAATGAAAGCTCCTACCAAAACAGAGATCGGCTGGAGAGATCAGGTAGCGATCCCTCATATCCACGGTGAAATCCAATCAAGAAGAAGGATGCAGCAATGAACCAAAACTAGGGCTCGCACCTAGTCGTGATGGCTGGACACAAGGGAAAACTGCAACAGGATGTCGACGACCGTAGAATCGGGGCTGCGACATTCGGCAAATCGGAGCTAGGGCACAACCAACAAATCTAGAGAGAGAGAGAGATGTGGTAAGCCAACCCTCGGATAATCGCGACACTAGGCTTCACCGGGGGCTGCAGCTGTGACACGGCGTCGGGCAGTGGCGTGAGGAGGAGCGGTCGACGATCTAGGGCAGAGTCGCGAGGGGAGGAGGGAGGGAATCGGGATGAGTACCGCTGCTAGGGTTGCATCAGCGACGACCGGCGATCAGAGGCGTCGGGTGACAATGCACGATCGACCCCCAACACACGACGAGGAAGCGAAGCCGTGGCAGCACCGACGATAGTAGATGTGGTAAAGAAGCTCGTGGAGAAGCTGGGAGGAAGAGTGCACCGGCGAGAATAAGGAAAGGGAAAGAATCGGGATCAAGATCGGGGAAAAGAAAACTCGGGCAGAGGAAATGAGGGAAAATGGGGGAAAATAAAACTTATATACTTAACTTAATTAAATCTGACTTTAGGTTAAATTAATTAAACCTAAAGCTAATTCCTTAATCAATTCCCACTTAAATGGGATTCCAAACAGCCTCCACTTAGCCCCACCGATTCATTCCCTCAAAACTAGTCATACGGACTCCGAAAATTTCTCAGAAAATTTCTAAAAATTTCTGAAAAATCCAATAAGATTATCTATCAAATAATCTTATTATTTAATTATTATTTGGGTACCGTATTTTACAGATGTACTGGCTCAGATCAGTTCCTTCTATCATTTTCAGCCCGAATAATTTCTGCTTAAGATACAACTTGTTTGTCAATGATTTTAACATGTACTAGCTCTCTAATTTTTACCAAACTACCACCGATGACTCCTCGTCCATGACATGGTACATTATATCATTCGTAAGACAAAGTCTGATTAGTGCCACTGCCTTCGCTTGAGGTTCTTCCGAATCCGATCTTTCCACGCATTCCGATTTCCTTTCTCCTAGCTCTTTTACCATGCCTTGTTGCACTAATAAATTTTTGACCCTTCTCTGTCATAATTCGAAGTTCTCGGCTCTGTCTAACTTCAACATATCAAACTTCATAGAAGTCATCCCGACATGTTGAAGAAATCTCGCTCTGATACCAATTGTTGCGCAAAGATGGGGGCAATATATCTCTCAACCTCTAACACGGAAGAAGAGGAAGAGAGAGAGATTATGTGGAGTAACGAGACAAAGACGCACAAAAAAGAGCAAACAAAGAGGAATAAGAAGAATAGTTATCGTGGTTTGGCAGCATGCATACTCTACAAAAATGACTGAAATTTTATTAGAATTCTCTTTAAAAAGATAATTCAATGATTCTCATTATACAATAGATTTATAATGCTTTTATAAATAGTACTTAAATTTCAGGCACGATAAAATCATAACATATTTCTGTTATAAAAAATCATAATAAAATTTTATTATAAAAAATTATAATAAAATTCTATTATAAAAAATTATAATAATTTTTTTTCTTCCATACGTCTCTTATCTTGGACTTCATCCCGATATAAGTCACTAGTGACTAGTGTTTCCAAAATTCAAATTTATTATTATTATTATTATTTTATTTTATTTTCTGGATTAAATCGATAGACACTTTAGTAAGTTATCCATCAAATCATGGTTTCAATCCAAATTAATTGCTTTGAAAATTTTGACAGCTGTAAGTTTACATAAATTCCATAGTTTAACGGAGGTTTCCTTAAAGCCACCCTCCCAGAAACAGCACTCAATTGGGAACAAGAAATTCCAAGACGACGAAGCAGCGCCGCCAGCCATGATCTCCGGATGTCGCTCGTCTCTCCACTGCGTCGACGCACAGGAGACCTTGAAGGCCATCCATAGCGTGCCATACAAGTGGCCGGACTCCGACATCGCCTTCGCCAAGTCGGTAGCGGCGGCGCAGAGCAGAGGAGCTCGGTCGCCCGACATCGTCGACGGATACTCGTGCTGGCAGCTCTACCTGCGAAGCTACACCTTCACGAAGAAGGAGACAGTGCCGCGCCGCAGAAGACGCAGTGGTGCTTCCGGAAGCTCCAGGACAGCGCCGCCGTCTCGCCGATCTTCTCCACCGTCCGGTGCGCCGACGGCCATCATGAGGAGATGGAGAAGAGCAATAAAGGGCGCAAGAAGCTGAGCACGGCGGTTCGCTCCCTCCTCTTCTGCGGCACGAAGGTCGAAGTGGCGGATTGAGGTTGATGGCGATCGAAAGTCGATCGTGGGATTAAGTTGGAATTAAGGTTCGTTTGATTTACGTATTGGTTTTCATTTTTTAAAAAATATATATTTTCTAAAAAATAAAAAATGATTTTTAATCTTCTTTATTTTTTTCAAAATATACTATCTATGTTTTTTAAAAAACAGACAAAAAAATATATAAATCAAATATTACTTTTCATAAATACTCGTTTTTCAAAAAATAAAAATGAAAAATATGTAAACCAAACATATTTCCTTAGAATTTGAAGAAAATACGTAGGAGGTACACCAGACTCAAGATCTTCTTCAGTTGTGTGTTGATTCTTTTGTCTAAATTGACTATTGTTGTGCAAAGAGAGGGCAATACCTTTCAATCTTTCTGAACCGCGGAAGAAGAGGAAGAGAGAAAAGAGATCGCGCGGAACAACAAGACAAAGACGCACAAAAGAGAGCAAATACCAGGAAGGAGAAGAAGAAGAGAAAGAAAAAGAGTTACCGTGGTTCGGCGACTTGCCTACTCCACAAAACGGCCGAAGCTTTATTAGAATTCTCTTCTACACAAGAGAATCACATCTAATGATTCTTGTGTTGTCTGATCTACAATGGGTTTACAATGATCCCTATAAATACTGCTAAACCCCCAGACCCGGTAAAAACGTAACAAAATTTGTTATGAAAAACATAACAAAATTCTGTTATATAAAATCTTAACAGAATTTTATTACGAAAAATCTTAACAGATTTTTCTTCCATGACATCCCTTCATCCAAATATGAGTCACTCGTCAACAATCTCCACCTTGGCGAATATTCACCCCTTCGAAGAATACGAATATCTGGACAAAACTCCATCTGGATCTCTGGGTCTGGGCTTCCTTCCTCTAGCATCTAGAGATATGGATCAAGTTTAAGCAATGCTTAAACTTCTCTGTGGTCACTGGCTTTGTCAGCATATCTGCAGCATTGTCTGCAGTGTGAACCTTCTCAAGTTGAATTTCCCCGGAAGCAATCAACTCTCTGATCTTGTGAAACCTCACATCAATGTGTTTGGTTCTCGCATGATACACCTGATTCTTCGCCAAATAGATAGCACTCTGACTATCGCATAACAACTTGACTCCACCTTGCTGAACACTCAGTTCTCTGACCAACCCTCTTCAGCTGCTGCCATGTACTCGGATTCCGTAGTAGACAATGCAACAATAGATTGTATCATAGATTTCCAACAAATAGGTCCTCCTGCCACAGTGAATACGTATTCTGTAGTAAACCTCATGTTATCTAAATCTCCTGCATAGTCTGCATCTACGTACCCAGCAACTAAAGGATCTTCCGGTTGTCTACTGAACATGATGCCATAATTAGTTGTATTTCTCAAGTATCTGAAAATCCATTTCACTGCATCCCAATTGTTAGAACCAAAAGTAGCTAGAGGGGGGGGGGGTGAATAGCTCGTCGCGTTCGCTCGGTGCTTGGCGTTGCTCGTTTCTTCAAGAATATGCAGCGGAAAATACAGAAACAATCACACAACGCTAACACGGTTGGTTTACTTGGTATCCACCTCATAAGAGGTGACTAATCCAAGGATCCACACTAACACACACACCCTCCACTAAATAAAACTCTTCTTTATGGTAACTACAAAGGGCGGAGAAGCCCTACAAGACTCAATACAAGAAGAGAGGGAAAGGATACAAGAAATACAAGCTTACAAGCTTACAATGAGTATATACCCTAACCATAGCTTCTCTTCTTGGCTTTGATCCGCCTCTTGACTTGGAAAACTTCCAAGATCCTTCAAGAACTGGCGATCTGAGCTTTGTGAGTGCTGTGGAGGAGCTGGCGAGAAATCTGGAGTGAATCTATGACTTGGGGAAGGAGTACGTGTGTACTCCGACAGCATCCCGTCGTCTCAGTCAATCGATCGGGAGTTGTGATCGATCCACGGATCGATCGGACCAAATAGCTAGAGGGCGGATGAATAGATCGTCGCGTTCGCTCGGTCACTCATCGATCCACTGATCGATTGGAACATCTGGATCGATCCACGGATCGATCCAGAGGCTCTCTGTTCGCTTAGGAGAAGCCTGGATCGATCCACTGATCGATCCAGCTCCTAGATCGATCCACTGATCGATCCAACACTTGATTTTTGCCCAAAACCAAGTTCCAAGCCTCTCAAACCAACATCCGGTCAACCTTGACCTGTTGGTACATCATGCCTAACATCTGGTCACTCCTTTAACTTGCTAGGACTTCCCACCAAGTGTCTGGTCAATCCCTTTGACCCACTTAGACTTTTCTATTCATGCCAAGTATCTAGTCAATTCCCTTGACCTACTTGGACTTCTCAACACCAGATGTCCGATCATCCTTGATCCATCTGGATTTTCCCTTGCCTGGCTTCACTCACCAGGACTTTCACCTAGCTTCACTCACTAGAATTTTCCATCTGCCTAGCTTCACTCACTAGGGCTTTCACCTGGCTTCACTCACCAGGACTTTCACCTAGCTTCACTCACTAGGGTTTTCACCTGGTTTCACTCACCAGGACTTTCACCTAGCTTCACTCACTAGGATTTTCACCTGGTTTCACTCACCAGGACTTTCACCTAGTTTCACTCACTAGGATTTTCCTTCTGCCTGGCTTCACTCACCAGGACTTTCACCTAGCTTCACTCACTAGGGTTTTCCTTCTGCCTGGCTTCACTCACCAGGACTTCCCTGTCAAGTATCCGGTCAACCTTGACCTACTTGACTCTTCTTCAATCAATTTCTTATTGTCAAACATCTAAACTCAAACCAAGACTCAGCTTGGTCACCCAGGTCAACCTTGACCTGAGGGATGTTGCACCAACAATCTCCCCCTTTTTGATGTTTGACAATACCACAATAACACTTACAATACCACATGTAAGTTAGGCTAATCCTATAGCCTCAATCTTCATGCCACTAGGTAATGAACATATAAATTAAGCTCTTCATTCTCCCCCTACGAGGGCACACTCCCTCTAGGTAATGAAAGCCTAACTTACACCCATTCATAGGTCCTTTCATTCTCCCCCTATTGGCACACATCAACCCATCTTTGGGCACACATCAACCCATGCCCCAATTTTGGGTACACATCAACAAATCCATTTGTTGACGACTCTCCCCCTGAAGAGTTACTCATCATTGTTCACAACATCACTTGTTGTGATCAACACGATAATGAAGGTCCCATACCCTTCATTTATCCTTAACTTCTCCCTCAATGTAGACAAATAACCAACCTTGAGCATTATCTAACCACTTGAGTTCCCACTTGAAATAATGAGGATATCCACTCCCCATTTCAAGTTCAAAAGCTCATACATGAGCATTTTTTTTACAGAAGGTTAACCACCTTCCAAGGTTCATGAAAAGTAATTTTTCATGTCTTTAAAGAGTCCCTCCCCCTAAAGACATGGTGGTAACTTCTGTCATTGCACCAACAATGACTTGGAATTCCTAAACCTTTAGGAAACCCAAATTTAGAAGTTTTGAGGTTCAAATATTCAAAATTTGAAACAACCTCAACCTAAACTTCTATGAAGCCTTCCTTAACCAATCCATCCTTGTTTTCACATGAAAACACCCTTTGTATGTATACAAATGTATTTTAGGGGTTTGGAATGGTTACCTAGACTTAAAGAGGTTCAAAGATGCTGAAATCAAGCCTTCCCAGCCAAAATCAGCAACTTGGATCGCTTGGAGTTGGGTTCCAATCGATTGAACCTTTCTCGAATCGATCCACCGATCGATTCAGACCCGGATCGATCGGCTGATCGATCCAGTGAGCTTCTATGGAGACTTGCCTTCCGAATCGATCCACGGATCGATTGGCACCTCAATCAATCCATGGATCGATCGGAGCTCTGATAGTTGCTGAAATTCCATTTCAGTCAACTTCAGAAACCCCTAGAAAATTCTACAAAAATCCAAAAATCATGAAATTTCGTGTAGACATTATTTAGGGCATACTTAATCATGGAAAAATAGCTTTCTATGAAAATACATCATATTTTCAAAGATTGACACAAACTTGAAAACTTGCAAAAACTTTAGTGTTTTTCTTCAAGTTTGTGTCTAACTATTTAATGGTGATTACTATCAAAAGATAGCCTTCACCAAGGTTTTCCAAAAATATTTTAAAAACATTTTCAAAACCAATATCCCATCATGTTCCTTGGGCATAATGCACATGACTTGTACATTAGCTTTCCCAATGATGGGAAAACACATAACTATGTGTTTTGATGAACCTAAAACTCAAAAGAATGCACTAAATCAACATCTTGAGTTTTGTTCATCTTTCTAACATCTCACTTGTATCTAATGTGCACTAATCACATAAAAGTCACCTTATAGTCTTTGTGAGATGTTGATTTTGGTTTTTGCCCTAATCTAGGGATCATGCATATCTATCTAGGCATTTTAGAAATATTAGACATCCACCTAAGATGTCATTTGTCAATAAGTGTCGTTAAATGTCATTCGTCCTTAATTACAAGGAATTAAGCTTAATGCATGATTATGTTATGGCATACATCAAAAGAAAATAATTTTCAAAAGAAAATATCCTATTACTACATGATGTATGAATGTCATGACATGGTATTTTTGGATTTTTCATAATAAAACATGAATGCAAAACTAGACATGATGTCATGGCATATGATGGGCAAACAATCATGGCAAGATTTAGCATAAATAAAATATACCTAGATTAACTATCTAAGTATCCTTAAAGTCTTAGCTAAACTTACACCTTAAACCTAGATTGCCCTAAAGTGCTACAAGAGAATGCCAAAGCCTAAATTGGCATTTCTAATTTCCTTGATTTAATGTATGCCAATTGAAAATAAACATGTCCTCAAATGTTGGCATATTCCATTTTTCCTCAAGAGTGATTACATAAATCAAGGCCCGGATTGCCTTAAATTTTCAAGAGAATACCAAAATCCCAACTTGGTATTTCTCAAGGTTTTCCCAATTTGTGCCATTTTAGATTAAAATCAATTCTTCACCATTAGACACATTTTACTCTTTCAAGGAGTAATCAATAATTCCATTTCATTTTCAAAGGTTAACTAAAACCTTGAAAATGCTCCTTGAGTGTCAATTTCCTCAAAGTTGGGTTAACTATCCTTCTAATCGGAGTTGACACTCTCTAACCCATCTATGGGGTAGAGAAGATGCTCCTAGGAACCCAACACCTATTGGTGCTCCTTGGATGCTCTAGGTACTCACTAGGGATAACTTCCCTAGATACCTTCCTAGTGACCTTGTTGGGCTTCTTAGAAGCCTTGGTCACAATTTCTAGGTCAACTCTAGGGATAACCTCCCTTGTGACCTTGTTTGTGACTTTCTTAGACTTCTTAGAAGTCTTAGTCACATTTATTGCAAAAATACTCTTAGGTATGACTTCCCTAGTATTTTTGGCTTGACCACTAGACATAGGGTTTGTTCCATAACTATATGGAACTCTATGATAAGAGGGCACATCCTTCTTAGCCTTTGGTTTGTATCCCAAACCTCTATGGCCATTGGATGACTTTTGTACCCCTAAACCTAGGTTATGCTCATTTTGCCCTAATAGGATATTTTCCATCCTTTTTAGGGTCTTTTCCATTTTATCAAGTCTTGACCTCAAGACTTGATTTTCTATCACTAAGTCCTTAGTTTTAGATTTTTCATTTGATTCATGAGCATATTTGTTTTTGGGCTTGTATCTGAAATCTTTAGAGTTATTGCCCAAGTGTCTATCTACCTTCCTAACCTTAGGTTGGGTAGTTTTGGCATGTAGGACCACATGTTTTTCCTTAAAGCCCTCATGCTTTCTATTCTTATGGTAAATTGCATTAAAATGATAAAAGTTAGAACTATCATGCTTTTCACCATAATGTAAGGGGGTAGGCTCAATAAATGTTACCTTCTTCTTTACCTTGGAGGCTCCCCCTTGACGAATGCCTCCTTGAGCCTTGACCATCTTCTTCCCCTTGAGGCATTGACTTCGGTAATGCCCTTTTTGATTGCAAGAGAAGCACACAATGTGCTCCTTGCTCTTCTTTGTTCCGGGGATGGTCTCCTTGGGCTTCGCCTTGCCCTTTTGTGCCACTTGGCCCTTCTTCTTGGCCAATTTAGGGCACTTGCTCTTGTAGTGCCCATGTTCCCTACACTCAAAGCATATAATATGATTTTCATTTTTAATTGAAATATTTATACCTTTGCTTGTAGGGGTGACATCTTTCCCTTTGGATCCGGAGGTAGAAGCTTCCTCTTGATCCGATCTTGATTCTCCTCCATTTGATTTTTCTTGACTCGTGGAGGTAGAAGCTTCTTCAATCTCTTCATCTCTTGACCCGGATGTAGAAGCTTCTCCTTCTTCTTGATCCGGCGTCACCAAGGATTGCTCCCCCTCAATCCTAGAGGTGGAGGCTTCATCATCTTGAATATGAAACAAGGAGTATGCTCCCTCCTTGTTCCCTTCGTTGCATTCCCTTGAGGATGAAGCTTCTTGGATTTCTTCTTCTTCGGAGGTTGAGCATCTCTCAACCTTGGAGTACTCCTCTTGATCTTGCTCCAAAGAGTCACCCTCTCCGGATTCTTCATGATCTTGTACAGTGGAGGGGATCTCTTCATGAAGCTTGGCCAATTTGCTTCATAGTTCCTTTGCATCTTCAAATTCTCCAATTTTGCAAAGGATGGTGCTTGGCAATAAGTTGACCAAAAGCTTGGTCACTTTGTCATTGGCCTCGCACCTTTGGACTTGCTCTTGGCTCCACTTGCTCCTCTTGAGAACTTTGCCCTTTGAGTTTGTTGGAGTCTTGAAGCCTTCCATAAGAGCAAACCATTGCTCTATCTCCATCATAAGAAAATTTTCGATTCTTGATTTCCAAGAATCGAAGCTCGTGGAAGTGTATGGAGGAGCCACCCTCGTGTCGAATCCGAGCCCATCTCGGAATTCCATTGTAGAAGTTGAGCTTTTGAATTTCTTTGACTTTGGCAACTTTGCTTCAACTTCTTCACCCTCTAGCTCTTCTTGTTATGCTTGACCCTTCCGGCGATGATTCCGGTGAAGAGCGGCCTCGCTCTGATACCACTTGTTAGGACCAAAAGTAGCTAGAGGGGGGGGGGGTGAATAGCTCGTCGCGTTCGCTCGGTGCTTGGCGTTGCTCGTTTCTTCAAGAATATGCAGCGGAAAATACAGAAACAATCACACAACGCTAACACGGTTGGTTTACTTGGTATCCACCTCACAAGAGGTGACTAATCCAAGGATCCACACCAACACACACACCCTCCACAAAATAAAACTCTCTTTTATGGTAACTACCAAGGGCGGAGAAGCCCTACAAGACTCAATACAAGAAGAGAGAGAAAGGATACAAGAAATACAAGCTTACAAGCTTACAATGAGTATAAACCCTAACCCTAGCTTCTCTTCTTGGCTTTGATCCGCCTCTTGACTTGGAAAACTTCCAAGATCCTTCAAGAACTGGCGATCTGAGCTTTGTGAGTGCTGTGGAGGAGCTGGCGAAATCTGAGATGAAAGCGTGAAGGAAATGAACGCCTGCGGCCTTTATCGACGCCAACGGTCGGATCCCGATCGATTCAAATGTTCCCAATCGATCGAGGAGGCTTTGGATCGATCCACGGATCGATCCGACCATTGCTCACCGGATCGATCCACGGATCGATCCGGCCATTCCGGAACCCCCAATCGATCCAGCGATCGATTGAACATCTAGATCGATCCACGGATCGATCCAGGCTCTGCTCGTTAGAAGCTCCGGATCGATCCACCGATCGATCTCGGATCGATCCACCGATCGATCCAACACTTGGTTTTTGCCCAAACCAAGTTCCAAGCCTCTCAAACCAACATCCGGTCAACCTTGACCTGTTGGTACATCATGCCTAGCATCTGGTCACTCCTTTGACCTGCTAGGACTTCCCACCAAGTGTCTGGTCAATCCCTTTGACCCACTTAGACTTTTCTATTCATGCCAAGTATCTGGTCACTCCCTTGACCTACTTGGACTTCTCAACACCAGATGTCCGATCATCCTTGATCCATCTGGATTTTCCCTTGCCTGGCTTCACTCACCAGGACTTTCACCTAGCTTCACTCACTAGGGTTTTCCATCTGCCTAGCTTCACTCACTAGGGCTTTCACCTGGCTTCACTCACCAGGACTTTCACCTAGCTTCACTCACTAGGATTTTCCTTCTACCTGGCTTCACTCACCAGGACTTTCACCTAGCTTCACTCACTAGGGTTTTCACCTGGTTTCACTCACCAGGACTTTCACCTAGCTTCACTCACTAGGATTTTCACCTGGTTTCACTCACCAGGACTTTCACCTAGTTTCACTCACTAGGATTTTCCTTCTGCCTGGCTTCACTCACCAGGACTTTCACCTAGCTTCACTCACTAGGGTTTTCCTTCTGCCTGGCTTCACTCACCAGGACTTCCCTGTCAAGTATCCGGTCAACCTTGACCTACTTGACTCTTCTTCAATCAATTTCTTATTGTCAAACATCTAAACTCAAACCAAGACTCAGCTTGGTCACCCAGGTCAATCTTGACCTGAGGGATGTTGCACCAACACCAATGTGGTCGACCAGGATTTGAGAGAAACTTGCTTACCATACTAACTGCTTGCGCCAAATCTGGTCTCGTGCAAACCATGGCATACATCAGACAACCAACTGCACTGGCATAAGGAACCTTTGACATCTCTTGGATCTCGTCATCCGTCTTTGGACACTGTGTACTGGATAACTTGAAGTGATGCGCCAGGGGTGTGCTCACCGACTTTGCATTCTTTATGTTGAACCTATCCAACACCTTCTCCACATAGCTACGTTGAGACAACCATAATCTCCCTGCAACTCTATTCCTGTGAATCTCCATCCCAAGAATCTTCTTGGCCTCTCCCAAATCTTTCATGTCAAATTCCTTGCTCAGTAGCCTCTTCAATTTGTCAACTTCTCTCATCTTTTTCGCAACAATGAGCATGTCATCTACGTATACTAGTAAGAAAATCAGTGATTCATCTTCAAGGCCCTTCACATATATGCAGCAGTCATACTCGCATCTCCTATATCCATTTTGAATCATGTATGAATCAAAAATATTTGTACCATTGCCTAGGAGATTGTTTCAGTCCATAGAGCGATTTCTTCAACTTACAAACCAACTGCTCTTGTCCGGGCTTACTAAATCCCTCAGGTTGTGACATAAAAATCTGCTCCTCCAAATTTCCATGAAGAAATGTCGTCTTCACATCCATTTGCTCCAAATACAAATTGTGATGTGCCACCAAAGCCAATACCGCTCTAATTGACGTATGTCTTATCACTGGAGAGAAAATTTCTTCATAGTCAATCCCCTTTCTCTGTGACTACCCCTTTGCTACCAACTGAGCCTTGAACTTCACTTCTTCTCCCTCTGACATTGCTTCTTTCTTCTTGAATATCCACTTGCACCCTATAGCTTTCTCTCCTTCAGGAAGTTCCACTAGATCCCATGTTTGGTTCTTATGCAACGACTCCATCTCCTCTGCCATAGCACCCGTCCACCTGTCCTTCTCAGAGCTATCTATTGCCTCCTGAAAAGATGTAGGGTCTCCGCTACTAGTGGTAAGTGCATAAGATACCAAGTCTTCGAATCCGTATCTAGTTGGTGGTTTTATGACTCGTCTCGTTCTACCACTAGCTATAGTGCGATGCTCCATGTGCTCTGAGCTAGAATCATCGAAGTCATGAGTCTCTAGCTCCACCTGCACAATATCTTTCTCTTTGTTGCTTTGTGGTGTTTCCTTTCCTTCTTCCTGAGTACGTTGTAACATAGCTTTCTCGTCAAACACCACATCTCTGCTGATCACCACCTTGTTTGCCTTAAGATCCCAAAGCTTGAAGCCTTTAACTCCTTTCTGATAACCCAGAAAAATGCATTGCTTTGACTTTGCATCCAGCTTTAATCTTTCCTCACTAGATATGTGCATATAGGCTGGACATCCAAAAACTCGAAGATGAGAGTATTCTACTTGATTCCCTGTCCATACTTCCTCTGATACTTTGCCTTCTAGTGCTGCCCTTGGTGATCTATTAATGAGATAACATGCCATGTTAACTGCTTCCGCCCATAAATTCTTTGCAAGCCTTGCATTCAGCCTGAGACATCTTGCTTTCTCAATGATTGTCCTGTTCAACCTTTCCGCTACCCCATTCTGCTGAGGTGTCCTGCGAACCGAGAAGTGCCTCATTATCCCATTCTGCTCACAATTCCTGAAACTTTGAATCTGTGTACTCAGTCCCATTATCTGACCTAAGGCATTTGATCTTCCTTCCGGTCTGGTTCTCTACTTCAGTTTTCCACAATTTAAACTTTGCAAAAGTTTCTGACTTGTGACGCATAAAGTATACCCATACCTTTCGTGAGAAATCATCAGTAAAACTCACAAAATACAAGTGCCCTCCACGTGATGCTACACTGGCCGGTCCCCAGAGATCCGTATGTACGTAGTCCAGAATCCCCTCCGTCTTGTTTGTTGCCGTCTTAAATTGCACTTTGCTCTGTTTCCCAAGAACACAGAATTTGCATAATTCAAGCTTGCACGTTTTGACACCCTTCAACAAATCTCTCTTGTGAAGTTCTAGCATCCCACGTTCACCCATATGCCCTAGCCGCATATGCCACAAGACAGTACTATCTGATTCAGACTCCACCGAGGCGACTCCACCTACAACTGTAGTCCCTATCAACTTGTTCCTGCTACCTTTTGTCCTTTCATTACCGTCAGAGCTCCCTTGCTGACTTTCATCACCCCGCTCACTGATTTGTAATTACAACCAATACCATCCAGTGTGCCTAGTGAGATCAAGTTCTTCCTTAGCTCTGGTATATATCTGACATCACATAAAGTTCTGATCACACCATCAAACATCTTGATTCTGACATTCCCTATGCCGATAACCTTGCATGATGCATCGTTTCCCATCAACACTGAACCAGAATCCACTGCCCTATAGGTGTCAAACCAATCCTTGTTTGGAGTCATGTGATATGAACATGCAGAGTCTAAAATCCATGCATCCGTCAGCTGCTCCGAACTTGACATAACTGATAGCATATCTCCATCACCGCTTTCTGAATTTTCTTCTTCAACTATGTTTGCAGACTTTACCGAACTACTTTTGTTCTCTGCAACATATTTCTTTATCTCTGGACAATTTCTCTTGATATGACCTTTACCTCCACATTTGTAGCACGTGATCACCTTCTTCCTTCTCGACTTAGAACGAGTCTTGTTGTTGTTGTCATATCCATGTCGAGATTTGCTCCTACCACGCTCTTGGTTGCTATTTACCACAAGTCCTTCTCCTTGAGAAATTTCATCGCTTGTTTTCTTCCTTTGGTGAAAACCTAGCAACGCACTTGTGATCTCCTCCAATTTGAGAGTTTCCTTACCCCACATCAAAGTAGTAACCAAATTCTCGTACGTAGGAGATGAAGGTAGAGAATTCAACAACATCAGCGCCTTGTCTTCGTCTTCGATCTTCACATCAATCCGCTTCAGATCACTTACAATCTGGTTGAATACGTTGATGTGCTGGCTCAGATCGGTTCCTTCTGTCATCTTCACGAATAATTTCTGCTTGAGATACAGCTTGTTTGTCAATGATTTTGACATGTACCGGCTTTCCATCTTTTGCCAAACTGTCACCGGTGACTCCTCGTCCATGACATGGTACATCACGTCATCCGTAAGACAAAGCCTGATTGTTGCTACTGCCTTCGCCTGAAGTTCTTCCCAATCTGATTTCTCCATGCTTTCCGGTTTTCTTTCTCCTAGCGCCTTCACCATGCCTTGTTGCACCAACAAGTCCTTGACCCTTCTCTGCCATAATCCAAAGTTTCCGGTTCCGTCAAACTTCACCATATCAAACTTCGCAGAAGTCGTCCCCGACATGTTGAAGAAATCTGCCAAAAACCTGGAGCTCTGATACCAATTGTTGTGCAAAGAGAGGGCAATACCTCTCAACCTTTCTGAACCGCGGAAGAAGAGGAAGAGAGAAAAGAGATCGCGCGGAACAACAAAACAAAGACGCACAAAAGAGAGCAAACACCAGGAAGGAGAAGAAGAAGAGAAAGAAAAAGAGTTACCGTGGTTCGGCGACTTGCCTACTTCACAAAACGGCCGAAGCTTTATTAGAATTCTCTTCTATACAAGAGAATCACATCTAATGATTCTTGTGTTGTCTGATCTATAATGGGTTTACAATGATCCCTATAAATACTGCTAAACCCCCAGACCCGGTAAAAACGTAACAAAATTTGTTATGAAAAACATAACAAAATTCTGTTATATAAAATCTTAACAGAATTTTATTACGAAAAATTTTAACAGATTTTTCTTCCATGACATTCCTTCATCCAAATATGAGCCACTCGTCAACAACTATGTCACTGAAGATTTTGAGGATTTCTTTACATTCTAACACTGGATCTTTTGCTACTTTAGATGTTTTTCAATCTAGTGAGAGGGAAGCACAAGAAGCGATTAAAGAATTCAACATGTAGCTCCAACAAATTTGAAGTGTATTATGAGGCTATTGAGTCGCTTTTAGAACAAAATGTTTTTAAATTTTGTAAATAAAAAACATTCCCACAACACCTCTCCTCTCTCCTCTCCTCATCAGCATCATCGAGGTGGATAAACAATAGGTTTGAATTTGATGATCGGGATCGAATACCAATTCAATATACATGGAGACGATCTTAGGTGGAATGAATGGTGAATCCAACTAATTCACGGGCACTGTTGCTGCGACGCGGCCCTACGTCATCCGCTCGTATCCTGCCAAGTACTGCCGGACCTTCGCCGCGTGTTGCTCTGCCCGCTGCTCCCCCAGTAGCCCGCAAGATCGCAATCTATTCACTGCGTAGTGGAGGTTGTTCGCCAGGAATAGATTCGAAAGGGCAGCGTCACGGTATAAATTAGCCTTCCGCTCGAGATGACTGAGAAGCGGCTCCAACAGCTTGTCAAGCCGTGCGGCGAATCCCGTGTCGGAGACGGATACCGATGATGACGTGTCGGAGGCAGCGGACTGCGGGGGCGATGGCTGCCATTCGGCAAAGATCTCCATGATGGAGAGATGGTAGTCGGACAGCCGTGTGACGTAGCTCATGACGTGGCGCGTCCACGGGTCAACTCCGCCGGTGGGAATGGGCGACCGCAAGGGCTCTCTTTGTATCGTTGACTCAAAATCGGCGAAGGTACAGCGCGCCGCCTCGGTGAGCTTAGCGAACGAAGCGAGGGCCTGTGTTCGCACAGAAGAGGTGGACTCAAAGGAGAAGACGAGTTCGACCTCCGGCCAAACTTCACCAATGGCGTCGTGCATGTCCAGAAGCCGGAAGAATTTCTCAGGCGACCATTTTGATTTGGCCACCCACTCCGGAAATGCAAAGAACTGAAGGGCGGCATCGCCGGCGACGCTGAAGAAGACGGCCTCTCGGGCAATGTTTGAGTTGGAGAAGACGTGGTCGATGAGAACACGCTCGCGATGAAACAGAGTACGCACCGCGACACGGCAAGCGCCGAGCCATGATCGGATTTTTAGTTCGAGCACAGCCCAGTCCATCTTTTTGATTTGGGGCGAGCTGAGAGACCTGTCGAAACCGAGCTGATAAAGCTCCTCGTCCACGACGGACTTGCGGAGGGTCCGGTAGATTCTCACGCACTCGAAGCCGTACCCTGCAAATACCATGGTATCTGCGATGGCCCGGAGGTCGGTCATGACGTCGACGGCAGCGGCGCGTTCGATCTCGGCGATGGACTCCCTGGCCACGAGACCGTCGGTCTGATCAGGCGAGGCACTTTCATCCCAGAGGTCGGACCCGTGGTCGTCGGAGACGCTGGTACGGGAAGAGCGGACGGATCGGGATTCCGGATCCAGGAGGTCGCTGTTGGCGGCAAGAATCTGGTAGAATTCCTTCTCGAGCCGGCGCATCGCGGCTTGCATCAGGGTCTGCGCACGGGCGAGGCAGGGGTGGGAGAGGCGGGAGGGCTCCGCGGCTGCCGCGACGAAATCAAGCATGCCTCGCTGCAAGTCGCAGACTCGTGCCAAAAAGCGTCGCGCCTCGAGGCGGTCCTCGTGGAAGAGGGAGGTGACATTGGCATAGGCGGAAGAGTCCGGATCCCATTTGACCACGACCACCTCCGCTCGCGCCACCGTCTCCTCCAGTTTCGACGCTTCCTCTGACGAGGAAGACGAAGAATCATCGATACGACGGCGGTGGCTGAAGTACTTACGCGGCAAGACACGCCAGAAGCCTTTCCTCGCCATTGCTCCAACTGGCTACACAGCAAGCTCGTTCGCAGAGGAGTAGAAATGCCGGAGAATTTGCTCCGGGAACGTTGGGTATCGCAGTTCTTGGCTAATTTGATACGCGAGTGATTCAGATATATTTATAGGGATCCAGCTTGGGGCAAGGGAAGAGTGGAGCTTACGTATGGTCTTACGTCACGAGCAACTTCTGACGCAGAGAGGGATGTGTATCGCAGTTGATTAGTCGACTTGATGCTCCTTGCGCAAGCAACTATTTTTCCCGCGTAGTCTACGAAACGGTACGATGAGAATGCTGATGTCATCATCAGATGGGTCAACTCCTCCTAACTTACACAGTATGAACTTTTGAATCTTCCTAAACTCTCCGGAAGTTATTAATAAATCTTAAATCATTGTACTAATAATTATATTCTTAATATGTTAACGATGCTATAATTTTTTTTAATCTTGACTCGTAGCTTAAAATATGAAGATGTTCAAATATTTTTATCCTTTCTGTACTTGGAGGTGGTTTGTCTGTTCTATAAAAATTTTTATCAATTATTGGGTAAAATAGGAAAGTACATATGGACAACAAGATGGTCTAGTACCATGAGTGATTCGAACATGATTTACTTCATTCGTGTTATCCTTGAGACGGATTGACGGAGACAGTGGAAACGAATGTATTCACCTTTTATCATCATGAGTGATTCGAACGTCACATTCATTTATTCACACTATGTGAAAAATCAAACCTTTGTTATTTAAAAAATGCGTCCATTCGTATATCATCACACCAAGCCTCAAAGGGTGACTCATAACTTAAAATAGTAGATTGTGTTGGATCGTTATACACGTGAAATGGGAGTGAATCACATAATTTTAAAAACTTTTCCTTTTAATTTTTTTTTTAAAACAAAGTTTGCGCAGCGGAACAAAAAATACAAGAACTCAAGTCATTTTACTTGTTTCAGAGCCTTCGGCGACGCCTACTCCAAGACTCAGGTCTCTTGGACCTATTGATGGGTAATCCACTAAAGTCTCTTCCGGAACCACCGGAAGAGGGAATCGAGTACAAATAACAGAATAGGAAAGTTTAACAATCATACACTTTTCCTTTTGCAGATATGTAAGGTAAATACAGAATTAAAACCAATTACAAACATGAAGACGTCAAAGTGAGAGATCTCATGTGTCGGTGATGGCCTGTCTACTATAGTCGAGAATGGCAATGTCATAGCAGAGCAGTAGCACGAAGTCGGAGTAGTTGGAATGTCGAACGAATGCGTAGAAGCTTGTAGAAGATATGTATATGAAGCCTTGGTCGAGACCCTCTTTTATTGAGCATTGAAGGTGCTTTCAACACCACTGAAGGCGCCTTTAACCCCAACTATTATCCCCATAAATCCGGCTCTTATTGTCGATGAAACCTTCTGCCTTATCCAGCCGAAGGCGCATCGAAGCTCTCGAAGGCGCCTTCCATCGCCCAGCACAAGGTGCCTTCCTTCGCATGGAAGGCGCCTTAGATAATGTTCATTCGAGGGATTTTATACTCCTTTTACCCTACAAAATGTATTAGTTCAACAAAATAAAGTATACCCTGTAAAATAAAGTTAGTACAATAAAATAACAGTTTATTAATTAGATCCTGTCTATCTAAGATCAAGATCTAGTCAGGGTCTCATTTTAGGTTTCTAAAATAGACCTAAATTGAACCTACGTCTAAAGCCCCGACAAAGACTCATTCTCACTGGAACTCTCTCATCGAGTGACTTACCTTACTTACCATGTAGAATTGCTTGACTCCCTTACAGTCTATCAAGTCTTCTTGACAGTTGTCAGGTCCGCAGACCCAACTGAATTTCGGCCAGCTATCAAGTTCCGCGGACCCAGCCGAACTTTTCGCCAGATGTCGGGTCACTCCTTGGCCTATCTGGACTTCTACACCAACTATTAGGTCCTCTGACCTAGCTGGATTTCAGCCTGGTGTTAGACCGGTCAAGTCTTGTACACTTGGTAGAAGAGTTAAATCATACAACACATCTAACTTTAATCCATTTGTCATTCATCAAAACTCGGGTTTGATCATTGGTGCCAACTGCACCAGCAATCTCCCTTTTTTTGATGTAATGACAACCTGAGTTAAAGTTAGAAAAAATATACAAACATATGTAGTAACAAAAATTACTTTATGAGAAATCTAAAATAAAATAGATAAGTTTTATTCTCTTGATTATTTTAGGGTTAAGTTTTTCAGATTTTTGTTGGTTTTTCTTACTTAAACCCTAACCCTCCCCCTTAAAAAATCTGCATATAAGTATATTAAAGTATGAAATATGGAAATATACAAGTAAGCATATCAAGTAATAGTTTTCTCAAAGGTAAAGTTTTTGCATAAAAACTTGCAGGTTTATTGTAGGGAGGAGGAAATGATTTCAAGAAAATTTTGCAAAGTATTTTCAAATAATTTTCAAAAAGTATTTTTCAAAATGTCTTTCAAAGCAAGTTTTTCAAAACCAATTTATAAAATAGTTTTCAAAACATTTTACATAATAACTTTGTAAAACATTTTCAAAGAAATTACCAAAGAATCTTTTTAAAGAAATTAAGGAAATTTTGAAAGGAATTTTTAAAATTTTGCAAATGGTTTTCGAATGTTTGAAAATTAAATGTTTCAAAAACATTTTGTAAAGATAAACCTTCAAGAAATTTGCAAACCATTTTTCAAAGAAATTTTTAGTACACTTTTCAAAGGTAATTTTGAAAATAATTTTTAAGGTAGTATTGCAAAGTAATTTTTAAAATTTAATTTTTAGTGCAATTTTTGAAAGTAAATTTTTCAAGACAAATTTTGAAAAGAATATTTTTAACCAAATTTTCAAAGAAATTAAGTAAATTAATTTTGAAAATATTTTTTAGAATAAAGTCAAAATATTTTACATGGCTTTTTCAAAGCAATTTTGAAGTATCTATTATTTTTCAAACAAACAAAAGTAAATTTTAGAAAATAAGTCACTGTGAAAATTAAGCAAGAGAAGTAAAATTTTTTAAACAAGACATTGTTAAAGCAGTTTTCAAATATCCTCCCTTGAACTTGATATTGCTTTAAAAATAATAATATTTATCTAAAAATTATCCTTAAATATCAAATCTTTAGTTACTAATTACCAACCATCAGAAGATAGTATTGTTCACTTGATTAGTCAAGTTAAGTACTAATGTTCAATTAAAAATTTGCTGAAAAAGGACTACTTAACTTAATCAATGTATTATTGTAGTTTTTACCCAAATGTATATTGATGCACTGATATAATCATCGGAAATCTAGGCAAGAGGCCTACACATCTCATGTCATTATAAGTTTTTAAATACACAATCAAGGTAGACCTAGTGTGTTTATGAGATGCTCACTACCTAGATCTATAGGATCATTCTTTCTAGGGATTTATTCTAGACTAAGGCTAAAGCAAATTTTGAAACACTAGAGAAATGAGAATTTTTAAAGGAATAAAAAGATAAGAGAAGCCTAGAATTTGCAAAACACTTAAAAATTATTTGATAATAAGAGTCCCAGTCTATCATGCACATTCCTAATCTTCTTCGTAAGTTACTAAATTTAGATTCTGACAATAGTTTAGTGTAGATGCCAACCAAATTTGACTTGGACTCAATATAGTTGAGTTCAATACCTCCTTTAGTGATGTGATATCTAATGAAGTCATGTTTGTTTTCAATATGTTTAGTTCTTAAATGATATATTGGATTCTTAGTTAAGTTAATTGAACTTACATTATCATTAAGGATTTTTATATTTTTATATTCTAAGTTAAAATATTTTAATGTGTGTATCATCTATAACAATTGTTCTACACACTCACCCATTGCTATGTACTCGGTTTCAGTAGCAGATAAAGCAACACAGTATTATTTTCTACTAAATTAGCTGACAAGTGATGATCCAAGTAATTGGCATCTACCACTTGTACTTTTATGATGTAGTTTACAACCCGTATAATCTGAGTTAGAGTAATCTATCAAATCAAAATTAGATGTTCTATGGTACCAAATTCTCACATTTGTTGTGCCTTTTAAATATCTAAAAATTCTTTTAACATTTGTTAGGTGAGACTCCTTAGAATAGGTTTAATATCTAGTATGCATACTAACTATATATAAGATATCAGGTTGACTTACAGTTAAGTATAAGAGGTTGCCTATGACATTCTTATAATATTTTAGATCCACTGATTTCCTTTTGGATCACTATCTAAAGTTGTGTTGGTTGCCATTGATATTTTTATTTCTTTGGTATTTTTCATTTCAAATTTTTTAAGTAATTCTTTTGTGTATTTTTGTTAGTAAATATAATTTCTTTCATTTGTTTGTTTAATTTGTAAGCCTAAGAAATATGTTAGTTTACCTACTAGGCTCATTTCAAATTCTTGTTTCATTAAGGTTATAAATTCTTATAAAAATTCTAAGTTTGTTGAACCAAAATTGTATCATCTACATATACTTGGGCTATAAAAATATCAAGCTTAAGTGATTTTATAAACAGAGTTGGATCAATTAAACCTTGGTTAAATCTTTTAGAAATTAGATGGGATGTTAACTTTTCATACCAGAGCCTAGGTGCTTGTTTAAGATTATATAAAGCTTTATTTAGTTTAAACACATGGTCAAGAAAATCTAAATTCTCAAACCCAGGTGGTTGGCCTACATAAACCTCTTCTTTTATTAGCCCATTTAAGAAGACAAATTTTACATTAATTTGATAAAGTTTAAATCCTTTATGGGCTACATAGCTTAGTAGCATTATAATAGACTCAAGTTGTAAGATTAAGATGCGCTGGGGGGGGGGGGGTGAATAGCGCTCGTGACTTTTTCACTAGTTTCGGAAAACACAAAGTATTGCAGCGGAAAATAAAAATAGAGTGGAAGCAAAACAATCTCTAACACTTTTCTTTTACTTAGTTCGGAGCCTATGACGACTCCTACTCCAAGGCCCACAATCGTCGATCACTTTCGTTGGGCAATCACTATAGATTCCGAGAATTACAACTTGAAATACAATTTCTATATAAATTAAGTGAAACAATTAAACATATATCGATAACTTTTGAGGATCTTAGAAGGTCATGCTTTCTGTCATCGGAGTCGCGTCACTCGATCACCGGAGTTACGTCACGGAGTTGCAGGATCGCCTTTTAGAGTAGTGCATTGTAGAGTGATCGCAGAAGTCAATGACTCTAAGGCTCAGCTCGAGACTGCTTTATATAAGCTGTTGAAGGCACCTTCAAACTCCATTGAAGGCACCTCCATCTTGAATTTTATCCCCAACTCTGCAGTGCCGATAAGCTCCGCTTTATGCGAAATTCATTTGTTTGAAGGTACCTTTAAGCTCCATGGAAGGCGCCTTCCATCAAGCATCCAAGGTGCCTTCAATCTCCTTGAAGGCGCCTTCATGCCTTGCTACACAAGGCCTTCGACTAAGGCACCCGAGGCACCTCCAACAACCCCGGAGGTGCCTCGGACACTGTTCATCTTAGCTTTTCCTCGTGAAACTCTCTTCCTGCAAGGCATATTAGTCTACAAACAATGTATACCCTGTAAAACAAAGTTAGAACGATAAAATATAAATAACATAAGTGATTGACAATCTTCGGACTGTCCGGTTCTGACTTTTGGATTTCCAAAAAATCCTAGGTCAAATCGACGCCTACTGTTCCCTCTTCGGAGAACGTGTCCTCACCTACTCCTCTCAGGAGAGTTTACCTTTTGCCAGACCGGTCCTCCAGACTGAATGTACTTTTGTTTAGTGCCTAAGTCTTTAAGACTTTTCCGCTGGACGTCCGATCTCTGACCTGTCCAGTCTTTCACCTGGTCCGTGACTACTAGGATTTTCACCTTGAGTCCTTGACTCTAGGATTTCTCCCAAAGTGCTCAACCCGCCAAAACTTTCCACCTAGGGTTAACACCCCCTAGGACCTAGGGTTACCTCCCCCTAGGGTTTTTCCACCTGCCTAGAATCCACTAGGACTTTTGCTTAAGAATACTTAGGACTTTCCTATAAGCTCATTCACACTTGTTAGATAACAAAACATCTTAACTTTGGACTCTTTTCCAAAATCAAAACTTAGGTTTGATCGTCTGGTGCTCCCTGCACCAACACAAGTATGACTATTTGGGGCATAGGTTTCATCATAGTCAAATCTCTCTACTTGACTAAATCTTTTAGCTACTAATTTAGCTTTATTTCTAACAATCCCCCCACTTTTACTTAGTTTATTTCTAAACACATATTTTGTTTCTATGACCTTTTTATGATTAGAAAATAGTACTAAATCCAAGATTTCATTTCTCTCAAATTGGGACAGTTCTTCCTACATGGCAATAATATAGTCTGGGTCGAGTAGGGATTCTTCTACTATTTTGGGTTCAATCTTAGAAATTAAAGATATTTGGCTTAGGTTTTTGAATGATGATCTAGTTTGAACCTTTAGGTCTGGGGCACCTATTATTTGTTCAGCTGGATAGTCTGAACTAACTCTTATTGTTCTAAATTCAATTTGTCTTTGGTCATTTTCCTATGGTTGATTTGGTTCATCTTCGTGTTCATCTATTTGATTTTGGTTTTCACTTGCTCCCTATAGTTCCGTGCTAGACCTAACAAAGTTTATTGGTTGGTATTGAGTTTGAGTTAAGTTAGATTCGTTAAAGTTAGTATTTTCATTAAATTTCGCATTCGTTGTTTCCTCAATTTTTAATTTAGTCTTATTGTAAACTCTATAGCCTCTACTATTTAGTGAGTACCCTACAAAGATTCCATTGTCTACTTTTGAGGTAAAATTTCCAATGTGTTCTCTTGTGTTTAATATGTATACTGGACATCTAAATACCTTAAAGTATTTAATATTAGGTATTTTATTATAATATAGTTCATAGGAGGTATTGTTATAATTCCTGTTTATTGTCACCCTATTTTGCACATAGCATGCTGTATTTACAACTTCAACCCATAGATATTTGGGTAGTTGGTATTCATTAAGTATTGTTCGAGTTACTTCTTATAGTGCTCTATTTTTTCTTTCAATTATTCCATTTTGTTGGAATATTTTAGGACATGAGAATTCTTGATGATGATGCCATTTTCACAATTTAGTAAACCTATGTGTAGGACCCTTGGCGATCGACTAGAGAGGGGTGAATAGCCTACACAATAATAAACGAACCTTTCTCGAACTTTAAAGCTTTATTAAACTAACACTTGTATAAAAATCAATACAAACTAATTAAAAAAAGAAGAGGCACAAAAAGAGTTACTTGGTTTGCAACCAGCGGATTGCTAATCTAAGGAAATCAAAGCCAACTAAAATCTCCTCTGGGTGGAGAAGCTTTTTACAGCATTTAAATCTCACAACTACAAAGCTAAACTAAATTAAAATCAATTACAAGTGTTGTGTTTAGCTTCTTGGATGAGGGTTGTATTTATAGCCCTGATCGGGGCGCCTGGAAGGGTTCCAGACACCTAGAGGAGGATAAAATTTTATCCTCGTCAAGACAGCTCGTGCCATGTTATGTTTAGCTAATTTTTCAATTTTGAGTGCCCGAAAAGGTTCCGGGTGCCCAGATTGAGCGCTTCCAACTCCCTCGAGGTGAGGCACCCCAGGGGCACCCAGGTGATCAAGGCGCTCAGATCACCGGCGCCCAGAATAGCTCTTGGCACCCGAAGTTCGGGCGCCCAAAGCACAGTCAACCGTAGGTTGACTTTTCCTTTGGATCTTCCGCTCTAGCTCCGTTTGCTTGGGTGAATTTCTGCCATCTGGAATAGGGCTCACCTGAACCCATCTTCTGGCCTTCTTGAGCAATCTTCCGCTATGGCTTCTCATCCCTCGGAAATACCGCGCGCCTCCTTCTCATCCACTAGCGTACTCTTCCGTAATGTCTCGTCCCTCGGATGTATCAAGCCCGTCGACTCTCTCCCATGTCATCCTTCTCACTAGCTGCGTCTTTCGCTCGACCTCCTATGCTCTTAAGTTCCTGCACACTTATACACAGGGCATCAAAACATAACAAGACATAACTTGACTTGGTTTGATCACATCAAAACTTCCATGGGGTACTTACAATCTCTCCCTTTTTGATGTGAGCAACCCCAAGTTAAGTTAGGATAAATTAAGAAACAAATAGTAATAGAAATAACACGTATATATTTTTCATAAAAAACATTTACAAAAATAAAAAAATGTACCCTCCCCCCTAGACTTAACCTCTAGTTCTCCCCTTTTGATTACATTAAAATAGGATAATCTATGCAAAGTCAAAGGAATAAAATTAAGAATTTTTCAAGTTTTGAAAATCTAGATTTTTCAATTTGTAAACCATTTTTGGAAAATTAAAAAAATTAAGTTTAAAAATAATTCTCTTAGATAGAGAAAATGATAAAGTTCCACAATTAAATAAATTCTACAGAAAATAGCATTGCAAGATATTTTTAAATTGAAGAGTATGAATTAAAAAAAAATACAATGAAAAAAAATGAGTAATACAATTTTTTTCTCAAAAAAAAATAATTTTAATTAATTTTTAATAGTAATTATGCAAACCAATTTATGTGAAAGCATTAGATAATTTTATGTTTTAATAGTTAGTCAATTAAACATTTATTTTAGTAATTGACTTCTAGGTTTTAGCGAGACACTAGGTCTTCTTGGTTATTGGAACAATAACCACTTTTAGACAAAGGCTCTTAAAGAAATTAAATATTTAATTTTTTTTTCTGAAAGCCCTAGATCTAACTTAAAAACAAAGCATGCAAAAAAAAAAAAAAATTTAAACATGACTTTGGAATCCAAAACAGATTCCTTCCAACTAGGTTAATTAAAAATTTTTTAGGCAATATATCTCTGTGATATTCTTTTAATTTGACCCTTATGGTATCTAAAATACCAATTTAATTTATTATATTTTCTAACATATGAGTATGCATTATTTTTAATTTCTTCTTTCAATTTTTCATTTTACATTTTTATCTTGTCAAAATCCTCTAGTCGACAAGATGTTGCTAATATTAATTTTAATTCTTCATTTCTTTTAATAATTTTTTATTTTCTATCTCTAATTTGCAGGAACTCTTCAACAGTATTTTTATAAATTTAATTAATTAGTCAGGAGGTGGGACCATATATGACTTACCTTGTCGATTTCTGATGCTCCCCCTGTATTACTGCTTTCCTCTGACAATGCTCCCCCTTCATCAATGCTCTTGATGCTCATTGAGGATGAGCTTGTTTCCTCTTCTACTTCTTGGTGACTTGCCACTAGCGCAAGTCCGATAATCGCTTCGATCTCCTATACGAACGACATTTCATCCCACATCATCTTTAGATTTTGATGCTTTGTCTGGATTGGTCTTTTGTCCTTGTTCTTATCCTTGCTCTTCAATTTAGGGTAGTTGTCTTTCGCGTGCCCTTCCTCATTGCAGTTGTATCTTCTTATCTTTCTTCTTCTTCTTTTATCCTGCACTTGATTAAATTTATTAGTTTTAAATAACTTTTTAAATCTCCTTACCATAAACGTTATTTCGTCATTATCAAGAGAAGATTCAGAATCAGGTTCATCCACTTTTACTTTTAGGGCAATATTGTGCTTTGACTCCTTCTTCAAATCTTCACATCTTGTTTTATGAACTTCAAATGTTGAAAATAATTCTTCTAAGTTACTTACCTTTAGATCCTTAGAGATATATTAAGCATCTACTAAGGATACCCATTCAAAATTCCTAGGAAAGGTGTTAAGCGCGTACCTTAACGAATCTCAGTTGGTTACCTTTTCTTTGAGATTCATGAGTTCGGTGATGATCTCCTTGATCCTTTAGTGAAGGTGTACAATGGTTTCTCCTTCTTCTAATGAGAGGTTGCTGATCTAATTGCGAAGCAGGTCCCGTTTCACGAGTTTGGCTTTAGAGGTACCTTTGTGTAGCTCAAGGAGCTTCTCCCAAAGCTCCTTTGCTAATTCTTAGGTGTCGATTCTATTTACTTCTTGCAAAGGTAGCATACTCAGTAGATGGAATTCGGCTCATCCATTTGCTAGAAGTCTACTTGCTCCTTCTTTGTCCATTGATATTCTTCTTTGTCCTTTGAAGCTACAAAACCATACTTCAAGATTAGCAATATATCAAAGTCTATTTTGAAGAATACCTCTATTTTTCTTTTCCAAATCGTGAATTCCCCCTCAAACTTAGGTGGATAGATGCTCGGTCTAGCCATCTCTTGTGCTTCGATCGACGGTTAGTCCACTTAAAGCGTCCTATCTCTGAAACCAATTGTAGGACCTGTTGGTGCAAGTTGCACCAGAATCAAACCTGAGTTTTGATGTTGTCAAAGGTTCAAGTTAAGTCTTGTTGTGATCTAACAAGTTGACTGAGTGTGCAGGATGTTTACTCAACCGGGAAAGACCTAGTTGGAGGCTAGGCAGGAGAAATCTTAGCAGATCGTGGAACCCAGGTGCAAGTCCAAGTGGGTCGAGGGGACCTGATGCTTGGCGGTATGATCGAGAGGTCTGGAGGACCGAAGATCAAGAGAAAAGTCCTGGGGAGCCGATCAAGGCTGAGTGAAAAGTCCAAACTAGATCTGGAGGATCAAAGTTTGGCAGGTAGGTTGAGGTAAACAAACTGGAGGAGCGACAGTGAGGTCGAGTTCCCGAAGGGAACAACCTTAGGTCTCTGATCCAACTGAAGAAATCGGGGAGGTTTCCAAGTTGAGATCAAGACAGTTTTACTATCTTTCATATTACTCATGCATTTTATATTACTATGCTAATCTCGGTTTTGCAGGGTGTTTTGCTTAACACTGTTTTGTAGGTTCTACCCAATCAGTCGACCGAACCACCTGATCGGTCGACCGAACTAGGCAAGTTTAGTTCAGTGTTCAGATCAAACCAAAACAGAGTTCGAGCACGATCAAAGCTTTATCAGTCGACCGAACAGTAAGATCGGTCAACCAAACCATGGTGACTCAGCACAGAACAGATCATCAGCATCGATCAGCAGGAAAAGGAAAAAGCCTGATCGGTCGACAGAACTAGAGGATCGGTCGACCGATCCAATCAACATTAAAGCTGCAATAAATGTTGATCTCGATAAATCAAGTCGAACAGGGAAAGAAGCCGATCGGTCGACCAAAAAATGGGTTCGGTCGACCAAACCATTAAAGGTCAATTAATGTAGAAATTCCAGCCGACGTTAGACTCCAGCCAGGTAAAGGGGGAGCGTGTTCAGTCGGCCGAAAAGGAGGTTCGGTCGACCGAACGTGGAGTACACCTATAAAAGAAGGCTTGAAGTCTATGGCCAAAGAACAACTTTCTGATTAATTCAAGTGCTCTTCTGCAAGCTGCTCATGCTACAAGTCTTCATCAACTCTGCAAGAGACTTCATCCAATAGTGCCGAGCGAGCTACGACTTACTACTACTATTGTCGGTATATCTTTTCCTTTGTACTGTACTTAATTTCCTGTAAGATAGTAGGAGTGTTACTATCTTACATCTTTGTACCTGTACGATCCACTTCTTTCTGAGGTTCTCGGAAAGAAGGGTTTTAGTGCTTTGCCCATCAGTGCGGTCAAGGACCGCTGGCCTTCGAGTAGGAGTCGAGCTAGGCTCCGAACGAAGTAAACAATCTGTCTCCCTTTTGTTGGTTGCTACTCGGAAAACCTAGAGGTTCCACTGTACAAAAATTTTGTACAAAGGTCTGAACCTTTTCCTAGCTACCATGTGTTCTTTTAAATTAAATTTTGGATCGCCTGCGGAACTTAACACGTTTGATCCAAAACTTAATCTATTTGTTCTTTTAGGTTTTGACTTGGATCTCCTGCGGAACTTAACACGTTCGACCCAAGTCACCTTAAGTTATTAATTTCATTAAATATTAATTTCCATAATTGGTTCCCAGTACTGACGTGGCGAGGCACATGACCTTCTTGGATATGGGAGCAACCACCACCGACTAGACAAAACCTTTTATGGAAAGCTAATATTTAATTTCCTAAAATAACTTTAGGTTAACCGAAAAGAACAATCAAATCACAAGGAAAAGAAAAACAAAAGAACACTATATCGAAAACAAATTCGAAACTCTAGAATCGTATGCCTCTTGTATTTAGTATTATTTCCAAAAATAACTAGTATGATGCGGAAAGAAAAAATACTAGTTATACCTTTTAGAAAAACCTCTTGATCTTCTACCGTATTTCTCTTCTAACCTCGGACGTTGTGTGGGCAACGATCTTCCGAGATGAGAAACCACCAAAGCACCTTCTCCTTTCTTCAAATTTCGGCCAAGCACAAAGCTTCCAAAAGATGAAGATCTTTTCCACCAACCAAGCTCCAAGAGATGTAGGCTTTCTCTCCTTCTTCCTCAAGCTAGATCCGACCACCAATTAAAACTCCATAAGCATGAAGAGGTTCGGCCACAAAGAGAAGAAGAAGAGAAGAAGGAAGGGCCGGCCACACCACCAAGGAAAAGAGGAAGAAAAATAGAATAGAGTCGTTCACCTTGAAGCCTCCTCTACCCCCTCTTTTATAATCCTTGGTCTTGGCAAATAAGGAAAATTTAATAAAAATTTCCTTAATTCTTTTTCCATTGAAAAGAAAAATTATTTAATTAAAAATAATTTTCTTTTTCAAATACAATGGCCGGCCACCTTAAGCCCCAAATGAAGGAAAGTTTTAATTAAAACAAGAATTAAAACTTCCTAATTTGTTTCCAGAAATTTAAAAATTTCTCCAATAATTTAATCCCTTCATGATTGGTTTATAAAAAGGAAATTTAATAAATTAAAATCTTTCTTTTAAACATGTGGATAAGAAGAAAATTATCTCTAAAAATTAAAATCTCTTTTAATCTACAAATAAGGAAAGATATCAAATCTTTTCTTAATCTTTTGTAAAAACTAATAAAAGAGAATTATTAATTTTTTAAATTTTCTTTTAAATCATGAACATGATTAAAAAGGAAAGTTTTTACCAAAATTAAAATCAACCTTTTAATCTACAAATAAGGAAAGAGATTTAGCTCTTCTCTTAATCTTTTGTAGAATCTTATAAAAGGAAAGATTTAAATTTTTAAACTCTCTTTTAAAACATGTTATCCACATAAGAAAAATTTTAAAAATAAAAATCCTTTTATTTTAATTTGGGCCGGCCACACCAAGCTTGAACCCAAGCTAGGCCACCTTGAAGCACCCATGAACCAAACTTTGGCCGACCCTAGCTTGGTCTCCAAGCTAGCTTGGCCGACCCCTTATGGGATGGGTAAGAAGGTGGGTATAGGTGGGTATAGTACTCTATAATTAAGAGGCTACGATAGGGACCGAGAGGAGGAATTGGTTTTGGTCTCCCGATAAAATTAAGCATCCCGTGTTCGCCCCGAACACACAACTTAATTTTATCAATAATAATTCATTCCACTAGAGAACTATTATTGAACTACTGCACCAATCCCAAATTACATTTTGGGCTCCTTCTTATTATGAGTGTGTCAGTCTCCCAGTGTTTAAGATAACAAATGTCCACTAATTAAGTAAGTTACTGACAACTCACTTAATTAATATCTAGCTCCAAGAGTAGTACCACTCAACCTTATTGTCATGTTGGACTAAGTCCACCTGCAGGGTTTAACATGACAATCCTTATGAGCTCCTCTTGGGGACATTCTCAACCTAGATTACTAGGACACAGTTTCCTTCTATAATCAACAACACACACTATAAGTGATATCATTTCCTAACCTATCGGGCTTATTGATTCATCGAACTAAATCTCACCCATTGATAAATTAAAGAAATAAATATCAAATATATGTGCTTGTTATTATATTAGGATTAAGAGCACACACTTCCATAATAACTGAGGTCTTTGTTCCTTTATAAAGTCAGTATAAAAGAAACGACCTCTAATGGTCCTACTCAATACACTCTAAGTGTACTAGTGTAATTATATAGTTAAGATAAACTAATACCTAATTACACTACGACCTTCCAATGGTTTGTTCCTTTCCATCATGGTCGTGAGCTACTGTTTATAATTTATAAGGTACTGATAATATGATCCTCTGTGTGTGACACCACACACCATGTTATCTACAATATAAATTAATTGAATAACTACATTTATCATAAATGTAGACATCTGACCAATGTGATTCTTATTTCTAGATAAATGTTTATACCAAAAGCTAGGCTTTTAGTATACACTCTAACAATCTCCCACTTATACTAAAAGACTAAGCTGCCATATCTGCTGCCATACATCTGATTCCCATGCCTTTCAAAAAACTCTTGCCTTAAGGACCTTAGGTTATCTTCTGATGCAATCTAGGCGGCAACAACTTCTCCTCGTTATACAATTTCTCGTATTGGGTAGTACTTGCGCTCTATTGTGTTTACTTGCTTTATAGACTCATGGTTTCTTCGAGTTTGCTACTGCACCATTATTATTACAATAAATTGTAATAATCTTTGGACAAACTAGAAATCATATCTAAGTCTATCTTGAGGTTATTAAGTCATTCATCTTTTATGACTACCTCAGAGGCTTGCCATATACTCAGCTTCTATGGTGGAGTCTAGAAAAACACCTATGCTTATCACTCTTCCATAGTTATGACTTTTCCTCCTAAAGTAAACACAAAATCCCGAGGTTGACTTATTATTGTTCCTATCCGATTGGAAGTCAAAATCCATGCAACCCACAAGAACCAAATTAACTGCCTTGTGAGCTAGCATATAATCTCTAGTGCCTCTAAGGTACTTCAATATATGCTTTACTGCAGTCCACTGTCCTTGTCCAGGGTTACTTTGATATCTGCTAACTATGCCCTTGGCAAAACAGATTTCTGATCTCGTGCATAGCATACATTAGGCTTCTGACAGTCGAAGCATAAAGAACTGTCTTTATTTCCTTTATCTCCTTTGATGTCTACAGAGACATATCTTTAGATAAAGTTACTCCATCCTGAAAAAGTAAGAAACTTTTCTTGGAGTTTTGCATGCTTAAAACGAGCAAGGATTTTTCCGATGTATGAAGCTTGGGATAAGTAAAATATTCTTTTCTTGCGATCCCTTATTACTTTGATCTCAAGAATATATACATTCTCCCAAGTCCTTTATATCAAATTATTTGGACAACCATACCCCTACTTCTAACAACATTTTGATATTGTTTCCAACTACCAAAAATGCTATCTACGTATAGTACAAGAAATACCACCACGTTTCCATCACACCTTTTGTATACACAAGACTTATCCGTTTACTCAATAAATCCATAGGTCTGGATTACTTTGATAAACCAGATATTCCAAGACCTTGAAGTTTTGCCTCAGTCCATAGACTGACTGAGCTTGCACACAAGATGCTCTTAGCCCTTTGCAATGAACCCTTCTGGTTGCTTTATATGGATGCTTTCATCAAGACTTCCATTAAGGAATGTTATCTTGACATCCACTTGCCAAATAGATAAAAGAATCCGGATAGACTTAAACATGGCTACCAGTGAAAAAGTTTTCTTTTTCATCAAGCCTTGCTTTGAAAGTTACTACCTTCCTTTCTATCCCTCTTTTCCTATTATAGACCTTTTAACACCCAAAGGCTTTTACACCATTTGGTGGTTCTACAAGCTTCCAGATTTTATTAGAATACATATATTCTAATTCTGTTATTCATTACTCTTTGCCAAGATGTTGCATCTTTATATTGGAGTGTTTCGTCATATGTCCGGAGATCAGGTTCATGTCCTCCAGGGATCGAGTCCAAAAACTCTCCCAAAACATGAATCTTTTTAGGTTGTCTAACAACCCTCCCACTACGACAAGGCACTTTCTGCAATTGTGTATCATTTGTGATACGTGTTGCAGTTTCCTTGTGGTATCTCATCTTGTACAGTTGGTACTAGATTAGACATGCCTTTTATTATTTCCTTAAGATCAAATTTTCTTATGGGCACATGGTTTATTACATAGTCCTTTTCTAAAAATCGGTCATTGATGCTAACAATGACCTTCTAATTTTTAAGACTATAAACCTACTTTCATTTCACTAGGATAACCCACAAACAAGTGAATTTCTGTCCAACTTATCATTGTCTCTCTTCTGCATATGTGCTGGACTACCTGAATCCGAATATGCTTCGGAATAGGCTTACGCCTATTCAGCATTTCTATATGAGTAGAGAGTTCTAACTTTAGAAGGTACTATATTCACTCCCGTTTCCAGAGTATATCCTTAAAATGATTTTGATAATATTCTTAATAACTTATCAATCTACTTATTTCCATAAGAGTCCTATACCTTCCTTTTCCTATACCATTCTGTTGGGGTGTACCAGGTGCAGTTAGTTGGGATTGAATCCCTACTTCTGTTAAATGACTCCTAAATTCTCCCAAGAGGTACTTGCCACTACGATCTTACCGTAATGTCTTGATACTTTTACTTTGTCGTTTCTCCACATCAGCCTCGTACTCTTTGAACTAATCAAAGCACTTAGACTTGCGGCACATCAAGTAAATATATCCGTATCTCAAATAGTTGTCTATAAAATAGATGAAATATTTGAAACAACCTCTTGCCTGGATGCTTATAGGATCACACAAATCAGAATGAACCAATTCCAATATATCTTTGACTCCGTACCCCTTAGACTTAAAAGCTTCTTGGTTATTTTTCCTTCCAAGTAAGACTCGTAGGTTGGAAAGATTTCCACTACTAATGAACCCAAAAGTTCATCAGCTACCAATGAATCCTACTCAAGTTAATATAACCTAGCCTTAGATGCCAAAGATATAATTGGTTCATTTTCGAAGGTTACTTTCTCTTAAAGTTAGAAGATGTGTTACTAATTTCCATTTGTTGCATTGTGAGAGTTATTGGATTTATAAATTGCCAACCAACGTACCAGAACAGATAACTTCCCTCTTTTCCTTAATAACAACTTTGTTATTAAAAGAGGCAGAATATCAAGTTCTTTGAATAGTTTAGAAACTGAAAACTAGTTCTTTCTAAACTTGGTGCGTAAAGACAATTACTCAAAAATCCATGTTTTATTCTTATCAAAAGATAAACATCTCCCACTGCCACAGCTACCATTTTTACAGTAGTGCCCATGTAGACGGTGTTTTAATTTTCATTTAGTTGCCGGGTTTCCTGGAACCCTGCAATGAATTGCGGACATGATTAATGGCATCTGTATCTACACTCCAGGTTCTGGTAGATAACACCACTAAACATGTTTCAACTAATAAATTAAATACACCTATATTGTTCTTAGTTCTAAGAAGACAGTCTACCTTAATGTCCAAGTCCTATTTCCAATCATTACAATTGGGATTACTAAGTCTTTTCTATACTATGACTACTAGGGAATTGATAAACATTTTAAATCCTAAGAATCACAAAAATATTTGGTCAAGATCAACTCCTTAAAAATCCCCATGAATTTTGTATGCCACGATAGTGTGGACGTATACAAAATCGAAGAGGAGATTTTATTCATTAATTTTATTATCTCGTCAACTTTACTTTATGACGAAATAAAATTAATAGTTGATCTGTCTTTGATCAAATATTTGGTCAAAAACTTTTGAATAAAAAAAATATTGATTCCTCAAACAATATTATTTAAATTCTCCAACACCTCAAACACCGTGAATTTTGCATGCCACGTTAGTGTGGGCGTATACAAATTCAACATTTGTAAAAGGAGGGTTTTAACCCATTAATTTTATTATCTTGTCAACCTAACTTTTTGACAAATAAAATTAATAGTTGGTATCATTTGGTCACACAAATAATAGCAGTGACTCCGATGGGGAGGATACTATTAGATGTGTCTAAGTGTATACCATTACTTGACACTAAGTCCATTAATAAGATTATGCCCCTTCCGTTGGGGAAGATCACACGCTCTTAATTAACTTCCTATAGTAATCCAAATTTGGAAGTCTGTTCTAGTGATCCACAAACAAGCTCATCCGTTATGGAGGAAGGCACTCAGAGCCAACGCGCAAGCTTGTTTGCATCACTTACAAACCAATAATGGAGACTATAGGATTTACTTAAAAATCCCTCTCCCACTTAGTTATTTATAAATGAGGAATTTTAACTATGCTAGCCTACTAAATATGTAAACTAACATGCACACACAGCACAATATAAAAGCAATAAATAGAAAATCTAATTTTCAACTATTATGACTTTTATCTCTAGTTGTCCTCCGTGTGTTATCATCCCAAGCTGCTGTAATATTTGGCCACTGCCACCGGGTCTAGCTGTCGCATCCATCTTGCTCCTAGTTCCGCTGCGCCTCTGGTCCTTAGAAGGTTCCACGCTTTGCAAGATTCGATCCGCGACATAAATAGAATTTTAAATTTTGATCCTATATTCCTCGAAGGAATGTACATGTAAACTAGATCGAACATAAAATAAAATTTACATCCATCGATCCTATATTCCAAAAAAGGAATGTACATGTAACTAGATCAAAAAATAAAATCCTAATAAAACTAAATACAGCTCCTGCTGTATTTTATAATACAATCATGCACACACAATAAAATGCCCTTGACATATCCAAGGGTCCAATCACACACATAATAACTATAAGCCATAATAGTTGGATCCTGCATCCACAAAGTTAGCACATCCTACTATTAACCTGCCTAAATTATGTATGACATGTGCATAATTAAACTAATACCAAATACACAGAGGCAAAACCCTAGGTCTGATACCAATTGTTGGTTGCTACTCGGAAAACCTAGAGGTTCCACTGTACAAAAATTTTGTACAAAGGTCTGAACCTTTTCCTAGCTACCATGTGTTCTTTTAAATTAAATTTTGGATCGCCTGCGGAACTTAACACGTTTGATCCAAAACTTAATCTATTTGTTCTTTTAGGTTTTGACTTGGATCTCCTACGGAACTTAACACGTTCGACCCAAGTCACCTTAAGTTATTAATTCCATTAAATATTAATTTCCATAATTGGTTCTCAGTACTGACGTGGCGAGGCACATGGCCTTCTTGGATATGGGAGCAGCCACCACCGACTAGACAAAACCTTTTATGGAAAGCTAATATTTAATTTCCTAAAATAACTTTAGGTTAACTGAAAAGAACAATCAAATCACAAGGAAAAGAAAAACAAAAGAACACTATATAGAAAACAAATTCGAAACTCTAGAATCGTATGCCTCTTGTATTTAGTATTATTTCCAAAAATAACTAGTATGATGCGGAAAGGAAAAATACTAGTTATACCTTTTAGAAAAATCTCTTGATCTTCTACCGCATTCCTCTTCTAACCTCGGACGTTGTGTGGGCAACAATCTTCCGAGATGAGAAACCACCAAAGCACCTTCTCCTTTCTTCAAATTTCGGCCAAGCACAAAGCTTCCAAAAGATGAAGATCTTTTCCACCAACCAAGCTCCAAGGGATGTAGGCTTTCTCTCCTTCTTCCTCAAGCTAGATCCGACCACCAATTAAAACTCCATAAGCATGAAGAGGTTCGGCCACAAAGAGAAGAAGAAGAGAAGAAGGAAGGGCCGGCCACACCACCAAGGAAAAGAGGAAGAAAAATAGAATAGAGTCGTTCACCTTGAAGCCTCCTCTACCCCCTCTTTTATAATCCTTGGTCTTGGCAAATAAGGAAAATTTAATAAAAATTTCCTTAATTCTTTTTCCATTGAAAAGAAAAATTATTTAATTAAAAATAATTTTCTTTTTCAAATACAATGGCCGGCCACCTCAAGCCCCAAATGAAGGAAAGTTTTAATTAAAACAAGAATTAAAACTTCCTAATTTGTTTCCGGAAATTTAAAAATTTCTCCAATAATTTAATCCCTTCATGATTGGTTTATAAAAAGGAAATTTAATAAATTAAAATCTTTCTTTTAAACATGTGGATAAGAAGAAAATTATCTCTAAAAATTAAAATATCTTTTAATCTACAAATAAGGAAAGATATCAAATCTTTTCTTAATCTTTTGTAGAAACTAATAAAAGAGAATTATTAATTTTTTAAATTTTCTTTTAAATCATGAACATGATTAAAAAGGAAAGTTTTTACCAAAATTAAAATCAACCTTTTAATCTACAAATAAGGAAAGAGATTTAGCTCTTCTCTTAATCTTTTGTAGAATCTTATAAAAGGAAAGATTTAAATTTTTAAACTCTCTTTTAAAACATGTTATCCACATAAGAAAAATTTTAAAAAATAAAAATCCTTTTTATTTTAATTTGGGCCGGCCACACCAAGCTTGAACCCAAGCTAGGGCCGGCCACCTTGAAGCACCCATGAACCAAACTTTGGCCGACCCTAGCTTGGTCTCCAAGCTAGCTTGGCCGACCCCTTATGGGATGGGTAAGAAGGTGGGTATAGGTGGGTATAGTACTCTATAATTAAGAGGCTACGATAGGGACCGAGAGGAGGAATTGGTTTTGGTCTCCCGATAAAATTAAGCATCCCGTGTTCGCCTCGAACACACAACTTAATTTTATCAATAATAATTCATTCCACTAGAGAACTATTATTGAACTATCGCACCAATCCCAAATTACATTTTGGGCTCCTTCTTATTATGAGTGTGTCAGTCTCCCTGTGTTTAAGATAACAAATGTCCACTAATTAAGTAAGTTACTGACAACTCACTTAATTAATATCTAGCTCCAAGAGTAGTACCACTCAACCTTATTGTCATGTCGGACTAAGTCCACCTGCAGGGTTTAACATGACAATCCTTATGAGTTCCTCTTGGGGACATTCTCAACCTAGATTGCTAGGACACAATTTCCTTCTATAATCAACAACACACACTATAAGTGATATCATTTCCCAACCTATCGGGCTTATTGATTCATCGAACTAAATCTCACCCATTGATAAATTAAAGAAATAAATATCAAATATATGTGCTTGTTATTATATTAGGATTAAGAGCACACACTTCCATAATAACTGAGGTCTTTGTTCCTTTATAAAGTCAGTATAAAAGAAACGACCTCTAATGGTCCTACTCAATACACTCTAAGTGTACTAGTGTAATTATATAGTTAAGATAAACTAATACCTAATTACACTACGACCTTCCAATGGTTTGTTCCTTTCCATCATGGTCGTGAGCTATTGTTTATAATTTATAAGGTACTGATAACATGATCCTCTGTGTGTGACACCACACACCATGTTATCTACAATATAAATTAATTGAACAACTACATTTATCATAAATGTAGACATCTGATCAATGTGGTTCTTATTTCTAGATAAATGTTTATACCAAAAGCTAGGCTTTTAGTATACACTCTAACACCTTTTACTTTCCGCTGTGCATGACTTTGATTTAAAAGATAAAGAAAAGTTTTAAAAAGACGTGATATTCCCCCCCCCCCCCCCCTCTATCGCACTATTCAATCTATCAATTGGTATCAGAGCCTCGTTAGCTCTGGATCTCTTAACCGATTTTCAAAGCATTTTAAAACTCTTTCTTTTTCTTTTCTTTTGGAACATTTTTTTTATTCTTTATTCTTCAAGCAATACTAATCCCAAGACGAAAGTCTTGAAAATATTTTGTCTTTTAATTTTTTCTTGCAAGGATGTCGAACTCATATCAAGAAGGTTACAGTACCATACGACCTCCACTGTTCAAAGGAGAGAATTTCAGTTATTGGTAGAATAGAATGGAGTGCTATTTGAAGTTCAACATCGAGCTCTGGTTCACAATCCTGAAAGGCTACACTCCCCCGACGAAAGATGGAACACCTCTTGAACCTGAAGATTGGACTCCCCCAATGATCAAGAAAGCGCAACCGAACTACAAGGCGATCAACACCATTCAGTGCAGGCTCACAATGGAGGAATTGAATCGAGTCGGTCCCTATGACAACGCCAAAGAATTATGGGATTCTCTAGTCAAACTACATGAAGGAACCGACGACTAGAAGGTAAATAAACGAGACCTACTTTTAAATAATTTATTTAATATAAACATGTTTCCCGGAGAGACGACCTCGCAACTACACGCTCGACTGAAGGACATACTTAACGACCTCCACCTGATCAGACACAACCTCGAAAACCGCAACACAATAAGGTATGCTCTGAATGCTTTTCCTAGGATTACTTTGTGGGCATCAATTGTAGATGCGTACAAAGTTTCCAAAGATCTTTCAATTCTTAAGTTAGACGAGTTATTTTGCGAATTGGAATTACACGAATAGTCTCACATAAGACATGTCGAGAAAGGTGTAGCATTGTATGCAGGCCCAAGCAAGGAGACTAAAACAAGAACCAAGATCGAGTCTGAAAGCAAGTCAAACTCTGACTCAACGAACGAAGAAGAATTAGTCAACATGGTCTGAAGATTGTTGACTAAGAAGAAATTTAGAAGAAGCACCAAGAAGACACCGCTCAACCAAAACCAGAACAAATCAGAAGTGATTTGTTACGGGTGCAACAAAAAGGGACATTTCAAAATCGATTGCCCGAACCAGAAGGAAGAAAAGCCCAAATCGACAAGACGAAAGAAGGCTCTTCAAGCAACTTGGGACGAGACTTCTTCCGACGAATCCGACATGGAGCAAACGAAGCACTCGAGACATCTTGCATTTATGGCAAGAAACGAAGATTCCGACTCCGAGTCCGATGAAGAGTACGAGTCCGAAATCGACCTCGATTCCGAGAGAAGCCCTAGATCGGAAGATCTAAATATGGTAACGATTTATTCTAAATCTAATTTGCTTAAAGTAGTTAAGTGCTTGTTTAAAAAATTGTCAAAATCAGAAAAACAAAATGACTTGTTACTTAAGGAAATAGACCACCTTAAGCAACAAGTTAACTTAGTGATTCGACTAACCTAGTTCAAGTCGGAACTTCAACTCAAGTTGAAAAACTTGAGGAAGAAAATTCTGACTTGAAAGGACAAGTCGAGCGACTCAAGAAAATGTTGGAAAGGTTCGAACTAGGATCAAAGTGTCTAAATATGGTACTTGGGTCGCAACGAGCCGTGTACAACAAATCAGGACTTGACTACAACCCTAAGCAAACAAACAAATCATATTTGTCCTTAATTAGTCAAAATGTTAGAAGTCAAATCCAAGCATGGGTCCAAACAAAACATTTAATCAAATCAATTAAACCAAACCTTTACTTGGTCCCTAAGAGTCAAATCCATTACTTAGATAAACCTTATCTAAGCTATGACTCAGGGGGAGCAAGTAGAAAAACAATACAACCAACTTGATTAACCAAACTCAACACTTAGGATTAGGTTTATTTTCTACTTAGAATGGTTAGATAAAAAAGATTTACCAAACCCTACAACATAGCATCGGAATGGATTAGAATGATAGTATATCAAGGAAACTGTCACACCCAGGGGAAACCCCTGTCCGAAGAAATTTGAGCAGCACCTCCCCTGTACAGGTGACAATCTGAAACATTTCTACAGACACAATATACATCAGCCATAGGCGGCTGGAATATACACACAACCACACAGTTTATATGCAGCATAATCGGTTGATACAATAAACACATCACCACGCAGTTATATGTAAAACTAACAGCCCACTCGGTTGTACCAGAACCAAAACACAGCGGAAATACAATAGGAAACCAAATATAAACCAAAATACAAGACTGCTAGCCGGCTAGGCTTACACTACACAACAACACAAAACTCCGGAAACAAAACCGGAACACAAAGCCAAATACACACATATCATATATCAAGATAAAAATAAACAAAAATGTGAAGACTAGGCTTCTAATGTGACATGGGGACCGGCAGATAGGATACTCCAAGCAACTCCATAAACAACCAGGTACCTGAAAAAAATAGTGTCCACGGGGGTGAGTTCAACAACTCAGTAGATACCAGTTGATATGTATAGTAAGATATAACAAATAGAAATAACTATGGAGTACAGTCTCCTAGACAAAAACTAAAAATGCACAATAGGAAAAGGCTGAAGAGAAACTGTACTCACTAGGGCCTCCTATCAGAATGGTCAGGTCATCAGACCGAGAGTATCATAAATCCTGTATGCATGTCAAACATATTCATTCATCCAAATGCAACATATAAGTGCAACAAACGCAATCAATATATGCATCAATGCATATGATGCCAATGACATGGTCACCCCTGACGCCAGTCAGCCATCTCACACACAATGGTGAGCCCGAGTGGGTAGGGCTGTGACAACCGTGCACTCTGACGTCACTGCTCCTGATGAGTGATCGAGTAGACGGGATGCTATCGGAGTACACCTATCCTCCTACCTCAAATCATAAGTGGGGGAGCTCAATTCTCTCATCTCCCGGTACACGATGACGGGGAGGAAATCTTTGCTGGCTACCACACTGCGTCACACTACCCATGAGCGGACCAACGGAGCCAAACAGAGTCCAACCGCCTGCCGGCTACCACGCTGCTACACTAAGCCAGCAGAGCCAAATAGAGCAGAACTGTCTGCCGGCTACCACACCGAGTCACCAGACCAATCTGAATTAAATTGATACATATGAATCAAACCACAACTTACCTAAATCTAAATATCTTCCTGCTAACTCACAACCACAGATCTTGCTGCTGGAACTTGGGGCCGAAGCTGTGGATCATCCTCAACCAGTGATGCTTGGATCCACAGTAGAGCCGCTGATCTCTCAAATGTGGCAGCAAGGAGACCCTGTGTAAAGCACTGCTCGACCAATTCCAACTAATCGAGAGTAAGGCTCGGTTGAGAAGGATCCACTGGAGGAGTGTAGTTGATGATCAGAGACATGAGGAAGGGAGAGCTTTAACCGGCGCACAGGGACCCGACCTAGGGTTCAGATGCTCGACTTGTGACGGCTCCGGGTGTCCGCGAAGAGAGGGAAAGAGGCTCAAAGTAAATCGGTCGGCTGTGGAGAGGAAGAGGGCGTCGACAGGGCGCTAGGGCACAGGCGTCGACGCTGACTTCCTGTGGCCGGTGATCGGCGCGCGGCTCGGCAATGGAGGGGAAGAAGAAATGGGGCGGCACCGGTGAGGGGAGAAGAAAAGAGGGGGGAACGGTTAGGGCAGGGATCGAGAGAAGAAGAAGGCGCGGGATGGTTTCGGCGATGAGAGAGGAGAAAACGGCGATTGGGGAAGAAAGGAAAGAAAAAGGAAAAGAATAAAAATAAATAAACTTTTCCTCGCTTAAATGGGGTAGCCTAAACAGGCTTTCCCGGGTCCCGTTTTTATCCCAGTAAACTCGTCCATACGGTCTCCGAAAAATTTTCAAAAATTTTGGAAAATTCGCTTATCATTATTCGTCATTTTTTTCGATATTTTACAGAAACTTTGTCGAAGGAATGTCTACGCTGAATATGGAATTCTACCTGGTGCACTAGACTTAGTGGATCTGACCGAAGCTATACCAGTCAAACATGGGCTAGTTAGACCAAAATTTAGTATTAAGTTCTTTGAGCGAGAATAGTTTGGAAAGTCTTCAGAAAGTGGTCCACCGTTGATACACAAGAAGGTCATATCCCTCGCCACTTAACTGAAAGCTTATCCTTACGACGCCTGCTTGATTAACCAAAAAATAAGTTTGAATCTAACATGGGTTCAATAATTTTTTTTTTAAAAAAAAATTAAAAACTTAATTAAAATTAATTAAAACTTAATTAAAATTATTTTAAACTTAATTAAAACTATTTTAAACTTAATTAAAATTAATTAAAACTTAATTAAAATTAATTAAAACTCAATTAAAATTATTTTAAACTTAATTAAAACTATTTTAAACTTAATTAAAACTATTTTAAAATTAATTAAAACTTAATTAAAATTATTAAAACTATTTTAAAATTAATTAAAACTTAATTAAAATTATTTTAAACTTTATTAAAACTATTTTTAAATTAATTTAAACTTAATTAAAATTATTTTAAATTTAACTTAAAAATTATTTTAAAACTTAATTAAAACTTAATTAAAATTATTTTAAAATCTATTAAAACTATTTTAAAATTAATTTAAACTTAATTAAAATTATTTTAAACTTAACTTAAAAATTATTTTAAAACTTAATTAAAATTAATTAAAACTTAATTAAAATTAATTAAAAAATATTTTAAAATCTTAATTAAAATTAATTAAAAATTAATTAAAACTATTTCAAAATTAATTAAAACTTAATTAAAAACTATTTTAAACTTAATTAAACTATTTTAAATTTAATTAAAACTTAATTAAAATTATTTTAAAACATAATTAAAATTATTTTAAAATGTAATTAAAAATTATTTTCAAAACATAATGAAAAATTATTTTAAAAATTTAATTAAAAATAATTAAAACTTAATTAAAATTATTTTAAAACTTAATTAAAAATTATTTTAAAACTTAATTAAAATTAATTAAAGCTTAATTAAAAACTAGTTTAAACTTAATTAAAAATATTTTAAAATTAATTAAAACTATTTTAAGATTAATTAAAGCTTAATTAAAAACTATTTTTAACTTAATTAAAACAATTTTAAAATTAATTAAAACTTAATTAAAATTATTTTAAAACTTAATTATTAAAAACTTTTAAACTTAATTAAAAAAGACTTTTAAAACTTAACTACTTTTAAACTTAATTTAAATTATTTTAAAACTTAATTATTTAAAACTTTTAAAACTTAATTATTTTTAAACTTAATTAAAAAAACTTTTAAAACTTAACTACTTTTAAGTTAATGAAAATTATTTTAAAACTTAATGAAAAATTATTTTAAAACTTATTTATTAAAAACTTTTAAAACTTAATTAAAATTAATTTAAACTTAATTAAAATTAATTTAAACTTAATTAAAATTATTTTAAACTTAACTTAAAAATTATTTTAAAACTTAATTATTAAAAACTTTTAAACTTATTAAAAAAAACTTTTAAAACTTAATTATTTAATTAAAAATTATTTTAAAACTTAATTAAAAATTATTTAATTATTATAAACCATTTTAAAACTAAATTAAAACTTTTAAAACTTAATTACTTTTAAACATAATTAAATTTCTTTTATAATTAAAAAAAGGTTCCGTCGACCGAAAAAATTATCGGTCGAACGAACCAATGTTGAACAGGTCAATGATACTTAAATTGTTTTTATTTGTTATCAATTAATCAGTCGACCGAACCGTTTAAGCGGTCGACCGAACAAATAAATTCTCATCCGTTCAATTGCTCTCCACCTACCCTATATCTATGCCAAAGTTAATATATCGGTCGACCGAATGTTTGCTCACTGGTCAAAAGGACGAGGAATTTAAGGGATCGGTCGACCGAACCCCTTATCGGTCGACCGATCAACCTCTATAAATATAGGTTTCGGCAAGCCGAAAGCCTCATCCCCCAAATCTCTTTTTTTCTTTGCTTTCCTCCTTGCATTAGAAGTTCTTCTCGCCTGTTTCGTTTTGTCTAGCAGCCCAACAATGTCTTGGTAACCATTTCTTTGTTCTAATTCTTTTAAATACTTATGCACAATTATTTATTGTTATTTTTTTATATATAGTGAAAAAGTAGAGCTATTGCGCAACGAGAGGCTAGCTCTCTTAATCCCAGTCAAGACCCTAGGTTTTCTTCTGAGGAGTTAAGGCAATCTTTTCCAAATAAAAAATTTAAGGTGATAGGTACTCGTTGTCTAGATCTCCAATTCTACTAAACCTTTTGTCCTGAAGTTATAGAGATCATTCAACACTATCAACTAGATAGCATTATCTTTTGCAGGCATGCATACAATCCTATCCTCTGTTCCGAATTTAATCACAACTTGTGTGAACTTGATCCTCATCACTATAGGGCTAGAGTCGCCACCAGAGAGATGCTATTTGATCTAGATATGTTTCTTCAGTTTTTACGGATACGACCCTAAGTTAACCGTATATTTTTCAGTGCTTCTCTTCCAAATCCATTACCTGCTCCGTTTGCACATCTTACTCTTGATCTTATGTATGCCGACTTCTTTGAGGGACCACGCCCTAAAAAGATGTCTACTGTACCCCTTAGTCCGACAGACAATGCTTTTTATAAGATGGTTGTTTCCTGCATTCATCCTTTGTCATCTAGAGATCAAGGTGTTTTACGACCAGTTTATCTTTTTCTGATATATGCATTACACCATAGATTAGATTTTGACTTAGGTTACTGGGTGTTTCGGTCCATTTTCTATTATTCAGGGTAGAGCATCTCAAATAAAGTTCATATGATCCAGTGTCATGTTCTTACTGCCTATATTGCTTCTTTGGGTGTGGGAGTTCATCGGGGTGAGTTGATTGAGTTATCTGATTTTGATCTTGTCGGAATTAGGCAGTTGTCCTTGGCTGGGATTAAGACTAGCGCTGAGGGTCTGGTGTATAAACGGTCTCATCTATACTGCGTACCATCGAGTGTTGAAGAACCCATTATATTGCTGAAGATGATCCGGTCCCAACTGTAACGCCCGAAAATTCTCAAAATTATTTTAGAAATATTCTATGATTTTTCTGGAATTTTAGAATATTTTTATGGAATTTTTAGAGTAGCGGAGGTAGCAAAAATAAATAGAAAACGAAAATAGCTTACGCGGGAATCGAACCCGAGACCTATGGGTCTTATGACTTATGGTGAACCTTAGTAACCAGGTGAACCTAGCAGGGCCGTGCTGAAAGGAAAGGAAGACAATTAAATTTATATTAGAGTTGGTGAATTAACCACTTAATATAAATAGGGAATTAATAAGTGAAGAGTTATTTTGGAACGTAACTTTTCCTCTCCCTCAAACCCTCACCGCCGCCCACCTCCCTCTCCTCTTCCTCTCTCGGCGCACCAAGCCTAGGGCTTTAGGAGTACCTTCCGGCGACGATTCTGGCACGAGGACGTTCCTCTCCGCGAGAAGCACACGTAAACGCGAGGAGATCAATGAAAGGATCTTCTCCACCGGAAACCTAGCGTTTAGAATTGTAAGGAACTTCGCATAGGAGGTAAGAAACCCCTCACCTGCAGTATAAGTAGCTTTTCATAAGATAGAATGCTTTTAAATTAGCTATATGTAGATTTTTCGACGCATAGGGTGTATTTAACCCTCCTCGCAGATTTTGGGATCTAGTTGAGCACCTCTAGATGGGCCAGACACGTTTTCTCCTTACAGTTGGAGATTATAGACGTTGTCGGGTGCCTAGAGGTGGTCTTCCCAATAGAGGGGAGAGTTGGAGCACACTAAGTGTTCGATAAAATGCTTAGCTAAGTAAAATGCTACAGTAGGCATTTTTAATAGCTCAGTAAATGCACTAGGAGCATTTAAAATAGCTTAGTTAGCCTTGCTACAACATATATGGGACTGCAGTCCAATGGGTGGGCACCCACAGTCGCCTCTAGGTTCAGATAACCTAGTAAAAGCAAGATAAATTAGTTAGCTATGATCCAGTATTTTACTTTCAGTAGGGGCACTGTACGGGACTAGATGTCCTTGGGCTGGGCTCCCATAGTCGGTCCCTAGGTTTAGATAACCTAGTGAACCTTACTAAATTTGGGATTTACAACCTCGGGTCTAGTCAAGGATGCGCGCATAGCATGTACAATTGCCGGGCCCATTAGCAGCATGATTATGTATTTTAATTTATTATGATAATAGTTTTCCAAACTCACAATCAGTCATGTGATTATATTCTAAATCAGTTCTAGTTCAGCTTTAGTTTAACTCAGCTATGTTTCAGTTTAGTCCTTTCTTATTGATACTTCAGTTATTGCCATGACTAGTTTTGATTTCTATGTTTTTGTAAGATAGTATGCCATGCCTAGCATTCTCTATCAAGTTTCCAATCAGCATCTTTCAAAAGCATGAACTCATCGTATGCATGTTTTAGTGAGGTAGATGGTTTCTTACTAAGCGAAAGCTTACAGATACTTTCTTTTCCTTATACTGCAGATAAAGGTAAAGGAAAGATGGACTAGCGGAGGCTGGAGGGCAATGCTACGAAGATGTGTGTGGGCAGGAACTTGGAATAAAGATCTTAGGGAATTTCAGCAAGTTGTTTTAAGTATTAGAACCTTTAGCATTTCTTATTACGCTACTTTTGCTTATTTAAGTGTTTGCATGCATGGAGTAATAGAAACTCTGCTTAGATCGTTAGTAAACCTGTTTAGAATGCTAGCTGTTTGTTATTAGAACGTTTCCTGGTCATTTTAGAACTTGTAATGTGATTGAGGCACGAAACAGTGCTGAAATCAGAGCTTAGCTGCAAAATCAGAAACTCCAATCGATCGGTGGATCGATTGGGGGTTCCCAATCGATCAGCTGATCGATTGGGCAATTTGTTCCACGAACAGTAGGCTTCTGGATCGATCAGCCGATCGATCCAGCAGTTTCTGTCGCGAACAGAGAGCTCTGGGATCGATCACCAGATCGATTGACCAGTCTGGATCGATCAGCCGATCAATCCAGAATATTGTCCCGAGCACAGTAGCGTGCTGGATCGATCCAACCCAAGTCCCGCATACAGTATCCGGCTGAATCGATCACTGGATTGATTCAACCATTCCAATCGATCTGTGGATCGATTGGGAAGTCTGATAACAGCCGGAAAATATTTATTTCAGTTCCTTGACCATAGGGGATGTAGTATATGTTAAATACACTTTAGTTTACACCCCTTAGTACATGTAGAACCAAGAAATGTTGACAGTTTAGCAAAATTTTAATTAGTACAGCTTCCGCACCTAGATTTTATGATGGTCTTGGAATAGTTAGCACAGCATAATGTGACGATCGGCCTTACAGCCTAGTCAGTAGAAGGCAGGTCGTTACAGAGTGGTATCAGAGCGAGGTTCCCATACTTCCTACACACACATCAGCATTGAACCTGCAGCTTCCAAGTAAGAACATCTCTCACTTTCTTTATGCTTCTTGTTTCCATGTTTAGATATAACTAAAGCATGCTTGTTTATGATAGTAGTTAACAAGGCGACAATAGTTACTCCATTATGATTGTATTAGTTATGTATGTCCTTTGTTCCTTTAGAAATGGCACGAGGACGCCCAGCTAGAAGGGCACCAGCTACTGAGCCCCAGCATGAGGCAGGCAGTTCAGTGCCTCCTCCAGACCTTACAGCATTAGTGGCTCAGTTGCAGCAGCAGCTAGTTGAACAGCAATAGGAGATAGCCACCTTAAAGGCTAATCAGCAGAATACTCCCACAGTCACCCCGGAACCAAACCTAGCAACGCCAGTAGTCTTAGAGGTTCCACCAGTCCAACCTACAGCACCAGTAGCCCCAGCAACAGAGGCAAGAAGAGAAGCCTATCTAATCCAGTGGCAGAGAGTCAAGCCCGAGAACTTCTCTGGCACCAGTGAACCATGGGATGCTCAAGCCTGGTTCAAAACACTGGAGAGCACGATGGAGCTTCTGGACTGGCTAGAGTATGAAAAGGTGAAGTGCGCCTCCTTCTGCTTGACAGGAGATGCACGTATGTGGTGGGAGAGAATTAGAGCGAAGCGCCCAGTGAACCAGATGACGTGGGCCAACTTCGAGAAAGAATTCTTCGAGGAGTTCTTTTACATGCGGGTCACAAACCGCCACTACGACGAGTTCACGGAGTTTCGTCAGGGCAACCTATCAGTTGAGGAAGCCGTGAAGAAATTCAATAGATTGGCTCGTCTATGCCCTGAACTAGTCAGCACAGAAAAAGAATGAGTCCGGTTGATGCTCAAGATGTTGAGGCCGGAAATAGCAATGAACGTGGCTGGCGGCGTTCATAGGCCGCAAACCACCGAAGAACTAGTCAACAGTACTCTAACCACCGAGCACTACCAGAATAATATCAAGCAGCAGAAGCAAGTCCTCTCAGAGATCAAAGGGCAAGGAGGCTCAGGTACTCAGAAACAACAGGGCCACAACTCTAACTGGAAAGGGAACTCAAGCAACAAGCGCAAACCGGGGAGTTACCCAAAGGGAGGACCAGCCAGCAAACATCCTAGTTATCCCAAGTGTGCTACTTGTGGGAAATTTCACCCAAGAGTTTGTCGCAAGGGCACACGAGGATGTTTTGAATGTGGACAAGAAGGGCATATGGCTAAGCAATGCCCAAACAAGATTAGTCTTCCTCAGCCCCAACCGATTTTGTACGGAGGCCAGCCAGCTCAGTTACATCAGATGCAGGCCGCTTTAGATGGTCCACATATCAGCCAGGGCAGACTAGAAACCCCTCCAGCTACGACCAATGTGAGGATCTACGCACTCACCAGAGAGGACGTAACGAATGCCTCGACAGTTGTTACAGGTCAGATCATTATTTTACAGCAAAGTACAACTGTCTTATTCGATACTGTGGCAACCCATTCCTATGTATCCAGGATGTTTTCCGAAAAGTTAGGGATACCCTCAGAGGGACTCAGTAGTCAGTTTTTGACGACACTACCTTCGGGAGAAATTATGACATCCACGCACTGACTCAGAGCAGTGCCAATCATTATAGCAGACAGAGAACTCTTTTGTGATCTGATAGTGCTAAACATGACTGATTACGATGTCATTTTTGGGATGGACTTCCTGATCAGATACGGTGCCTCTATAGAGTGCCTAAACAGAAAGTCGTATTCCAACCTAAAGCAGAAGTGCAGTTTGAATACGTCGGAGAACCAAAGAGAAAAGTCAAGAAGTTTCTCTCAGCAATAAAAGCACAAAGGTTAATGGATTCAGGATGTACGGGATTTTTAGCACACGTAGTCAGTATCAGTCAGGACAAGGATAAGGACCAACAGCTAGCAGAGGTCCGAGTCATATGTGACTACCCAGCAGTCTTCCCTGAAGAGTTACCAGGCCTAGCACCAGACAGGGAGATTGAATTCGAGATAGAACTCATTCCCGGTACAAATCCTATTTCCAAAGCGCCTTATCGCATGACTCCAGCAGAACTGAAGGAACTTCATGAGCAACTACAGGAGCTGCTTGACAAGGGCTTCATAAGTCCTAGTCACTCACCATGGGGAGCGCCTGTATTGTTCGTGAAGAAGAAGGACGGGAGCATGCGCCTGTGTATAGACTACCGGGTACTGAACCAAGTCACGATCAAGAACAGGTATCCTCTTTCCAGAATAGATGACCTGTTCGATCAGCTAAAGGGAGCAGCAATGTTCTCTAAGATAGACCTCAGATCAGGTTATCATCAGGTGAAGGTTAAAGAAGAGGATATACCCAAGACAGCATTCAGGACTAGATACGGACATTACGAGTTCGTAGTCATGCCCTTTGGCGTGACAAATGCTCCAGCTACTTTCATGGACCTCATGAACAGGGTATTCAGAGAATACTTAGATAAGTTCATTATCGTATTCATCGATGACATTCTTATCTATTCAGGAACTCAGGAAGAACACGCTGAGCACCTGAAAATAGTACTGCAGACCCTTCAGCAGAACCAGTTGTACGCCAAGTTCACAAAATATGAATTTTGGTTAGATCAGGTGTCCTTCCTGGGTCACATCATCTCAAAGGATGGTATCATGGTAGACCCCAGTAAGATAGAAGCTATGAGTAACTGGAAAAGACCCAAGAACGCCAGCGAGATTAGGAGCTTTCTGGGATTAGCAGGTTATTACAGAAAATTCGTAGAGGACTTCTCCAGGATAGCCTCTCCACTGACAGCTCTTACCAGAAAGAACAGAAAGTTTCAGTGGACAGAGGACTACGAGAACAGTTTCAGTGAGCTGAAAAGGAGATTGACCAGTGCACCTATTCTGACTCTACCAGAGAACGCAGATAGCTTTGACATATATAGTGATGCCTCTAAGTTGGGACTAGGAGCAGTGCTGATGCAAAATGGCAAGGTAATCGTCTACGCCTCCAGACAACTCAAGGATTATGAGAAGAACTATCCTACTCATGACCTTGAGCTTGCAGCAGTGGTGTTCGCTCTCAAGATTTGGAGACATTACTTGTATGGAGCTCAGTGCAGAGTGTATACAGATCATCAGAGTCTGAAGTACTTCTTCACTCAGAAGGATCTGAATATGCGACAACGCAGATGGCTAGAGCTGGTCAAAGACTACGACATGGACATCCTCTACCACCCAGGAAAAGCAAATAGGGTAGCAGACCCACTTAGCAAAAAGTCCAGTGCTGCCCTATTATCTCTAGCAGCCATGTCACCACCCCTACAGAAAGAGATCACAGATTTCGGTCTCGAACTCATAGTCGGACAGCTCTCTACTATGACATTAGAGTCTACCTTGCTTGGTGCCATCCAGACAGCTCAGGAGCAGGATCCTGAAATTCAGAGAATCAAGCAAGGTTTAGCAGAATCAGGAAGTGGAGAGTTCAGAATATCAGATAGCGGGGTACTATATTTCGGCAACAGGCTATGTGTTCCAGATCAGGAGGAACTACAGAAGAAAATCCTAGACGAGGCTCACAAGACTCCTTACGCGATGCATCCTGGCTCCACCAAAATGTACCAGGACTTGAAGAAACGTTTTTGGTGGCCTGGGATGAAGAGAGACATCGCTCGATATGTCAGCACCTGCCTAACCTGTCAGAGGGTTAAAGCAGAACATCAGAGACCAGGAGGAGTTTTACAGCCCATTCAGATTCCAGAATGGAAGTGGGAAGACATTTCCATAGACTTTATAGTGGGACTACCCAGAACCACGAATGGTTTTGATACCATGTGGGTAATAGTCGACAGGTTGACTAAATTAGCCCACTTCTTAGCTATCAGGATATCCTACTCCATGGAGCAGCTAGCACAGTTGTATCTCAAGGAGATCGTCAGGCTGCATGGAGTCCCAAGAACCATCATTTCAGACAGAGACAGTAGATTCACATCACACTTCTGGGGGTGTGTACAGTCAGCTTTGGGCACGAAGTTAAAGTTTAGCACAACTTTCCATCCGCAGACAGATGGACAGACGGAGCGAGTAAATCAGGTACTCGAAGATATGCTCCGAGCATGTGCCCTAGATTTCAAAGGAAGTTGGTGCAAATATCTGAGTCTAGTAGAATTTGCATACAACAACAGCTATCAGGCCACTATCGGTATGACACCTTACGAGGCTCTCTATAGGCGGAGGTGTAGATCTCCAATCTGCTGGTATGAGAGTGGTGAACAGAAAGAACTAGAACTTCAGACAGATCTAGTAGAAGATACCACAGTAGCTATACAATAGATCTGCCAGAGGATAGAGACAGCTCAGAGCCGCCAGAAAAGCTATGCTGATACACGGCGCAGACCTTTAGAGTTTTCAGTTGGGGATTCAGTGTTCCTCAGAGTAGCTCCCGTGAAGGGAGTAATGCGTTTTGGGAAGAAGGGCAAGTTAAGTCCCAGATATGTGGGACCATACCTTATCAGCGGAAGAGTTGGCAAGGTAGCATATGAGCTAGAGCTACCTCAGGAAATGTCAGTTGTTCACAATGTATTTCATGTCTCTATGCTGAAGAAGCATATCCCAGATGCCACCCAGGTGATTGAGCCCCAGTCGGTACAGGTCCGCGAAGACCTCAACTATGACAGTCGACCTATTCAGATAATAGACCGAGCAGTTAAGAAATTACGGAACAAGGAAGTACCATTAGTCAAAGTCATGTGGTACAGTCACACAGCAGAAGAGGCAACTTGGGAGACCGAAGCTAGTGTGAGACAGAAGTACCCAGAGTTATTCTAAGTTCGAGGACAAACTTTTTATAAGGTATGGGGGATTGTAATGCCCGAAAATTCTCAAAATTATTTTAGAAATATTCTATGATTTTTTTAGAATTTTAGAATATTTTTATGGAATTTTTAGAGTAGCGGAGGTAGCAAAAATAAATAGAAAACGAAAATAGCTTACGCGGGAATCGAACCTGAGACCTATGGGTCTTATGACTTATGGTGAACCTTAGTAACCAGGTGAACCCAGCAGGGCCGTGCTGAAAGGAAAGGGAGACAATTAAATTTATATTAGAGTTGGGTGAATTAACCACTTAATATAAATAGGGAATTAATAAGTGAAGAGTTATTTTGGAACGTAACTTTTCCTCTCCCTCAAACCCTCACCGCCGCCCACCTCCCTCTCCTCTTCCTCTCTCGGCGCACTAAGCCTAGGGCTTTAGGAGTACCTTCCGGCGACGATTCCGGCACGAGGACGTTCCTCTCCGCGAGAAGCACACGTAGACGCGAGGAGATCAACGAAAGGATCTTCTCCACCGGAAACCTAGCGTTTAGAATTGTAAGGAACTTCGCATAGGAGGTAAGAAACCCCTCACCTGCAGTATAAGTAGCTTTTCGTAAGATAGAATGCTTTTAAATTAGCTATATGTAGATTTTTCGACGCATAGGGTGTATTTAACCTTCCTCGCAGATTTTGGGATCTAGTTGAGCACCTCTAGATGGGCCAGACACGTTTTATCCTTATAGTTGGAGATTCTAGACGTTGTCGGGTGCCTAGAGGTGGTCTTCCCAATAGAGGGGAGAGTTGGAGCACACTAAGTGTTCGATAAAATGCTTAGCTAAGTAAAATGCTACAGTAGGCATTTTTAATAGCTCAGTAAATGCACTAGGAGCATTTAAAATAGCTTAGTTAGCCTTGCTACAACATATATGGGACTGCGGTCCAATGGGTAGGCACCCACAGTCGCCTCTAGGTTCAGATAACCTAGTAAAAGCAAGATAAATTAGTTAGCTATGATCCAGTATTTTACTTTCAGTAGGGGCACTGTACGGGACTAGATGTCCTTGGGCTGGGCTCCCATAGTCGGTCCCTAGGTTTAGATAACCTAGTGAACCTTACTAAATTCGAGATTTGCAACCCCGGGTCTAGTCAAGGATGCGCGCATAGCATGTACAGTTGCCGGGCCCATTAGCAGCATGATTATGTATTTTAATCTATTATGATAATAGTTTTCCAAACTCACAATCAGTCATGTGATTATATTCTAAATCAGTTCTAGTTCAGCTTTAGTTTAACTCAGCTATGTTTCAGTTTAGTCCTTTCTTATTGATACTTCAGTTATTGCCATGACTAGTTTTGATTTCTATGTTTTTGTAAGATAGTATGCCATGCCTAGCATTCTCTATCAAGTTTCCAATCAGCATCTTTCAAAAGCATGAACTCATCGAATGTATGTTTTAGTGAGGTAGATGATTTCTTACTAAGCGAAAGCTTACAGATACTTTCTTTTCCTTATACTACAGATAAAGGTAAAGGAAAGATGGACTAGCGGAGGTTGGAGGGCAATGCTACGAAGATGTGTGTGGGCAGGAACTTGGAATAAAGATCTTAGGGAATTTCAGCAAGTTGTTTTAAGTATTAGAACCTTTAGCATTTCTTATTACGCTACTTTTGCTTATTTAAGTGTTTGCATGCATGGAGTAATAGAAACTCTGCTTAGATTGTTAGTAAACCTGTGTAGAATGCTAGCTGTTCGTTATTAGAACGTTTCCTGGTCATTTTAGAACTTGTAATGTGATTGAGGCACGAAACAGTGCTGAAATCAGAGCTTAGCTGCAAAATCAGAAACTCCAATCGATCGGTGGATCGATTGGGGGTTCCCAATCGATCAGCTGATCGATTGGGCAATTTGTTCCACGAACAGTAGGCTTCTGGATCGATCAGTCGATCGATCCAGCAGTTTATGTCGCGAACAGAGAGCTCTGGGATCGATCACCAGATCGATTGACCAGTCTGGATCGATCAGCCGATCGATCCAGAATATTGTCCCGAGCACAGTAGCGTGCTGGATCGATCCAACCCAAGTCCCACATACAGTAGCCGGCTGAATCGATCACTGGATCGATTCAACCATTCCAATCGATCTGTGGATCGATTGGGAAGTCTGATAACAGCCGGAAAACGTTTATTTCAGTTCCTTGACCATAGGGGATGTAGTATATGTTAAATACACTTTAGTTTACACCCCTTAGTACATGTAGAACAAAGAAATGTTGACAGTTTAGCAAAATTTTAATTAGTACAGTTTCCGCACCTAGATTTTATGATGGTCTTGGAATAGTTTGCAAAGCATAATGTGACGATCGGCCTTACAGCCTAGTCAGTAGAAGGCGGGTCGTTACACCAACAGCTGTGCCTCCTCCGGTGTTTATTGGTCCAGGATTTGTCATGACGCCTTACTTTGATTTTCCTCTTAGTCGTTCATATGCTCCACCTCCTCAGCCTAGTGACTTTTTTACCCGTTTGCTTGATGATATTTTTAGTCGATTTAACTCTTTAGAGACACAGATGGATGATCAGTACAGTTCTCTTCAGGGTCAAATTGCTGATTTTCGTCAAGAGATGATGGATCGTACTGATGCTTTAGAAAAGGAGCAGAGGCGGATGTTTGACTATTTTCGAGATGATGAGAATGAAGAGGAGTGATTTTAGGATTTATTACTTATGACTTATTGTATCTATTGACTTGGATTATGACTAAGTTTGATCTTCAGTACTTTTCAATTATTGTCTTTTGGTATATTTTATAGAATAGGTTCTTTTATTTTGAAAACTATTACTTAGTTTATTTTTCAAAGAGTATTTTTGTAAAAATACCTCTTTCAAAATTTTGGTTTTCAAAAACTCTTTCAAAATATTTTTTTCTAGAGTAGCTTAGGTTCTACCGTAGAACTGCATGTTCCTATAGTTCTAAGAGCCAACATCTCACAAGTACAGCAGGATCCCCTGTTTGATAACTTAGAATGGGTGAGATGCTTAGGACCTAGCCCTAGATTTCAGATGCTTATGTTAGCGCATCGTTATAAATCTGGGCTTTAAACAACACACATAAATCAATTTGGGTTAACTAACTAGGAAAAACCTAGTTAGTATTAAATACTCAAATTGACCAACCTAAGTCAATTGCTACTATCTTGTGATAATTAGCCTTGAACAAAGGTTGGACATTTCATCATAAGGACAAATTTTCCTTAGTTTTCCTAATCCATGCTTGGACTTTTAGGAAATTATCAATTTTAGGGGGAGTTTTTGAACCAAATTTATATGTTTAAATTACAAAATTTAATTTCTGTGACATTTTTTTTGCTTCATGACAAAATCATTTTCACTAAAAAGTTTTCCTTATAAAATCATTTTCAAACTTTTGACCAAAGGGTTTTACTCATATTCAAAAATGCTTTTAAAATTTTTAACTTAGTAAATTATTTTATTCAAATTTTTTACTTAGTAATTTTTTTTCAAAATTTTATTCAAATTTTTATAGTATAACTTTTCAAATTTTTTACATAGTAAAATTTTATTCAAATTTTTTCAAAATTATTTTACTTAGTAAAATTTTTAAAAAATTTTATTCAAAAATGATTTTACTTAGTTAAATTTTTCAAAAATTTTATTCAAATATTACTTTACTTAGTAAAATTTTTCAAAATTTTATTCAAATTATATTTTTTACTTAGCAAAACTTTAAGGTTAAAATTTTACTTATACTTGGTTATTGAATCTTCCCCTATTTTTTGATGTGTGTCAAGGGGGGAGAGATAGTGAATTCAGGGGAAGTTGTTTAACTCAGGTGGAGAATTTAAAAATTAAATTACTTGTTTATTTAATTGTTGTATATTTTTAACTTAACTTTGAACCTTGGTTGCCAAACATCAAAAAGGGGGAGATTGTTGGTGCAAGTTGCACCAGAATCAAACTTGAGTATTGATGTTGTCAAAGGTTCAAGTTAAGTCTTGTTGTGATCTAACAAGTTGACTCAGTGTGCAGGATGTTTACTCAACCGGGAAAGACCTAGTTGGAGGCTAGGCAGGAGAAATCTTAGCAGATCGTGGAACCCAGGTGCAAGTCCAAGTGGGTTGAGGGTTCAAGTTAAGTCTTGTTGTGATCTAACAAGTTGATTGAGTGTGCAGGATGTTTACTCAACCGGGAAAGAGCTAGTTGGAGGCTAGGCAGGAGAAATCTTAGTAGATCATGGAACCTAGGTGCAAGTCCAAGTGGGTCGAGGCGACCTGATGCTTGGCGGTATGATCGAGAGGTCTGGAGGACCGAAGGTCAAGAGAAAAGTCCTGGGGAGCCGATTAAGGATGAGTGAAAAGTTCAAACTAGATCTGGAGGATCAAAGTTTGGCAAGTAGGTTGAGGTAAACAAACTGGAGGAGCGACAGTGAGGTCGGGTTCCCGAAGGGAACAACCTTAGATCGTTGATCCAACTGAAGAAACCTGGGAGGTTTCCAAGTTGAGATCAAGACAGTTTTACTATCTTTCATATTACTCATGCATTTTATATTACTGTTCTAATCTCGGTTTTGCAGGGTGTTTTGCTTAACACTGTTTTGCAGGTTCTGCCAGATCGGTCGACCAAACCAGGCAAGTTCAGTTTAGTGTTCAGATCGAACCAAAACAGAGTCCGAGCCCGATCAAAGCTTGATCGGTCGATCGAACCATGGTGACTCAGCACAAAATAGATCATCAACATCGATCAGCAGGAAAAGGAAAAAGGCTGATCAGTCGACTGAACCAAAGGATCGGTCGACCGATCCAATCAACATTAAAGCTGCAATAAATGTTGATCTCGGTAAATCAAGTCAAACAGGGAAGGAAGCCGATCGGTCGACCGAAAAATGGGTTCGGTCGACCGAACCATTAAAGGTCAATTAATGCAGAAATTCCAGCCGACGTCAGACTCCAGCCAGGTAAAGGGGGAGCGTGTTCAGTCGACCGAAAAGGAGGTTCGGTCAACCAAACGTGGAGTACACCTATAAAAGAAGGCTCGAAGTCTGTGGCCAAAGAACAACTTTCTGATCAATTCAAGTGCTCTTCTGCAAGCTGCTCACGCTACAAGTCTTCATCAACTCTGCAAGAGACTTCATCCAATAGTGCCGACCGAGCTACGACTTACTACTACTATTGTCGGTATATCTTTTCTTTTGTACTGTACTTAATTTCCTGTAAGATAGTAGGAGTGTTACTATCTTACATCTTTGTACCTATATGATCCACTTCTTTCCGAGGTTCTCGGAAAGAAGGGTTTTAGTGTTTTGCCCATCGGTGTGGTCAAGGACCGCGGGCCTTCAAGTAGGAGTCGAGCTAGACTCCGAACGAAGTAAACAATCTGTATCCCTTTTACTTTCCGCTGTGCACGACTTTGATTTAAAAGATAAAGAAAAGTTTTAAAAAGACGCGATATTCACCCCCCCCTCTATCGCACTATTCGATCTATCAGGACCCTTGGCGGCTGGCTAGAGGAGGGTGAATAGCCTGCACAATAATAAGCAAATCATTCTTGAACTTTAAAACTTTATTAAACTAACACTAACATAAAAAGTAGTACAAACTAATTAAAGAAAGAAGAGGCACAAAAAGAGTTACTTGGTTTGCAATCAGCGGATTGCTAATCCAAAGAAATCAAAGCTCCCTAAAATCTCCTCTGGGTGGAGAAGTGTAAGATATCACAAAATAAATAATAAATGTTATTGGACAAAAAATCTTATTGGATTTTTCAGGAATTTTTAGAAATTTTTCGAGATTTAAACGGAATCCGTATGACTCATTTTAAGGGGATGAATTTCGGGATATAGAGGAAGCCTGTTTGAGATGCCTCTTAAATAGGAATTGATTGAGGATTTAACTTAGGTTTAGTTTATTTAAAACCTAAGTTTTATTTCTTTTTCCTCTTCTTTTCTCCCGACTTCTTCTCAACGAATTCGCCCGATCCCCTCTTCCTCGATCCATCTTCTTCTCCCGATCCCTCGCCTTCTCCTCTCTCTCAGTGACCTCTCTACCCAAGACCTCTGACGCCGATGAGCCCTTGGTTGTCGATCGTCAACACTGTTCAATAGCTTCTAGCCCTCTCCGATCTCCACTGTCGCCCTCTTGCGGTCTCGATCCATCGCCGATCGCCATAGAGCTTCGCCTCTCCATCGCCCTCTGCGGATTTTCTCTAATTCCACCGTGAACCGTTGGTTGTCGCTGCTTGATTGTCGGTGTCGGGAGCCCTAGCTGTTCTTGCGTCGTTTCTGCCCAATTTCGACGGACACCGCCCGACGCCGTGCCGCTGTCGTCGGAGGAAGGATCGACGTAAAGGGGAGGTTAGGGCTAACTCTCCCTCTCGCTTGGAGACCTCGATCAGTGCCGCTACCAGTAGGGGTGGCATCTCCTCTCCTCTCTCGGCTGCGGAGCACTGCAATCCACGGTGTTGATGCTGTCAATCGCCAGCACTGATCCACGCCAACACCCGAGCCCTAACTGCCTCCTTATCATAGGATTCTCTTTGGATCAACGAGGTCCATTGCCCTAGTTCCTTCCTCCGATCACTAAGTCATGCCCTAGCACTATCGCTGCCCTTCCCTGTCCTGGATCAACATCACGGTAGTTGGAGGGATCTTTCTTTGTGTGATTTCAGATATGGATTTAGGGTAAGTATGTAGATTTTGATTGATAGCAGGAGGAATTCTTGTCTTGGTTATCTTGTTGGGCTGATTTCATGTCCTGGAATTTCGGTGGCAGATTTAAGGGGGGTTGGATTTGCTGTGGCGATCCTTCTTCAGCTGAGGATTGAATGAGGAAGGCTATTAAGGTTAGTTTTTATGGTTAACATTGATCCAGTCAATGAATATATTGATACTAGTTTTAGTATGTGTTATTATGTGGTGGTTTGGTTAGTTGTAGATAATAATGGGATTTTGGAGTTTATGATCGGTTATGGATTTGGGATTCATTTGTGGATGGAGTTAAATCTAGTTAGATTTATTTGGATGTGATTAGGGTGTTGCAGGTTGAATTGATTATGGATTGATTAGTTGAAATGGATGAATTGTGTGGGATTGATTCATGGTTAAGGAATTGGAAATCGGCTGTGATATATTGATTTGGTTGAATCTTGGATTGATTGTTGGATTTAAGAAGTGTTGATTAGTGAGTTTTGGATTAATTAATAGATTGCATATTTTGTTTGGATCTAGAAGGAGTTGGATTAAGGATTATTTGGAGGATCAATCAGAGATCAAATTTGAGTGGAGTTATCCAATTGGGATAGAGATTTTATTTAGCTATTTTAATTCTTATGAATTTAGCTAAATAAAATATATATATTGATTGATGCAGGCCTTTTATATGGGATGATCATCATGATGGGGGATTTATTCTGGACACGATCTACGTATCAAGGCGGGTATTTCTTCCTTTGCCTCTATGTAGATTTTCTTTGAGCTTAGTGCGTGGTTGTTATTTGACGGATTAGGTTACTTTACCTTATATCGTGTTCGTTTGCTGTTTTTCCTGCTTGATACCTTTGCTTGAGCTTAGAGATGTTCTATTTAATTCATATATAGTCTCAACTCTTGATATCTACTCTGTTGTGATTTCACGTGTAGAGTATGTCTTGTAGGGATTGTCGGGTTGTTGGTATTACCATGCTGATTGGGTATATGATGTTGACTGTACATAGGTGGGGATGTGTTATAGGAGTCATCTTGTTGACCGTGCATTTGCATGTTGTATGTACACACGTATTTGTCATGTACTTTTGGAGGAGTTGTGTTGATTGTATGTTTGGAATATATACACATGCCCGTTGTGTTTTTATTGGAGGATACATGTTGATTGTACTTATATTTTTGTGTACATGTGTCTGGTGGGATTATTGGAGATTTTTGGTTAATTATACATGTGTAGTGGGTACATATGTTTGGTGGGATACGTGGAGGTATCATGACGATTATACTCATGTTGGAGGTATTTATGAGGTTTGGGGTTGTTGCATGGATGATGATTATATATATATATATATATATCATGTTCATCATTCATTGCATCTGATGACCATAGTCTCCCTTGTGGTGAGAGAGTCATCAGTTGGTTTGGGAATAGCGCCACACACTCGGCCACTCATGGGTAGTGGTAGCTGGAGCAGTTGCCGCTAGTCCTGTCATGCCACCCGGTCACGAGGTTTTGTGAGATCTGGTGTTGTGAGCAATCAGGGACCCTGATGCTATGTAGCTAGATAGCTACTAGCGGGCTGTCCGCCTTGACCACTATATAGTGGGCTGGAGGGTAGTACAGTCGTCACAGACCTAAGCCTCTTGACCATACAGGGGTCATGGTATCTGGAGAGGTGGCGGGGGTGACCATGGAGCATGCATGCACTTTTGCATATGATGTGCGGTGCATCTGGGGGGGATTTATTTGCATACATGCCTAGTAGATACTAGTTGCATGTGGTTGTCGTTGTTGCACTTGATTGAGATATGGTTGTTGCATTTGGTTGCCATGCTGCATACATGTCATTTATTTTACATGTATATGCAGTCGTATTTATATTGCACAGGTGTCACGGGTATATCTGTTGCAGATCCGGTGAGTTTACTGATCATTGTACCATGTGTCGATTCCAGATTGTGTATGTATCTGTCATTATGTTAGTTGTGGTTTGTACAGTTTATATGTCAAGTTATTATGTCAGATATGTTTAGGTGAATTGATTATGATAGTATGATCATGTTCTTTATTCCCTACTGAGACTGTATACTTGTGATCTCCATGTTTGTTTATGGACCATGCACTATCTTTTCTATTACCCGCTGAGTTACCTATACTCACCACCGCATGTATACATTTATGTTTTCAGGTAGCTTGTAGATGGTTGGTGTCGCTCGGAGTATCCTGTCTGCCGGGTCCTACGTCACATCCGAAGACCGTGCTTATTTTCTTTTGTATATCTTTTTATTATTTTTGGCATTGTATTTATGTGTAGCCATGTGGCTATCTTGTGGTTTTGGTGTTGTATTTGTGTTTAAGCCGTGTCGGCATGCATTGTATTTATTTGGTTTGTGTGGACTTTCCTTCGTTTTTCTGCTGTGTTTTAGTACAGCTGTGTGGGCTGTTTTATATATAAGTGCGTGGTTGTGATTGTTTCATTCCAGCCGAGTGGGCTGTTATTATAACTGCATGGTTGTGTATATAAATGTTCCAGCCGCATGTGGCTGATGTATTTTGTTTGTAGTGATGCTTCATATTGTCATCGGTACAGGGGAGATGCTGTCGGATTTTTGTCTGACAGGGACTCCTTTGGGGGTGTGACAAGAAGCCTCTTACAACAGTCAAATCTCACAACTACAAAACCAAACTAAATTAGAATCGATTATAAGTGTTGTGTTTAGCTTCTTGGATCAGAGTTATATTTATAGCCCTGATCGGGGCACCTGGAAGGGTTTCAAGTGTCTGGAGGGGATAAAATTTTATCCCTATCGTGACGACTCACGTCATATGATAATTAGGTAATTTTTCAATTCTGTGCACTTGGAAGGGTTCCGGGGGCCCGGACTGAGCGTTTCTAGCTCCCCCCGGGTGAGGCGCCCTGAGGGCGCCAGGTGATCTGGGTGCCCGGAGCATAGTCAACCATAGGTTGAATTTTCCTCTTGGTCTCCCACTCTGGTTTCTCATCCCTTAGAATAGGTGATTTAGGCCATCCGGAATAGGGCTCACCCGAATCCATCTTTCGGCCTTTTCGAGCAATCTTCCGCTTCAACTTCTCGTCCTTCGAAAACGCCGCAAGCCTTCTTCTCGTCCACCAGCGTACTCTTTCGTAGCACCTCGTCCCTTGAACGCACTAAACCCATTGGCTCTCTCATGTGTCATCCTTCTCGCTAGCTGCGTCTTTCGCTCGACCTCCTATGCTACTAAGTTCCTGCACACTTAGACACAAGATATCAAAATATAACAGGACCTAACTTGATTTTGTTTGATCACATCAAAACTTCCACGGGGGACTTACACTATGGTTTTTAAATTCTCCACCATTATCACTTCTAATTCATTTGATTTTCAAATTCTTTCATTTTCTGTTTATTTACAGAAGTCACTAAAGGTTTCAAATATTTCATCTTTATTTTTAGGAATTTTACTTAGGCGAATCTAGAATAGTCATCTATAATTACTAGACAATATAGGTTTCAATTAATTGATTTGAGTCCATGTGAGTTGAATAGATCTAGATGTAGTAGTTCAAGTATTGATTTAGTTTGGGTTTGATTAGTTAGTTTGTGAGGTGTTGGCAAGCATTACAAATTATTGAATCCAAGTTAGGTAGCTTTCGTAATCCTTTAACTAGGTCATCTAGTTTAGTGAGATTTTTAAAGTGAGTGTGGGATAACCTTCTATGTCAAAGCCAGGTTTCTTGGTTTTGTGTTAAGTGGCACATGGGTGAGGAGATAACTAGGTTGATTGTGTATATGTTGTTGTGTTTAAGGCCTTTAAGTCTTATTTTTGGATTGTCTATGTGTTTGATTAAACATTCAGTTGATGAAAATCTAACCTTATAGCTAGTATCACACAATTGGCTTATACTAATTAAATTGAATTTAAAGTTTTCAATAAGTAAAACTTTGTGAACAATAAAATATTATTCAAGTTCTATGTTAATATTCTAATTATCTTAAGTTTTTTCATTGATTCTAAAGGCAACTGTTCCTAATCTTTTGTATGTCAATTTTATGAACATTGTTTGATTCTTGGTCATGAGTAGCCACTGTCTAATATCCATTTAGATTCCTACAAAGAGTATGAGTGATTATTTAATTGTGAATGCATTAAGTATGCTTTGGGTTTTTTGTTTAGGATAGTTTAACCACTGAAAAGAGATCTAAGTTAAAATAAAACCCTTAAATTTTACTTTGAATTTAATTTTAATTTTTATATTAATTTAAGTTTTAATTTTAGTTTAAGTTTTAAATTTAAGTTTTAATTTTAAGTTTTAATTTTTAGTTTTAATTTAAGTTTAAATTTTAAGTTTAAATTTTAGTTTAAGTTTTTAATTTAAGTTTTAAGTTTAAATTTTAGTTTAAGTTTTAATTTTAAGTTTATTTTAAGTTTAAATTTTAGTATAAGTTTTTAATTAATTTAAGTTTTAATTTTAAGTTTAATTTAAGTTTTAATTTTAGTTTAAGTTTTAATTGATCTAATCATCTCACCCAATCTATGTTTTCAAACAAAAGCATCCTATCATTTTGCGAGATGAGTTAAGTTCGATTTTTAGGGGTCGGTTTAACTTGTGTTAGTTCAAGTTTAGCTTTGAGTTAATCAAACATGCATTGTTTGAATAAATTTCTAGGCTATGATGAGTCACACAGACATCATTAGAGTAACCACATACTTTGAGATTTTTCAAATAATCCTGTCTAAAGAAGTTAATACAAAACTTTGGTCTAACTAGTTTAGATTGGTAAGGGGTAACTTTAATTAGTTCCACTAAACCAAATGCACCAGGTCGAACATATATAATTCTTCCTTGATATGCATAGACAGAGATTCCCTAACCTACTATCATCCCAAACTTCTCTAATACTGTTTGTAGGACCGTTGCGACCGACTAGGAGGGGGTTGTTGGATAGTCCTGTAAACACAAAAACAAACAACCCTTCCTTGAACTTTTTAAGCTAACACTTGCATAAATAAAGCAAAGCAGTAAATTAAAAACATAAAGAACGAGGCACAAGATATTTACTTGGTTACAACCGATGTGGTTGTTAATCCAAGGAAGTTGAAAGTACTAGAATACTCTTTCAGGTGGAGAAGCCTCTTACAACGTTGACATGCAGAAACAGAAGTTCAACTATAACTCTAGAGTATACAAGCGTTGAAATTAATTACTTGGAGTTCATTTTAAAAGCTTCTGGACCAAGGCTATATTTATAGCCTTGGTCGGGGCGCCCCAAAGGGTTCCGGGCGCCCTAGGGGGGGATAAACTTTATCCCCCAACGATCAGATCAAGTCAAATCTTGATCCTGGTCAAAAGTCGGGTCCGAGCGCCCGGAAACATTCCGGGCGCCCAGAATGGTTCCGGGCGCCCCAGAGCAAAATGTCAACAGTAGTTGACTTTTTGTCCGGGACCTCTTCTCTGGTTCAGTCCTGCCTCGGTCCGGGTCTTCTGCTCCAGATCCGCTCACTTGGGTGATCTCTTCTATTCTGAATAGGGCTCACCCGAACCCAACTTCCGATCTTCTCGAGAAGGCTTCCCTCCGGCTTCTCGTCCCTCGGAATCGCCGCGTGCTTCCTTCTCGTCCACCAACGTACTCATCCATAGTCTTCATCCCTTGGTCGCACCCCGTGCCGACCTTCTCGCTAGCTGCGTCTCTTTCTTCCCGAGCAATCTTCCGCTCCGGCTTCTCGTCCCTCGGAACCACCGCACGCTTCCTTCTCGTCCGCCGGTGTACTCTTCCGCAGCGCTTCATCCCTCGGACACACCACGTGTCGTCCTTCTCGCTAGATGCGTCTTTCGCTCGAGTACCTATGCTCCTGCACACTTAGACACAAGGTTAGAAACACACAGGACCTAACTTAACTTGTTGATCACACCAAAATAACCTTGGAGTTCCAACAATCTCTCCCTTTTTGATGTGATCAACCCAAGTTAAGCTAGGGTCAAAATAGACATGAAAATTAAACACTTTATATTGCAATAACGTGCATCAAGATAGAAAAATTAAATTTCAAAATTTTTTAATTTTCTACCTTCTACCTCCCCCTAGACTTATACTTTCTTCTCCCCCTTTGATTACAAAACAAAATAGGGTACAAAAATAATCTAAGGGTTGATACTTAGAAAAAAAATTGTGAGAAATGATTTTCTTGAAAACATTTATAAGTCAAGAAAAATTTTTAAGTTAAAAATAACTTTTGGAAATTTCTAAGTTTTCGTCATCAAAACTAAGAATTTTCTCAGCAGAAAACTTTATGCATAAAAATTTTTTAAAACATGTAGAAAAGAATAAAAAAACTTTCTAAGTATTTATTATTATATATATTTTTTAATTCTAATGCTTTTATCAGAAAGTTTTAATTTTTTATTTTAATTTATTATAATTTCTCAAATCACACTTTTTCAGATTTAAAGCAACTAATATTAAATATGTAAAAAATTGTATCATGTTAATTTCTATTATTAGTTTGTCGAGATTCTTTAATCGACAAGCTATTTCTTTTAACTTAATATTTTTTGTTATATTTTGAATTTCTAATTCACAAAAATATTTTGATAGTATAAATTCTAACTTAATAAAATTTTTCAACAATATAATTTGTAAAAATTCTTTTGGCAATGTCTTTACTTTGCAAAATTCTTTCAGAAAAATATTTTCTAATTTGCAGAATTCATTCGACAAAATATTTTATAATTCACAAGAATTTTTTTTTGACATCAAAAATTCTGATTTGTAAAAATCTTTTGATGATTCTTTTGATAGTAGATTTCTTAATCTGAAAAACTTTTTTGACGATTCAATTTCTAATTCGCAAAAATCTTTAGGCAACTTTTCAATTGTTTTAATCAATTGTTCAGAAGGTAGAGGCCATACCTTACTTACCTCGTCGGTCGTTGGTTCTCTCCCTGTTGAATTGCTTTCTTCTGGCGACTCTCCCCCTTTCTCGATGCTCATCTCGGATGAGCTTTCTTCATCTTTAGGTGGGTCTTCCGCTATGATTGTTGTGTCGGCAATTTCCTTGGTCTCAGTTTCGACTTCTTCTGATTCTTCATTAATCTTCAAGATCTTTTCCCAAAATTCTTTTGCGCTTTTGTATTCTCCGATTATGTCGAGATCTTCATCTGGTATTACAGTTAGAAGATGAAATTCTACCCGACCGTTTGCCATATACTCATTACGTTGCTTCTCGTTCCAGAGGCGTTTATCGAGTTCTTCTCCATTTGTTGTCTTTGGTGCTTCGAAACCAGATTTCAATATTAAAGAAATACCAAAATCTAAATTTAAATATACCTCTATTTTTTGTTTCCAAACCGCAAACTCCCCCTCGAATGTAGGTGAGTAGACGCTATCTCCGGCCATCGTTTTGTTGCTTCAGACGGCGGTTAGTCCTTCTTGAAGCGTCTCGACTCTAATACCACTTGTAGGACCGTTGTGGCCGGCTAGGAGGGGGTTGCTGGATAGTCCTGTAAACACAAAAACAAACAACCCTTCCTCGAACTCTTTAAGCTAACACTTGCATAAATAAAGCAAAGCAGTAAATTAAAAACATAAAGAACGAGGCACAAGATATTTACTTGGTTACAACTGATGTGGTTGTTAATCCAAGGAAGTTGAAAGTACTAGAATACTCCTTCAGGCGGAAAAGTCTCTTACAACGTTGACGCGCAGAAACAAAAGCTCAACTACAACTCTAGAGTACACAAGCGTTGAAATTAATTACTTGGAGTTTGTTTTAAAAGCTTCTGAACCAAGGCTATATTTATAGCCTTGGTCGGGGTGCCCCGAAGGGTTTCGGGCGCCCTGGGGGGATAAACTTTATCCCCCAACGATCAGATCGAGTCAAATCTCAATCTTGGTCAAAAGTCGGGTCCAGGCACCCGGAAGCATTCCGGGCGCCCTGGACTACTCCGGGCGCCCGGAATGGTTTCGGGCGCCCCGGAGCAAAAAGTCAACAGCAATTGACTTTTTGTCCGGGACCTCTTCTCTGGTTCAGTTCCGCCTCGGTCTGGGTCTTCTGCTCCGGATCCGCTCGCTTGGGTGATCTCTGCCATTCGGAATAGGGCTCACCCGAACCCAACTTCCGATCTTCTCGAGCAGGCTTCCCTCCGACTTCTCGTCCCTCGGAATCGCCGTGTGCTTCCATCTCGTCCACCAGCGTACTCATCCACAGTTTTCGTCCCTCGGTCGCACCCCGTGCTGACCTTCTCGCTAGCTGCGTCTCTTGCTCCCCGAGCAATCTTCCGCTCCGGCTTCTAGTCCCTCGGAACCACCACACGCTTCCTTCTCGTCCGCCGGTGTACTCTTCCGCAGTGCCTCGTCCCTCGGACACACTGCATGTCATCCTTCTCGCTAGCCGCGTCTTCCACCGAGTACCTGTGCTCCTAAGGCACACTTAGACACAAGGTTAGAAATACACAGGACCTAACTTAACTTGTTGATCACACCAAAACAACCTTGGGGTTCCAACACTGTTTGTCAAGTTAAATTAGTCCCTAATTTATCTAGTCCTAATTACCCAGCTAGGTAAACTATTATTTTAGAGGTGTCAACTAGTTTGGTGTCTCCCCCTGAATTATTGAACTTAGGTTTAAGTTTTAAGTTTATGTCAATTTATTTTATAGTTATAATAGACTTGATTATAGTTTGAGTTTAAATTAAATTTGTAGTTATTTGATTTAGTTTTTGATTTTATTTTATATTTTAGCTTTGGTTTTGAATTTGATTTAGTTTTACATGTTAGATTTGGATTTGAATTAGTAGTTTTGACTTTTGTTTTCATGTTTGAGTTTGAATTACTTGATTTATTTTGATTTGGTGTTAAATAGTGGATTTTATTTTTAGGTGTGTAATATTGATTAATTCCTACTTGCTTGGTTAGATAAGCTTTTGGAACTTAAACTTTGTTTTATTTCTTATTCTGGGTTACTAGTGATATAAATGTTTTATTAGTAGAGCTGGACTTGCATCCGAGTCTAGATTTGTTGTACACAACTCGTTATGATCTAAGTATCATATCTAAGTACTTGGATCCTGTTGTAAACTTTTCAAGTAAGCTTTTAAGGTTTATTATTTCAAATTTTAGTGTGGAATTTTCTTCTTCGAGTTTGGTATTTTGAAATAAATTTTCAAGCTGACTTGGTTCAGGGTTTGATTTAAGTTGTTCTTTTAACTCATAATTTTCTTTACTAAGTCTATCTATTTGACTTTCAACAATAGATAATTTCTTATATAGACATGAAATATTTTTTTTTTTTAAATATAGAGCTTAGAACAAAGTTTACCTCAGTGGAACCTTCAGAAACTAGTGTGGACTCATGGCTTGACTCGTATTCTGACTCTTCAACTTGTTTCGATTCATTTTCTGAATCTAGTCCAGTTAATAATAGTGCTAGATAATTGTTGTGCTTCGGTCCGCTGTTCTCCAATTCCTTTGAAGATGACTCGTCCTAAGTCACCTTGAGTGCCTTATTTTTCTTTCTTGGGTTTATCTTCCTTAATGTTTAGACACTCGTGCTTGTAGTGACCTTTTTTATTGCATTCGAAGTAGGTGATGCTTAACTTGTTGATGTTAGGCTTGATCGTCTTTTGAAGGTCCTTTCTATTGAAGTTCTTCTTTTTGGTGAACATTCTCCTTACCATGTTCACCAATTGCTCTTCTGAATCTAAATCTGAGTCAGATTCAGATTCTGTCTTTTGCTTGGCCATGTTCTTTGTCTGCTTCATAGAACCTGTGAGAAACTCTATACCTTTCTTAGTCTTTTGGGAATTAGTTTGTTTGTGTAGCTCTAGTTCACAAAATAGTTCATCTAATTTAAGTTGATTTAATTTCTTAGAAACTTTATAGGCATCCACTATGGATGCCTATAGTGCATTTCAGGAAAATGAATTTAAAGCATACCTTATAGTCTTAGTTTTAAAGTTCATGGTCGATAAGGTGCAGACCATTGAGGATGTCATTGATACTCGTGTGGAGTTGCATTGTAGTTTCTCCATCCTGCATTTTGATATTAAATAATGAATGTAATAAGTCTCTTTTTGTTACATTCGCGTCACTTATGCCCTCGTGTAGTTCGATTAGCTTGTCTCAGAGCTCCTTTTCATTTTCAAATGGACCAACCCGATTGAGTTTCTCCTTGGTCAATCCGCACTAGAGGGCGTTTAGTGCTTTGGAGTTGATTTGGGCTTTCCTCTTCATGTCCAGGTTCTAATTCTCCAGATCCATAGGTATTTTGGTTGCTTCATCACCAGTGCCTGGTACCCACATCAGATCGAGAACCAATGGTCGATGTCCGTCTTATGATATACTTCCATTCTCCTCTTCTAATGCAGGAAGTCATCTCCGGTGAAGAGTGGTGGGCTTGCGGTGCTGAAACCTTCGTTTTGGGCTATGTGATTACTGAAATAGAAAAAAGTTAGAAAGAAATACCAAGATTTGGTCTTGGATTACTAGTGCGGGACAAGAAAAAATAATAGAATAAAACTCGAATGGTGTTGTATCAATTTCGAGCAATTCAAGGAAATTAAAGCGAAATATTTATCTGAAGAGGCTGATAGGACCTTTGTGTTCGGCTAGAGGGGGGTGAATAGCCTTTCTTCGATTTTTCACCTATAACTTGTTAGTGAAAGCAAATAGAGAGAAATGAAGGACAAGACAAATAAGAAAACAACGCTAACTCCTTGATTTACTTGGTCTCCACCTTCTTGAGGTGACTAATCCAAGGCACACACCCACACTATCAAACTCCAATATGAACTTCTCCATCTTGTCATCACAAACGAAAGTGGAGAAACCTTTACAAGGTTGCCTCTTCCTCTTACAAGATGAGATCTAGGATTAGGAGGAAGAGACTCAAAATCTTTTGCTTTGAAATCACTTGGAGAGCTCTCTTTTTGCTTAGCACAATGAGTATTCAAAAATCGTTATTTTTGCTACAGTGGATCTCCCCCTTTTTATTCGTCTTCAAAAGTAGTCGTTTCTCACGTGATCATCGTCGTCGATCGATTGAGCACATCTCCAATCGATTCAAATATAGCCGTTGAGCGCTGTCACGATCGATTGGGCCAACACAAGATTGATTCAGACGCAAATTTCATAGGTACAGAAGTGGATTCAATCGATCGGCCGATCAATTGGTTACCTCCAATCGATTGGTTGATTGATTCAAAATCACACTGCTCCTTCGTGCAGAAACCTTGTGAGTCGATCGACCGATCGATTGCTTATCTTCAATCGATCGACTGATCGATCCAGGTTCGCATTGTGTTCTTGCGCAGGAAGCATGTGAATCGATCGACTGATCGATTGGATTCCTCCAATCGATCGGCTGATCGATCCAAGTTCCCTCTGTGCTCTCGCGCAGAGGCTATCAATCGATCGGCAGATCGATTGGTTTCCTCCAATCGATCGGCTGATCAATTCAACAGTATTCTGTTCCATAGTTATGCGCCTCAATCATTTACCAATCGATTGCTTGCTGGTTTCCCAACTAATACCTCGTGCTAGATGAACGCATCCCTGGACTTTCTTGCCAAGACTCCGGTCCTCGACTCCTTAGACTTTTCCTTGCAAAACTTGCAGCACGTGTTAGATCTAAGCGTATTAACCTAAACTTAAATAGTTATCAATACATTGAAAGCATCCAGGGCATGATTGCACCAACAATCTCCCCCTTTTTTGATGTTTGACAATCTATTTGAGTTTAGGCTAATTTTCAACATACCATAATAAGATAATAAGTAGTAAGTAGCAGTAAACATGAGCTAACAATAAATAGTAATATTGTATAAAATTCATCTTACTTAATCACACGCAATAATAGCAGATAATATATGACTAAGCATGAATTTCCTTCTTAATTAAGCATAAACTTCAACTTACATCTCCCCCTTTGTCAAATATAAAAAAAAAATAAAACTCCCCCTCAATTTGTGCACGAAGCAAACATGATAAACTCGAGGAGTACTCACCCTAAATCACACAGACATCAACATAATATAACTAACTGGATTCTAGAACCGAATTATAATTTAGAAAAGCAGTATCTCATACACCCAAAATAAAGTGAAGTTCATAGGAGGGACTTCACAACAAACATCCACATAACGGACAAGATCACATGTCATAGAGATACAAAGAATTGAAAAGTATCATCTCCCAAAGGAGTAGGAACAGGATCAGAAACGTCGATAGGATCAGAAGGAGGGGCAGATGTAGTAGCAGGAGCAAGAGCATCAGCAGACGCAACAACATCCTCAGGAACATCCGCAGTAGGAGGAACAGACGGAGACGAGTGACGCGTCACCCAAGAGCTCACCAAACCCACTAGAGTATCCAGAGTCGCCTGCATCGTGTCAACCTTGGTGGTCAGGGCAACCATCTCCATATACAGCTCCTCAAGATGGGTATCCACAGACTCCTCGAATGTCTGAGAATCAGGCTCCGCAATATCCTCTTTGGCATCAACTGCCATAGGAACTAGTGCCTGTGTGCCCCCCTTTGGCGAGCCCTGGGTCCCTCACCAAGAGCACGACTATTGCGCCATTGGACTCCCACTGGACCAACATCTAATCCCGTCTTCGTGAAAGAGCGTGAAGAAATCCGAGAGTAGGCAACGGTCATGGGCTCCAGCCACCCACGAGAGACATCTATCTTCATGAACTCCAACCAGTCAGTGATGAGATAACTGAAAGGCATGTGAATCGTCTGTTGCACCGGCTGAGTAAAATGAATGATGCAGTAAAATATGTTTAGAGCAATGTTGATGTCAAGGGAATGTCGTATGGAATATAAGGCAAACATGTGAGATGGTCGAAGAGCGGCTAAGGCATGTGAGACAATGGGAAAGAGACAGTTAATGACCACTTTAAACAGGGCGGCGTTCTCAGCCGATAACACAAGAGAAGAGAAAGTAGTGATCTGTGCATTTATCCCATACGGACGAGGATGACCAAAAAGGGTTTGATGCATAGATGCAATGCTGATATGCTCAAATGGTGGAGGCAACTCATCAGACAGTGTGAGATAGAAAACAAAATCATTTTCAGATGCTAGACACCCTGGAATAGACTGAAAGATCGGATAGGAAAAGTCCAAACTTCGCTTCGCAAAGCGAGTACGATAGTTGACACCATCAGAAGTGTGCAATTTGTTATAGAATTCAGATACAAAACTTACATTTATACTCCTCTCACAAGAGAAAATTGACTCAAGTCGATAGTGCTTGAAGAGGGAATAGATATCAAAGCAAGAGTCCTTGTAGAATTGAAGATCAACAGACCTAGGGGTTATAAGTTTGAAGGTATATTTGCTAAAAGCCTGCTGTATAGTGGCATTAGGAAATCGCTGATCGGTGGGAGGCAATGGGCGTGATGGTGGTATGGATGACCCCTCGCCCGATTCACGAACTTTTTGTTTCTTCCTATTTGATACGAAATGAAGAAATGCAATGTGACAAAGGATGTAGGGCCATGCAAATGATGCAAGAACAGTGCATAAAGTGCAAACAACGCAATGCATGAGTGAAATGCAATGCACCACACAAAAACACATAACAGGTAGATTAGCAATCTAGGTTTAGAAGCAAGAGGCAAAGATAAAATGAGATAAGAGTGAAGAGATTACTTAGGGTTCAGAGTCCTCATTTCTTGCGGACAACGCAGAGATGAGGAATAAGAAGCGGCCCATTCGTCGAGAGAGGAGAAGAGGGGTTGTCACAACGAGCTCACTTGCTTAGAGTGGACAAGCGGAGTTGAGGGAAGGAAAGCAGAAGCTCGTCGCCGGAGAGAATCGTCGGAGAGGACGGCAGACGCAGGCGGAGGAGTTGTCGGGAGAAATCACCCCAAGTTAGGGTACAGACGAGTTGAAAGAGAGAGAGCGGTGGAAGTGAGATTAGACTTAGGTCAACAATGCCTTAAGTTGGATCTCAAGTCCCCCAATCGATCGACCGATCGATTGAGAGAAAGTGAATCGATCGGGAGATCGATTGAAGAAGCCTCTGTGCAAATTCAGAAATACATCTCAATTGATCCATCGTTCGATTGAGACATGCCGAATCGATCCATTGATCGATTCAGATGTCCTCTGTGCATTTCGGAAAGGCACTTCAATCGATCCGTTGATCGATCGAAATACTCCGAATCGATCCATTGATCAATTCATACGCCCTCTGTGGTGAAATACGAGCTCCCCAATCGATTGACCGATCGATTGGGAATTGTGATATGATTGCATTTCTGAAGAACTTTTAGATCCAAGTTTTGGAAATGCACAAATAATTGTACACTATTCTAAAAATCATGAAATTTTGTGTAGATACTATATATGTCTCATATTATCAAGGAAAAATAAAGTTTGACAAAAATGAACTCTTATTAGCGAGGATTTACACAAAATCGAAAATTGTCAAAAATGTCAATATTTTGATATGTTCGTAGATATTATGCAAGGATAACTCCCATCTAAAGACAAACTTCAACAAAGGTTTCAAAAGTAAGTTTTATATGTATTTCAAATTAAAATTTCCAATCACAGTCGTAGAGCTAAGTGCACATGATTTGTACACTTGCTTTCCCTATGATTGGACCAAAGTAATGTAGGATTAATGTTACTAGATGTCATATTGGCTCAAAGTAATGTATCATGACGAACATGTTGAACCAAAAGCATTATCCTAATCATCTCACATAATGTCTAATTGAAGAAATACACAAGCAAGCCTTCTTAGGTCTATTGTGAGATGCAATGAGGTAGATTCTTAATGTGATATGGGATCATGTAATGCTATACTCACTGTTCTACAAAACACATATCAAGGTCTCTCCTAAGTGAGGTAAATTCCACTTCGGGTAGTGGTTTGGTAAATATGTCAGCAAGATTCGACTTAGAATCAACATAATTTAGTACAATGTCTCCTCTCGCCACATGATTTCTAATCAAATGATGTTTCACTTCAACGTGCTTTGTCCTAGAGTGGTGCACCAGATTTTTGGTTAAGTTGATGGTGCTAACAATATCACACAACACCTTAACTTTGGAATAGTGAAGCTCATAATCTTCTAAAGTATGCATTATCCAAAGTAATTGAGCTACACAACTACCCATGGCCACATACTCGGCTTCGGTTGTGGACAAGGCCACACAAGGTTGCTTTCTACTACTCCAACTTACAAGAGAAGGTCCAAGAAATTAACATCCACCACTAGTACTCTTTCTATCTAATTTGCAACCCGCATAATCAGAATCGGTGTACCCAATCAACTCAAAATTTCGAGTCCTAGGGTACCAAAGACCTACATTAAGGGTACTCTTGATATATCTCAAAATTCTCTTTACCGCCACTAAATGAGATTCCTTGGCACATGATTGATATCTTGCACACTTACCTACCGCAAAGAGTATATCCGGTCTACTAGCGGTTAGGTATAACAAACTACCAATCATACTTCTATATTGCTTTGGGTCTACAACTTTTCCTTCTTGATCACTATCCATTTTGGTATTAGTTCCCATAGGAGTAGATGCTACTTTAGCATTCTCCAAACCAAATTTCTTGATAAGTTCCTTAGAAAACGTTGTTTTATAGACATGAGTTCCTTCATTGGTTTGTTTGACTTGCAACCCTAAGAAGAAACTTAGCTCTCTAACTAGACTCATCTCAAACTCACTTTCCATATGTTTAATGAAGTCTTGAAGAAGTGCACTATTTGTTGAACCAAAAATGATGTCATCAACATAAACTTGTGCAACAAAAATATCTCCATCCTTAGACTTTAAAAATAGGGTTGGGACAATTGTTCCTCTTCTAAAGTCTTTGAAGATTAAGAAGGATGAGAGTCTTCCATACCAAGCCTGGGGAGCTTGTTTTAACTCATATAAGGCTTTCTTTAGTTTATAAATATGATTTGGGTAATCTATGAATTCAAATCCGGGCGGTTGTTCCACATACACTTCCTCCTTAATAAACCCATTTAGGAATGCCGATTTCACATCCATTTAATAAAGTTTAAAACCCATTGATATGGGTTAGGTTTCATGGATCCCCGATAAGGAAGGGAAAGGAGATAACCAAGTGGAGAAGATAGATCGATATTGGCCGGGATATACCACAAAGGGGATTGGCTAATATCGACCGGTATATGCCTCCAAGGAGGCAGGCCAATATCGATCGAGACGTACCTTTAGGAAGAAAGGCCAATATCGGCCGGGATATGCCTCCAAAGAGGCAGACCCACATCTATCAAGATATACCTCCGGGGAGTTTGAATAAGATCAGCTAGGATATACCTCAAAGGAGGTAGGCCAATATCGGCCGGGATATATCTCAAAGGAGGTAGACTAATATCGGCCGGCATATACCTCCAAGGAGGCAGGCCAATATCGATCGAGACACACCTTCAGGAAGGAAGGCCAATATCGGTCGGGATATGTCTCCAAGGAGGCAGACCCACATCTATCAAGATATACCTCCAGGGAGGTTGGCTAAGATCAGCCAAGTTATACCTCAAAAGAGAAAGGCCAATATCGACCGGGATATACTTCAAAGGAGATAGGCCAATATCGGCCGGAATATGCCTCCAAGGAGGCAGACCCATATCTATCAAGATATACCTCCAGGGAGGTTGGCTAAGAACAGCCAAGTTATACCTCAAAAGAGGAAGGCCAATATCGGCCGGGATATACTTCCAAGTGAGTAGATTGTAACGCCCGCCCCTCCTGCTATTAGGGTGCGGGGTTACTTACTTAACCATTTCTATTTCTAATTGCGGAAGCATATATGCATATTAAAATTTCTTTTGAAAATAAATAAAAAGACACATAAGAATATCTTGAAGTCATACGGTCAATAACATAACACACTAGTCTATGTTAACATAACTAAATAACTTAAGCAGGTCTTCATTTGCCTTAGCCGAGCCACCACCACACACATCTCTTTGCCCCTCCTGCAGCTCCCTTAGGTCATCCATTCTTTGCCCTTATCTGTGGTACAAGGAAAGTAAGCTGTAAGCACACAAACTTAGTAAGATCCTTTCCTACTCACAAAATCCATATATCAATGCATAAACACATAAACATACAACCATAAAAATATGATCATCTAACTTCATAAGGGCATAGCATGTTATATCATAAATCATAAGGAAATCATGCTAAATCATATCATAAATCCAAATATCATAAGAGTATAACATGTCATATCATAAATCATATCATATCAGTTCATAAATAACATCATGCTGTATCATATCAGAAATCATCATGTCCTATAAATCATAATCGTATCATGCAAGATGTCTTTTAAAAACATATGTCATGTTATATGCAAGATGTTTTTTTAAAAAAACATAACATATAGTACTTGAACATAATATCATCATGAGGGCCCGGCTTGTACCACATACATACATAAATGCGCGCAATCCCTAGGACAGGATAGCTAGCCCCGAACCTACTAGGGATCTAGGTCCGTTCATAGTCCATCGACCTAGGGGCGTACTAAGGAGCCCATCCCTTTACTACACCCGTTCATAGTCCGTCGGCCTAGGGGCGCTTATGAAACCCACCCTTGGTACAAGCCATACAAAGTAAAATATCATATCATGGTTCATATCATAACATAACACATCTTATCTTATCATATCATGAGGAGTAAGGCATGCATATTTGGGCACACAGCACATGCATGGATCATAAACATTCATAATGAACATGTCATTTATCACATCATAAAACATGCATATTTGGGCACACAGCACATGCATGGATCATAAGCATACATAATGAACATGTCATTTATCATATCATAAAACATGCATATTTGGGCACACAGCACATGCATGGATCATAAGCATACATAATGAACATGTCATTTATCATATCATAAAACATGCATAATTGGGCACAAAGCACATCATAAAAGGCACAATCATGCATAGCATCAGTAAATAACATTTCCTAGTACATAACACATCATGTGAGGCATATCCAAGCTTTTAAACTCATAATGGCCGAACCACTCATAAGGAGAAAAACCCAAGCTATATGCAACATGCAAGTGTGAACACCTAGCTAAATTCATATCATATTATCAAGAGGTACATAAGCATGCTATGTTCACTTTTTTTTTAGCTTCTTTAAAACCCTAATTTTGGTCTTGGCCGAAACCCACATGAAGGGAAACTAGGTTTCAAATCAACATATAAGCATAATCACCTAGCTAAATTCATATCATATTATTGAGAGATTCATGAGCATGCTAGGTTAACTTTTAGCTTCTTTAAAACCCTAATTTTTGGTCTTGGCCGAAACACACATGAAGGGAAACTAGGTTTTAAATCAACATATAAGCATAATCACCTAGCTAAATTCATATCATATTATTGAGAGATACATGAGCATGCTAGGTTAACATTTAGCTTCTTTAAAACCCTAATTTTTGGTCTTGGCCGAAACACACATGAAGGGAAAGCTAACTTTAAAACAACATAAAAGCATAAGCACCTAACTACATTCATATCACATTATCAAGAGATACATGAGCATGTTAGGTTAACTTTCTAGCTTCTCTAAGCCCTAGTTTTGTTCTTGGCCGAAACATACATGAAGGGAAAGCTAGCTTTAAAACAACATAAAAGCATGAACACCTAACTACATTCATATCACATTATCAAGAGATACATGAGCATGTTAGGTTAACTTTCTAGCTTCTCTAAGCCCTAGTTTTGTTCTTGGCCGAAACATACATGAAGGGAAACTAACTTTAAAACAACATAAAGCATAAGAAAAAACCAACTCAATCCCTTAACATAGCATACATATCATAAGGATGTAGTAAACATGGTTAGTTTAGGTCTTAAGCTTCCCTAGATCCTTCATCTTTACATGGCCGAAAGTTCATGTTTAACAATCTAGGTTTTAAGTCAACATACCACATGAGAACATTTACTAGCTTCTTATACTAGGGTACTTATCATAAGAACATAATGAACATGCTTTATTTAGATCTTGATCTACCCAAAATTTTCCTTTTATTTTATACTTGGCCGAAAGTTCCAACTTGTTTCCCTAGATTTTAAGCATTCTACTCCTATGTATAACAAAAGTAACTTGTACCACAGGTGTGGGGATACTTACATCCTTTCGCTTGTGGTTTTTCTTAAAGAAAGATACTCTAGGCGAAGAGGAAAAAAGAGAGCTTCTTCTTCTAGCACTCCCTTTGATTTCTCTTGCTTGGAAAGGGGTAGACCTTGAAGGCTCCTTCTTGTAAATTAGTTTTCTTGGAGAGGAATCTTAGCTTATCTTTTGGAAATGAGGAAGGGGAGAGCTTTTGGTTTCGGTGAAAAATGAAGAAGGAGAAGGAAGGAGGAAGAAGAGAAAAAAAAAAGATTAATCACTTGTCTTTCCTTCTTTCCATTCTATTTATTTCCTTTGTAATGAACATACCTTCATTCATCCCCCTTAGCCATCCTATTTACTTCTCTCTTTTAATTCCATGAAAATAGAGAGAAGGTGGGAAGCAAGCAACTTGTATTTTGCTTGCTTCTTCTCTTAACCAAGAGGAAGAGAATGTAAGCTACTTGGTTTTCTCTTGTTCCTTTATTTAACCATCCTCTCACCTTTAACTAATATTTCTATTCTTTTCTATTTACATATCATTCATGTCTCTAGTGGTTATCATACTCCAATTTAACTCTATCATTTGTGGGAGGTTCAAGGTTCAATCCTTGACCACACCTCTTTTTATTTTGGTTTCCAATTTTCCCTTTTTCTCTTTCTTTCTTTTATTCTTCTATTTTAAGGAAAAATACTCCTAGGTATAGCTTAGCATTTTGTGGGCGTTACATAGACCAGTATCGATCGATGCATGCCTTTAGGAATGACAGCCAATATCGGTCGGGCTGAATAATACCTTGAAAAGATACTTGATAAAAATTACATAATTGATAAAATATAGCCCAGTGTTAGCTAGGATAATAAACATAGAGGAGCACGGACGGACATTGCCCCAGGAGCCTCATGAGAGGTAATAATAATTGATCAAACCTAGTTAAGCCCAGCTTCGACCGATACAAGGAACATTGTTATATTAAGCTATCTATAATATAGAAAAAACAGGAGGGGCGAGTAGGAACGATAGAAACACTTTAAAAGGACTTGTGAAACAAGATAGAAGTAAATATTTTAAATAATTAATGAAGATATTTGTAGTATATGATTGTGTAACAGGTGTTATATATTTGTCGGGAAATATATTTTTAGACTATTTTGCAGGTACTAGATGACAAAGAAGGTACATCTGGGGTACAAAAAAGATTCCTTAAAAGTCATTTACCACAAGTATGCAGCTTACATCATCTCATAACAAACTCTAACAAACCGGGGTCCAATTCATGACTACCGAGGTTATATGAAGTGGTATAAAAAGGCGAATCCTCTCCGTTGGCTAGGCAGGTACACATCATTGTGCATATTCATAACTCTAATCTTCAACTACTGTTCATCTTCTTCTTCTTCTTCTTCTTCTTCCTTCTTCCACACCGAGAGAGATCACTGACTTGAGCGTCGGAGGGCCTAGCCAAGGATGCCCATCCCGGTCTTAGGTCACTGACGATAGTGTTGGTCGGTCAATTGTGCGCAGGAAGCCTTGGAAGCTCCGGATCTGGGTTTTCTTCTGTTAGATTTCCTTCTCGCAGTTGGGGCTTTGCACCAGGAAGGTATTCTATGATTTTATTCTCCCCAATCCGCTTTGGGCTTCTCGGATTGACATTCAGTCAGGTATTATTCTTCATCGATGCAGTAGGTTTTTTTCCTTCTAGCTCTCCGTTTTGTCAAGCTTCTCAATCAGGATCAAATTTGGCACCGTCTATGGGAAATTCACTTGAATCTGAGACTACAAGATGGAAGTGGTTGGAAAATCAAACCTACTCACCATTCACCGTGAAGATCTCGATTTCCTCTTTAATTCTCATGTACAAAAAGCCTTGCAACAACAACAACAACAACTTCAAGCTCATACTGGAGCTACTATACCAACAGCTCATAATCCAGCGATTTCAACTACTGACCACCAGAAAGGAAAAGAGCTAGAAGAGGAAGAACATGCATATTTTCCTCTAGTTACGGTTTCTCCGACAAGGCGTCCACGAGCCTTTCTTCGCACTCCCATGGAGCAGGGGGGTCGAAGGCCCGTGTTCCAAGAATCTTATGGCGAAGCACCAGATAAAGAAAAGTGTAAGATTAAAATGATAACTAGTGATAGTTCACCAGAAAAGGTCATCTCTCCATTCTCTTAGAGTGTATTAGATGATCCACTTCTTAAGCGGTATCAAAATCTTCAGATCGGCGAGTACACCGGAACCACAGATCTAGAGGATCATCTATTGAAATTCGAGAATGTAGCATTATTACAACAATTCTCTGATGGGGTGAAATGTCGGATGTTTCTTACTACACTCGGAGGAGCCGCACAATGCTGGTTCAAGAGACTGCTAGAAAAATCTATCCGAAAATTTAAGGACATCAAGAAAGTTTTTCTACATCACTTTTCTAGTAACAAAAGGTATCATAAGACTCCTTGGAGTCTATTTTCAATTAAGCAAGCATCCAAAGAGCCCATCCGAGCCTACATCAAAAGGTTCAATCAGGTAGCTATCGATGTACCCAATGCTACCACTGAAATCTTAGTGAGCACTTTCTCTCAAGGTTTAAATGATAATGATTTCTTTAAAGATCTGGTCAGAAATCCTCCTACCAATTTTGACTCCTTAATTGAACGAGACACTGAATTTATTACTGTTGAGGAAGCTTAAGCCGCCCACAGAAAAGAGGGCACTACTTCTTCTCCTACTCCGATTAAGGAGAAAGCTCCTACTCCTGTTCCTCCACCTAGAGGACCTCAGACAGTTCATCCACCTCATCGCCATCCAGAATATCACCCGCAAGCAGTACAGCATGTAGAGATACAGCCAGAGGCACCGAGAAGATGGTGTACTTATCATAAAACTAGCAGTCATCATACCGAAGACTGTTTTGTTTTAAGAAATAAAAGAGCAAATAGGGAACGGTACCAAAGATAAAATTATTATCTGCAACAGTATCCTAGGCAGCAAAGTCTGCTCAAACTAGAATATCACCCGGTCTAGCCTTGGCAGGATGCGTTGCCTACCCCGGCCGGTACAAGCCAGGTGTCGGAGAAGGCTCCTTCTGAAACCATGATAGCCAGACAAGAAGAAAATAGGAGTAATGCCGCCCGCAATATGATCGCAGGCGAACCCACTGATGGAGATTCTAATAGGGCTAGAAAAGCACATGCACGAAGACTTGAGATTCATGCTGTGGGGTGTAGCATGGAATGAGCAGCCGGTCCTGAAATAAGTTTCGGGCCTAGAGATCTTGAAGGGGTGGAAATACCCTATGATGATGCCTTGATAATCAAGGCCGTGATAGCCAACTACGCTATTTCTCGTACCTTTATTAACACTGGTAGTTCTGTCAATATTATCTTTAAGAAGGCCTTTGATCAATTATAGATCGACCCGAGCAAACTTCAACAGATGGTAACTCCTCTATATGGATTCACGGGTAATGGAGTACAACCGCTTGGCCAAATAAAGCTGGCCATATCTCTAGGGGAGGAACCCCTAATGAGAACAAGAAGATCTTATTTCATGGTGGTGGATGCCCCGTCTTCTTATAATGTGATACTGGGTCGACCGCCCTTAAATGAGTTTAGGGCGGTCGTTTCTACTTTCTGTCAAAAAATTAAATTTCCTGTTGATGATCAGGTTGGAGAAGTATGAGGTGATCAGAAGATAGCTAGAAAATGTTATGTAGAGATCATTCGGGCTGAAGCTAATGCTGCCCGAAAAATTCAAAAAATGGAAGTCAATGCCATTCAGGAAAAGACGCCTGTGCTGGTTTATGAAGAAAAGGAAGAAGTCCAGATTTAGACCGGGCGACCTGAAGCTACTACTTATGTTGCGGCTGATCTTGATCCCACTCTGAAAGTCGAACTGGTGCAATGCCTGAAGAAGAATAATGATGTGTTTGCCTGGACACCCAAAGAGGTCTCAGGTGTTTCTCCTGCAGTCATGGAGCATTCCTTACATGTCTTCCCAGATGCCCGCTCGACCATGCAAAGAAAAAGAAATTTTAGCGCGGAGCAGAACCAAATCAAGAAGGAAGAAATAACTAAACTCATGGAGGTTGGTTACATCAGGGAGGTACAATTTCCTAGCTGGCTAGCTAATGTGGTTTTAGTCTCTAAGCCTGGAAACAAATGGCGAGTATGCATTGATTTCCTGGATCTCAACAAAGCTTGTCCAAAAGATTATTATCCGTTGCCCCGGATCGATCAATTGGTAGACTCCACTGCTGGGTGTGAATACATCTCTATGCTAGACGCTTATCAGGGCTATCATCAGGTCTCCCTAGCTAAAGAGGATCAAGAAAAGGTCAGTTTTATAACATCTGAAGGTACTTATTGTTATAATGTTATGCCCTTCGGACTAAAAAATGCAGTAGCAACTTATCAGCGACTTATGAATAAGGTTTTCCAGAAGAAGATTGGGAGAAATATGGAAGTATATGTTGATGATATCTTAATTAAGTCTCTTCAAGTTGTTGATCTGTGCAGGGATGTAGAGGAGACCTGCGAGACATTGAGACAATATGGGCTCAAGCTGAACCCGAGCAAATGTCTATTTGAAGCAAAAGGGGGAAAATTCCTGGGATATATGGTGTCCGAGCGAGGAATAGAGGCCAACCCAAGCAAAGTCAAGGCACTTCAGAACATGGAGCCTCCGCACAACATGAGGGAAGCTCAAAGACTTACTGGTCGGATTACAGCCTTGTCTAGGTTCATTTCCAGGTCGGCCGATCGTAGCTTTCATTTCTTTAAGATACGCCAGAAGGCAAACAAATTTCAGTGGAACGAGGAATGTGATAAGGCCTTCCAAGAGTTAAAAGATTACTTGTTTACTCTTCCTGTATTAGCTAAGCCTATAGTAGGAGAGACCCTCTGGGTATATTTGTCAGCCAATGAAAACGATGTAGGCTCTGTATTAGTTAGGCAAGAGGGGAAGGAACAACAACCTGTATATTTCTCTAGCCATTTATTGAAAGGAGCTGAGTGCAGATATACTACACTAGAAAAGTTGGCTTATGCATTAGTGTTGACTACTCGGAGGTTGCGCCCATATTTCTTAGCACATGAAATTATTTTATTGACCAACAGTACCCTCGGGCGGGTGCTACTCAACCCAGAGGCATCAGGCCGGCTGATCAAATGGATAACTGAACTTGGTGAATATGACATATAGTATCAACCTCGCTCGACCATCAAGGCACAATCTCTAGCAGATTTCATTATAGAAGTTCAAGGCCCCGAGGAAGAAAATATTTGGAAAATTTATGTGGATGGCTCCTCAACCAGACAAGGTAGCGGAATTGGTGTTCTTCTTATATCTCCAAGGGAAGACAGACTCCAACTCTCTATCAGATTGAATTACAGAGCTACTAACAATGAGGAAGAATATGAAGCCTTGATAGCTGGATTACAAGCCGCTCGGCATATAGGAGCAGCTTGAGTCCTCATCTATTCTGATTCTCAATTAGCAGCCCAATAACTATCAGGTAATTTTGAAATTAATAGTGACAGGCTTAAGTTGTATGCTGAGGCATTTGATAAGTTAAAGTCCCAGTTTTAAGAAGTAAATATACAAAAGGTTCCTCGATCTGAAAATCAGGTAGTAGATGAATTGGCTAAGTTGGCCTCTGCTATAACACCATGGAATTTGGATCGGCCAATGGAACAAACTCTGTTAATATCTTGTATCGAAAGACAAGCTGATGCAGAAATACAAGGCGGCTGGAGGGCCCAAATCATATTATATTTACAGTAGGGTATTCTTCCGAGTAATGCAGAACAAGCAAGGATATTCAAGAAAAAACTGCTCAGTATACTATGATAGGAGAACAGTTATATAAAAGAGCTTTTTCTAGACCTCTTCTCAAGTGTATTGGCACAGAAGATATACAATTTATTTTATGGGAGGTTCATCAAGGCTCGTGTGGTAGTCATATAGGGGGAAGATCCTTGGCTCGCAAAATTTTACTAGCAGGATATTTCTAGCCTACTCTACACGAGGATGCCAACAAGTTGGTAAGAACTTGTATTTCTTGTCAGAAACATCAAAATATTTTGCATCATCCTACACAGTTATTGAGGACCTCTATAGTCTCATGTCCCTTCGATTAATGGGGCATGGACATAGTAGGCCCGTTTCCTATGCCAGGTGCCCAAAGAAGGTTCTTATTAGTAGCAGTGGATTATTTTTTCTAAATGGGTAGAAGCAGAACCACTTGCCTGGATTACTGAAGATGCAGTTATTAAATTTCTGTGGAAAAATATCATATGCAGATTCGGCATTCCCCATAAATTAGTCTTTGATAATGGAAGGCAATTTCAAGGGGATAGAATTTTAGATTGGTGTAAAAGTTATGGTATTATTCAGGCCTTCACCTCTGTAGCTTATCCGCAAAGTAATGGTCAAGCGGAAGTAACCAATAGAGAAATTATAAGGAGTTTAAAAACCAAATTGGATCATGTCGGAGGTAGCTGGGTAGATGAACTACCCAGCATTCTTTGGGCATACCGTACTACACCTCGAGAAGCTACAGGAATCACTCCCTTTCAATTAGTCTATAGAGGAGAAGCAATAATTCCCATTGAGGTAGGAGTAGAATCTGATAGAAAACAATTATATGATGCCGACAATGACGGTCGGCGACTCATGGAGTTGGACCCGATAGAGGAAATTAGAGATAAAGCTGTAACTCGTCTCGCCTCATATCGACAACGAATGAGGCAAAATTATAACAGAAGAGTTATCCCCAGATTTTTCCAAGTGGGAGATCTAGTATGGAAGCGTATTAAGCCTGTCGGGGATGTCAGTAAGTTAGCACCACAATGGGGAGGACATTACAAAGTGGTGGAAAAGCTCGCATCAAGTTCATATTATCTCCAGGATACTGAAGGAAGAATTCTCGAACGTCCCTGGAGTGCAAATCATTTACAACCTTACTGAACCTAACATGATCATGCCCTTCAAGAATACATCTGGAGGAACAGATCATAATTATTTGAAAGTAAGTTCCCAATGAGCTGAGGACAAGTATGCTTACAGTTATGTACTCTATTTCTTCCAATAGATACAATGCAAGACAAACATCGCCCAAGAAATAAATGCGGTTCACGCAGATTGACAATTATTGACCGAACTTTTATAATCTAATGATCAACAGTTGGGAACCCTAAGGATTTACCCAACTTCCTTAAGAAAAACTCAGAAGCCTTAAAACCATTACAAGGTCAGTGCAAGCAATATAATTCTGCATAAAAGCATAGTTGATCGGGAAATCTCATGAAGTAACTCGGACGGGTCTTCATGGAAGGAACCGAAGACTTTAAACTATCACAGAACATAGTCGATCGGGAAATCTCATGAAGTAACTTGGACGGGTCTTCATGGGAGGAACCGGAGACTATAAACTATCACAGAACATAGACGATCGGGAAATCTCATGAGGTAACTCGGACGGGTCTTCATGGGAGGAACCGGAGACTTTAAACTATCACAGAACATAGTCGATCGGGAAATCTCATGAAGTAACTCGGACGGGTCTTCATGGGAGGAACCGAAGACTTTAAACTATCACAGAACATAGTCGATCGGGAAATCTCATAAAGTAACTCGGACGGGTCTTCATGGGAGGAACCGGAGACTATAAACTATCACAGAGCATAGTCGATCGGGAAATCTCATGAAGTAACTCGGACGGGTCTTCATGGGAGGAACCGGAGACTTTAAACTATCACAAAACATAGTCGATCGGGAAATCTCATGAAGTAACTCAGACGGATCTTCATGTGAGGCACCAGAGACTTTAAACTATCATCAGAACGTAGTCGATTGGGAAATCTCATGACGTAACTCAGACGGGTCTTCATGGGAAAAACCGGAGACTTTAAACTATCACAAAAACATAATTGACCGAGATCATATTGTTGAGTTATACAGATTCCTTCACAAAAATCATTGGACGTTTTACTTTGAATCAAAAGCCAAGGTTCGAGGGGGATTCTATACATACATACATACGCTACATTTCCTATCTGGAGGCCCGTTTACATGGAGCTCTTTATTTAAAATCACCTGGGGTATTATACCCAGCTCGGAGCTCAGGAGTCTTATGAAATTCCTTATATGAAATCGTTAGGGATTACTCATCCTTTTGAAGTATGAAGCATACTTGGCACATGCCTATCTGGGTGAAACTTAAGGGGATCATGGAAATTGTTACTGATCAAGGTTATATGGTCGGGGGAGATGTTATCTGTAATGCCCCGCCCTTCCTGCACAAGGGACGGGGGTTACTTACTTACTTACTTATTACTTACTTGCATATTAATATTCATTTCTACTTAAAACAGCGGAAGACTTGTTTATAAAATTTTCTTTTAAAACTTTTCTTTTCTTTTTAATCACCATGACTAACTACCTAGGCATGTAGGGTCACATAGCATACTTAACATGATTTTAAGTCATAATACCAATAAGCATAATTAAATTTCATGGAGTCATGAAACAATAAAGCTAGGCATAATTCTTATTAAACAAAAGCAGGTCTTTCTCTTTTAGCCAAGCCACTACCACACACATCCTTCTTGCCTCTCCTGCTGCTCCCTTAGTTTATCCAGCCTTTTCCTTTATCTGTGGTACAAGGAAATTAAGCTATAAGCACATGACTTAGTAAGATCCTTTCCTACTCACAAAAACCGTATAGCATAGCATAATCATCAAGGCATAAAGTATGGAAACAAACTCATCATATCATGTATAGAAGCATCATATCGTAACTTTCATAAAATACAGAACATCATGTCATATTCATAAAGAGCATCAAATTATATCATGTCATAAAGTACATCATGGCATATCGTATCATAATCAAAAAGTGCATCCTGGCATATCATAACATAATCATAAGTATCATGGCATATCATGGCATAATCATAAAGTATATGCAAGATGACTTTCAAAACATGTATCATGAAAATATATGCAACATGTCTTTTGAAAACTTATTATATACATACTTAAACATAATCTCAACATAAGGGGGGGCCCGACTTGTACCACATACATAAATGCGCGCGTCCTATGTAGGTCCAAGGTAGCAAGTCTTGAACCCTACAAGGCATACATACTAGGCCCGTTTCTTAGTCCATCGACCTAGGGGCACTTAGGAGCCCATCCCTAACGAGGCCCGTTTCTTAGTCCATCGACCCCGGGGCGCTTATGGAGCCCACCCTTGGTACAAGCCATACAAAGTAAAGTAGCATGTCATACATATCATGGTTCTTATCATATCATGCATATCATATTTCTTAACATATTATGAAGCATGTATCATTAGGCACACAACACATCATAAAAACATGCATAATTTGGGCACACAACTCATCATAATAGCATGCATAATTTGGGCACACAGCACATCATAAAACATGCATAATTTGGGCACACAGCTCATCATAAGGGTTATCAACATGTATAGGTCATGAGCATACATAAATAAACATAGAAGCATAGCATGTTCTTATCATATCATGAAGCATTGCATGGGAGACACATGGGAATCATAATCAGGTCTCTAACCCTAATATCATATAGTGGCCGAAACATATAGTTGTAGACTAGGTTAACAAGAAAAATAAAAGCATGTGAACCCTCAACCATTATTATATCATATATCATAAGGAACATCTTGAGCATGTTTAATTTGGGTTCCAAGCTTCCTAAGTCTCTAAACATGACATGATCGAAACTTATCAAACATCACATTTGGTTACAATCAACATACAAGCATGTGAACCCTAAACCAATATCATATCTTATATCATAAGGAACATCATGTGCATGCTTAGTTTAGATTCTAGGTTTCCTAAGCTTATAAACTTGTCATGGACGAATCTTATCAAGCATCACATTTGGTTACAATCAACATACAAGCATGTGAACTCTAAACCAATATCATATCATATATCACAAGGAACATCATAAGCATGTTTAGTTTAGGTTCTAGGTTTCCTAAGCTTATAAACTTGACATGGCCGAATACTATCAAGCATCACATTTGGTTAAAAATCGACATACAAGCATGTGAACCCTAAACCAATATCATATCTTATATCATAAGGAACATCATGAGCATGTTTAGTTTAGGTTCTAGGTTTCCTAAGCTTATAAACTTGTCATGGCCGAATACCATCAAGCATCACATTTGGTTAAAAATCAACATACAAGCATGTGAACCCTAAACCAATATCATATCTTATATCATAAGGAACATCATGAGCATGTTTAGTTTAGGTTCTAGGTTTCCTAAGCTTATAAACTTGTCATGGCCGAAACTTGTTAATCATGGAACTAGGTTTCATGTGGCATAAAAGCATGAAAAACCCTAAACCATCTTCATAGTATTTATTACAAGGAACATCATGAGCATAGTTAGGTTGGGTTCTAAGTTTCCTAGGCCTTTAAACTAGTTGGGGCCGAAAGTTCATAAAGCATGAAATAAGGTTCTAATCAATCTACAAGCATGAGCATGTCATGTTAACTTCATATCTTGTCTTAAGGAAAATCATGGCATGCTTAGATTAGGTTTAAAGTTCTCCTAGGCCCTTAATTTATCATGGCCAAATGTTCATGAGCATGAAATAAAGTTCTAATCAACATTCAAGCATGAGCATATCATGTTAACTTCATATCTTGTCTTAGGGAAAATCATGGCATGCTTAGATTAGGTTTAAAGTTCTCCGAGGGCCTTAATCCTATCATGGCCGAATGTTCATGAGCATGAAATAAAGTTCTAATCAATCTACAAGCATGAGCATATCATGTTAACTTCATATCTTATCTTAAGTAAAATCATGGCATGCTTAGATTAGGTTTAAAGTTCTCCTAGGCCCTTAATCTTATCATGACCGAAAGTTGAAACAGAGAAATCTTAATTCCAAGCAACATACAAGTATGAGAAATGTTAACAACTCTCTTATCAAAGATACATATCATAAAATAACATGTTGAGCATATTTAGGATCTAATCTTTCCTAGAGTCTCTCTTCTTGTTGGCCGAGTTTACCATGGATCACCTCTTAGGTTTTTAGAAATCTATTTCATAAAGAAAAGCATCCATGAACTACTTGTACCACAGGTGAGGGAATAGTTACATATTTTCGCTTGTTTGTCCTTAAGAAAATGATACCCTTGTGAGGAGGAAGAAGAAGCTTCTCTTCCTAGTTTTCCCTCTTTGTTTTCTTCTCCTTGTAAGAGGTAAACCTTGGGACTCCTTCTTGGAAATTTTTTTTCTTAGAGAGAAAACCTTAACTTGACTTTTTGAGAATGAGGGAGAGGAGCTCTAAGTTTCGGTGGAGAAGGAAAAAGGGAGGAGGAAGAAGGAAGAAGGAGGAAGAAGAAGAATTATTAGCAAATTCTCTTTCTCTTTTCTCCTCTAATCCTATTTATTCATCATGGAATGAATCATGTCCTTATTCATTCCCCCTTGACTCCTCTATTTCTTCCCTCTTTAATTCCCACGAAAATTAGAAGGAAAGAGGGTGGGAAGGCAATTTGCCTTTTTCTTGCTCCCTCTCTTAACCAAGAGGAAGAGAAGGTAAGCAACTTGGTCTTCTCTTGCTCTTTTACTTAGTTCTTTCTTCTCACTTTTAACTACAATTTTCATTCCTTTCTATCCATCTATTATTCATTATTCTAGTGGTTATCATACACTAATTTAACTCTATTATTTGTGGGAGGTTCAAGGTTCAAACCTTCCCTCTCTTTCTTTTTATCTCTATTATTTCTTTTGATTCCTCTTACCTTTATGCTCTAACGAAAAATAATACCCATATCTTATAATTTCGTGGGTGTTACAGTACCCCATACCTCATAGAAAGTTCATCCTCGAACTTAGAATAGTGACGGATACTTCCGTTTCATATCATCTTCCCGTTCCCACGTGGCTTCTTCGTACCGTTGATTTTGCCACAGGACCTTTACTAAGGGTACTTCTTTGTTCCTTAGTCTTTTGACGTCTCAATCCAATATCTGAATTGGTCGGCTCTCGTAGGTTAGGTCCTCTTGCACTTGTACTGCCCGTGGTTAGATCACTTGGTCCGTGCTCGGAATACATTTCTTTAGCATCGAAACGTGGAACACGTTGTGAATGGCTGACATCTCTTGAGGCAGTTCTATTTCGTAAGCTACTTTGCCGATTCTTTTTCGAACTTGATATGGTCCCACAAAGCGCGGGCTTAGCTTTCCCTTCTTACCAAACCTCATTACTCCTTTCATAGGAGCTACTTTGAGGAATACTGAGTCTCCGACACTGAATTCCAATGGCCTTCGTCGCTTATCCGCATAATTCTTCTGTCGACTCTGAGCAGTTTCTATTCATTGGCGGATGTTCTGTATAGCACGGGTGGTGTTATCGATGAACTCGGTCTGAAATCCCATCTCTTTCTTTTCACCGCCTTCGTACCAACATATAGGGGATCTACATTTCCTCCCGTACAGAGCATCGTAGGGCGCCATCCCAATAGTAGCATGGTAACCATTGTTGTAGGCAAATTCCGCTAAGCATAAATATCGGCACCAGCTCCCTTTGAAGTCTAATGCACAAGCTCGTCATGTCTTCTAATACTTGGTTAACCCTTTCCGTTTGTCCGTCGGTCTGAGGGTGGAAGGCAGTACTGAATAATAGCTTTGTACCAAGAGCCTTCTGGACACATTCCCAAAAATGTGAAACAAAACGACCATCTCTGTCTGAAATGATGGTCTTAGGAATCCCATGTAGTCTAATAATTTCCTTGACATATAATTGAGCCAGTTGCTCAATTGAATAAGTCATCTTGATTGCTAGAAAATGGGCGGATTTGGTTAATCTATCCACGATTACCCATATAGCGTCATAGCCGTTTGTTGTCTTGGGTAATCCTGAAATAAAGTCCATAGAGATATCCTCCCATTTCCATTCTGGAATTTGGACAGGCTGCAATAATCCTCCAGGCCTCTGGTGTTCTGCTTTAACCCTCTGACAGGTCAGGCATGTACTGACAGACTGAGCCACATCTCTTTTCATACCGAACCATCAGAATTTCTTTTTCAAATCCTGGTACATTTTGGTGGATCCCGGATGCATTGTATAGGGCATTGAATGAGCTTCTTCTAGTATCTTCCTTTGCAACTCTGGATCCCCGGGAATACATAATCGATCCCTGAGGTATAATATTCCACTGTCCGTGATCCGGAATCCGTCATTCCTTCCTTCTAAGGTTTAATCCTTTGGAGGCTTTGGTCACTGTTTTGTTTCTCCAATATATTGCCGAATAATGTGGGTGATATGGTCAAGGTAGAGAGTTGCCCGGACATATTTTCGATCCAATGGCGCAGAATGTCTCTCGGCTTCCCGATAAATTCGAACACTGGTTCACCTTCAGTATCAGATAAAATTTTAGCATATTGACTAAAAGTGGGTAACTGACCTGTGACGACAGTAGAGGCACTCGCCACATCTTCTTTGGTAAGCGAGAAAACCCTGGCGTTCATTGTCGCTGGCGGGGCTTCCAATCTCCCTTGGCTAATCGGTGTTCCTTCAATAGCAGCTTGCATCTGGTGTAGCTGTGAGGGGGCACTCTTCGTGTCTGAAATCGGGTAGTGCAGTCTCTGGCCAGATGTCCTTCCCCTCCGCAATTGTAGCACTTTCTTGTACCCTTGTGGCATACTCTGGAATGCAGCTTCCCACAAATAGTACACTGAGGGTATTTCGGTTGCTTATTCACTGGACCACCTTTAGTATTGTCCCATTGTTTCCTTTTTCCGGTAGAGCTCCCTGAAGGTTTCAGTCCTTCTGTTCGTGCCTGATTCTTATTCTCGTTCATCGCTTTCTGATAATGTTCTGTGATTAGGGCACTGCTGACCAGTTCCTCTGTAGTCTGTGGTCTATTAATTCCGCCGGCCACGTTCAGTGCTATCTCGGGTCGAAGCATCTTCAGCATCAGTTTGACCCTTTCTCTTTCCATGTGGACCAACTCTGAACAAAGGCGTGCCAGACGGTTGAAGCGCTTTAATGCTTCGTTCATTGATAAGTCACCTTGTCAAAACTTGGTGAACTCGTCGTAATGCCGGTTCGTCACTTGCATATGGAAGAACTCTTCGAAGAACTCTGTCTCAAAGTCCGTCCAGTTCATCAGATTAATTTGTCTCTTAGCCTTAACTCTTTCCCACCACATTCTTGCGTCGCCGGAAAAGCAGAAAGACGCGCATTTGATCTTTCCTGATACGGGCCAGTCCAGTAATTCCACTATGCTTTCCACTGTCTTGAACCAGGCCTGGGCGTCCCATGGCTCGCAAATACCCGAGAAGTTCTCCAGCTTCAGTCTTAGCCACTGTATCAAGTAGGTCTCCTGTCGGACCACTGGGGCAGGGGCTACCGGTGGTACTGGTGCAACTATTGGTATGACGGGCACTGCATTTTGATTTACTGGTGGGGTGGCAGGATTTCCTTGCTGACCCATTAAAGTCGTGATCAGCTGTTGTCGCTCGGTGATCTGACGCTGGAGGTCGGTGACTACCTGGGTCAGATCCGGTGGGGTCGCTGTCTCGTCTGTTAGGATCCTTCGTACGGCTAGAGAGGGGGGTGTGAATAGCCGCCCCAAATCGCTCGTTTCTTCCTACAATTCGTTAGCGCAGCGGAAAAATAAACTAGAAACAAAAGGAAGAATATCAAACCTTAACACAGCTATGTACGAGCCTCGGCGTGTCCGTAAGGTGGACGAACCCAAATCAATCCGTCGGTGGATGAGTCCCCGGAAAACCGGCTAATAAAAACTCCTTCTGGGTAGAGAAACCTCGCCACACTTATTTACAACAGCAAACAGGAGTACAAGTACAAAGAATAAGCAAGAAATACAATAAGAATACACAAGCACTCTACCAATCTTGCTTTCTCGTCGACTGGAGTCCAGATGAAGCAGCAGCTTCAAAAACCCTAACAGCAGCAGCTGTTCCAGTCGGGGAAGCTCACGCGAAGCTTTCGGAAGGAACTCAACAGAGCTCTTATCGCAGCCCACAAATCTTCAGCAGAAGAGAGGAAAAGTAGGAAGCTGAAGCACAGAAGATGCCCTCGATCCTTTATACCTGTGAAGGAGAAACAGCGAAGAAACTAGCCGCTGCGTTAGAACTCGATCGTGGACCGATGGAAGAAGCTCGCTCGTTTTGATCGGTCCATGGACCGATCAGATCCTCCTGATCGTCCACGCATCGATCAGGAACTCGATCGGCCGGGGACCGATCAGCTGCCGATCGGTCCCCGACCGATCAGCCTCTGCGCCCGCCTGCTCGGCTTCGACGACCGATCGGTCACCGATCGATCGTTATCACACAAGATGCTATCGATAAGTTATGATCGGTCACTAGACCGATCGAATATTCGCAGATCACCGATCGATCACCGATCGATCCATCATGGTTTTCGCCCAAACCAAGTCCAAACCAACATCCGTCAATCTACATTATGCCTAGCATCTGGTCACCCTTGACCGCTAGCACTCCCCGCTAAGTGTCCGGTCAACTTTTGACCCACTTAGATTTTTCCACACCAGATGTCCGATCATCCCCGATCCATCTGGATTTCCCGTGCCAAGTATCCGATCACCCTTGACCTACTTGGACTTTCCAACACGAAGTCCGATCATCCCCGATCCATCTGGATTTTCCTTGCCTGGCTTCACTCACTGGGACTTTCACCGGCTTCACTCACCAGATTTCCACACCGCCTAACATCCCGCTTAGGACTTTCTCACCGGCTTCACTCACCAGACTTCTCCGCCAAGTCTCCATACTTGACTTTTCCCGTGCCAAGTCTCCATACTTGGACTTTCCTGCCAAGTCTCCATACTTGGACTTTTCGCGTGCCAAGCTCCCTGACTTTCCGTGCCAAGTCTCCATACTTGGACTTTTCCCGGCCAAGTCTCCATACTTGGACTTTTCCAGTGCCAAGATCGACTCTTCTCAATCAGTCAACCAGTCAACCTTGACCTACGGTTGCACCAACAACCTCCCAAACATCTATTCTTGTCCCATATCAAGAATAGAACTCTCTCACGAGTGTCAAACATCAACATGCAACTCAACTAGGTCAACCTTGACCTAAGGTTGCATCGACAATCTTCCCAAGTCAAACATCAAAATACAACTCGAGTCAAGTCACCTCGAGTCGGGTCAACCAGGTCAACCTTGACCTAAGGTTGCACCAACAATCTCCCCCTTTTTGATGTTTGACAAAACCCATAATCAAGTTAGGTTAACCCGATAACCTAACTTAGGTTTTCCAACCATCTTCCAATGTCCAATGTTTTTCATTCTCTGGACATTCTCCCCTTAGGTTAACCCGATAACCTAACTTGGGTTCTCCAATAATTCTCCCCCTTTTTGACATACATCAAAAAGAATTCCAATGTTCTTCCTCTAGCTTAGGTTAACCCGATAACCTAACTTGGGTTCTCCAATGAACACTCTCCCCTTTTTGACACACATCAAAAAGAAAAAGGAGGGTATCAAGGTCAAGAGTTTCTTCCTAATAAGAGTCCCATACCTTTCATTGAAACTCTTAATTTCCCCCTTGATACTAAACTCAATAATCAACTTAGTGATAATCCCATATCACTAATCCTCAAAAGTCTTAAGTAGTAAAAAACTCCCCCTAGAAGTCAACTCCCCCTTGACAATTAGGTAAAACTCCCCCTAAAGGTCAACTCCCCCTTGACCATTGCACCAACAATGTCTTTGTGAGTTCCAAACCTTTAGAAATCCAAAAACACCACTTCCATAACTGAAATTTCAACAGCTGAAAATCAGAAAGACGCCCGATCGGTCACCGCACCGATCATCCTTCACCGATCGCACTCGCATCGAATCATCGGATCTGCACCCGATCCATTCTGGATCGGTCCGCATCGATCAGATCTTCTCGGATCGTCCCCGGACCGATCCACCATCGAACAACTTCGATTTCCTTCCGGAAAATCAGAAACTCCTAATAAATTCAAGAAAATTCAAAAAATTACGAAACTTTGAGGATACATTCCTCATATCATACACTATCATGGAAAAATAGTTTTCTATGAAAATAACTTCCATTTTTCAATCTTGATACAAAGTTCAAAAACTTTGAAATAGTTCAAGTTTAACTCAACTTTGTATCACAATGTTCAAATGATGAATGCTATCACTAGGAAAGCTTCATCAAGGTTTTTCAAATCAAATTTTAAAATGATTTTAAACCTTTTAATTTAGGACCACAATCTTAGGGCTATATGTACATGACTTGTACATAAGCTTTCCCTATGATCCCCCATTTCTTGAATTTGGCTAATCTAGGTACAAGAACTATGCACCTTGATCCTAACTCATGATCCTAATATCTCACACACATCTAAAGTGTATCAAACACATCCAAGTTAATTTTGATGTGAGATATGGGTTTAGGTCATCTTAGGCTAAGTTCTCATGCATTTTCTAAACACCAACTTGATCTCATTATCAAATTGTGTTTCTATCCTTAAATCAATTTAAATTGATCATTAATGCAAGAGATGATGACATGGCATGAAATAATATCATAAATAAAAACATGTGCCAATGTCATGATGTCATGGCATAAAGTTTGAAACTTAAATAAACATGACATAAAAACTGGCCTAAGCATTATCATGACATTTCAAATGATAATAAAACTAAACATGATGTCATGACATGTGAGGGCAAACAATCATGGCAAGATTTAGCATAAATAAATATACCTAGATTACCTATCTAAGTATCCTTAACCACTTTGCTAACCTAAAATCTAACCCTAGATTGCCCATATATCCCTAAGAAAAAACCAAAATCCCAATTATGGTATTTCTCTAGGTTTTCTTAAATTGTGCCAAATAAGATTAAAATCGATATTTTTCAAATATGGCACAATTTACTCTTCAAGGAGTAAATAATAATTCTTTTTCATTTTCAAAGGTTCACAAAACCTTGAAAATGCTCCTTGAGTGTCAATTTCCTCAAAGTTGGGTTAACTACCCTTCTTATTGGAGTTGACACTCTCTAACCCATTTATGGGGTAGAGAAGATGCTCCTAGGAACCCAATACCTATTTGAGCTCATTGGATTCACTAAATATTCACTAGGGATAACTTCCCTAGCAACCCTCCTAATGACCCTCTTAGGCTTTGAAGCCTTGGTCATTTGGGACTCATCAAGATCAACTCTAGGGGTGACTCCCCTTGTGACCTTGGTGGTGGTCTTCCTAGCCCTAGGTTTTGTTCCATAATCGAATGGAACATTGTGATAAGTGGGCTTGACCACTTGGGACTTAGATTTGTGACCCAAACCTTTCTTGTCCTTGGACATTGGTTTTTGACCCTTAAACCCTAGAGTCAAATCCTTAAGAGCCTTTTCTAGAGAGTCAAGTCTTGACCTCAAGATTTGATTTTCTTTCTCTAATACCTCAAGTTTTGATTTGTCATTCTTTCTTGAGGTGTTCCTAGGCATGTGTCTAGTTGATTTAGGATTCCTACCTAGGTTATCCTTAGCCTTAGATGGGTTGATCCTAGGGTTAGCCTTTCTAGAATTATCCTTATCTAGACTCACATGTTTAGCTCCTAAGCACATGTATTGATTCCTAAGGTTATCATGCTTGTTATTATCGACAAGTGCAATAAAATTCCTAGCATGCATTTTATTAGAATTGCAAAAATGAACCTTAGAGGTTACCTTAGGGTTTGCCTTAGCTCCCCCTATCGATGTGCCCGGTCTCTTGCCCTTGTGAGGTTGCCTCCCCCTCGGACAATGGCTCCTATAGTGTCCCCTTTGCTTGCATTGGAAGCACACGATGTGCTCCTTGCCCTTGCGTTTCGGGACTCCGGCTTCCTTGACCTTTGGCGCCGGTGGAGTCTTTCTTACCCTCTTTGGACACTTACTCTTGTAATGTCCATGTTCCCTACACTCAAAGCACATAATGTGTAATTTAATTGAACTTAAATTGCTTGAGTTACCTAGGGTTGAGGGTGGATGCGAGCTCTCTTCTTCATCCCTTTCGGAGGTAGAAGCTTCTTCTTCTTGCTCCGAACTTGAAGAAGAACTCTCCTCTTCTTCCTTAGATGTTGAGTAACCCTCAACTTCTAATTCCTCTCCTCCATGATGTGAGCTACTTGATGACTCACTTGTCTCCTCTTCATGATTTGAAGTGGAGCTCTCCTCATGGTACTTGGCCAAGTTATCCCATAATTCCTTGGCATTGTTGTAACCTATCTTACACAAGATGTTAGTAGGCAATGAAAATTCAATTATTCTCGTTACCTCTTCGTTGATTTCGGATTTGTGAATTTGTTCTCTGGTCCACTCCTTCTTCTCAAGAGGTTTTCCTTCCTTATCCACCGGAGGAGTAAAACCTTCTTGTACACAAAACCAATTCATTATGTTAGTCATAAGAAAGTACTTCATCCTTACCTTCCAACACGCGAAGTCGCCGCATTCGTAGAAGGGTGGAATGGTGACGTCTTCTCCATAGAGATCCATTCTCTAGCTTTGCTCCCACGGGTGTGAATCCGACGAAGAGCAACCTGGCTCTGATACCACTTGTTAGGATCCTTCGTACGGCTAGAGAGGGGGGTGTGAATAGCCGCCCCAAATTGCTCGTTTCTTCCTACAATTCGTTAGCGCAGCGGAAAAATAAACTAGAAACGAAAGGAAGAATATCAAACCTTAACACAGCTATGTACGAGGTTCGGAGATGATGCTCCTACTCCTCGGCGTGTCCGTAAGGTGGACGAACCCAAATCAATCCGTCGGTGGATGAGTCCCCGGAAAACCGGCTAATAAAAACTCCTTCTGGGTAGAGAAACCTCGCCACACTTATTTACAACAGCAAACAGGAGTACAAGTACAAAGAATAAGCAAGAAATACAATAAGAATACACAAGCACTCTACCAATCTTGCTTTCTCGTCGACTGGAGTCCAGATGAAGCAGCAGCTTCAAAAACCCTAACAGCAGCAGCTGTTCCAGTCGGGGAAGCTCACGCGAAGCTTTCGGAAGGAACTCAACAGAGCTCTTATCGCAGCCCACAAATCTTCAGCAGAAGAGAGGAAAAGTAGGAAGTCAAAGCACAGAAGATGCCCTCGATCCTTTATACCTGTGAAGGAGAAACAGCGAAGAAACTAGCCGTTGCGTCACAACGGCTAGAACCCTGATCGGTCTGCAGAAAGAAGCCTCGCTTCTGTTCCGTCCCCGATCGGTCCATGGACCGATCAGATCTCCTGATCGGTCCACGACACGATCAGGAACTCCGATCGGTTTGGGGACCGATCGAAGCAGCTGATCGGTCCCCGACCGATCAGCCTCTCTGCGCCCGCCGCTCGCTCGATTGACTCGACGGTCACCGATCGATCAGTTATCACACAAGATGCTATCGATAGCACGATCGGTCACCGATCGATCGAATATTCATCACCGATCGATCACCGATCGATCCACTTATGGTTTTCGCCCAAACCAAGTCCAAACCAACATCCGGTCAATCTACATTATGCCTAGCATCCGGTCACTCCCTTGACCTGCTAGCACTCCCGCTAAGTGTCCGGTCAATCCTTTTGACCCACTTAGACTTTTCCACACCGGATGTCCGATCATCCCCGATCCATCTGGATTTTCCACCGTGCCAAGTATCCGATCACCCCTTGACCTACTTGGACTTTCCAACACCAAGTCCGATCATCCATCCATCTGGATTTTTTCCTGCCCGGCTTCACTCACGGGACTTTCACCGGCTTCACTCACCAGGATTTCCACACCGCCTAACATCCCGCTTAGGACTTTCTCACCGCTGCTTCACTCACGGGACTTCTCCGCTCCAAGTCTCCATACTTGGACTTTTCCGCCAAGTCTCCATACTTGGACTTTTCCTGCCAAGTCTCCATACTTGGATTTTCAGCAAGCTCCTGCTTGGACTTTTCCAGCAAGTCTCCATACCGGACTTTTCCAGTGCCAAGTCTCCATACTTGGACTTTTCCCATGCCAAGATCCCTGCTTCAAATCAGGTCAACCAGGTTAACCTTGACCTACGGTTGCACCAACAACCTCCCAAACATCTATTCTTGTCCCATATCAAAAATAGAACTCTCTCACGAGTGTCAAACATCAACATGCAACTCAACTAGGTCAACCTTGACCTAAGGTTGCATCAACAATCTTCCCAAGTCAAACATCAAAATACAACTCGAGTCAAGTCACCTCGAGTCGGGTCAACCAGGTCAACCTTGACCTAAGGTTGCACCAACATCGTCTACTCGGGTAGTGCGTCTCCTAGCCATGCTTATCTTCATGAATGACAATAAATTATCGTTATTCAGATTCAGGCTGTCATAAGATTATTATTATCATTCCTATCCTACCATCATGCGTATTTAAACTAGAACTGTGACTTATCATAATCAAAAAGAATAAGTAAACATGCGTAATACTAAAGCATCATAAAAGAATTAAATTAAGCATATAGATTCTTACTTGGAGCGGCAGGATGGAGGCTTGACATGTGTATAGTGAAAAGGCTGAAACCTGGCTCTGATACCAAACTGTAACGCCCCGCCCTTCCTGCTCAAGGGACGGGGGTTACTTACTTACTTACTTTCATATTAATATTCATTTCTACTTAAAACAGCGGTAGTCTTGTTTATAAAATTTTCATTTAAAACTTTTCTTTTCTTTTTAATCACCATGACTAACTACCTAGGCATGTAGGGTCACATAGCATACTTAACATGATTTTAAGTCATAATACCAATAAGCATAATTAAATGTCATGGAGTCATGAAACAATAAAGCTAGGCATAATTCTTATTAAACAAAAGCAGGTCTTTCTCTTTTAGCCAAGCCACTACCACACACATCCTTCTTGCCTCTCCTGCCGCTCCCTTAGTTTATCCAGCCTTATCCTTTATCTGTGGTACAAGGAAAGTAAGCTATAAGTACATGGCTTAGTAAGATCCTTTCCTACTCACAAAAATCATATAGCATAGCATAATCATCAAGGCATAAAGCATGGAAACAAACTCATCATATCGTAACTTTCATAAAATACAGAACATCATGTCATATCATGTCATATTCATAAAGAGCATCAAATTATATCATGTCATAAAGTACATCATGGCATATCGTATCATAATCAAAAAGTGCATCCTGGCATATCATAACATAATCATAAGTATCATGGCATATCATGGCATAATCATAAAGTATATGTGATCCGGCGGTAAAAATCCGGAACCCCATAAGGAGTCAACGCTGAGGGGAGGTCAAAGGGTCCAGTGGCTCGCCGGAAAAGAGCGAGCCGACCGGACTCAGAAGAAAGGGAAATCTGATAGTAAAAGGCACCCTGGTAGGGACCAGGGGTCCGACGCTCAAATAAAGCAGTGCGTAATGACCGAGCGAAAGGAGGTGCCGCCCGGACGGCGCAAAGAATCAAGGCCGTCCGGACGACGTTCATCGCCCGCCCCGCGGGCCGGGCACCCCAGTCAGACGGTGGGTAGCCGTCAAGTCGTATGGCTGTGCCATACTTCTAGTCTGACAACGGGTGGTCCTGCCGTCCCATCAAAGAACATGCTCGGACTATGGCAGCATGGTGTCAGGTAAGCTCTCTGACAAGTGCATACCGTGGTATGGGTTGCTGACATGTACGCACCTCGGTGGGCGTGCATCAGTTCCTTCTCCGTCCTATATAAAGAGGCTATTACTTCGCCAAAGGTACGCATAATACAAATTTGGCAGCCACTTTCTCCACCACTTACTCGACTTGAGCGTCGGAGGACCGCCGGGCACCCTCCCGGCTCGGTTTTGTTGCAGTTCACGAGCACTCGAGGATCCAGCAGAGCGCCACGTGCATCTCACCGACTCTTGGTTCGGACAGATCAAATTACGCGTGCCTGTGGAACGCCCCGCATTCGAACAAGAACAATGGACGAGGCTGGACGACAACACACGGTGGCGCTTTCAGGAAGAACTCGACGCCTGTCGAGATGAGGGCCAAACTCATGGAGCAAAACAAAAGCATCCGCCGAAGCTGGAGCAACAAGCAACATCTGCGTCGGCGAGCGGAAGCACCTCCACCACCGTCGCATTCCATCGGGCCTTATTTCGCACCCCATACCGCCCGAAGAGATAGAGGATCTTCCTCAGATGAAATGCCAAGGCGGGATGACAGGAAGGGGAAAGCTCCCCGAGCGGACTCCTCCCCCGAGCGGATCAATCGCCAATTTTCGGAGGCTATCCTACGAGATCCTCTGCCCAAGCACTACGTGCCTCCGACGATCGGCGAATACAATGGAACAACAGACCCGGATGATCATCTGGGTAAGTTCGATAATACAGCCACGCTCCATCAGTACACAGATGGAGTAAAGTGTAGAGTCTTCCTTACCACCCTCTCGGGATCGGCTCAACGGTGGTTTCGGAGGTTGCCGGACGGATCCATCACGAGCTTCAAGGAATTCCTCCACCATTGGAACTTCGAGGTTATATTCAGCGGCCTTTCTCCACCACTTCGCCAGTAGTCGGCGTTATCAAAAGACAAGTGTCAGCTTATTCGCCATCAAGCAAGAGCCGAGAGAATCGCTTCGAGGTTATATTCAGCGATTCAACCAAGTGGCGATGGATATCCCCACGGCCACATCGGAGACGATGATGAATGCCTTCACGCAAGGCCTTGTGGATGGGGACTTCTTCCGGTCGCTCATCCGAAAGCCGCCCCGAGATTATGATCACATGCTACATCGGTCCAACGAATATATAAATGTGGAAGAAGCGCAAGCCGCGAAACTCATCAAGTACCGCTCGCCCGAGAAGACCAAGGAAAAGCAAGCTTCGTAACGCCTGACGGCACATATCGTTACAATGTGATGCCGCTCGGATCAAAGAAGAGGTGGACCCCTATGTTCTGCACCTTCCACCAGACGGATACGCACAACACGAGGGATTGCCGAAGCCTTCCCTTTGTGTCCAATCCTATTCCCAGGAAAGCCGAACGACGGTCGCCTCCCATCGACAGGAGACGTAGGACTCATGAAGCTGACCGGACCCGCACCGAGGGGCGACATCAGCAGACACCCGATCGGCACCGATCTCCGAGGCAGGAGAATCGCCGGGCGTCCAGAGAACGGTCACGACCGTCCGCTCGGGAGGAGGAAAATAGGAGCAATACTTCCCGGGGCGAGATCAACGTTATTGCTGGTGGGCCGACCGGAGGAGACTCCAACCGAGCCAGAAAGGCGGGCGTCCGGCAGCTGCAGATCCACGCGGTCGGCTGCAGCCAAGAGCGGGCAAGTGGACCGGAAATCACTTTCGGACCCGGGGACTTAGAAGGAGTAGAAGTGCCCCACGACGACGCGCTGCTCATTAAAGCAGTAATAGCAAATTACACCATTCACCGCATATTTGTTGACACAGGGAGCTCGGTCAACATCATATTCAAGAAGGCGTTCGATCAGCTGCAAATTGATCGAGCCGAGCTGCTGCCCATGACGACCCCGCTCTACGGGTTTACGGGCAACGAAGTTCAGCCGGTCGGACAAATCCGGCTGGCCACCTCGCTGGGAGAAGAGCCGCTCAGGAGGACCAGGACAATAAACTTTGTGGTGGTCGACTCTCCCTCATCCTACAACGTCATTTTGGGACGACCAGCGCTCAACCTTCCACCAGAAGATAAAGTTCCCCGTGGAGGACAAAGTAGGAGAAGTGCGGGGAGATCAGCTAGCAGCTCGGCGGTGCTATATAGAGATGATCCGAGCAGAAGCTTGTTCCGCTCGGAAGGCGCCCCGAATTGAGGTACACGCCATAACCGAGAAACCTCCTGCTTTAATTTATGATGAAAAGGAGGAAGTTCAGATCCATCCGACCCGATCGGAGGCCACGACTTTTATCGCCTCTGATCTGGGGGAAGAACAGAAGGAGAAGCTGATTCAATGCCTCCAACGAAATCATGATGTCTTCGTCTGGTCGACACATGAGTTACCCGGAATTTCACCGAGCCTAGCGCAGCATGAATTGCATGTCCGACCAGTGAAGCAAGAGAAAAGGGACTTCAGCGTGAAGCAGAATGATTATCCAAGCGGAGGTGGAAAAACTCAAGGCCGGCCACATACGGGAGGTGCGTTTCCGAGCTGGCTTGCTAACATCGTCTTGGTCTCCAAGCGGGCGGCAAGTGGAAGGCCTGCATCGACTTTCGAGATTTAAACAAGGCATGCCCCAAGATTTTTATCCTCCCGGATAGATTAGATGGTGGACTCTACGGTACTGCAATTAATTTGCATGCTTGACGCCTACCAAGGATATCATCAAGTGCCGCCGCCTGGGAAGATCAAGAAAAGTAAGCTTTATACAGTCGATGGCACATTGTTACAATGTGATGCCGTTCGGATTGAAGAATGCCGGGGCCACCTATCAACGCTTGATGAACAAGGTGTTCAAGGAGCAGATCGGGCGGAATCTGGAAGTTTATGTGGAAGACATTCTTATCAAATCCGTCCGAGCGGCCGATCTTTTCAAGGATATGGAAGAAACCTTCCGAACGCTGCGCAAATATGGAGTCAAGCTAAATCCCCAAAAGTGCCTGTTCGGAGCCAAAGGAGGGCGTTTCTTGGGATACATAGTGACCGAGCGGAGAATCGAAGCAAATCCCAGCAAGGTTAAAGCACTGCAAGACATGCCGCCCCCAAGAAATACAAGAGAAGTGCAAAGGTTGACCGGTCGGATAATTGCTTTATCCAGATTCATCTCCAGAACCGCCGACCGGAGCCTGCCATTCTTCAGGATCCTGCGCAAGGCCACTAAGTTCCAGTGAAATCAACTGTGTTCGGCTCAAACTCTACGCTGAGGCCTTTGAAAAACTCAAAGCTACTTTCCGAGAGGTGCTTATTCAGAAGATCCCACGAACGGAGAACCAGGCGGCCGATGAGTTAGCCAAACTCGCGAGCTCAATAACGTCGGTCGCCATTCAGCAACCAATTGAAAAAACGCTGCTGGTGGCGCATGTCGACCGGATGCAAGGCCTCGCGTTTCCAAGTGACTGGAGGACACCTATTATAGAATTCCTCCGTTCGGGCACCACACCATCCGATGAATATGCAGCCCGGCTCCTCAGAAGAAGAGCCGGTCGGTTTACACTCATCGGAGATCAGCTTTACAAGAAAGCTTTCTCGCGTCCTGTTGGAGGACTCAACTTACATCCTCCAGGAAGTACATCAAGGATCATGCGGGGGTCATCCGGGCGGACGCTCATTGGCCAAGAAGATCCTCTTGGCCGGATACTTTTGGCCAACTTTACAAACAGATGCCGCTTGGACAGTATCTACATGCCTTTCATGCCAGAAGTATCACAACTTCTCCCACCGACCGGCAGAGGAGATGAAGGCATCAACCATCTCATGTCCGTTCGATCAATGGGGAATGGATATTGTGGGTCCATTTCCGATGGCGACCGGGCAGAGGAAATTTTTACTAGTGGCGGTAGACTATTTCTCCAAGTGGGTGGAGGCCGAGCCGCTGGCAAAGATCACTGAACAAATGGTTAAAAAATTCATCCGCAACACATCATTTCGGCATCCCTCGCCGACTAGTGTCCAACAACGGGCGGCAGGGAAGATGTTAGAGGATTGGTGCAAAAGCTGACATTGAGCAACATTTCACGTCCGTGGCCTATCCTCGAGCAACGGTCAAGCCGAAATCGCCAATCGGCTGTGCACTCGGCTCGACCATTTGGGAGGGAGTTGGCGGATGAAGTGCCGAGCGCCTTGTGGGCCATCCGAACGACGCCAAAAGAAGGGACGGAGTCACACCGCTCCATTTGGTATATGGCGTGAGGTCGTCATACCGGTCAAGTCGCGCTGAGTCACCCGATCCGAGCTATGATGATGACAACGCCGAACGAAGAAACATGGAGTGGACTTGGTAGAAGAGGAGAGGGCAAAGGCGTCTGTTCGGCTGATGGCATACCGTCACGGATGAAGCAAAACTACAACCTGCGTCCCAGATCGTTCCAAGTCGGCGATCTTGTCTCGAAGAAAGTCAAGCCGGTCGGCGACGTCCTCCATGGGCAGGCCCTTTCAAAATCATCGAAAAGCTCCGCTCGGGCGCATATTATCTGGAGGACGAGGACGGACGGCAGCTAGATAGGCCGTGGAGCGCGAACCACCTCCAGCCTTACCGGGCGGGGTGAAAGGTGTATCACTGTAAATCACCCTGTGTATTTCATTTTTCGACTAAATACTTGAAATGCAGAGATGAAAAGTCAAAAGAGCAAATATAAGGCATTATCATCGTGACCCGAAGGCCCCCGAGCCGATCGGCCAGGAGGTTTATATCCGAGCCGGGAGCTCGAACCCGAAGACCCCAGGCCGTTCGGCCGGGCTGCGTATAGAATATAGGCAGCGTTCGTTATTGCTGGAGCGAAGGCCAAAGCCGCTCGGCCAGGTAGATTATTGCCTGAAGCGAAGGCCTGAGCCGGTCGGCCGGGTATATGGTTTTCCGAGCCAAGTGCTCGACAACGAAGGCCCCGAGCCACTCGGCCGGAGGTATACAGATCAAATTGGCGCCAAGTGCTCTAAAAACGGAAGCCCCGTACCATTCGGAAGGGGGTATATTATCCGAGCCAAGATACTCGACGAAGTGGACCCTGAGCCGTTTGGCCAGGGGGTAATTATCCAAGCTTGACTTGAAAGGAAGGCCAAGGTCGCTCGACCTGGTAAGGACCGGCTATAAAAACCAAGCGGAAAACCGACGAGCACCGCCGTAAAAATCGAGAGCCGCACCGATCGACTATAAATATCCGCTGCCCAGCCCAGACGTTAAACCGAGAGCCGCTACCGACCGCTATAAAACCGAAAGGAAACCGACGAGCACCGCTTAAAAATCGAGTCGCTACCGATCGGCTATAAATATCCGTGCTGCCTAGCCCAGACGTTAAATCAGAGCTACCGACCGCTATAAAACCGAAGGAAAACCGACGAGCACCGCTGCAAAATCGAGCCGCGCCGATCGGCTATAAATATCCGCTACCTAGCCCAGACAAAACCGTAGAGCCACCGACCGACTATAAAACGAAGGAAAACCGACGAGTACCGTTAAAAATCGAGAGCCGCTACGATCAGCTATAAATATCCGTGCTCAGCCCAGACGTTAAATCAGAGCCGCTACCGACCGCTATAAAAAAGGAAACCGACGAGCACCGTTAAAAATCGAGAGCCGCACCGATCGGTTATAAATATCCGCGCCGAGCTTCGACGATAAATATCGAGAGACAAGCGCCTATAAATAATCCGAAGATGAACCGATAACCCCTGTAAAATCGAGAGTCGCTACCGATCGGCTATAAATATCCGCGCCGTCGAGCTCCGACGATAAATATCGAGAGACACTTAAAGTTGGGACGAGGGAAAAATTTCTTGCTAAAATAGAAAGGAGCAGAAGATTATCTAATATGCAAGCCAAAAAAGTCATTACATAGATAAGCGGGGCCGAACGGCGGGAATTCAAAAAAGTTTACAGAAACGCTCCTCACACATCGAAATCAAAAAGAGCGTCGGGGATGGCGTCCATCACGCTCGCCAGATCCTCGGGGGGGATAGTCAGCTCGGCAGACAGGTGACCTTTGGTCTTCAGATAGCCCACCGCCGCCTTGATGGCCTCCTCGAACGTGAGGGATATCTTGTCGGTAAACTTCTCTCCGAAGCCTTCCGAGCGGAGGAACGCCTTCCTCACTTCGTCCGAGCGGGCCGACTCCCCCTCTTGATACTCCTTGAGCGCGGCATGGGCAGCGTCGCTAGCAGCTTGGAGATCCTTCAAGTCTCCATCGAATCTTTGGAGATCAGCCGAGCGGCTCTCTTTTTCGGTGGCCAGCAGAGCATCCAGGTCCTTGATGCGTTGCTCCAGCCCCCGGATCTCCACCTTCATGTGGTCCATATCGTTGATGGCCTGTTGCTTCCGAGTGGTCGCCGTCTGGATCTCCTTGTCTCGCTGCTTAATCATTGTTTCAAGCCGAACGACCTTGCTCGCCAGATCAGAGGCTCGTTTCCGTTCGGCTTCTAGCGATTTCTTGGCCTTCTCCAGAGCGGCCGTCGACTGCCTGGCGTCCCCCGCTGTTTTTTGTTTCTTCAGTTCCTCCTCCAGCTCGGCCAACCGATCGCTAATGGCGATCTGCTCCACCCAGTTCTGCTAGCAAACACGAATAGGGTAAAAACTTCAAATAAGAGAGAGAAGAGGGGGAAGGGCTATACCCCGGTGGCTGATTGAAGGTTGCTGTCGCCGAGCTGCCCGGGAGTCAACTTAGCTATCCGACTCCGAGCATCTATCCAAGCTTGTGCGAGAGGGCCCGTCAGGGTGATCATCTGCTCAGGAAACACCGGCCGATCGGCGGCAGCCATGTACGCCTCTGAAGGGAGGCGCAGAACGGTTTTAAGTAAATTCTAGCCGCTCGGCCCGCTCCGAGATGGCCCGCCAAACGTGGGAACGCGCGGCATTCCTCGGGCCGGACGGACGCAGTGCACAATGATGGGTGAGCATCCGGCCAAGGTCGGTGTCTCGTGACATTGCTTGGATTGCGGCATCGAGGCGGATTCGTGTCTGGGTCGAGAGGCAGAGGCCCGGTGCGGGTTCTGGCCGCCGGAGTTTCCGAGCGCGCAGCGGCACATCATCGGCCGAACGGCCCTCCACTTCAGCTTCACTCGCAGGTTCTATATTGCCCGTGGCCTCATCAGGAGGGGCAGGGGCGTCCGGGGCTTCTGGGACCGTTGGCGGCCCCTCACCTTCTTCGCCGGCCGGATCAGCCGGAGCAAGGCCCCGTTCGGCGGCCTCCTTGCTCGTCACCGCTTCAATCCGAGCGGCCTTCTGTTTGACCTTCTCGGAGGCTCTGGCCCGCCACATGACCTCAGCTGCAGAAGTAGAGAATAAATCAGTTAGAACAAAATAAAGGGGAAGATAGGGAAGCTTACTCATGCTACAAGGCAGATCGGCTGGTGTAGAAGACAAGCCGAATATATGCATTACTCCTGGGAGAAGCATCTTGTCAATGTGGTAGCGCTGACCGACTAGCTGTTCGGCTGCATGGAGATAGTCTGCGTCACCTCTAAACTTGCCGAGCTCCGGTTGCGCAGGCATAGCCGTCTGCCACTTGGTGCGGAAAGTGGGCCGCTCGGGAAAGCGTATATAGAAAAAATGCTCCTTCCAGTGTTTGTTGGAGCTCGGCATATTATCGAAAAGGACGAAGCCTATCCTAGATTGGAAAACAAAGGTGCCCCACTCGGCTTGCTTGGGATAGTAGAAGTAGTGGAAGATTTTTGGGGTTAAGGGAATGCCGTTCAGTTTGAACAAAACTACCACTCCGCTCAGCAACCTAATAGAATTAGGAACTACTTGGCCGAGCGGAATGCGGAAATAGTTGCAAACTTCTAAGAAAAACTTGTGAGGAGGAAAACGTAGTCCGACCAGGAATTGATCCCGGAAGAAGACAACAGTGCCGGGCGGAGGATCGGAAGGCGTGGCTAACACTATTTCGTGGTCGGTCGGTAGGTCATATGCTCGAGTGAGGCGCATAGCGTCTTCCTCGTCGAACCGACTTTCCATGTTCGAGTACCAAAGACCCGGAGCACCGCCGGTTGACTACGAGGTACTGGTCATGATCGAAAGGCCAGAATGCGGGATAGAAGAGGATGGTTCAAGCAATGGAAGAAAACCGGCTGAAAAGGATGATTAACAGAAAGAAGAATGCGTCTGAAGCGAGAAAAAGGCTCTTACAGGCGAGGAAGATGACCGGAAGAAGCCGTGTGATCGTCGGAAAGTCTGAGAACAAAGTCGCCGGCGAGAGGGGGAATGACAGGAGTTTGGAAACGAAGAAGACGAAATGCGGCGGAAACGAAGTCAAGGGTCTTATATCGCCGCCCGGAAACGATCTCCACCGTCCGATCCAGGTCGTCGATATCGAGGTTGTCATCGGATCGTCCGTTTCAAACGGCGGCTGTCCCATCGGAAGTGACGCAACCGCCATACTCTGACAAATGCACGGTCGCCACGTGTCAGCCGGTTACTAGCCGCATTTAATGAGCTCCCCTTACCGTGCGCAGAGCACGTGAGGGGTAGTGTGGGAGAACAACGGACATCGATTCCCAGAAAATACAAGGCATGGACAAAGTATCGCCGGACAGACAGATATCGCCGCACGGATGAGCATCTTTATGCCTGGCCGAGCGGCCTAAGGCAATGATCATTGTTCGACAGATCGGCAGTCCAGTCCGTCGGACTTTGCCTCCTTCGACTAGACTCGAGCGGAACCCCATAAGGAGTCAACGCTGAGGGGAGGTCAAAGGGTCCAGTGGCTCGCCGGAAAAGGGCGAGCCGACCGGACTCAGAAGAAAGGGAAATCTGATAGTAAAAGGCACCCTGGTAGGGACCAGGGGTCCGACGCTCAAATAAAGCAGTGCGTAATGACCGAGCGGAAGGAGGTGCCGCCCGGACGGCGCAAAGAATCAAGGCCGTCCGGACGACGTTCATCGCCCGCTCGGCGGGCCGGGCACCCCAGTCAGACGGTGGGTAAAAGACGGGGACATCTTCTGACAGCCGTCAAGTCGTATGGCTGTGCCATACTTCTAGTCTGACAACGGGTGGTCCTGCCGTCCCATCAAAGAACATGCTCGGACTGTGGCAGCATGGTGTCAGGTAAGCTCTCTGACAAGTGCATACCGTGGTATGGGTTGCTGACATGTACGCACCTCGGTGGGCGTGCATCAGTTCCTTCTCCGTCCTATATAAAGAGGCTATTACTTCGCCAAAGGTACGCATAATACAAATTTGGCAGCCACTTTCTCCACCACTTACCTGACTTGAGCGTCGGAGGACCGTCGCCGGGGCACCCCTCCCGGCTCGGTTTTGTTGCAGGTTCGCCGGAGCACTCGAGGATCCAGCAGAGAGCGCCACGTGCCCAGCGTCCGCTGACTCTTGGTTCGGACAGGATCAATATGCGAGATGACTTTCAAAACATGTATCATGAAAATATATGCAACATGTCTTTTGAAAACTTATTATATACATACTTAAACATAATCTCAACATAAGGGGGGGCCCCGGCTTGTACCACATACATAAATGCGCGCGTCCTATGTAGGTCCAAGGTAGCAAGTCTTGAACCCTACAAGGCATACATACTAGGCTCGTTTCTTAGTCCATCGAACTAGGGACACTTAGGAGCCCATCCCTAACGAGGCCCGTTTCTTAGTCCATCGACCCCGGGGCGCTTATGGAGCCCACCCTTGGTACAAGCCATACAAAGTAAAGTAGCATTACATACATATCATAATTTGCATATTTCTTAACATATTATGAAGCATGTATCATTGGGCACACAGCACATCATAAAAACATGCATAATTTGGGCACACAGCTCATCATAATAGCATGCATAATTTGGGCACACAACACATCATAAAACATGCATAATTTAGGTACACAGCTCATCATAAGGGTTATCAACATGCATAGGTCATGAGCATACATAAATAAACATAGAAGCATAACATGTTCTTATCATATCATGAAGCATTGCATGGGAGACACATGAGAATCATAATCATGTATCTAACCCTAATATCATATAGTGGCCGAAACATATAGTTGTAGACTAGGTTAACAAGCAAAATAAAAGCATGTGAACCCTCAACCATTATTATATCATATATTATAAGGAACATCTTGAACATGTTTAGTTTGGGTTCCAAGCTTCCTAAGTCTCTAAACATGACATGACCGAAACTTATCAAACATCACATTTGGTTACAATCAACATACAAGCATGTGAACCCTAAACCAATATCGTATCTTATATCATAAGGAACATCATGAGCATGTTTAGTTTAGATTCTAGGTTTCCTAAGCTTATAAACTTGTCATGGCCGAATCTTATCAAGCATCACATTTGGTTACAATCAACATACAAGCAAGTGAACTCTAAACCAATATCATATCATATATCACAAGGAACATCATAAGCATGTTTAGTTTAGGTTCTAGGTTTCCTAAGCTTATAAACTTGACATGGCCGAATACCATCAAGCATCACATTTGGTAAAAATCGACATACAAGCATGTGAACCCTAAACCAATATCATATCTTATATCATAAGGAACATCATGAGCATGTTTAGTTTAGGTTCTAGGTTTCCTAAGCTTATAAACTTGTCATGGCCGAATACCATCAAGCATCACATTTGGTTAAAAATCAACATACAAGCATGTGAACCCTAAACCAATATCATATCTTATATCATAAGGAACATCATGAGCATGTTTAGTTTAGGTTCTAGGTTTCCTAAGTTTATAAACTTGTCATGGCCGAAACTTGTTAATCATGGAACTAGGTTTCATGTGGCATAAAAGCATGAAAAACCCTAAACCATTTTCATAGTATTTATTACAAGGAACATCATGAGCATAGTTAGGTTGGGTTCTAAGTTTCCTAGGCCTTTAAACTAGTTGGGGCCGAAAGTTTATAAAGCATGAAATAAAGTTCTAATCAATCTACAAGCATGAGCATGTCATGTTAACTTCATATCTTGTCTTAAGGAAAATCATGGCATGCTTAGATTAGGTTTAAAGTTCTCCTAGGCCCTTAATCTTATCATGGTCGAATGTTCATGAGCATGAAATAAAGTTCTAATCAACATTCAAGCATGAGCATATCATGTTAACTTCATATCTTGTCTTAGGGAAAATCATGGCATGCTTAGATTAGGTTTAAAGTTCTCCTAGGCCCTTAATCCTATCATGGCCGATTGTTCATGAGCATGAAATAAAGTTCTAATCAATCTACAAGCATGAGCATATCATGTTAACTTCATATCTTATCTTAAGTAAAATCATGGCATGCTTAGATTAGGTTTAAAGTTCTCCTAGGCCCTTAATCTTATCATGGTCGAAAGTTGAAAGAGAGAAATCTTAATTCCAAGCAACATACAAATATGAGAAATGTTAACAACTCTCTTATCAAAGATACATATCATAAAATAACATGTTGAGCATATTTAGGATCTAATCTTTCCTAGAGTCTCTCTTCTTGTTGGCCGAGTTTACCATGGATCACCTCTTAGGTTTTTAGAAATCTATTTCATAAAGAAAAGCATCCATGAACTACTTGTACCACAGGTGAGGGAATACTTACATAATTTTGTTGGGTTTTTCGGGCCGCGAAAACCGCTTTTCGCGTCGCGGAAACCCCGAATCACCCAAGGCCAATGGATCTGTGCAAGGAAAACCGAATAATAAATACGAGTACGAGTTTGAAAAACCTTTTAGATCTACTCCTAGATCTATGTGTTGAGAACTTTACCCTTGTTGCGTGCTCTTTCGCGTTCCCGCTCTTCCAAGGAGTTGCCGGATCTCAAGACCGTCAAGCGTCGGTCCTCTAGAAGTATCCACACGGACACGTACGTGGAGAAAACCTTACGCAAAGGTGTGCTAGCACCTTGGTAAGATTCGGCCAAGGCAAGGAAGAGAGGGAGAGGAAGAGCTTCAAGAGGAGGAAGAAGAAGATACACCACTTGAATGAAAATTGAAATCACACTCAAACACAGTGGCCGGCCACTCTCAAAAAACTCCCAAATTAAATGCATTAATTGCAATTAATATGAAGCCATTAAAGAGAATGGCTTTGTAACTTCCATGAGGTGGCACCCATGATGATGTGGAGTATCATCATTGGTCCACCTAATGCCAACTCACCAATGAGGTGGCAAAAGGTCAAGTCAAAATTAACCTTTGGTCTTCCTTCTTAAGTCAAGTCAAACTTGACCCAATCTCTTCCATGGTTGATCTAATCTAACCATTTGATTCAAGCCAACTTAATATAATGAATCTAATTCATTTAATTAAATTGATTCAATGAGTCAAAAACTAAATTAGACTCATTGAACACATGAATCAACTTGAGTCGAACTCAAGTTTGCCCAATTAGGATTACTCTTAATCCAATTCGATTCATCAAATGAATCTAATCCTCTTGGTTCATCATATGAACCTAATCTCCATCTAATTGTCCTAAGTGTGTGACCCTATAGGTTCTTGTAACGTTGGCAATGCCCTAAACCCATTTAGGAGCATAAGTAATGAGCGGTATCTAGCAACACATCATTACTACCCAAGTTACAAGAATGTCGAGATCCGACATCACCTTGTGACTACTAATTGTGACTCCTCACAATATGTAACATTGTCCTTCTATCCTAGACATCTAGATTGATCAATGTGAGGCATAGACCGTGTCATCCTCTAATCAATCTAAAACTTGAACTCCAAGTAGACTCACTCGATCAAATGAACTCAACATCTAATGTTGACTCATTTGGGCATGGTCATGCACTTAGTGGTCTCACTCTATCAAGAATACCGATGTCGCTCCCGTCATATGGGAGGGATAGATCCCATCTACATCACTCATATCCCTCTACATAATTCGTTATATACCCAGTAATCGCCTTTATAGTCCACCCAGTTACGGGTGACGTTTGACGAAACCAAAGTACATAACTCCTTATGTAGGGATCCATGGTGACTTCAGGTCCAAGGACTAATATTCATACTAATAGCCACATGAGAAAGTATATGACACTCATATAACGATCCATGATACTTTCTCATGGTGGGTCATTCAGTATACATTCTCTAATGCATACCCATGTGTCAGCTTGATATCTCTATATCCATGACTTGTGAGATCAAGTCATCGAGCTGACCTACATGCTAGTCTTATTGTATTAACATTGTCCCTGAATGTTAATACTCGACTAGGAATGATTTAGAGTAGTGTTCCCTATATCATTTCACTATCGATTCAACTAATCGATTGATATTGGTATGAACCTTCTACTCAAGGACGCTATTATACTTAGTCTATTTGGCACTAATACAAATAAGTATAATAACCAAACAAATGCCTTTATTAATATACAAGAATATGATACAATGAGTCCATACAATCATCAAATGATTGGCTCTAGGGCTCTAACTAACTATCTCCCACTAGCACTAGTGCCAATCAGTATAGGCTCTAAGGCCTAATGACCTAGTGTGACCATCATGCTTCCTCTGTGCCAAAGCCTTGGTCAAGGGATCTGCGATGTTAGCCTCTGTAGGTACTCTGCAAATCTTCACATCTCCTCTATCGATAATCTCTCGAATGAGATGGAAGCGCCATAGTATGCTTGTTGGTGTGAGCGAGGTTCCTTCGTCTATAGCTCCATTGTTGTCACAATAGAGCGCAATGGGTCAAGAATGGGAACCACCCTAAGTTCGATGATGAACTCATGATCCAAACCGCCTCCTTGTCGCTCGATGCAGAATGTACTTTGTCATAGAATCAGCCATCGATCCGCTCGAACTCTTCCACCGACACCACCATTAATGCAAAATACGAACCCCGATTGCGATCTATAGTCATCCCGGTCGGTCTGGAAGCTAGCATCACTTTACAGCTAGCTCATCATTGCCTCCATATATCAAGAAATATTCTTTAGTCCTTCTTAAGTACTTAAGAATATTCTTGACCGCTATCCAGTGACTTTCACCTGGATCTGACTGGTATCTGCTCGTCATGCTCAAAGCATACGAGACATCAGGTCGAGTACATAGCATGGCGTACATGATAGATCCTATGGCTGAGGCATAAGGGATCTGATCCATGCGGTCTCTCTCCACTCTAGAAGAGGGACCTTGAGTCTTCGAAAGACTCACGCCATGTGACATCGGCCGGAATCCCTTCTTGGAGTTCTGCATGGCAAACCGAAGGAGTACCTTGTCAATATATGTACTCTGACTTAGGCCAAGCAATCTCTTAGATCTATCTCTATAGATCTGTATCCCTAGAATGCGGGATGCCTCACCTAAGTCCTTCATTGAGAAGCAACTCCCTAGCCAAGTCTTGACAGACTGAAGCATAGGGATGTCCTTCCCAATGAGTAGTATGTCATCCACATACAATATGAGGAAGACAACTATATCCCCTACAACCTTCTTGTAGACACAAGGTTCATCTTTGTTCTTGATGAAACCAAACTGTTTGATTGCATCATCGAATCGAAGATTCCAGCTCCGAGAAGCTTGCTTTAGTCCATAAATGGACCTATGCAGCTTGCATACTCTGCTAGTATGCTGTGGATCTACAAAACCCTCAGGTTGTGTCATGTACACATCCTCGAGTAGGTTTCCATTCAGAAACGCGGTTTTGACATCCATCTGCCATATCTCATAGTCATGGTAGGCTGCAATAGCAAGCATGATCCGAATGGACTTAAACATCGCTACTGGAGAAAAGGTCTCATCATAGTCAATACCATGAATTCGCTTGAAACCTTTAGCTACCAAGCGACCCTTATAGATAAGTCCATCCATGTCGGTCTTTCTCTTAAAGACCCACTTACACCCTATGGGTTTTACCCTTCAGTGGATCAACCAAAGTCCATACTTGGTTGGTGTACATGGATTCCATCTCGGATCTCATGGCTTCTAGCCATTTCTGAATCTGGTCTCATCACCCTGATAGGTGGTAGGCTCATCCTCTATGAGCACAATGTCATCATGGTCGACAAGAGAAATGAGTATCTCTCGGTGACGACGTACCTATCGATCTGCGAAGAGGTATGTCTACTTGAACCGGTTGTTGTTCCTCAACTCCTTGTGGAACAACATCATCCACAACACTTTGTGGTTCCAGTTCAACTTCCATCGAGGCATCAATGCTATTGTTCGCATCTTGAACTTCTTCAAGATCGAACGCACCCCCACTAGTTCTTCTAGAAACCAATTCTAGAATTCACACACATACCTTAGTTACCCTTGGAAAAATACGACTTGGGAATCCTTACTACACGTGTATCATTTAGTTTATTTGAGGTCCTAATTTGTATGAATTTGACGTGCCATGTGACATGTAAAAAGGCTAACACCAGTGTCTTTATAACAATCTTAGATAAAAAATAGTTAATAGTGAAAGTAGTAGTTTCTAAAGCATGCCCCCAGAAAGAAGAAGAAAGATCTACATGATTCATCACTGACCGTACCATATCTAATAAAATGTGATTCCTCCTTTCTAATACACCATTAAATTGTGGTGTTCCTAGTGGAGTGAGTTGAAATATAATCCCAAACTCAACTTGATGATCATGAAATTCTTGGTTTAAGTTTTTACCACCTTGATTTGATCAAAGTATCTTAATACCTTTTCTAAGTTAGTTTTGTACTTTATTCTTGAATTCTTTAAACTTTTCAAAGAATTCTGACTTATTTTTCATTAAATACATATAGTCATATCAAGTAAAATCATCAGTAAAAGTAATGGAATACTAGTAGCCTTCTCTAGTTATTGTATTGAAAGGGTCAAATACATCACTATGTATAAGTCCTAACAATTCATTACCTTGTTTGTTATATCCATTAAAAGGAGTTTTAGTCTTCTTGTCTAATAAACAAGAATCAGATACCTCATATGATTCAAAATCAAATGAATCCAAAAGTCTATTCTTATGGAATTTAAATACGTGTTTCTCATTTATATGACCCAAGAATAGTGTCATAGATATGTTTGGTTTAAATCATTAGATTTTAACTGTTTTGCATTTATGTTACAAACTGAGTTTTCAAGATAGAACATAAAGCTCATTCATTAATTGTTCACTACAATAGAACATATCATTTAAATAAATAGAATAACATTTGTTCTTTATTATAAATGAAAAACTTTTCTTATCCAAACAAGAAATAAAAATAATATTTTTAGTTAAAATAGACATAATAATAATTCTCAAGTTCTAAAATAAACACAGTAGGCAAAGATAAAAAAAAAATAGAATCTTATAGTTATAACAACAACTCTTACTCCATTGTCAACTTGTAGGTCCAATTCACCCTTTGTCAAAGATTTACTCTTTCTTAGATCCTACACATTAGTACAAATGTGAGAAGCATATCTGATATCTAATACCTATGATGAAGAAATAATTAGATTGACTTCTATAACATATATACCAAGTGGAAGTCTCACTTCGCTTCTTCTTGAGATCCTCCAAGTATACCTTGCGCTCCTCTTCCAAAGGTCTTGGCCCGACCGCAAGGGAAGCAGGTAGCATCCTTGGCGACCCCTCCTTTAGGCTTCAGTGCCTTGCCTTTGCCCTTGGTTTGGGACTTTCCCTTACCTTTGGGCTTGCCCTTGCCCTTGTGCTTCTGGACCATCAGAATGGGCTTAACCTTCTTAAGGTTAATCTAAGCAGTTTGTAACATACTAAGTAGCTCGGGCAGTGGCTTTTCAATCTCGTTCATGTTATAGTTGAGAACGAATTGACTATAGCTATCCGGCAAGGACTGCAAGATCAAGTCAGTGGCCAGCTCTTGGCCAAGTGGGAACCCCAGTCTTTGTAGGTTCTCTATGTACCCAATCATCTTGAGCACATAAGGACCTACGGGAGCCCTGTCTGACATCTTGCACTGAAACAGTGCCTTAGAGATCTCAAATCTCTCATGCCTCGCTTGTCCCTGATATAGTTGGCGAAGATGCTCAACCATATTGTAAGCGCCCATCAACTCGTGTTGCTTCTGAAGCTCAGAGTTCATGGTCGCGAGCATTAGACAGGACACATCTAATGCGTCATCTTGATGCTTCTTGTAAGCATCTTTGTCTGATCGCGGGGCATTGGCAGGAGGAGCCTCCGGAATGGGCTGCTCCAGAACATACAGTTTACGTTCTTGGGTGAGAACTATTCTCAAGTTCCTGTACCAGTCTAGGAAATTCGCTCCGTTGAGCTTGTCATTCTCAAGGACAGATCGCAGGGAGAAGGAATTCGTGTTCGACGTCATGGTCATCTACAACAGAAAATTTGCAGAAATAAATATCATATTCTTTTAAAATCATTTAATTAGGCCTTTAACTAAATGATGCTCCCACTGAATACTATAATTCTTGTGGGACAAGATCCACATCATACTAACCCTTGAGTTAGCTTTGGCTAATACGCCCAAGGCTTAGTATGATCGGTAGGTAACGATTACCAATTACATCTCTATGCAACTCTTGTTTATAGAATAGAATCCGCATTTATATTAAAACTCGAGTTAGCTTTGGCTAATACGCCCGAGAATTAATATAAACGTGATTTTGTCCTACCTTTCCAACCATTGGAAGACTGCCTATAGTTGACTCGATCCAACCGAGTAACTAGGAATACTCAATCTAATTGAGTTTGTATTCACCCATGCGTTGATAGGCGGGACCAAGATTGTCCCTCTGTACCCTACCAAGATAATATGTATTGCTCTGCTTTGGCAGATTCAACAATACATGTGATCGAGGTAGTGATAGGTATCACGGCACGGTTAGGCATTTAGAGTTGGTTCGATCGAGATCTAATCTAATCGAAAAGGATGCATCTTGTGCATGACTTAGATCTAATCTAATCGCAAGGGTGCATCATGTGCATGACTTAGATCAAATCTAATCGTAAGGCACTAATTAATTAATTACTTATTAAACATGTATCATATACATAAGCAATTAACTAATTAATCTATTTGTGATTTAGTCATGGCCCTACTACGATCTTCTCAAGCCAATGAGAAGATCGAATGGTCAACCTAGGGTCAACAGCTTCTCCAAGCTCCTCCCTTTGACCACCTTGTGTTGCTCGTGCCCGCCTCGGAACTCCGTCTCGTGTGGACCCTCCACCGCTCTAATTTGTACATTACAATTTGAAACTCGAGTTACATTTGAGTCTAAATCTAATTTACAACAAGAATATAAGAGAAGGCACGACGCGCAGGTCACGAATAAATAAAAACATACAACACGCGCAAACACATAACGGCACGCAGGCCGTATTATGAATTACAACACAACCAATCATATTGGGGCCATGACTATCACAAAATTAATATATAATCAAAATTATATATTTTTCATAATTTTCTGTAATTTTAAAATTAATTTTTACAATTTTTATGAGTAAAACTTTCCGGCGTACCCGTTTAGCGGTTTCGGGCGCAATCGCGGAACGGATCCCCTTGCGGGGCCAGGGGCAGCGCCCCTACCCGCGATCTAACCATCGCGAGGGTTCCTTTGCGATCCAACAGTGCCAAAACCCGCTGTCCCAAAACGATTTGGGCCGAGACATTGCCGTTTCGCAAAAATCTTCCGGGCGGGTTCGTTTTTAGCGATTTCGGGTGCAATCGCGGAGTAAATCCCCTTGCGGGGTTAGGGGCAGTACCCCTACCCGCGATCTAACCATCGCGAGTTGCTCCTAAGCGATCTAATGGCACCCAAGCCCGCTGTCCCAAACGGATTTGGGGCAAAACGAAGCCTTTTTGGAAAAATCTTTCCGGTAGCCGAATCCTACAAGTGCCAAGACACTTGTGCTTCATTTCTACGGAAAAATTACCCATAAAAAAATATAAAAACTTAAATTTACAGAAAATTACAGAAACTTTAGTTTTCATAAAACCAAAAATCAAACTCGTACAAGCCTTGCACGTGGCTCTGATACCACTGTTGGGTTTTTCGGGCCGCGAAAACCGCTTTTTGCGTCGCGGAAACCCCGAATCACCCAAGGCCAACGGATCCGTGCAAGGAAAACCGAACGTTAAATACGAGTACGAGTTTGAAAAACCTTTTAGATCTACTCCTAGATCTATGTGTTGAGAACTTTACCCTTGTTGCGTGCCCTTTCGCGTTCCCGCTCTTCCAAGGAGTTGCCGGATCTCAAGACCGTCAAGCGTTGGTCCTCTAGAAGTATCCACACGGACACGTAGGTGGAGAAAACCTTACGCAAAGGTGTGCTAGCACCTTGGTAAGATTCGGCCAAGGCAAGGAGGAGAGGGAGAGGAAGAGCTTCAAGAGGAGGAAGAAGAAGATACACCACTTGAATGAAAATTGAAATCACACTCAAACACAAAGTGGCAGGCCACTCTCAAAAAACTCCCAAATTAATTGCATTAATTGCAATTAATATGATGTCATTAAAGAGAATGGCTTTGTAACTTCCATGAGGTGGCACCCATGATGATGTGGAGTATCATCATTGGTCCACCTAATGCCAACTCACCAATGAGGTGGGAAAAGGTCAAGTCAAAATTAACCTTTGGTCTTCCTTCTTAAGTCAAGTCAAACTTGACCCAATCTCTTCCATGGTTGATCTAATCTAACCATTTGATTCAAGCCAACTTAATATAATGAATCTAATTCATTTAATTAAATTGATTCAATGAGTCAAAATCTAAATTAGACTCATTGAACACATGAATCAACTTGAGTCGAACTCAAGTTAGCCCAATTAGGATTACTCTTAATCCAATTTGATTCATCAAATGAATCTAATCCTCTTGGTTCATCATATGAACCTAATCTCCATCTAATTGTCCTAAGTGTGTGACCCTATAGGTTCTTGTAACGTTGGCAATGCCCTAAACCCATTTAGGAGCATAAGTAATGAGCGGTATCTAGCAACACATCATTACTACCCAAGTTACAAGAATGTCGAGATCCGACATCACCTTGTGACTACTAATTGTGACTCCTCACAATATGTAACATTGTCCTTCTATCCTAGACATCTAGATTGATCAATGTGAGGCATAGACTGTGTCATCCTCTAATCAATCTAAATCTTGAACTCCAAGTAGACTCACTCGATCAAATGAGCTCAACATCTAATGTTGACTCATTTGGGCATGGCCATGCACTTAGTGGTCTCACTCTATCAAGAATACCGATGTCGCTCCCGTCATATGGGAGAGATAGATCTCATCTACATCACTCATATCCCTCTACATAATTCGTTATATACCCAGTAATCGCCTTTATAGTCCACCCAGTTACGGGTGACGTTTGACGAAACCAAAGTACATAACTCCTTCTGTAGGGATCCATGGTGACTTCAGGTCCAAGGACTAATAGTCATACTAATAGCCACATGAGAAAGTATATGACACTCATATAACGATCCATGATACTTTCTCATGGCGGGTCATTCAGTATACATTCTCTAATGCATACCCATGTGTCAGCTTGATATCTCTATATCCATGACTTGTGAGATCAAGTCATCGGGCAGACCTACATGCTAGTCTTATTGTATTAACATTGTCCCTGAATGTTAATACTCGACTAGGAATGATTTAGAGTAGTGTTCCCTATATCATCTCACTATCGATTCAACTAATCGATTGATATAGGTATGAACCTTCTACTCAATGACGCTATTATACTAAGTCTATTTGGCACTAATACAAATAAGTATAATAACCAAACAAATGCCTTTATTAATATACAAGAATATGATACAATGAGTCCATACAATCATCAAATGATTGGCTCTAGGGCTCTAACTAACAATTTTTGCTTGTTTGTCCTTAAGAAATGATACCCTTGTGAGGAGGAAGAAGAAGCTTCTCTTCCTAGTTTTCCCTTTTTGTTTTCTTCTCCTTGTAAGAGGTAAACCTTGAGACTCCTTCTTGGAAATTTGTTTTCTTAGAGAGAAAACCTTAACTTGACTTTTTGAGAATGAGGGAGAGGAGCTCTAAGTTTCGGTGGAGAAGGAAAAAGGGAGGAGGAAGAAGGAGGAAGAAGAAGAATTATTAGCAAATTCTCTTTCTCTTTTCTCCTCTAATCCTATTTATTCATCATGGAATGAATCATGTCCTTATTCACTCCCCCTTGACTCCTCTATTTCTTCCCTCTTTAATTCCCATGAAAATTAGAAGGAAAGAGGGTGGGAAGGCAATTTGCCTTTTTCTTGCTCCCTCTCTTAACCAAGAGGAAGAGAAGGTAAGCAACTTGGTCTTCTCTTGCTCTTTTACTTAGTTCTTTCTTCTCACTTTTAACTACAATTTTCATTCCTTTCTATCCATCTATTATTCATTATTCTAGTGGTTATCATACACCAATTTAACTCTATTATTTGTGGGAGGTTCAAGGTTCAAACCTTCCCTCTCTTTCTTTTTATCTCTATTATTTCTTTTGATTCCTCTTACCTTTATGCTCTAACGAAAAATAATACCCATATCTTATAATTTCATGGGTGTTACATTATCGGCGAAGGAGTTTATTAAGACAAGATTTTACCTCAAAAATCATGCAAGGAATTCTTGAATAAAATAGCACTTATACTTAATATCTGAAAACATTTCAAAGGGAGCCATTTCAGGCTAACACAAGCTGGAAAAGGAAACAGGTAAGTATCAAAACTTTCCCCTATATTGCAATCACTTAATTACAGAGTTTTCAGTTACAATTCTTTTCCTTACAAATCTTTTCATTACAAGCTTTTTCATTGCCTATCTTTTTGAATACATAGCCATGCATACTTAAAATGACTCATTAAAACTTCGGGTAGTTCTTTGTTAAGTCTGCGATGACTTATGAATGAAGAAGGAGGCTCCTTAGGTAGATAACCACCCTATCTCAGTTGTTGAAGAATTTCTGACACAGAATGATTCAAAGCCCCTACCATTCGACGAACATATTCTTGAACAAATGCCGGAGACTTTAGCTAAGCTAGGCGCCACTCTTCCCATCGGTTCTTCTCCTGCTCCTTATAACTCTGAAAATCAGCTTGTAGTTTAGTGTTTTGATTTTTTAAAGCATCTTTCTTCAATTTGAGTTGTTCCAGTTCCTTTTGGAACAGTGATAGCTCGGCATCTTGAGCCTTTCTTTGCTCTTGTTCCTGTAGGATTGCGAAATCATGAGAGACTAGATCTTGAGCTTGTTCGGAAAGACAGACATTATGAAGCTTCTCTACTTTCTCTAAAACAAGGCTTTTATGAGAAGCGTCTGAGAGAGCTTTTTCCTTTAAAGCAATTTCCAGTTGAAGACCATAATGTAATCGGTCCACCTGTAGCTCCAAAGTTCTCCTTGCAAGCTCCTTGTCTTTCAATAATTGTTGCGAGCCCTGTAACTCCTGCCTCAATACCCTTAGTTGTTGATCTTGCAAGACCACTTTCTCTTGCAACTGAGTCAGGTCATCATGAGAAGGAGGTAGAGTAGCTTTCAATGTCTCTATTTGAGCTTTTAGATTATTATTCTCCCGGTCCTGAGCCATAAGTAGCTGGTCTATGTGAAGACTTGAGGCAAGGAACAAAACAAAATAATGATACAGTTAGAGATCGTGATAAGAAGTTAACAACATATAACTAAGAATACTTACAGCGACCGCTTGACGACTGTGGTGGTCGGCCCAATTGGAAAGACTAATGCCCCTTAGTTGTTCTTGGCCATGTAGCCAAGATTCAGCCAATATGCCTTGTAGTTGTAGGGAGCCATAACTAGACGGATCAGAGGTCTGTCCCATTTGAGAAGGTAGACCCATAGCTTGTTTGAATAAAGGCGAGGGAACGAAAGAAGAGGGAGGTAGAGAGGAAGAAGACGCAATAGAAGGAAAAGAAGTAGTATAAACAAGAGAAGCAAAAGAAGAACTAGATGAGTTGGAAGGTGGCAATGCAAGGGATGCTGACTCAATCGTTGAAACACAAATTGCTGAGGGCCCGACACTAGGAGAAGATCTCCTGCAAGGCGTCCGTTTTGCTCGCGGCCCAGAAGCCAAAGGAGGCAAGACCAATGCAAGAGGTTGAGAAGACATAGAAGGGATAACGACCATTTCAGAAACAGAAGCAGAAGAAGCTGAAACAATAGCAGAAGAAGAGGGGATGAGCAAAGCAGCTCTTATCATCCTAAGAGTAGGATTGGAGATAATATGGGTATGGGACATTGGCGCCTTACCTCTCTCAAGAGAAATAGGTGCAGGAACAAGAGGAGTCTGCACATAAGTACCAAAAAGATCACCAAAGGAAGCATCCTCAGTAAGCCTTGGCTTTTTGATTAAGGCAATAAAAGGTTGTTCTTCTTCCTCTTCCATGGCTGCAATAGCTTCTGCTTGTTGTTCTTCGTTAGATAGCAGGCCCGTAGTAGAGGAATTAGGATTAGCTCGGCGAGTTCGAAGCCACTCTTCTCCGAGATTATTCACAAAGGACTTAGTCATAGTAGGGTTCTTGTACATGAAAGCCGGAAGAAGAGCATCAGCTGAAACACAAGAATTAAGCACCATTATAAAGGAGATATACCAATCAATAAATGTAGGGCAAAATGTCTATATGTACCGAAAGAGCCATCCAAGGGAGTGTCAATGTTGCTTATCCCAAAAGGAAACATCAAACCCTCCACAATTAAATGCGGTAAGCTGAATTTTGCTCCCCTTAGTTTAGATAAAGCAAAGGCAACAGAGGGATCATTGAGGAGATTATGGGTACTAGGAACCGGAGGTAGATCGTATATCCATTGGATAGGAAAAGGAGGAGGAGAAGGAAGATGCATACCGAAAAATTTATGGTGTCATTCCCCTTGAGGGGGAATGCGGTTAAACAAAATAGCCTTAGGGCGAGATTGAAACTTGAAGACGCCTATGTCTATCTGGCGTGGAACGAAGAAGTGATGAAAAAGGCGAGGGGATAAAGAAAAATCTAGCAATTTAGATACTCCAATGAAACCCATGAGAATAGAAAAAGACTGACGGATAAGCTGGTTGAGGGGAATGTTGAAGTATACACTAGCATCAGAAAAAAAGGGATGAAGAGGGAATCAGAAACCTTGTAGGACTTAGTCCTGGAAGATAAATATACACCCTAAAGGAGGAAGATGTGGACTATCCAGCAAAGTAGGGTGAACTATATAAGAAGGAAAACCATAAGTCGCCTTTAAATCCACCTCCTCTGTCTCTGTAAGATCAGAAGCACATGAAAGGAACCACGCAGGAGAGGAAGTAGCCATGGTGGAACAGTAGAAGGAAAATGAATCGAGGGAGATGAAGAGAAAAGTTGGAAAGCGGAAGAGAACTTCTTAAAACCCTTGTTTTCCTTCAGGTCCTGTGCTAAAACCCCCAAATAAAGATAGCAGAAGAAATAGGAAAAGGAAAAGTACTCAGAATTCCAATCGTCATAAATAGGTAATGACATTAAAGGATAAAATCAAATTCCAAAAAGGGGGATGAATCCCAAGAAAGAGATGTTAAGTTGAGTAATCTTCCTCGAAAAATGCGACTAAGTTTCCCTAGATATAATTTTAGTTCTTAAGAAAGTCTGATGAATATGAGAAAAATCGGTCAGGTACTAGAAGTTTAGATTATTTGTTTAATAAAACAACAAACCCAAATGGGCATAATAGACCGGGCAAAAGTTGGGTATGAGGCATTAGTCGATAGACAGGACTTGGTTAGAAGATACCGGACGAGATTCATAAATATGAGTATGAATCGGCCGATCATAGTAGACCGGCCGAGATAAACACTATTCTAATATGTCGATCAGAGGTTTATAAGGGTAAGCCAGGTGACATCCACCATATGAAATTTGGTTAAAGTATAATACATAAGATGATATGCATAAATACAAGTATAAATTAATCAAGTATAACAAATCTACCAATATTGAGAATATTGCAATAAGACTGCACTAAATCGAACGGGATACAACTAGCTGTAAAATATCAGACGATATTTGTCAGCATTGATATACACCGGCCGGTCACGATAGAGCGGTCGAAATAAAGAACATTATAATAGGTTGAGCGAAGTTTTATGGTGGCCAGCTAGGTGACATTCAATATATTTAAATAAGACAAACAATCGTCATGAGGAAGAACAGGGTTAACAATGAAAAAGGGAGGATCAACTTTACATAAGTTCACTAGATTGTCATCACAAAGTCCCAGTCCCCCTTACAGGGATTCAAATTTAAGTAAGAAAGTCATTCTAAGGTCAGCTGTAGAAATAGATCAGGGGGCCTCTTATCAATAAGTTTGCGGCGATTTAGGAAGTTGGGAGGGGGATCACGAGATAAGAAGTTTTCCTCTCGCAGTTGTTGAACCACCCCTTCAGCTCCCACAGTCAAGGCTGCTAGGATCGACTTCACAATCGGCCTGTTGAACTCAGTAGATTCAATCATGATAGTAGCTCTTTCCTTGTAGCGAGTGTCTTCGTTATCCTTGTAGACAACCAAAGCCATATGGGAAGTCTTCAGTTCGACTTCTTTAATAGAGACCTCGGTTTTAACTGAATTTAAGGAAGTATTTAAAGAAGTTATTTCGTCATCCTTCAGCTGCAAGGCCTTAAGTTTTTCAGCCAATGCCGATTCATAGTCAACCTTTAACTTGCCAAGCTCAGCTCTCCGTTTCTCCAAATTGGAAGTTAATTCTTGGTTAAGATCCATAGCTGATTTGAACTGTGTCTGAAGACTTTCAATTTGGACTTCAAGTTGTTTCTTGGAGGCAGCGTAAAATGTGGCAGAAGATAACTCAGTAACTTGTTGTTTCAGCTTGTCGTTCTCGGATCTCAGCTTCTTGTTCTCATTGTATAAATTGTGCATTAGCCGAGACAAGCCCATATTCTCTATCCATCGCTAGAGATATAATAAAGGGTTATGACATAGTCACCAATGAATAATAAATAAACGTTAATAAGCATACCTGATTCTCACTATGGGAAAAATGATCAATTGTTTCGGAAGTCGTAAGTTCTTCAAAAATAGGATGAACTTTCTCCCAAGCATTAGCAAAGGAACCTCCTAGCAATATGGGGAGGACGGGAATGGTGGAAGAACCCGTGGAGAAAGAGGAAGTAGGAATAGAAGGAGGAGCAAAAACTAAATAAGAAGAGGGTGAGGAAGGTAAGGATTCAAGTTCGGGAATAGACAATGGAAAGGTGAAAGAAACATCACCAGGGGCACTAGTGCTGGAAGAGGGTGATGCAGAAAAGGTGAGAGAAGGATAGAGCTCAGCCAAAGTAGGTTCGTCGGAAGCAAGGTCAGCAGAAACAAAACCTTCCAAGACAAGCTCATCGGCAGGAAGGACAAGTCTCCTTTTGGGAGGAGGAGCTCTAGTAAGCTTGCGCCCCGGATGTTTGCCGGTAGCAACTTCAGCTATCGATTTACCGGAACTCCTAGGAGACGTGAGTTCAATGATAGGAAGAGGGGTGGCTGATGAGGTAGCAGCAGCCACTGGTGAAGCAACAGTGGGCAAAGAAACAACGGGAATTTCTGCGGGAAGACCTTCGGGAGCCTCAGGAACCGCCGGAGAGCTGGGTACCTCAGCTAAAGGAGTCGGATCTTCGATTGGAGGCGACAGAGCAATGGTAGCAAGAAACTCTTTTTCTTTGGCGTGAATTGCGTCCTCCTCCAGACGCAGTTCTTCATCGATCAAAGCGGAATAAAAGTTTTCCACTACATATAAAAGAAAAATGTTTTAGTTAGTTAAAATCAACGAGAAAAAAATAGGATTTTACCTAAAGAGCCTTGTGCATCAGGCTTGACGGGGCTTAGGCCGAACAAGTATAGAAGATCGACTCTCAACCACTTGGGGATAGAAAGTCGATGACTTAACAACTTCTCACAATAAATAGGAAAAGAAGGATGAAGATGAAACTCCCTGATGTCGGGCAAGGGGGGTAAGAAGGATTTCCAGGCATGAGACCAAGGAATGGGTCCTGGAAACTTTATGAAGAAGAAACGGGATTTCCAAGCTTTAAGAGACGAGGGCATATCCTCAAAAAGAACCATTTTCATCTGGGACTGGAACAAGAAAACACCAGGTTCTGAACACTTGGGGTAAGAAAATATGAAGAAATTTTGAGGAGTAGGAGGGACATCTAACAGACGAAATAACACGTAAGCACCACACAGATAACGAAAGGCGTTAGGTGCAAATTGCTTCAAAGGAATATCAAAATACTGGCTTACTTCGATTAAGAAAGGAGGAATGGGAAACCTTAAACCTCCTATCAACTGATCCTTGAAAAAAGTCACGCAATTAGCGGGGGGACGATGAGAATGATCATCTGATTTCGGGATTAAGATGCTATACTCCCTGGGGATTTCATATTGACGGCGGATGGTAAGCCTAGCATTTTTATCAAAAGAAGAAGACATTTGGACATACCAAGGAGCAATCATTTCCTCAGCCATGGACAGAAATAAAGGCTAGCAGAACAACAAGTTACTTATTGGGAGCAAGAAAAGAGATCGCCAGGAAACGGTGAACATGAGGTTTGATCGAAAACTACAGTAAGAAAAGAACTCTAAGGCAAGAAAGGAAGGGACAAAGTTGAAAAGAAGACAAAGGGTTTAGGGTTTGAAAAACACATAGCCATCGTCAGATCAAAATATTTTTATCTCAGTAGACGCTGAGGATTACAGGAAAAAGGAAAAATGCTTACATGACGTAGCAGAGAGAGAAAGTATGTGTCACATAATCATAAATAAACATTTATGTTGGACGTGACAGATCGGATCATGCCGGGGTTGGTAACACCTCGTTATACGCTTCCAACATTCTCTTATCAGGGGAAAAGCCAATCACAAGCAAGGAAATTTTGAAAGAAGACGTGGTTTACTAGGCACAATGAAGGAAGAGAGATTGAGTTTGACTAAATCCAGGCTGAGGACAAGAAAAACTAACGATAGTTATTTAGGCATATAACATATCCTAAGTTAATGTCATTATAAAGTATAAACCAGCATTGATCGAAATGATTTTTTACTCATATCGGCTGACATAACTTTAGCTGTGATAGATAAGTATAATATCGGTCGAGATAACCTTGTTTGTGATAAACAAACGAATATCGGTTGGTATAACGATTAGCCACAATAAGTAAGTATAACATTGACCGAGACAACCTTGTCTATAATAAAACAAGGGAATATTTGTCGAAGTAATAATGTTTATGACATATGAGTGAATATTGGGGGGCACAACATCACATCTATTCTTAGAAATTAAAAAGATTCAATAGCGTCACTCGATTTCATACAAAAGATTGTTTTTACACTTATAATCTGATCAAATACATAACATTACATTTCCCCTCAGAACATTAAACCTCAAACAGATAACAAAAATTACAAACATAAGCTCTCAAGATGCTTAGAAAATTTTAGTCCCACTAGAGTCAAACTTACCATGGAGCAGAAGTGGGAACATTTTACCTGGCATGGAGAAAGCTTACCCGGGCGGCAGAAGTGGCAATATTTTGCCCGGGACGAAGGAAATTGTGAAGCAGAAAGGCTCAAGGGCAAGGGGAAGGGGACAGATCTATTCAGGCCATGGTGCAAAGGTGACTGAAAGAGCCTCTCCCCTGTTCGAACCCTAGAGTTCTGCAACTAGAGAAACTAATCCTAGCCCAAGGGTAACATGGGCTACGCGTTAGAAGCGACATCCATGGGCTATTTTATTGGTCCCCTGTGAGTAAGGAGAATTCCTCTGAAGCTCGTTGAGTCTCTAGAGTAGTTGCGCCTTCGGTTGGAGATTCTAAACCTCGAGAAACGTCATTTTTGGGAGGGTTTCTCGAACCCTAGAGTTAGCCGAAGTAAAAAACTTGAATAAACGCATACATAGATCTTGCCTTGTCCAACAAGAATCGCCCCCAAAGAGGGGGATCCCAGGCCATATTTTTAGCGGGAAAAGTCAGCAAGGAAGGAAAAGAACTGAGGTGGGTGATGAACGAAGAGAGGGTTGTAGCCCTATTTAAAGGATCAAAGGACCCAAGGAATCACTGTACTAAGGTTCACGGGATCACTGTACTCAGGTTCACATGATAGCTGTACACAAAATCTATAAGGTCACTTCAGTACCTGTGGCAGAGTCACGGGTAGGAAAAAATAAAATCAGACTTGTGTCTAGTCAGTCGTCTACACCTCATTCGACTAGACATGAAGGGAAGGCTAGTGATATGGATTAGGTTTCATGGATCCCTGATAAGGAAGAGAAAGGAGATAACCAAGTGGAGAAGATAGATCGATATTGGCCGGGATATACCATAAAGGGAGTAGGCTAATATCGGTCGGTATATGCCTCCAAGGAGGCATACCAATATCGATCGAGACGTACCTTCAGGAAGAAAGGGCAATATCGGTCGGGATATGCCTCTAAAGAGGCAGACCTACATCTATCAAGATATATCTCCGGGGAGTTTGGCTAAGATCAGCCAGGATATACCTCAAAGGAGGTAGGTCAATATCGGCCGGGATATACCTCAAAGGAGGTAGACTAATATCGGCCGGCATATGCCTCCAAGGAGGCAGGCCAATATCGATCGAGACACACCTTCAGGAAGGAAGGCCAATATCGACCAGGATATGCCTCCAAGGAGGCATACCCATATCTATCAAGATATACCTCCAGGGAGGTTGGCTAAGATCAGCCAAGTTATACCTCAAAAGAGAAAGGCCAATATCGACCGGGATATACTTTAAAGGAGGTAGGCCAATATCGACCGGGATATACCTCCAAGGAGGCAGACCCATATCTATCAAGATATACCTCCAGGGAGGTTGGCTAAGATCAGCCAAGTTATACCTCAAAAGAGGAAGGACAATATCGGCCGGGATATACTTCCAAGTGAGTAGACCAGTATCGATCGATGCATGCCTTTAGGAATGACAACCAATATCGGCCGGGTTGAATAATACCTTGAAAAGATATTTGATAAAAATTACATACTTGATAAAATATAGCCCAGTGTTAGCTAGGATAATAAACATAGAGGAGCATGGACGGACATTGCCCCAGGAGCCTCATGAGAGGAAATAATAATTGATCAAACCTAGTTAAGCCCAGCTTCGACCGATATAAGGAACATTGTTATATTAAGCTATCTATGATATAGCAAAAACAGGAGGGGCGAGTAGGAACGATAGAAGCACTTTAAAAGGACTTGTGAAACATGATAGAAGTAAATATTTTAAATAATTAATGAAGATATTTGCAGTATATGATTGTATAACAGGTGTTATATATTTGGCGGGAAATGTGTTTTTAGACTATTTTGCAGGTACTAGACGACAAAGAAGGTACATCTGGGGTACAAAAAAGATTCCTTAAAAGTCATTTACCACAAGTATACAGCTTACGTCATCTCATAACAAACTCTAACAAACCGGGGTCCACTTCATGACTACGGAGGTTATATGAAGTTATATAAAAAGGAGAATCCTCTCCGTTGGCTATGTAGGTACACATCATTGTGCACATTCATAACCCTAATCTTCAACTACTGTTCATCTTCTTCTTCTTCTTCTTCCTTCTTCCACACCGAGAGAGATCACTGACTTGAGCCTCGGAGGACGTAGCCAGGGATTCCCACCCCGGTCTTAGGTCACTGACGATAGTGTTGGTCGGTCTCTTGTGCGCAGGAAGGCTTGGAAGCTCCGGATCTGGGTTTTCTTCTGTTAGATTTCCTTCTCGCCGTTGGGGCTTTATACCAGGAAGGTATTTTGTGATTTTATTCTCCCCAATCCGCTTTGGGCTTCTTGGATTGGCATTCAATCAAGTATTATTCTTCATCGAGGCAGTAGGTTTTTTCCTTCTAGCTCTCCGTTTTGTCAAGCTTCTCAGACAGAATCACCCATATAAGCAACATATCTTAATAGGATCTGAATGGACTCTAATCGAGCAACCGAAGCATAGGTTTCATCATAGTCAAGTCCTTTAACTTGATTAAAGCCCCTAGCCACTACCTTAGTTTTATTTCTAGTGACTTTTCCTTGATCATCCAATTTGTTTCTAAAAACTCATTTTGCTATAACAATTGTACTATCATTGGGTCTTGGAACTAATTTTCATACGTCACTTCTCTCAAATTGGTTCAACTCTTCTTGCATTGCTAGAATCTAATCTATATCAAGTAAAGATTCATCAATTGATTTTGGTTCAAATTGTGATATTAGAGTGATTTGACTAGTATGATCTCTAAAGTAGAATCTAGTCCTTACCCCTTGGGCCACATCTCTAACTATTTGATCAACAGGATGATCTTGATGATGCCTTACGGTCCTCAAGGTTATGGAATCATCATTTTTAGGAGGATCATTATCTACATTGTTTCTTTCATCATCCGAACCATCTCTTCCTCCCCCTTGATCCATACCCCCTAAGTGTAGATTTTATATTTCTTGAGCAATGGCTTGATTTTGTTCAATTATATCCTTATCAATAGATGATTTACTAGGGTAAGTACTAGTGGACTCATCAAACTCAACATTGGATGATTCCTCAACCGTTTGAGTCCTTTTGTTGTATACTCTATATCCTCTACTAGTAGATGAGTATCCAGCTAGAATTCCCTCATTGGACTTGACCTCAAATTTACCTAAGTCATCTTTAGTTTTAAGAATATAGACCTTACAACCAAAGACTTTAAAATAGTGAATTGTAGGAATTGTGACATTCCATAGTTCAAAAGGTGTTTTCCCTAAAAACTTATGAATCAAGACACGATTTTGAATGCAACAAGCGGTATTAACCGGTTAGACCCACAAATAGCTCTGTAAGGAATATGCATTGAGCATGGTTCTAACCGCCTCTTGTAAAGATCGATTCTTCCTCTCCACTACACTATTTTGTTGAGGTATTCTTGGACAAGAGAATTCATGCTTATAGCTATTTTCTAGACAAAACTTAGAAAAGTTCAAATTCTCGAACTCTCCACCATGATCACTCCTAATTCTATCAATTTTGAGGTTCTTTTCGTTTTCTACTCTCTTGGTAAACCCTATAATTGTTTCTAAAGTTTCTCCCTTATGTTTCAAGAAATAAACCCAAGTATATCTAGAGTAATCATCTACTATCACCAAACAATATTTGTTACCTATCAAAGAAGGTGTTCTATGACAATCAAAAAGATCCAAATGCAATAATTTTAATGGTAATAAAGTGCTAGTTAAGGTTTTACCTTTGTGTGATGACCTTGATTGCTTACCCTCTTGGCATGCATTGCACAATTTGTTCTTGATGTACTTGATCTTTGGTAGTCCCTTTACTAGCTCCATCTTGTCTACCTTGGCTATGTTCCTCATATTGATATGTCCAAGTCTTCTATGTCATAGTCACCCTTCCTCTTCTTTTGATATCAAACACTTAATAGAGGGGTTAGAAGCATATGATAGATCAACATAATAAAGATTTGCTTTTCTAAATCCTTTTAACACAATATTTTCAACATTTTTGTGCTTAACTAAACACTTATCGGGGTGAAACTCTACATTATATCCGGCATCACATAATTGGCTAACACTAAGCAAATTAAACCCCATATTTTTAACCAATAAGACTTTATGAATGATGATTGTGGGTGATATCTCAATTGTGCCTTTACCTATAATCTTGAGCTTACCACTATTCTCAAATGATACCGTTCGTTTCTTTTTATAATTTATTGTGGAGAACTTACTCACATCATCGGTCATGTGTCTTGAGCAACCGCTATCCACATACTTGCATCCTTCTTTTCTTCTACCTAAACAACATAAAACACACAACTCTTTGGTACCCATGCACTTGATTCGGAAATGTCATTCAAATATTTCTTAGGCACCCAAGCTTGTTTTACCTTGCCTTTAAGATTTTTCTTGACTTTGTTTCTAAGTGCATCATTTCTAGTACCATTTATTAAAGACATATATGCAACTTCCTTTTCTTTAGGTCTATATCCTATTCTGGCTTTGTTATAAACGACTCTTTGATCTCTAATAATCATATCTAGATACTTGAATCCATTTGTGAATTTTTCTAAACATGCTCTTAATTCAATCACATCATTCTTCAATTTTTCATTTTCTTCCTTGAGCATTTTTGACTCACTAGACATGCATGCATCATTTATAATGGTCCTAAGTTTTCCCTTCAAGGTCTTCACTCTAGATTGTGACTTAGCAAAAACATTCTTGAGATGAGCAATTGTTTTGTAAAGAAATTCTACTTTGGGAGATTCTTTTACCTCATCGTCACTTGATGATGATTCATCACTTGACTCCTCCTCACTTGATGAATCATCTTCGCTTGACACTTCCTCTTGACTTGACTCTTCTTTGTTATCTTCAAATGTCATAAATGCCATATGTCGGGTCACATGACATAATTCATCCTCATCCGATGAGTCAACGTTTGGTGTATCCCAAGTAGCTTGAGCCACCATGGCTTCCCTCTTCTTTTTCTCCTCCTTCTTCTTTTCCTCTTTCTTCCTCAATTCCGGACAATTTGGCTTGATGTGTCCTTTCTTATTACATCCATAACAAATGACATTAGTGTTAAAACTTGAACTTTGACTACTTTTACCTTTTGAAGGTGAAACACTTTCTTCACATCCTTTCTTGTGAATTTTCTTGATCTTCCCATCATCTTCTTGACATAATGTGTCACTTCACTTGTCGACATTTCATCATCACTATCCGATGATTCTTGCTCGGATTCGGATGATGAGGATTTCACCTTCTTTTCTTTCTTCTTTTTCTTTTCCTTCTTTTCTACAATAAGAGTCATACCTTTCTCTTTTGAACCACATTAGCTTGTTCATGAAGTTCAAATTCGCAAAATAATTCATCAAGCTTAACTAAAGAAAGATCCCTAGATACCTTATACGCATCAACCATTGATGCCCATAAGGTGGTTCTAGGAAAAGATTGAAGAGCATACCTTACTAGATCCCTATTGTCAATTTTCTCACCTATTACATGGAGTCCATTCACTATCTCCTTGAATCTTCCATGCATTTGACTCACGGTGTCATTGGTTTTCATGGTGAAGGTTTGAAGTTGCCCCAACAAAAGATCTCTCTTGGCCCTCCTAGATTCGCTTGATCCCTCATTTAATTCAATGAGTTTTTCCCAAAGCTCTTTGGCGGAGTTGAATGATCCTACTTTGCTTAATTGCTCCTTTGAGAGTCCACATTGTAATGTTGTTATGGCTTTTGCATTTCCTTGGGCCTTCTTTTCCATCTCTTTTGTCCAATCCTTGGTTAGAAGAGGTGCTCTTGATCCGTCTTTTGGTTTCTCAAATCCATCTACAACACTAAATCAATTTTCAATATCATTCATCAAATAATATTCCATCCTACCTTTCCAATATGCGAAATTGTTGCCATCAAAGAAAGGCGGTCGAGCGGTGCTATATCCCTCTTGAAATGCCATCTTGATGCTTCGGATGACGATGAGTTCTTCCGATACGTTCCTTGCTCTGATACCAATTGATAGGACCTTTGCGTTCGGCTAGAGGGGGGATGAATAGTATTTCTTCGATTTTTCACCTACAACTTGTTAGCAAAAGCAAATAGAGAGAAATTAATGACAAGACAAATAAGAAAACAATGCTAACTCCTTGGTTTACTTGGTCTCCACCTCCTTGAGGTGACTAATCCAAGGAACACCCCGACACTATCAAACTCCAATATGAACTTCTCCTTCTCATTATCACGAACGAAGGTGGAGAAACCTTTACAAGGTTGCCTTTTCCTCTTACAAGATGAGATCTAGGATTAGGAGGAAGAGACTCAAAATATTTTGCTTTGAAATCACTTGGAGAGCTCTCTTTTTGCTTAGCACAATGAGTATTCAAAAATCGTTATTTTTGCTATAGTGGATCTCCCCTTTTTATTCGTCTTCAAAAGTAGTTGTTTCTCACTTGATCGTCGTCGTCGATCGATTGAGCACATCTCCAATCGATTCAAATATAGCCGTTGAGCGCCGTCATGATCGACTAGGCGAACACAGGATCGATTCAGCCGTAAATTTCATAGGTACAGAAGTGGATTCAATCGATTGGTTACCTCCAATCGATCGGTTGATTGATTCAAAATCGCACTGCTCCTTCGTGCAGAAACCTTATGAGTCGATCGATCGATCGATTGGTTATCTTCAATCGATCGATTGATCGATCCAGGTTCGCACTATGTTCTTGCGTAGGAAGCATGTGAATTGATCAGCTGATCGATTAGATTCCTCCAATCGATCCGTTGATCGATCCAAGTTCCCTCTGTGCTCTTGCACAGAGGCTATCAATCGATCGACTGATCAATTGGTTTCCTCCAATCGATCGGCTAATCGATTCAGTAGTATTATGTTCCATAGTTATGCGCCTCAATCGATTTACCAATCGATTGCTTACTGGTTTCCCAACTAATACCTCGTGTTAAATGAACGCATCCCTGGACTTTCTTGCCAAGACTCCGGTCCTCGACCTCCTTGGACTTCTCCTTGCAAAACTTGCAGCACATGTTAGATCCAAGCGTATTGACCTAAACTTAAATAGTTGTCAATACATTGAAAACATCCAGGGCATGATTGCACCAACAGAGGCAATAGTGCTAGTTCAGATAGATTCGAAAAAAAACTTAAAATTGAAATATTAAACCGAGAAAAGGACAGACAAAAAACCCTATTTGATTGGTGGTAGCACCAATTCAGAGTTAACAGGGCTCTGATACCACTTATTGGATCATTACACACATGAGAGAGAGAAGTGGTGAATCACGTGATTTTAAAAGCTTTTCTTTTTAACCTTTTTTTTAAAAAAAATAAAGTGTGCACAGCGGAACAAAAAAATAGAAACCAAAAAGCACAAGAACTCAAGTGATTTTACTTGGTTCGGAGCCTTCAGCGACTTCTACTCTAAAACCCAGGCCTCTCAGACCTATCAATGGATAATCCATTAAAGTCTCTTCCAGAACCGCCGAAAGAGGGAATCGAGTATAAATAAAAGAATAGAAAAGTGTAAAAATCCTATACTTTCTTTTTGTAGATATGTAAAGTAAGTACAGAATTAAAACCAGTTACCAACATGAAGACATCGAAATGAGAGCTCTCGTGTGTCGGTGATGGCTTGTCTGCTATAGTCAGGTGTGGCAATGTCGTTGCATAGTAGTAGCATGAAGTCATAGCAGTCAGAATGTTGAACAAACACATAGAAGAAGTGTATGAATCCTTGGTTGAGACTCTCTTTTATTGAGCATTGAAGGTGCCTTCAACACCATTAAAGGTGCTTTTAACCCCAACTTTTATCCCCACAAATCAGGCTCATATCATCAATGAAGCCTTCTACCTTATCTGACCGAAGGCACCTTCCAAGCTCTCAAAGGCGCCTTCCATCGCCTAGCTCAAGGCGCCTTCTTTTGCATGGAAGGCACCTTGGGTACTGTTCACCTTAAGTATTTTGTGCTCCTTTCGCCCTACAAAATGTGTTAGTCCAATGAAACAAAGTATACCCTGTAAATCAATGTTAGCACAATAAAATAAGTAGTTTATTAATTATATCCTGTCTATCCAAGATTAGGATCTAGTCAGGGTTTTAGTTTAGGATTCAAAAATGGACCTAAACTGGACCTATGCCTAAAGTCCTAAAATAGCACTCGTCCTCATTGGAACTCTCTCCTCCAATGACTTACCTTACTTACCATGCAAAATCTCTTGACTTCCTCACAATGTATCAAGTCTTTCTGCCAGTTGTCAGGTCAACAGAACTAACTAGACTTCGACCAGCTGTCAGGTCCTGCAGACCCAACTGGACTTTCTATCAAATATTAAGTCACTCCTTAACCTATCTGGACTTCTACACCAACAATCAAGTCATCTAAACCTAACTAGATTTTAGTCTGATCTCAGACCAGTCAAGATCTATATACTTAATAGAAAAGTTAGATCACACGACACATCTAACTTTAATCCATTTTTCATTCATCAAAACTCATGTTTGATTATTGGTGCCAACTATATCAACAGATTGACAAATTGGCGATGTGAATCATGATCATTCAATTATAATTATACCTGATATGATGATGAAGAGGGACCCCATCAAAGATGGGTCAAAGCAGGGAAGAGTGGCTGACATGGAGGTTAAAGTCAAGACAATCAAAGTCACAAGACCACAAATTAGGTGAGGTTGGTTGAACAAGCCTCTAAGGCCGGTCAGACATGACCAGCCTAACGACCATCCTCTGAAAGCTTGCAACTAGGGTTAAGTGACAAATCATAAATCCCTTGGCCCACCGTCTCCACTGAGCGGACGACATGCCCGATCAGACAAAAGGCAACCCTTCGACAACTAAACAACTGAGTGAAGGAAAATAACTCTGTTTAGTACGATCGATCTAGGATGTCCCTATTGAGCGACGTCCAGTCGACCTATAGTGGGACCCACCTACATAGCTCATCATATCCTTTTAGAGGTTTATGCCTCTAATAACAAAGCATGTCCAGGCAAATCGTACTTTCAAAGCTTCCAGCCTGTCACATTAGATATTTACGTGCATGCTTAAGGAAAGGTGTCAGGGACACTTTTTGACTTGTCTTTTTCTAGGATATTTGGGAAAATGTACATACATCTTGAGATGTGTGCATAGTGATATAGTGACACTATAAAAGGGAGTTTCCATCTACAGGTGAAAGTATGTAATATTTTGTTATTCCACACGCTCTAACTATAATTTTTTCTATTGTTCTCTACTAAATCAAAGACTAACTTGAGTGTCGGAGAGCCAAAGTCAGGATTCCCTTCCTAGCCTTGCACTAATGCTCATAGTTTTGTAGACCAGCGAGGAGTCTCCATCAGGTCAATCGTAGAGCCACTTCCAAGCCTACCATCTTCTTTACTTTCGGATAGGATCATATTTAGCGCTATCTGTGGGAACTTTACCTATAGCCAAAATGTGAATATGAAAGATGCTAGATGACTCACCACTGTGATACTAACCTAAGAAGATTTGGAGATGCTGATAAGTGACTGGGTTGCAAAGATGATACAGCAACAACAAGAGACAGCAACCGATTGTCGAGTATGGACGCGGTGATAGGCCAACGAGAAGACCCAAGAGCCTGAGCGGAATACCTCGTCGGCCATAAGTCGAACAACAAGCTGACTAGTGCCTTCCAGGAAGCACCGGACATGTTGATACCATATCACCAGGTGTAATTTTGCACGCCCTCGGAAGAGCAATGCTAAGCAGAAAGGCCACAAGGATCCTCTTCAGAGAAAGCATCCGTCTGGGATGGACAGAAAGGCAAAGTACCTCGACTCGATGACTCTCTCGAGCGAATCAACAAGAAGTTCTCCCAATAAATCCTCGGTGATCAGTTGCCACCTCACTATAAGTCTCTGACGATCAGAGAGTACATAGGGTCAACTAACCCCTGAAGACCATTTAATCAAGTTTGACAACGTGACCACACTCTACCAGTATACCAACAGAGTTAAGTGCCGAGTATTCCTCACTATGCTCTCCGGATCGGCACAGAGGTAGTTCAAACGCTTGCCGATTGGCTCCATATGCATCTTTAAGGACTTCTGACATCTTTTCTTTAATATTTTTTCAGCAGTTGCCGCTATTAAAAGATGAATGTGAACCTGTTTATGATTAAACAAGATCCCATGGAAGCATTATCGACCTTCATTAAGAGATTCAGCTAAGTTGCTATAGACATCCCATCAACCATCCAAGAAATCTTGGTAAGTGTCTTTTCCCAAAGACTTACAGATAGTGATTTCTTTCACTCACTTATCAGGAAGCCCCTAAGAGACTTCGATCATCTTCTTAGACGGGCTACAAAATATTCAACATGGAGGGAGCCCAGTCAACTCAGAAGAAAGAAGTAATCTTTGAGCTAGACGATGCGCGCAAGCGCCGACCAGCCAGCATTTATGTGCCTCTAAAAGGGCCTCAAGCGGGTGCAACACAACAACACCATGAGCTCTGAGCCCACACAGTCCAATATGTGGATGCCGAGTGGGCAAGATCCAGCGATCTCCAACCATGGACCCCCGATGTTATGCTCTTATCATTAAGTGGCTACTCACAACACCAGGGGTTGTTACCACTTCAGTCCATGGCCACGCTGACTGACCCCTCAAGGACATTGTCGACAATCTCTCTCTTTGACCCACCAACATCACCGCCAACCAAAAGCCTAAGATGAAGATAACACACTAGCTGAGTGGGACTAACAACCGCCCCAACAGGGAAACAACCAAAGGCCAACCGAAGCATTGGCCGAGTGGCCTGTGCCTCGGTCATATCACAAAGAAGAAAATAGGGGTAACACAGCCCGAGGCGATATCAGTATGATAGTCGGTGGGCTAACCGATGGTAACTCCAATCGTGTTAGGAAGTCACACGTACGAAGGTTGGAAATCAATGTAGTTAGGTGCAATGCAAAAAAGGCATAAGGACCAAAAATCAGTTTCGATCCTCAAGATTTGGACGGAGTTGAAGTTCTTCATGATGAAGCCTTGATCATTAAAGCAGTAATCACTAATTATAATATCGACCAGACTTTTACAGATAGAGGCAGTTTGATCAATATCATATTCAAGAAGACATTCGACCAACTACAAATGGAGAAAGGTGAGATATAGCCCCATGGCGACTCCGTTATGCGACTTCACTTGCAATGAGATCCTGTCAATCAGTCAGGTTTGATTGGCCATATCCCTTGGAGAGGAGATGATAATGAGGACTTGTCGCATAAACTTTATCGCGGTGGACGCGCCCTCAACCTACAACATGATACTTGGCTGACCAATGTTGAATGAGTTTTGAGTCATTGTCTCATCATTATGCTAGAAGATCAAATTTCTGATAAAAAACTCAGTCGACGAGGTTATAGGCGACCAACTTGTGGCGCGCAAGTGCTATATGGAGGTGGTTAGAGTCGAGTCCCGAGTCACTTAGAAGGCTCAACGACTCAAAGTTAATATAATTCAGGAGGCACCTCCCACCATGATTTATGGAGAGAAGGAGGAAGTCTGAATTCATCTACAACCTTATCGGGTCGGGTAGTAAGTTTGTGATTGAATTTTTATAAATTACAAAATTACTTGTTCTATGAATGTAGGAATATTTGAATGAAAAATTATTAAGTGTCAAAGACTCTCGACCTATTTGTGTGAGTTATAAGTAAGCTGAGCTCTAACACCTCCAGACTCTTGAGTTGTTCGACCAAGTTATAAGCGAGTGAAGTCCTCACACCTAAGTGTCAAAGACTTTCGACCCATTTAGGTGAGCTATAAGTGAGCTAAGCTCTCTGATAACTAGCATTTGGACCTATTATTTTAGTATGATTTATCAATGTTTTTATCCTCTTATGTATCCAAATCTCTATTTTTAGTATGTTTCATGTTTAGATTTTTGTTAGTGTTCATTTCAATTCTTGTATATTTGATCGGTATTATGGATATTATTTGATTATGTTTTATTTTGTAGAAATTGAGGGAGACAACAATTGAGGGCAGGAACACCAGGTTGGTCCAATCATTTTGGTTCTATCGCTAAAGGTTTAAGGGAGAATAAAGTGAAGGAAGAAGTTAATTTTAAATGTATCTATGAAGAGTCCAAATCTAAAGCCCAATTTGAGAAGCCCAAATTTAAATCCCTAACTCTGGCCCCGGTCCACAGCAGCTTGGTTCAGCCGGTCAGGTTCAGTTTGGTCTGGTCAAGTGGCTGGTTTAAATGAAGCTTTAAAGGGGCAAACGGCTCACAACAGTGGTGGTTCGGGGGTTTTCTTTTCTTTATTACTATGAGCGTAACTTCTCCCTGCAGGCTCTCTCCCGATTTCCTCAAGTGGCGTCTGACGGCAGCTATTCCGGTGGCTGCGAGCAACGGCGACGACATCCTCTGATCATGCTCAACTCGCTGGAGGAGTTCTCTGGCGAGTCCCCTTCTTCCCTCGATCCCTAGAGTCACGGACGGAGTGGTTTGTAGTGGTTAGGGCTTCAAGGAATGATGGCGGCAGTTAGCTCCGATCGTCTTCACCTCACCGGAGGGGATCTCCGGTGTGTCCTCCACCTTCTGGCGCTTTTTTTAGGTTTTTTGCCTCCAGTGGGTTACAAGGGCAGAGGATCCCGAAGAGGGCGACAACTGTTCATCAACTTCTCTGGTGAAGCCACCTTCTGAGATCCATCATCGAGCGTGGTTGAGAACTTCTTGTGGACGTGGGTTGCGTAGGCAGTGTGTTTCTAGAAAGCTCCGGTGGCATTTTCCTTCTCTGACAGAAGCATTCCAGAGTTCTATTCTTTCTCTAGCTTCATCCAGCTGGTTCAATTCAGTGTGGTTTGCAATGGTGTGAGCATAGTTGACAGGGTTGGATAGCACCTCCACTACTTCTGTTCAACTTCCATTAGAGGGTTCTTCGGTGGAAGATTTGTCCACCGTCATTGTAGAGGCAAGCACCGCCAACATCTTTATTGCTGTCCACCAGCTCTAGGGGTTACAGATCTAGGTTCTTGGTGTGATGGCGAAGAGTAGTCAGATTGGAGTTGATCGTGGAAAAGGGTGATTGGTTAATTAGGATTTATTTGTTGATCTTATTTTATTTTATAATTAAGTTCTTATGCTGGTTTGATTGTTTCATGTTATTTGTTATCTTATTTTCATGTTTGATCTATTGTTATTTCTTTATGATTCATGTTAGACTATTTAGTTTTGTTACTATGTTTAGTTTTATTATGCATGATTGTTAATTCTGTATCATAGTATGACAATGTGATGTAGGTTATCAATTATGCATAGTTAGATTTTGTTTAGTCGTGGTTAAGTTTCTTTAGTTTAATTGCACTTGTTTTACTATTGTTTTTCCCTTATGAATGTTTATGCTATTTATTCTGTTTTCTTTTATGTCATGCCTATTGATAGATGTACTTGTACCGTAGGGTGATAATGTGGTGTATGTTTGTCTTCAATAGTTAGATAAGATTTTAGTTTCATTTCTTGCATGTTATTTCTATTTATGGTGCTATCCATAGTGTAAAGTGACATAGCGCTAGGGGTTCATCGTTGCTTGTTAATTATGATTTCATTTATTGCATTAGATTTAGCGAACAAAACCCCCCCAACAAAAACCCACTAGTTCTATTTGATATAAAAATAAATTGTTGGTGTAGAAAGCACCAGACGATCAAATCTAAGTTTTGATTATGGAAAAGGGTTCAAAGTTCACTTATCTTGTTGTCTAATAAGTTGAATTAAGTGTGTAGGAAAATCCTAGCTGCGGTTAGGCAACGAAGTCTTAGTCTTGGGGACTGGGTGAAGTTTTGGCGGATCGAGGACTTTGGGCAAAATCTTAGAGTCGAGGACTCTAGGTGGAAATCCTAGGGGTTGCGAACACCAGTGGAAGTCTGGGCAGTTCATGGAGCGGATGTTTAGCATGAAGTCCTGAAGTCTCGGACGCTGAGCAAAAGTTCAGACGGTCTGGAAGATCAGTCTGGCAAAAAGTACTTTCTCCTGAGAGGAGTAGGTGAGAACACGTTCTCTAAAGAGGATTGGTAGTCTGAAGGCTGTCAAAACTTGTCATTCTGTAAATATTATTTGCCTAAACTAACCTTGTTTTGTAGAAATAGAAATTGATAGAAAATGGTGGTTCGGGCACCCAGATGACCGAAACTCATCTTTTCGCTGAACTGGAGCGTGAGGGTTGGTTGGGCCAATGTCATAGTCCAAGCGCCCTAGGGTGATTCGGGCGGCCGGAAGTGGATAACATTTGCTGGATTGAGTTTCGATGAGAGTACATCATATTAGCGCGATCTAGGCGCCCAGGAGGGGATCTAGGCGTCCGGAACATGCTATAAAACAAGGCTTCGACCAGTGGCTTCAACATAGCATTCCGAATAACTTTCACTTCTTCATGCTGCTCAGAAAATGCCTCCTCGTTGCTCGAAAGCTGCTTCGACAATGACTATACTGAAGATCTAATTCTCCAAGTCGTCGGTATTATTTTTATTCAACTTGTGTTTAAATTGTAATAATCTATTGTAACTTTTCAATTAATTAATATTTGTCCAATGAAAGTACTCTTACGTGTGAGCCTTAGAGTAGGAGTCGTCACAGATTCCGAATCAAGTAAATTTTGGTCGAGTTAACATTGTTCTTTTGTTTCATTCTTTATTCTGCTGCCTTTACTTTCTCCGATTGTTTTAAAATGAACGTGAAAGATACAAGTACTATTCACCCCATCTAGCACGCCTTGATCTTACAAGTGGTATCAGAGTAAGACCACCCTGAATTAATGAAACCATCAATCGAGCATGGAGTTCCTTTTTTTCTCTATTTTTTTTTTTGAAAAATTCTCATTTTTTTCTAGTTTCATTTTTGTCGTTATTAGTTAGAAATGAAAAAGTACTCTATTTGATAAAATTTGACATTATAATTTTTAATTATTTTTTAGTATTATTTTACTTTTTTCTTGAAATTAGTGTTATCATCCATCAAATTTTTTTTTTTTGCAATCGAGTTTTTCATCTCTCGAAGTTGGTGCAAATACCACTTGAGTTGTACAATCTCTTTTTATACTGCACTACTAATCCAATATCAAATCTTGGTACTCTTTTCTTTTTCATTTTTATGTGCAAAATTTCTTCAAATGGCATACCAAGAAGGCTACAACACAACACACCCATCACTATTCATCGGTGAAGATTTCAGTTACTAGAAGAGTCGAATGGAGTATCATCTCAAAACGCAGCTGGAAATATGGATAATTATCCAGACGAGATTTACATATCCCATTGAGGATGGAGCTCTCATCCCCTGCGACAAATGGGATGTACCAACTTGTAAGAAGATTGAAGCTGATGCAAAGGCAACTCAGACCCTCCAGTGTGGCTTAACTAAAAAAGAATTGAACCGGGTCGACCCCTTCAATAGCTCCAAAGAATTATGGAAAAAGTTAATCGAGCTGCACGAAGGCACCTCCGACATTAAGGTAAGCAAACGAGACTTAATTTTGAATAAGCTTTACAATATTAAAATGCAGTATTGTGATTCGGCGAGTCAACTCCACGTAGATCCAAAACCTACTCAACAGTCTTTATGCAATCGGTTAGAAGGTAGAAAATAGCGATATTATAAGGTATGCCCTCAATACTTTTCCAAGGAATACTTTGTGGGCATCTACGGTGGATGCTTACAAAGTCTCTAAGGATCTCTCTCAAATTAGGTTAGATGAATTATTTTCAGAATTTGAATTGCACGAGCAGACTAATGCACTTCCAGCCAAGAAAGGTATTGCGTTGGTTGTTGATACAAGCAAGACGAAGGAGACTAAGAAAAAGTATCAGATTGAACCCGAGTCTGAAGACGAATCGGATTTAGAATAAGACTACGAAATTACCGTTGAACTCATGAACCTAGTCCGAAAGCTATACAAGAAGAAGAAGGGATTCTTCAAAAGAGAGATTAAGAAGGTGATCCAGTCAAAGACGACGCAACCAAGTCCAAAAGCCAAGTCCGAAGTCACTTGCTAAGGCTACAACAAAAAGGGACATATCTGTTGGATCGTGACGCACGTGAGAAGGGGAGGAGGTGAATCACGTGGTTTTTAAAAAACTTGTTTTCTTTTAAAAATTAAAAGCAGAATACGCAGCGAAAAGTAAGAAAAAAAACACCAGAAAAACATGAGTGATTTTTACTTGGTTCGGAGCCTTCAGCGATTCCTATTCTAAAGCTCAAGTCTTGTGGACCCATTGATGGACAATTCACTAAAAATCTCTTCCGGTACCTCTAAAAGAGAGAATCGAATACAAAAGGTTAGGTCAAGTGCAACACATTGTACTTGCCCTTTTATAGTAATTAAGTAAAAAAAAAACAAAGTTACCAACACTTCTTATGGATTGAAATGAGAGCTCTTCTTGTGTTGATGTCTATTTGTCGGGTGTGATCAAAACTCCTCGAATCAGTCGTCGGGCTCAGCAGTTTCGTAGTAGAGTCGTAGCAGCAGTTGGAAGCTTGAATGAACGCGCAGTAGCTCGTATGTTGTTGTTGTTCCAATGCCTCCTCGAAACTACCTTATACAAGGCTTGGAAGGCGCTTTCCATAAGCATGGAAGGCGCCTTCCATGTATGGAAGGCGCCTTCCATGTATGGAAGGCGCCTCCAATGAGAGAAAATCAATCCGAAGTGATCGATGCTTATCCAAGACTTCGGCCAAATTTCATCCAGCAGAAGGCGCCTTCCATAGCCATGGAAGACGCCTTCTATGAACAGTACCGAGGTGCCTTCCATTGCTATAGAGGGCGCCTTTAGGTATTGTTCACCTGAAGGTAGCTTTGCTTATTTGCTTGCTTTCTTGCCCTACAACAAATGTATTAGTCTAAAATACCCTGCAAGACAAGTGTTAGCACAATATAAAAAATAGAGTAATTAGTTCCTGTCCTCCCAACATTAAGAACTAGTCAAGGTCCCAGCTTAGGGATTCCAAATGGACCTAAACTGGACCGATGCATACTGTCCCTCAACTGGGATGCGCCCTCACAGTCACTCCCCTCCAGTGACTTACCTTTATTTATCTTTTGACCAGTTTGGACTTCATGCCAGCTATCCGGCCAGTCAGTCGACCTAGCTGAACTTCCCTGCAACACTGAGTTAGCACAATAGATAAAATGGTAAGGTAAAACAGTGTTAACAGAATTCAAGTATAACTGTAAAATACCGGAAAATAGGCGAATATTAATAAGGGAATTTTTCGGAATTTTTGGAAATTTTTCGAGAATTTTTCGGAGCTCGTATGGATGAGTTAACGGGAACAAAAACGGGGTCCGGAAAAGTCTATTTTGGCTACCCCATTTAAATGAGGAAAAGTTGAATTTTTTCTTATTTTCTTTTCCTTTATTTAATTTTCCTTTTCCTTCATTTTTCGTCGTTTCCTCTGCTTTTCTCCCCGAAACCACTCACGCCTCTCCTTGCCCTAACCTCCTCTGCGCCGATACTAGCCGCCTCCTCCTCTTCTCTGAGCCCGATCTTCCTCCTCATCCATGCCGAGCCGTGCGCCGATCACCGGCCGCAGGAATCCAACGCCGTCGCCGTGCCCTAGCGCCCCCGACGCCCTCTTTCTCTCCTCTGGCCGACGCGACGCCGACCCTGATCTCCGGCATCTGAGCTCTAGCGCCGTTGTTGTCGCCACAGCCGAGACTCCCCTCTGCCCCTAGCATCGACGCCCCACTCCCGACGCCACAGCCGTCGCGGTCGATCACTAGCCACCCGAGCTCTCATCTCCGGCCGATTTCCTGTGCCCTAGTTTGGGTCATAGCCAGCCGACTCCCTCTCCTCCCTATGCTCACGACCCACCGTACGGGACCAGCGCTGGCCATCTTCACACTGTGCCTAATACTCGACCCGGTGCCCTAACTGCGATCATGAAGGTAAGGGGTTACTTAGTAGAAAATTTGAGATTTTGTTTGGATACCATAGGCTCAGCTTCACAATTTCCAGCGCTGACCTAGGGTTTCTGAGTGATTTCTTGATTCCAGCAGCGGCTGGATTGAGGAATTGTGTACGGTGGGGAGTTTATGGTTTCGGTAGCAAACTCTACAGCATTTTCTTGTTCCAGCAACAAAAGCACGACTGTATATTAAGGTAAGGGTTTTGGTGTATGGATTGAGTTGGCACGCTCTTGATACATGTTGTTTTATGTATGAATTGATACATATATAATTGGATTTGGATTTAGGTTAATTTCTCGGGGATATGATTTAGCTAATTAATTTATATGTAATTAGCTAAATCCATATATCATGTTGTTACAGGACTGTGATTCGAGATTGGGCGTCTCGACATCGGATTGGTTCGATTCGATCTATATCGGAGGTGGGTACCTCTTGACTTATCTTTTATGATATTGTCATTGGATATGCATAGTATTTTATAACTACATGCAATGAACATGTTTGCCTTTGGTATGTCACTGTTTGATATCCATAGCATGTTAGGTTTGTCACCTGTGATGTATCCGTGCTTATATCTCGTGATTTGTTGCTATGATTATCTTGTTACTATGAGTATCTTAGTTTCTAGAGTGACATACCATGCTTACTGAGGTTAGGACTAGGATTTGGATTGTTGTTTCTGGCCTGTGTATCTAGATTATCTGATACTTAGGTTTTAGTGCCATATCAGATTTGTGTACCTCTATTTGTATATTATATATGATTCGGGTGTTTAGACCCTGATTCTTTGATCTGTGTATATTGTTGGTACATATGCTATGGAAGAGGGATATGATTTGGGTCTAGGTTGTTATACCTTAGAGGATTTGTATACCCTAGATCTGTGGATTTGGCTTACTGATACTGTGGTACCCATATTATGTATATATGGATTTTTCTATGTTGATCAGGATATTCCATACTTATTATGTTCAGGACATAGGATTTTTGATATTCTATCTGACCTGTGTACTCTAGATCTTGGTATGTGACCATCGCTTTTACAGTACCCATTTTGTATGTATGGATATGGTTATGTTGATCAGTTTTTGCTATGCATAGTGACATGCATCATGATTGCAAGCTGTGCGATTGTCGGCTCCACTATGGTTGAGCCCATCGCCGATTACATCTGCACACACCCCACTCATGGTTTAGTGGTATATCGGACAGGTGTGTGGCGGTTCTGCTGTTTAGCTCCGTTGGTCCGAGGACTCGTGGTAGCCGGCAGACATTTCCGCTCTGTTTGGCTCACCGGCATTTAGTGTAGCAGTAGTAGCCGCAGACGGTGGACTCGTTGGCTCCGTTGGTCGGTGACTCGCGTGGTAGCCGAGAGAGATACCTCATGTACCGGGAGTTGAGAGCATTGAGCTCCCCATTTATGATTTGGGGTCACGGGACAGAGTACTCCGACAAGATCCCGTCCACTCGGTCACTCATCGGGAGTAGTGACAGAGTGCACGATTGTCACAGCCCTACCCCCTCGGTCTCACCATTTGTGTGTGAGATGGCTGGGTGACCAGGACGCATCATTAGCATCATATGCATTGATGCATTTATATTTTTATGATTGTGTTTGCTGCATTTGGTTGTTGCATTTTTGGTTGGATACATACTTTTGACCTGCATACAGGATTATTGACACTTTCGGTTTGACGACCCTTTTGTCTGGATAGGAGTTCCTGGTGAGTACAGCTTCCTCAGTTACCTTTCAGTTTTGAGTATTCCCTATATATGATTAGGAAGCTGTATTCCATGTTTGTTGTTGTTAGATATATCTTACTACTCATGTCCATTGGTATTCGCTGAGTTGTTGAACTCACCCCCGTTGATACTATCTTTTTCAGGTACCAGGTTATTTATGGTGTCGCTTGGAGCATCCTGTCTGCTGGTCCCCATGTCACATCAGAAGACTTATCGGTTTCACGTATGTTTTGATTGTTTTATGTATCAGTTTGTTTAGCTCTGTACTCTGGTTTTATTTTTGGAGAGTTGATGTTATTGTGTGGTGTTTTGTATTTGTTATTGGTTGTGTAAGTCTAGCCGGCTAGCAGTTTTGTGTTTTGGTTTTGGTACAGCCGAGTGGGCTGCTTTATTTTTAACTGTGTGGTTGTGTCAGCCAGAGGCTGAATTTGATATTAACTGTGTGGTGTTTGTTTTCTTTTATTGTTATTATTCCAGCCGCATGTGGCTGAGGTATATAGTGCTTGTAGAAAAGTTTCAGATTATCCGCTGTACAGGGGAGATGTTGCCGAAATTTCTTCGGACAGAGACTCCTCTGGGGCGTGACAATAACTTAGGGTTATCTCCCCCTAGGGTTGCCTAGTTTCACTCACTAGGACTTCCATTGCTTGACTTCACTCACCAGGACTTCCTTCACCTAGCTTCACTTGCTAAGGTCCCGCTTCATTCACCAGGACTTCCTTCACTTAGCTTCACTCTCTAGGGCCTCGCTTCACTCACCAAGACTTCCACCACCTAGCTTCACTCCCTAGGGCCCGACTTCACTCACCAGAACTTCCACCACCTAGCTTCACTCATTAGGGTTCGACTTCACTTAGCAGGACTTCCACCACATAACTTCACTCACTAGGATCTGACTTCACTCACCAGGACTTCCACTTTGTCTAACATCCAGTTAGTACTTCTCCTTGTTAGTCATCTTGTCCTGACTAGACTACTCTCTTCCAAACATCAAGTATTGTTTGAATTAATGCTTGGTCAAACTGACTATACTTGGGTGCATTATCAAACATCGAAACCCTAGAGGTCAATTGTACCAACAATATCAAGGTAAACTGTCCAAACTAGAAGGAAACAAAGAAGCAATGAAAAAAAGAAGGCGCTACAAGCAACGTGGGATGAGTCTTCATCAGAAGACTCCGATGAAGATCTCGTACAAACAAGCTTCCTCGCACTTTTGACCTGAGAACAAGTCGTCAAGTCCGAATTAGAAGAAGAGTTTGAGTGAAGCCACAGATTCACATATGGTTCAAAAGTTTTCCAATCCATTGTAAGTATCTCCTTAATTAGATTTCATAACTTGATTTTGTACTTGTCTAGAAAACTAGTTAAATCTAACCTCGGGATCAAATCACTCCAAGAGGAGGTCAAACTTTTAAGGAAGTAACTAACCCAAGCTCCTTGACCGAATTAGTTCAAGATTGAACTTTAACTCAAGTCCAACAACTTGAGCAAGAAAATTCTAACTTGAAACATCAAGTCAAGGAACTTAGGGCTCATTGGAATAATTCACTTTGTGTTCCAAGAACCTTGACCTAATTCTTGGAAAACAAAGGGTTGTATACAATCGATTTGGACTTGGGTATAAGGTCAAAAAAAAATTTAAATCTTACCTATCTCTTGTTAATCGAACAAATAAAAAAGTAGTCCAAGCATGGGTCCCCAAGTCTAACTTGGTTAATCAAGTTGGACTTGATCAATATTGGATCCCCAAGGATCAAATTCACCATCTTGATAGACCTTATCGAAGTTATGATCCAGTGGGAGCCAATAGAAAGACCATCTTCATTATTAGATAAATTTGTTTCATGCTTGTTTTACCGCTTTCTTTATACATGCTTAGATTATAATAGATAAGGACTTAGGCTTGATCAACACTTATTTAGTTAGACCAAGGGTTCTTAGAAAGAAAATTAAATATTTAATTTCTTTAAAATACTTTGTCTGAAAGTGATTGTTGCTCTAATATTCAAGAAGCCCTAGTGCCTAGTCACATCTTGAAAGATAATTATTAAAATAAATATTTAATTAACTAATTGTAAAATCTTAGTCTAACTCAAATGTAAATCAATCCTTAAATTTTAATTTAAATTGAAGATAAAATTAATCATCTCACAAAACAGATAAGATTCCCTGATTGACAATCTAAAAAATGGGTGAGATGAATTTAAGTTTAAATTAGTTAACTAAAATTTAAACCTAACTCAAATTTAACCCTAATTAAACTTAAATTAACTTAATTTAATTTAAATTAAATTAAATTAACTCAAATTAAAATTAACATAAATTAAATTAAATTAAAATTAAACTACAATTAACTTATATTAAAATTAAATCAAATCAAACTACAATTAAATTAAACTAAATTTAACTAAACTTGAGTTAAACTCAACCATCTTACAATTACCCATAGACATAACATGATTGACAACCTACACTGAGTGAGATAGAAAATAAGGGATTGAATTCAATCAATTTATCTATAGTCAGCTAAAATTAGATCCCAATCAAATACTTTATATGTAGGAATATAATGATTTGGATCAATAGATGTTGGATAGTGGATGCTTTAGACATATGACTGGAGACCGATTGAAGTTTGCCAAGCTAAAACTCAAGAACTTAGGGTCAGTTGCGTTTGACAACAACAAAAAACTTAAGATAATCGGAACATGTATTATCGTACTGAGTTCTAATTTTATTTTTCGAAAATTAAGTCTTATTAGTTGATAAATTTAATTTTAACTTACTTAGCATAAGTCAACTGTGTGACTCTAGATACTTAGTTATTTTTTCTAATTTTAAATGTGTAATTAAAAATATTGAAAACCTTGAAATTACACTTAAAGGAATTAGGAAAAATAATATTTACACAATTGACCTACCAACCTCCTCACTAAAGTATCTTTTGACACAACAAGAGGAAACCAAATTGTGGCACAGAAGACTAGGTCACACTCACATCAAATTCATTTAAAAAATGAGTCAAAATGGCTTAGTTAGATGTCTACCTAAATTAAAAAATATAGAAAATACAATCTATAATGCTTGTCAATAAGATAAACAAACTAAGTCAACTCACAAACCAACAAACCTAAATCAAACCAACTCCATACTTGAGCTCATATACTTAGACTTATTTGACTCACACGGAGCCAAGTCACTAAGCAGAAACCAATACTGCTTAGTTATAATTGATGATTATTCAAGATTTATTTGGGTAAAATTTCTAAAACTAAAGATGAAACTTTTTAAATATTTAATAATTTTTACAAATTAATAGAAAATGAAAAAGATACTAAGATTAAAAGAATTAGAAGTGAACATGGGGGAATTTGAAAATCATAGGTTTACGAATTTTATTAAACTAATGGATATAATAATACATTTTTATGTCCTAGAACCCCCAACAAAATGGTTTAGTAGAACGAAAAAATAGAACATTACAAGAAACTGCTTGAACCATGTTAAACGAATATAACCTAAGTGACCAATTTTGGGCAGAAGCAATAAATACAACATGTTATATTCAAAATAGAATATTAATTATTAAATTTTACAATAAAACCCTTTATGAAATATATTATAATAAAATTTTCAACTTAAATTACTTAAAGGTGTTTGATTGTAAAGTACACATATTAAACACTAAAGATTATTTAGGTAAATTTACATCTAAATCAATGACTAGCATATTTTTAAGATATTCTACAACTAGTAGAGGTTATAGAGTTTATAATAAAAATACTTTAAAAGTTGAAGCAACAACTAATGTAATTTTTGATGAAGAAAATAATTTACCTAACTCAATCAATAAAAATATTAATCAAAATACAAGAAACATAGAAGATGAAAAAAAACAATGAAATTAGACCTAAATCAAATGAATAAGAAGAACTAATTGTTGACCCCAACACAAGACCATCTAGGATAAGATCCAACTACCCACCTGACTAAATTTTGGGTGACCCAATCCTAGGGGTTCGAACCAGATCATCTTATAGAAATCTAAGTTAGATAATTCTTATCTCCAAAATTGAACCCAAAATTATAGAAGAAGCCTTATCTGATCGAGATTAGATAACTTCTATGCAAGAGGAACTAGCCCAATTTGAAAGAAATTAAGTCTGGAAACTAGTATTTAAACCCACAAATAAATTCATAATTAATACTAAGTGAGTCTTTAGAAACAAACTAGATGATAAAGGTGAAATAGTAAAAAATAAGACTAGGCTAGTAGCTAAGGGGTTCAGCCAAGTAGAAGGTTTAGATTATGACGAAATCTATGCACTTATAGCCAGACTTGAATCCATCAGGATGCTGCTAACATATGCAACATATAAAGGATTCAAGTTATATCAAATGGACGTAAAGTCCGTATTCCTCAATCGGTTAATCAAAGAAGAGGTTTATGTAAATCAACCCTCAAGGTTTAAAGATTTAAATCACCCAAACTATATTCTTAGGTTAAAGAAAGTTTTATATGGATTAAAACAAGTACCTAGGGCTTGGTATAAACAACTATCAACATACCTAATATCTAAGAGATTTAACAAAAGACAAATAAATCAAACCTTATTTGTTAAAATCTTAGAAAAAGATATTTTTATCACTCAAATTTACGTAGATGACATAATATTTGGCTTAACTAATATTAAAATTTTAAAAGAATTTATTAAGTTGATGGAAAATGAATTTCAAATGAACTAAGTAGGAGAACTTAATTTTTTCTTAGACTTACAAATAAAAAAACAAAAGAGGGAATATATATTTTTCAAATAAAATATGCTAAAGAATTAATTAAAAAATTTGTTATGGAAAATTTTAAAAATATTAATATATTAATGACAATCAATGTTAAAATTTATTCTGACTTAGAAGGTAAATCAATAAACTTAAAATATTATAGAAGTGTAATAGGGAGTCTACTATACCTAACTACAAGTCGATCTGATATTTTATTTGTAGTAGGTATATGTGCTAGGTACCAATCTTATGCAAAAGAATCACACTTAACTAATGTAAAAAAAGAATACTTAGGTATATTAAGGGAACACTAAGTGTATGACTTAGTACCTTAAAACTAGTACATTTGACTTAATTGGGTACTCTGACTCAGACTAAGTTGGGTGCAAATTAGATAGAAAAAGCACTAGTGGAAGCTGTCATTTTTTAGGTTAGTACATAGTAAGTTGGTACAGTAGAAAACAACATTGTGTTATTTTATCCATTACTGAAGCAGAGTACATAATCATGGGAGAATGTGCATCTCAACTATTATGGATGATACACACTTTAAAAGATTATCAATTAGAATATAAAAATATAAAAATATCAATTGATAATATATGTTCCATCAATTTAACTAAAAATCTAATACACCATTTAAAGACTAAACACATAGAGGTTAAGCATCACTTTGTAAGTGATCATGTAGTTAGGGGTGATATTATACTTGACTATATTGAGTCCAAGTCAAACCTAGCAGACATGTTCACAAAATTTTTACTCGAGTTCAGTACACTTAGAAGATAGTTGAGTTTGTGCTTAGTAGAATAGATTCAAGATAGAATATTTTCAAAATCATCTTTTATTGTATTTTTCAAAAGTTATGTTTTTCAAAATCATCTTGATTTTAAAATTTAGGATAAATTATTTTGTTTTCTTCAAAATTCCTAATTTTACTAGTGCTTTCAAAGATTGAACTTAGCCTAGGTCTTTCCTCTTAGAAAAAATGTACCCATAGGTTTCAGCCAGAGCAACTCACAAACACATTAGGAATACCTTGCTTGTATATGAAAAACACTTAAAATGGTGTGAGATAAATAGGATATTGCCTGGACTTCAGAATACTTATATTTGTGTATCAACATAAGTTTGGACTATAAATATCGGTTCAAATTGATCAAGTTGAGTCATCCATTATAGTCAAACTAACTGGATCACATACTTAATTTGACTAATCAAGTGAATTCTACTACCTTATGGTAAATAGCTAGTAGCTAAAAGTTAGACATTTATTCTAAGGAAAGTAGATGAATGTTTTTAAAAGTTTTTTTTAAAAAAAAATTACTTTAAACTTTACATGCTTAGACTCTAGGATAAGAGTCATTTACTTTCCCCTCAAAGTTAAAAGCATTCACTTAAAGTTTTTTTTTATTTCTTTTTCTCTTCCCTCTATTTCTGAAATTCTTTTTGATATATGTTAAAGGGGGAGTAATAGAAGTTAAGTTTTTTTTTTTAAAAATTATTTTGAAAACTAAGTAATTAAGATTTTATAAAAATCTTAATTAAAGATAAGCACTTAATTAAAGTTTTTATCAATTTTTTTTTAAAAATTAAGTACTTAAGTTTTTATAAAAATCTTTTTAAAGCTAAGTACTTAATTAATTTTTTTATCAAAATCTTTTAAAAGTTAAGTACTTAACTAGAGTTTATTTTAAAGTTAAGTATTTAACTAAGTTAGTATGAGAAATCTTTTTCAAAAGTTAAATACTTAACTAAGTTTTTTGTAAATATTTTTAAAACAAATTATAAATTTTTTAAAGTTAATTAAGTACTTAAATTTAGTTTTTATCCAAATCTTTTAAAGCTAATTATTTAAGTTTTTATAAAAATCTTTTTAAAAGTTAAGTACTTAATTAAAATTTTTATCAAAATTTTTTAAAATCTAAGTACCTCATTGGAGTTTTTATTAAAAAATTTTTAAATATAAATATTTAACTAGAGTTCTTATCAAAATATTTTTAAAAGTATTTAACTAAAGTTTTTATCAAAATTTTTTTAAAAGTTAAGTGCTTAACTAAGATTGTATAAAAAATCTTTTTGACAAGCTCAGTACTTAAAAAAGGTTATTCAAATCTAAGTATGTAGATAAGTTTATTTAAAGGAAAAACTAAAAAAATGCTATGTTTTTAAATTGTGTTATCATAATAAAAAAGGGGAGATTGTTGGTGTAGAAAATACCAGACGATCGAACGTAAGTTTTGATTATGGTAAAGAGTTCAAATTTAAGTTGTCTTGTTGTCTAACAAGTTGAACTAAGTGTGTAGGAAAGTCTTAACTGTGGTTGGGCAACGAAATCCTGGTCCGGAGGATTGAGCGAAGTCTTAGCAGGTTAAACACTTTGGGTAAAATCCTAAAATTGAGGACTCTAGGTGGAAATCCTAGGGGTTGCGGACACCAGATGAAAGTCTGGATGGGTCGTAGAGCGGACGTTCAGCATAAAGTCCTGAAGTCTCCGATATTGAGCAAAAGTCCAGAAGATTTGGAGTATCGGCCTGACAAAAATTAATTTCTCTTGAGATGAGTACGTGAGGGCACATTCCCTAAAGAAGGAACAGTAGGCATGAATTGTAACGACCACTCTTCTTACTATACTATACTACTCTCTAAGGATGATCGTTACTTAACTACTAACTCTATTTAACCGGTGTGATCGAAACCACGAGGATTCCCTACCGAAAAATTTCGGCAGAGTCTCCCCTGTACCGGTGACTATAATCATTAATACATAACATAATATACACAGCCACAGGCGGCTGGAACATTTATCAAACACCCACGCAGTTAAATAAGTATCAAACACACAAATATCTACTTACTAAACTGAACTCAAATATTTACAATAACTAAAATGTGGAAGCTAAAAAAAAAATAAAGAAAGAAGACTAAAGGAACTCTTTTTTAGTCCCAAGACTTCCATAGTCCTGGCATTACACATCATCCACACCTCCTTGTCGCCTTCCCTTCTATATATTTTCCTTTCCTGTATCTGCAGTAAGAGGAAGTGCAATCTATAAGCAAAATTTGCTTAGTAAGCGCTATCTAACTCACAAAATCACGAATATGCATGTATACAGAAAGAACTAGAAACTATATGCTCTAAAAGGAAGTAAAGAATAAACATAACTGCTAATGGCAAACTAATAGCAAAGAAAAACTAAGGAATCTACTCATGTAATTCTAATAGCTAATCATGCTATACAAGGATAAAACTGCATGCTAGGAATAAAGTTAAACATGTGAAAGCTGCTCATCCAATAGGTAAACCTGAAAAACTACTCATCTACTAGATAAACATGGTAGAATAAAGAACTAAACTTGCTGATTTTAGAACTATATGAAACTTATTTCATTTGTTCTAACTTAATCTTTAATAATTTATGTTTATGTAAAACTCATTTTACTTGTTCAAAAATTTATACTTATAATACTTCAAAATAATAATCAACTTCTTCTTGGGCCCAGGCATAGTACCATCTTATGCGCGTTCCCTAATAGGTTGGGGTAGCGAGCCATCAATCCTAAAAGAGCAGACCTCGGTCTACCAGGGCCAAGACCTCGGAATTGGACACCTGGATTTGTTTAACGACAACCTCGGAAGTCGGGTACTAGCCTCTTCTTAAAAGTAAAATATTTATAATCTTAATTACTTCTTTTTTAAATGCCTTGGCATTTTAATAGGCACCTTGTGTACCAAAATCCCCAAAGTCTTGACTTTAGGATCTACTTAAGGCCTTGACATTTTCTTTCTTTTCTTTTTCTTTCTTTTTACTTGTTAATGCTTCTAAAAGAATTTAAGAGAACTCTTATTTTCCCACTAGAATACATGATTGTTCATGCTTATTAAAATAGCAAATGAAAACTAAAGAAACTGCTCATGAGTATCTAGTAATAAAGAAAACTGATCATGCTCAACTCATAGCAATTAAAAACTGCACATGCTCAATAATAGCAAATGAAAACTAGAAAATCTGCATATAAGACTAATACAAATCTGCACTGTGAATGTTACAAAATTCTGCACTACAATGCTTAACAAGATTCTGTTCTACAATGCTTAATCATTCCATTCATTCTGTAAACATTCCTACCTCGAGAGGAAACTATTGAGGCATATATACACCTAAGAAAACTAGGCTGAATTCTATACCAAAATCATGCCTAATGAGCTAGAGAAAAATGGATATTGCTTCTACTTAAAACTCGATGTTCACTAACTACTCAGCTAAATCACTAGCAACCATTCTGCACAATAAATTACGAAATAAAGAAATCAAGCTTGCTGAATTGAAACCTAAGAAATCGAGCTTGCTGAATTGGAACATAATAAATTAAGCTTGCTGAATTGAAACCTAACAAATCTAGCTTGCACTTTTATAGAGTAGAATAGATTCTTAAGCATGTTACTACATGATTTAAACTGGATTACCACCACAAGCTCCAACCGAAAACTAGGGTTTGAAATCCAACTCTGCACCATGGCAGAACCACAGAAAACTACACCACATGGCAAATACAGATGGTTCTTTATACATTAGAGATCAACAATTTTGTATTAAGCTTTTGTTAAGTCTAACAGAAGGATTCTTCACAGATTAAACTTCACAGAAGGATTTTATCAAGCTTTTTAAAGTACACGGTAGCAAACCTTAACCATCAAACTTCACAGATTAATTCGAAATCAGGAATAAGCAAAGTCCAAAAATCTAATCCAAACAAAAACTCCTTCCATCTTCCTTAACCCCTCACGGCAGCAACTCAAGGACACCCTCCTAGCGGCATATACAAAAGAAAAACAACAAGAAGAAGCAAGAATTCGAGAGCTACCCCTACCGCAGGTGAGTAAGCGACTTACCTTGGGTTTCTTGGACTTACAGCCGAAGAAGAAGGCTTCCACTGCTCTAGGGTTTCGGGTGGACTCGCTTGCTCGGCGATCTCTTGCGTCTACACCTTCCTCTCGCTGAAGGGGTCTTGAGAACGTGAAGATCTCACGGGAAAGGTCGTCGCCGACCACCGGAGACGCCGGGCTGCTCGCTGCGTCTTCGCCAAGAAGAGTCGCGCCGTCGAACTCAAGAGAAGGGGAGAGGGATCGAGAGAAATAATTTCCTCTCTTAACTAAACCTCTTTTTATAACCTAGGATTATTTTTATTACTAACCGTTGCTTAAGAATATTTCGCACCCTAACTTTTCACGAAATACTCGCGGAAGAGTTGGTTGGCTGCGTTCTGCTTAAGGTGTGGCTCGCGAGTTCGAAACTCGGCTGCAACTATTTTCTTTTTCTGCCCATTAATTCTTGTTATTAACTTCTACTCATCAAATAAAATTCTCCCTTTGTTTGATTAAGTAACAATTGCTAACCCAGTTGGTTAGCTGGGTTTTGCTCGGGTCAGGGGTTGCCGGTTCGAGCCTCGGCTTGGATATTTTTTTGTCACAACTTCTTTCTTTTGGTAAAAATATCAAACGACCTCCAAAAATTTCATAAAAATACTCTAAAAATTTCTAAAAATCTCTAGAATTTTTCTAAAGTATTTCTAAATATTTTAAAGCACTTTTAGGACTCCTAATGTGGAAAATTGGGTCGTTACATGAATCCGACCTAGGATTTCAGTGAAATTTAAAGTCAGGACCGGACAGTCCGAAAATTGTCAAAACTTGTCATTCTTTAAATATTATTTGTCTGGACTAATATTGTTTTATAGAAACAAGAGTTTGACAAAAAAATGATGGTTCAGGTACCCGGACAACCAAAACTCATCTTTTAGCCGAGCTGGAGCGTGAGGGTTGGTCGGGCCTATGTCACAGTCTAAGCACCCCAGAAGTGGATAACATTTGCTGGATTGAGTTTCGATGAAGCACACCATGTCAGCATTATCCAGACACTTGGGAGGGTATCCAGGTGCTCGGAACATGCTATAAAAGAAGGCTTCGACCAGTGACTTCAACATAACATTCCAAACAACATTCATTTCTTTGTGCTGCTAAAAAAATGCCCCCTCGACACTCGAAAGCTGCTCCAATGACGACTGCGCTGAATATCTAATCCTCCAAGTCATCGGTATTATTATTATTCAACTTACTTGTGTTCAAATTGTAATCATCTATTGTTTTAGTTTGATTAGTATTTGCCTAATGAAAGCACTCTTATGTGGGAGTCTTGGAATAGGAGTCACCACATACTTTGAACCAAGTAAATCTTGGTCAAATTAGCATTGCCCTTTTGTCTCTTTCTTTATTTCACTGCCTTTACTCAATCCGATTGTTTTAAAATGAACGTGAAAGCCACGAGCAATATTCATCCCCTGTAGCGCGTCTCAATCCTACACAAATGTCCTGCTATTAGTTCCATGAGAGAGATGACCCAATCCTCTGATATACTACCTTAGTGTAGGTTAAGGGGTTTGGTAGATTAGAAATTAATTAATTTGATCTGAGCAAGTGACATCAAACACTTACCACTCTCACGCCTCCAAACTTTTAAGCCATTCGACCAAGTTATAAGTAAGCAAAGCCCTCACACCTAAGTGTCAAAGACTCTCAACCCATTCAAGAGAGTTATAAGTGAGCTAAGCCCTCGCGTTAAGTGTCAAAGACTCTTGACCTATTTGGGTGAGTTATAAGTGAGTTAAGTTCTCACGCCTCCAGACTCTTGCGTCGTTCAGCCAAGTTATAAGTAAGTAAAGCCCTCGTGCTAAGTGTCAAAGACTCTCAACTCGTTCGGGCGAGTTATAAGTGAGCTAAGCTTTCACGCCTCTAGAGTCTTGAGTCGTTCGGTCAAGTTATAAGAGAGCAAAGCCTTCGTACCTAAATGTCAATGACTCTAGACCCATTTGTTAGCTAGAGCCCTAGAGCCAATCATTTGATGATTGTATTTTGGACTTGTTGTATCATATTCTATATAAATAAAGGCATTTGGTTTTTGGTTATTATACTTGTATTGGTGACAAATAAACTAAGTATAATAACGTCCTAGAGTAGAAGGTTCTTACCTATATCAATCGATTGGTTGAATCGATAGTGAGATGATATAGAGAACACTACTCTTAATCATTCATAGTCGAGTATTAACATTCAGGGACAATGTTAATGCAATAAGACTAGCATGTAGGTCAACTCGATGACTTGATTTCACAAGTCATGGATATAGAGATATCAAGTTGACACATGGGTATGCATTAGAGAATGTATACTGAATGACCCGCCATGAGAAAGTATCATGGATCGTTATATGAGTGTCATATACTTTCTCATGTGACTATTAGTATGACTACTAGTCCTTAGACCTGAAGTCGCCATGGCTCCCTACATAAGGAGTTATGTACTTTAGTTTCGTCAAACGTCACCCGTAACTGGGTGGACTATTAAGGCGATTACTGGGTATGTAATGAATTATGCAGAGGGATGTGAGTGATGTAGATGTGATCTATCCCTCCTATATGACGGGAGCGACATCGATATTCTTGATAGAGTGAGACCACGAAGTGTATGGCCATGCCCAAATGAGTCAATATAGGATATTGAGCTCATTTGATTTAGTGAGTCTACTTGGAGTTCAAGATTTAGATTGATTAGAGGATGACACGGTCTATGCCTCATATTGATCAATCTAGATGTGTAGGATAGAAGGACACTTGTCATATATTGTGAGGAGTCAGAATTAGTAGTCACAAGGTGATGTTGGATCTTAACATTCTTGTAACATTGGGTAGTAATGATGTGTTGCTAGATACCGCTCATTACTTATGCTCCTAAATGGGTTTAGGGGCATTGCCAACGTTACAAGAACCTATAGGGCCACACATTAAGGACAATTAGATGGAGATTAGGTTCATATGATGAACCAAGAGGATTAGATTCATTTGATGAATCAAATTAGATTAAGAGTAATCCAAATTGGGCTAATTAAGTTGGACTCAAGTTGATTCATGTATTCAATGAGTCTAATTTAGATTATGACTCATTAAATCAACTTAATTTAATGAATTAGATTCATTATATTAAGTTGGCTTGAATCAAATGGTTAGATTAGATCAACCATGGAAGAGATTTGGTCAAGTTTGACTTGACTTGAGAGGAAGAGGAAGAGTCAAGTTTGACTTGACTAATTGCCACATCATAAGTGAGATGACAAGATGTGGACCAATGATGATGCTCCACATCATCATGGTGTGCCACCTCATGGAGGTTACAAGCCTCCTTTCCCATTAATGTGGCCGGCCACATTAAATGAGTGGGAGTTACTCAAGTGGCCGGCCACACAAGAGGATGAATGGGAATGAATTTTCATTCAAGACTCATTCACTCCATCTTCTTCCTCTAGCTCTCCCTCTCCCTCTCCTCCTCAACTTGGCCGAACCACACAAGGTGCTAGCACACCCTTTGTGTGGTTTTTCTCCACCTACGTGTCCGTGTGGATACTTTTAGAGGGGTATCTATGTTGATACTCTCGAGATCCGGCACCGTTTGGACGAGCGGGAACGCGAAGGGCTTCGCTTCAAAGGTATAACCTTTTCTTTTGTAAATCTAAGTGTAGATCTAGGTAGAAACTCGTATTCGTGTGTTTTCGAACTCTTTCTTTGCACAAATCCGTTGGCTAGGGGCTTTCGGGGTTTCCGCGACGTGAAAAAGCGGTTTTCGCGGCCCGAAAAATCCAACACCATTCTAGTGAGTTATAAGTGAGCTAAGCTCTCACACCTCCTGACTCTTACACCATTCAATCAAGTTATAAGTGAACGAAGCCCTTGCGCTAAACTATCAAAGACTCTCCACCAGTTCGGGTGACTTATAAGTGAGCTAAGCTCTCAAGCCTCCAGACTCTTGAGTTGTTCAACCAAGTTATAAGCTAGTAAAGCCCTTGCGCCTAAGTGTCAAATACTCTGGCACCATTCGGGCGAGTTATAAGTGAACTAAGCTCTCACACCTCTAGACTCTTGTGTTGTTTGGCCAAGTCATAAGCGAGCAAAGCCCTCGCGCCTAAGTGTCAAAGGTTCTCGTGTTGTTCGGATGAGTTATAAGCAAACAAAACTCTCGCACTAAGTATCCTAGAATATCGAGCCATTCTGCCAAGTTTTGGGCAAACCTAGTTCTTGCACTCTGTTATTGTGCTCACGTTAAGTAAGTTTGAGGATGAAATATAAATGTTAGAGGGAATGAGAACTCTAAAATGTTGAACGGATGCACATCGAATTAGACTTAAAATTTTTTTATAGAAGTTACTGGGTTGACACAAAAGGAGTTGTTGCTAAATTTACAGAAAAACTACGCTAGATCAATGGTTACATCGTCTGGGATCGAATCCACGATCTTCTCCCTTTCAATAATCTTGTTCGAGATCTCGATGGAGAGGTAGGCATCTTCCTTCAGCTGCTGAAGGATTCCATCAATGCCATAGTCGAATAGTCAAAAGGATCGATCGGTCAGCATATGATTAAAGTCCTCTGAATGGAGATACTCAACTTCAAAAGTTTCCAATCGGGCGGGCTCATCTTCTTGGAACTTGGTGAATTGGACCATGGACGCCTCCAACTCGACCTTTAGTGATTGCAGCTTGGCCTCCTTTCCAGTAATTGTTTGTTCGTGTTCCTCGATTTAGAGCTCACTAGCCATCTGTTCATCCATTCAGCTAACTTGCTCCATAGCCAGAGCTAACTCTGCCTCCTCAAGTTTCTTGGCCAAGACCCGGGCTTCTTTATTCTTAATATCCAAGTCATTGATGGCCCGAAGCTTCCTAACGTTTGTAGAGTTGAGTTTGGCCTCAAACGTATGAACCTGCTTGGTCAACCGATCGAGCTGAAGGGCATAATCATGATTTTTATTCTTCTCAACCATCAACACCCTCTCGAACCCTAGCAGGTGCTCAACAATTATATCCAAATCTTTTTTAGCTTGACCACCTCAATGATAAGCTAATCAACCAAGGCCTATGAAGCACTTGTTTGCCTAGCTGGAGCCTTGATCCACTTGTTCTCGTGCTATAGGAAGGTCAACCTCTATCATATAGTCAATCTCTCCACCTTCAACTGTAAGTTTGCCCAATCGACTGGTGCATACACACTCACACTCATCCTCTCCGGAGTCGCCCTTAAAACCCTCTTCCTTTGGCCTTCGTCCCTCAGATGCACCTGAGCTCGCGGCTCCTCTCCGTGCCATCCTTCATGTTGCCTTGAAGTCCTCTTCCCTCGGCTCAACTCCGTTGCTCCTCGTCCGGCGGTCCCTCGGATGTCTTGCACATCATCTTTCACCGACTCAAGGATCCGAGCCCTAGGATGAGCTTCCCAAGCTTAGCTGCACTAGGCTCCTCATGTGTGTTTCACCAAGTCCTGCAAGACTCAAACACATATATCAAACACATATGAAAGCCTAACTTAAATTCTTTGACACACACATCAAAACCATGATCGTACCGATCAAACTTGGGTCGATTGCACCAACAATCTCCCCCTTTTTGATGTGTGACAATATGTTTAAGTTAAGTACAAATAATAACATTAAAAATTACAAGCAATATGTAAACATGAAACATAAAGCCCAAGCTCCCCCTTAACATATGCTCTCATCCTTAATTTTTCAAGTTTTACACATAATAACTTAAACCTTCCCATTTCTCCCCCTTTGACACCATCAAAAATTGTACCAAACAAGTACATATACCAAGGTATCAAAGTGGACATAAAATTATCCAAAATCAACTCTTGATAGTGCTGGAAAATAGCTATCAGTTGACTGCTAATTGTCGCAGTCGACTGGCACACACCCAAATCGATTTTCAACATTCTGAAGTCAACTTCAGAAATGTATAAAAAATTCCAAAAAAATTGAAAAATCATGAAATTTTAAACACATATTTCTTATAATGTTCTTTAACAAGGAAAAATATGTTTTCATGAAAATTCATCATATTTTTGAAGTTTTGATAAAAACTCAAACACCTTGAAAATATGTAATTATGTATCAATTTGAAACCTAGTTTTGCAATCATATGTTTCAATATAACTATACCACAGTAAATAAACACACAATTGTTTTCAAAAAATTTAAAATATCCAACTATGATCTATGGGCAAGATGTTTATTAATTAAACATTTGCTTTCCCCATAGTTGAACTATGATCACTAAAAAATTGATACATTTCATAACTCATCAAACTGTCATAAGCATAAGTGAATTATTTGTATCATCCTAGTATCTCACATTTATGGTTAGAAAATAATGCAAGTCATTGTGAGATAAAGGTAACCTCTACTTAGCCCTTTTGATCATGAATTTCTATCAAGGCCAAGTGCTCCCCCTTAAGGTCTCAAGTCAACCATATATATAAAAAAAATTGAAATTATGATTTCCATGGTTGACTAACCCATAATCCTCTAACCCTTGAGAATTGATTTTGACACTCAATAGAAATTTTTTCTAATTGGGTTAATCAAATATTCCTTGGGGATCCATTTTCTATCTATAGTCTTGGTTTTTGATTGCCCCTAGCAAGTAAACAATGGTAGGTCTTTTCATTGTTGGGTTCATTGTAACCTAACCCATTTTTCTTAAAACTTGCCCTTTGGCTCTCAATAATCATGTTTAGGGTTTTAGAGCCAATTTGAAATTTTCTAAGGGCATTGTAAGGAATTCTACATTTTCCCTTAATTTCCTATTTTCTTCTTCTAAATATGAATCATTCGAATTAGTAGAAGAAGCATGCATATCATTATCCTTAATATACATGGATTCTAATTTTTCCTTAAATATGCAAATATCATTTTTCAAAGATTTTTTCTTTCTTTTTGCCTTAAACAAATTATCATTTGTACTTGAAATAATTTTAATTAAAATATGGGGAGGAAGATTATGTACCTCACTTATCGAGAAGTTTGAATCCAAAGTTTGACATCCCCCTTCACTTGAGCTCCCTTCTTCATCTTCACTTGAACTCCTTCCTTCTTCTCTTTTGGATAAGGTGGAGGCTACATCATCAATTCCCATTAGAGCAAAATGGGAAACATGGTACTCTTCTTCCTCCGATGACGATGGATCTGTTGGACCCCGTGGGTGTTTTGATGTGATCAACCAAGTTGGTTAGGTCATGCTTTATGTTTGATTCCTGTGTCTGAGTGTAGGAGCTTAGGAGCGCGGGAAGTCGAGTGGAATACGTAGCTAGCGAGAAGGACGATACGGGAAGGGAGCCAACGGGCTCGGTGCGTCTGAAGGACGAGAGAACTGCGGAAGAGTACACTGGTGGGCGAGAAGAACGTGCGCGGCGTTCGAGGGACGTTAAGCCGGGGAGGAAGGATGCTCGAGGAGAAGGCCGAAAATTGTGTTCGGGTGAGTCCTATTTCGGTTGGACGGAATCATCCAAAAGAATGGGACTTCGGAAGACGAAGTAAAGAAGCAAGCAAGATGAAAAAAGCTGCCAGCCAGCTCGGAGGCGCCTCCGTCAGGATTGGCGGCGCCTCCAGCTTGAAGGCGCCTTCAATGCTTGTTGGAGGCGTCTCGGACCTGGCAGAAGTGAACGTTGAGCTTTCGGATAAAGTTTTATCCACTCTCTCGATGGAGGCGCCTTGGACCTCTATTGGAGACGCCTCGGACATCCGAGATAGAATTTTCATATGCTATATAAAGGCCTCTGGAACTAGGAATTAGATATCAATTGTTCCATCAACTCTGTAATCAATTCCTAGCAATAGTTCTGAGCTGTTAGAGTGTAAAAGGCTTCTCTGCCTTTAGAGAAGGAGATTCTTCTAGTGCACGCTTTTTCATCGCCCTGGATTAACAAATTTCTTGGTTGTAACCAGGTTAACTCCCGGGTCTCTAGCTTTATTGTTTTAATTTTATTATTATTGCTATTGCACTTTCGAGTTGAAAAATTTGAGGAGAGTAGTTTTAATTTGTGTAGGCAATTCACCCCCCTCTTGTTGGCCTCCGTTGCACCTACAATTGGTATCAGAGTCAGACCGCCTCAGAAGGACTAACTGCCGACTGAAGCACAACGATTAAGACGATGGTCGGAGCGAATATTCATCCCCCGAAGTTCGACGGAGACTTCGCGACGTGGAAACGCCGGATGGATGTATTTTTCAAGACAGAATTTGACATTTTCTTAATTATGAAATATGGCTATGCAGTTCCAAAAGATAAAGAAGAAAACACGTGGAGCAAGAAGGAGCAAGCCGATTTTGTCGCAAACGGAAAGACAGAATTCCATCTACTTAGTGTGCTGCCACCACAAAAGATAAGTCGAATCGGAAGCTACGACTCCGCGAAAGACCTCTGGGAAAAATTCCTAGAGCTTCACGAAAGTACCTCGGAAGCTAAGCTAGCGAGGCGCGACAACCTCCGGACCCAGTTAACGAACCTTCGGATGAACAACAGCGAGAAGGTAGCGCAACTCCAAGTAAGGATCAAAGAGTTAATAACTCAACTAACCAACCTTGGAGAAGAAGTAACGAACCGAGACTCAATCAGGTACGCGCTCAACGCCTTCCCCAGAACTCTAGAGTGAGCCTCCTTAGTAGATGCGTACTACATCTCTAAGGACTTCAAGGTATGTACTTTAGAAAATTTGTTTTCTACTTTTGAACTTCATGAATCTCGAATTGCAGAGCCCATTGGAGTAGAAAAGACAAGTCAGAATATTGCTTTGAAGACAAGAGCAAACGGTTCTGACTCCGAAGCCTCGATTGACGAAAATGAAGCTGCATTAATGGTAAGACGATTTAATAAGTTTTTTAAATCTAACAAATTTAGATCGCAGAAGCATGAGCGAAAAAGAAGAATGGTTCGTTGCTACAACTGCAACGAAGAATGACACATCAAGGATGACTGCTCGAAATTAAAGAGCAAGCAGAAAGAAAAGGAAAATGTCAAGTACAAGAAGCCAGAAACCTCCAAGTACAAGAACATAAATGCCACTTGGTCAGATTCGTCGTCCTTCGAATCAGACGTCGAAGCCTTCTCGGGGTTAGTGCTAATGGCTAACCATCAGATGGAAGAAGAGTCAAGTTCAGAGATGAGCATAGATGAAGGGGGGGTACATCAGAAGAGGAAAGCTGCAGTGAAGGGGGAGCATCACTAAATCAGGTAAGTAAGGTATGTGCTCTAACCCCTACTTAGTCGTTTAAATTTATCAAATCTATTTTGAAAGATTTGTTTAAATTAGAAAAAGAAAATACTGAATTGAAAATGAAATTAGCAAAAACATGTCCACTTGAGATGTACGATAATCTAAAATCAGAAAATGAAAATTTAAAATTGAAGTTGAAAAATTAAAAAATAATGCATGTTTAAATAAATTTCTAAAATCAAAAATTAGAATTTATGGAAAATTGAATTGGTACATTAGAAACTATCAGTGTCAACTTAGAAGAGTGCCCAAGAACTATGTACCCCCTAAATTTTTGAATAATCCTGTAGGAAGGAACCTCTATTGGGTTCCGAAATCTGTGCTAAATTAATTTATTTAATTAAGGCTTTCAAGAGAGAAAATTAAACAAAGAATTTCTTTATGAAGTTTTGTCTAAGGAAGTGGTTGTTGCTCCAATAACCAAGAAGGCCTAGTGCCTCGCCACGACCTGGAAGCTGAAATATTGAAATAAAATGTTTAATTAACTTTCTGAAAAAGCATTAAACTAGAATTAAATAATGTTTTGAAAGTTTTTTTTTAACATTTTTGAAAAATTCAAAAAATTCAGTTTACTTAGAATTTTTTTTGAAAATTCTAAAAATTAATTTTGACTTAGAAATTATTTTGAAAAATTCCATTCTGTTTTAATTTGTCTATTTTTACCCTAACTTGAACTTGGGTTGATGCACATCATAAAGGGGGAGATTGTTGGAACCTGTGGGTGTTTTGATGTGATTAACTAAGTTGGTTAGGTCTTGCTTTGTGTTTGATCCCTGTGTCTGAGTGTGCAGGAGCTTAGGAGCGCAGGAAGTCGAGCGGAAGACGCAGCTAGCGAGAAGGACAGCACAGGAAGGGAACGGACGGGCTCGGTGCATCCGAAGGATGAGAGAGCTGTGGAAGAGTACACCGGTGGGCGAGAAGAACGTGCGTGGCGTTCGAGGGACGTTAAGTCGAGGAGGAAGGATGCTCGAGGAGAAGGCCGAAAATTGGGTTCGGGTGAGCCCTATTTCGGTTGGTCGGAATCACCCAAAAGAACGAGACTTCGGAAGATGAAGCAAATAAGCAAGTAAGCTGGAAAAAGCTGCCAGCCGGCTTGGAGGTGCCTCCAGCTTGAAGGCGCCTTCAATGCCTGTTGGAGGCACCTTGGACTTGGCAGAAGTGAACGTTGAGCTTTCGGATAAAGTTTTATCCATTCTCTCGATGGAGGCGCCTTGGACCTCTATTGGAGGCGCCTCGGACATCCGAGATAGAATTTCCAGAGGCTATATAAAGGCCTCTAGAACTAGGAATTAGATATCAATTGTTCCATCAACTCTGTAATCAATTCCTAGAAATAATTTTGAGCTGTTAGAGTGTAAAAGACTTCTCCGCCTTCAGAGAAGGAGATCCTCTCCGGAGTCGCCCTTAAAACTCTCTTCCTTTGGCTTTCATCCCTCAGATGCACCCGAGCTCGCGTCTCCTCTCCATGTCATCCTTCACGTTGCCTTGAAATCCGCTTCCCTCGGCTTCACTCCATTGCTCCTCGTCCGGCGGTCCTTCGGATGTCTTCCACATCATCCTTCACCGACTCAAGGATCCGAGCCCTAGGATGAGCTTCCCAAGCTTAGCTGCACCAAGCTCCTCATGTGTGTTTCACCAAGTCTTACAAGACTCAAACACACATATCAAACACATATGAAAGTCTAACTTAAACTCTTTGACACACACATCAAAACCATGATCGTACCGATCAAACTTGGGTCGATTGCACCAACAATACATTCTAGCAATAACCTATGGATGAGATATTTTTGACCAACCAGGTGCACGACCACTTAGAGGTAGGTCGACTCCCATCGATATTTTTCCTGTACAGGGGATTTTGGTAGCTCCATTTACCAGCCAGTTAGGAAAGCGGGCCGATTAGGAAGTCAGACGAAGAAGTAGTGATCCTTCCAACCCTTATTATAGGTGGACATTTTTTCAAAGTAGACGGCGTCCACTAGGACTTGAAAAAGGAAGGTGCCCGACTCAGACAGGTTTGGGTAGTAGAAATTGTTGATATTGGAACTATTAGCTGAAGGCGTTGGAATTCCGTTTTGTTTAAATTTCCCTGTACAAAAATTGTACAAAAACAAAACTTTTCCTAGCAACCCGCATGTTCGATCAGACATGTGTTTGATCAATCAAGCAAGTTCTTGATGGATCTAAGCACACCTTGATTGAAGTAGAAGATCCCTGGCCTCTTGTGTTGTTATTCAAAATCGATACAAAGAAAACTAAACTAATTACGCAGCAGAATTAAAGAACTAGTTGTACATTTCCTTTGTAGCTAAAGATCTCTTGATCTTCTGGTGTATTCCTCTCCTCTTCTTGGACGTCGTGTGGGCGACGATCTACCAAGACAACAACCACCCTTCCCTTCGTTTCTTCCAAACCGCCGACCACCAAGAGAATAGCTAGGATGGGGCGCCTTCGTCTCTTCTTCCTTCTTGTCTTCTTCCTCTTCTCCAAGCCGCCGCCCACCAAGGAGGAGGGGGCGCCGACCCTTAGCAAGGAGGAAGGGGTGCCGACCCTTAGCAAGGAGAAGGGGGCGCCGACCCTTAGCAAGGAGGAAGGGGTGCCGACCCTTAGCAAGGAAAAGGGGGCGCCGACCCTTAGCAAGGAGGAAGGGGCGCCGACCCTAGGTGGAGGAGGTGTGGCGCCGACCCTTGGTGGAAGATAAGTAGCCGACCCTAGCAAGGAAGAGATGTGGCTGGCCCTAGCAAGGAAATGATGTGGTGGCGCCGAAAACAAAACAACACCAACAACTGTTTGGATGGGTGGATGCGAGGCTTTATATAGAAGCTATAACAGGGACCTAGAGGAGGAATTGGTTTAGGCCTCCTGATGGGCTTGGGCTTCCTGTGTTCGACCCGAACACTCAACTCAAGTTCATCAATAATAACTCATACCACTAAAGGGTTATTATTGAACTACCGCACCAATCTCATATTACAATATGAGTTCCTTCTTATCATGAGTGCATTAATCTCCCTGTGTTTAAGATATCGTATGTCTGTTAATTAAATGAGTTACTGACAACTCAATTAATTAACATCTGAATCCAAGAGTCGTACTACTCAACTTTATTATCATGCCGGACTAAGTCCACCTGCAGGGTTTACATAATAATCCTTATGAGCTCCTCAAGGGGGCATCATCAACTTAAATAATTAGGACACAGATTCCTTCTATAATCAACAACACACCATATAAACAGTATTATTTCCTAACTCATCGAGCCTATTGATTTAACGAATAAATCTCACCCATTAATAAGTTGAAGAAATAAATATTAAGTATACGCGCTTGTTATTATATAGGGATTAACAGGGCGCACATCCATAATAACAAAGGTTCTGTTCTTTTATATAGTCAGTACAAATCGAACAACCTCAAACGGTCCTGCTCAATACACACATAGTGTACTAGTGTAATTTTATAGTCAAGATAGACTAATACCAAATTACACTACAACTGTTCTAATGGTTTGCCCCAATCCATCTTGGTTGTGAGTTACTATTTATAATTTATAAGAAACCGATAACATGATCTTCTGTGTGGCACCACACACACTGTTATCTATAATATAAATTAAATGGGTAACTACATTGACATATATATAAATATAAAATGTAAACATTTGACCATAGTGATTCTCATTTCAAAATATTTCAAAACAGATGTTCATACAAAAACTAGGCTTATAGTATACATCCCAACAATCTCCTACTTATACTAAAAATCCATACTGCCATACATCTTATTCTCATCTCCTCAACATGTCTATCAAAAGCTCTCGCCAGAAGAGCCTTAGTGAAAGGATCTGCCAGGTTATCTGCTGATGTAATCTTGACGACAACAATCTCTCCTCGTTTTACGATGGCTCGTAACAGGTGGTACTTGCGCTTAATGTGTTTACTTGCCTTATGGGCTCGTAGTTCCTTCGAGTTTGCTACTGCACCACTGTTGTCACAATAAATTGTGATAACTTTGTGCAAATCAGGAATCACATCTAATGTGAAGATTTGATTTTGGACATGGTGATAGATACTAGTGGACATACCTTTAAAGGTTAATTTAGGTTCAATCCTATAAATCTTAATACCATAAAAAATTGAACCCAAGCTTATAATTACTTTGTGTCATGTGTCGGTTTTGATCTTAGGGATTTCGAATGTTGGGTCTAGTTATTCATATGTTTCTTCTATGCTCTTCATCATAATAATTTAATGAGTCACATGTGGAGCTCTTATCTGTCTGTGATTTCATAGTGGTATACAATTTTTATCACGTTGGGTGACTAAAAACTGTTGCTAGACAGTTACCTTAGTCTGTGTATGGATTTACACTGCATTCGTGTATAAAACCTAGAGGGTCGTACGTATAACACATAGAAATAAACAATGGCATAGACTTTGTGGAAATGGGAGCACATTTCCATAGACTTTGTGGTGGGATTGCCAAAGTCAAGACAAAGCCATGATGGGATATGGGTAGTGGTGGATAGACTCACAAAATCTACACACTTCCTACCCGTTCGCATGAATTCTAATCTGGATAAGTTGGCTACCCTATACATAGACAACATTGTGCGGTTGCATGGAGTTCCGGTAAGTATACTATCCGACAGAGACCCAAGATTTGTGTCCCGCTTTTGGCAAAGTTTTCAAAAAGCTATGGGGATTAAGATCACTCTCAGCACAGCCTATCACCCTCAGACTGATGGCCAAACTGAGAGGACAATACAGACACTTGAAGACATGCTAAGAGCATGTGCTTTGGACTTCAATAGTAATTGGAGTGAGCACCTACCTTTAATCGAGTTTGCCTATAATAACAGTTATCATAGCAGCATTGGAATGACCCCATACGAGGCTCTATATGGGCGCAAGTGTCAGTCACCTCTATATTGGGATGAAGTAGGAGAAAAAGCTATAACTGGACCTGAGCTTATCCAAACCACAATAAAAAAAGTGACTGTCATCAAGGAACGACTCAAGGCTGCTCAACATCGACAGAAAATTTGGGCTGATTTGAAAAGAAGACCAGTGGAATTCGAAATGGGTGATAAGGCCTATATAATGATTTCGCCAATGAAGGGAGTAGTTCGATTGCCATAAAGTTGGGAAACTAAATCCTAAATATGTAGGGCCTTTAGAAATTCTAAAGAAAGTGGGGTCACTACAGACTGGCATTACCACCAGATATGCCAAGGATTCATAATGTCTTTCATGTCTCCCAACTAAGAAGATACGACGTTGCAGATCCGAGCCATATCTTGGAAACTGGACCACTCCTAGTTGAAGGGAACTTGAATTAAGAATTGAAGGGTGAAGAAGTTCACATTCGAATTATTGACACCAAGAATCAAGTACTTAGACGAAGAATTATCCCATACATCAAAGTACAATGGTTCAATCACACTGAAAGGGAAGCTACCTGGGAACCCGAGGAAAAGATGCGCAAGCATTACCCATATCTCTTCGAAGATCAAGCGAGCTCAAGTTTCGAGGACGAAACTTCCAATAAGGAGGGTGGGATGTGAAGACCCGATTTTGGATATGGTGATGGATACTAGTGGGCATACCTTTAAAGGTTAATTTAGGTTCAATCCTATAAATCTTAATACCATAAAAAATTGAACCCAAGCTTATGATTACTTTGTGTCATGTGTCAGTTTTTGATCTTAGGTATTTCGAATGTTGGGTCTAGTTATTCATATGTTTCTTCTATGCTCTTCATCATGATAATTTAATGAGTCACATGTGGAGCTCTTATCTGTCTGTGATTTCATAGTGATATACAGTTTTTATCACGTTGGGTGGCTAAAAACTGTTGCTAGACAGTTACCTTAGTCTGTGTATGGATTTACACTGCCTTCGTGTATAAAACGTAGAGGGTCGCACGCATAGCACGTAGAAATAAACAATGACATTGGAAGCTAGTCGAGATCAAGATCAAATATGGATTTATTTGATACAAAGAGAGAGAATTCGAATAGTCATAATCATGATGATTAATGGAGAATTCGAAAGGTCATCATAATGTTAATTAATGGAGAAGTTGAAGAGTCATCATAATGAAAGTCATAAATGAAGAATTTATGGAGCCTATAACTCTTCATCTTCTTAATTAATGAAGATCATAAATGATGAATTAATTGAGACCTTAACCCTTCGTATTCCTTGGAGGCTATAAGTAGCCATCCTCGGAAAAATTCAAAGGTGAATTCTTTCTCTCCGAGTCTCCCTCGTCAGGTTCTTCTTCGCTTTCTTTTACCGGAAGAGATCGGTAGTGCTTCCAAGACTTTGTCGATCCAAGAGGTTAGCATCTAACAGATCGTATCAAGTTCAAGTCTCGTAAAGTTTCTGTCCAAAGCCAAAGAAGTTGCTGGCACAGTAAGTGGGCTTTTCGTTTCGAGTATAACTACGGAATATGTTTATATTTCATTATTTTATATTACAAGTTCATTTCTTTTTGTTCCAAGATGCACTGTTATGACTCAAGTTAAATATGGTAAAGGAAATTTCCAAAAATATGATAAGATATGGCAAGTTATGACCCTGATGCGGTGGGTAATAATAACCGATATATGGCCCTGATGTGGTGGGTAATAATAACTGATATATGGCCTTACCCCTTAGAGGAATTACATATAGGGGACTGATTAGTAAAAGGGAATTTCCGAAAACATGATAAGATATGACAAGTTATGGCCCTGATGCGGTGGGTAATAATAACCGATATATGGCCTCACTCCTTAGAAAAATTACATATAGGGGACTGATCAGTAATACCATAGAAAACAAGATGATCAACAGTGCTATGTTTTTGACTAAGTTTCTGTCATGAATTCTGAATGTTTTGCTAGAAGTATATGTTTTCGTTTAAGTTATGTTTCTGTCATGAATTCTGAATGTTTTGCTAAAAGTATATGTTTTCGTTTAAGTTGTAGTTTTGTCATGTTTCATGAAAAATGTTTTCATCATGAATTTCAAATATTTTGCTATATTTTGTATTCTATCATGCTATGTTCGATCGATCCCACTTACTGAGTGTTTCCCCAAGCACTCACCCCCTTACTCTCATCCCTAGATAAAGACGAGGAACAAGTTGAGAAGGAGGAGCAGGAGATGTTTTGGAGCTGGTAATGAAGTCGTGTCCAAGTGATTTGTCCTTTTAGTTCATGTTATCCTTATTTGTACGCTTTCGCTTTTGGATTGTAAAGACAATATTTTTGTTATATTATTACTGGTTTGGTATGCACTTTATGAGGCTTGTTGTTTTCAAGTATTTATATTCGCGAGCAACGCCGGTGTCACGCGCCTTGGTCACGGGGCGTGACATCTAAGTCCATCAAGAAGTTTCTGAGCCATACAACTTCTTTGGCTGCCTCAGAGGCTGCTACATACTCAGCTTCCATAGTGGAGTCTGAAACACATTTATGCTTAACACTCCTCCATACTATAGCTCCACCTCCCAAACTAAACACATACCCCGAGGTTGATTTACTACTATCCCTATCTGATTGGATGTCTGAATCCGTGTAACCCACAGAGAGCAAATCATCTGCCTGGTAAACCAGCATATAATCTCTAGTCCTTTTCAGGTACTTTAAAATATGCTTTACGGCAGTCCAATGTCCCGGTCCTGTGTTACTTTGATATCTGCTAACCATACCCACGGAAAAATAGATATCCGGTCTCGTACATAGCATCGCGTATATTAGGCTTCCTACAGTTGAAGCATAAGGAATTGCCTTCATCTCCTCTATCTCCTTTGATGTCTTAGGACACATCTCTTTAGATAAAGGTACTCCATGTCGAAAAGGTAGAAAACCTTTCTTGGAGTTTTGCATGCTAAAACGAGCTAGGATAATGTCGATGTACAAAGCTTGGGATAAGCACAACATCCTTTTCTTATGATCCCTTATTACTTTGATCCCAAGAATATGTCCACATTTTCTCAAATCCTTCATATCAAACTACTTGGACATCCATTCCCTTATGTTTGACAACATTTTGACATTGTTGCTAATGAGCAAAATGTCATTTACGTATAGTACAAGAAATACCACCATATTTTCGTCACTTTTCTTGTATACACAAGACTCATCCGGACACTGAATGAATCCATGAGATTGGATCACTTCATCAAACCGGATGTTCAAAGATCTCGAATCTTGCTTCAGTCAATAAATGGACCGATTGAGCTTACAAACAAGATGCTCTTTGCCCTTCGCAATGAATCCTTCTGGTTGCTTCATATAGATATTTTCTTCAAGACTTCCGTTAAGGAAAGCTATCTTGAAATCCATTTGCAAAACCTCATAATCCATATGAGCAGCAATAGATAAAAGAATCCGGATGACTTAACTATGGCTACCGGCGAAAAAGTTTCCTCATAATCGATTCTCTCTTTCTGAATATACCCCTTCGCAACAAGCCTCGCTTTAAAGGTTTCCACCTTCCCGTCTGTTCCTCTTTTTCTTTTGTAGATCCATTTACATCCAATGACTTTTAAACCATTTGGTGGTCCTCCAAGCTCCCAGACCTGATTAGAATGCATAGATTCTATTTCAGAGTTCATCGCACTTTGCCAAGATGTTGCATCTTTATCTTGGAGTGCTTTATCATATGTTCAGGGATCAACTTCATGTTAACCAGGGATTAAGTTCGAAGACTCTCCCAAAAACATGAATCTTTCAGGTTGTTTAACAACCCTCCCACTATGACGAGGCACTACCTGCAATTGTGCATCATTTGTGACACGTGTTGCAGTTACTTGTGATATCTCATCTTGTACCGTTGGTACTAAAATAGAAGTGTCATCTCTTATTTTCTCAAGAACAATTTTACTCATGGGATTATGGTTCATTATATAGTTCTTTTCTAAAAATCAGACATTGGTGCTAACAATGACCTTCTGATCTTTAGAATTATAAAACAAATCACCTTTCGTTACTCTAGGATATCCCATGAACAAGCAACTTCTGTACGTGATTCCAACATATCAGCGTCTCCCTTCAGCACATGTGCTGGACTTCCCCAAATCCGAATGTATTTCAAATTAGGCTTACACTCATTCCATAATTCTGTGGGAGTAGAGGGTAATGACTTTGAAGGTACCAAGTTCAGAATGTACGTTGTTGTTTCTAGATCATATCTCCAAAATGAATTTGGTAAATTCTGAATAACTCATCATTGATCTAACCATTTTCATAAGAGTCATATTCCTTCGTTCCGCCACACCATTTTGTTAGAGTGTACCAGGTGCAGACAATTGGGATTGAATCCCGACCTTTGATAAGTAACTCCTAAACTCTCCTGAGAGGTACTCTCCACCACGATCAGACCGTAGTGTCTTGATACTTTTACCATGACGTTTCTCCACTTCAGCCTTGTACTCTTTGAACTTATCAAAGCACTCAGACTTGCGACGCATCAAGTAAATGTACCCATATCTCGAATAGTCGTCTATCAAAGAGATAAAATATTCGAAATCACCTCTTGCCTGGATAGTCATAGGCCCACACAAATCAGAGTGAACCAATTCCAACACATCTTTGGCTCTATACCCCTTTGCCTTAAAAGGTCTCTTGGTCATTTTTCCTTCTAAGCAAGACTCGCATGTCGGAAAATTTTCCACTACCAATGAACCCAAAAGTCCATCGACTATTAACCTTTGAATCTTACTTAAGTTAATATGACCCAATCTTAGATGTCAAAGATATGTTTGGTTCATTTTCGAAGGTTTTTTTCTCTTATTAGAATTAGAAGATGTGTTATTAATTTCCATTTGTTGCATCGTGAGAGTTATTGGATTAAGAGTATACAAATTGCCAACCAACGCACCAAAACAGATAACCGTCCTATTTTTCTTGACAATCACTTTGTCATCCAAAGAAACAGAATATCCATCCATAAATATTTTAGAAACTAAAATCAAGCTCTTTCTAAAACATGGTACATAAAGATAATTTTTCAAAATAAAAGTTTTATTCCTATCAAAAGGTAAATAAACATCTCCCACTGCAACAGCCGCCACTCTCGTAGCATTGCCCATGTAGACGGTGATCTCCCCTTCATGTAGTCGTCTGGTTTCTTGGAACCCCTGCAATGAATTGCAGAATTGATCAGTGGCTCCCGTATCTATACACAGGTACCGGTAGATAACATCGTTAAACATGTTTCGACAATTAATGAATAAGATATACCTTTATTGTTCTCCTTTCTGCGAGGACAGTCCACCTTCCAATGTTTAGACTGTTTGCATGAGAAACACTTGCCTTTTGGCTTCTTCACACCTGCCTGCGGCCCAACCCCTTGAGGTTGAATCACTTTCTTTGCCGAACCAACTTGTTTCTTCTTCTTCTTTCCGCCTTTCGGCTTAGGGGCAAAAACGTTTTCAGAAATGTGAACTTGAGAACTTTGACGAAATAGCCCTTCTGTCGCTTGGAGTTCTGTCAGAAGTTCCGCTAACGAATAAACCCTTTTGTTCATGTTGTAGTTCAGGTGGAACTGCTCAAAATTCTTGGGCAACGTTTGGAGAATGATATCGACATAGGTTTCCCCATCGATTTCAGCTCCAAGGACTTCCATTTCATTCAAATGAGTCATCATCTTGAGGATATGATCCCTTACGGGTGTCCCCTCAGTCATGGTGGTCGTCATTAAGTTTCTTATGGCCTCCTGCCTGATAGCCCGATTCTGGTGTCTGAAGAGTTCCTTGATATTAATCATCATGTCATATGCAGTGGGTATGGCTTGATGCTGATGTTGCAGCGCATTTGATATAGAAGCCAAAATATAACACTACGCCATCTCATCTGCCTTGACCCATTTCCTATGTCTCTCTATCTCCTCTTCACTAGAATCCTTATCAGGCACGCTAAGACAGACCTCAAGAAGTACGAACTTGTATTCTTCAGCAGTTAAGACAATGTCCAAGTTCCGTTTTCAATCAATATAATTTGGACCAGTAAGTTTGTTTTCTTTTAAAATAATAGCAAGAGGATTGAAAGTCATTTTGAAATTTTGAGAATCACAAAATAAAATATTTGGTCAAAATTTTAGAATTTAAAATAATATTGATTCCCCAAACAATATAATTTAAATTCACCAACACCTCAAAACACCGTGAATTTCGTATGCCACGATAGTGTGGACGTATATTAATTCAAACATTTGTAAGAGGAGGTTTTACCCATTAATTTTATTATCTTGTCAACCTAACTTTATGACAAATAAAATTAATAGTTGATTCATCTTCGGCCACACAAATAATAGCAGTGCCTATGATGGGGAGGATACTATTAAATGCGCCTAAGTATATACCATTACTTGATACTTAGTCCATTAATTAGGATTGTGCCCCTTCAGATGGAGAAGATCATACATACCTAAATAATTTCCTATAATCATCCATAGAGGAAGTTTGATCTAGTGATCCGCAAATAAACTCATCTGATATGGAGAAAGGCACTTAAAGCCAATGCGCAAGTTTGAATGCATCACTTACAAACCAGTAATGGAGATCGTGAGATTTATTTAAATAATCTCTCTTATTTAGTTATTTAAATTGAGGAATTTTAACATGCACACACATCACAGCACATAAACATAGCATCACAGCACACACAAACAACATATAAAGGCATTGAATATGAAAATAAAATTTCCAACTATTATGGCCTCATCCAACGCTGTCCTCCAATATGCCGCCAATGGATCAAGCCGTCGCGTCTATCTTGCTTCCTTTATCGTCGTGCCTTCGGTCCTCAAAATAGCACCACGCATAGCAAGGATACAAGCCGCAACAAAAAGAAATAAAAATTTACATTTATCGATCCTATATTTCACAAAGGAATTTACATGTAATGTAGATCGAACAGAATGTAAAAAAAAATAATAATACAGCGACCGACTGCATTTAATTATTACAATCATATACATAAAACAACCTCAACATGCCCGAGGGTTCAAATCATACACAATACACAAAAGGTCATAATAATTGGATCTATGATGCCTGCAACCACAGAGTTAATCTATCTTGTACATCCTACTATTATCCTGCTTAAGCTTATATACGAGTAGTGCATAATTTAACCGAAAACCAATCACACAGAGTCAGAAAACTCGCTCTGATACCACTTGAAGGCGCTGGAATTTCGTTCTGTTTAAATTTTTCTGTACAAAATTGTACCAGAACAGAACTTTTCCTAGCAACCCGCATGCTTGATCAGATATGTGTTTGATCAATCAAGCAAGTTCTTGACGGATCAAAGCACACTATGATCGAAGTATAAGATCGCTGGCCTCTTGTATTGATATTCAAAATCGATACAAAGAAAATTAAACTAATTACGTAGCGGAATTAAAAAACTAGTTGTACATTCCCTTTGTAGCTAAAGACCTTTTGATCTTCTGTCATATTCTTCTCTTCTTCTTGGACGTCGTATGAGCGACGATCTACCAAGACAACAACCACCCTTCCCTTCGTTTCTTCCAAACCACCGACCACCAAGAGAATAGCTAGGATGGGGCGCCTTCTCCTCTTCTTCATTCTCCTCTTCTTCCTTCTTGTCTTCTTCCTCATCTCCAAGCCATTACCCACCAAGGAGGAGGGGGCGCCGACCCTTAGCAATGAGAAGGGGGAGCCGACCCTTACCAAGGAGGAAGGGGGCATAAGCCCTTAGCAAGGAGGAGGGGAGTGCTAGCCCTTAGCAAGGAGGAAGGGGCGCTGGCCCTAGGTGGAGGAGGTGTGGCGCCGACCCTAGGTGGAAGAGATGTGGCCGACCCTAGTAAGGAAGAGATGTGGTCTTCCCTAGCAAGGAAAAGATGTGGTGGCACCGAAAACAAAACAACACCAACAACCGCTTGGATGGGTGGATGCGAGGCTTTATATAGAGGCTACAACAGAGACCTAGAGGAGGAATTGGTTTAGGCCTTCTGATGACCTTGGCCTTCCTGTGTTCGATCCGAATATCCAACTCAAGTCCATCAATAATAACTCATACCACTAAAGGGTTATTATTGAACTACCGCACCAATCCCATATTATAATATGGGCTTCTTCTTATCATGAGTGCGTTAATCTCTCTGTGTTTAAGATATCGTATGTCTGTTAATTAATTGAGTTACTGACAACTCAATTAATTAACATTTGATTCCAAGAGTAGTAGTGCAGTACCACTCAACTTTATTATCATGCTGGACTAAGTCCACCTGCAGGGTTTACATGAGCTCCTCAAGGGGACATCATCAGCCTAAATAATTAGGACACAAATTCCTTCTATAATCAACAACACACCATATAAACAGTACTATTTCTCAACTCATCGGACATATTGATTTAACGAATAAATCTCACCCATTGATAAGTTAAAGAAATAAATACTAAGTATACGTGCTTATTATTATATAGAGATTAAGAAGACGCACATCCATAATAACAGAGGTTCTATTTTTTTATATAGTCAGTACAAATCGAACAACCTCAAACGGTCATGCTCAATACACACATAGTGTACTAGTGTAATTTTATAGTCAAAACAGACTAATACCAAATTACACTACAACCGTTCTAATGGTTTGTCCCAATCCATCTTGGTTGTGAGCTACTATTTATAATTTATAAGAAACTGGTAACATGATCTTCTGTGTGACACCACACACCATGGTATCTACAATATAAATTAAATGGATAACTATATTGACATATATATAAATATAAAATGTAAACATTTGACCAAAGTAATTCTCATTTCAAAATATTTCAAAACAGATGTTCATGCAAAAACTAGACTTATAGTATACATCCTACCATCAGCTAATCAAACTTTTGTTTTGATATTAGAAAAGGTTCAAAGTTAAGATGTGTTGTTGTCCTAACAAGTTGAACTAAGTGTGCAAGAGAGTCCTAAGTGATCTTAGGTGGGCGGAAAGTCCTATCTGCGGTTAGACAGGTGGAAAGTGCTTATTGCGGTTAGACAAGTGGAAAACCCTTGCTACAGTTAGACAATAAAGTCCTGGTCTAAAGGACTGGGCAAAGTCTTGGCGGGCTGAGGACGTTAGGAGAAATCCTAGAGTCGAGTACTCTAAGTGAAAATTCTAGGGGTCACAGACACCAGGTGGAAGACTAGACGGGTAATGAATCAGACGTCCAACATAAAGTCTTGATGTCTCAGATGCTGAGCAAAATTCTAGACGGTTTGGAGGATCGGTTTGGTAAAAGGTAATCTCTCCTAAGAGGAGTAGGTGAGGACACGTTCCTCGAAAAGGGAATTATTGGGGTTGCAAGATTGCAAACATAGTCCTACATTAAAAATATATGGGAAAGATCATGAGTTTATAAGAAAAAGATATCTCCATTAGAATGAGGTATTTTGGGTAGAACCCAAGAGTAAAACCATGAGGGCTTAGATCCAAGGTGGACAATATCATACCATTATGGAGATATGTAAATTATTTTTAATCCTTCAATTGGTATTATAGCGAGGTCGTTCTTCACTGGACTAACCACCGGAAGAAGCATGAGTCAAAGTTATGATTCAAGATCGAACCATGTGGGTGAAATGTTGAATAAAGTAGGGAAGACTCTGAGCAGGTTAGTGACCTAATTCTTGAGGGGAGACCCTGAGTAGGTCAAGAGTGACTCGATGCTCTAGGGAAATCCCTTAACAAGTCAAGAGTGATTCGATACTTGAGGGGGACCCTGTGGTCCTTTATTTGAGGGGGGGATTGTTGGGATTGTAAAGTTGCAAATCTAATCCTACATTGAAAACCCATGAGAAAAATCATAGGTTTATAAGAAAAAGATATCTCTATTGGCATGAGACATTTTGGGTAGAACCCAAGAGTAAAACTATGAGGGCTTAGGCATAAAGTGAACAATATCATACTATTATGGTGATATCTAAATTCTTTTCGATCCTTTTGGAACAGTAGACGTCGGTCCAACCTAGAGTTTCAATGAAACTCAAAGTTATGACCAGACAATTCACAGGTTGTCAAAACTTATTATGTTTAATATATTATTGCCTGAACTAACTTTATTTTGTACGAAAAAGAGGTTGCAAAGATGTTGGTCCAGGCGCTCAGAAGGAATTCGACCTCTTGGAATCCAAGCGCCCAGAGTTGCTCCGGGTGCCTGATAAGGCTTCATCGAGGAATAGGCCCAGGTGAGTGCTTGGCCAGGCACCCGGGTGGTCTGCACTGATCGATGTCAGCGGTCCAGGCGTCTGGACGTGGATAAACTTTGAGGATGAAGTTTCAATGAGAGCTCGCCATGTCAGCATAGTCCAAGCACCCAGAAGGGGGTCTAGGCATTCAGACGGGGCTATAAAGAGGTTTCAATCAACAACTTTAAGACATCAATTCAAAGAAGTTTCTCTCTTGCGCGCTGCTCAGAAAACGCTTTCACGACACCCAAAAGCTGCTCTAACAAATGAAGGCTCACAACTTCAAATCTTTACAAGTTGTTGGAATAATTTTGTTTACAAATTTTATCATTATAGTTCTTATACATAATACTTGTAACCTTTCTTCGAGCTACTAGTGGATTATCCATCAAAAGCATTCAACAAGTGCGGGCCTTTGGGTAGAAGTCATCACAAGCTCTGAACCAAGTAAATCAAAGTATTAACGATTGTTGGTTTTACTTAACTTATATTCTGCTGTATTTCACTCGATCGTGTTTTAAAAATATGTGAAAGCCATGAGCGCTATTCACCCCACCCCTCTTCTAGCACTTTCGATCCTACAAAATAATATAAAATACTAGGCAAAAGAGGAATTCCATATACACGGAATAGTATAACAACCTTGCATAGTAACCTGAAGGAGTTGGGTACCAACTGTTGTAAGGGAATGTGAAAATATCTACAAACTTCAGAGAAAAAAGGATGAATAGGAAGTTATAGGCTGACATAGAATTGGTCTTTGAAGAAATGGAGGAAGCCATCCAGAGGCGAGCATAGGCAGAAGGGATTACGATTTTGTAATCGTCAGGAATATGGTAGGTCATCATCATTTGATCGACCTTGTCACCGTTGAAATCGGACTCGTGTAGGTATACCATAGCCCGAGGACAATCGAGGGGGAGAGAAGGAGAACGTGTCATGGGACAAAGATGGAAATCAAAGATCGAAAAGGAAGAAGGAAAAAGAACTTACTGGAGGAAGATCACCGGTGAGAAAGAAGGAAGCAGTGGAGATGACAACGAGAAAGAAGGAAACAACAAGAGGTGAAGAAAGAAATTAAGGGTTTAAAAATCTTGTTGATGATTGCCCAAAGTCGTCCGTTCAAGAGCTTTGGAAAACAAGGCTTAATCTTGGTCGTTGATTTTGAAAAGGCAGCCATCACATTAAATGTCAGGCTCTAGAGGAGTCCATGCCAGACAAAAATCCGGCAGCATCTCACCTGTACGGGTGACAATCTGAAACAATAAATACATATATACTCAACATATAAACATAATCCATAGCCCACACGGTTGGATATAAGCACACAACCACGCAGTTTACATCATCAGCCCACTCGGCTGGAACAAAATAGGCACACAACCATACAGTATAATAACAACTCACACGGCTGGAATAAGATAAACGCAGCGGAAAACAGAAAATAATACGAACGTAAAACCAACAACGACACTAACAAAAATACCTGCAATCACCAGACTTGACTCCAAAATTCACATCGACTTATTGAAAAGTAAAAATAACAAAACCCAAAAAAGAAACTATCCTCGAGTGTGACGTAGGACCCAGGACTAGCAGCCGGCATCTCTCCAAGCATCCATGACTCATCTACCTGTTACCTGGCGAAAGAAAACAAATTTACGAGGTGGTGAGTATTGGAACTCAGCAGGTAAGGAAAGATAGTGCATGAACATAATATACAAATAGAAAGTGGGCCAAGAGTATACAGTCTCATAAGAGGAAATAGCAGATACTACAATAGAATCAAAATAAATGCTCATACCTGAAACCATATCCTAGGCTAGGTATAGTAGATCAGAACTGGTACTAATCTGCTACAGTACTGCTCATAACTACAGAGGTAATAAGCAAGGTATATACAAATTTCCAATGACTAAACATCTACGATGAGAATATATCTCAACACAAGTAAGCATATCAGCATATGTGAACAACAACAGTAAGTAAGCAATAACAGCATATATAGACAGCAGCAGCCAAAACAAATATAATAACAACAGCGTATGCACGAATGGTCACTCCCGCCCACCTCTCTACACCATGACCCCTGTATGGTCGAGAGGCCCGGTCAGTGACAGACTATACACCACTCCAGCGACCACTCTCACGAGTGGCCGAGGGGACAGTTGTATAGTAGCTAACTAGCTACATCTGCGACGGGGTCCCTGCTACTCATAACTCCAGCTACCACTCTCCATGAGTGGTCGAGTGCGGCACGATAGGACAAGCGGCATAAAATCTAGCTACCACTCTCTCGAGTGGCCGAGGATGCGACCCTGGTCAATGACTCTCTCGACCGCAAGGGAGAATTGGTCGTAGACATGCATGCCATGACATGATGCGCCAAATGCAACAATCATCATACAAATATAAACAAAATTAGGTATACCACATGAAGCCAGCATGCTCATTATAGTACACAATAAACAACAGTTAAAGCATACAAACATGGTATCTAATATCTGCTACTTATCATGGACAACAACAAGAGACTGTATAGATATGGAAACGAATATCTCAAAGATCATGTGGAAGTATCAAGCGCAGGAAAAATAAGAGTGGAGTCAAGGTAAATAGTCCTTATCCAAAATAATTCATGCACTAAGCTCAAAGTACTAAAAGAAAACAAAGCAAGAAGTACCCACCTTTAACAGTAGATCATGTCAAGTACTCGCACGTGGAGACGCTCGTCCCGAACCCAATTCCTGCGATCACATAGTGTATGATATAACTAAACAAGTATGAACTAGTTAGCTATATCCATCATAAACCAAATAGCTAACTTAACCCTAATCTGATAGTTAACCAATCTCATTAATCCTGTTAGGTTTAACTCAATACATAACCTTCATTAGATTAGGTTTAATCCTCCTAATATCCTGATAATGATCATGATATCATCCAAATTTACCTAACTAGAGAAATCAACTAATTAATCAATCTAGACAATAATCTGATAAACCCAACGAAATCTGTTAAGAAGAGATCATCCTTAATAGAAATTCAAAGAGAAGGTCACTGAAACAAGCTCACCTGAGTGTTTGAATCATGATCAAATACTGCAACTTTTGCAATCGCTCAATCCTATTGATACCAGACTTAGAAATGAATCACCCATATCCATGGATTGCCCTCACATCCAACAGGTCAAGCAATTAAGATTGGTAAAATCTCAGAAATTAGGAACATAACTTACCTCAATGTATGAACAACAAATTAGATGCATACATCCCAGCAAGAACACCTAATCAGCCACTCTAAATCTGAATGCCCCAGCTGATGGTTTGTTACTCTCCTTCAGCGATCACTGATGACACAATAGCTTCTGGTTACGATGATGTGGTGGCCTAGGGTCGAAGAGAGGCCAACAGAGGTGAGGCACCCGACTGTTTGCCACTGTCCAATGGAGAAAGGAGAGAGTTGGTGGTGATCAGCAGGGGTCGACTCATGCCCATGTTGAGATTGGATCGGGAAAAAGGGCGGCGACGCTAGGTTGCTCGTGTGGACTATCATCGGCGTCCAAGATCATCCGGCGGGTGGGGTCACGGTCCTACGGACACGGACGTCGCACGGGCTCGGCGGTCGCAAGGTTGCGGCAACCGCGCGGAGGCAACGATCGTGAGGAGCCGGCGGTCGTGCGGAGGCTCGGGGAGGAGGAGAGGCCAGCGGCGCGAGATGAGAAGGGAAAGGGGAGGGGTCGCCTGCGTGAGGAGTTTAGGGCAGGGGGAGAAGCTCGGCGCTGGAGGGGGAAAAAGCAGGTGTCGGGTAGGATATTAGGGTTGGAGGGATTTTATAACAAATACTTAGGTTTAGTGCAATTAAATCCTAAGTTGATTTCTTAATCAACTCCTACTTCCGGGTATTCCTAATAGGCTTTTATCGGCCTCATTAGTGCATCCCCTCTAAATACATCATACGAGGTCCAATTAAATCTTAGAAAATTTCTAAAAATTTCTAAAAATTCATTAAGGTTTTTCGTCCATTAAACCTTATTATTTAATTATATTTGTTGTCATATTTTACATTCTTCCCCACTAATAAAAATTTGGTCCCTAAATTTACTTCTCAACTCAGGGATCCTTATATGAGAGTAACAACCAAACAACATACTCACATACTAGTCCCTTTCCATAATTGCTATATATACAGGGAGCCTTAGACCTATGAAAGAGTATGTCAATCTCCTACTGATCAGGCTAATAAGAGTAAATCAGTTCTCTACTAACCAAACCAACGCGAGTAAATCGATACTCTATACATCGGGTCCATAAAATATTTAGGGCACTGTAAACCTAAATAGCAATATCAAAGACTCTTCATGTCCGTACAATAAACATACCCAAACATAAGATCACTAGCATAAAGTCTGTAATCTAACTTTCAACTAAAATTACCAACTCCATAAATATCAAGGCATTATACTCTTTAAGTTACTATCAACATCAAAGACTAAATAATAGACCATCAAGTCTAATATCCACTAATAGATCATCAAAAGACAACATATCATCATATCTGATTTAACCAATGACTGACATCACAAATCATACATGGTATAAACATATGGTATAACAACTAAACAAGTACACATGGTATAAACAACTAACCAAGTACTAACAAAAGTGTATGATAACGGTATACCACATACCTCCTATAGCCTGGAGATTCCTGTCGCTGCCTAGTCACACAACTCGAGAGTCACATCGAGGAATCAACTTACAAAGGGAAAACAAAACAATCAGAACACCGAAAATCATAAATCAAAATAAGATCGAAATTTCAAAACACAAAACACAGCATTTGACTCGAACCACGCTCTGATACCACTAAATTGTCACGCCCCCAGAGGAGTCCATGCCAGACAAAAATTAGGCAGTATCTCCCTTGTATGGGTGACAATCTGAAACAATAAATACATACATACTCAACATATAAACATAATCCACAGCCCACACGGCTAGTTATAAGCACACAACCACGCAGTTTATATCATCAGCTCACTCGGCTGGAAAAAAATAGGCACACAACCACACAGTATAATAACATCCCACACGGCTGGAACAAGATAAATGCAGCGGAAAACATAAAATAATATGAACGTAAGACCAACAACGGCACTAACAAAAATACCTGCAATCACCAGACTTGACTCCACAATTCACATCGACTTATTGAAAAGTAAAAATAACAAAACCCAAAAAAGAAACTATCCTCAAGTGTGACGTAGGACCCAGGACTAGCAGCCGACATCTCTCCAAGCATCCATGACTCATCTACCTGTTACCTGGCGAAAGAAAACCAATTTGCGAGGTGGTGAGTATTGGAACTCAGCGGGTAAGGAAAGATAGTGCATGAACATAATATACAAATAGAAAGAGGGCCAAGAGTATACAGTCTCATAAGAGGAAATAGCAGATACTACAATAGAATCAAAATAAATGCTCATACCTGAAACCATATCCTAGGCTAGGTATAGTAGATCAGAACTGGTACTAATCTGCTACAGTACTGCTCATAACTACAGAGGTAATAAGCAAGGTATATACAAATTTCCAATGACTAAACATCTACGATGAGAATATATCTCAATACAAGTAAGCATATCAGCATATGTGAACAACAACAGTAAGTAAGCAATAACAGAATATATAGACAGCAGCAGCCAAAACAAATATAATAACAACAGCGTATGCATGGATGGTCACTCCCGCCCACCTCTCTACACCATAACCCCTGTATGGTCGAGAGGCCCGGTCAGTGACAGACTGTACACCACTCCAGCTACCACTCTCACGAGTGGCCGAGGGGACAGTTGTATAGTAGCTAACTAGCTACATCTGCGACGGGGTCCCTGCTGCTCATAACTCCAGCTACCACTCTCCATGAGTGGTCGAGTGCGGCACGACAGGACAAGTGGCATAAAATCTAGCTACCACTCTCTCGAGTGGCCGAGGATGCGACCCTGGTCAACAACTCTCTCGACCGCAAGGGAGAATTGGTCGTAGACATGCATGCCATGACATGATGCGCCAAATGCAACAATCATCATACAAATATAAACAAAATTAGGTATACCACATGAAGCCAGCATGCTCATTATAGTACATAATAAACAACAGTTAAAGCATACAAACATGGTATCTAATATCTGCTACTTATCATGGACAACAACAAGAGACTGTATAGATATGGAAACGAATTATATCTCAAAGATCATGTGGAAGTATCAAGCGCAGGAAAAATAAGAGTGGAGTCAAGGTAAATAGTCCTTATCCAAAATAATTCATGCAATAAGCTCAAAGTACTAAAAGAAAACAAAGCAAGAAGTACCCGCCTTTAACAGTAGATCATGTCAAGTACTCCCACGTCGAGACGCTCGTCCCGAACCCAATTCCTGCGATCACATAGTGTATGATATAACTAAACAAGTATGAACTAGTTAGCTATATCCATCATAAACCAAATAGCTAAACTTAACCCTAATATGATAGTTAACAAATCTCATTAATCCTGTTAGGTTCAACTCAATACATAACCTTCATTAGATTAGGTTTAATCCTTCTAATATCCTGATAATGATCATGATATTATCCAAATTAACCTAACTAGAGAAATCAACTAATTAATCAATCTAGACAATAATCTGATAAACCCAACGAAATCTGTTAAGAAGAGATCATCCTTAATAGAAATTCAAAGGGAAGGTCACTGAAACAAGCTCACCTGAGTGTTTGAACCATGATCAAATACTACAACTTTTGCAACCGCTCAATCCTATTGATACCAGACTTAGAAATTAATCACCCATATCCATGGATTGCCCTCACATCCGACAGGTCAAGCAATTAAGATTGGTAAAATCTTAGAAATTAGGAACATAACTTACCTCAATGTATGAACAACAAATTAGATGCATACATCCCAGCAAGAACACCTAATCAGCCACTCTAAATCTGAATGCCCCAGCTGATGGTTTGTTGCTCTCCTTCAACGATCACTGATGACACAATAGCTTCTAGTTACGATGATGTGGTGGCCTAGGGTCGAAGAGAGGCCAACAGAGGTGAGGCACCCGACTGGTTGTCATTGTCCAACGGAGAAAGGAGAGATTTGGTGGTGTTCGGCAGGGGTCGACTCATGCCCATGTTGAGATTGGATCGGGCAAAAGGGCGGCGACGCTAGGTGGCTCATGTGGACTATCATCGGCGTCCAAGATCATCCAGCGGGTGGGGTCGCGGTCGTGCGGACACGGGCGTCGCACGGGCTCGGCGGTCGCGAGGTTGCAGCGACCGCGCGGAGGCAACGATCGTGAGGAGCCGGCGGTCGTGTGGAGGCTCGGGGAGGAGGAGAGGCCAGCGGCGCGAGAATAGAAGGGAAAGGGGAGGGGTCGGCTGCGTGAGGAGTTTAGGGCAGGGGGAGAAGCTCGGCGCTGGAGGGGGAAAAAGGAGGTGTCAGGTAGGTTATTAGGGTTGGAGGGATTTTATAACAAATTCTTAGGTTTAGTGCAATTAAACCCTAAGTTGATTCCTTAATCAACTCCTACTTCCGGGTATTCCTAACAGGCTTTTATCGGCCCCATTAGTGCATCCCCTCTAAATACATCATATGAGCTCCAATTAAATCTTAGAAAATTTCTAAAAATTCCATTAAGATTTTTCGTCCATTAACCCTTATTATTTAGCTATATTTGTTATCGTATTTTACATTAAATCCCAACAGTCACCTATCACATCACACATGCGGCGGTAGAGGATTGTGACACATGACACTCCGCCACAGGTGGCATTAATGAGGGATGGAAGCGTATAATTAAAAGACATGGTTGGCGTGCTTTACATTAATGGCCAGAGATTTGAACGGTTTCTGAGAAATTATGGTGATGTTAGTGGTAATTAAAAAGCACTAAGTGAGGGTGATCACTCAGAAAAGTGATCAAAAAGAAGTTAAAAAATGAGTAAGTGTCATTCATGTCGGATCTGAGCGGCATGAATCTCGGAGTATGTGTGGTCGATCGAGAGAGAGATCAGAAAGAAGTTAAAAAATGACTAAGTGTCGTTCATGTCGGATCCGAGCGGCATCAATCTTGGAGTATAAGTGGTCGATCGAGAGAGAGATCAGAAAGAAGTTTAAAAAACGACTAAGTGTCGTTCATGTCGGATCTGAGCAACATCAACCTCAGAGTATAAGTGGTCGATCAAGAGAGAGATCAGATAGAAGTTCAAAAATGACCAAGTGTCATTCATGTCAGTTCTGAGTGGCATTAATATTGGAGAAGAGATCAGTTTCCTGGAAAGCGGTAAGAATAGTGACTTTCATAGCCGAGCGGCGACTCTAAATCCTAGTACGTTCGGTCAGGAAGAAATCAACTTCTTGATGACAAGCAGGAGCGACGATTATCATAGTCGAGCGGCGGCTCTAAACACTAGTATGTCTGGTCGGGGAGAAGTGAACTTCTTAACAAATAGCAAAAATAGTGAATGTTATAGCCAAGCGACCACTCTAAACCCTAGAACACCCAATCAGAAAAAAGAGTTGCAGAACATACTAATTGTCCAATCAGTCAACATCTTTCGACTAGACTTGAGGGGAAGACTTGTGATATGATGATGAAGAGCGACCCCACCAAAGATGGGTCAAAGCTGGGAAGAGTGGCTGATGTGGATGTCAAAGTCAAAATAGTTAAAATCCCTGGATCACAGATCAGGCAAGGTTGGTCGAATGAGCCTCCAAGGTTGATCGGAAGTAACCGGCCGAACGACCATCCTCTGAAAGCTTGTAATTGGGGTAAAGAGACAAACCGTAAATCCCCCGACCCATCGTCCCCATGGAGTGGGCGGCGTGTCCAGTCGGACAAAAGGTAACCCTCCAACAACAACACAACCGAGTGAAGGAAAATAGCTCTATTCAGTACGACCGAGCTGGGACGTCCCTACAGAGCTGCGTCTGGTTGGCATACAGTAGGACCCACCTACATAGCTCATCGTACCCTTTTGGAGGTTTGTGTCATTGACAATAGAGTATGTCCAGCAGACAAATCATACTTTAGAAGCTTCCAGCCTGTCATATCAGATATTTACATTCCTACTTAAGGAAAGGTGTTAGATACATTGACACTATAAAAGGGGGTACATACTTGTCATATTTACGTTCCTACTTGTCTTTTCCTAGGATGCTTGGGAAAATGTACATACGCCTTGAGATGCATGCATAGCGATACATTGACATTATAAAAGGGGTTTTTCATTCACAGGTGGAGGTATGTGATATCTTATTCCACACACTTTAGCTATAGTTTTTTCTACTATTCTTTACTAAATTGAAGACTAACTTGAGTGTTGGAGGATCAACACCGAGAATCTCTTCCTGTCTCGGCACTAACACTCCTGATTTTATAGGATAGCAAGGAGTCTCCATCAAGTCAACCGTAGAGCCACATTCTTATCCTACCATCTTTTTCGATTTTGGATAGGATGAATACCCTGTTAAATAGTTGAGACACTCTTTTAAATCAATGTACATTTTCAAATAGGTATAGATATATCTTCAAGTAAATACACCTTTGATTATCTACCCACCCCTAAACTAGACATCTCTTTTAGTTTAAGCACTTCTTCAAATATATACATCGTTTTCCATAGTTTAGGGCATCCGTTCAATAAGTATATTCTTTTCAATAGTATAAATATTCTTTTGAGTAGAAGTGTCATTTTAAGTAGTTTAGGCATCCGGTTTAGATAAACACTTGTAGTATAGGCGCAAGCGCTTTAGACATCCATTTAGATAGTCAACAACTCTTCAATTACCTAACACAATTCTTCAAATAGTCGGTCATCCTTTCAAGTTAGTCGCATTGATGCATAGCTATCAGACTAGTTGACACATCTCTTTGTATAGTTAAACCACCATTTTTAGGTTGGTCATTTCTATAGCAGTTATTGGATTTTACCTATTCACCTCTTTACATAATTAGTACATCTCCCTTTCAAGTTAGTCATAAAGTTTAATAGATGTTAGAATCTTCATCTCTTTAAGATGATACCTAGATTCTTATAATTTATCGATAATTTTTGTATTGACATAGGAGGATTCTAAATTTTAAAATCTAACAAATATTCAACATTTTAAAAAATTTACAAATGAGTAAAGAAAAACTAAGTAACCTCTTATAGGATGGAAAGACAAGCTCACGAGGTATAAACAAGAATTTTTAGGAAATAACGGGCTTTAGTGACTAAAATTGAGTGCAACATAAAACTTCTTTAGTCCAAAAAATGGAAGCCCAATTTCATGGGGTGCCGCCATAATCAAATTCTAATTGGAATAACTCGTTGCCCATGAGATGGATTGTCTTGATCCGATTAAATTTCAAATTTCTTTATAAATTATTATTATTATTATTATTATTATTATTATCATCATCATCATCATCTAAATATTCGGTTCGTATGATCCAATTAAAAAGATTAATTTGATTTTTTTTAATTTTCTATCCACTATTAACATAAATTGAGAAACTTGGAGAGTCATATTTACATTTAAACACAAAGTTTTTATTTAATCCAGATATGTTAAGTATATATCATTCTGAAATGATCGATTAACTTTCTAATAAGTTATTTCATAGTAGTTCCATTTATTACTTTATTGTGAAAGACTCGATCAACCCGTTTTATCATAAGTACCTCTTCTCTTATATTGCTTCTACTAAGTAGGATTCGCCAATGGATTCAAGTCAATGATTTGAAAACTTCCTTTCCTTAATCTTGATTCATACAAAAATGCAGAAAGATATGAGGGAAGAAGAATCGACATATAGAAAATAATTTTAATTTTTTAGTATTGTCCCTATTTTTATTTTTTTAGTGGGACAACACTCTAATATTTTTATGATTTTATATACTTTTAGGGGTATTCACAAAAAATTGAGGTGGGACAACTGTTTTACCAAAGTTATACATGGCCCTACCCATTGTTGTGTGCGTAATATAATAAATGAACGCATGCGGATAACAAACTTTCTTGTAATGAACTCTACTTTGTAAAAAATTAATTTAATTCTTTTACATCATATATTAAACTGATAAAAATAAATACTACACTTAATCTTAACCAAAAGATCTCTCATAAATTAGGTAAGACTATATTTAATCTTAGCTAAAAGTCCGTCCCTAAATTGGATAAAGGGTGAGACCCAACAAGTTACTATAACGGATTCCCTCTTATAAAAAATTAAGGTGACGTTTGATTCTTTCCTATGAATCGGAATGAGAATAAAAATCATAGTTTTATGGAATGAGAATGAGTATGAATATAGATATCACTCTTAAAAATAATGTTTGATTAGTTGAATATTTTCTAACGGAATAAACTAAAATTTCCTTTTTTACCTTAGAAAAAAATAAGAGAAAAAATTAGATGTAAGAGAAAGTTGAATGTAAAAGAAAAATTTGATGAGAAAGAAAGTGTGATAGAGAGAAAATATAATAGGAAAGAATAAAGGGAGAGAAAGTGTGATGAGAAAAAAATGAGGAAAGAGAATGTGATGGGAGAGTATAATGAGAGAGGATGAGGAGAGATAAAATATGATGAGAGAGAAAGTGTGATGGGAGAGAATGAAGAGAAAGAAAGTGTGATGAGAAAAAATAAGGAGAGAGAATGTGATCGGAGAGATTGAGGAGAGAGAAAGTATAATGACAGAGAAAGTGTGATGAGGAAAAATGAGTAAATAGAGTGTGATGGAAGAAAAGTATGATGAGAGAGGAGGAGGAGAAAGAAAGTGTGATGGGAGAGAATGAAAAAAGAAAAAGTATGATGAGAGAAAATGAGAAAGCAGAGTGTGTGATGAGAGAGATTGAGAAGAGAGAAAGTATGATGAAAGAGAAAACATGATAGGAGAGAAAGCATGATAAGAGAGGATGAGCAGAGAGGAAGTGTAATAAGAGAGAATGAGGAGAGAGAAAGTACAAAATGAGGAGAGAGTGTATGGTGGGAGAGATTGAGGAGAGAGAAAATATGATATGAGAAAAGTGTGATGATAAAATGAGGGGTGAGAAAGTATAATGAGAGAGAACAATGAGAGAAAAAGTGATATGAAAGAAAAATTGAACAAATATATTAAGGGTATTTTCGTCCAAAACTTAACTCATTTTCATTCCCATCAAAATCCAAAAGAGGAGTTGAGTTTTTAGATTTTATTCTAAAATTTTAATTCTATTCTCATTAATTAAACACAAGGTTTGGGAATAAATTTATTTTCTCATTCTCAAACCCTAAATCAAACGGCACTTAATTTAGTATTATACTTGATCTTAACTAAAAATTGAGAATAATATATTTTCTATTTTAAATTTATGATTGATTAATGAAAAAAATTTATAATAATATGTTAGAGCTAAATCCCAAATTCTAAATTAATGATTATTCAATAATCCTATACTGTAACTGAGTTTCAACTTTAAATCACTAATCCATAGTTTATAAAAAATATTAATAAAATTTGAAATTATTTTTAAATTTCACCTCAGCCTCTTCCCCACAACTTCTCCCTCAGCCTCTTCATCGCAACTTGGCTTCTTTCCTTGAGTGTCGCCTTGAAGACTATCCCGTAAGTGTTCTTCCCCATGATCTCCGTCGTGGCACAGAGGAGGTCGTCAGCCGCAAAGACCAGCAGACTGTCGAAATGGGCCAGCTTTCCTCCGATATCACCACCAGATTCCGCCTTAGTGCCAGCTGCAGGCCTGGACTTCTCGCCGGAGCTAGCCGCCTCCTCTCCAGTAGCCATAGTACTCTGATTGCTCGTTGCAGACGTCGCTCCTTTCCGTTCTCTTCCTCGAGTTTACTTTATTTCCTTCGTCTTTCCATTCCCTTTCCCTAGGGAAATATTTCCATGGTGGATTCCTTACTCTACTCTACTCAATCCACGCCTCCGGTAAAATGCATACTATCCCACCGTAGACCGAGGCAAGGAGGCCATAGATCATCTTCAATCTCCGTCAGCTTCTTTAATCAATTTAATTTAATAGTAGACATTAACACAATTAATTAAAGCCACCAGTTCTTGGATGCAACTTTCCCTAATTTCCATCGACAACGGGAGAAGAAGCTAAGCAATAGCCAATGGAGTGGAGCGGATCCTTCCTTACCGGAAATCCTAATCTCTCCAGTTTAGTTTTAGCCTCTGGTTGTTTTCGATCGTCTCTGCCTTCGCCGATTTGTCTTAGGAACGTTCCGATGATACCAATGAGATTGCTAGTATTGGAGGTGGGAAGGCTTGAATCTGGTTCGTCGTTGTCTCATGGATTGATGGGGTTTGATAACTGCGTGAAAATGAAGAGCGAGGATGGGTTGAAGAAGAGCAACTACTGATGGTGGGCATGTAGTACTTCATGAGATAGATGGAGAATGTCGTGTGTTATGATTTCTCAGATTTGTGGTCATATCACTCAGATATGTGTGTTTTTCCCCAAATTATTTTGTATTTTTTGGGCAGTTCTTAACTATCCTAGAAAAAGGGATTTTGTGAAGGTGATTGTAAGCTAAGCTAGAAGCTAGGTTGTTGCTTCCTCGCCCATTTTCCTGTCATCCTTGGCTAATTCTATAAGACTATACATGTTAGAGTTTGGAATATCATGATTGAAAAGTTAGTAATATCAAGTAGGATGATTAGAAAAGATAAAATAAAGAAATACTACTATTTGGCATCAATTAGGTGTAGCTTCAATAAACAAGGAATATGAGAGATACTAGTTCATGTTCAAGGAAGACCATTGATTTTGTAGATAGACAAACTAAATCAATGAAAATTAGAAGGTGCCAAGTAGAGGAAGAACTATATATGACAGCATAGGACTCATCTTATGATGTTATAGCTATCCGAGGTCTGGTTGAAGATTACTTGTGTCTTAATTTGAAACCTTTTGTCTAACACCTGCCATGATATTCATCCATTTCTTTCCTAGATGTCTGACTCAATTATTTTCCTGAGTGAGAAATAAACATAAACCTGTTGTGAATTCTTAACATCTGTCAAGCTCTTTTCATCAAACCACGCAATAGTCTATCAGGGGTAAGGATATCTAAAAAGTGAAATGCTATCATTCATAGGAAAACCCTTTGGATGCTGATAGGTTAGCTGATTGAGTCTTTGCTATTTTAGAGCTTCATGCATTATTGTATAGCTGGAATGCATACTTGATTGATCATTTCACTATTTCATCATTCCCTAGGTATGACTCAAGGTAAGCTTGTATGCTTTGCAAAGAAAATGAGGTTCGTCTTAAATAGAGAAGGAAAAGGTTCTCCGGGTGCTCTGAGGGCCCCATCGTCGAGATGTCTTTTTCTCAGATAAGATCGACTCTTGTGAGGTGTTAAAGACTACACCTAGTGCTTCTTCTTTACAGCTCAGACTTTTATAAAGTTGGACACGTTCACACACCAAGTGCTTATTACTTTTTACAAAGTAGGACACATTCATACTTTCTTTACATGAAGTAAAGATTCCCGGTCACTTCAGACCTTAAAGTTATTCATTCGCCATACCACATCATTTAGTAGGTTGGTAGCTTATTCCAGTTGGTGGTCTACTCGCCTAGTGATGGAATGCCATCCGGACCACCAATTATCTCTGGTACTGAGGTGCTGACATTCTGGTAGCTTGAGTGAGTGCAGTATTTGTAACTGTTGTACGACATTTGTTGCTTGAATAGCTACTCGTTGTTGGAGCTGGTGAAGTTCTTCTCTTATTCATTCATCTTCATTTAGAGAGATAGGGTATTGCCTTTGCAGTAGTCTTTGGTATTGTTCAGCCAACTGGAGAGGTTGTTGATAATCTTCACAATCTCCTTCTTTGCTTCCTGGTTGGGTTGTGATTGCACTTCCTTCATTGCTTGAGGAATTAACTCTAATCTGCCAAGGATTTGTTCGGGCCATTCTGAAATAACAAGAGAATTTATTAGTCTTGATAGAGCATCAGCTAGTTGGTTATCCTTGTCGTTAATATGCTTAAAGGAAATAGGAATGCCAGTCCTTGTAATGTAATCTGTGAAGGCAAGCCATCGAATTCGGGATGGTTTATTTGAAGCTGTTTTACCAAAGAAGCTTATGATGGCTTGACAGTCAGTATGGATTACTAATTCCTTTTTATCCAGATAATAAATTTTTAGGGCTTTCAACGTATTCATTATCGCATGTATTTCAGGAAATATGGTAGACTTAATGGGAGAGTATTTTCCACTAGAATAAGCGCAGACTTTTTCAGATGATTTTGGATCAAACTTGCACTTCTTCCATTTATAGATGCCGCCCCATCCTTCTAGACAACCGTCAGTTTCTAGAACAATAAAATAATCTTCTTGAGGAACTTCAAGTGGTGGAAGATTACAAACTATTTCTTTAATCTTTTTAACTAGTGACCAGTCCTGGAAGTTTATCCTTTTATCTCCAGTAGGACTAGTTTTTGCATACAATGGTCCGAGTAATCACCCGAGGTTTGGGATATTATTCCTTGCATAATTTAAGATACCCAACCATGATCTCATACCTTTCTTTGTCATTAAATCCTCATCCTGGAATTCTGTAATCTTTGTTATAATATGTGGTTGAAGCTTAATTTTTCGATTACCCAGAACGACTCCAAGGAATTTAATTTCTGGAACTGCAATCTTCATTTTTGAAGGGCTCAGAATTAGACCATTTTGCTTACATATATCAAGAATAATCTGCAAATGCTTGGCATGTTCTGTTTCATTCTTAGAGAATACCAGAATATCATCTATGTATACAGCAATAAATTCTTCTTTTCCACGGAAACAGTTATCCATTTTTCTTTGAAAAATAGCAGGCGCGTTCTTTAGTCCAAATGACATTACTAGCCATTCAAACAGACCATCAGGGACCCAGAAAGCGATCCATTGATAGAGTTCGGGTGCATTGCGACTTGATGAAAGCCACTCTTTAAATAAAATTTTGAGTAAATAGTACTAGTACTGACCTTTGGGAGGATAGTATTGATTCCAGGTAGGTTGTATTGGTCTTTATTGGTAAGATCGTTTAGCCTTTTGTAATTAAATACCATATGCTCTTTACCTTTTACTTCTTTCCCAATTGTAGGGTCAATAGTTGTTCCAGAGTTGACTATAATAGTAGTCGTTCTATGACGACTCTTGCTAGGTCGGATAATTTTTAACTTCAATAATGCTTCAATGTGCTTTGTGAAGGTAGCCTTTTGATTAGGAGTTAGGTGCTTAATGGGCCGATCTTCTATGATGAAATCCGGGTTCTTAATATCCAAATAGCATAGCACCTTGTTTTTGGACCAGTGCTGTAGAGGGTTTTCCCCTACAAAACATTGATTCTGTAACTCCTTTAATAATGGGTCAAATTTTTCAATGAAAGTCCCTGAGGATGTCCCAATAGAATAATATACAATTCCTTTAATATGTAAATACTCTTCTTCTTCAAGATCAAGTTCTTGAATAGCAGGGGCTACTCCTGCAGTAGGGAGAGTATTGATAATGGTCAAGTTTTTATAAAATATGACAACATTACCTTCAATCCTAACACCACCATTCATTGACTTGATAAAATTGCATCCGATGATCATTTGTATTTTGTCTCCCAAAATCATGGGAAAACTATATGTATATGGGATACGAAAATGATTATCCCCAATCATCATTCTTCCGGACTTGATTTTGAACTTTGCTGTTTGCTGGGAATTTACCTCGCTAAAATGTACTAAGAAAGTGTTTTCTTCTAGCTCCTCCTTTGGAACAGAGTTTTGATCAACACAGCATGTGGTTGCCCTTGTATCTAATATTGCTTTTAATGAAAACTTTGGAATTCCAGGAATCTCCATTTCCACATGCAGATTGTATAGCACGTTTTTCACCAATCGAGGGTTTTTTTTACTGAGGATACCTTTTCAGTTATTTCTGAATATAACATATTAGCGACATCCTCTTCTGATGTTATAACAACATCTTGGTTTAACTTCTCATAATCCTTCTGAAGATCTTTTTCTAATATTAATTGTTCATATAGATCTTTATAATAGGTAACTTCTTTCTAGAGTCATTCTATTTCGATGTCGCACCAAGATGTATATCTTTGTTGCTCCTGTAAAAGTTTATTAGGAAAAAATGGTGTTGAAGTAGCAGGTAGAAATGGTACCTTTTTGCCGAAATAATAAGGACCACATAAATTGCATGAAGTGATTAAACACTTAGAGCAGTGTGTTCTAGCTCTTTTTAGAGTCTCCCTTTTGCATCCAGTGCATACTGTTGGTTGTGGCGGAAAAATATTATCATTGGCTTGCCACTCATGTTGCCAATTATACTACTCATCAGTAACTTTTATCATCCTGTAAAAGTTTATTAGGAAAAAATGGTGTTGAAGTAGCAGGTAGAAATGGTACCTTTTTGCCGAAATAATAAGGACCACATAAATTTCATGAAGTGATTAAACACTTAGAGCAGTGTGTTCTGGCTCTTTTTAGAGTCTCCCTTTTGCATCCAGTGCATACTGTTGGTTGTGGCGGAAAAATATTATCATTGGCTTGCCACTCATGTTGCCAATTATACTACTCATCAGTAACTTTTATCTGAGGTCTATAACCTCCATCAATTTGTTCAATCATAAAAAGATTTTTAGAAAAGGTAAGAGTTTGGATTGACCTTTGTAGATCTTCGATATCTTCCTCCCCTTCAGAAATGCTAAAGATCGCATCACTTTGATCTTCTCCTTCTTGGACAGATAATATATCACAGTCGTCAGGAATATCTAGCTGTTCAAACATAACCACCCTTTTGGAGCTTCTTTTGTCATTTGGACACTCCCTTGCAAAGTGTCCTTCTTGACCGCAAAGATAACACTTACACTTTTTATTTTTCAGTAAGTGTTTTCGCTTTTCAATACACGCATGGGTGTTATGCGTCTTGCCTTTATATGTCTTGCTTCTCCGAATGCCAAACTTTTTCTGTCCTTGGTTTTTATAATACCATGGTATAGGTATTTGGCTACAGAATGAAAGGTCTTTTAATGATCTTTTGAAGGCAGCATCTTTGCATTCTTGTTCCAAAAATTTATAGGAAAAAAGTACTCTTGTGATAATGCCTATTGTTAAACTAGTATATTTTGCTTCAAAGGCTGCCTTTATTCTGGCTCCGAGATGATCGGGCATTTTAAACCAAAATTTTTCAAATAATTTAGGCCCAGTATAAAGTCTAGCAGTTTTGGAAGCTAACCTCATATAGTCATTCATGTATTGAACTATATTCTTGACATTTTCGCAGGATAATTTTTCTAGGCTTCGATATACTTCATCATGTATTACGGTAGAGCCTTGAGTAGGGTCTTCTGATGAGAATACCCTTCTTATTTGAGAAATAATATTTTGAGTTCCACGTCTTCCTTCTGCAGCTTGGATTAAAGCTTCATATTCAGTGGTATAATTCATCCGCCATTGAATCCAGGCTAATTTTTCTATTTCACCCAGAAGGTTTTCCATGTATTCCATTTTTTCTGCTGGATTTGTGAAGCTTTGAGTTGCAACATGATTCAAAGTAATGGATTCCCACCTTGAGAAGACGTCGTGGAATAGTCCTAATTGTTCAGGGATTACAAAGATTGCCCCTCCCTATTGCTGAGCTAGTGGGAGACTCCACATTTCATTATTAACTTCGCCTCCCCGTAACTTAGTACCTTCCTTTGGAAAAATGGGCTGGATAGGTTCAACATTGGATGGGCCTGGCTCCCGTATTGTTGGTGGGTAGCCTGGGGGATCCATAGTAGTATCATTAGGGGGTTGATATGGAGAAATCATAGTACTTGTTGAATATACTTGTTGTTGTTTTGGAAAATTCATAGTGGATAATTGCCTCAGTGTTGAATAGGGCATTTCTTGTCCTACGACAAGTAATTGTTGGGCAAATAGATTTTCCCATTCTTCATCATCATCATATTTGTCCCATAGAATTTATTTTGGAGAAGATAATTTTGCCAAATACTAGATATATGGGAAGTCATCATCCTCTTCCTCTAAGGTTTCCATAGAAGGATCCTTGGACCGGTGTACAGAGGCCCATGGGCTTGTAGTCCCTGCAAGGTCTTCTGATGGATGCTTTAGAGAAGATGGTGATTCCTCGAAAAACATAGATAACGCATGTTTTTCTTTTGGAAGGAGTACATTCCAGTCTGGCTTATGTCGTTTAGAATGAGGGACTTCAGTACTTGATGATGCGTCAGTTGATCCAAAACCATTAGCTCCCCGAGAAGTTGCTGATAATTGTGGGACTTCATAAACATCTGGATGGATGATTTTTTTCAAATATTATTTGAGCTACAACCATTCCTTCCATAATGATTACTCGTTCATCGGAATGATTGAAAACCATGATTATAATTTTCCCTCTGTAGTCGCTATCAATAACTCCAGCTCCTACATCCAGGCCAAGATTCCATGTCGCGCTAGAGCGTGTTACAATACGACCATAAGTTCCTCAGGGAATTTCCAGGTTGAGCCCAGTAGATATCAAGGCTCGCCCTCTGGGCTCTATGATAACGGTCTTATTTGCTGCTAAATCAAGACCAGCAGCTCCTGATGTTTTGGTTGTAACATCTTAGATGTACTAGAAGCCAGTGACCAAGAATAAAGGGGAATTCTTCTGATGATGCAATGATTTGATTAGGGTCCTCTTCATAATCAATATTACCATTAATTGTGGGATGCTTTTCTATTGGGATGATATGAAATTCTTCATAACTAATTTTTGTGAGGACCGCAATTAGTTCTCTTTCTTCTTCTTCTTCAAGGGTACAATCCCTTGCTCCAGTATAGTTAGAAAAACTAATTGAAACTTGGCCATCAATGAGATTTCGACTGTTTACCTCTATTGGTTACATTGGAATGCAAACTTGTGTTGGCCATATTACCCAGTCAAGCCCTAATAAGGGTGTTGTAGGGTATCTTCTTCCTGGCAAGGCGTTTATTCTGTGGCTTGCAAGGTAGTCAACTACTCCTTGTATCTCATATACGAAGCCGACGTTAGGTGTATTAGATAACCTTCCAACCATTCCTCTTGTAATGAGAAGGTTTTCTTCTCCATTCCCCCATTGATCATAACCTCTTGTCAACAAAGAGATTTGTATATTCCTGTAGAAATCATTAACAGTCATCATTATGTCAAGAATTACATATACCATCTGGCTGCCTCTAGTCAGATCTGTTGGAGCAATCCCAATGGTCCGCGGGACCATGTGTTTTGCTGTTTGGGCAAAGGGTTTAAGTTAGGTTTACCCTTGTTATTTGATATGTGTACTTGAGTTATGCAGGACTGCAGGTGACACATATGACTCAGGTTGACGGCTTCGGGTCCGGTGAAAGATGGAGCATCCGAGGGACGGTGGATAAGGCAGCGAGGACAAGGGCCGAGGGAAGCGACTTCGAGGCATACGCGAAGGATGACATTGGGGACGAGCCGCGGGCTTGGATGCATCCGAGGGACGAGAGCCAAAGGAAGTAGGCTTGAAGACAAGAGGTCAAGGCTGCAAAGAAGAGTCAAATGAGTCGTGAGGGTACGAGTGCATGAGAGATTGTACTCGGAGTAAAATCCTAGTTTTAGGGTTTCACTGTAGCGGCACTGTAGCAGTTACTGTAGCGTACTGTAGCAGTCGACTGGTGTATGGACCAGTCGACTGATGTACTGCAGCAGAGAGCTGTTGAGATAGCCGTTGGGCTGGCACCAGTCGACTGGTGCCGATACCAGTCGACTGGTAACGGGCAAATCAGGTTCTGATTTGTTCTAAGCTCTATAAGAAGGAGCTTGGTATGGCCGGCCACGGCGACGAAATTAGACTTGGTTAAAGTCTAATTAGTAGTCTACAAGTGCTCAATAGTTTCCCTTGTATCCAAGAGGTCTTGGTGAGTTTGTGGTGAGGTTTCTCCACCCACAAGGAGGTTTGAGCTAGTCGGAGGTCTTCCGGGGAGTAATCCACCGATGGATAGAGATCGTCCACCTTACGGACATGCCGTGGAATAGGAGCTTTATCTCCGAACTACGTAAATCGACGCGTGTTGGTTTGCTTGCTCTTTCTTGTTCTTTGTATTTGTATTTAGCTTTCGTATTTGTGTTTGTATTATTTGTATTCCGCTGCGCAATTAACAAATACGTAGAAAGTGAGCGATTTGGGGGCGCCGTCTATCCAACCCCCCTTCAAATCGGCCGCAAGATCCTCCAACAAGTGGTATCAGAGCGAGGTCGCTCTCCGTCGGACTAACCGCCGAGGAAGCAAAGATGACCGGCTTGATAGATCCGCCAAAGTTCGAAGGAGGAAGCTTATGGGACATCACCTTTTGGATGGTGAAGATGAAGAACTTCTTCGAGACGGATTGGGACACAATGATGGTGGTGGAAGAGCTATTTCAAGTCCCTAAAGACAAGAATGGGAAGAAGCTCCGACCATGACATTGGACGGAGGAGCAAACCACACGATCGGAGTCAAATTCAAAGGTAATATCAATATTGATTGAAATTTTACCTTCTAACATGATAAGTCGTGTAGGTAAATATGAGAATGCCCATGAATTATGGAGCAAAGTGAAGAAATTTCCATGGGAGGAATTTTCGCCTACACAAGAAGAAGAAAAATCCGAAGAAAGTGTTGAAGTGGTCCAAGAGGAGAAGAAAGACCAATCGGATGTGGAGCCCAAGGAGTTGAGCTTAGTAGCTCAAGAAGAGGAGGTAGAGCAAACAGAAGTTGAGTCACACTCAACATCCGAGGAGGAGAAGGAAGATGAAGCATCCTCAACATCCTCAAGGGTTGAAGAAGAATCCAAGACGGATGAAGAAGAAGTCTTGGAGGTCAACCTAGTGAGCACCTCCACCGAAGCTAAGTTAAAGGACCACATTGTATGCTTCGGGTGCAATAAGAAGGGACACTACAAGAGTAGGTGTCCATTGGATAAGAAGAAGGTATCTCCTAAACTCAATCAAGTTATATTGAATACTAACATGGATTGTAGGAATAAAGAAGCCCAAAAGAAGGAGAAGAAATGGCACATAGTGTGCTTCACGTGTGGTGAGCGGGGTCATTACCACACCAAATGCCCAAAGAAGAAAGAAATCAAGAAGTTGGCGCATTTGGAGAAATGGGAGAAGAAGAGAAGCAAGAGTCAAGGGGGAGCTTCAAGGGTAAGGGAGGTATACCCTAACTTGAAAGTTAATTCAAATTTAAACTCCTCCATGCATGCTAGGAAAAATAATGTTAATCATTATATGCCCATGCAAAATTTTGGATTTAAATATCATGATAGGAATAGGGTAAATATCGATCATAACCCTAGGAGACCTATGCATGATAAACCTAGGAAAGTTAAATTCTCATTACCTAAGGAGAAGAAGGTAATAGAGAACCAAGGCATTAATCCCAAGAAGGGGAGACATATGCCTAGAAAGGGTAGGTCTAGGAATGTCCATGGTGGACATGTTGACTCTAGGTTTAGGAACCTAGAAAGGGAGAATCAAGCTTTGAAGGTAAAGCTTGATGGTTTAGGGAAATTCCTTAAGAGATTCACTATTGGATCTAAGGAATTAAGTATGGTGTTGGGTAGCCAAAAACTCAACAATGATAGATCGGGTTTGGGATACCGATCTAATTCCTCCAAGGCCAAAAGGAGACCATGTGCTAGGGTGGCACATGATAAGGGCAAGGGAGAGTCATCTAAAGCCAATGAGAAGAAATATGCTAGGGTTGCATATGATTATGGCAAGGATGATGTGTCCAAGGTGCACCACTGTGGTTTAACCATAATGGAGAAAGCATCTAAGAAGATGGCTAAGGTTAAGAGCTCTAGGGGGAGCTCAAAGAGTCAATTTGGGACCCATGGTCAATGGATCTCAGGTGGGTTCTACTTGGGGGTCTAGAGGAGCCATGGAGTGTGCCAAATGGTTTAGAGACGGACTTGAGTCTCAAACCTAGGGATTTGGCACACATGGATTATGTTTCATGCAAGGAAATATGACATTGGGGTCATTTTGCATGATAATTGGTTTTGGATGTATAGATGCCATATAAACCAATGCTAGGGATGCATTGTGGGTTGGTATGGGCAAATACATCAAGAGGAAGACAAAACTAGGACTTTAGGTCAAGGTTCAATTGAACCATTTAGCTAGTTTTGGATTTTGTTTCAATCTTGGGATTGCTGATAGATATATTTTTAGTATATTTTTCCCAAGTAGACAAGGGTACAATAGACCTCTCCACAAAATTTGAGAATTTTTGGAGATCTAGGGAATTTCTGGTGCATTTCTGAAGTTGGCCTAAAAAGGTTAATTTTTTCAGAAATAGGGTGCCAGTCGACTGGTACAGATACCAGTCGATTGGTAACAATATTTTTGAGCACAGAATGTCTCTGTAAGCTCATTTTGTCGATACCAGTCGACTGGTGCAGATACCAGTCGACTGGTGCAGATACCAGTCGACTGGTAACAGTGTTTTTCGACCACAGAATGGTTCTGTCGAAGGGGGCAGTCGATTGGCACTTGGGGCAGTCGACTGATACCAGTCTGAAATTGTTTTCAGCATTAGTTTGTGACCCCATGTCAACTCGCTTAGATGTATGGGATCCAAGGGGGATTAATACATGAGTTTAGGGTCAGTTTGGATGATAAGTTTTCAACAATTGGGATATTGTTGGAGAACTTTTTGGATGTTAGGCAAAGGGGGAGAATTAACGTTTAGTTGGGAAAACCTTTGGTGCCTTTGTGTAGGGGGAGCCTTGTGATAGGTTCTTAAAAATCCTGTGATAAAATCCTAGCTCAACGGGGAGCTTAGGTGTAGGGGGAGCCTTGGGATAGGTTCCGATGCATGTTTGCATTTTGTTTCGGCGGTTGCCAAGTGTGTAGCCTTGGAAATGTAAGTCCATTCGGCGGTTGCCAAGTGTGTAGCCTTGACAATGTAAGTCCATTCGGCGGTTGCCAAGTGTGTAGCCTTGGCAATGTAAGTCCATTCGGCGGTGTAAGTCCAAGTGTATAGCCTTGGCGACGTAAGTCCATTCGGCGGAGTAAGTCCAAGTGTGAAGTCTTGGCATCGTAAGTCCATTGTTTTTAGCATGTTTATTTGCTATATGTTTTCCCTAACTTAAACGTATTGCCAAACACCAAAAAGGGGGAGATTGTTGGAGCAATCCCAATGGTCCGTGGGACCATGTGTTTTGGTGTTTGGGCAAAAGAGTTTAAGTTAGGTTTACCCTTGTTATTTGATATGTGTACTTGAGTTGTGCAGGACTGCAGGTGACACATATGACTCAGGTTGACGGCTTCGGGTCCGGTGAAGGATGGAGCATCCGAGGGACGGTGGATAAGGCAGCGAGGACAAGGGCCGAGGGAAGCGACTTCGAGGCATACGCGAAGGATGACATTGGGGACGAGCCGCGGGCTTGGATGCATCCGAGGGACGAGAGCCAAAGGAAGTAGGCTTGAAGACAAGAGGTCAAGGCTGCAAAGAAGAGTCAAATGAGTCGTGAGGGTACGAGTGCATGAGAGATTGTACTCGGAGTAAAATCCTAGTTTTAGGGTTTCACTGTAGCGGCACTGTAGCAGTTACTGTAGCAGTCGACTGGTGTATGGACCAGTCGACTGATGTACTGCAGCAGAGAGCCGTTGAGATAGCCGTTGGGCTGGCACCAGTCGACTGGTAACGGGCAAATCAGGTTCTGATTTGTTCCAAGCTCTATAAGAAGGAGCTTGGTATGGCCGGCCAAGGCGACGAAATTAGACTTAGTTAAGGTCTAATTAGTAGTCTACAAGTGCTCAATAGTTTCCCTTGTATCTAAGAGGTCTTGGTGAGTTTGTGGTGAGGTTTCTCCACCCACAAGGAGGTTTGAGCTAGCCGGAGGTCTTCCGGGGAGTAATCCACCGACGGATAGAGATCGTCCACCTTACGGACACGCCGTGGAGTAGGAGCTTTATCTCCGAACCACGTAAATCGACGCGTGTTGGTTTGCTTGCTCTTTCTTGTTCTTTGTATTTGTATTTAGCTTTCGTATTTGTGTTTGTATTATTTGTATTCCGCTGCGCAACTAACAAATACGTAGAAAGTGAGCGATTTGGGGGCGCCGTCTATCCAACCCCCCTTCAAGTCGGTCGCAAGATCCTCCAACAAGATCAACTTTCATAGTGGCTAAGATTGCTTGATCTCCCAGCCTTCTATTGTCACGGAATACTATAAGTGCTAAGATGCTTTCTTCTTATCCGTGTAGAGTTTGGATTCTTACTTGGAGGATTCCAATATGAATATATTGCATTCTGCTTCTGCGTAGTTGTTGGAAGCTTTCCTCTTATATGAAATTTCCGTCAACTTGGTTAGAGTTGATTACCAATAAAGGCTCTTCAGATCTATGCATATATACTCGGTGATGCTCGCCATCTCGTCTTGAGTGATAGAGGATTTCAATAGGTATTATAGATGCTCTTTCTATCATAGATGTTTGCAGTTGAGCTTGAGGATCCAGCTATTGCTCAAGGGTGTAAGCTGGTGAAGTACGCCCAGTCAGTCTTCGCCCCAACTGTTGTGCTGCTCGTCGAGTATTATACAGCTTTCTTTGGTTATGCCTGTATTCTCTTATTTGATCCTCAAATAGAGGGGCAGTAGTTGAAGGAGTTGTTTGAACAGTTTGCTAGCGCTCCATTTCTTCTTAAGCTTGGTCTGCTCCTACTTTAACAATTTATAGGGATCTTGGAAAACCCAAAGTGTATCTAATTTAGGTTTGTCAGGCTTCCCTAAGGAAATGTTTTGGAGTTTTTGGATTAGGTCGTCTGGTAATGATGGTGGATTCTTTTGTTTTTCTTTTTCTAGAATTGTTTTTATATCAGACTGAATATCCTTCAAGCTTTCAGCAATTTGGGAAAGTGATTGGATCTTAGTGTTGTTTTGTTTAATGATGGTGGATAGTGCGGAAGATGAGCTTTGGTGGTCACTAGGTTTAACAAATCCGACAGCAAGTGATTCTATTGGTTCTGTGGCTTGTAAAGCGTCTCGATAAGATGCAGTATTTCTAGTAATAACATAATTACTCATGAAAGTGATCCCACAAGGTTTAAGAGAAGGTACTCTTCCTTATTTGATTCACACAAGTGCTTGCTTGGGCTTATCGAGGCTGATTGCCTATAATGCCAAGGTAAGACTTGTTCTTTTATCAATTTTAAGGAAAAGAAACCACGCTCTGACCCCAAAATGGGGTGGTAGGCGGAGTGAAGTGCTGTGGATGACAAGAAGTGCCCTATCCAACACTAAGGCAATTATCCACTATGAATTTTCTAGAAAAGCAATAAGTATATTCAACAAGTACTGTGATTTCTCCATATCAACCCCCTAATGATACTACTATGGGTCCCCCAGGCTACCCACCAACAATACGAGAGCCAGGCCCATCCAATGTTGAACCTATCCAACCCATTTTTCCAAAGGAAGGTACTAAGTTACAAGGAGGAGGAATTAATAATGAAATGTGGAGTCTACCACCAGCTCAGCAATAGGGAGGGACAATCTTTGTAATCCTTGAACAGTTAGGACTATTCCACGATGTCTTCTCAAGGTGGGAATCCATTACTTTGAATCATGTTGCAGCTCAAGGCTTCACAGATCCAGCAGAAAATTGGAATACATGGAAAACCTTCTGGGTGAAATAGAAAAATTAGCCTGGATTCAATGGTGGATGAATTATACCACTGAATATGAAGCTTTAATCCAAGCTGAAGAAGGAATACGTGGAACTCAAAATATTATTTCTCAGATGAGAAGGGAATTCTCATCAGAAGACCTACTCAAGGCTCTACCGTAATACAGGATGAAGCATATCGAAGCCTAGAAAAATTATCCTGCGAAAATTTCAAAAATATAGTTCAATACATGAATGACTATATGAGGTTAGCTTCAAAAACTGCTAGACTTTATACTGGGCTTGAATTATCTGAAAAATTTTGGTTTAAAATGTCCGGTCATCTCGGAGCCAGAATAAAGGCAGCCTTTGAAGCAAAATATACTGGTTCAACAATAGGCGCTATCCCAAGAGTACTTTTTGCCTATAAATTTTTGAAACAAGAATGCAAAGATGCTACCTTCAAAAGATCATTAAAAGACTTTTCATTCTGTAGCCAAATACCTATACCAGGGTACTATAAAAACCAAGGACAGAAAAAGTTCAGCCTTCGGAGAAGCAAGACATATAAAGGCAAGCCGCATGATACCCATGCGCATATTGTATAGCGAAAACACTTACTGAAAAATAAAAAGCGCAAGTGTTATCTTTGCGGTCAAGAAGGACACTTTGTAAGGGAGTGTCCAAATGACAAAAGAAGCTCCAAAAGGGTTGCTATGTTTGAACAGCTAGATATTCCTGACAACTATGATATATTATCTGTCCAAGAAGGAGAAGATCAAAGTGATGCAATCTTCAGCATTTCTGAAGGGGAGGAAGATACAGAAGATCTACAAAAGGTCAATCCAAACCCTTACCTTTTCTAAAAATCTTTTTATGCTTTGACAAATTGATGGAGGTTATAGACCTCAGATAAAAGTTACTGATGAGCAGTATAATTGCCAACATGAGTAGCAAGCCAATGATAATATTTTTCTGCCACAACCAACAGTATGCACTGGATGCAAAAGGGAGACTCTAAAAAGAGCCAGAATACACTGCTCTAAGTGTTTAATCACTTCATGCAATCTATGTGGTCCTTATTATTTCGACAAAAAGGTACCAGTTCTACCTGCTACTTCAGCACCATTTTTTCCTAATAAACTTTTACAGGAGCAACAAAGATATATCTCTTGGTGCGACACCGAAATAGAACGACTCTAGAAAGAAGTTACCTATTATAAAGATCTTTATGAACAATTAATATTGGAAAGAGATCTTCAGAAGGATTATGAGAAGTTAAACCAAGATGTTGTTATAACATCAGAAGAGGAAGCTGCTAATATGTTATATTCAGAAACAACTTAAAAGGTATTCTCAGTAAAAAAGGCCCTCGATTGGTGAAAAACATGCTATACAATCTGCATGTGGAAATGGAGATTCCTGGAATTCCAAAATTTTCATTAAAATCAATATTAGATACATGGGCAACCACATGCTGTGTTGATCAAAACTCTGTTCCAAAGGAGGTGCTGGAAGAAAACACTTTTTTAGTACATTTTAGCGGGATAAAATCCCAGCAAACAGCAAAGTTCAAAATCAAGCCTGGAAGAATGATGATTGGGGATAATCATTTTCATACCCCATATACATATAGTTTTCCAATGATTTTCGGAGACAAAATACAAATGATCATCCGATGCAATTTTATCAAGGCAATGAATGGTGGTGTCAGAATTGAAGGTAATGTTGTCACATTTTATAAAAACCTGACTATTAATCAATACTCTCCCCTACTACAGGAGTAGCCTCTGCTATTCAAGAACTTGATCTTGAAGAAGAAGAGTATTTACACATTAAAGGAATTGTATATTATTCTATTGGGACGCCCTCAAGGACTTTCACTGAAAAATTTGGCTCATTATTAAAGGAGTTACAGGATCAAGGTTTTATAGGGGAAAACCCTCTACAACACTGGTCCAAAAATAAGGTACTATGCTATTTGGATATTAAGAACCCGGATTTCATCATAGAAGATCGACCCATTAAGCACCTAACTCCTAATCAAAAGGTTGTCTTCACAAAGCATATTGAAGCATTATTGAAGTTAAAAATTATCCGACCTAACAAGAGTTGTCACAGAACGACTGCTATTATAGTCAACTCCGGAACAACTATTGCCCCTAAAACCGGGAAAGTAAAAGAATGATCAGAATAATCCTTGGCGAATTAGAGTTAATTCTTCAAGAAATGAAGGAAGTTCAATCACAACCCAGCCAGGAAGCAGAGAAGGAGATTGTGAAGATTATCAACAACCTCTCCAGCTGGCTGAACAATACTAGAGACTACTGCAAAGGCAATACCCTATCTCTCTGGATGAAGATGAACGAATCAGAGAAGAACTTCACCAGCTCCAACAACGAGCAGCTGTTCAGGCAACAAATGTCGTAAAACAGTTACGAATACTGCACTCACTCAAGCTACGAGAATGTCAGCACCTTAGTACCAGAGATAATTAGTGGTCCGGATGGCATCCCATCACTAGGCAAGTAGACCACCAGCTGGAACAAGCTGCCAACCTACTAAAAGATGTGGTACGGCGAATGAATAACTTTAAGGTCTGAAGTGGCCGAGAATCTTTATGTAAAATATCAAAAATAGGCAGATAATAATAAGGAAATTTTTTGAAATTTTTGAAAATTTTCCGGAAATTTTTCGGAGCTCGTATGGACGAGTTCACGGGGACAAGAAGGGGGCCCGGAAAAGCCTGTTTAGGCTACCCTAATTAAAGAGAGGAAATGTTTATATTTCCTTTCCTTTTTATTTTATTTCTTTTCCTTTAATAGTGTCGCCGTTCACTCCTTTTCCCCCTACACCCGACGAGCCTTCTCCTCTGCCCTAACCGCCGAGCGCTTCTACTTCTTCCCCGAGCCCTAGGTGCCGACGACGCCGACGCCCTCTGCGATCTTCCTCCTCGCCAAGCGACGGCGCCGATCGCCACCTTAGCCGACGACCCCAATCGCCGGTGCCCTAGCCTCTGCCCCGACGCCAGCGACGCCGGCCTTCTCCACCCGACGCCCCCGCCAGCCACCGAGAGTCCTCCGACCGCCGCCGACTCTTGACTCGAGCACCACGGCAGGCTTTGTCTTCTTTTCTCGGAGTCGTCCTCTGCACGGAAGAGGCAAGACCTAGTTGAGCCTTTGCCGATCTCCTCTGTGCCAGCCTCCTCCACTGTGTCGTGCCCTAGATCGCTGGAATCCAGAGGTTTGAGTAGGTTTTCAGTTGGGAGCAGCAACCCTAGCCTTGGTGTGTTCGTCCGTGCCCTAATTCCACTGTTGTGTCTTCCCTTCAGCCACCTCCTATAGTGAATTCTCGGCAGAGGAAGCAACAGGCAGTCACTTCCTAGTGGCGGACAGCCCAATTCGGCCACAAGTCTTGGTCCAGCAACAAAGATCTTTGCTATTGAGCCACAGTGACTGTGATGAAGGTGAGGTGCACAGATTGATCTAGAATTATGTTATCATTAGTATGATGAATGAGGTTTATGTATAGAATTGGATTGGTATTGGATTTAATCCATTGCTTGTTTTGTTACATGGGATCAATCCATTTCTAAGGAAGGATAAGGTTATTAAATAGGTTGGAGATTTTTATTTAGCTATATAGCTGAATACATTGTCTGTTTGATAACGCAGGACTCTGATTCGAGACCGTATCTCGACGGGTATCTTAATTACCGGATTGGACCATTTTATCGGAGGCGGGTACTTTTGACTTATTGTCTTTGATATGCTTAGTAATGAAATTAACAATTTGCATTAATTGTGTTTTTCTCATTTGTTCGGTTAATCACTGCCCGATACATGTTACCTGCTTGATTGATTATTTGTTTGCATCTCGTATTGATACCTATCTGATTTCACATGCTCGTGGGTAGTGATATAACCATGTTTTACCATGTCAGGACCTAGGTTTGATACCTTATTTGATCAGTATACTTTGATATGATTTATTCACTATGGTGCCCATTTTTATATGTCCAGAGGTTGGTTTAGTATATTACCATGCTTAGTGACATGCACCATTTGCATGATCACATGTTGTGCGATAGATTGCTCCATTATTGTTGAGCACTTTGCCAGTTTTCATCACTGTTCGGTGCTCCGTTGTGACGCTCATGGGTAGCCTAACACAGCGTGGTAGCACGTCAGTTTGGCTCTTCCGGTGCTCCGTTGGTCCGCTCATGGGTAGTGTGACACAGCGGGTAGCACGTTAGAGATCCCTCCCCGTCATAGCGTACCGGGAGATGAGAGCATTGCGCTCCCCCATTTATGATTTGGGGTAGGAGTACGTGTGTACTCCGACAGCATCCCGTCCACTCGATCACTCATCAGGAGTAGTGTTGCAGAGTGCACGGTCGTCACAGCTCTACCCACTCGGTCCCACTTTTGTTATGAGTTGGCTGATTGGCGTCAGGGGTGACCATGACATTGGCATCATATGCATGATGCATTTATTGTTTGTGATTGTGTTTGCTGCATTTATATGCTGCATATTGTTTGGATACCTATGTTTGACATGCATACAGGTCTTCTATAGCTTTCGGACTGTCTGTCCTTATACCGGGTCCTGGTTAGTACCAATTCTCTCCTGTCTACTTCTGTTTGCATTTATCTTTATTTTTATCAGGAGACTGTACGCATGATTAGTGCTAGGTGTTATTTCTTTACTTTGCATATCAATTGTACCTGCTGAGTGTTGGACTCACCCCGCCTCCATTGTTGATATTTTCAGGTTGATGCTGTCCGGAGGGAGTTCCAGTCGCTAGTCCTCACTGCACGTAGTGCTAGATCCCTGCAGACCTCGATGGTTTATTTACTATTTGGTTTGGTTTTTTATTTGCTTATGTATGTACTTGGTTATTTGGATACTTTGACATCTTATGTTTTTCTTTTGATATTGATGGATGTTCTATTCGATATGTTTTTACTACATGCCTGCCTGGACGGCAGAAGAGGTGAGTTTCGTCGGATTTGAGCTTTACGAGTGTAGTTGAGTAGGGTGGATTTCGAGTCAGAGTACTATAGTTTGTGGTTACTATTATTAACTGCGTGGTTGTGACAGCCAGAGGCTGAATATCTATATAAACTGCGTGGTGATTGTTTTTATTTATTGTTATTATTCCAGCCGCCTGTGGCTGAGGTATGTGAGGATGTAGAAAAGTTTCAGATTGTCCACCGTACAGGGGAGATGTTGCCGAAATTTTCTCGGACAGGGACTCCTCTGGGGCGTGACAATTTAGTGGTATCAGAGCACAGGTATACGATCTTTTGTTTTCGTATGTTGGATGTTTGGGATAACCTGATACCAATTTATTTACTTAGTATCAGAGCGCCAAGTTTAGCGATACTTGTTGGATTTTTGTATTATGGATTTTCGAGATTTATCTTATACCAATTTATTGGTATCAGAGCAGGTTATGGATACCTGCTTTTGGTATTCTGGATTTTTGGATGTCTATTTCGGGTTGTACGGATTTCCGTTATGGTTATGTTTCAGACTTCCGTTTCGGATTTATATGGATTTCCGACGATTTTCTCGTTCGGAATTTTAGGGTCAGAAGTTGGGGACTGGACAACGATGGAACATCTCCAGACGGCAAATAGGTATGATGTTTATTTTATGATAGTTAGGACATCTATTAGCACATTATCTTTATTACCTGTCTGGTTGTTGTAGCCATATTACATGTGATGGGTTAGCCACTGATCTTGGTCGACTCTAATAGAGATCAAGGATTATAGTCTCTGGTGATTTTTTTTTCATATCATACCACCAGTAGTTTTAGTGTCTGTTACTACTAGTAGGAGTTGGAGGCACATACCAGCCTCTGCTATTGTAAGTTGGCTAATGGATGATACCTACATATTCCTGTGGACTTAGCCAGTAGAGTTTTTATACTCATATCTTTTGGATATTAGAGTACTCGATACGATGAAAATTGGTCATTGGGGAGTTATCATGTTTGATCATTGTTGAGAATGATTTGAGGTTGAGGGATATTGGGAGATCAGATATTGTGATGTGTTGATTTCTAATGATTTATTAGAATAAATGTTATGTGGTTGTCTGATGATCTATTATTAGATATTTGTTTTGATGATCTATTAGTGGATAACTATATTGATGATCTATTATTTGGGTTGTCATTGATGGTGATATAGTAATTGTCATGTATGATATTCACAAATTTGATGATTATAGTTGGTGATCAGATATAGATCAGGTGTTAGAGAATTTACGGTTGAGTGTGCCTATGAATTTTAATAAATCTGGTTAGTTGTGGTTAGTTAATAGGATGATAAAATTGATATTTGCTTCCTCTGATATTGGACTATGTGGATAAATAATGATTTGATGTTTGGAATATTAATTTGCTCTCATGGGGAGTAGAGACTTATTCATCTGATATTATGTGGGCTGATATTTTTGAGGATAAAAAAATGAGAGTGTCTTGATGTTCTTGAATTCTGACTTTATCTTTTGGGTCGTATACCTTTATACATATGATTATTGTGGGTTTCTAGTAGATTATACTTGAGTGGTTAAACATACATGTCTGATTGTTTATTGGAGATATTTGTCAATTAAAAAATATATTGTGGAATGTGCACATATGTTTGAGTGTTTTATTGAATGTATCTTATCGATCTAATCTGAGTTATGATATGTACGGATGTGTTGAGTGTAATATTTGAGGTATCTTGTTTATTATATGATTGTTTTGAGAGTATACTCGTGTCGATTATGATTTGTTGGAAGTATTACGTTGATTATACTCTTGGCATAAGTGTACATATGTCATGTGAGTGTTGTTGAGGTGTATTGTTGATTATACCTATGCTGATATAGGCACACGGGTTTGATAGGTATTGTTGGAGGTATCACACTGATTTATACCTGTGCTATGAGTGTGTTTGGTGTGTACAAATTGGAGGATTATGTCGATTATACATATATTGTGTGTGCATGTGTACCAGGTGTATGGTGGGTAGCATCATGATGATTCTACCTATGTTGAATGTAGAATGCTAAGTGTCTACATTATGTTATTGGTTGTATAACCCTGTCAACTAATTCTCCTATTAGTGGGTGACCAACCCACTAGGATGATGTTAGAGTTGACTATGGATTTGATTTGTTTACTAGGTTGTTTATACCTTTGGCTGCCTACAGTGATATGTGGTTGAGTGATCTCGTGCAGCCTCTAGTTGGATAGTTAGGTGCCTTGGACACTTATGGATCGTTTGTGGTGGAGCGGAGTTCCCACATATACATATTTCGGATTGCTTGTAGCGGAGCATTGCTCCTATATCTATTGCAGATACATGTTATAGATTATTGGTAGTGGAGTGTTACTCCTACATATTGAGAATTTCTTGTGGTAGAGCGTTGCTCCCACATATGTGGTATTTTCTGTGATGGAGCGTTGCTCTCACACTGGAGGATCTATACTTAGATGATTTATATCGTTGGTGATCATATTTCAGACTTATTGTCAGAGATCTTATGGTTAGAAATGTCTGTGATATGGACATTATGTGTCATGATTTTACCAATAGGGTTTAGGAAGCCTTAGATGTTTTCAGAGACTGGATGATTTTGGTATTCCTAGGATGTTTGGATCGGTTTCTATTGTCTTTGTTGACGATGTTGTGATTTATTTTGGATCCACGGTGAGTCACGCACATCATCTTTGCATAGTTCTAGAGATGTTTCGATGGAAACGTCTAGATGTGAAGATCAGTAGTGCGTATTTTGGTTGTCTTCTGTGAGATGTTTGAGACACACGGTCACCAGTAGGAGTATACCGTGGTTCCACAGGAGATCGAGGTTGTTACCGTTGGAAGTAGACGGAGTCTATAGAAGAGGCTCGTAACTTCCTTTGTTTGGCTCGATATTTCCGGAGATACGTTGAGGGTTTCTCTCGGATAGCTATGTCACTGATACGCTTGACCTGGAAAGGCGTGAAGTTCACTTGAACTGAGGATGACAAGACCAGTTTCTAGGAGCTGAAGCGGAGACTAGTGTCGGCTCTGATTTTTGGTTTTTGCCTTCTGAAGATGACGGATTCGAGCTCTATACCGACGCATCTCTACAGGGTTTTGTGCTGTTTTGATGCAGCACGACAGGGTAGTCTCCTACTTCTCGGCAGTTGAAGGAGCATGAGGAGAACTACCCAGTACATGACTTGTGGCTGGCTGCTATTATTTTTCCTTGAAGATTTGGCAGCAGCATCTGTTCGGTATTACATTTGAGATTCTCACTGATCATAAGAGTCTCAAATATATATTTTTACCCAAAAGAAATTTAATCTCCGACAGAGGAGATGGATGGAGTTCCTGAAGGACTGTGACTGTACGATTGACTATCACCGGGGAAAACTAATATGTTGCCGATATGCTTAGCAGGAAGTCCGGAGGGACTATAGCTTGCCACCGAGTTGTGGTCACAGACTTGATTTAAGGTTTCTCCGATTTGGTTCTTGAGGGGTAAGGAAAGACAGAGTAGGGTACTTTGGTACCATGGGTGCTCAGTCGTTGATCAGGACGAGGATACGAGAGCCCTAGGCTGTTGATCAGCATTTGCAATTTATTTGCAGCCAGATAGCTTCCGGGCAGCAGACCGAGTTCACACGAGACGAGGAGGGTGTTATTCACTTCAGAGGCAGATTATGCGTACTTCAGTCTCATCCGGTCTTACAGGAGCTACTTCAGGAGGCTCATCGCTCTCGATTTGCGATCCATCCAGGCGGGACCCGTATGTATCGAGACTTGAGATGTTTCTATTGGTGGAACGACATGAAGGACGACATGAAAGAAGACATCGTGGATTTTGTAGCTAGATGTCTTGTCTGTCAACAAATAAAGGCCGAGCACCAGAGACCTGCCGGCTTACTTCGGCAGATTCCTAATCCTGAGTGGAAATAAGAACACATTACTATGGACTTTGTGGTAGGTTTGCCGAGGACACGACGAGACCATGACGCGATTTGGGTAATCGTTGATCGATTAACCAAATCCGCGTACTCGTTAGCGATCCGGAAGACTGATTTCCTGGATCGATTAGTAGATCTGTATTGTCGGGAGATTATCAAACTACATGGTGTTCCGTTGAGTATCATCTCGGATAGAGATCCACGGTTCACGTCTCGTTTTTGACAGAGTCTGCAGTAGGCCTTGGGCACGCAGCTCTGTTTCGGTACAGCTGTCCATCCTCAGACAGATGGATAGTCAAAGCGGACCATTTAGACTCTAGAGGACTTGCTGAGATCGTGTGTATTGGATTTTTGAGGCAGTTGGAAGGACCATCTGCCATTGGTAGAGTTCGCCTACAACAATAGCTTACATTCGCCTGTCCCGATGACACCGTTTGAGGCGTTGTATGGTAGACCTTGTCGGACACCCGTCCTCTGGGATGAGGTTGGAGAGGCCCAGTAGTTGGGACCTCATAGAGTTCAGCAGGATGCAGAGTTGGTCCGTACTATCAGACGGAGGATGTCAGAGGCGCAGGATCGCCAGAAGAGTTATGTTGATCGGAGACGCAGACCACTAGAGTTCTCTGTTGGCGACCATGAATTTCTGCGAGTTTCACCCACGAAAGGGGTGAAGAGATTTGGCCTCAGGAGTAAGCTAGCTCCACGGTACATTGGCCCTTTTGAGATCTTGGAGAGGATCAGAGCGGTAGCTTATCGACTGGCACTACCACCGTCCCTGTCAGGCGTCCACGATGTATTCCACGTATCTATGTTGAGGAGATACATACCCGACCCGACGCATGTGCTGGCAGATATTCCAGTTCCAGTTCAGCCTGACATTACATATGAGGAGGTTCCGGTACGGATTCTCGACCGGAAAGAGTGTCAATTGCGGAACAAGACTATCCGGCTGGTTAAAGTCGGATGACAGCGTCATTCGGATGAGGAGACTACTTGGGAGCTCGAGGATACGATCCGAGATCGATATCCCCATCTTTTCACTTGAGGTATGTGATTCAGTTTACTGTTCAACATTTATACGATTTATCTGTTATTAGTACTTGCTGATGGTAGATAACGAAATTTGGGGACCAAATTTTTATTAGTGGTGGAGAATGTAAAATACCGAAAATAGGCAGATAATAATAAGGGAATTTTTCGGAATTTTTGAAAATTTTCCGAGAATTTTTCGGAGCTCGTATGGACGAGTTTACGGGGACAAGAACGGGGCCCGGAAAAGCCTGTTTAGGCTACCCTAATTAAAGAGAGGAAATGTTTATATTTCCTTTTCTTTTTATTTTATTTCTTTTCCTTTAATAGTGTCGTCGTTCACTCCTTTTCCCCCTACACCCGACGAGCCTTCTCCTCTGCCCTAACCGCCGAGCGCTTCTACTTCTTCCTCGAGCCCTAGGTGCCGACGACGCCGACGCCCTCTGCAATCTTCCTCCTCGCCAAGCGACGGCGCCGATCGCCACCTTAGCCGACGACCCCAATCGCCGGTGCCCTAGCCTCTGCCCCGACGCCAGCGACGCCGGCCTTCTCCACCCGACGCCTCCGCCAGCCACCGAGAGTCCTCCGACCACCGCCGACTCTTGACCCGAGCACCACGGCAGGCTTTGTCTTCTTTTCTCGGAGTCGTCCTCTGCACGGAAGAGGCAAGACCTAGTTGAGCCTTTGCCGATCTCCTCTGTGTCGGCCTCCTCCACTGTGTCGTGCCCTAGATCGCTGGAATCCAGAGGTTTGAGTAGGTTTTCAGTTGGGAGCAGCAACCCTAGCCTTGGTGTGTTCGTCCGTGCCCTAATTCCATTGTTGTGTCTTCCCTTCAGCCACCTCCTACAGTGAATTCTCGGCAGAGGAAGCAACAGGCAGTCACTTCCTAGTGGCGGACAGCCCAATTCGGCCACAAGTCTTGGTCCAGCAACAACGATCTTTGCTATTGAGCCACAGTGGCTGTGATGAAGGTGAGGTGCACAGATTGATCTAGAATTATGTTATCATTAGTATGATGAATGAGGTTTATGTATAGAATTGGATTGGTATTGGATTTAATCCATTGCTTGTTTTGTTACATGGGATCAATCCATTTCTAAGGAAGGATAAGGTTATTAAATAGGTTGGAGATTTTTATTTAGCTATATAGCTGAATACATTGTCTGTTTGATAACGCAGGACTCTGATTCGAGACCGTATCTCGACGGGTATCTTGATTACCGGATTGGACCATTTTATCGGAGGCGGGTACTTTTGACTATTGTCTTTGATATGCTTAGTAATGAAATTAACAATTTGCATTAATTGTGTTTTTCTCATTTGTTCGGTTAATCACTGCCCGATACATGTTACCTGCTTGATTGATTGTTTGTTTACATCTCGTATTGATACCTATCTGATTTCACATGCTCGTGGGTAGTGATATAACCATGTTTTACCATGTCAGGACCTAGGTTTGATACCTTATTTGATCAGTATACCTTGATATGATTTATTCACTATGGTGCCCATTTTTATATGTCCAGAGGTTGGTTTAGTATATTACCATGCTTAGTGACATGCACCATTTGCATGATCGCATGCTGTGCGATAGATTGCTCCATTATTGTTGAGCACTTTGCCAGTTTTCATCACTGTTCGGTGCTCCGTTGTGACGCTCATGGGTAGCCTGACACAACGTGGTAGCACGTCAGTTTGGCTCTTCCGGTGCTCCGTTGGTCCGCTCATGGGTAGTGTGACACACACAGCATGTAGCACGTTAGAGATCCCTCCCCGTCATAGCGTACCGGGAGATGAGAGCATTGCGCTCCCCCATTTATGATTTGGGGTAGGAGTACGTGTGTACTCCGACAGCATCCCGTCCACTCGATCACTCATCAGGAGTAGTGTTGCAGAGTGCACGGTCGTCACAGCTCTACCCACTCGGTCCCACTTTTGTTATGAGTTGGTTGACTGGCGTCAGGGTGACCATAACATTGGCATCATATGCATGATGCATTTATTGTTTGTGATTGTGTTTGCTGCATTTATATGCTGCATATTGTTTGGATACCTATGTTTGACATGCATACAGGTCTTCTATACCTTTCGGACTGTTTGTCCTTATACCGGGTCCTGGTTAGTACAGATTCTCTCCTGTCTACTTCTGTTTGCATTTATCTTTATTTTTATCAGGAGACTGTACACATGATTAGTGCTAGGTGTTATTTCTTTACTTTGCATATCAATTGTACCTGCTGAGTATTGGACTCACCCCGCCTCCATTGTTGATATTTTCAGGTTGATGCTGTCCGGAGGGAGTTCCAGTCGCTAGTCCTCACTGCACGTAGTGCTAGATCCCTACAGACCTCGAGGGTTTATTTACTATTTGGTTTGGTTTTTTATTTGCTTATGTGTGTACTTGGTTATTTGGATACTTGGACATCTTATGTTTTTCTTTTGATATTGATGGATGTTCTATTCGATATGTTTTTACTACATGCCTGCCTGGACGGCAGAAGAGGTGAGTTTCGTCGGATTTGAGCTTTACGAGTGTAGTTGAGTAGGGTGGATTTCGAGTCAGAGTACTATAGTTTGTGGTTACTATTATTAACTGCGTGGTTGTGACAGCCAGAGGCTGAATATCTATATAAATTGCGTGGTGATTGTTTTTATTTATTGTTATTATTCTAGCTGCCTGTGGCTGAGGTATGTGAGGATGTAGAAAAGTTTCAGATTGTCCACCGTACAGAGGAGATGCTGCCGAAATTTTCTCGGACAGGGACTCCTCTGGGGCGTGACACTTTACTTCATGTAAAGAAAGTATGAACGTGTCCTACTTTGTAAAAAGTAATAAGCACTAGGTGTGTGAACGTGTCCTACTTTATAAAAGCATGAGTTGTAAAGAAGAAGCACTAGGTGTAGTTTTTAACACCTCACGAGATTCGATCTTATCTAAGAAAAAGGCATCTCGACATGGGGCCCTCAGAGCACCGAGAGAACCTTTTTCTTCTCTATTTAATACGAACCTCGTTTCCTTTGCAAGACATTCAAGCTTACCTTGAGCCTTACCTAGGGAGATCTGAGTCCTGTAATCAGTTTGAAGTTTATAATAAGAAGAGTCTGCTTTTTAAGTAAGTTCAAAACTTTGCTTGCTTATCTTTGTTATTGTAAACTTGCTGTTTTGATCCACAGCACTTCACTTCGCCTACCATGGGAAACTATGAGACTTATGTGTCAATACAACTATTATTTTCATGATTTATGATCTTGTCCGGAATCTGAGTCAGATGGACTGTCGGGTGAGGTGGATGGAATGTTGACCGAATCGTGACGTCCCGGAAGGGGGTATGCTGAGATGACTTCTTTATTGACCAAGTCGTCAGAAGTCCTCCTACTCTTAATGCTACCTGCAGCCAGCAACTAGGTCGGCCCGGTCCCTGGTACCCCAAGGCTCAAGGCGGATCCAACGAATATATAAGTAACAGACTAGTACTTGAATAATCAAATGAAGGGAGAGTGAGTACTAAAAAGGTACCCTGGCCCAAGGGCACCTTCAGATGGGACGCTGGTCGAGTTGTCATGACCCGGAAGAGCAGATGACGCTGAGCTGGATGAAGAGGTGGATCTGACGACGCGAAATCGGATGTAGTGACGCGAAATCGAATGCGACCTCGGCACGTAGGCCGAGCTATGACATCGCCATGCAGGCCGAGATAAGACATTGACACGTAGGTCGAGATAAGATATCGACACACAGGTCGGGATATAATGGCATCACAAAGGCCGGAACAAGATATCAGCAAGAAGGCCGAGATAGGGCACACAATTCAGGATCCAACACACAGGTCGGATGATGCAAAGATCGGAACATAGGCACGGCTCGAGGGTCGAAACACAACCATGAAACAGAGCCAAAACAATTGTGGCCCGAGGGTCTGATCAGTGCTGAAAACATACGTCAACATGGATCGGATACCAAATCAGCGTAGGCGATGTATGACCGCACGGATCAAAGGGGCAACGGTGGGGGGGGGGGGGGGACTGTTGCTCGGAGGGCATCTATGACGATGGGACCCGGCTACGGCTGGGGGCAGATTTTGTGCTGTCACGGTCGACGAATAGAAGGGCACCGATAAGGAGGGAGAGGGAGGCGAAGGGGGCGGGGGGGGGTTGGCGGCGAAGGAGGCGAGGCGAGGAGCGGAGCTTGGCTGCTGGATACGATGGTGGCTCGGTCATAGCCATTGTCGCTGGTGCCGGGTCACACGGAGAGGAGGAACAACACTGGTCGCAGTGTTGAAAGGAGCCCAGGCGACGACCGTGGGAAGTGATGCCTGGCGACAACGTGTATGGCTGTGGCTTGGCCAGAGGCGATGAGGGAGGGGACGAGGGAGGCGAAGCGATGGTGTTTGTGTGGAGGGGGGAAGGAAATGGGGCATCAAAGGCAAGGCTGCTCGCAGGAGAGAAGAGAGGAGGAGCAGAGATGTGGATGTCGACAGCATGATGGGTCGCGTTGGAGGCCTTCCACCGGCTGCAGCGGCGGCGACACCCACGAGGTTTTGGCGGAAGCACGGACGAAGGGGAACAATCCCCTATCTCAGCAGCAGAGGAGTAAAACGATCCAGCCTCAGATGTCGCCGACGTCGAAGGCGACGAAGGTGGCTTCTCCCCCCTCTCCTTGATCACGGCGGCGGAATCCCCCCTGTGGCGGTGGAGCAAGACACGGAGGAGAAGCAGGAGAGGGTTGTATATTAGATTTCCGACGAGGTGAGGGAGAGAGGAGCTGTCGGCGTCGGAGGTGGTGGCGAGAGAGGGAGAAGAAGCTCCCCTTGTTGACGGCAGAGCAAAAACGCAGAAGAGCCTCCTCAAGCAGTGCCTCATCTTCCCCCTTAATGCCCTAAACAGTGTCCTGACAAAAATGCCCCTCCCTCTCCTCATAATTCCCACCTTTCCCTTAAACCTATATCCGTATCACAAGTCTCCCCTTCAAGTCTAGTCGAAGGAGGTGTGAGTCTGACTGACTAGACACAACCAAACAATGTATGAAATCCCTATTGAATGTAGAATCAGATTATCGTGTCGAGCAGGCAATCGGTCGAATGCCAAGCGAGAGACCGAGCGATACCGAGCAAGCGATCGATCGGATGCTGAGCAGAAGATCAAGTGATATCGAGAAGACGGTCGGGCGATGCTAAGAAAAGCGATCAGACGATTATGGGAATGCCAAGCAAGAAGTAAAACGGGTGCCGACCGAGAAATGAATGCAGGGTAGAGCGATGCAAGTGAGTAGCCGAGCGGACGACCAGACGATACTGATCGGGCGGCTCTAAAGATGCTGACTGAGTAATCGAAAGAATGCCGAGCAGGTTGAAAGACGACGAGCAAGAGGTTCTGAGGGCGCGATCGAAAAAATGTCGATCGAGCGACAATATCTTGCAACCGGGCAATAGAGGAAATGATGGACTAGCAAAGTCGTGCACGCGACCAAGAAAAATGCCGACCGAGTGATAGTAAATCGCGACCGAGCAATAGAGTGAATGATGCACAAGCAAAGTCGTAAGCGCGACCAGAAAAAAATGTCGTCCGAGCGTCAATAAATCTCAACCGGGAAATAGAGAGAATGATGGATGAGCAGAGTCGTGAGCGCGATCGAGAAAAATACCAACCGAGCAACAATAAATCGTGACCGGGCAATAGAGAGAATGATGGACGAGCAGAGCCGTAAGCGCGACCGAGAAAAATATTGTCCGAGCAGCAAATGACGAACGATGAGTGCCGGGCAGAGCGGTAAGTGGAGTGAATGTGATGAGTGCTGGGCAAAACGACGAGTGAGGCAAGTGTGATGAGTGCCGGGCAGAACGACAAGTGGAGTGAATGTGATGAATGCGGGGCAAAGCGGTGAGTTAGGCGAGTATGGTGAGTGTCGGGCAGAGCGGTGAATGAGTAGTAAGTGCCGACCGAGTAAGAGCGGTGAGCGAAAACATGAATGGAGAGTGCTGGGCAGAGTAGCGAATGAAGCAAGTGTGATGAGTGTCGGGAAGAGCAACGAGTGAGGCGAGCCCCTAGCTAGGGCGTAACCCGACCGACTAGTAGTTGAGTGTGAGAGCCTGACAGGGAAGTCGTTGGTCGTGAGAGCAAGCTCACTTATAACTCACCCTAGGGCGAGAGTCTTGAACCTGACCAGGATGTCGTTGGTCGCGAGAGCATGCTCTCTTATAACTCGCACTGGGGCGAGAGTCTGGAGGCGTGAGAGCATGCTCACTTATAACTCACACTAGGGCGAGAGTCTGGAGCCCTACCGAGAGATCGTTGGTCGCAAGAGCATGCTCGCTTATAACTCGCACTAGGGCGAGAGTCTGGAGGCGTGAGAGTATGCTCACTTATAACTCGCACTAGGGCGAGAGTCTGGAGCCCGACCGGGAGGTCATTGGTCGCGAGAACATGCTCGCTTATAACTCCCACTGGGGAGAAAGTCTTGAGCCCGACCAAGAGGTCATTGGTCGCGAGAGCATGTTCGCTAGGGCGAGAGTCTAAAGGCGTGAGAGCATGCTCACTTATAATTCACACTAGGGTGAGAGTCTAGAGCCCGACCGGGAGGTCGTTGGTCGTGAGAGCATGCTCGCTTATAACTCGCACTAGGACGAGAGTCTGGAACACCGATGTAATACCCACTAAGCTTTTAAGATAAACATGAGAATGATGAACTTGCCTTAGAAAAAAAAAAATATTAGTAGAATGTTGAACCAAAAAAGGAAATAAAAAGAAATAAAAATAGGGAGTGGTCAAGGATTGAACCTTGAACCTCTCATGATGTAAATGATAGGATTAATGGGTAATAACCAGTTGGGATAGGAATGATATATTGATAGCAAAGGAGGGAAACTCATGATAAGGATGAGAGTAAAAGCTAGCCAAAAGGAAGCAAGAAAAGAGCAAGAGAAAGGCAACTTGCCTTCCTTCTTTTCTCTCCCTCTTCCTCTCCCTTTGCCGTGACTTCAAGAGGACAATTAAGGGGATTCATTCCCCCTTGTTTCATCATGAATGATGAGAACAAATAAATAAATAAAATAAAAAGAAAATGGAAAAAAAAGGGGCTAAGGGAGAAGGAAAGCAAAAACCAATTTTGCTACCTCTTCCCCCTTAACATAAAAGGGAGCATGTAAAGAGAAGATTTTATTTTTCTCTCATTTCTCTCATTCTCTCCTCTCCACCACCGAGAGCCTCAGCCCCCTCTCCTCCATTTTCGGCCCCCAAAACAAGGTTCCTCCTAAGATACAAGGAAGGCTACCAAGGGAAAATCAAAGGAGGAGAACAAGAAGAAGAGACCCTTTCTTCCATCACACACTTTAGAACCACAAGCGAAAAGGATGTAAGTATCCCCTCACCTATGGTACAAGTGGTTTTAATGTGTTTTTGGATTTTATGAGGATTTTAAAACCTAGAAACAAAGTTGTGAAAATTCGGCCAAAGAAAGGACTTGTTAATCCTATGAATGTTTAATATAAGCCTTGATTAATGATAATCTTTCTATGCTTTGTAAGAAGGTTTTCTCTCATATTTTTATATATATGTGATGCTGGATTAGAGATGTACCTAACCCTAGAGTTTCGGCCAAAAAGGTTTTATAAGGGCTAGGGAATTTATTTGTTTACCTAACTTGCACAAAACCCTCTAAATAAATGGTTAAGGATCCATTATTGTTTTCATACTTGAAGGTTACTTGGAACCAAAAGGACCCCACTCACAAGTTTCGTCCAAGGAAGGGTTTAGGGTTAGGAAGACTTTGAATTTAAACTCACCATGTTTATATGATAGAATATAGAGTTTCTTAAAGAGTTGCATGCTTGTATGTTGATAGAAACTCATGAACATTACTTTTAATGTTTCGGCCATGGTAAGGAGGATGGTTTAGAATAGCTTAAACAGATTTTTAACATGCTTAAAAACCTCCATGACAATAAGATATGAAAGTTGTTTGATGCTCCCATGCTTAATTAGAGTATAGGAAAATTGGTTGCATGATATATGATAATTTTGACCACAAGGGTCCTAGCTTATTTGTGAACCAAACTTATATGTATAGTTTGTTTGATATTTTTGCCATAAAACTTGTTTAGGTTTTTCCATACTTTAGGCCACCTAAAACCTAGTTTAAAGACTTGGAAGGTTTCGGCCAAACATATGCTATGAGATAAAGAAAGGAAAAACCTAGGAAACCTAAGACACAATTTAAATGAATGCTTATAGTGCTTGACTTTTATACATGTTATGAAATGTGTTATGACTTTCTATGCTTTTATGCCATTTGAACAAATTCCATGCTTGATGAGGTTCGGCCATGTAGGGTTTAAAGACCTAGAAACCTTAAAATTTAGACCTCATGTGTTAAAGATGCTTCTTATGAAATTGAGATAACATGTTGATTGTGTTCACATGCTTATATATTTAACTATGGATTCAAATGGACACCTTAAAGTCTCGGCCATGAAGGGATACATGCCTTAGAAACCCTAGAACCTACATTGAACATGCTCATGTCACTCTCCATGAAATATGAAATGTAGAAAGCTAAAAATTCACATGCTATGTGTTGTTAGTGACCTAAATTGATGCTAAGGGAAGTTTCGGCCATGACCACTTGTATGATGCCAGTTATAAATTTATACATGATGTTAGAGTAAGTTCACATGCTTGTATGCTTGCTTGAAAACCTAAATGAGTACTTGTAAGTTTCGGCCATGACATAATTTTAAGGGCTTAAAGGATTTAGGAACTAACTCAATTGTGCTTACCATATTCCATGAAACAAATGCTATAAATATGGTTAAGGTTTCCATGCTTTATGTCATTTAGAACCTTGTTTCACACTTGTTAAGGTTCGGCCAAATGAGGTTAAGGACTTGGAGGACTTAGAGTCCAAGTAAATCTTGTTTATAATACTTCCTATGAAAATGATATGTGGATGAATTAGGTTCTACTTGCTTGGATGTTGTTTAAAACCTAAATTGGCACCTAAGAGGGTTTCGGCCAAGATAAGAACCCAAAGGATTAGGAAGCTTAGTACCCAAATTAATCATGTTACATTGTTCCTTATGATTGGATGAGCACATGATACACTTTTATGCTTAGACATGTATGCTTGTGAGCTATACAAGATGAGAATTTCTACGATATGTTATGAGTTCAAAATATGCATGCTTTATGTTATGATATGTGGGTAAATTTACATGCTTTGATGATATGATATGAGCTGAAAATATGCTTGCTTATGTTATGATATGTGGTTAAATTATGCATGCTTTGATGCTATGTTTAGTGCTTAAAATATGCATGCTTTCATGATATGCTATGTGGTTAAATTATGCATGCTTGATGATATGCTTTATGCTTAAGATATGCATGTTTTTATGATCTATGCCTAAGTGATGCATATTGTTATGATATGATGTATGCCTAAGTGATGCATACTTTTATGGTATGATGTATGCCTAAGTGATGCATACCTTTATGACATGATGCATGCCTAAGTGATGCATACCTTTATGATGTGATGTATGCCTAAGTGATGCATACTTTTATGACATGATGTATGCCTAAGTGATGCATACTTTTATGATATGATGTGTGCCTAAGTGATGCTTGCTTTTATGATGTATGATATGTATAAGTATGACATGTACTTTACTTTATATGGCTTGTACCAAGGGTGGGCTCCATAAGCGCCTCGGGGTCGATGGAATAAGACTCGGGCCTCGTTAGGGATGAGCTCCTAAGTGCCCTAGGTCGATGGAGTAAGACTCGGGCCTAGTATGTTGCCTTGTAAGGTTCAAGACTTGCTACCTTGGACCTACATAGGTTGCGCGCAATATGTAAGTGGTACATAGCCGGGATCCCCTTTAAGTTGAGATTATGTTCAAGTATATATGTAAGAAGAAATGGTTTTAAAGATCATGAGACATACACATGTTTTTCGGATACATGTTTTTCAAAATCATATTGCATATACCTTATGATGATTTATGATATGTCATGGTTAGATATGATTATGTTATGTTCCATGATATGTCCATGTGTAGGATATGACATGACTCCTTATGACGATATGCCATGATTAGATACGATTATGTTATGCTTCATGCTATGCTTTACGCTATGATATGCCATTACTAGTTATGATTTCTTCATGTTGCATGATATGCTTAAAAGAGTATGTTACATTATGTCATGACTAGTTGAAATGATGCCATGTTGAGACATTCTTTGATTATACTATGATTTTCGGTTTTAGTGAGTAGGAAAGGAACTTACTGAGCCATGAGTGCTCACAGCTTACTGTCCTTGTACCACAGATAAAGGAAAAAGCTGGATGAGCTAGAGGAGCAGCAGGAGAGGCAAGGAGATGTGTGTGACAGTGGCTAGGCAACCAAATAAGAACCTGCTTTAAAAACTTTTAAAGAACTACGCTTTGGTATCATGAATTGTAGTACCGTATGTGTGACTTGATGTTATGTTTCTACTAATTTTGATATCATGTTATTGAAGCCATGATAGTGTAGTTCAGATTTGATGAAAAGGAAAACAAAAGAAAAGTTTTTATTAAACTAAGAAAAGTATTTTAAGTCTTCCGCTGTTTTAAAAAGAAAAATTTGTACATAGAGTATCGTAGCCCCGTCCCTTAGGGTTAGCAAGGAGGGCGGGCGTTACAGGTTGGTATCAGAGCCAAGTTTTTGCCAGCTCACTACACACACATCAAGCCTCCGACCTGCCGCTCCAAGTAAGAATGTTTATGCTTAATTTTCTTGTTATATGCTTATGCTTAGTTTCATGTTATATGACTTATGCTTTATTTTTCTTCCTTGCTATATTGCTTATGCTTTATTTCCTTATGTTATATTGTTTGTCACTCTATTCTTTATTTTTCCTTATGTTGCTTATGATTTAGTTTCATGTTTTGCTTGCTTATGTTTGATGCTTTATTCTATGCTTTTAGTTATAATTTATATTAGGATTACATATTAGTAGGTTAGGAATAATACCAGAACAAATAGATAGAAATAAAACAGTACGTTAGATTGGGTAAAAACGATAACCACTTACACTAGTCTATTTGTCATTATTTAGATAAACATGGTTAGGACACGCAATGGTCGAACCGAGGGGACAGTGACTCCACCAGACCTGACACAGGTAGTCACAGACCTCCAGCGTCAGATCACAGAACAACAGCAGCTGATCACTACCTTAATGGGTCAGCAAGGCAACCCAGTTACCCCACCGGCAAATCAGAATACACTACCGGTTATACTTACAGCCGCGCCAGTGCCCCCGGCAGCCCCTACTTCGATGGTCCGACAAGAGGCCTATCTGATTCAGTGGCAAAGGCTTAAGCCGGAAGCCTTCTCGGGAAACTGCGAACCATGGGATGCGCAAGCCTGGCTCAAGACCGTGGAGAGCATAATGGAACTACTGGACTGGCCTGAACACGAGAAGGTCAAATGTGCGTCGTTCTTCCTTACCGGAGATGCCCGGATGTGGTGGGACCGAGTAAAGGCGAAAAGACAAATAAACCAGATGCAATGGACGGATTTTGAGACAGAGTTCTTAGAAGAATTCTTCCATATGCAAGTGACCAACAAGCACTATGACGAGTTCACTGAGTTTCCTGCAAGGTGATCTGTCAGTTAACGAAGCCGTCAAGAAGTTCAACCGCCTAGCACGTCTGTGCCCAGAACTGATCAGTACTGAAAAAGAAAGGGTCCGGTTAATGTGAACGTAGCCGGCGGAGTTAATAGACCGCAGACTGCAGAGGAGCTAGTCAGCAGTGCCCTAATTACCGAGCACTACCAGAAAGCAATGAACTAGGGCAAGAACCAAGCACTGACCGGAGGACAAAAATCGCACAATACCAGAACCGACTGGAAAGGAAACTCAGGTGGAAAGAGGAAACAGTGGAACAACATAAAAGGTGGTCCGGCCAATAAGCAAACCAAGTACCCTCAGTGTGCCACATGTGGAAAGATGCATTCTGGAGTATGTCTCCTAAGCACCAGAAAGTTCTACAACTGCGGAAAGGAAGGACATTTGGCAAGAAATTGCCCTACTCAGTCTCAGGGAGTACCTCCACAGAATAACCAGAATACGAGTACCCCCGCACAGCTTCACCAGATGCATACTGCCATAGAAGGGACTTCAATCAGCCAAGGAAGATTGGAGGCCCCTCCCACTATGACCAATGCCAGAGTCTACTCTCTCGCTCAGGATGACGTGGCGAACGCCTCTGCCATCGTCTCAGGTCAGCTACCTAATTTCAATCAATATGCTAAAGTTTTACTTAATGCTGGAAACGAACCAATATGGGAATCCATCGAGGAACCGAGACGTGTTTCGTATCCTTGGGTCGAAACTATGTCCGGGCGACTTTCTACCCTCACTATAACACCGACGTTATTTGAGAGTATACTGGAAAAGCAAACCAGTGACCAAAACCTCCAGAGAATCAAACAAGAGACTTTGGAAGGGAAGAATGACGGGTTCCGTATCGCGGACAACGGGATATTATACCTCAGGGATCGGTTATGCATTCCAGAGGACCCAGAGTTGCGAAGGAAAATACTGGAAGAAGCTCATACAACACCCTATGTAATACACCCGGGCTCCACTAAGATGTACCAGGACCTGAAAAAGTAATTTTGGTGGTCTGGTATGAAAAGAGAAGTGGCTCAGTATGTCAGTACTTGCCTGACCTACCAAAGGGTAAAAGCTGAACACCAGAGACCGGGCGGATTACTACAGCCTGTCCAAATTCCAGAATGGAAATGGGAAGAAATCTCTATGGATTTCATTTCGGGTCTTCCCAGGACGACAAACGGATATGACGCTATATGGGTGATTGTAGACAGATTGACGAAGTCCGCACACTTTTTGGCGATCAAAATGACTTATTCAACTGAACAACTAGCTCAGTTATATGTTAAGGAAATCATTCGGCTACATGGTATTCCTAAGACCATTATTTCTGATAGAGACGGTCGTTTTGTTTCACACTTTTGGGAGTGCGTTAAGAAGACCCTCGGCACGAAGTTGTCATTTAGTACAGCTTTCCACCCTCAGACCGATGGGCAAACTGAAAGAGTGAACCAAATATTAGAAGATATGTTGAGAGCTTGTGCCCTGGACTTCAAGGGAAGCTGGTGCTGATATTTATACCTGGCAGAATTTGCCTACAATAATAGTTACCAAGCTACTATTAGAATGGCACCTTACGAAGCTCTGTATGGGAGGAAGTGTAGATCCCCTATATGCTGGTATGAAAGTGGTGAAAAGAAGGAAATGGGGCTCCGAACTGAACTTATTGATGACACCACCCGAGCTATACAGAAGATCCGCCAACGAATAGAAACTGCTCAAAGTCGGCAGAAGAATTATGCCGATAAACGGCGCAGGCCGCTAGAATTCAACATTGGAGATTTGGTATTCCTTAAGGTATCCCCCATGAAAGGGATAATGAGATTCGGAAAGAGGAGCAAGTTAAGCCCACGATACGTAGGACCGTACCGGATTTTAGAAAGAGTGAGCCAAGTCACATACAGACTAGAACTACCTCCAGACATGGCAGCTATTCACAATGTGTTCCATGTATCGATGCTCAAGAAGTGTACTCCCAGCACAGATCAAGTAATTGAGCCACAGTCGGTACAGGTTCAAGAGGATCTAAGTTACGAAAGTAGACATATTCAGATCTTGGACCGAGAAGTCAAGAGGTTAAGGAACAAAGAAATACCCTTAGTAAAGGTTCTATGGCGGAATCAACGATTTGAAGAAGCCACCTGGGAACGCGAGGACGATATGAAACAAAAGTACCCGGAACTATTTTAAAGTTCGAGGACGAACTTTTTATGAGGTACGGGGTACTGTAATACCCACTAAGCTTTTAAGATAAACATGAGAATGATGAACTTGCCTTAGAAAAAAAAATATTAGTAGAATGTTGAACCAAAAAAGGAAATAAAAAGAAATAAAAATAGGGAGTGGTCAAGGATTGAACCTTGAACCTCTCATGATGTAAATGATAGGATTAATGGGTAATAACCAGTTGGGATAGGAATGATATATTGATAGCAAAGGAGGGAAACTCATGATAAGGATGAGAGTAAAAGCTAGCCAAAAGGAAGCAAGAAAAGAGCAAGAGAAAGGCAACTTGCCTTCCTTCTTTTCTCTCCCTCTTCCTCTCCCTTTGTCGTGACTTCAAGAGGACAATTAAGGGGATTCATTCCCCCTTGTTTCATCATGAATGATGAGAACAAATAAATAAATAAAATAAAAAGAAAATGGAAAAAAAAGGGGCTAAGGGAGAAGGAAAGCAAAAACCAATTTTGCTACCTCTTCCCCCTTAACATAAAAGGGAGCATGTAAAGAGAAGATTTTATTTTTCTCTCATTTCTCTCATTCTCTCCTCTCCACCACCGAGAGCCTCAGCCCCCTCTCCTCCATTTTCGGCCCCCAAAACAAGGTTCCTCCTAAGATACAAGGAAGGCTACCAAGGGAAAATCAAAGGAGGAGAACAAGAAGAAGAGACCCTTTCTTCCATCACACACTTTAGAACCACAAGCGAAAAGGATGTAAGTATCCCCTCACCTGTGGTACAAGTGGTTTAATGTGTTTTTGGATTTTATGAGGATTTTAAAACCTAGAAACAAAGTTGTGAAAATTCGGCCAAAGAAAGGACTTGTTAATCCTAGGAATGTTTAATATAAGCCTTGATTCATGATAATCTTTCTATGCTTTGTAAGAAGGTTTTCTCTCATATTTTTATATATATGTGATGCTGGATTAGAGATGTACCTAACCCTAGAGTTTCGGCCAAAAAGGTTTTATAAGGGCTAGGGAATTTATTTGTTTACCTAACTTGCACAAAACCCTCTAAATAAATGGTTAAGGATCCATTATTGTTTTCATACTTGAAGGTTACTTGGAACCAAAAGGACCCCACTCACAAGTTTCGGCCAAGGAAGGGTTTAGGGTTAGGAAGACTTTGAATTTAAACTCACCATGTTTATATGATAGAATATAGAGTTTCTTAAAGAGTTGCATGCTTGTATGTTGATAGAAACTCATGAACATTACTTTTAATGTTTCGGCCATGGTAAGGAGGATGGTTTAGAATAGCTTAAACAGATTTTTAACATGCTTAAAAACCTCCATGACAATAAGATATGAAAGTTGTTTGATGCTCCCGTGCTTATTTAGAGTATAGGAAAATTGGTTGCATGATATATGATAATTTTGACCACAAGGGTCCTAGCTTGTTTGTGAACCAAACTTATATGTATAGTTTCTTTGATATTTTTGCAATAAAACTTGTTTAGGTTTTTCCATACTTTAGGCCACCTAAAACCTAGTTTAAAGACTTGGAAGGTTTCGGCCAAACATATGCTATGAGATAAAGAAAGGAAAAACCTAGGAAACCTAAGACACAATTTAAATGTATGCTTATAGTGCTTGACTTTTATACATGTTATGAAATGTGTTATGACTTTTTATGCTTTTATGCCATTTGAACAAATTCCATGCTTGATGAGGTTCAGCCATGTAGGGTTTAAAGACCTAGAAACCTTAAAATTTAGACCTCATGTGTTAAAGATGCTTCTTATGAAATTGAGATAACATGTTGATTGTGTTCACATGCTTATATATTTAACTATGGATTCAAATGGACACCTTAAAGTCTCGGCCATGAAGGGATACATTCCTTAGAAACTCTAGAACTTACATTGAACATGCTCATGTCACTCTCCATGAAATATGAAATGTAGAAAGCTAAAAATTCACATGCTATGTGTTGTTAGTGACCTAAATTGATGCTAAGGGAAGTTTCGGCCATGACCACTTGTATAATGCCAGTTATAAATTTATACATGATGTTAGAGTAAGTTCACATGCTTGTATGCTTGCTTGAAAACCTAAATGAGTACTTGTAAGTTTCGGCCATGACATAATTTTAAGGGCTTAAAGGATTTAGGAACTAACTCAATTGTGCTTACCATATTCCATGAAACAAATGCTATAAATATGGTTAAGGTTTCCATGCTTTATGTCATTTAGAACCTTGTTTCACACTTGTTAAGGTTCGGCCAAATGAGGTTAAGGACTTGGAGAACTTAGAGTCCAAGTAAATCTTATTTATAATACTTCCTATGAAAATGATATGTGGATGAATTAGGTTCTACTTGCTTGGATGTTGTTTAAAACCTAAATTGGCACCTAAGAAGGTTTCGGCCAAGATAAGAACCCAAAGGATTACGAAGCATAGTACCCAAATTAATCATGTTACATTGTTCCTTATGATTGGATGAGCACATGATACACTTTTATGCTTAGACATGTATGCTTGTGAGCTATACAAGATGAGAATTTCTACGATATGTTATGAGTTCAAAATATGCATGCTTTATGTTATGATATGTGGGTAAATTTTACATGCTTTGATGATATGATATGAGCTGAAAATATGCATGCTTATGTTATGATATGTGGTTAAATTATGCATGCTTTGATGCTATGTTTAGTGCTTAAAATATGCATGCTTTCATGATATGCTATGTGGTTAAATTATGCATGCTTGATGATATGCTTTATGCTTAAGATATGCATGTTTTTATGATCTATGCCTAAGTGATGCATATTGTTATGATATGATGTATGCCTAAGTGATGCATACTTTTATGGTATGATGTATGCCTAAGTGATGCATACCTTTATGACATGATGTATGCCTAAGTGATGCATACCTTTATGATGTGATGTATGCCTAAGTGATGCATACTTTTATGACATGATGTATGCCTAAGTGATGCATACTTTTATGATATGATGTGTGCCTAAGTGATGCATGCTTTTATGATGTATGATATGTATAAGTATGACATGTACTTTACTTTATATGGCTTGTACCAAGGGTGGGCTCCATAAGCGCCTCGGGGTCGATGGAATAAGACTCGGGTCTCATTAGGGATGAGATCCTAAGTGCCCCTAGGTCGATGGAGTAAGACTCGGGCCTAGTATGTTGCCTTGTAGGGTTCAAGACTTGCTACCTTGGACCTACGTAGGTTGCGCGCAATATATAAGTGGTACATAGCCGGGATCCCCTTTAAGTTGAGATTATGTTCAAGTATATATGTAAGAAGAAATGGTTTTAAAGATCATGAGACATACACATGTTTTTCGGATACATGTTTTTCAAAATCATATTGCATATACCTTATGATGATTTATGATATGCCATGGTTAGATATGATTATGTTATGTTCCATGATATGTCCATGTGTAGGATATGCCATGACTCCTTATGACGATATACCATGATTAGATACGATTATGTTATGCTTCATGCTATGCTTTACGCTATGATATGCCATGACTAGTTATGATTTCTTCATGTTGCATGATATGCTTAAAAGAGTATGTTACATTATGTCATGACTAGTTGAAATGATGCCATGTTGAGACATTCTTTGATTATACTATGATTTTCGGTTTTAGTGAGTAGGAAAGGAACTTACTGAGCCATGAGTGCTCACAGCTTACTGTCCTTGTACCACAGATAAAGGAAAAAGCTGGATGAGCTAGAGGAGCAGCAGGAGAGGCAAGGAGATGTGTGTGACAGTGGCTTGGTAACCAAATAAGAACCTGCTTTAAAAACTTTTAAAGAACTACGCTTTGGTATCTTGAATTGTAGTACCGTATGTGTGACTTGATGTTATGTTTCTACTAATTTTGATATCATGTTATTGAGGCCATGATAGTGTAGTTCGGATTTGATGAAAAGGAAAACAAAAGAAAAGTTTTTATTAAACTAAGAAAAGTATTTTAAGTCTTCCGTTGTTTTAAAAAGAAAAATTTGTACATAGAGTATCGTAGCCCCGTCCCTTAGGGTTAGCAGGGAGGGCGGGCGTTACAACCGACCGGGAGGTCGTTGGTCGTGAGAGCAAGTTCACTTATAACTTGCGCTGGGGCGAGAGTCTGGAATCCTGACCGAGAGGTCGTCTAGAGGCTTAACCAGTAATTAATCTGGAGACCTGACCAGGAATTGATTTGGAGGTCTGACCAGGACTTGATTTGGAGACCTGACCATGAATTGATTTGGAGGTCTGACCAGGACTTGATCTGGAGGGCTGACCAGTACTTGATCTAGAGACCTGACCCGGAATTGATCTGGAGGTCTGATCAGGACTTGATCTAAAGGCCTGACTAAGAATTAGTTTGGAAGCTAGATCGTGAATTGGTCTGGAAGCCCGACCAAGAGATCATTAGCGATGCTCCGATCCGAGATTGGTAGTGATACTCTGGTCCGAGACCAGTGGCGATAGCTCGACCTCGAATGAAGGAGGGAAAGCCCTGAAATCCATAGAAGTGGAACCCGTAGCAATACGAGGGAGGAGAACCTTTATTATACCTGATCGCAGAGTGGTGTCGACCGAATGAGGATCTGTCTTGATCCCTCAACTCCAAAATGCCCGTGAAGTCAAGGAGAGAAATAGTGTGGATCCCGTGACTCCCAAATGTTCGCGGAGTCAGGGAGAGAATAATCCTGATCGTCAAAGGAAGTGAATCCCATAGCCATATAAGGGAGTAGGGTCCGTAGCATTAAAAGGAAGCATAGCACCGTGAGTAAAAGGAGTAGAGCTTGTAGATGTAAAAGAATGCAAGAGGATATAACAATAATAGATGTAGAGAATATAACAATAATAGAGTGCAGTGCCTATGATGAAGGGTGCAGAGGCTAAAGTAGTAAGAGGATGCAGAACACTATAGTTAAGGGTGTAGAGCCTGTAGTAGTAAGAGGATGCAGAGCCCCATAGTGAAGGGTGCAGAGCCTGTAGGACACCTGATTGGGGAGCTGGGCCCCTAGTCCCTGATCGGAGAGCAAGGCCCCTAACTTGTAATCAAAGAGCGAGGTCCCTAGATCCTGATCGGGAAGTTGTACTACGAGTCACTGATTGGGAAGTTGTGTCCCTAGTGTATGAGTGGAGAGCTGTGCCCCTAATGTCTGATCGGGGAGCTGGTCCCCTAGTGTCCGATCATAAATCGAAGACCCTAGTCTTTGATCCAAGAACTAGGATCTTACTCTCTTATCAGGGAGCTATAGCAGCCCCTATAATCGTAAAAAGGGAGCAGTGCCTGTAACGTACCTGATCGGGGAGCCGTGCCAACCAGCTAAGGGTTTGTCTCGATCCCTTGACTTCCGAATACCCGTAGAGTCAGGGAAAAAATATAATGGAAAAACTAACCTATCGGCAGCTGAAGCTCCAACTCAACTTTTTAACTCCTGAATACCCGTGGAGTGAGGGTAGAAGATAATATGTTCGTCAGGATCCTCCGAGACTGTGATGATGGAAGAGAACCTCCCTACGTCGTCCATCTTCACGTTCTAGAACAGGTGGAGAAGATTCCCACAGACGGCGCCATATTGATCCTGTCCGGAATCTGAGTTAGATGGACCACGGGGTGAGGTGGATGGAATGTTGACCGAATCACGATGTCCCGGAGGGGGGTATGCTGAGATGACTTCTATGTTGACCAAGTCGTCAGAAGTCCTCCGACGCTTAACGCTACCTACAACCAGCAACCGGATCAGCCCAATCACTGGTACCCTGAGACTCGAGACGGATCTAACGAATATATAAGTAACAGACTAGTACTTCAATAATCAAATGAAGGGAGAGTGAGTACTAAAAACGTACCCTGCCCAGGGGCACCTTCGGATGAGATGCTGGTCGAGTTGTCATGACCCGAAAGAGCAGATGACGCCGAGCCGGATGAAGAGCTGAATCTGACGACGCGAAACCGGATGCGGTGGCACGAAATCGAATGCGACATCGACACGCAGGTCGAGCTATGACATCGGCATGCAGCCCGAGATAAGACATCGACACGTAGGCCGAGATAAGACATCGACATGTAGGTCAGGATACAATGGCGGCACGAAGGACGGAACAAGATATCGGCAAGAAGGCCAAGATAGGGCACACAATCCAGGATCTAACACACAGGTCGGGCGATGCAAAGACCGGAACATAGCCACGACTCAAGGGCCGGAACACAACCATGACACAGGCTCAAAACAACGGTGGCCCGAGGGTCTGATCAGTGCTGAAAACATACGTCAACATGGATCGGATACCGAATCAGCGTAGGCAATGTATGACCGTGCGGATCGAAGGTGCGACGGTGGGGGTGACGGCTGCGGCTCGGAGGCCGTCTGCAACGATGGGACCTGGCTGCGGCTTGGGGTAGGTTTTGTGCTGTCACGGTTGATGGAGAGAAGGGCACCAGTAAGGAGGGAGAGGGAGGCTGTCGGCGAAGGAGGTGAGGCGAGGAGCAGAGGTTGGCTGCTGGATACGATGGTGGCTCGGCTGTAACCATTGTCGTCGCTGTCGGGTCAAACGGAGAGGAGGAACAACACTAGTCGCAGTGTGGAAAGGAGCCTAGGCGACGCCCGTGGGAAGCGATGCCTGGTGACAGCGTGCATGGTTGTGGCTTCGCCGGAGGCGGCGAGGGAGGCGACGCGATGGTGTTGGTGTGGAGGGGTAAAGGAAATGGGGCAGCAAGGCAACGCTGCTCGCAGGAGAGAAGAGAGGAGGAGTGGAGATGTGGCTGTCGGCAACATGATGGGCCATGTCGGAGGCCTTCCATCGGCCACAGCGGCGGCGGCGTCCGCGAGGTTTTGGCGGAGGCAGGGATGAAGGGGAACAACCCCCTCTCTCGGCGACGGAGGAGCAAAAAGATCCAGCCTCAGATGTCGCCGGCGTCGAAGGCGACGAAGGCGGCACGGTGGCGGAATACCTGCTGTGGCAGCGGAGCAAGACACGGAGGAGAAGCGGGAGAGGGTTATGTATTAGATTTCCAGCGAGGTGAGGGAGAGAGGAGCTACCGGTGTCGGAGGTGGTGGCGAGAGAGGGAGAAGAAGCTCCCCCTATTGGCGGCGGAGCAAAAATCCAGAAGAGCCTCCTCAAATAATGCCTCATCTCCCCCTTTAATGCCCTAAACAGTGTCTTGACAAAAATACCCCTCCCTCTCCTCATAATTCCCCCTTTGCCCTTAAACCTATATCCGTATCAATTTACTATGCTAAACTGTTCAATGAAATACTTTGGTTTTTTGATCAACAAGTGGGGAGACCCCTGCAAGAAGAATAGACAATAATGTTCTTTGATTTACCAAGGCCCGAATGGTGCTGTTTGCCATGAGAATGAATTAAACAAAAGTTAGTTCCTACAAAGGCAAGCCACCTTTGAATTACCAATTTCAAAGTACATTCTTGATTTTCATTACTATGTTCAACCATTCCTCGTATATTCGAGATTCATTTAGAAGATGCATGTCAACTCTAGAAGGAAAGTGAGGTTTAAAATTTTAGAATGATGCTTCCTTTCTTTTCTTCGTGGTGAAGCTTACACAAGCACCCCTAACAGGCAGTCTGTCATTTATCAAAGACATTTATCAGAGAGTAGGGAAACAAAAGAATTTCTGTCAACATTCTTGGTTAGATACAAAAACTTTCTCATCCTCGGTTAACTGAACATGCCATCTCCAACATCTCAACAGACAGTACTGGTTTATTTCATAAAGCAACACATTCAATTTTTAAAATTGTGCTAAACCAGTCAGTTAATGTTCCTACAACTAGTATTTTGTCTGTGCTATGCATTTATCCAGCTTTTCCTACTTATTTGGTCCTCTTCTTGTTTCTAGAGAATCTGGATCCGTGGTGAACACTCCAATTGACTATTAGTTTGGAGTTTCATCTGACATATAACCTGTACTCTTTTATATGTATGTTTATATCAATCTTGCTTACCTAAGTAGTTTGGTTCTGAAAAATCCAGTGATGTTAGCATCATGTATTGCAGAATAAGTAATTTCATTCCTCTGGTTCTTAACCTTGAAGATGAAATGACTTGTTAAGAAAGTATGAACTATTTTTTTTCTTCCTTGGATGTCTCTGTTTTTGATTGATACACTGGTGCTCCAACAGGTGAGGCCAATGTGTTGACAAAAACCATCACCTACAGAAGCCCATCAATTGGCTCCCAACCTTGATGCTCGATTGTTCTTACGTTCGAGCTAAATCTAAAGAGTGGTAACCAAGAGATCTCTCTGGTTCCATCTGTGTCGTCATTGTAACAGAAGCAACATACTCAACGTCATATAAAACATTTGTTCTGCATAATGGGCAGGTTGAATTCATTTGGAGCCAAGTATCACTGCAGGAGACATGGAACACATGTTCACAATTAGGTAGCCGTCTAAGATACTCCTCTTCCCGGAACTGGAATAAGCATATGGCACACTCGTTGATTTCCCTACCGCACTCATCTCTGATGTGCTCATTGTACTGGAATGATGGCATAGAACGGATTACAGCAGATGCCAGACCTCCTCGACTAGGCTGGCTCAATGATTCTGGATCAGTATGGGGTTCACCCCTAAGCGGAATTGTCCTGGGCTGTCTGCTAGATGCTGCTTGATTCGACCGAAAGCACCTTTGCTTTATGATCATACAGCAAATACATGAGAAGAAGCCAACTACAGCTACTGCAAAGATGTAGTAGAAGTGCTCCTTGCAACTTGGCCCATCTAGAGCTGTGCAGATTGTCATTTTGGTTACTTGGTAGCTGCTCAGAGAGAGGATTTCTAGTTGTCATGGGTTTGCCTTTAAGGAGGATGCTGCGGATCAGAATTAATCAAGATCATGATGTCGATGTCACCAATGAGGAGGCGGACTAATTGATGAGATGGTAAAAAAATTTGGTGGACAGGTGGATCTTTGACAATCACCCCTACCCTTGGATTCTATTGGTTAAGGAGTCTGAATACTCAAGAACAACATGGCAACTATAAAAGAAACAAAATTTAGGAGATATTGGTTTAATAAATTTGTTGGAGGAGTGGAGGCTCCTACCATGGCGGAGGGAAGGAGGAATCTATTCAGCATGTTTTTCAAAATAGCTTCGTGGTATCCAATTGTGTCAGTTTTGTCTTCACATATAAGAGACGGTAAATTTCACTCTGCCTGTACAGGCAGTGCCCCAACCTCTCACAATGAGATGGTGGGACCCACTACTTAAGTGTGGGTCTCATCATCCCAATGTGAGAAGTTGGGGCACTGCCTGTACAGGTAGGATCGAATTAACCCTAAGAGACTGTGCTATGCTGTAGCCTCCTAACCTAGTATTTTTTTTTTTTAAATAATATGCTTGATGAAAAAATCTCAAAGAAATATAAATTTATGTCTATCTTTAAATATTTTTTTGAATTTTTTTTTATACGTATCATTGTTCTTTAGAGATAATTTTTATTTCATTATTAGCCGTGCACGACGTTGAAACTATTTCAATAACACGTTTAACAAAGGGAATTTGGGATCTAGTTCATCCTACTTTAGATCTTGTTCATTTTTAATTGACTTGGATTTAATTATCTTAGAAAAGATAAAGGAGGGAATGAAATGGAGTAGATTGATTCATTTTATGCTTATTTTGATGGTAAAAAAAACAATTTGCATGATGTTTTGTAATCGATTTGCATCTACTTGTGCCATTTTTTACGCACAAATATATATATTTATATTTTAGAAATATGGATTTCAATTATTATGAATTTTTAGGCATTAAAGTAGGACTTTGATTAAAAAAAATTGAACGTAAATTGATTCACTTAAAATTTCTAATTATTATGAGCTTCTAAATATTTAACTAAAGTATTGATATTTTATCCGAGAGTTTATTTTAATAAGAAATATAACTACGAATTATATTATAAATTATCTTATTATATAAAAATGAAAGAATTTAATCATTATAAACCATCAAATTTGCAAATTAGAATATTAAGTTTTTCTATTTTGAAAATGTTTTTTTGATAAAAAAATATTTTTATAAAATTATTAGAAAAATAATTTATACTACGCAATAAACAATATATGAAAAAAGAGATTTTTTACTTATATTTTTATATAGCGTGGTTTCGTTATCCATGGAAGGGAAAATCCATTATGATTCCTTGTAAAAATAAGTTTATTTTAAATCATCTAAGGGATGATTTTTTTTTTATATATAATTGGCATCAAGTATTCAACTCACTACAAGAAAACAGGATTTTAGAGACGAAAAATATCATTTCTGAAAGTTATTTTTCTGTCTCTAAAGAATGTTTGAAACGAAATATTCCGTCTTAAAATTTCGTTATTGAAAGTCCTGTAGCTAATTTTGAAATGGAACAATTTCGTCTCTAATTTCATAAACAAATTAAAAAATCATTTATAAATCTATTTTTAATTTGACCAAATAAAATTAATTTTGAATACAAATTATGTCTCTAATTCCATTTTAAATTCGTTATTAGTTTGTCTCAAATTATATAATAAATATAATTTTAATTTATTTATAAATCCGTTTACAATTTTGTTTATAAATTTGTATATAAATTTCGTCTCAGATTTTGTTTTAAATCTAATATTATTTTGTCTCAATTTATATAATAAGTATAATCTTAATCTATGTATAAATCTATTTACAATCATGTTTATAAATTCATATATAAATTTCATCTTTAATTTAAATATACAATCATTCAATATATTAGCCTCTAATCATTCAGGTCCCCTATATGTCATATCTAATATGTTTAGTTCCCTTCCTAAATCTTCTTATGCAAATGATGCTGCTGCTTTCTTAGCCAAATGAATTATTGCTCTGTATCTTTCACTTGTATTTTCATTCCCTACCTTATTCATTTCTCCATCAGTAAAATTATCCCATTTATATCTCAACTGCATCAAATCCAATAGATAATCAATGGTTATAAATAATATTAACAGTGAATTAATTCATACAAAATGAGATTATTTTTTTAGAATTTAAAATATATTACTTACCTTAAAATCTTCCCAAAGCAAATCCTTAATATCATTAGACACCTATTTCCACATTGCTCACGTTCCTTTAGTCTTTCTTTGATATCATTTGTAATTTCACGAGGAACCTCAATGTCAACAAATCTAAAGACAACAAAATTAAAAACATCATAACAAGAAAATTAATTTATTACAAACTAGACACCAAACTTATTAAATTTAAACTTATTCATAGCCGCGTTTATTTTAGTTTGTTCATCACCCTTAATTAGTTCATCATAGTCAAACTACTGATGAACTACCTTCTTCGTATCGAGCATCATTGATCATCTCATTTTCTAAAATTTATCTTCCCTCCACATCCTAGACAAATAAATACATATAATGTATGTCATTTACTATATACATCATCAAGATAAAATTTGCGTACCTGTGTTTCATTTAGCATATTGTTAAGTTCAAGCATGGTATCATGTTGCCTACATACATCATCATTAAAGTAAATATTATGTCACTCAATGGTTTCTTCAAATTGAATACCATTAATAAGAATTAAATATACATACTCATCTTGTATTGTAAGAGATTATCATCTCTGTCGTCTTCTCCCCCTTATATTCCTTTGTTGGAACCAATATCCTTTGTCCCTCTTTTTGACATCTGCATCACATAAATAAAAAATTCAATAAAAGACTTTAGCAAAAGAGAATTGCAGTAAACAACAAACAAAATTCAACAAACAAAAATTCTTGTAGGATTTTCCTACAGTAAACAACAAAAAACAATTCCTATAGTAAACACTAAATAAAATTCAGTAAAAGAGAACTGCAGTACTTAACAAATAAAATTCAGCAAACACAATTTTTGTAGAACTATCCTGGCGTAAACAGCTAACAAAAAATTTCTACAGTTAACATCAAATAAAATTCAGCAAAAGAGACTTGCAGCAAACATACTTAATGCAATCTACTTGGAGAATCATGTTCTATGTAAACCACATGTTTTCATGTCAAAGACCAAGAAGCAAAATACATAGACAATGTAAAAAAGAAAAAACCAAAACTTACATGCTAGTAGGTAATTTTGACGAAGATCTACATTCTTAAAGTTATCATACAACAAAAACTAACCTCCAAAGCTCCATCAGGCTCTTGCTTAACTCTCCAAAATTTGTCCTGATTTAATAAATACATTGCGATATAGTAGATTTCAAATGGAAATTTGAGACTTGAGATATCTAGATGGCAAAACAAGAATGAATTGCCTAAATCGCTTGTTCTTTGAAAGCTTTCTAACTCCATCTAAAACTAAAAAAATATTATTTGCCATTCTAGATATTAGCATTTTTCATATCAACTAAACCAACCACAGAATTTTATAAAAATTCAAATCCGTACAAAAACTGTAAAATAAAATTCTACATTGGTTTCCATCTATCACATTTTGATATGTAACACGATAACACCAATTGAAGAAAACATGAAAAAACTTCTCTATATGATGGCAGGCATAATGCAGTTTGTAAAACAACATTTCCCACATGTTGACACAAAGCTAGATAAATAGATAGTACTCATATGTACGTTCTGCAATATTGGTATTGGTCAAATAAACTATATTAAGAAGAATATGTAGAATCTGATATTGGGTTAGTCATCTAAATTATTTTGATAAATGTTTTACTTTTGACAATTAAATGAATTTCTAAAGTGAGAACTTGCAAGGCTACTGAAATATTTACTTAACTGTAGAACATGCTTGGAAGCTTAAAATGAAAATAAATTCTAGATATAAGATAAGAATCCATTTATGATTGATAGGAAGTGCCAGCCTTCGGAGTAAGACTCTCGTTGTACAAACAGTAGACATGTTTTGCATAGAAGATTTTTGCTTCTAAAGGAATCTGGTAACCAACTGTTTCTACATTACTTTCACCCCTTTCAGAAGCAATGCTTGTTGTGACAGATATGACAGATAACCACGGCCAAGGAAGTGCAGCGGCTGCCAAAGGCAGGGTTGCTGCTAGCAGCCACGACCATGGCAGAATTCCGTGGCAGCGACCCAAATAGCAACCACCGTGGCCAATGAAGGGTAGAAGCTGCGAAAGGAAGGGATGTTGTTGGCGGCCACGGCAAAGGCAAGGCAGCCACAGCCAAGGTAGGGATGTCGAGGCAATGCCCCATGTAGCGACCGCCGCACCATTTGGTCGGGCACATTGCCAAGGAGGTGGTCGGTCGCTCGCGCGTCCAAGGTGACTGTTGCCTCAAGAGATTATCTGGTCGCACACGCATATGTGGCAGTGGACACCGACAGGAGCAAGGGCGTGCAACATGGCAGTCACAGCAAGAGGAAGAAGAAGAAATTAGGGATTTTCTTCTAAGAGAGAGTAGCAGAAGTCGACGAGACACATGAAGTCGGGAAGATACACAATAGAAGAAGTCGACGAGATACACGAAGTGGCGAGATAAATGAAAATGAAAACAAAAGAAGGATTTAGTGTTAGGGTTTTAATTTATTAAAATAAGATAAAATAAAATAAAATAATAATAATAATAATTTTCTTTATAAATTATATAAATTAAAAACCAAATTTATTTCTGTTTAAAATTATATAAACAGAATTTGTGACAAATAAAATTTCGTATTAGATTCAATTTTAAATATGTATTTATTTTTGTTTATAAAAATTTATTTTATAAATTTATTGTTAGTTCGTTTTAAATTCTGTCTTAAATATTTTTATATATTTTTTATTTCATTTAAATGCACTAGAATAATAATTCCGTAGTAAATCTATTTTTGATTTACTAAAATTTAAAACGGATTGTAATTCCGTTTTAAAAATTGGTTTATGAAGCCCTGTTTTCTTGTAGTGACTTTTGCCGACTAATTATGGAGAAGACTAACTAGGCTCCACGAAAATTTTCCATCGACCACTAAAGTAAATCTAGAAGTGCTCACATCGGATGACCTATCAACCCAGTGTTCTTAATTAGGTCAACTGTCAATTAAGAGAAATTCATGTGTTAATTCATCAAAACTAAAACTCAATCCTTAAATATCTTAAATACTTGAGAAATTAAAAAAAAAAAAACTCTGCCTCATTATCCGGAAGGCAGGCATGATACTTGATCCAATCCGGAAGTTGAGTCAGATGGAGGAACCGATGACGAGGGAAAGGATGTTGACAATGGGAGGAATGAGGTCCAAAACTCGAAGATGAGTTGTAGACTTCGAATCTTCGCGCGGGGCAAGGAACTACTGTCGAAAATGGTACTCACAAGTCTGCGCATACCACAGAAAGATCACACGAGAGTGTTAGGGTAAGAACCAGGGAAGGGATCCCTGGTGCAAACCCTCCAATACTCAAGTCAAAAGAAGTATCGTGCGAAAAGTATAAGAAAAAGTAGAACTATAGTGGATGCGTGTGTACCTTGCTAACGGAGATGACCCTCATTTATACTGTCTCTCATAACTTCCGCAATAATGAGGCGTTAGAGAATGTCTTGTGTCAGAGTATGTACCAAGGAAAGGATCCCTGGCGCAGGCATTCTAATACTCAAGTCAAAAGAAGTATCGAACAAAAAGTGCAGGAAAAAGTAGAACTATAATGGATGCATGTGTATCTTGCCAACGGAAAGGACCCCCTCTTTTATACCACCTCTCATAACCTCCGGAATAATAAGACGTCAGAGAATATCTGGTGTCAAAGTATATCGAGTGATGAAAGATGTACGATGAACTCTCATTGAGTAGAGGAAGGTTCCGTGATATGCATGTGACACAGCATCAGAATATTCCTTGATGAATAACCATTATTATCATATAAGTGATTGTGATTACCTGATAGTGTTGTCTCCTAGCGATGGTTAGATCGGCGATGGGGGCAACCGGGAGTAGATTGGGAGTCATGCCCATTAAGTATTAAGAAGTCGGGAGCTGAGCCCTGAGGGTCCGACCGATACTAGGGTCGATCAGGAGTAAACTGAGAGTCATGCCCATGAGAATTGAGAAGTGGGGAGCCGAGCCCTGGGTGTCCGACCAGCACTAGGATTGACCGAGAGTAGACTAGAGCTATGCCTAAGTGTACTGAGAAGTGGGGAGCTAAGCCTTGGGGGTCCGACCGACTCTAAGGTTGATCAGGAGTAGATTGAGAGTCATGTCTATGAGAACTAAGAAGTGGGGAACTAAGTCCCGGATGCCCGATCGACGCTAGGGCCAACTGGGAGTAGACAAGGAACCATGCCTAGGAGTCCGACCGATGCTAAGGCCGACCAGGAGTAGACTGGGAGTTAAGCCCATGAGAACTGAGAAGTGGAGAGTTGATCCCTAGGTGCCCGACCAATGCTAAGGCCGACTGGGAGTAGATTGGGAGCCATGTCCAAAAGTACCGATAAGTGGAGAGCTTAGTCTTGGGGGTCTCAATGATGTTAGGGCCAACCGAGAGTAGACTGGGAGTCATGTCCATGAGAACTGAGAAGTGGGGAGTTGATCCCTGGGTGTCTGACCAGCACTAGGGCCGACCGAGAGTAGACTGGGAGTCATGTCCAAGAGTATTGAGAAGTGGGGAGCTGAGCCCTAGGGGTCCAACTGGCGCTAGGGCCGATCAGGAGTAGACTGGGAGTCATGCCCATGAGAACTGAGAAGTGGGGAGCTAAGCCATGGGTGTCTGACCGGTGCTAGGGCCGACCGAGATTAGACTAGGAACCATTCCTAGGAGTACTGAGAAGTGGGGAGTTGAGCCCTGGGTGTTCGATGGGCACTAGAGCCGACTGAGAGTAGATTGGGAGCCATGTCATTAAGAAAGAACTGCGCCCCTAGACTCGGTCGACTGTTGGTCCACCCAAGTTTGTGATGGGATCTTGCCCATGAGAGGTAGTTCGCATTTTACCATGCATATCCTGACTTTGAGCACCATCTCACCTTAATTTTGATTATTAGATTATCTTGACCTTTGACCCTATATCTGTTGGGATATACCCGATGTGGATGCGTGCTATAACATGTTTTGTAAACATGACAATGAAAAATAAAATAATAATAATTCTTAATTATTACATCACACACACCACATGCATACAAGGATACAACATGACAAACATGATCACATAATTAAAAATTTACGAAAAGTAAATTTACGCTAGGTATATCTTAGGGATGACCTATAACAAGAAGAGCATCAACTGTAGCGACGTTGTCAAACCTCGCCTCTATTCGTATCCACTTCGAGCTCTTCAAGACAACTCCGTGAGTATAAGCTTCTCCTTTGGAAGTTACTAGCCACAAGCGAAGAAAAGGGATCAAGAGAAAGAAGAAGCAAACAAGGAAGATGTCTCTTCCTTGCCTGGTGGTCACGACAACAAGGAGAAGGATTTCTCCTTGTTGTGGGTGGCGGCAAAGAGAGGGGAGAGGGAGAGGAAGATTAGGTTTTCAAAAATTCAATCAACCAAATAATAAAACTTTTATCTAATTTTCTCCCAATTACATCTATAAATAATCCTCATTAATGAGTTGGATTAGAAATCCCAAATCCAACCTGATCCTGTCCGAACCAAGAGTCAGCGGACGCTGGGCACGTGGCGCTCTCTGCTGGATCTTCGAGTGCTCCGGCGAACCTGCAACAAACCGGGCCGGGAGAGGTTCCCGGCGACGGTCCTCCGACGCTCAAGTCAGGTAGGCTATGGAGAAAGTGGCTGCCAAATCTGTATCATGCGTACCTTTGGCGAAGTAATAGCCTCTTTATATAGGACGGAGAAAGAATTGATGCACGCCCATCGAGATGCGTACGTGTCAGCAACCCATACCACGGTATGCACTTGTCAGAGAGCTTACCTGATCCCATACTGCTACAGTGAGAGAATGTTCTTTGATGGGACGGCAGGACCCCCGTTGTCAGGCTAGAGGTATGGCATAGCCATACGACTTGACGGCTGTCAGAAAATGTTCCCATCTTTTACCCACCACCTGTCTGGGGAGCCCGGCCCACCGGGCGGGCGGTGAAAGTCCGGACGCGGTGAAAGTCGTCCGGACGGCCCTGATTCTTTGCGTCGTCCGGGGGGTGCTTCCTTCCGCTCGGTCATTGTGCACTGCTTCATTTGAGCGTCGGAACCCTGGTCCCTACCAGGGTGTCTTTTTACTATCAGATTTCCCTTTTTTCCGAGTCTGGTCGGCTCGCCCCTTTCGGGTGAGCCACTGGACCCTTTGACCTCCCCTCAGCGTTGACTCCTTGTGGGGTTCCGGCTTTTTACCGCCGGATCACTTGCCTTCCTCTCGAGTCTAGTCGAAGGAGGCAAAGTCCGACTGACTGGACTGCCGATCTGCCGAACAATGATTATTGCATTAGGCCGCTCGGCGCGACATACGGCTGCTCATTCATGCGGCGATATCTGTCCGTTCGGCGATACTTTGTCCATGCCTTGTATTTTCTTGGAATCGACGTCCGTTGTTCTCCCACACCTCCCATCACGTGCTCTGCGCACGGTAAGGGGAGTTCATTAAATGCGGCTAGTAACCGGCTGACACGTGGCGATCGTGCATTTGTCAGAGTATGGCGGTTGCGTCACTTCCGATGGGACAGCCGCCGTTTGAAACGGACAATCAGATGACAACCTCGATATCGACGACCTGGATCGGACGGTGGAGATCGCTTCCGGGCGGCGATATAAAGCCCTTGACTTCGTTTCCGCCGCATTTCATCTTCTTCATTTCCAGATTCCTGTCGCTCCTCCTTTCGCCGGCGACCTTGTGCTCAGACTTCCCGACGATCACACGGCAACTTCCGATCATCTCCCTCGATTGTAAGATCCTTTTTCTCGCTCGAGACGCGTTCTTCTTTCTGTTAATCATCCTCGTCAGTCGGTTTTCTTCCTTTGCTTGAACCATCCTCTTCTATCCCGCATTCTGGCCTTTCGATCATGACCAGTACCTCGCAGTCAACCGGCGGTGCTCCGGGTCTTTGGTACTCGAACATGGAAAGTCGGTTCGACGAGGAAGACGCCCTGCGCCTTATTCGAGCATATGACCTACCGACCGACCACGAAATAGTGTTAGCCATGCCTTCCGATCGGCCTAACGATCCTCCGTCCGGCACTGTTGTCTTCTTCCGTGATCAATTCCTGGCCGGCCTACGTTTTCCTCCTCACAAGTTTTTCTTAGAAGTTTGCAACTATTTCCGCATTCCGCTCGGCCAAGTAGTTCCCAATTCTATTAGATTGCTGAGCGGAGTGATAGTTTTGTTCAAACTGAACGGCATTCCCTTAAACCCGAAAATCTTCCACTACTTCTACTATCCCAAGCAAGCCGAGTGGGGTACCTTTGTTTTCCAATCTAGGATAGGCTTCGTCCTTTTCGATAATATGCCGAGCTCCAACAAACACTGGAAGGAGCATTTTTTCTATATTCGTTTTCCCGAGCGGCCCACTTTCCGCACTAAGTGGCAGACAGCTATGCCTGCGCAACCGGAACTCGGCAAGTTTAGAGGTGACGCAGACTATCTCCATGCAGCCGAACGGCTAGTCGGTCAGCGCTATCACATTGACAAGATGCTTCTCCCAGGAGTAATGCATATATTCGGCTTGTCTTCTGCACCAGCCGATCTGCCTTGTAGCATGAGTAAGCTTCCCTATCTCCCCCTTTATTTTGTTCTAACTGATTTATTCTCTGCTTCTGCAGCTGAGGTCATGTGGAGAGCCAGAGCTACCGAGAAGCTCAAACTGAAAGCCGCTCAGATTGAGGCGGTGACGAGCAAGGAGGCCGCCGAACGGGGCCTGGCTCCGGCTGACCCGGCCGGCGAAGAAGGTGAGGGGACGCCAACGGTCCCAGAAGCCCCGGACGCCCCTGCCCCTCCTGATGAGGCCACGGGCAATATAGAACATGGAAGTGAAGCTGAAGTGGAGGCCCGTTCGGCCGATGATGCGCCGCTGCGCACTCGGAAACGCCGGCGACCGGAATCCGCACCTGCCTCTACACTTGATGAGCCACAACCTGAGCAGGGTGTAGGTGCGCCGGTGCTGTCCGGAACAGTTTCCGTCGAGAGTACCCCTACCCCTCAGGATTCTCCGAGGGCCAGCTCGGAAGTTCCGCCGTCCAGCCCTTCGAGGACTCGACGACGTCTCAAGCGTTTAGGCGAGCTACCCTCCTCTTCTGCTGGTGGGCCATCTCAGAGCGGGCCGAGCGGCCAGAATCTACTTAAAACCGTCCTGCGCCTCCCTTCGGAGGCGTACATGGCTGCCGCCGATCGGCCGGTATTTCCCGAGCAGATGATCACCCTGACGGGTCCTCTCGCACAAGCTTGGATAGATGCTCGGAGTCGTATAGCCAAATTGACTCCCGGGCAGCTCGGCGACAGCAATCTTCAATCAGCTACCGGGGTATGGCCCCTTCCCTTCTTTTCTCTCCTATTTGAAGTTTTTAACCTGCTCGTGCTTGCTAGCAGAACTGGGTGGAGCAGATCGCCATTAGCGATCGATTGGCCGAGCTGGAGGAGGAACTGAAGAAACAAAAAACAGCTGGGGACGCCAGGCAGTCGACGGCCGCTCTGGAGAAGGCCAAAAAATCACTAGAAGCTGAGCGGAAACGAGCTGCTGATCTGGCGAGCAAGGTCGTTCGGCTTGAAACAATGATTAAACAACGAGACAAGGAGATCCAGACGGCGACCACTCGGAAGCAACAGGCCATCAATGATATGGACCACATGAAGGTGGAGATCCGGGGGCTGGAGCAACGCATTAAGGACCTGGATGCTCTGCTGGCCACCGAAAAAGAGAGCCGCTCGGCTGATCTCCAAAGATTCGATGGAGACTTGAAGGATCTCCAAGCCGCTAGCGACGCTGCCCATGCCGCGCTCAAGGAATATCAAGAGGGAGAGTCGACCCGCTCAGAGGAAGTGAGGAAGGCGTTCCTCCGCTCGGAAGGCTTCGGAGAGAAGTTTACCGACAAGATATCCCTCACGTTCGAGGAGGCAATCAAGGCGGCGGTGGGCTACTTGAAGACCAAAGGTCACCTGTCTGCCGAGCTGACCATCCCCCCCGAGGACTTAGCGAGCGTGATGGATGCCATTCCCGACGCTCTTTTTGATTTTGATGTGTGAAGAGCGTTTTTGTAAGCTTTTTTGAATTCCCGCCGTTCGGCCCGGCTTATGTAATGACTTTTTTGACTTGCATATTAGATAATCTTCTGTTCCTCTCTATTTTAGCTTCTATTTTAGCTAGAAATCCTCGTCTCCAAAGGGGTTTTCGTTGGATTTTCGCAAGACCTCCAGCTCAGGCGTTTATAGACGCGGAGCTCGACGGCGCGGTTTTTATAGTCGGTCGGCGCGGCTCTCGATTTTAACAGACGGAGCTCGTCGTCCGCTCGGATTATTTAAAGACGCGGCTCGTCTCTCGATATTTATCGTCGGAGCTCGGCGGTTTTCCGCTCAGAGCGGCTCTCGATTTTTAACGACGGAGCGCGTCGGCGGGTCCGCTCGGATTATTTACAGACGCCGGCTCGTCTCTCGATATTTATCGTCGGAGCTCGACGGCGCGGTTTTTATAGCCGGTCGGCGCGGCTCTCGATTTTTAACGACGGGGCTCGTCGGCTTCCAAGTGAGACTATATACCCGGCCGACCGGCTCGAGCCTTCGTCGTCGAGCGCTTGGCGCGGATATAATCCTCCCCGAGGTAGTCTTGGCTAAAATGTACCTGGCCGAGCGGCTCAGGCCTTCGCTCCAGGCAGTAACCTCCCTCTATCACTCTGATCAGTGCAGGGTTTTGGTTTTCCTTCCTGCCACACTAGCATGCAGCCCGGCCGAACAGCTCGGGGTCTTCGAGTTTGAGCTCCCGGTTCGGATATAAACCTCCCGGCCGAGCAGCTCGGGGGCCTTCGATCATAATGCCTTATATTCGCTCTTTTGATTTTTCCTCTCTGCATTTCAAGTATTTAGTCAAAAAATGAAGTACACAGGGTGATTTACAGTGATACACCTTTCACCCCGCCCGGTAAGGCTGGAGGTGGTTCGCGCTCCACGGTCTATCTAGCTGCCGTCCGTCCTCGTCTTCCAAATAATACGCGCCCGAGCGGAGCTTTTCGATGACTTTGAAGGGACCTGCCCACGGAGCTTCAAGCTTGCCGACGTCGCCGACCGGCTTGACTTTCTTCCAGACAAGATCGCCGACTTGGAATGATCTGGGAATGACGCGTCGGTTGTAGTTTTGTTTCATCCGCTGACGATATGCCATCAGCCGAACGGACGCCTTTGCCCTCTCCTCTTCTACCAAGTCCAGCTCCATGTTTCTTCGTTCGGCGTTGTCATCACCGTAACTCTGGATCCGGGCTGACTCAACGCCGACTTCGACCGGAATGACAGCCTCACCGCCATATACCAAATGGAACGGTGTGACTCCTGTCCCTTCTTTTGGCGTCGTTCGGATGGCCCACAAGACGCTCGGCACTTCATCCGGCCAACTTCCTCCCATATGGTCGAGCCGAGCGCGTAAAATACGAAGAATTTCCCGGTTGGCGACTTCAGCTTGACCGTTGCTCTGAGGATAGGCCACGGACGTGAAATGTTGCTCAATGCCGTAGCTTTTGCACCAATCCTCTAACATCTTCCCTGTGAACTGCCGTCCGTTGTCGGACACTAGTCGGCGAGGGATGCCGAACCGACAAATGATGTGTTGCCAGATGAATTTTTTAACCATTTGTTCAGTGATCTTTGCCAACGGCTCGGCCTCCACCCACTTGGAGAAATAGTCTACTGCCACTAGTAAAAACTTTCTCTGCCCGGTCGCCATCGGAAATGGGCCCACAATATCCATTCCCCATTGATCGAACGGACATGAGATGGTTGATGCCTTCATCTCCTCTGCCGGTCGGTGGGAGAAGTTGTGATACTTCTGGCACGAAAGGCATGTAGATACTGTCCGAGCGGCATCTGTTTGTAAAGTTGGCCAAAAGTATCCGGCCAAGAGAATCTTCTTGGCCAACGAGCGTCCGCCCGGATGACCTCCGCATGATCCTTGATGTACTTCCCGGAGGATGTAAGCTGAGTCCTCCGAGCTTACACATTTCAGCAAAGGGCGCGAGAAAGCTTTCTTGTAAAGTTGATCTCCGATTAGACCGGCTCTTCTTCTGAGGAGCCGGGCTGCATATTCATCTGATGGTGTGGTGCCCGAACGGAGGAATTCTATAATAGGTGTCCTCCAGTCATTTGAAAACGCGAGGCCTTGCATCAAGTCGACATGCGCCACCAGCAGCGTTTTTTCAATTGGTTGCTGAACGGCGACCGGCGTTATTGAGCTCGCGAGTTTGGCTAACTCATCGGCCTCCTGGTTCTCCGTTCGGGGAATCTTTTGAATAAGCACCTCTCGGAAAGCAGCTTTGAGTTTTTCAAAAGCCTCAGCGTAGAGTTTGAGCCGAACACTGTTGATTTCAATGGTGCCGGAAAGTTGCTGAGCGGCCAACTGTGAATCAGAATAGAGTGCCACCCGACCGGCTCCCACATGCCGTGCTGCCTGCAATCCGGCTATGAGGGCCTCATACTCTGCTTCATTGTTAGTAGCTTTGTAGTCTAGCCTGACGGATAGGTGCATCTTTTCTTCCTGAGGTGAGAGTAGTAATATTCCGATCCCACTTCCGAGCCGAGTGGAGGATCCATCCACATATATTCTCCACATAGCTTCCGGCTCTGGTCTTTGCACTTCGGTCACAAAATCAGCCAAAGATTGGGCTTTAATCGCCGAGCGGGGCTGATATTGGATGTCAAATTCACTTAATTCTGTCGTCCACTTGATAAGCCGTCCGGACGCTTCTGGATTCAACAGCACTCTTCCGAGTGGACTGTTCGTCCGGACAATGATGGTGTGAGCCAAGAAATACGGTCGAAGGCGCCGAGCGGCTAAAACCAAAGCTAAAGCCAACTTCTCGAGCCCAGTGTAACGAGATTCAGCATCTTTTAAAATGTGGCTTAGAAAATACACCGGCTGCTCTTCGCCGCTCGCCCTCACAAGTGCTGAGCCTACAGCATGCTCAGTTGACGACAGATACATATACAGTGACTCACCCCCGATCGGCTTGGCCAGCACAGGCAGAGAATTTAGATATGTCTTCAATTCTTCAAATGCTCGGTCACACTCTTCATCCCACTGGAACTTAGTAGCCTTGCGCAGGATCTTGAAGAATGGCAGGCTCCGGTCGGCGGTTTTGGCGATGAATCTGGTTAGGGCAATTATCCGGCCGGTCAACCTTTGCACTTCTCTTGTATTTCTTGGGGGCGGCATGTCTTGCAGTGCTTTTACCTTGCTGGGATTTGCTTCGATTCCCCGCTCGGTCACTATGTACCCCAAGAAACGCCCTCCTTTAGCTCCGAACAAGCACTTCTGGGGATTTAGCTTGACTCCATATTTGCGCAGTGTGCGGAAGGTTTCTTCCATATCCTTGAAAAGATCGGCCGCTCGGACGGATTTGATAAGAATGTCGTCCACATAAACTTCCAGATTCCGCCCGATCTGCTCCTTGAACACTTTGTTCATCAAGCGTTGATAGGTGGCCCCGGCATTCTTCAATCCGAACGGCATCACATTGTAGCAATATGTGCCGTCGGCCGTTACGAAGCTTACTTTTTCTTGATCTTCCCGGGCGAGCGGGACTTGATGATATCCTTGGTAGGCGTCAAGCATGCAAATTAATTCGCAGCCGGCCGTAGAGTCCACCAGCTGATCTATCCGGGGCAGGGGATAAAAATCCTTGGGGCATGCTTTGTTTAAGTCTCGAAAGTCGATGCAGACCCTCCACTTGCCGCCCGGCTTGGAGACCAAGACTACGTTGGCCAGCCAGCTTGGGAACTGCACCTCGCGTATGTGGCCGGCCTTCAGAAGTTTTTCTACTTCTGCCCGGATAATAGTATTCTGCTCGGCGCTGAAATCCCTTTTTCTCTGCTTCACCGGCCGAGCGTCCGGTCGGACATGCAATTCATGCTGCGCCAGGCTCGGCGAAATTCCAGGTAACTCATGTGTCGACCAGACGAAGACATCATGATTTCGTTGGAGGCATTGAATCAGCTTCTCCTTCTGTTCTTCCCCCAGATCAGAGGCGATAAAAGTCGTGGCCTCCGATCGGGTTGGATGGATCTGGACTTCCTCCTTTTCATCATAAATTAAAGCAGGAGGTTTCTCAGTTATGGCGTGTACCTCGATTCGGGGTGCCTTCCGGGCGGAACAGGACTCCGCTCGGATCATCTCTATATAGCAGCGCCGAGCTGCTAGCTGATCTCCCCGCACTTCTCCTACTTTATCTTCCACTGGGAACTTTATCTTTTGGTGGAAGGTTGAGACAACCGCTCGGAATTCGCCGGTCGTCCCAAAATGACGTTGTAGGATGATGGAGAGTCGACCACCACGAAGTTGATTGTCCTGGTCCTCCTGAGCGGCTCTTCTCCCAGCGAGGTGGCCAGCCGGATTTGTCCGACCGGCTGAACTTCGTTGCCCGTAAACCCGTAGAGCGGGGTCGTCATGGGCAGCAGCTCGGCTCGATCAATTTGCAGCTGGTCGAACGCCTTCTTGAATATGATGTTGACCGAGCTCCCTGTGTCAACAAATATGCGGTGAATGGTGTAATTTGCTATTACCGCTTTAACGAGCAGCGCGTCGTCGTGGGGCACTTCTACTCCTTCTAAGTCCCCGGGTCCGAAAGTGATTTCCGGTCCACTTGCCCGTTCTTGACTACAGCCGACCGCGTGGATCTGCAGCTGTCGGACGCCCGCCTTTCTGGCTCGATTGGAGTCTCCTCCGGTCGGTCCGCCGGCAATAACGTTGATCTCGCCCCGGGAAGTATTGTTCCGGTTTTCCTCCTCCTGAGCAGACGGTCGTGACCGTTCTCTGGACGCCCGGCGATTCTCCTGCCTCGGAGATCGGTGCCGATCGGGTGTCTGCTGATGTCGCCTCTCGGTGTGGGTCCGGTCAGCTTCATGAGTCCTATGTCTCCTGTCGATGGGAGGAGACCGTCGTTCGGCTTTCCTGGGAACGGGATTGGACAACAAGGGAATGCTTCGGCAATCCCTCGTGTTGTGTGTATCCGTCTGGTGGAAGGTGCAGAACATAGGGGTCCACCTCCTCTTTGGCTTGGGCCGAGCGGCAGCCACCTCTTGTACGTGAGATCTGGCATGGGGGGGTCGGATTGCATCGGCCCTCGGTCCTCTGGGCGGCTGCTGAGCGGCTTGCTGTTTCCGCTCGGCGTGAGTATGTGCCCGCTCGGCAGGAGCTTCCTTTTTCCGAGCGGCTTGCGCTTCTTCCACATTTATATATTCGTTGGCTCGATGTAGCATGTGATCATAATCTCGGGGCGGCTTTCGGATGAGCGACCGGAAGAAGTCTCCATCCGCTAGGCCTTGCGTGAAGGCGTTCATCATCGTCTCCGAGGTGGCCGTTGGGATGTCCATCGCCACTTGGTTGAACCGCTGAATGTAAGCTCGAAGCGATTCTCTCGGCTCTTGCTTGATGGCGAACAAGCTGACACTTGTCTTTTGATAACGCCGACTACTGGCGAAGTGGTGGAGGAAGGCCGTTCGGAATTCCTTGAAGCTCGTGATGGATCCGTCCGGCAACCTCCGGAACCACCGTTGAGCAGATCCCGAGAGAGTGGTAAGAAAGACTCGGCATTTCACTCCATCGGTGTATTGATGGAGCGTGGCTGTGTTATCAAACTTACCCAGATGATCATCCGGGTCCGTTGTTCCATTGTACTCGCCGATTGTCGGAGGCACGTAGTGCTTGGGCAGAGGGTCCCGTAGTATAGCCTCCGAGAATTGGCGATTGATCTGCTCGGGGGAGGAGTCCGCTCGGGGAGCTTTCCCCTTCCTTTCATCCCGGCTGCATTTCATCGGAAGATCCTATTTCGCCTGGGCGTGGCTCGGTGCGAAATAAGGCCGATGGAATGCGACGGTGGTGGAGGTGCTTCCGCTCGGCCACAGCGCCGATGTTGCTTCTTTGCTCCGCCCGCTCGATGGATGCTTTTGTTTTGCTCCACGAGTTTGGCGGCCTTATCTCGACGAGGCGTGAGTTCCTCCCTTAAGCGTCACGTGTCGTCGTCGGCCTCGTCCATTGTCTCGCTCGGATGCGGGGCGTTCCCCAGACGGCGCCAATTTGATCTGTCAGAACCAAGAGTCGGCGGACTGCACGTGGCGCTCTGCTGGATCTTGAGTGCTCTGGCGAACACGCAACAAACCGGGCGGAGAGGTTCCGGCGACGGTCCTCCGGCCTTCAAGTCGGTAGGCTATGGAGAAAGTGGCTGCCAAATCTGTATCATGCGTACCTTTGGCGAAGTAATAGCCTCTTTATATAGGACGGAGAAAGAATTGATGCACGCCCATCGAGATGCGTACGTGTCAGCAACCCATACCACGGTATGCACTTGTCAGAGAGCTTACCTGATCCCATACTGCTACAGTGAGAGAATGTTCTTTGATGGGACGGCAGGACCCCCGTTGTCAGGCTAGAGGTATGGCATAGCCATACGACTTGACGGCTGTCAGAAAATGTTCCCATCTTTTACCCACCACCTGTCTGGGGAGCCCGGCCCACCGGGCGGGCGGTGAAAGTCCGGACGCGGTGAAAGTCGTCCGGACGGCCCTGATTCTTTGCGCCGTCCGGGGGGTGCTTCCTTCCGCTCGGTCATTGTGCACTGCTTCATTTGAGCGTCGGAACCCTGGTCCCTACCAGGGTGTCTTTTTACTATCAGATTTCCCTTTTTTCCGAGTCCGGTCGGCTCGCCCCTTTCGGGTGAGCCACTGGACCCTTTGACCTCCCCTCAGCGTTGACTCCTTGTGGGGTTCCGGCTTTTTACCGCCGGATCACAACCCATTATCCCTTAACTAAAAATTAGCCCATTAACTTCTTGATTTGGTTCACAACTAAACTAAGTTGGTTCATGACTAATTCATGATTAAACCAAATATAGTTCAACCCTAACATAAGAGATGTAGCCCATCCGTGCTACCATTATGACAAATATTTCCATATTTGTCTTATGTATGGTCCAACCAAACATTTATCTTTTGATCTAAGAATCCTATTCTTTAACTTATTTTACGTCTTTTAGAGACTCGTTAGTACGTGTGACCCAATAGGTTCCCGATTTATCATGATCATCCATAATTAACTACTAAATTATAGAACGATCATGAGTGACACCAAGTAGTACATCATGATCCCTAATTAGCTAAAATATTATAGTTGATCTTAGAACTAATTCTAAACCCTTCAGCAGCTACAGTGAGTTGTATCTTATTCCTTTCACTCGTCTTATACACACTTGATTTAGGATATGGTCTATGTATCTGTCCCCAATAGACTGACTACGTCACACCTAGCCCAAGTAATACTTCCTCATTCTACGGATTCAAATTACTTGTCCATGTGTACAAAAGTCTCATTCTATTAACATGTGATGCTTTGGACAAAGACTTTAAGTAATAATCCTAACGAGTGGTCATAGGGTATACATCTCCTCGTAAGGAGTGGTGAATCCTCTGTGGATATCCAAACATCTTCAGGCATTTTTACTTATACTTGATAGGATCGATGATCGCGGCTAGAGAGGGGGGTGTGAATAGCCGACCCCAAATCTTCCGTTTCTTTCTACGATTAGGGTTAGCGCAGCGGAAATAAAATGAATAGAAACGAAAGTGGAGAATAGCAAACCTCAAACTCGTCGATGTAACGAGGTTCGGAGATGAAACTCCTACTCCTCGGCGTGTCCGTAAGGTGGACGAATCCAATCAATCCGTCGGTGGATGAGACCTCGGAGAACCGGCTAATGTAACACTCCTTCTGGGTGGAGAAACCTCGCCACAATGTTTTGCAAAAGCAATACAGGAGTAGAAAGCAGCAAGAAGCAAAATACAATACAAATGTATGAAACACCTTCGCTTACTTGCCTTCTCTTCGACTGGATGAAGCAGCGACTTCTCGGATCCAACCACAACTGAGCATCGCACTTGTCAAAATGCAAGACGGCTACGAAGCTCAACAGTACCAAGAACACTAATGAATTACCCCGAGAGAAGAAGAAAGCAGAGGAAGAAGCCATCGTTTTAATAGCTGCGAAAGACATGAAATGAAAGGGGCAGAGTCAATGGCTTATATAGTCACAAGCCTTTGTAAGTCTCACTTGACTGTTCATAAAAGCATTTCGGGAGGGGAAAGCCAATGACAGTGAAGATTCGATTCCTTAAACGTCCCTAGACCGATCAATTCGTTCCAGCACAGTGCTTTCTTCTGATCGGCCTCCTGATCGGTCTTCAGTCCGATCAGATAACACACAGAAGCTCACTGTGTGGTTACTGATCGGTCTGCAGACCGATCAGCCGTATCACTGGATCGGTCTGCTGACCGATCAGGAATCCATGGTATCAATGGATCGATCCACTGATCGATCCAGAGCTTGGTTTTCCTCAACACCAAGTCCCAAGTCTCTCGAACCAACATCCGGTCAACCTTGACCTGTTGGTACATCATGCCTAGCATCTGGTCACTCCCTTAACCTGCTAAGACTCCCCACCAAGTGTCCGGTCAATCCCTTTGACCCACTTGGACTTTTCTCTTCGTGTCAAGTATCCGGTCACTCCCTTGACCTACTTGACCTTCTCAACACCAGATGTCCGATCACCCTTGATCCATCTGGATTTTCCCTTGCCCGGCTTCACTCACCAGGACTTTCACCTAGCTTCACTCAATAGGATTTTCACCTGGCTTCACTCACCAGGATTTTCAATCTGCACGGCTTCACTCACCAAGACTTTCCAACTGCCTGGCTTCACTCACCAGGACTTTCCCACTACCTGGCTTCACTCACCAGGACTTTCCCACTGCCTGGCTTTACTCACCAGGACTTTCACCAACTGCCTGGCTTCACTCACCAGGACTTTCACTTTCACCTAGCTTCACTCACTAGGATTTTCACCTGGCTTCACTCACCAGGATTTCCCGACTGCCTGGCTTCACACACCAGGACTTTCACCTACCTCGCTTCACTCACCAGGTCTTTCCGAACTGCCTGGTTTCACTCACCAGGACTTTCCGAACTGCCTGGCTTCACTTACCAGGACTTTCCGAACTGCCTGGTTTCACTCACCAGGACTTTCCGAACTGCCTAACATCCCAGTTAGGACTCCCCAGTCAAGTATCCGGTCAACCTTGACCTACTTGACTCTTCTTCATCCAACCTGATCAGACCCTGATCAGTATCTCTCCGCATGGACAACTGCACCTGCATTGTCCATGTCAACATGTCTTTCTGTATTGTCAAACATCGAAACCATGACCAAGGTTTACGCTTGGTCAACCAGGTCAACCTTGACCTACTGGAAATTACACCAATAATCTCCCCCTTTTTGATGTTTGATAATACCTTTAAGTTAGGCTAATCCAATAGCCTCAACTTTCTTTATGCCACTAGGTAATGAAACATAAGTTACAACATTACATTCTCCTTTTAAGAAGGCAACCTCCTTCTTAGATAATGAAGGCCTAACTTAAACCCTTCATTCTCCCCCTATTGGCACACATCAACAAACTCTCCCCCTGAAGATTAAGTTATCGTTGTTCACAACTTCACTCGTTGTGATCAACAAACTCTCCCACTAACTCCAATGTTCTTCCTTGAACATTCTCTAGACATTCTCCATTCTCCCCCTTTTTGACACACATCAAAAAGAGTGAATCAAGGTCAAGAGTTTCTTCCTAATGAAAGTCTCATACCTTTCATTGAAACTCTTAATTTCCCCCTTGATACTAAGGTCCAACAATTTAACTTAGTGATAATCCCATATCACTCAAGTCTTTAGGAGTAAAAACTCCCCCTAAAAGTCAACTCCCCTTGACTAATAGGTAAAATTCCCCCTAAAGGTCAACTCCCCCTTGACCATTGCACCAACAATGTCTTGGAGAGTTTCAAACCTTCAAAATACCAACTCCCGAGCTGAAATTTCAGACAACCAGTCGAATTTCAGCAATTTGGCACGCCCTGATCGGTCACCAGACCGATCAGGCTCCCTCTGGATCGGTCCAGTGACCGATCCACACAGACCTGGACCAATCAAGATAAAATAATACCTAATTACACTACGACCTTCTAATGGTTTGTTCCTTTCCATTCTGGTCGTGAGCTACTGTTTATAATTTATAAGGTACTGATAACATCATCTTCTGTATGTGACACCACATACTATGTTATCTACAATATAAATTAAATGAACAACTACAAACAAATGTAGATAATTAGACCAAATGTGATTCTTTATTCATAATGAATGTTTACAAAGCTTAGGCTTTCAGTATACACTCCAACAATCTCCCACTTATACTAATGACTAAGCTGCCATATCTTCTACCATACATCTGATTCCCATTCCCTCCACATGCTGATCGAAAGCTTTCGCCGGAAGGGCCTTAGTGAAAGGATCTGCCAGGTTATCCGCTGATGCAATCTTGGCGATGACAACTTCTCCTCGCTTCACGATATCTCGTATCAGGTGGTACTTGCGCTCTATATGTTTACTCGCCTTATCGGCTCGTGGTTCCTTCAAGTTTACAACTGCACCGCTATTATCACAATAAATTGTGATGATTTTGGGCAAACCAGGAATCACATCTAAGTCCATTAGGAAGTTCCTGAGTCATACAGCTTCTTTGGCTGTCTCAGAGGCTGCCACATACTCAGCTTCCATGGTTGAGTCTGAAATGCATTTCTGCTTAACACTCCTCCATGTAATGGCTCCACCTCCTAAAGTAAACACATAGCCTGATATAGACTTACTGTTGTCCCTATCTGATTGGAAATCTGAATCCGTGTAACCCACAGGGAGCAAATCATCTGCTTGGTAAACTAGCATATAATCTCTAGTCCTTCTCAGGTGTACTTTAATATATGCTTTGAGTCCAATGTCCTTGTCCGAGGTTACTCGATATCTTGACCATGCCTACGACAAAACAAATATCGGTCTCGTACATAGCATTGCATACATTAGGCTTCCCTCAACCGAAGCATAAGGAACTGCTTTCATGTCCTCTATCTCTTTTGATGTCTTTGGAGACATCTCTTTAGATAAAGCTACTCCATGTCTAAAGGTAAGAAACCTTTCTTGGAATCCTGCATGCTAAAACGAGCAAGGATTGTATCTATATATGAAGCTTGGGATAGACACAACATTCTTTTCTTACGATCCCTTATAACTTTGATCCCAAGAATGTGTGCACATTCTCCTAAGTCCTTCATATCAAATTGTTTGGACAACCATACCCTTACGTCTGATAATACTTTGACATTGTTGCCAATTAACAAAATATCGTATAGTACAAGAAATACCACCACGTTTCCGTTACACTTCTTATATACACAAGACTCATCCGGACTTTGAATAAATCCATATGGCTGGATTACTTCATTAAACCGGATGTTCCAAGACCTTGAAGCTTGCTTCGATCCATAAATGGACCGATTGAGCTTACACACTAGATGCTCTTTGCCTTTTTCAATGAACCCTTACGGTTGCTTCATATGGATGTTCTCTTCAAGACTTCCATTAAGGAAAAGTCTTGACATCCATTTGCCAAATCTCATAATCCATATGGGCGGCAATAGATAAGAGTATCCGGATAGACTTAAGCATGGCTCCGGTGAAAAGGTCTCCTCATAATCGATTCCCTCTTTACGAGTGTACCCTTTCGCAACAAGCCTAGCTTTGAAGGTTTCTACCTTCCGTCTTCCCTCTTTTCCTTTGTAGATCCACTTGCATCCAACGGCTTTTACACCATCGGTGGTTCTACAAGCTCGGACTTTATTAGAGTACATAGACTCTATTTGAATTCATTGCCTTTTGCCAAGATGTTGATCTATATCTTGGAGTGCTTCGTCATATGTTCGTGGATCAGGTTCATGTTTACCGGGACCAAGTCTCAAGACTCTCCCAAAACATGAATCTTCTAGGTTGCCTTACAACCCTCCCACTACGACGAGGCACTGTCCGTGGTTGTGTATCATGTGTGACACGTGTTGCGGCTCTTGTGGTACTTCATCTTGTCTTGTTGGTATTGAAGTAGACATGTCCTCTCTAAGTTCTTCTAAAACAACTTTACTCTTGGGCTTGTGATCCATTATATAGTCTTCTTCTAAAAGCGGGCATTGGTGCTAACAATGACCTTACGGTCTTAGGACTATAAAATAAACCACCTTTCGTTCCTTTGGGATATCCTACAAACACGCGAACTTCTGTACGAGATTCTAACTTATCAGACATCGGTTTGACACATGTCGACTACCCCATATCCGAATATGTCTTAGACGGGTTTTCGCCCATTCCACAATTCTATGGGAGTAGAAAGCTGATTTAGAAGGTACTAAGTTCGTAACGTATCTTCTGTTTCCAGATATCCCAAAACGAATTTGGTAATTCGAATAACTCATCATTGATCTAACCATCTCCATAAGAGTCCTATTCCTTCGTTGCCACACCATTCTGCTGGGGTGTTCCAGTGCGGACAATTGGGATTGAATCGCCTTCGATAAGTAATTCCTAAACTCTCTAAGAGGTATTCGCCACCACGATCAGATCGTAGTGTCTTGATACTTTTACCTATCGTTTCTCCACATCGACCTTGTATTCTTTGAACTTATCAAAGCACTCGGACTTCTGGCGCATTAGGTAAATATATCCGTATCTTGAATAATCGTCTATGAAAGAGACAAAATATTCAAAACCTCCTCTTGCCTGGACAGACATAGGACCACACAAATTCGAGGGAACCAACTCTAACACTTCTTTGGCTCTATACCCCTTGGCCTTGAACGGCCTCTTGGTCATTTTACCTTCTAAGCAAGATTCACAAGTTGGAAAATTTTCCAACTCTAATGAACTCAAAAGTCCATCGGCTATAAGCCTCTGAATCCTACTTAAATTAATATGACCAAGTCTTAGATGCCAAAGATATGCTTGGTTCATTTAAGGTTCTTTTCTCTTATTAGAATTAGAAGATGAGTTATAAATTTCCATGTTTTGCTTTGTGGAAGAAATTGGATTTAAAGTATACAAATTGCCAACTAATGCACCAGAACAGATAATCACTTTATTTCTTTTAATAACTACATCGTTACTGAAAGAAACTGAATATCCATCTAAAAACAGTTTAGAAACTGAAATTAAATTCTTTCTAAAACTGGGTACATAAAGACAATTTCTTAAAACCAAATTTCTATTTCTACTAAAAGACAAGTAGACGTCTCCCACTGCAACAGCTGCCACCTTAGTAGCATTGCCCATGTAGACGGTAATCTCCCCTTCAGATAGTCGTCGGGTTTCCTGGAACCCCTGCAAGGAATTGCAGACATGATCAGTGGCTCCCGTATCTACACACCAGGTGCTGGTAGATAACACCGCTAAACATGTTTCAACAACTAGAGCATGAGATATACCTTTGTTTTGGTTCCTACGAGGACAGTCCGCCTTCCAATGTCGCAGATGAAGCATTGCCCTTTGACTTCTTCACTCCACTTTAAATCCCGTCACTGAGATTTATTCACTTTCTTTGCTAAACCGACTTGTTTCTTCTTCTTCTTTCCTTCGGTTTAGAAGTAGAACCATTTTCGACATAGTGAATATGAGCATTGTGACGAAATAATCCTTCTGCTTGAAGTTCCGTCAGTAGTTCCGCTAATGAATAAGCCCTTTTATTCATATTATAGTTAAACCGCTCAAAACTTCTAGGTAGCGTTGGAGGATCATATCGATCTGGGTTTCCCCATCAATTTCTCCTCCAAGGATCATATCTCGTTCGGATAAGCCATCATCTTTAGGATATGATCCCTTACAGAGTACCCTCTTGCATGGTGGCTGTCATTATCTTTCTCATGGCTTCTTGCCTAGAAGCCCTATCTTGATGACCAAAGAGTTCCTTGAGATTGTTCATAATATCATAAGCTGTTGGTAAATCTTGATGCTGATGTTGCAATACATTTGACATTGAAGCCAAAATGTAACACCGCGCCATCTCATCTGCTTTTACCCATTTCCTATGATATTCAATCTCCTCTTGGGTAGATTCACCAGTGGGTGCATCAGGGCACTGCTCAGTCAGTACAAATTTATAGCTTTCAGCAGTAAGAACAATGTCCAGGTTTCTTTTCCAATCTATGTAGTTTGGTCCAGTAAGTCTATTCTATTGAAGTATGATGGACAGTGGGTTGAAAGACATCCTAAGAATCACAAATAACTTTTGGTCAGAACTCTAAATTTAGAATAATATTGATTCCTCAAACAATACTATTTTAAATTAACCAACACCTCATAACACCGTGAATTTTGTATGCCACGTTAGTGTGGACGTATACAAATTCAACATTTGTAAAAGGAGGGTTTTAACCCATTAATTTTATTATCTTGTCAACCTAACTTTTTGACAAATAAAAATAATAGTTGGTATCATTTGGTCACACATATAATAGCAGTGACTCCGTTGGGGAGGATACTATTAGATGTGTCTAAGTGTATACCATTACTTGACACTAAGTCCATTAATAAGATTATGCCCCTTCCGTTGGGGAAGATCACACGCTCTTAATTAATTTCCTATAGTCATCCAAAAATGGAAGTTTGTTCTAGTGATCCACAAACAAGCTCATCCGTTATGGAGGAAGGCACTCAGAGCCAACGCGCAAGCTTGTTTGCATCACTTACAAACCAAGAATGGAGACCATGGGATTTATTTAAAATCCCTCTCCCACTTAGTTATTTATAAATGAGGAATTTTAACTATGCTAGCCTACTTAAACTTGTAAACTAACATGCACACACAGTACAATATAAAAGCAATAAATAGAAAATTTAATTTTCAACTATTATGGCTTTTATCTCTAATTGTCCTCCGTGTGTTGTCATCCCAAGCTGCTGCCATATTTGGCCACCGCCTCCGGGTCTAGCTGTCGCATCCATCTTGCTCCTAGCTGCGCCTCTGGTCCTTAGAAGGTTCCACGCTTTGCAAGATTCGATCCATGACATAAATAGAATTTACATTTTGATCCTATATTCCATAAAAGGAATGTACATGTATCTAGATCAAAAATAAAATCCTAATAAAACTAAATACAGCTCCTGTTGTATTTTAATACAATCATGCACACACATATAAATTGCCCTTGACATGTCCAAGGGTCCAATCACACACATAATTAACTAAAAGCCATAATAGTTGGATCCTGCATCCACAAAGTTAGCACATCCTACTATTATCCTGCCTAAATTATGTATGACATGTGCATAATTAAACTAAATACCAAATACACAGAGGCAAAACCCTAGCTCGATACCAATTGTTGGTTGCTACTCGGAAAACCTAGAGGTTCCACTGTACAAAAATTTGTACAAAGGTCCGAACCTTTTCCTAGCTACCATGTGTTCTTTTAAATTAAATTTTGGATCGCTGCGGAACTTAACACGTTTGATCCAAAACTTAATCTATTTGTTCTTTTAGGTTTTGACTTGGATCTCTGCGGAACTTAACACGTTCGACCCAAGTCTCCTTAAGTTATTAATTCCATTAAATATTAATTTCCATAAAAGGTTCCCAGTATTGACGTGGCGAGGCACATGGCCTTCTTGGATATGGGAGCAACCACCACCGACTAGACAAAACCTTTAATAGAAAGCTAATATTTAATTTCCTAAAATAACTTTAGGTTAACCAAAAGAACAATCAAATCACAAGGAAAAGAAAGAAACAAAAGAACAACTTCGAAAAACATATTCGAAATACTAGAACGTAAGCCTCTTGTATTTGGTATTATTTCCATAAATAACTAGCATGATGCGGAAATAAAATTTACTAGTTATACCTTGTAGAAAAACCTCTTGATCTTCTACCGTATTCCTCTTCTAACCTCGGACGTTGTGTGGGCAACGATCTTCCGAGATGAGAAACCACCAATCACCTTCTTCTCCTCCTAGCTAGGTTCGGCCAACAAAGAGGAAGCTTCACCAAGGAAGAAAAACAAAATACTAACCAAGCTCCAAGAGATGCTAGCTTTCTCTCCTTCTTCTTCTTCTTCTCCAGTAGTATCCGCCACCACAAGAGCTCCAATAGAAGGGTAGGGTTCGGCCACCACAAGAGGAAGAGATGGAGAGGTTGGCCGGCCACACCAAGGAACAAAAGAGGGAGAGGAATAATAGATGTTGTATCTTGTGAAGGCACCCTCACCCCTTCTTTTATATTCCTTGGCCTAGGCAAATTAGGAAATTTAATTACAATAAATTTTCCTTAATTTCCTTGACATGATTTAATTGAGAGAAATAAAATAAAATTTCCCCAATTAATTTCAAGTGGCCGGCCATCATTGGATAACAAAAGAGGACAAGTTTTAATCAACAATTAAAACTTCCTAATTTGTTTCCGGAAATTTTAAAAAATAAAATTTCTCTTTAAAATCTCTTCATGGTTGATAAAAGGAAATTTCTATAATTTTAATTTTATCAACATGTGAATAATTTTTAAAGAAAAAATAAAACATCTCTCCAATCTACAAATAAGGAAAGAGATCTAATCTCTTTCTTTAATCTTTTGTAGATTTTTTACAAGAGTGATATTTTAATTTTAATTCTCTTTAAAATATATCTTCCACATAATAATAAAAATTAAAATTAAATTTCTTTTTTAAATTTATTTGGCCGGCCCTACTTAGCTTGGGTTCAAGCTAGGGCCGGCCACTAGGCCAGCCCTAGCTTGATCCCAAGCTAGCTTGGCCGGCCCCTATTGGGTGGGTATAGAAGGTGGGTATAGGTGGGTATAGAACTCTATAAATAAGAGGCTACGATAGGGACCGAGAGGAGGAATTGGTTTTGGTCTCCCGATAAAATTAAGCATCCCGTGTTCGCCCCGAACACACAACTTAATTTTATCAACGATAATTCATTCCACTAGAGAACTATCATTGAACTACCGCACCAATCCCAAATTACATTTTTGGGCTCCTTCTTATTATGAGTGTGTTAGTCTCCCTGTGTTTAAGATATCGAATGTCCACTAATTAAGTGAGTTATTGACAACTCATTTAATTAATGTCTAAGTCCAAGAGTAGTACCACTCAACTTTATCGTCATGTCGGACTAAGTCCACCTGCAGGATTTAACATGACAATCCTTATGAGCTCCTCTTGGGGACATTATCAACCTAGTATCTCTAGGACACAGTTTCCTTCTATAATCAACAACACACACTATAAGTGATAGTATTTCCCAACTTATCGGGTTTATTGATTCATCGAACTAAATCTCACCCATTGATAAATTAAAGAAATAAATATCAAATATATGTGCTTGTTATTATATTAGGATTAAGAGCACACACTTCCATAATAACTGAGGTCTTTGTTCCTTTATAAAGTCAGTATAAAAGGAACGACCTCGAATGGTCCTACTCAATACACTCTGAGTGTACTAGTGTAATTATATAGTCAAGATAAACTAATACCTAATTACACTACGACCTTCTAATGGTTTGTTCCTTTCCATTCTGGTCGTGAGCTACTGTTTATAATTTATAAGGTACTGATAACATCATCTTCTGTATGTGACACCACATACTATGTTATCTACAATATAAATTAAATGAACAACTACAAACAAATGTAGATAATTAGACCAAATGTGATTCTTTATTTATAATGAATGTTTACAAAGCTTAGGCTTTCAGTATACACTCCAAATCTAGGCTCACATGTTTGGCACCTAAGCATGTATATTGTTTCCTATAATTAACATGATTATCATTCTTGACAATAGCAATAAGGCTACTAGCATGCATCCTACTAGAATTGCAAGAATGTGCCTTAGAAATTACCTTAGGGTTTGCCTTCGCTCCCCCTATTGACGTGCTCGGTCTCTTGTCCTTGTGAGGTTGCCTCCCCCTCGGACATTGACTCCTATAGTGTCCCCTTCGCTTGCATTGGAAGCACACCACGTGCTCCTTGCCCTTGCGTGTTGGGACTCCGGCTTCCTTGACCTTTGGCGCCGGTGGAGTCTTTCTAACCCTCTTTGGACATTTACTCTTGTAATGTCCAAATTCCCTACACTCAAAGCACATTATGTGTAATTTGCTAGAAACTAAATGGCTTGAGTTACCTAGAGCTGAGGATGGATGAACGCTCTCTCCTTCATCCCTTCCGGAGGTAGAAGCTTCTTCTTCTTGCTCCGAACTTGAAGAAGAACTCTCCTCTTCTTCTTCTTTAGATGTTGAGTGACCCTCAGCTTCTAAATTCATTCCTCCATGAAGTGAGCTACTTGGCTCACTTGACTCCTCTTCATGACTTGAAGTGGAGTTCTCCTCATGGAACTTTGCCAAGTTGTTCCACAACTCCTTGGCATCGTTATATCCACCTATCCTACACAAAACATCATTAGGTAAAGAAAATTCAAAAATTTTCAATACCTCATCGTTGACTAGGGATTGGTGGACTTGTTCCTTGGTCCACTCCTTCTTCTCTAGGGTTTCTCCTTTCTTGTCCATCAAAGGCTTGAAACCTAATTGAACACAACTCCAATTTTCAAGGTTAGTCATAAGAAAGTACTTCATTCATACCTTCCAAAACGTGAAGTCGTCGCGATCGTAGAAAGGTGGAATTGTGACGTCTTCTCCAAATAACTCCATTCTCTAGCTCGTGCTCCCCCGGGTGTTGATCAAACGAAGAGCGACCTTGCTCTAATAACACTTGTTAGGATCGATGATCGCGGCTAGAGAGGGGGGCGTGAATAGCCGACCCCAAATCTTCCGTTTCTTTCTACGATTAGGGTTAGCGCAGCGGAAATAAAATGAATAGAAACGAAAGCGGAGAATAGCAAACCTCAAACTCGTCGATGTAACGAGGTTCGGAGATGAAACTCCTACTCCTCGGCGTGTCCATAAGGTGGACGAATCCAATCAATCCGTCGGTGGATGAGACCCCGGAGAACCGGCTAATGTAACACTCCTTCTGGGTGGAGAAACCTCGCCACAATGTTTTGCAAAAGCAATACAGGAGTAGAAAGCAGCAAGAAGAAAAATACAATACAAATGTATGAAACACCTTCGCTTACTTGCCTTATCTTCGACTGGATGAAGCAGCAGCTTCTCGGATCCAACCACAACAGCAACAACAACTGATCAGTTGGTCCCAGCCGAGTGGAAGCTCACAAAAAGCTTCAGGAACGAAGAGCTCAGCAAGGCTCGCAGAAGAACTTGCAGCAGCAAGAAGAAGAGGAAGAAGAAGAAGTCGCCCTCGATCTCCTTTTATAACCTCTGATATCCTGAGTCAACCTGCGAACCTGCAAGGCAAAAAGGCCAGAACACAGAAGCCCGAAATAGCCTAGCCGTTGAGTCACAACGGCTAGGGCTGGACCGATCAGGCTCCACCCTGATCGGTCCAAGGTGCTGCTGATCGGTCATGGGGACCGATCATGCTCTATGCTGATCGGTCCCTAGACCGATCAGTTGTCCTTTCCCAGCTCTGTTGCCTTCTTCTGATCGGCCTCCTGATCGGTCTTCAGTCCGATCAGATAACACACAGAAGCTCACTGTGTGGTTACTGATCGGTCTGCAGACCGATCAGCCGTATCACTGGATCGGTCTGCTGACCGATCAGGAATCCATGGTATCAATGGATCGATCCACTGATTGATCCAGAGCTTGGTTTTCCTCAACACCAAGTCCCAAGTCTCTCGAACCAACATCCGGTCAATCTTGACCTGTTGGTACATCATGCCTAGCATCTGGTCACTCCCTTAACCTGCTAAGACTCCCCACCAAGTGTCCGGTCAATCCCTTTGATCCACTTGGACTTTTCTCTTCGTGCCAAGTATCCGGTCACTCCCTTGACCTACTTGACCTTCTCAACACCAGATGTCCGATCACCCTTGATCCATCTGGATTTTCCCTTGCCCGGCTTCACTCACCAGGACTTTCACCTAGCTTCACTCACTAGGATTTTCACCTGGCTTCACTCACCAGGACTTTCCCACTGCCTGGATTCACTCACCAGGACTTTCACCAACTGCCTGGCTTCACTCACCAGGACTTTCACTTTGACCTAGCTTCACTCACTAGGATTTTCACCTGGCTTCACTCACCAGGATTTCCCGACTGCCTGGCTTCACACACCAGGACTTTCACCTACCTGGCTTCACTCACCAGGTCTTTCCGAACTGCCTGGTTTCACTCACTAGGACTTTCCGAACTGCTTGGCTTCACTTACCAGGACTTTCCTAACTGCCTGGTTTCACTCACCAGGACTTTCCGAACTGCCTAACATCCCAGTTAGGACTCCCCAGTCAAGTATCCGGTCAACCTTGACCTACTTGACTCTTCTTCATCCAACCTGATCAGACCCTGATCAGTATCTCTCCACATGGACAACTGCACCTGCATTGTCCATGTCTACATGTCTTTCTGTATTGTCAAACATCGAAACCATGACCAAGGTTTACGCTTGGTCAACTAGGTCAACCTTGACCTACTGGAAATTGCACCAACAATACTCAATTATCCTAAAGTGTTTGCTTAAGATGTCAAAGTATAAGTCTCCATGACCAAGATGACTTGTATACCTCAAGTCAAAGGAAACTTGCACTCGAGATGCAGTAAGAGCTTCACAGACATATCCATATATATAGATAACCATATGAAGTCTTACAGTGAGTCACTCCAATAAACTAGATACCATAACTAGCATCCATGTTTAACTTTCGACATATCCCAATATCTCTAGGCAAAGAGAAAATGACTTCTTGGCGAACTAAGCATAACCCGTGCTAGTCTTACAAAATCGATGATGTCTGAATGCATCAATTCGACGACTAGAGAAATTCTAATATGTTTATAATTACATATGTAGAGATAATCACTAGTTGTGATCCAATCATAATTTCTCTTATGCTATGAATTGTATCGTGAACATTCAGTAAATGAGTTTAAGAAAATCAAATTTATAATATACACTCAAATAGTGAATCTATATTCGGTAAAAATCGTAAGGTGATTGCCTTTGGACATCTCTTAAAATCTAACACTCCTACTTGGCCTAATTTCAATCGCCACGGTGTTCTAAACCATAAGCATGGATGTGACTCTCAAACTTACTTTGTGTTGGGTCTTTGTCAAAGGATCCGATAGGTTTCTTTTAGTGAGAATTTTCTCGAGTTATATTTCTTTCATACTAACAATCTCCCTGATCAGATGAATACGATTCCAGACTGGGACTTGAAATCATCCTTGTCCGTTTAGAAACTGGCATTCGTATATCTGCGTATGATCATATCACCATTTCCATAAATTAGGAACATATTCTTAGTTCTTCTTAAGTACTTAAGGATCATCTTGACAGCCGTCTAGTGATCCATTCCTGGATCAAACTGGTATCTTCTCGTAACACTCAAAGCATAACTATACATCAAGCCTCATACATAACATAACATAACATACATGATAGATCATATTGCGGACGCATAAGGTATCTTATCCATGCAAATCCTCTCGTCTTCTGTGCGTGACACAATAACTTTGAAAAGTGAATTCCATGCCTCATAAGTAAGAAACCTTTCTTGGATTCAGACATGCTAAACCATTTTAGCACTCTATCTATATATGTCGATTGTGAAAGACCAAGCAACTTTTTCAATCTATTTTTATAGATTTTCATCCCGAGAATGTAAGCTGCTTCTCCCATATCTTTCATAAAGAATATTTTGGACAACTAAACTTTAATTGACCATAGAACTAGCACATCGTTTCCTAAAAGTAATATGTCATCAACATATAATATCAGTAATATGACCACACTCCCTCTAACCTTTTGATACACACAAGGATAGTCTGGATTTTGTGAGAAATTAAATTTTTTAATTATCTCATCAAAATGGATATTCCAACTCCTGGATGCTTGCTTTAGTCCATAAATGGATCATTGAAGCTTGCATAATTTATTTTTATCAACCGATATAAAATCTTCGGGCTGTATCATATATGTCCTCGAGCAGATTTCCATTAAGGAAAGTTGTTTTCACATCCATTTACATATCTTATAATCATGATGAGCTGATATTGCCAAAAGTATCCGAATGCATTTAAACATGACTAGAGGTGAGAAAGTTTAGTCATAGTCAATGTCTTACCTTTGACGATAGACTTTCACTACCAACCTTTCCTTGTAGGTAATTACATTACTATCTATGTCAGTTTTTTTCTTGAAAACTCACTTGCACCCTATAGGCGTAATGCCCTCAAGTGGGTTCACCAAATTCTAAACTTGGTTTTCATACATGGAATCCATTTTCGACTTCATGACTGTAAGTCACATGCCCTTTTTTGAACTATTCAGAGTCTCTTTGTAATCAGTAGGTTCCTCATCCTCAATGAGTAACACATTATTCGATTCTCTTATAAGAGATCCATATCTCTCAAGAATATTGCGTGTCCTACCTGATCAATGAGGAGGTAGTGTTATAATTAATTGTGGTTCTTAAATTAGGCATCTCGTTAGTATTTATTAGTCTCTTGAACTTCATCAAGTTCAACCATACTCTCACTTACTTCCTATAAGAAAAAAATTTTCTCTAGGAAGGTAGCATGCCTTGAAACAAACACATTTTGTTTCAAGGGGTGATAGAATTGGTAACCCTTAGTTTTCTTAGGGTATCTAATAAATAAATACTTATTTGACTTAGCATCCAACTTGTCTGATATAGTACTCTTCACATAAGCAGGATATCCTCATATCTTCAAATAAGATATGAGGTTAGTCTATACCTTATATGGAGTAGTTGAGATTGCTTTCGTCGGGACTCTATTTTGCAAGTAAACAGCTGTCATAAGTGCACAACCCAAAAAGGTTTTGGGAAGATATACACGATTCATCATCGACTTAACCATGTCCAACAAGGTTCAGTTACGCCTTTCTAATAAACCATTATGTTGTGGCGTATATGCCAGAGTCCATTGAGACAATATACTATTGTCCCTTAGATAATTTTGAAACTCTTGGCTTAAAGACTCGCCACCTCAATTGGATTGAAGTATCTTGATATTTTTGCCATGTTATTTCTCTACTTCATTTCTGAATTTTCTAAACTTTTCTAAGGCTTTAGACTTGTGTTTCATTAGATGCACATACCCATAATGAGAGTAACCATCAATGAAAGTAATGAAATAGCTATAACCTCTTAGTGCATGAGTTGACATTGGTCCACATACATCGGTATATATGAGCCTAAGTAACTCATCAACTCATTCAACCTTTCCAGAAAAATGTAACTTTGTCATCCTGCCTTTTAAATATAAATCACATGCATCAAATGTATTTAATTCAAATAATTCAAAATTACAATCTTTTGTAATTCAGATATGTGTTTCTTGCTAATATGGCCAAGGCGACAATGCCACGAGTAAGAGGTTAATTGATTATCTAATCTGTGCGTTTATTACTTGTATTGATATTAAATGCATCACTAGATGTATCTAATACGTAGATGTCATTGTATAAAGTTTCAGTGACAAAAAGAACATCATTCAACGTTATATAACAATAATTGTTACTAAAAGTTAAATGGAAACCTTTTCTATTTAAGCAAGAAATAGAAACAATGTTTTTAATTAATGCGGGAATAAAATAACAATTAACTAATTCTAAGACAAGTCCACTAGGAAGCTGTAACAAATATGTTCTGATGGCGATTGTAGCAACTTTTGCTCCATTCCCAACTTACAGACTTTTTAAAATCTCTCTTTTTACAAATTGTAAATATCTGAGAAAATTTAAAAATTCAAAAACAACCTTCCTAATTTAAATATTGCAGCCGGCCCCCTTGCCCAAGGCAAGGGCCGACCATTTCTAGAGAATATGTGGCCGACCATTGCTTGGTCACCAAGCAATGAACCAGCCCCTTCTTGGACACCAAGATAGGCTTTTCTTTGGAAGGACTTGAGGCTTTATTGAGAATACAACAGGGACCTAGAGGAGAAATTGGTTTTGGCCTTCCGATGAGATTAAGTATCCCGTGCTCGCCCCGAACACACAACTCAAGTTCATCGATAATAACTCATTCCATTAGAGAGTTATTACCGCACTACCGCACCAATCCCAAATTACATTATGGGCTCCTTCTTATCATGAGTGTGTTAGTCTCCCTGTGTTTAAGATTACGAATGTCCACTAATTAAGTGAGTTACTGACAACTCATTTAATTAATATCTAGCTCCAAGAGTAGTACCATCCAACTTTATTGTTATGTTGGACTAGGTCCACCTGCAGGGTTTAACATGACAATCCTTATGAGCTCCTCTTGGGGACATTCTCAACCTAGATAACTAGGACACAGATTTCTTCTATAATCAACAACACATACTATAAGTAATATTATTTCCCAACTTATCGGGTGTATTGATTTATCGAGCTAAACCTCACCCTTTGATAAGTCAAAGAAATAAATATTAAATATACATGCTTGTTATTATATTAGGATTAAGAGCACACACTTCCATAATAACTAAGGTCTAGTTCTTTTACTAAGTCAGTACAAAAAGAACTTACCTAAATGATCCTACTCAATACACTTAAAGTGTATCAGTGTAATTTATTAGTCAAGATAAACTAATACTTAATTACACTATGTTTATTCTAATGGTTTGTTCCTTTCCATCTTAGTCGTGAGCAACTGTTTATAATTTATAGAGAACCGACAACATGATCTTCTAAGTGTGACTCCGTACTCTATGTTATCTACTATATAAATTAATTGAACAATTACATTTAACAAATAAATGTAAATATTTGACCAATGTGATTCTTTATTTCAAAATAAATGTGTACAAAAGCTAAACTTTTAAGTATACACTCCAACAATCTCCCACTTATACTAAAAGTCTAAGCTGCCATATCTGTTGCCATATATCTGATTCCCATCCCCTCCACATGCCGATCAAAAGCTTTCGCCGGAAGAGCCTTAGTGAAAGGATCTGCCAGGTTATCTGCTGATGCTATCTTGGCGACGACAACTTCTCCTCGCTTGACGATGTGTTGTATCAGGTGGTACTTGCGCTCTATATGTTTACTTGCCTTATGGTCTCGTGGTTCCTTCGAGTTTGCAACTGCTCCACTATTATCACAATAAATTGTGACGATCTTGGGCAAAACAGGAATCACATCTAAGTCCATTAGAAAGTTCCTGAGCCATACAACTTCTTTGGCTGCCTCAAAGGCTGCCACATACTCAGCTTCCATGGTTGAGTCTGAGACGCATTTCTACTTAACACTCCTCCATGCAATGGCTCCACCTCCTAAAGTAAACACATAGCCTGATGTAGACTTACTGTTGTCCCTATCTGATTGGAAGTCCGAATCCGTGTAACCCACAGGGAGTAAATCGTCTGCTTGGTAAACTAGCATATAATCTCTAGTCCTTCTCAGGTACTTTAATATATGCTTTACTGCAGTCCAATGTCCTTGTCCAGGGTTACTTAGATATATGCTAACCATGCCCACGGCAAAACAGATATCAGGTCTCGTACACAACATTGCATACATGAGGCTTCCTACAGCCGAAGCATAAGGAACTGCCTTCATATTCTCAATCTCCTTTGATGTTTTTAGAGACATCTCTTTAGATAAGGCTACTCCATGCCTAAAAGGTAAGAAACCTTTCTTGTAGTTTTGCATGCTAAAACGAGCAAGGATTGTATCTATATATAAAGCTTGGGATAGACACAACATTCTTTTCTTGCGATCCCTTATAACTTTGATCCCAAGGATGTGTGCACATTCTCCTAAGTCCTTCATATCAAATTGTTTGGACAACCATACCCTTACGTCTGATAATACCTTGACATTGTTGTCAATTAACAAAATATCATTTACGTAAAGTACAAGAAATACCACCATGTTTCCGTTACATTTCTTGTATACACAAGACTCATCCGGACACTGAATAAATCCATATGACTGGATTACTTCATTAAACCAGATGTTCCAAGATCTTGAAGCTTGCTTCAGTCCATAAATGGACCGAATAAGATTGCACACTAGATGCTCTTTGCCCTTTTCAATGAACCCTTCTGGTTGCTTCATATGGATGTTTTCTTCAAGACTTCCATTAAGGAAAGCTGTCTTGACATCCATTTGCCAAATCTCATAATCCATATGAGCAGCAATGGATAAGAGTATCCGAATAGACTTAAGCATAGCTACCGACGAAAAGGTCTCCTCATAATCGATTCCCTCTTTCTGAGTGTACCCCTTCGCAACAAGCCTTTCTTTGAAGGTTTCTACCTTCCCATCTGTCCCTCTTTTCCTTTTATAGATCCACTTGCATCCAATGGCTTTTACACCATCAGGTGGTTCTACAAGCTCCCAGACCTTATTAGAATACATAGATTCTATTTCGGAATTCATTGTCTTTTGCCAAGATACTGCATCTATATCTTGGAGTGCTTCATCATAAGTCCGGGGATCTGGTTCATGTTTGCCTGGGATCAAGTCCGAAGACTCACCCAAAAACATGAATCTCTCGGGCTGCCTTACAACCCTCCCACTACGACGAGGCACCGTCTGTGGTTGTGTATCATGTGTGACACGTGTTGCAGTCTCTTGTGGTACTTCATCTTGTACTGTTGATACTGAAGTAGACGTGTCCTCTCTAAGTTCTTCTAGAACAATTTTACTACTAAGCTTGTGATCCATTATATAGTCTTCTTCTAAAAACTGGGCATTAGTGCTAACAATGACCTTCTGGTCTTTAGGACTATAAACTAAACCGCCTTTCGTTCCTCTGGCATACCCCACAAACATACGAACTTCTGTACGAGATTCTAACTTATCAGCATCTTGTTTCAGCACATGTGCTGAAATACCCCAAATCCGAATATGTCTTAGACTGGGCTTCCGCCCATTCCATAATTCTGTGGGAGTAGAAGACACTGATTTAGAACGTACTAAGTTCAGAATGTGCGCTGCTATTTCCAGAGCGTATCCCCAAAACGAATTTGGTAATTCTGAATAACTCATCATCGATCTAACCATCTCCATAAGAGTTCTATTCCTTCGTTCTGCCACACCATTCTGTTGGGGTGTACCAGGTGCGGATAATTGGGATTGAATCCCGGCATCTAATAAGTAATTCCTAAACTCTCCTAAGAGGTATTCGCCATCACGATCAGACCGTAGTGTTTTGATACTTTTACCTAGGCGTTTCTCCACATCAACCTTGTACTCTTTGAATTTATCAAAGCACTCAGACTGCGACGCATTAGGTAAATGTATCCATATCTTGAATAATCGTCTATAAAAGAGACAAAATATTCAAAGCCACCTCTAGCCTGGATAGACATAGGACCACACAAATCAGAATGAACCAATTCTAACGCTTCTTTGGCTTTATACCCCTTGGCTTTAGAAGGTCTCTTGGTCATCTTACCTTCCAAGCAGGATTCACACGTTGGAAAGTTTTCCAACTCTAATGGACCCAAGAGTCCATCGGCTACAAGCCTTTGAATCCTACTTAAGTTAATATGACCAAGCCTTAGATGTCAAAGATATGTTTGGTTCATTTCCGAAGGTTCTTTTCTCTTATTAGAGTTAGAAGATGTGTTATTAATTTCCATATTTTGTTTTGTGGAAGAAATTAGATTTAAAGTATATAAATTGCCAACCAATGCACCAGAACAGATAATCATTTTATTTCTCTTTATAATCACATTGTTACTAAAGGAAACTGAATATTCATCTAAATACAGTTTAGAAACTGAAATTAAATTCTTTCTAAAACTGGGTACATAAAGACAATTCCTTAAAACTAATTTCCTATTCCTATCAAATGATAATTAGACGTCTCCCACTGCAACAGCCGCCACCTTAGTAGTATTGCCCATGTAGACAGTTATCTCTCTATCAAATAGTCGTCGGGTTTCCTGGAACCCCTGCAAAGAAATGCAGACATGATCAGTGGCTCCCGTATCTACACACCTGGTGCTGGTAGATAACACCGCTAAACATGTTTCAACTACTAGAGTATGAGATATACCTTTATTGTTCTGTTTCCTACGAGGACAGTCCACCTTCCAATGTCCAGTCTGCTTGCAAATAAAGCACTTGCCCTTCGGCTTCTTTATTCCAGCTTTTTGTCCTGCACCTTGAGGTTTATTCACCTTCTTTGCTGAGCTATTTTGTTTCTTCTTCTTCTTGCCTTTCGGCTTAGAAGTAGAACCATTTTCAGCATAGTGAATTTGAGAATGTTGACGAAACAACCCTTCGGCTACCTGAAGTTCTGTCAGAAGTTCCGCCATTGAATACATCCTTTTATTCATTTTATAGTTCAGGCGAAAATGCTCAAAACTTCTGGGCAGCGTTTGGAGGATGATATCGACCTGGGTTTCCCCATCAATTTCCCCTCCAAGAACTTGTATTTCGTTTAAGTAAGCCATCATCTTGAGAATATGATCCCTCACGGGAGTCCCCTCAGTCATGGTGGTTGTCATCAGTTTTCTCATTGCCTCTTGCCTAGCAGCCCGATTCTGATGTCCGAAGAGTTCCTTGAGATTGTTCATTATATCATAGGCTATTGGTAAGTCCTGATGCTGATGTTGCAATACATTTGACATCGAAGCCAAGATGTAACACCGCGTCATCTCATCAGCTTTTACTCATTTACTATGATGCTGAATCTCCTCTGGGGTAGAATCATTGGTAGGTGTTTCTGGGCATTCCTCTGACAGTATAAATTTATAGCCCTCAGCAGTTAAAACAATGTCCAGGTTTCTTTTCCAATCTATATAGTTGGAACCAGTAAGTCTGTTTTCTTTTAGAATAATGGCCAGTGCGTTGAAAGTCATCCTAAGAATCACAAAATAAATTTTGGTCAGAACTCTAAATTTAGAATAATATTGATTCCTCAAACAATACTATTTTAAATTAACCAATACCTTAAAACACCGTGAATTTTGTATGCCACGATAGTGTGGACGTATACAAATTCAACATTTGTAAAAGGAGGGTATATCCCATTAATTTTATTATCTTGTCAACCTAACTTTTTGACAAATAAAATTAATAGTTGGTTTCCTTCGGTCACACAAATAATAGCAGTGACTTCGATGGGGAGGATACTATTAGACGTGCCTAAGTGTATACCATTACTTGACACTAAGTCCATTAATAAGATTGCGCCCCTTTCGATGGGGAAGATCACACGCTCTTAATTAATTTCCTATAGTCATCCGAAATGGAAGTTTGGTCTAGTGATCCGCAAACAAACTCATCCGATATAGAGGAAGACACTCAAAGCCAACGCGCAAGTTTGTTTGCATCACTTACAAACCAGTAATGGAGACCGTGGAATTCACTAAAATAAATTCCTCTCCCACTTAGTTATTTAAAGTGAGGAATTTTGATGATGCTAGCCTACTAAACATGTACACTAACATTCACACACAGCACAATACAAAAGCAATAAATAGAAAAACTAATTTTCAACTATTATGGCTTTTATCTATTGTTGTCCTCCGTGTGTCGTCATCCCTAGCTGCTGCCATCTTTGGCCACCGCCACCGGGTCTAGTTGTTGCATCTATCTTGCTCCTTGTTCCGCTGCGCCACTCTGATCCTCAAAAGGTTGCACGCCTTGCAAGATTCGATCCGCGACATAAATATAATTTTACATTTTTCGATCCTAAATTCCTCGAAGAAATGTACATGTAAACTAGATCGAACATAAAATAAAATTTACATCCATCGATCCTATATTCCATAAAAGGAATGTACATGTATCTAAATTAAGAAATAAAATCCTAATAAAACTAAATACAGCTCCTGCTGTATTTTATAATACAATCATGCACACATAATAAATGTCATTGACATGTCCAAGGGTCCAATCACACACATAATAACTATAAGTCATAATAGTTGGATCCTGCATCCACAAAGTTAGCACATCCTACAATTAACCTGCCTAAATTATGTATGACATGTGCATAATTAAACTAATACCAAATACACAGAGGCAAAACCCTAGCTCTGATACCAATTGTTGGTTGCTACTCGGAAAACCCAATGGCTCCACTATACAAAAATTTTATACGTGATCTGAATCTTTCCTAGCTACCATGTGTTCTTTTAAGTTAAACTTGTATCTCTTACGGAACTTAACACGTTTGATTCCAAGTTTAACTTATATGTTCTTTTATGTTTAGATTTGGATCTCCTGCGGAACTTAACACGTTTGATCCAAATCACCTAGGTTATAAATTTAATTAAATATTAGTTTCCAAAATTGACTTCCAGTGCTGCATGGTGAGGCACTTGGCCTTCTTGGATATGGGAGCAACCACCACCGACTAGACAAAGCCTTTTAAGGAAAGTTAATATTTAATTTCCTTATATAACTCTAGGTTAACCAAAAGGAACAATCAAATCACAAGGAAAAAAAAAGAAAAAGAACACAACATCGAAATTAAATTCGAAAAACAAGAATCGAATGCCTCTTGTATTTGGTATTTATACAAAGAAAAATTAACTAGTATGATGCAGAAATTAAATACTAGTTATACCTCTTCCTTGTATGCTAAAAACCTCGAGATCTTCTGCCGTATCCCTCGCCTCCTCTTGGACGTCGTGTGGGTGACGATCCTCCAAGACAAACACCACCCGGAGAGCTTCTCCTCCTTCTCTAGAATTCGGCCACCACCACCACAAAGGAGCAAAAGAGAGCAAAGGGAAGAGAGAGAGAGGGGCCGACCACTTGATGATCTCCAACAACGCAATATCAATTGTTATCTTTTTCAAGGCCTCCCCTTCCCCCCATTTTATATTAGTTTCCCAACGGAAAATTATGGAAAGAGTTTTATAAAAAATTAGACTCATTCCTATTTCCTTTTAATTTTTTTTTTCTTTCCTTTTAATTAATCAATCCTAAATTGATTTATTAATTAAACAACTATTTGTTGATATTTAATTATTTGATCAGCCCTTTTCTTGGGCACCAAGCAAGGTGGCCGACCACTTATTAAAAGGGAAAGAAAGAAAAATTTTTTTATAAAATTTTAAAAGAAGAAAACTTCTAATAAAATTTTACAAACTCTTTTTTTTTCTAATGTGGATATTAAAAGGAAAGTTTTAAAATTTAAAACCAAGTTTTAAAATTTAAAACATCTCTAATAATATTTCTTTTTAAAAGAAAGTTTTATAAATTTTACAACTCTCTTTTAAAACCTTGTGGCTTAATTTAAATTAGGAAAATTTTATAAATTTTTAAAATCTCTCTTTTTACAAATTGTAAATATCTGAGGAAATTTAAAAATTCAAAAACAACCTTCCTAATTTAAATATTACGGTCGGCTCCCTTGCCCAAGGCAAAGGCCGGCCACTTCTAGAGAATATGTGGTCGGCCATTGCTTGGTCACCAAGCAATGAACCGACCCCTTCTTGGAAACCAAGATAGACTTTTCTTTGGATGGACTTGAGGCTTTATTGAGGCTACAACATGTACCTAGAGGAGAAATTGGTTTTGGCCTTCTGATGAGCTTGAGTATACCGTGCTCACCCCGAACACACAACTCAAGTTCATCGATAATAACTCATTCCACTAGAGAGTTATTACCGCACTACCGCACCAATCCCAAATTACATTATGGGCTCCTTCTTATCTCATTGTGTTAGTCTCCCTGTGTTTAAGATTACGAATGCCCACTAATTAAGTGAGTTACTAACAACTCATTTAATTAATATCTAGCTCCAAGAGTAGTACCACCCAACTTTATTGTCATATTGGACTAGGTCCACCTGCAGGGTTTAACATGGCAATCCTTATGAGCTCCTCTAGGGGACATTCTCAACCTAGATAACTAGGACACAGATTCCTTCTATAATCAACAACACATACTATAAGTAATATTATTTCCCAACTTATCGGGTATATTGATTTATCGAGCTAAACCTCACCCTTTGATAAGTCAAAGAAATAAATATTAAATATACATGCTTGTTATTATATTAGAATTAAGAGCACACACTTCCATAATAACTAAGGTATAGTTCTTTTACTAAGTCAATACAAAAAGAACTTACCTAAATGATTCTACTGAATACACTTAAAGTGTATCAGTGTAATTTATTAATCAAGATAAACTAATACTTAATTACACTACGTCTATTCTGATGGTTTGTTCCTTTCCATCTTAGTCGTGAGCAACTGTTTATAATTTATAGAGAACCGACAACATGATTTTCTAAGTGTGACTCCACACTCCATGTTATCTACTATATAAATTAATTGAACAATTACATTTAACAAATAAATGTAAACATTTGACCAATGTGATTCTTTATTTCAAAATAAATGTGTACAAAAGCTAAACTTTTAAGTATACACTCCAACATAAACAACCCACACGGTTATACTACAAACACAACTATGCAGCTATATATAAAATAGCCCACTCGGTTGTACTAAAAATATAACGAAAAAATAAATGGAAAACCCATACAACCAAAACAACACAATGTGTGCCGATACGGCTTAAATACAAATACAACACCAAAGTCAAAGAAAATAGCCACATGGATAAACACCAATACAATGCTAAAACATTAAAGTATATATATAAAGGAAATCAAAAGTGAAGTAAAACCATCTTTTGATGTGATGAGGGACCGGCAGACAAGATACCTCCAAGAGACTGCTTAATCATCTACCTATAATAGGAATAATACAACGGGGTGAGTTCAACAACTCAACAGGTATCAAGCTGACATGCATAGTAAAAGATAACTACCAGTAATAATTATGAAGTACAGTCTCCTAACTAATAACAGGAAATGCAAAACTGATCAAGGAGAGAAGAATTATACTCACCAGGGCCTCATATCCTAATATAAGGGTCGTCAGACCAAAATACATAATGTATCATGTATGCATGTCAAACATATGCATCAACAAAAATGCAACATCCAAAGTAAAACAATCATGAACAATAAATGCAATCCATGCATATGATGCAAAAATGGCATGCACCCCTGACGTCAATCAGCAATCTCACACACGATGGTGAGATCGAGTGGGTAGAGCTATGACAACTGTGCACTCTGCCATCACTACTCTTGAGTGACCAAGTAGATAGGATGCTGTCGGAGTACACCTATTCTCCTACCCTAAATAAATGGGGGAGTCGAAGCTCTCAGCTCCCAGTGTCATAGTCAAGGGGAGGGATCCTTGCCCGCTACCATGCTGTAGTGAACACTACCCATGAGCGGACTAGTGGAGCCTAATAGAGCAAACTGCACACACCCTGCCTGATGTACCACTAACTCATGAGTGCTTGTGTGCGCAAATCATGTAACTGCCGATGTACTCAATCATAATGGAGTCGACAATCACTCAGTATGCAATCATGTAAGATGATGCATGACACTAAGCATGTAAATCCTGGCAGTATACACTTCCATATAATATGTACCAAAAAGCAAACGAATCCATACAATGATCTAAGTATCATAAATCTATGTACACATGTCAGATAGGTCTAGTAACTATTTTTGTACACAGTAAGGCAAATGAATGTCACTACTTATATGATCATAGGTACACATGGCAAGAACATAAGAACATATGTCTAAATGCATAACAGATAATAACAAACAAAGGCATACTATAGGTATCAAATAGTGACATACAAAGCAGATATAAACATAACTATTACTACTAGTTATAACCTACTAAGCATATCAGAATGACAATATCAAAAAGATAAGTCAAAGGTACCCGCCTTAAAAAGAAGATCGTATCAGATAAAGTCCACATCATGATGCCGTCTCAAATAGATCCTGCATCAAAGTATCTTATTTAGCTAAGTTTCCTTTGAATTTAATAGCTAAATAAAATCCTCAATGCTAGTTAGGAAAACCCCTAATTGATATGATCATTAATTAATCCTAACTTAATGATCAATTTCATTTAATCTAATCCATGAATCGTTTAAAATCTTCCCATCATAATCTCATCCACTCGCAATCTAACATTAACCAAACATACTTAATTCATCTCAATAAGAACGGACTAATCTCCAGCCATAAACCTTCACAACCACATTATAAAAGATACTCAAAATTCTTCCACAACTAAATTGCATTAAATCTATGCAGAAACAAATCCAAACTCACCCAAATATAGATTCACAGCTATTGATCCACAGCAAGAGATGTTGGCTGGGAAATTGGTATCCGAAGTAAGGTGGGGTTGTTGATCTCCCACTTCTAAAACCCTACAACATAATCAACACTAATGAATCCATTAACCAACAAATCACCACTAGATTGAATTAGAAAACCTCAACCATTCCACAACCAAATCAAATTCCTTTTATACACGCATTACCTCCGAAACTTACACAAATCTGAATGCACAGCTGTTAAAACTCACGGCCAGAGAGGCTTGCTACCAAAAAATAGTGGCGGGAGCTAAGTCTAATTTTGTGCCTGTAGCTTTCTCTGTCGGAGACCTAGCAGAAGGCAGTTGTTGAGTTGGGTGAAGAAGGAATAACTGCGACATGCGTTGGCAAGGAGGAAAAATCACAGATGGAGGTTAGGGCACGACTAGGAGGGGTAACCGGCGATGCCTATGCTCCGGTGTCAGCCCATAGCAGTCGATGGTGACTCATAGCAGTGGGCGGCGAGGGATTTAGGGTACGGCAACAGGATCGGGATGAGAGGGAGAGGGAGAGGGAGAAGGGATTTGGCGAGATGGGGAGAATGCTTTGATACAGATCTGCGCTGGAGATGAAGAGAAGGGGGAAAGAGGTCGCAATGTCGGCAAGGGCGGCATGGTGTCGGCGAGGAGAAAAGGGGAGGAGGAGAATAGGAGTCGGTGAAGAGAGGGGAGGAGTTCGGCATCGGGAGCTCAGGGAAGGAAATAAATTGGGGATTTAAGAGAAAGGTTTATATACTTAGGTTTACTTTTATTAAACCCTAAGTTGATTTTCCCATCAAATCCTATTTAAATGGATATCCCAAACAGACTTTCTCCTAGCCTATAAATTCATCCCCTTAAACTCGTCATACGGGTTCCGAAAAACTCTTAGAAAATTCCTAAAAACTCCTAAAAATTCCAATAAGATTATTCGCCCATTAACTTTATTATTTTATTATCATTTTGTTCGATATTTTACATTCTCCTCCACTAATAAAAATTTGGTTCCCAAATTTCTTTATTTACCATCGGCAAGCACTAGCAATAGATAAATAGAAAAATGCTGAACGGAACTCTAACCCATATACCTCAAGTAAAAAGATGGGGTATCAAGCTCGGATCATATCTTCAAGCTCCAAAATAACCTTCTCGTCAGAATGATACTGTCATCCAACTTTAACCAGCTGGATAGTCTTGTTCCATAGCTGACACTCTTTGTGGTCTAGAATTCGTATCGGAACCTCCTCGTAGGTAACGTCAGGCTGAATGAGAACTGATATATATCTGACCAAACATGTGTTGGGTTAGATACGTATCCCCTCAATATGGACATATGAAATACATCGTGAACGCCTGCCAGTGCCGGTGGTAGCGCCATACGGTAAGCTACCGCTTCAACCCTCTCCAAGATCTGGAAAGGCCCAATGTATTGTGGAGCTAGCTTACCTCGGAGGCCAAATCTCTTCACCCCTGTTATGGGTGAGACTCTCAAAAATACATGGTCGTCAGTAGAGAACTCCAAGGGTCTACGTCTTCGATTAACATAACTCTTTTAAAAGTCCTGCGCCTCGGACATCCTCCGTTTAATAATGTGGACCAACTCTGCCTCCTGTTAAGCTCTTTGAGGTCCTAGCATCTGGGCCTCCCCAACCTCCTCCCAGAGGGTGGGTGTCCTACAAGGTCTACCATACAACGCTTTAAACAGTGCCATCTGGATAGCCGTATAATAACTATTATTGTAGGCGAACTCTACTAATGGCTCATGGTCCTCCCAGCTACCTCCGAAATTCATAACGCAAGACCTCAGCAAGTCCTCTAATGTCTGAATGGTCCGCTCTGACTATCCATCAGTCTGCGGATGGAATGCTATACTGAAATAGAGCTGTGTGCCCAAGGTTTGCTGCAGACTCTGCCAGAACTGGGACATGAACTGTGGGTCTTTATTCGATATAATACTCAAAGGAACACCATGCAATCTGATGATCTCCTGACAATACAACTCTGCTAATCGATCCAGTGAGTCGGTCTTTCAAATCGCTAAGAAGTGCGCGGATTTGGATAATCGATCAACAATTACCCAAACCACGTCATGGCCTCATCGTGTCCTAGGCAATCCCACTACAAAATCCATAGTGATGTGCTCTCATTTCCACTCCGGAATAGGAATCCTCTGAAGTAATCTGACAAGTCTCTAGTGCTCATCTTTCACCTACTAATAGACTAGACATCTAGCTACAAATCCCACGATGTCCTTCTTCATGTCGTTCCACCAATTGGAACAACTCAAATTTTGATACATGCATGATCCACCTGGATGGATCATAAATCGAGAGCAATGATCCTCCTGAAGTAGCTCCTCCAAGATCGAGTGAGTTTGAGGTACGCATAATTTGCCTTGTAAATAAATAATACCCTCGTTATCTCGATTGAACTCCATCTGATGACCAAAAGCTATCTGGCTGCCAATGGACTGTAAGTGCTTTCACCGGCCTGGGTCTCGCAGGCTTCTGACCACGTGAACTTCATGTCTTTCCTGACCACGAGAGAAACCCTCAACGAACCCTCAACGAACCGTTTGTAATATCCGGCCAATCCCAAGAAACTGCGGAGCTCCTAAACTGATTTCGATTGTTCCCAGCTGATGAAAGCCTCGATCTTCTGAGGATCTACCCAAAATACCTCGGCTAGAACCCACGTGTCCCAGAAAGCCGACTGAGAGTAGCCGAAAAGCACACTTGCTGACTTCGCATATAGATGATGTCATCGAAGAGTCTCCAAGATTATGCGAAGATGCTGTGCATGTTCCTCCTTGGAAAGAGAGTAAATAAAAATGTCATCAATGAAGATGATAACGAATCGATCTAGCTACACCAAGAAGATGTGGTTTATCACATCCATAAATACCGCTAGAGCATTGGTAAGCCCAAGTGGCATTACCAAAAACTCATAATGTCCGTATATAAAGCATACTCAACCATAAGATTACGAGGAATGAATCTGTAATCCGATCACTAACTACATATTACCAAATCCATAAATATCACACATCACACTCACTATGTCACCATCAACGACAAACCCAAATAATAGATCATTACAACAAATATCCACTAATAGATAATCAGATAACCACATAACTCAACATTTAATCCAATAAATCATTAGAAATTGACATATCACAATATCTGATCTCACAATATCCTCAACTTCAAACCATCCTCAACAATAATCAACCATAATAACTCCTCAGTGACCAATTTTCATTATATCGGGTACCCTAATATCCAAAAGATGTGAGTATACAAACTCTACTAATCCTATCCAAACAATGTCTAAGGAGTATGTCAAATCTCATCCTTTAGATACTTAAATATCCATAATTAAAGATTCACAATCCAAATTTCAAAGGGTCACTCAACCTCCTGACTAAGAGTCTACCTAACAAAGAATATCACCACAAATCTCAAAATTATACCCGTAAATGTCTTCTGACAAATGTTGATAAAATATCGAACATCCTAATCTAACATATAGACTTCAAGATCTTTAATAAATGATCGAGTGGTCAAGGTGATAAGCTACTTATGGAGACAATGATAGTTGAGTCGACTAACCATTGTCTTGCAACACATCATACTACGATTTCTCCATCTGAGGTTCAGTAACCTCTGGTGACAAGCAATGCCCACAAGGGTAGAGGAGTATTATCAAAAAATAGCGAGCCGACATAACTGTCAATAGACGTTCTGCTCCTCGTAAATCATCATATGATATTTTCACTCAGTGAAGGTGAAACTTCCTAGGTGTTAATCAACTAACACTACCTTTGTATCACTACGGGTCATAAATCCCTAGATATCATCAAGAATATCCACGATCGGTCCATGAGTCAGGATCCCTCATGGATCAGCATTAGGAGAATCGACTGATCATCATCTTATAATCCATCATGCTACCGCAAGAGGTAGTAAAGTACTCGCTCTCAAAACACCTCAACCTAATCACCAAATGATGCCTTGATCTCAAAAATCATCATCTGTTTCTTCCTTCATGTGATGCCTTGTCACGTAAAGATAAGCAGCTAACTTTAACTTTTTCTTACGCCAGTACAAATTATATATCCGAATGTATTCAACAAGTTATACAACCAAGTAATGGTTGTATCTCATAAGTGTTTAGCAAGTAGCTTTACACCTTTCCACATCAGTGGGGGTATCCTATCCAAATGTACCTTCTACGTCATCCAAACCGGTACAACTGGTCTAGGGTCAAAGTTCCCATGGAATATGATACGTCAATCCTCTATAGGTTGACCAAGCCGACAATGGTATACGGCCAATTCAGTCCTCTCTACATTGGTACAAGTCATGTACCCAAATGTGCCTAAAAATCTGTAACCAAGCATGAGTACCCCAAAAATAAAAAATCTCTATGAAATAGAGTAGTTAGTCCCCTACTGATCGAACCAATGAAAATAGATCGATCATCTACTAACTAGATTCAATAAGAGTACATCAATCCTCGACAAAAGTAACTAAGGTAAATCAATCCTCAACTACCCAAGTCTATATGGGTAAATCAGTCATATATAGTCCGAACCAAAGAGAATATAAATTAATCCTCTACAGACTAAGTCAACATGATTATTATTGGTAATATGATATGACGAATCCTCCAGTAGGGTCGACTGTTATCAGTTGTTGACCCATCACATGCGATATATTCTACACCCAACTAGACAGGTACTAAATGAGTACTAACACATATCATAACTAGCTATTATATATAACCATATAAGTACTAAAAGAAGTGCATGATAACAATAACAAACATACCTCCTATAGCTTGGAGTATACTAAAAGCCTAGCTTTTTGTAGGAACATTTATTGAATGAACATTTATTTTGTAATAAGAATCACATTGGTCGAATGTCTGCATTTAGTTAAATGCAGTTGTCCATTTAATTTATATTGTAGATAACATGGTGTGTGGTGTCACACAGAAGATCATGTTATTAGTTCCTTATAAATTATAAATAGTAGCTCACAACCAAGATGGATTGAGACAAACCATTGGAATGGTTGTAGTGTAATTTGGTACTAGTTTATCTTGACTATAAAATTATACTAGTACACTATGTGTGTATTGAGCAGGATTAATTGAGGTTGTTTCTTTTTATACTGACTCCATAAAAGAACATAACCTCTGTTATTATAGATGTGCGTACTCTTAATCCCGATATAATAATAAGCACATATACTTAGTATTTATTTCTTTAATTTATCAATGGATGAGATTTATTCGTTAAATCAATAGGCCCGATAAGTTGGGAAACAATATTATTTATATGCTGTGTTGTTGATTATAGAAGGAAACTATATCCTAGTTATCTAGGTTGATGATGTCCCCTTGAGGAGCTCATAAGGATTGTCATGTAAACCCTGCAGCTGAACTTAGTCGATATGACAATGAAGTTGAGTGGTACTACTCTTAGAGGTAGATGTTAATTAAGTGAGTGTCAGTAACTCATTTGATTAATGGACATTTGATATCTTAAACACAGGGAGATTAACACACTCATAATAAGAAGGAGCACATAATGTAATATGAGATTGGTGCAATAGTTCAATAATAACTGTTTAGTGGTATGAGTTTGATGAACTTGAGTTGAGTGTTCGGATCGAACACAAGAAGTTCAAGCTCATCGACAGACCAAAACCAATTCCTCTTCTCGATCCCTGTTGTAGTCTCTATAAAACTTTATATCCACCAAGTCCACTTCTTACCTAAGTAATGAATTGGACACATCCTTGGTTGGTGCAAGGGGGCTGACCAAGCATTAGCTTGGAGCACAAGTAGTGGCCGACCAAGCCTTGCTTGGTGCCCAAGCAAGGGGTCGACCATAGCATGATAGAAAAGGAGATTTTATTTAAAATAAAATTTTGATAAAATATTTCCTTTTTTGAAGTCATCCACATGGTTTTAAAAGAGAATTTTAAATTTTAAAATCTTTCATTTTATAGCTATTTACAAAGGATTAAAAAAGAGATTTTAATTTTATTAAAATCTTTCCTTATTTGTAGTTATCTATAATGTTTAAAAAAGATATTTTCATTTTGACAAAACTTTCTTTTTTTGTAACCATGATTTAAAAGAGAAGTTTTAATTTTAATCTTTCCATTTTTGTAGCCTTCTACATTGTTTAAAAGAGAGAGATTAATTTTAAAAACTTTCCTTTTGTAGCCATCACAATAGGAAATTTAAAAGAGAGAGATTTTAATTGTTATTAAAATTTCCTTTTTTTGTCATGACCAAGGATTATAAAAGAGAGGTAGAGGGTGCCTTATGGGATACACACATCTCCATAATTCCCTTGCTCCCTTAGGGATGCCACCTCTTCCTCTTCTTCTCCTTGTGTGGGCGGCTCTCTCATCTTCTCCCCTTCACTTTGTTTTCTTCCCTAAGGCCGGCGGCACACATCTTCTTCTCTCCCTTTCTTCTTTCTAAGGTCGACACTCATCTCTTCTTGGTGGCCAAAACTTGAAAGAAAAGAAGAAGCACTTGGTGGCTGGTTGCTTGGAGAAGAAGGAGAAGAGAAGGAAGTTTCCTATTTTGACATTCTTTGGGTGGCCGAAACTTGTAGGCAAAGAAGAAGGCTCGGGTGGATTTCATCTTGGTAGATCGTCACCCACACGACGTTCAAGAGGAGGAGAGGAATACAGCAGAAGATCAAGAGGTCTTTGTTTACAAAGAAAGGTATAACTAGTTCTTAATTCCGCAGTGAAACTAGTTTTTCTTTGTATAGATCCTGAAATACCAACACAAGAGGCTGGCGATTTTGTGTTTCATTTTTTTGTGTGTTGATTTAGTGTTTTGATCTTGTTCTTCTATTGAGGTCTCTATAGTTAAACCTAGGGTTACTATAAGAAGTTTAAATATCCAATTTCTTTGAACGACTTTGTCTAGGAAGTGTGGATGATCTCATACCCAAGAAAGTCGAGTGTCTCGCTATGTTTAACTTGGAAGTCAATCCTTGAAATAGATATTTAATCAACTTCTATAACTGTAACACCCATAGAGTACTTAGCAAGATTTTAGATATTTTTTTTATCAGGAATAAAAATAGGCCTATGTGTAAATTTGCAAAAATAATAAAAATAGAACCAAAAAGAGATGACCAAGGTTTGAACCTTGGATCTCTTACTAGATACATGTATGTGTTAACCAATAGACCAAGAGAAGTTATTGTTAGAGAGAGAAGTGACAATATAGTTAAGAGTAAGAAAAGAGCTTCTTTCATTTAGAAGGAGAAGTTAGAGTAGTCTTCTTCCTCTCAAGAGAAAAGAGGATTCTTGCTTCCTCTTTTCATTAAGGAGGAGTAAAATGAAGGAGAAGGAAAAGTGCATTTTCCCTTCCTCCTCTCATGATGAATAAAAGGGGAAATTAAAGAAGAAAATTCATTTTCTCCCCTTTCTCCTCCCTCCTCCTCCTCACCATGACCAAGAGCATCTCCCCAACTCCATTGCCGAAACCCAAACAAAGCAAGAAGTTCCTCTCTAGGAAGGCTCCACAAGCAAGATTTCCTCCTTAAGTAAATCAAACAAGGATGTAAGTATCCCCTCACCTGTGGTTCAAGTCGCTTACAATATTTCTGAAAGGTTAGAACACTTAAAAATAAAAATAAAAAGAGAAGAACACATGCTCATGGATCTTAGTACGTTATGATATGAACTTAGTTAAAAATTTATGATGGATATTGTTTAAGCTTGATCTTCTTCTTGCTATGTTTCGGCCATGAATATGCTAGGGCTTTAAGAAGCTTAAAACTTAATTTAACATGCTCCTAGACTTCTTTATGCTATGATATGAACTTGGCTAAGTCTTCATGTTTGTATGTTGCTTAGAAGTTTATTTTCCTTTCCTTGAAGTTTCGGCCATGATGGATTTTAGGGCTCCAAGAAGCTAAAAACCTAATCTAGTATACTTATAGATTTCCTCATGATATGATAAGAACTTGGCTAGGTATTCATGTTTATATGTGGCTTAGAAATTTATTTTTTTTGTCCCTTGAAGTTTTGGCCATGATAGATTTAGGGTTTCAAGGAGCTTAAAATCTAATCCAACATGCTTATAGATTCCCCCATGATATGATAAGAACTTGGCTAGGTATTCATGTTTGTATGTTGCTTGGGAATTTATTTGTCCTTTTCCTTGAAGTTTCGGCCATGATGAAATTAGGGTTTCATGAAGCTTAAAACCTAATTTAACATGCTCATAGACTTCTTTATGATATGTTGTGAACTTGGCTAGGTATTCATGTTTGTATATTGCTTAGAAGTTTATCTCTTGTTTATTGAAGTTTCGGCCATGATGAAATTAGGGTTTCATGAAGCTTAAAAACTAATTTAACATGCTCATAGACTTCTTGATGATATGTTGTGAACTTGGCTAGGTATTCATGTTTGTATATTGCTTAGAAGTTTATCTCTTGTTTATTGAAGTTTCAGCCATGATGAAATTAGGGTTTCATGAAGCTTAAAACCTAATTTAACATGCTCATAGACTTCTTTATGATATGTTGTGAACTTGGCTAGGTATTCATGTTTGTATGTTGCTTAGAAGTTTATTTCTTGTTTTATGAAGTTTCGGCCATGAGAGATTTTAGGGTTTCATGAAGCTTAAAACCTAATTTAGCATGCTCATAGACTTCATTATGATATGTTATGAAATTGGCTAGGTATTCATGTTTGTATGTTGCTTAGAAGTTTATCTCTTGTTTTATGAAGTTTCGGCCATGAGAGGTTTTAGGGTTTCATGAAGCTTAAAACCTAATTTAACATGCGCATAGGCTTCTTTATGATATGACATGAACTTGGCTAGGTATTCATGTTTGTATGTTGCTTAGAAGTTTATTTCCCTTTCATGAACTTTCGGCCATGACTATATTCTAGGGTTCAAGGAAGTTTAAATTTAAACTTAGCAAGCTCATGGATTTCCCTTATGATATGATATGAAGTTAGCTTGGATTCTTATGCTTGTATAAAACTTAGTTTCATGCTCTTAAAGGTTCGGCCACAACCAAGTTAAAAGGCCTAGGAAGCTTAGAACCTACTACCTATGCTCATGATATTCTTTATAGTGTATGACATGAAATTGATTTAAGGTTCACATGCTTATATGTTGTTGTAACCTAAAACTAAGCATGGTGACTTTCGGCCACCATATGAAATTAGGGTTAGAGACCCAATTATGACTTTGCTAGGTGTCTCCCATACTACGATGTGAATTAGGAGATGCTAGTAAATGTTTTCCATGTATGATTATGTTTTCCTATGATGCTTTATATGTTTATTTAAGGATGCTCATGAACTATGCATGATGATGACTCTTATGATGTGCTTTATGCTTAAGTATGCATGCTTTATGATAAGACAAGTAACATGCCTATTTATGTATGTTTATGAACTATGCATGAAATGATTCTTATGATGACTATGTACCCAAGCATGTATGATTTCAAATATGTAGCATGCTCATTTACGTAAGCTTATGAACCAGGCATGATAATGATTTTTTTTATGATGGCTATGTGCCCAAGTATGTATGCCTTATGATATGATAAGTAAATGGCTAAGAGTTGCTTCCTTTAAGTTGGGATTAAGAGCACTCTTCATGTTAAGACAAGAGCATGACATTTATGATGATATGATGTGACAGTTATGATGATATGATATGCATGACATGTATTTTACTTTGTATGGCTTGTACCAAGGGTGGGCTCCATAAGCGCCCCTAGGCCGACGGACTATGAACGGGTCTAGTAAAAAGGGATGGGCTCCTTAGTACGCCCCTAGGCCAACGGACTATGAACGGGTCTAGATCCCTAGTAGGTTCGGGGCTAGCTACCCTGTCCTAGGGATTGCACGCATTTATGTATGTATATGGTACAAGCCGGACCCTCATGATGATGATATTATGTTTAAGTATTAGAAGATATGTTTAAAGACATCTTGCACTTGACATGGCATATGTTTTAAAAATGACATTTTGCATAATGCACCCATTCATAATATGATATGTTTTTATGAATTATATGACATGATGTTATGACATACTCTTATGACTTATAGGACATGATGTTATGAGATGTTTTGTTTGTGATTCATATGACCTGATGATATGTTATGCTTCTATGATTCACATCACATGATTCCTTTATTTATGATATGTCAGAGTATGATGTTTCTTAATAATATGATATGATAGGAGGCTATGTTCACATGATATAATGTTAGATGTTTTTGTCTCCATTGATTATATGCTTGTATGACTATGATATGAGATACGGTTTTTGTGAGTAGGAAAAGGATCTTACTGAGCCTGTGTGCTCATAGCTTACTTTCCTTATACCACAGATAAAGGCAAGGAATGGATGATCTAAGGGAGCTGCAGGAGAGGCAAGGAGGTGTGTGTAGCAGTGGCTCGGCTAAGACAAATAAAGACCTGCTATGTTATTTTTTTTCTGTTATGTCTGACATGAACCAATTGTATTTATGTTACATTCCAGTATAACTTCATGACATTTCCGCTGCTTTATGTTACTCGAAAGAAATTTTAAATATGCATGTATCCTGGAATAGTTAAGTAAGTAAGTAGCCCCGTCCCTTTAGTAGCAGGGAGGGCGGGCGTTACAATAACATGGGATGAACTTGGATTAATAATGTTAAGTATCGTTTACAATCCAAGTTTTAACTACTGAAGAACACATGAGTTGAACTTGAAGTAAAAATGTTAAGTTCCGTTTCCAATTCAAGTTTAACTCATGAGGAACACATAGGTTGTTAGGAAAGTTTTGTGCTTGTATAAATTTTTGTATAGGGGAAGCAGAACGGAATTCCAAGTAGCGACCAACAAATGGTATCAGAGCTATTTTTTGCACTGTTTATACATAAATTTAGGCAGGATAATAGTAGGATGTGCAAATAGATTAACTCTGTGGTTGCAGGCATCCTAGTTCCAACTATTATGGCCCTATTGTGTTTGTGTGTGATTGGACCCTCGGACATGTCGAGGGCATTTTATATGTGTCCATGATTGTAATTAATAAATATAGCAGGAGCTGTATTAGTTTTAGGATTTTATATTTTTGTTCGATCTAGATTACATGTACATTCCTTCGTGGAATATAGGATCGATAAATGTAAAATTTTATTTTATCGTGGATCGTATCCTTACGAGGCATGGTGTTATTTGAGGACCAAAGGTGCAACGGAAAAAGGAAGCAAGATAAACGCGACGACATAACTGTTGGCGGTAGCTAGGGTTGGTGGCACACGGAGGACAGCTATGAATGAGGCCATAATAGTTGGAAAATTATTTTTCATATTTATTACCTTTTATGCTGTGTGTGCTTGTGTGCATGTTAGAATTTTTTATTTTAAATAATTAAGTGGGAGAGGAAATTATTTAAATTCAATGGTCTCCATTACTGGTTTGTAAGTGATGCATTCAAACTTGCGCGTTGGCTCTGAGTGCCTTCCTCCACATCGGATGAGTTTGTTTGCAGATCACTAGATCAAACTTCCTTTATGGATGATTAAAGAAAATTATTTAGGTTTGTCTGATCTTCTCCATCTGAAGGGGCACAATCCTATTTAATGGACTAAGTATCAAGTAATGGTATACACTTAGGCGCATTTAATAGTATCCTCTCCATCGGAGTCACTGCTATTATTTGTGTGACCGAAGAAAAATCAACTATTAATTTTATTTGTCATAAAGTTAGGTTGACAAGATAATAAAATTAATAGGTAAAACTCCCTCTTACAAATGTTTGAATTTGTATACGTCCATACTATTGTGGCATACAAAATTCACGGTATTTTGAGGTGTTGGTGAATTTAAATGATATTGTTTGAGGAATCAATATTATTTTAAATTCTAAAGTTTTGGCCAAATATTTTGTGATTCTTAGGATTTCAAATGACCTTCAATACTCTTGCTATTATATTGAAAGAGAACAAACTTACTGGACCCAATTATATTGATTGGAAGAGAAATTTGGACATTGTCTTAACTGCTGAAGGCTACAAGTTTGTACTTTTTGAGATCTGTCCAAGCTTGCCTAATAGTGATTCTAGTGAACAGGAGATTGAGTGTCATAAGAAATGAGTCGCTACATTTTAGCTTCTATGTCAAATGTACTGCAACATCAACATCAGGCCATGCCTACTGCTTATGACATGATGCACAATCTCAAGGAACTCTTCGGACACCATAATTGGGCTTCTAGGCAACAGGCTATGAGAAACTTGATGATAACCACCATGATTGAGGGGATGCCCCTAAGGGATTATATCCTCAAAATGATGACTCATTTAAATGAGATAGAAATCCTTGGGGCTGAAATTGATGGGGAAACCCATGTCGATATCATTCTCCAAATATTGCCTAAAGGTTTTGAGCAGATCCGCTTGAACTACAACATGAACAAAAGGGTTTATTCGTTGGCGGAACTTCTGCCAGAACTTCAAGCAGCAAAAGTGTTATTTCGTCAAAGCTCTCAAATTTACATTGCTGAAAACGTTTCTTCTTCTAAACCGAAAGGTAAAAAGAAGAAAAAGAAACAAGTTGGTTCAGCAAAGAAAGTGAATCAATCTCTAAGGACTGGACCGAAAGCAGGTGTGAAGAAGCAGAAGGACAAGTGCTTCACATGCAAGCAGTCTGGACATTAGAAGGTGGACTGTTCTCGTAGAAAGGAGAACAATAAAGGTATATCTTATTCTCTAGTAGTTGAAACATGTTTAGTGGTGTTATCTACCATACCTGGTGTGTAGATACGGGAGTCACTGATCATGTCTGCAATTCATTGTAGGGGTTCCGGGAAACTCGATGACTACATGAAGGGGAGATTACCATCTACATAGGTAATGCTACGAAAGTGGAGGTTATTGCAGTGAGAGATGTTTATTTGTCTTTTGATAGGAATAAAACATTGATTTTGAGAAATTGTCTTTATGTACCAAGTTTTAGAAAGAACTTAATTTCAGTTTCTAATTAACTCTTTATGGATGGATATTCTGTTTCTTTTGATGACAAAGTAGTTGTCAAGAAAAATAGGAAAGTTATCTATTATAGTACATTGGTTGACAATTTGTATACTCTAAATCCAATAACTCCCACGATGCAACAAATAGAAATTAATAACACATCTTCTAATTCTAATAAGAGAAAGCAACCTTCGGAAATGAACCAAACATATCTTTGGCATCTAAGGCTAGGTCATATTAACTTAAGTAGGATTAAAAGGTTAATAGCTAATGGACCTTTGGATTCATTAGTGGTGAAAAATTTTCCAACCTGCGAATCTTACTTGGAAGGAAAAATAACCAAGAGACCTTTTAAGGCCAAGGGGTATAGAGCCAAAGATGTGTTGGAATTGATTCATTCTGATTTGTGTGGGCCTATGACGATCCAGACAAGAGGTGGTTTCAAATATTTTGTCTCTTTTATAGATGACTATTTGAGATACGGGTACATTTACTTGATGCGCCGCAAGTCTGAGCGCTTTAATAAGTTTAAAGAGTACAAGGATGATGTGGAGAAACGTCATGGTAAAAGTACCAAGACACTATGGTCTGATCGTAGTGGTGAGTACCTCTTATGCGAGTTTAGGAGTTACTTATTAGAGGCTGGGGTTCAATCCCAACTATCTGCACCTGGTACACCACAACAGAATGATATGACAGAACGAAGGAATATGACTCTTATGGAAATGGTTAGATTAATGATGAGTTATTCAGAATTACCAAATTTATTTTGGGGATTTGCTCTGGAAATGACAGTGTATATTCTGAACTTGGTACCTTCTAAGTCAGTACCCTCTACTCCTACAGAATTATGAAATAGGCGTAAGCTAGTCTGAAGCATATTCAGATTTGGGGTAGTCCAGCACATGTGCTGAAGGGAGACACTGATAAGTTGAAATCACGTATAGAAGTTCGCTTATTTGTGGGTTATCCTAAAGGAACGAAAGGCTGTTTATTTTATAGTCCTAAACATCAGAAGGTCCTTGTTAGCACCAATGCCTGATTTTTAGAAGATGACTATGTATTGAACCACAAGCCCATGAGTAAAATTATTCTTGAAGAAATAAGATAAGACACGTCTACCTTAGTACCAACGGTACAAGATGAGACACCACAACAAACTGCAACACGTGTCCCAAATGATGCACAATTACAAGCAGTGTCATGTCGTAGTGGGAGGGCTGTTCGACAACCTGATAGATTCATGTTTTTGGGAGAGTCTTCGGACTTGATCCCTGGTAAACATGAACCTGATCCCTGCACATATGATAAAGCACTCCAAGATAAAGATGCAGCATCTTGGCAAAGTGCAATAAACTCTAAAATAGAATCTATGTATTCTAATCATGTCTGGGAGCTTGTAGAACCACCAAATGGTGTAAAAGCCATTGGGTGTAAATGGGTCTACAAAAGAAAAAGAGGGACAGATAGGAAGGTGGAAATCGTCAAAGCAAGGCTTATTACAAAAGGGCATACTCAGAAAGAGGGAATCAATTATGAGGAAACATTTTCATCAGTAGCCATGCTTAAGTCTATCCGGATTCTTTTATCTATTGCCGCTCATATGGATTATGAGATTTGGCAAATGGATGTCAAGATAGCTTTTCTTAATGGAAGTCTTGAAGAAAACATCCATATGAAGCAACCAGAGGGATTTATTATGAAGGGCAAAGAGCATCTTGTATGTAAGCTCAACCGGTCTATTTATCGACTAAAGCAAGCTTCGAGATCTTGGAACATCTGGTTTAATGTAGTGATCCAGTCTTATGGATTCATTCAGTGTTCGGATGAGTCTTGTGTATACAAGAAGAGTGACGGAAACGTGGTGGTATTTCTTGTACTATACATAGATGACATTTTTCTCATTGATAACAATGTCAAAGTGTTGTCAGACGTAAGGGTATGGTTATCCAAACAGTTTGATATGAAGGACTTGGGAGAATGTGGACATATTCTTGGGATCAAAGTAATAAGGGATCACAAGAAAAGAATGTTGTGCATATCCCAAGCTTCATACATCGATACTATCCTTGCTTGTTTTAGCATGCAAAACTCCAAGAAAGGTTTTCTACCTTTTCGGCATGGAGTACCTTTATCTAAAGAGATGTATCCTAAAACATCAAAGGAGATAGATGACATGAAGCAGTTCCTTATGCTTCAGCTGTAGGAAGCCTAATGTATGCAATGCTATGTACGAGACCGGATATCTATTTTGCCGTGAGCATAGTTAGCAGATATCAAAGTAATCCAAGACAGGGACATTGGACTGCCGTAAAGTATATATTAAAGTACCTGAGAAGGACTAGAGATTGTATGCTAGTTTACCAGGCAGATGATTTTCTCCTTGTGGGTTACACGGATTCAGACTTCCAATCAGATAAGGACAATAGTAAGTCAACCTCAGGGTATGTGTTTACTTTGGGAGGTGGAGCCATAACATGGAGGAGTGTTAAGCAGAAATACGTTTCAGACTCCACCATGGAAGCTGAGTATGTGGCAGCCTCTGAGGTAGCCAAAGAAGATGTATGGCTCAGAAACTTTTTAATGGACTTAGATGTGATTCCTGATTTGCCCAAAATTATCACAATTTATTGTGATAATAGTGGTGTAGTAGCAAACTCGAAGGAACCACAAACCCAAAAGGCTAGTAAACACATTGAGCGCAAGTACCACCTGATACGAGACATCGTAAGGCGAGGAGAAGTTGTTGTCACCAAGATTACATCAGAAGATAACCTGGCAGATCCTTTCACTAAGGCCCTTCCAGTGAGGGCTTTTGATTGGTATGTTGAGGGGATGAGAATCAGATGTATGGCAGCATATATGACATCTTAATCTTTTAGTATAAGTGGGAGATTGTTAGGATGTATACTAAAAGCCTAGCTTTAGAAAACAGAGTCATATGACATCATATATGGCAATCCACTAAGTCTCTTCTTTCCGAAAACCTCAGAAAGAAGCAGTGCATACAAAAGATGAGTAAGATAGTAACAGCCTACTATCTTACTTGAGTTAATTACAATACAAGCTAATAAATATACCGACAAATATTGAAGTCGGAGCTTTGGTTGGTATTTCTGGACGGAGTAGCTTGAAGAGTTGTAGATGACTTGTAGCACGAGCAGCTTGCGTAGAGGAGAGCTTTGAGATGATCAGTAAGCGTTATGCAGCCTTAGACCTCGAGCTTCTTTTTATAAGATCGTCGATGTTCGGTCGACCGATCCCTGGGTTCGGTCGACCGAACCCGTTCCCTTCCTTCTGTGATGAGATTCGTTGAGATATTATCTTCAAGCATTAACTGATCTTTAATGGTTCGGTCGACCGATAACCTTGTTCGGTCGACCGAACGGTGAACTTCCTTTCTCGCCGAGATTCACACTTAATGCTCCATTAATGCTTTTATTGTTCGGTCGACCAAACCTCATTTTTGGTCAACCAATCATGCTGTGATACCATGTTTGTGAGCCTGATCTGTTTTACCAAATTTTCCTGTTCGGTCGACCGAATCTTTTTTCGGTCGACTGATAAAATGCCTTGATCGGTCCACTAAACCTCCTGTTTAGTTGACTGAACCCTTGGTAAAATGAAGGTTTCTGAGTGCTAGACGTGTGGCCACTAATAGAGCCTGATTCTGAGTTCTGAGTCAAAAGTTATGACCATTTGAAGTTTAAGGGGTCATATGATTCTGCAACACAAAGTTAGTTCGATATAACAATAGTATTCCTATAAAAGAAAGTTAGCACAGTTATAATACATGAGTAGTAATATGCACGAGTATAATAGTTAGGACTGTCTTGATCTCAACTTAGAAATCTTTCCGGTTTCTTTAGTTGGATCAACGACCTTAGGTTGTTCCCTTCAGGAACCCGACTTCACTGTCACTCCTCCAGTTATTTACCTCAACCTACCTGCCAAACGTTGGGTCCTCCGGACCTATTTGGACTTTACTGTCTGGCTGTGACTAGGGCTTTCCTGATTGAGTAAATACCCTGCACACTTAGCCACATTATCAGATCATAACAAGACTTAACTTGAACCTTTGACAACATCAAAACACAGGTTTGATTCTGGTGCACCTTGCACCAACAATTTTAACAAGCACACAAGCACACACAGCATAAAAGGTAATAAATATGAAAAATAATTTTTCAACTATTATGGCCTCATCCATAGCTATCCTCTGCGTGCCACCAACCCTAGCCGCCGCCAACGGGTCATGTCGTCGCATTTATCTTGCTTCCTTTTCTGCTGCGCCTCTAGTCCTCAAATAGCACCACACCTCACAATGATACGATCCATGACAAAAATAAAATTTTACATTTATCGATCCTATATTCCACGAAGGAATGTACATGTAATCTAGATTGAACAGAATGTAAAATCCTAAATCTAATACAACTCCTGTTGTATTTAATAATTACAATCATGCACACACATAAAATGCTCTCGACATGATCGAGAGTCCAATCACACACAAACACAATAGGGCCATAATAGTTGGAACTAGGATGCCTGCAACCATAGAGTTAATCTATTTGCACATCCTACAATTATCCTGCCTAAATTTATATATGAAAAGTTCATAATTTAACTGAAAACCAAACACACAGAGGCAGAAAACTAGCTCTAATACAAATTGTTGGCGCTACTCGAAATACTGTTCTATTTCCCCTATTAAAAAATTTGTACAAGCACAGAATTTTTCCTAGCAACCCATGTACTCTTCAAAAGTTAAACTTACATTAGAAATGAAACTTAACATTTTTACTCCAAGTTTGTTCTTCAAAGTTAAACTTAGATTGGAAATGAAACTTAACATTTTTACTCCAAGTTCAACCCTTGTGTTCTTTAGAAGTTAAACCATATTACAGAAGTTGATTAAATATCTATTTCAAGGATTGGCTTCCAGGTCGTTGGCGAGGCAATAGGCCGTCTTGGTTATGAGATCATTCACCACTTCCTAGACAAAGCCTTTCAAAGAAATTGAATATTTAAACTTCTCACAGTAACCTTAGGTTTAACTACAGAGACCTCAATCAAAATAAAAGATCAAAACACAAAATCAAAGCACAAAAATGAAAACACAAAATCTCTAGCCTCTTGTGTTGGTATTTCAGGATCCACACAAAGAACACAAACTAATTATGCAGCGGAAATAAATAATTAGTTATACCTTTCTTTGTCACTTAAAGACCTCTTGATCTTCTGCTGTATTCCTCTCCTCCTCTTGGACGTCATGTGGGTGATGATCTACCAAGATGAAATCCACCCGAGCCTTCTTCTTTGCCTACAAGTTTCGGCCACCCAAAGAATGCCAAAATAGGAAACTTCCTTCTCTTCTCCTTCTTCTCCAAGCAACCGACCACCAAGTGCTTCTTCTTTTCTTTCAAGTTTCAGCCACCAAGAAGAGATGAGTGCCAACCTTAGAAATAAGAAATGGAGAGAAGAAGATGTGTGCCGCCAACCTTAGGGAAGAAAACAAGGTGAAGGGGAGAAGATGAGAGAGCCGACCACACAAGGAGAAGAAGAGGAAGAGGTGCCAGCCCTAAGGGAGCAAGGGAATTATGGAGATGTGTGTGCCCCATAAGGCACCCTCTACCTCTCTTTTATAATCCTTGGTCATGGCAAAAAAAAGAAAATTTAATAACAATTAAAACTCTCTTTTAAATTTCCTATTGTGATGGCTATAAAAGGAAAATTTTTAAAATTAATCTCTCTCTTTTAAACAATATAGAAGGTTACAAAAAGGAAAGATTAAAATTAAAACTTCTCTTTTAAATCATGGTTACAAAAAGGAAAGTTTTATCAAAATTAAAATATCTCTTTTAAACATTATAGATAATTATAAATAAGGAAAGATTTTAACAAAATTAAAATATCTCTTTTAATTCTTTGTAGATAGTTATAAAAGGAAAGATTTTAAAATTTAAAACTCTTTTTTAAAATCATGTGGATGACTTCAAAAAAGGAAAGATTTTATCAAAATTTTATTTTAAATAAAATCTCCTTTTCTATCATGCTATGGCCGGCCCCTTGCTTGGGCACCAAGCAAGGCTTGGCCGGTCACTACTTGTGCTCCAATCTAATGCTTGGCCAGCCCCCTTGCTCCAAGCAAGGATGTGTCCGGCCCATTACTTGGGTAAGAAGTGGACTTGGTGGATATAAGGCTTTATAGAGGCTACAACAGGGACTGAGAGGAGGAATTGATTTTGGTCTCCCGATGAGCTTGAGCTTCCTGCGTTCGACCCAAACACTCAACTCAAGTTCATCAATAATAACTCATATCACTAAAGAGTTATTATTGAACTACCACACCAATCCCATATTACATTATGGGCTCCTTCTTATTATGAGTGCGTTAATCTCCCTATGTTTAAGATATCGAATGTTCATTAATCAAATGAGTTATTGACACTCATTTAATTAACATCTAGCTCCAAGAGTAGTATCACTCTGTAATGCCCGAAAATTCTCAAAATTATTTTAGGAATATTCTATGATTTTTCTGGAATTTTAGAATATTTTTACGGAATTTTTAGAATAGCAGAAGTAGCAAAAATAAATAGAAAACGAAAATAGCTTACGCAGGAATTGAACCCGAGACCTATGGGTCCTATGACTTGTGGTGAACCATGGTAACCAAGTGAACCCAACAAGGCCGTGCTGAAAGGAAAGGGGATCAATTAAATTTATATTTGAGATGGGCGGAAATACCCACTTAATATAAATAGGGAATTAATGGGTGAAGAGTTATTTTCTCTTTTAACGTGACTTGCTCCTCCTCACCCTAGTTTCTGCCGACCCTCTCCCTTCTCTTCCTCTCTCGGCGCCAACCACAAGAACAAGCAAGGGTTTGGTTCCAAGGGCAATTCCGACGACGACTTCGACACGAGGACGTTCCTCTCCGCGAGAAGAACGCATAGACGCGAGAAGATCGTCGAAAGGATTGTCTCCTCCGGAAATCTAGCGATTAGAATCGTAAGAAACTTCGAATAGGAGGTAAGAAACCCCTCACCTGCAGTATAAGTAACTTCCGTGTGAATTCCATGTGTTAGTTTAATAGTACGTCGATTTCCGACACAAAGGATGCGAATTAGCGCATGCCAAGTGTTCGATAAATTGTGTAGTTCAGTAAAATGCAATTTAGGTATTTTAGTAGCTTAGATAAATGCAATAGAAGCATCTTTACAGTTTATTTAGTCTTGCTTCAGCTTTTACAGGACTAGATGTCCAATGGGTGGGCTCCCATAGTCGCCTCTAGGTTCAGATAACCTAGCTCTAGGTTCAGATAACCTAGAAAGAGCAAGGCAAGCAATAAATAGTTATATTCAGTATTTTAATTTTCAGTGGCACTGTATAGGATTAGATATCCATTGGGCTGGGCTCCCATAGTCGGTCCCTAGGTTTAGATAACCTAGTAAACCCTACTAAATTCGGGACTTGCAAACCCGTACAGTTGCCAGGCCCAAACAGCAGCATGTATATGTATTTTCATCTATTATGTATGTAGTTCTAAACTCTCACCAAACAGTTAGGTGAGATCAGTATAGCTTAAGCATTTGCTAGAATTAGCTCAGTTTATGCTTCAGTTCAGCTTATTTCTTTTATGGTTATGTATGATAACACTATGCTCAGCTTTTGGTAACATATGCTATAGATGATAGTATGCCATGTTTAGCTCTTGATTTCCATGTACTGTTTGATAGCATGCCATGTTTTAGTTTAATCAGTACATATTTCAAAGGGCATGTTTTAAAAGCATAAAAGCATCGTATGCACTGTTTTTGTGAGGTAGATGGTTTCTTACTAAGCGAAAGCTTATAGATACTTTCTTTTCCTTATACTGCAGATAAAGGTAAAGGGAAGATGGACTAGAGGAAGCTGGGGGTCAATGCAGAGATGGTGTGTGTGGCAGAGACCTGGAATGAAGATCCTTAGGGAGTTTAGCAAATTAAGAACTTAGTTCCTTTTTCTTAAGACACTTTTATGCATTTCTAGTGGTTTAAATGCTATGAATTAATGAACCTTGCACTATGGCATGTTAGAATGCTAGTTAGTAGATATTAGAATGTTTTCCATGCATAGTATAATTGTTGTGTGAGATTTTGACACGAACTAGTGCTGAAATCAGAGTTTCAGTGCGAAATCAGAAACTCCGATCGATCCATGGATCGATCGGGGGTCCTCGATCGATCCATGGATTGATTGGGGGCTGATTCCGCGAACAGAAGGCTTCTGGATCGATCAGCCGATTGATCCAGACACATTATGTCGCGAATAGAAGGCCTCTGGATCGATCGGTCGATCGATCCAAGATATTCCTCGCGAACAGAAAGGTTTTTGATCGATCATTGGATCGATTGACTTATGTTGGATTGATCAGCCGATCGATCCAAATATAGTCCCGTGCACAGAAGCACGCTGGAGCGATCACTGGATCGATCGGTGAGCCTGGATCGATCAGCCGATCGGTCTAGATTATCACCCGAGCACAGTAGCAGTCTGGATCGATCCATGGATCGATCCAACAGAGAGCAATCGATCCAGTTCAGTCTGGATCGATTGGGAAGTTCAGTTTCGACCAAGAAACTTAGCAGATCAGCTACTAGTCCATAGAGAATGTAGGATACACCTTGTATCCTTGAGATTACACCCTTCAGCACATGTAGAACCAAGAATAGTTATCAGTTAGCAACAAAAATTTAAATTAGATCAGTTTTCCGCACAGTTAGCACAGCATAATGTGACGCTCAACCTCACAGCCTAGTAAGTAGGAGGTGGGTCGTTACAGAGTGGTATCAGAGTAGTTTCCATACTTCCTACACACACATCAGCATTGAACCTGCAGCTTCCAAGTAAGAACATTTCTCACTTTTGTTGTGTTTCTTGTTTTCATGTTCAAATATAACTAAAGCATGCTTGTTTATGATAGTAGTTAACATGATAACAATAGTTACTCTATTATGCTTGTGTTAGTCATGTATGTCCTCTATGTCTCTAGAATGGCACGAGGACGCCCAGCTAGAAGGGCACCAGCTACTGAGCCCCAGTATGAGGCAGGCAGTTCAGTGCCTCCCCCAGACCTTACAGCACTAGTGGCTCAGTTACAGCAGCAGCTAGCTGAACAGCAACAGGAAATAGCCACCTTAAAGGCTAGTCAGCAGAACACTCCCACTGTCACCCCGGAGCCTAACTTAGCGACACCAGTGATCTTAGAGGTTCCACCAGTCCAGCCTACGGCACCAGTAGCCCCAGCAGCAGGAGCGCAGAGAGAAGCCTATCTGATCCAGTGGCAGAGAGTCAAGCCAGAGAATTTCTCAGGCAGCAGTGAACCATGGGATGCTCAGGCATGGTTCAAAACACTGGAAAGTACGATGGAGCTTCTGGACTGGCCAGAACATGAGAAGGTGAAGTGCGCCTCCTTCTGTCTGACAGGAGATGCACGCATGTGGTGGGAGAGAATCAGAGCGAAGCGCCCAGTGAACCAGATGACATGGGCTGACTTCGAGAAGGAATTCTTTGAGGAGTTCTTTCACATGCGGGTCACCAACCGCCACTACGACGAGTTCACTGAGTTTCGTCAGGGCAACCTATCAGTTGAGGAAGCCGTGAAGAAATTCAATAGATTGGCTCGTCTATGCCCTGAACTAGTCAGCACAGAAAGGGAACGAATCCGATTGATGCTCAAGATGCTGAGGCCGGAAATAGCAATGAATGTGGCTTGTGGCGTTCATAGGCCACAAACCACAGAAGAGCTAGTGAGCAGTGCTCTAATCACTGAGCATTACCAGAATAGCATCAAGCAGCAGAAGCAAGTCCTCTCAGAAGCTAAAGGTCAAGGAGGCTCAGGCACTCAGAAACAACAGGGCCACAGCTCCCATGGCTCTAACTGGAAAGGGAACTCCAGCAACAAGCGCAAGCCAGGGAGTTACCCAAAAGGAGGACCAGCCAGCAAGCAGCCCAGTTATCCAAAGTGTGCTACTTGTGGAAAATTCCATCCTAGAGTTTGTCGTAAGGGCACACGAGGATGCTTTGAATGCGGACAGGAAGGGCATATGGCCAAGCAGTGTCCAAACAAGATCAGTCTTCCTCAGCCACAGCCGATTCAGTATGGAGGCCAGCCAGCTCAGTTACATCAGATGCAGGCCGCTTTAGAAGGTCCACATATCAGCCAGGGCAGATTAGAAGCCCCTCCAGCTACGACCAATGCGAGGATCTACTCACTCACCAGAGAGGACGCAGCAAATGCCTCGACAGTTGTTACAGGTCAGATTAGTATTTTACAGCAAAGTACAACTGTCTTATTCGATACTGGGGCAACCCATTCATATATATCCAGGGCATTTGCTGAGAAATTAGCGATACCCCCAGAGGTACTCAGTAGTCAGTTTCTGACAACGCTACCGTCAGGAGAAATTATGGCATCCACGCACTGGCTCAGAGCCGTGCCAGTCATTATAGCAGACAGAGAACTCTTTTGTGATCTGATAGTGCTAAATATGACGGACTACGATGCCATCTTCGGAATGGACTTCTTGATCAGATACGGTGCCTCCATCGAGTGTCGTAAGCAGAAAGTCGTATTCCAACCTGAAGCAGAAGCACAGTTCGAGTTTATCGGAGAACCCAAGAGAAAAGCCAAGAAATTTCTCTAGCTATGAAGGCACAGAAGTTAATGGATTCAGGATGTACGGGATTTTTAGCACACGTAGTTAGTACCAGTCAGGACAAGGACCGACAGCTAGCAGAGGTCCGAGTCGTATGTGACTACCCAACAGTCTTCCCTGAAGAGTTACCAGGCCTAGCACCAGACAGGGAGATCGAATTTGAGATAGAGCTCATCCCCGGTACAAATCCTATCTCCAAAGCACCTTACCGCATGGCTCCAGCAGAACTAAAAGAACTTCATGAGCAACTACAGGAGATGCTTGACAAAGGCTTCATACGCCCTAGTCACTCACCATGGGGAGCACCTGTATTGTTCGTGAAGAAGAAGGACGGGATCATGCACCTGTGTATAAATTACCGGGCACTGAACCAAGTCACAATCAAGAACAGGTATCCTCTTCCCAGAATTGATGACCTGTTCGACCAGCTAAGGGGAGCATTAGTGTTCTCTAAAATAGACCTCAGATCAGGTTATCATCAGGTGAAGGTTAAAGAAGGGGACATACCCAAGACAGCATTCAGGACTAGATACGGACATTACGAGTTCGTAGTCATGCCCTTTGGCATGACAAATGCTCTAGCTACTTTCATGGACCTTATGAACAGGGTATTCAGAGAATACTTAGATAAATTTGTTATCGTATTCATCGATGACATTCTTATCTATTCAGGAACTCAGGAAGAACACGCAGAGCACCTGAAGACAGTATTGCAGACCCTTCAGCAGAACCAGCTGTATGCCAAGTTCACGAAATGTGAATTTTGGTTAGATCAGGTGTCCTTCCTGGGCCATATCATCTCAAAGGATGGTATTATGGTAGACCCCAGTAAGATAGAAGCTGTGAGCAATTGGAAGAGACCCAAGAACGCTAGCGAGATCAGAAGCTTTCTGGGATTAGCAGGCTATTACAGAAAATTCGTAGAGGACTTCTCCAAGATAGCCTCCCCACTGATAGCTCTTACTAGAAAAAAACAGAAAGTATCAGTGGATAGAGGACTGTGAGAACAGTTTCAGCGAGCTGAAAAGGAGATTGACCAGTGTACCTATTCTGACTCTACCAGAGAACGCAGATAGCTTTGACATATATAGTGATGCCTCGAAGTTGGGACTAGGAGCAGTGGTGATGCAAGATGGCAAGGTGATTGCCTATGCCTCCAGACAACTTAAGGATTATGAGAAGAACTATCCTACTCATGACCTTGAGCTTGCAGCAGTGGTGTTCGCTCTCAAGATTTGGAGACATTACTTGTATGGAGCTCAGTGCAGAGTGTATACAGATCATCAGAGTCTGAAGTACTTCTTCACTCAGAAGGATCTGAATATGCGACAGCGCAGATGACTAGAACTGGTCAAAGACTATGACATAGATATCCTCTACCACCCAGGAAAAGCGAATAGGGTAGCAGACGCCCTCAGCAGAAAGTCCAGCGCTACCCTATTATCTCTAGCAGCCATGTCTCCGCCCCTACAGAAAGAGGTCACCGATTTCGGTCTCGAACTCATAGTTGGATAGCTCTCTACTATGACATTAGAGTCTACCTTGCTTGGTGACATTCAGACAGCTCAGGAACAGGATCCTGAAATTCAGAAAATCAAGCAAGGGATAGCAGAATCAGAAGGTGGAGAGTTCAGAATATCAGATAGCGGGGTATTATACTTCGGTGACAGATTATGTGTTCCGGATCAAGAGGAACTACGCAGGAAGATTCTAGATGAGGCTCACAAAACTCCTTATGCGATGCATCCAGGTTCCACCAAAATGTATCAGGATTTGAAGAAACGTTTTTGGTGGCCTAGGATGAAGAGAGACGTTGCTCGATATGTCAGCACCTGCCTAACCTGTCAGAGGGTTAAGGCAGAACATCAGAGACCAGGAGCAGTTTTACAGCCCATTCAGATTCCAGAATGGAAGTGGGAAGATATTTCTATGGATTTCATCGTGGGATTACCCAGAACCACGAATGGTTTTGATACCATCTGGGTAATAGTCGACAGATTGACTAAATCAGCCCACTTCTTAGCCATCAGGATCTCCTACTCCATGGAGCAGCTAGCTCAGTTGTATCTCAAGGTGATCGTTAGATTACATGGAGTCCCATGAACCATTATATCAGACAGAGATAGTAGATTCACATCACACTTCTGGGAGTGTGTACAGTCAGCTTTGGGCACGAAGTTAAAGTTTAGCACAGCCTTCCATCCGCAGACAGATGGACAGACGGAGCGAGTAAATTAGGTACTCGAGGATATGCTCCGAGCATGTGCCCTAGATTTCAAAGGAAGTTGGTGCAAATATCTGAGTTTAGCAGAATTTGCATACAACAACAGCTATCAGGCCACTATCGGTATGGCACCTTATGAGGCTCTCTATGGGCGGAGGTGTAGATCTCCAATCTGCTGGTATGAGAGTGGTGAATAGAAAGAACTAGAACTTCAGACAGACCTAGTGACAGATATCACAACAGCTATACAGCAGATCCGCCAGAGGATAGAGACAGCTCAGAGTCGCCAGAAAAGCTATGCTGATACACGGCGCAGACCTTTAGAGTTTTCAGTTGGGGATTCAGTGTTCCTCAGAGTAGCTCCCATGAAGGGAGTAATGCGTTTTGGGAAGAAGGGCAAGCTAAGTCCCAGATATATGGGACCATACCTCATCAGCAGAAGAGTGGGCAAGGTAGCATATGAGCTAGAGCTACCCCAGGAAATGTCAGCTATCCACAATGTATTTCATGTCTCTATGCTGAAGAAGCATACCCCAGACGCCACCCAGGTGATTGAGCCCCAGTCGATACATATCCGCGAGGACCTCAGCTGTGACAGTCGGCCAATTCAGATAATAGACCGAGCAGTTAAGAAATTACGGAACAAGGAAGTACCATTAGTCAAAGTAATTTGGCACAGTCACACAGCAGAAGAGGCGACTTGGGAGACAGAAGCCAGTATGAGACAGAAGTACCCAGAATTATTCTAAGTTCGAGGATGAACTTTTTATAAGGTATGGGGGATTGTCACGCCCGAAAATTCTCAAAATTATTTTAGGAATATTCTATGATTTTTTTGAAATTTTAGAATATTTTTACGGAATTTTTAGAATAGCAGAAGTAGCAAAAATAAATAGAAAACGAAAATAGCTTACGCGGGAATTGAACCCGAGACCTATGGGTCCTATGACTTATGGTGAACCATGGTAACCAAGTGAACCCAGCAGGGCCGTGCTGAAAGGAAAGGGGATCAATTAAATTTATATTTGAGATGGGCGGAAATACCCACTTAATATAAATAGGGAATTAATGGGTGAAGAGTTATTTTCTCTTTTAACGTGACTTGCTCCTCCTCACCCTAGTTTCCGCCGACCCTCTCCCTTCTCTTCCTCTCTTGGCGCCAACCACAAGAACAAGCAAGGGTTTGGTTCCAAGGGCAATTCCGGCGACGACTTCGACACGAGGACGTTCCTCTCCGCGAGAAGAACGCATAGACGCGAGAAGATCGTCGAAAGGATTGTCTCCTCCGGAAATCTAGCGAATAGAATCGTAAGAAACTTCGAATAGGAGGTAAGAAACCCCTCACCTACAGTATAAGTAGCTTCCGTGTGAATTCCATGTGTTAGTTTAATAGTACATCGATTTCTGACACAAAGGATGCGAATTAGCGCATGCCAAGTGTTCGATAAATTGTGTAGTTCAGTAAAATGCAATTTAGGCATTTTAGTAGCTTAGATAAATGCAATAGAAGCATCTTTAAAGTTTATTTAGTCTTGCTTCAGCTTTTACAGGACTAGATGTCCAATGGGTGGGCTCCCATAGTCGCCTCTAGGTTCAGATAACCTAGCTCTAGGTTCAGATAACCAAGAAAGAGCAAGGCAAGCAATAAATAGTTATATTCAGTATTTTACTTTTCAGTGGCACTGTACAGGATTAGATATCCATTGGGCTGGGCTCCCATAGTCGGTCCCTAGGTTTAGATAACCTAGTAAACCCTACTAAATTCGGGACTTGCAAACCCGGGTCTAGTTAGGGACGCGCGTATAGCACGTACAGTTGTCGGGCCCAAACAGCAGCATGTATATGTATTTTCATCTATTATGTATGTAGTTCTAAACTCTCACCAAACAGTTAGGTGAGATCAGTATAGCTTAAGCATTTGCTAGAATTAGCTCAGTTTATGCTTCAGTTCAGCTTATTTCTTTTATGGTTATGTATGATAACACTATGCTCAACTTTTGGTTACATATGCTATAGATGATAGTATGCCATGTTTAGCTCTTGATTTCCATGTACTGTTTGATAGCATGCCATGTTTTAGTTTAATCAGTACATATTTCAAAGGGCATGTTTTAAAAGCATAAAAGCATCGTATGCACTATTTTTGTGAGGTAGATGGTTTCTTACTAAGTGAAAGCTTATAGATACTTTCTTTTCCTTATACTGCAGATAAAGGTAAAGGGAAGATGGACTAGAGGAAGCTGGGGGTCAATGCAGAGATGGTGTGTGTGGCAGGGACCTGGAATGAAGATCCTTAGGGAGTTTAGCAAATTAAGAATTTAGTTCCTTTTTCTTAAGACACTTTTATGCATTTCTAGTGGTTTAAATGCTATGAATTAATGAACCTTGCACTATGGCATGTTAGAATGCTAGTTAGTAGATATTAGAATGTTTTCCATGCATAGTATAATTGTTGTGTGAATTTTGATACGAACTAGTGCTGAAATCAGAGTTTCAGTGCGAAATCAGAAACTCCGATCGATCCATGGATCGATCGGGGGTCCTCGATCGATCCATGGATCGATTGGGGGCTGATTCCACGAACAGAAGGCTTCTGGATCGATCAGCCGATTGATCCAGACACATTATGTCGCGAACAGAAGGCCTCTGGATCGATCGGTCAATCGATCCAAGCTATTCCTCGCGAACAGAAAGGTTTTTGATCGATCATTGGATCGATTGACTTATGTTGGATTGATCAGCCGATTGATCCAAATATAGTCCCGTGCACAGAAGCACGCTGGATCGATCACTGGATCGATCGGTGAGCCTGGATCGATCAGCCGATCGGTCTAGATTATCACCCGAGCACAGTAGCAGTCTGGATCGATCCATGGATCGATCCAACAGAGAGCAATCGATCCAGTTCAGTCTGGATCGATTGGGAAGTTCAGTTTCGTGCAAGAAACTTAGCAGATCAGCTACTAGTCCATAGAGAATGTAGGATACACCTTGTATCCTTGAGATTACACCCTTCAGCACATGTAAAACCAAGAATAGTTATCAGTTAGCAACAAAAATTTAAATTAGATCAGTTTTTCGCACAATTAGCACAGCATAATGTGACGCTCAGCCTCACAGCCTAGTTAGTAGGAGGTGGGTCGTTACACACTCAACTTCATTGTCATGTCAGACTAAGTCCACCTGCAAGGTTTACATGACAATCCTTATGAGCTCCTCAAGGGGACATCATCAACCTAGATAACTAGGATACAGTTTCCTTCTATAATCAACAACACACCATATAAATTATATTGTTTCCCAACTTATCAGGTCTATTGATTTAACGAATAAATCTCACCCATTGATAAATTAAAAAAATAAATACTAAGTATATGTGCTTATTTTTATATCGGGATTAAGAGTACGCACATCTATAATAACAGAGGTTATGTTCTTTTATGCAGTCAGTATAAAAAGAAACAACCTCAATTGATCCTGCTCAATACACACATAGTGTACTAGTATAATTTTATAGTCAAGATAAACTAGTATCAAATTACACTACAACCATTCCAATGGTTTGCCTCAATCCATCTTGGTTGTGAGCTACTATTTATCATTTAGAAGGAACTGATAACATGATCTTCTGTGTGACACCACACAGCATGTTATCTACAATATAAATTAAATGGACAACTGCATTTAACTAAATACAGACATTCGACCAATGTGATTCTTATTACAAAATAAATGTTCATTCAATAAATGTTCATACAAAAAGCCAGGCTTTTAGTATACATTCTAACAGGGTGAAGAAGGAATAATTGCGGCATACATCGGCGAGGAGGAAAAATCACAGATGGAGGCTAGGGAACGATTAGGAGGGGTAACCGGCGACACCTATGCTCCGGTGTCAGCCCATAGCAGTCGATGGTGGCTCAGAGCAGTGGGCGGCGAGGGATTTAGGGTACGGCGATAAGATCGGTACGAGAGGGAGAGGGAGAGGGAGAAGGGATTCGGCGAGATGGGGAGAATGCTTTGATACAGATCTGCACCGGAGATGAAGAGAAGGGGAAAAGAGGTCGCTGTGTTGGCAAGGGCGGCGTGGCGTCGGCGAGGAGAAAAGGGGAGGAGGAGATCAGGAGTCGACGAAGAGAGGGGAGCAGTTCGATGTTTGGAGCTTAGGGAAGGAAATAAATTTAGGATTTAAGAGAAAGGTTTATATACTTAGGTTTACTTTCATTAAACCCTAAGTTGATTTTCTAATCAACTCCCACTTAAATGGATATCCCAAACAGGCTTTCTCCTAGCCTATAAATTCATCCCCTTAAACTCGTCATACGGGTTTCGAAAAACTCCTAGAAAATTCCTAAAAACTCTTAAAAATTCCAATAAGATTATTCACCCATTAACTTTATTATTTTATTATTTTATTATCATTTTGTTTGGTATTTTACACCCTGTATGTCATTATATATATGTGAGTCACACTCAGTATTCAATATCCAAGTATCTAAGGAAATATTATGACAATCAGTAACAAAAATACCTGAAGAGGATGGGGCTCAGATGCCTTATTTTTCTTCACAGACCCAAGATGGATCTTGCAATTTCTTCACCAGTGTCGCATCCTGCCATAATGATGGCATAGGAACTTTTGTGATGATTCTACTGTCTTGGCTTTTTGGGTCTTCCCTTTAGCCTGATGTTTTGGTTTCCTCTTAGAACCTTTGTTAGAGGAGTCTATTAACATCACAGTTTTTTGTTCACCTTTAATAGAAGGCTCTACAGTTTTGAGCATATTAATCATCTTAGGAATGATCGATTCCAAATTATTCATCCGATAGTTTATCATAAATTGTGAATGACTTTTCAATAAACTATGTAGAATTAAGTCAATGCTTAACTCATGGTCCATTGTAAAATCGAGTGATGCTAAACGCTCAATATATAGTTGTTCATCTTTAGTATATATATTGTACTACGGATGAACCCTCCTACATCTTTAAGCAAAAGAGAAGCTTTGAGACCTAAAACCTTTTGGATCTAGCTTGCTCATCAAATAGCTCACGAAAATGATAGACAATATCATAAGCATCCAAACACTCATGTTGTTTCTATAGTTCAGGAGTCATAGCAGCTAGCATGATACTGTTGGTTGCTACTCGAAAAACCTAGAGGTTCTACTGTACAAAAATTTTGTACAAAGGTCTGAACCTTTTCCTAGCTACCATGTGTTCTTTTAAATTAAATTTTGGATCGCCTGCGGAACTTAACACGTTTGATCCAAAACTTAATCTATTCGTTCTTTTAGGTTTTGACTTGGGTCTCCTGCGGAACTTAACACGTTCGACCCAAATTACCTTAAGTTATTAATTCCATTAAATATTAATTTCCATAATTGGTTCCCAGTACTGACGTGGCGAGGCACATGACCTTCTTAGATATGGGAGCAACCACCACCGACTAGACAAAACCTTTTATGGAAAGCTAATATTTAATTTCCTAAAATAACTTTAGGTTAACCGAAAAGAACAATCAAATCACAAGGAAAAAAAATAAAAGAACACAACATCGAAAAACATATTCGAAATACTAGAATCGCATGCCTCTTGTATTTGGTATTATTTCCAAAAATAACTAGTATGATGCGGAAAGAAAAATTACTAGTTCTACCTTTTAGAAAGACCTCTTGATCTTCTACCGTATTCCTCTTCTAACCTCGGACGTTGTGTGGGCAACGATCTTCCGAGATGAGAACCACCAAGCACCTTCTTCTTCCTTGCAAATTTCAGCCATCAAAACTACTTCTAGGATGAAGAGGTTCGGCCACCACCACCATGCTCCAAGGGATGCTAGAAAAGAGGCTTCTTTTCTCTCCTTCTTCTCCTTCTTAGATCCGGCCACCAAAGCTATCTCCACCATGAGAAAGTTTCGGCCACACAAAGGAGAGGAGAGAAAACAAAGGGCCGGCCACACCCAAGGAAGAAAAGAGGGAGAAAATAGAATAGAGTCGTTAGCCTTGAAGCCTCCTCTACCCCCTCTTTTATAATCCTTGGTCTTGGCAAATAAGGAAAATTTAATAAAAACTTCCTTAATTCTTTTGTCAATGAAAAGGAAAATTTATTTAATTAAAACAATTTTTTCCTTTCAAATTTCAATGGCCGGCCACAACAATAAACTTCCAAGCAAATAAAATTTTAAACACCAATTAAAACTTCCTTATTTGCTTCCGGAAATTTATAAAATTTCTCCAATAATTTTATCCCTTCATGATTGGTTTATAAAAAGGAATTTAATAAATTAAAATCTTTCTTTTAACATGTGGATAAAAAGAAAGTTATCTCTAAAAATTAAAATCTCTTTTAATCTACAAATAAGGAAAGATATCAAATCTTTTCTTAATCTTTTGTAGAAACTTATAAAAGAGAATATTTAATTTTAAACTCTCTTTAAATCATGAACATGGTTAAAAGGAAAGTTTTCTTAAAATTTAAAATCCTCCTTTAATCAACAAATAAGGAAAGATTTCAAATTTTAAACTCTCTTTTAAACATGTAGATGATTTACAAATAAGGAAAGTTTTTACCAAAAATTAAAACCATCCTTTTAAACTACAAATAAGGAAAGAGATTAATCTCTTCTCTTAATCTTTTGTAGAAAGCTATAAAAGGAAATTTTTAATTTTTTAAACTCTCTTTTAAAATCATGATATCCACATAAGAAATAATTTTAATAAAAATCCTTTTTAATATTCTAGTGCCCAGCCACCTAAGCTTGGGACCCAAGCTTTGGCCGGCCACCTTCATGGTTCATCCACTTGGTCTTGGCTGGCCCTAGCTTGGGTTCCAAGCTAGCTTGGTCGGCCCCATTGGATGGGTAAGAAGGTGGGTATGCGGTGGGTATAAATCTCTATATACTAGAGGCTACGATAGGGACCGAGAGGAGGAATTGGTTTTGGTCTCCCGATGAAATTACGTGTTCGCCCCGAACACACAACTTAATTTCATCAATAATAATTCATTCCACTAAAGAACTATTATTGAACTACCGCACCAATCCCAAATTACATTTTGGGCTCCTTCTTATTATGAGTGTGTCAGTCTCCCTGTGTTTAAGATAACAAATGTCCACTAATTAAGTAAGTTACTGACAACTCACTTAATTAATATCTAGCTCCAAGAGTAGTACCACTCAACTTCATCGTCATGTCGGACTAAGTCCACCTGCAGGGTTTAACATGACAATCCTTATGAGCTCCTCTTGGGGACATTCTCAACCTAGATTACTAGGACACAGTTTCCTTCTATAATCAACAACACACACTATAAGTGATATCATTTCCCAACTTATCAGGCTTATTGATTCATCGAACTAAATCTCACCCATTGATAAATTAAAGAAATAAATATCAAATATATGTGCTTGTTATTATATTAGAATTAAGAGCACACACTTCCATAATAACTGAGGTCTTTGTCCATTTATAAAGTCAGTATAAAAGAAACGACCTCTAATGGTCCTACTCAATACACTCTTAGTGTACTAGTGTAATTATATAGTTAAGATAAACTAACACCTAATTACATTACGACCTTCCAATGGTTTGTTCCTTTCCATCATGGTCGTGAGCTACTGTTTATAATTTATAAGGTACTGATAACATGATCTTCTGTGTGTGACACCACACACCATGTTATCTACAATATAAATTAATTGAACAACTACATTTATCACAAATGTAGATATTTGACCAATGTGATTCTTAGTTCTAGATAAATGTTTATACCAAAAGCTAGACTTTTAGTATACACTCTAACAGATACAACTTGCAAGTACAGAATTATCCTTATATTTCTGAAGGGCCAACAATTGGTCCACAGTTACATCGGTATCAATAATTGTGAGAAGAGGCTAATCAAGGACATAAGCTAGCTTCTCAGCTTTGAGAATAATTCTAAAAGTTTGAAACCAGTCCAAGAAGTTTAACACAGTTAGTTTATTTGAGTCCAAAATCGAACGCATATTAACAAAAGTCATAATTTAATAATTAACCTAGACATACAAAAATGAGAATGCATGAGAGACATGCTATTATTTATGTAAATAATTTACATAAAATCTCACTTATTTATCAAATTCAAATATCCTTATTTTTGAATTCGGGAGATGATAGGTTTTCTCTAAGTGGGTTGATATCTACTATTGATAAGAATAATCTTGACTTTGGCCAACAAGCCATTCTTAGTTATAGCGTCAGATAACAAGTTTTCCGATTGCATATCACTTATATGCAACTATCACATTATGCTAGCAACTGATTGATCTTTGCATAAATATCGGGTTGTTAATACATTAATAAGTATACATCAAATGCATATCACCCAACATCACCTCTATCCATATTGATCATGACTTTGGCACAACAAATTAACGCTTCAAGTTTAAAATTGACCCTATTAATCATGAGATTAAATCTCTATGATTTGAACATATTTAATTTCAAGTTTGAGCTTGACTTTAACCAACAACTCAAACAAGGACTTAAACTCCGATTCTTACCATATTAACGGAAGGTGTAGGTTTTAATATTGACTTAAGGGATTTGGTCTCATCTACATCATACAAAAATTATATTTATATGACATTACACGCATGACATAAATGATGACATAGCATGTCGCACGCATGGCATAAATGATGACATGACATATCACATGCATGGCATAGCATGACACATCACACATATAGTAAAATCTAATCACAACACACGTATGACAAAATTTAATCATGCCATAATTAATACATCTATATGGCATATAATATGGTATGAACATGGCATAAATTTACATATGTTATAATTTGATTTTGGAAATAAAAATATGACATAAATCTAATTTTAATAAATCAAGATTTATCTGATTAAATTAGGAAATAAATTTATAAATTTAATTAACATATTTCATCTAGAATCTTTCTATCAATCAAGAATCATTAATTATTTTAGAAATAAATTTCTAAATTAATTTCTTAATAATTTAATAAATAAATAAGTAATATTTCTTAATTTATTATAGAATAATTTAAATCTAGTTTATTTTTTTAATAATTTTTAAAATCTTTCTAAAATTGGTATTTTCTAACAATTTATGAAACTTTCCAAAAATAAAATATTTTAATAAATTTGAAAATTTCTGAAAAAGATTAATTTTATAATTTAATTTAGAATATCTCAAATCTAGATTTTTAATAATTTATTAAATCTTTCTAAATTTGATATTTTCTAACAATTTAGAAAACTTTTCAAAAATGAAATATTTTAATTAATCTAAAAATATCAGAAAAGATTAATTCTATAATTTAATTTAGAATATCTCAGATTTAGATTTTTTTTATAATTTCAGAATCTTTCCATATTTGATATTACCTAATAAATTAGAATTTTTTTCAAAAATAGAATATTTCTTAAAATTTTAGAAAATTCCAAAAATGATAATTTCTAAATTAATAGAATATTTCTTAATTTAATTTTTTAAAATTATATCAGAAACTTTCTAAAAATAGAATTTCCTAATAATTTAGGAAACTTTTAAAAATAGAAAATATCTTAATAATTCTATAAAAATTTCAAAATTAATTATAGCACTAATTATGCATCGTAAAATAATTTTATGATCATGTCGAAACATAATCAGGCTCTGATACCACTGTTGGGATATGTCCGAGGTGGGTGCGTGTTAGAACACATTTCATAAAACATGCACGGGAAAAATAAAATAATAATTCCTAATTATTACATCACACACACTACACATATACAAGAATACAACACACCAAATATGATGGCATAATTAAAATTTTTCGAAAAGTAAATTTATGTTAGGTATATCTTATGGATAACCTGTAACGAGAAGGACATCAACCGTAGCGTGCTATCAAATCTCGCCTCTATTCGTATCCTCACCATGCTCCTCAAGACAACTCCATGAGTACAAGCTTCTCTTTTAGAAGTTACTAGCCATGAGCGAAGAAGAGGGATAAAGAGGAAGAAGAAGCAAACAAGGAAGATGTCTCTTCCTTACTTGGTGGTCACAGCAACAAAGAAGGATTTCTCCTTATTGTGGGTGGCGGCAAAGAGAGGGGAGAGGGAGAGGAAGATTAGGTTTTCAAAAATTCAATCAACAAAATAATGAAAATTCTATCTAATTTTCTCCCAATTACATCTATATATAATCCTCTTTAATGAGTTAGATTAGAATGCCCAAATTCAACCCATTATCCCTTAACCAAAAATTAGCTCATTAACCCCTTAGTTTTGTTCACAACTAAACTAAGTTATTTCATGACTAATTTATGATTAAACCAAATATGGTTCAACTCTACCATAAGAGATGTAACCCATCCATACTTCCATTATGATAAATATTTTCATATTTATCTTATATATAGTCCAACCAAATATTTATCTTTTGATCTAAGAATCCTATTCTTTAACTTGTTTTATGTCTTTTAGAGACTCGTTAGTGTGTGTGACCCAATAGGTTCCTGGTTTATCTTGGTCATCTATAATTAACTACTTAATTATAGAACGATCATAAGTGGCACCTAGTAGTAAATCATGATCCCCAATTAACCAAAAAATTATAGTTAATCTTAGAACTAATTCTAAACCCTTCAGCAGCTACAGTGAGTCATTCCTTGTTCCTTTTACTTATCTTATATCCACTTGATTTAGGACATGGTCTATATGTATGCCCTCACTAAACTGACTACGTCACACATAGCCCAAGTAAGACTTCCTCGTTTTATGAATTCAAATTACTCTCACATGTGTACAAGAGTCTCATACTCTAAACAAGTGATGCTTTGGCCAAAGACTTTAAGTAATAATCCTAATGAGTGACCATAAGGTATACGTCTCTGTTGATACAGTCTGACCTGGATGTTGTTTTGCTGTTGACACTGATTTAAGTTTGTATCAGATAATTAACTCAGATTAATTACTAATCCAGGTTGACTAGGTTGACCTGAGTGAAGCTAGGTGCAAGTCCTGGTGAGTGAAGCCAAGTGAAAACCCTAGTGAGTGAAGCTAGGTGCAAGTCCTGGTGAGTGAAGCCAGGTGAAAACCCTAGTGAGTGAAGCTAGGTGCAAGTCCTGGTGAGTGAAGTCGGGCAAGGGAAAATCCAGATGGATCAAGGGTGATCGGACATCTGGTGTTGAAAAGTCCAAGAAGGAAACTTGGCATGCAGAGTCAGAGAAGGTTCGGTAGCTCGTTCTCTAGGACCAGATGAAGTCGGAGAGGGCTAGGGAGCTCATTTCTCCTGACTAGGTCGAGAGGGCTCGACCCGGATCGAAGTCAAGATCGGATCGGTCCGCACCGATCCGGTTCTTATACCTGATCGGTCCGCCGACCGATCAGAATTGATCGCTGGCTATCGAATGTTTACTAATCGGTCTCGCACCGATCGAAATTGATCCGCAGCTCATCAGTGATGTTACCGATCGGCCCGAGACCGATCGAAGCCGTAAGCGCTTGGGAAGAACGCTATCGATCGGTCTCGGGACCGATCAGATTAGTGCCCGATCGGTCCGCAGATCGAGGCTGAGCGTTTTTCAACAACGCTATCTGATCGGTCCGGGACCGATCAGATTAGTTCTGATCGGTCCGCGACCGATCAGCGAGATAAGCGTGGATCGGTCTGCAGACCGATCCACAGTATTGTTTGTTTTGCATGTACTTTTTCTGATTGCCGTATTTGTCTTCACCATCTGTTTTTAACCATCTGCTGTGAGTCTTTTGAGCTTGCAGGTTGCAGGTCACATTCTCATGGTTAATTTCAAATTGAGCTTCATTAAGAGAAGAAGACAAGTGCTCTTTACACTGTGATTTGCTGCAACAGATGCATTTGAGGCATCAACGTTCACTGGGTTTCTGATTGCGATTGGGCTGCGATCTGCTTGACTCCTGGGGATTGGTTCGAGCTCAGAAGACGCCAGTGATGACTGTGATATCATTGGTGTGAGTTCAGAGAACCAGGTAAGGAGGAAGAGGGATTGGCTGCAGCGCTGATTTGCACAGTTTTGACCAGATCTGTGACAACAGAGATCAGATTTGAGAAGCAGTAAAAATAGCGAGAGGGGAACAAGAACAAGACAACGAAGAAAGCTTGAAAGAATAGTCTGTGCTGTTGTGCGAAGTTCTTGAGCTCTCGGGTGAACTGCGATCTCTGTTTTCTGCTACTGATACTTGCATGGTTGTAAGCATTTCCATTCTCCTTTGCCACCGAGTTTCTGTAAGTCTCGTGCTTTAATTTAAATCTTTCTTGAGACTCTGTTGAGAGGTTGCTCCACCGAGAAGGAGACATCTTTAGCCGGAAGTTATCCGGGGTGCGATCTACCGAAGATCAAGGAGTCGTCCACCTTACGGACACGCCGAGGAGTAGGGGCAAGTTATCCCCGAACCTCGTATATCCTTGTGTCTGCTGTGTGTGTGTTTTTCTTCCTTCGTTTTAGTTTTCCACTTCCGCTGTGCTAACTAGTTTTTGTGTAGAACTCTCTGTCTAAGTTTTTTAAGGGGCTATTCACCCCCCTTAGCCATCTAAGATCCCAACAAGTGGTATCAGAGCCTGGTGCTCTTCATCTGGACTAACATTCCAAGGAGCAACAAGATGGCCATGAAGGAAGGATTCAGCACCAACAGATCACCGTTCTTCGATGGATCAGATTTCCAGTATTGGAAGAGGCGCATGGAGTATTACCTCAAGACTGATATCTCCATGTGGTTCTCGGTCAAGGAAGTCTTCACACCACCGAAGGACGAAGAAGGTAAGGAACTCAATTCATCAAGGTGGTCTACTGAACAAACTCGTAAAGGGCAAGCCGATGCCAAGGCGGTTGTCACCTTACAATGTGGGATTGCCAAGGACCAACTCGTCAAGGTAGGTCCATTCTCGAGTGCAAAAGATTTATGGAACAAGCTTATCGAGCTCCAAGAAGGAACTCGAGATTCTCGGATAGCCAAGAGGGACTTATTCTTGAATCAACTACAAAATCTCACCATGAAGGAAAATGAAACGGTAAGTGAACTACATGGGAGGTTCAAGGAAATCATCAATGGTTTACATTCCGTGGATGAACGCGTGGAGAATCGCGACCTAGTAAGGTACGCTCTTAAATCCTTTCCAAGGAATGCCTTGTGGTCATCTATGGTAGATGCCTACAAGGTTTCCAAGGATCTTTCCATTGTTAAATTAGACGAATTCTTTTGTGAAATGGAACTTCATGAACTTGCTAACAAAGGTCAAAAGGAGAAAGGTATAGCTTTGGTTGCAGGAGAAAAGAGCAAGGATGGGAGAAGAAGGAGAGAAAAGAAAAAGGAGAAAGAGATTCCTTCATCTTCATCCTCCTCCAAGTCCGATGATGAAGGTGGATCATCATCAAGCGAGATGGCAAATTTTGTGAGGAGGATCATGAGAAGAAGCAGGAGATATAAAGGAAAAGGTAAATCTAATGATCAAAATATCGATAAGACTAATGTTACATGTTATGAGTGTAGCAAGAAAGGCCACTACCGGAGTGAGTGTCCAAAACTTAAGAAGAAGGAGGAACGAGCCAAAAAGAAGGAGGAAAGAGCCAAGAAGAAGAAGGCTCTCAAGGCCACTTGGGATGAGTCTTCATCGAGCCCATCGGAGGAGGAAGAGAAGATGGAAAAGAGCACACGACAATTAGCACTCATGGCAAGGGAGGTTTCGGACTCCGGAAGTGAGGAAGATTCGAGCGACGCCTCAACCGCGGCTTCATCATCGTCGGATGATGAAGAGGTAACCTCTTCTCATATAGAAAAGTGTTATAAGACTATCACTCATTTATCTACATTGCTTAAAAAGTCAAAAACAGAAAATAAATTGTTAAAAGAAGAAGTAGAAACCTTAAGGACCCTTAGGGAAGATGAGGTCGATGACCTACATCTAGAAGTCCTTGAGGATGAGAACAAGGCTTTAAAGGGTGAGGTTGAGAAACTCAAGAAAATGCTTGAGAAGTTCTCAACTAGCTCTAAGACATTAGACATGATTCTAAATGCCCAAAGGGCGGTCTACAACAAGGCTGGATTAGGATACCAACCTAAGGAGTTTAGCTTTATTTCTTTAGTGTCAAGAACCCAATTTCATAGATCGCATGTATCTAGGGTTCATGAGACTAGGAGGAAGGTAACAAAGGCATGGGTGCCTAAGTCTTTCATTGTAGATGCATTAGGTCCCAAGACTTGGGTACCTAAAACATCTATCTTTCGTGTCTTGTAGGCATTGGTAAAGGGGGAGCGTCTATCAACTTGGTTTGCTGATAGTGGATGCTCCAAGCACATGACCGGGGACAAGTCACTATTTTCTACCATTCAAAACAAAAATAGAGGTAATGTGTCATTTGGTAACAATGGTAGTCTTAAGGTTGTAGGAGTTGGAGACATTCAGATATCCGAATGTCTCCATATCAAGAATGTCCTTCTAGTCAAGGGGATGACTTTTAATCTCCTAAGTGTCAGTCAATTGTGTGATACGGGTTACACAATTGAATTTCATTCAAGTCAATGTTTGGTTAAACACATTGACACACTTGACACGGTACTAGTAGGCACAAGGGTTGATAATATTTATCAAGTATCGTTTAAAAGTGCTACTAATGCTTTGATTAAGTGTTTTATGTCAAAAGAAGAAGAGTCTTGGCTATGGCATAGAAGGTTGGCACATGTAAACATGAAGAACATCCGGAAGTTGGCCAACCAAGGATTAGTGCGAGACTTACCCAGCATCAAGTACCACAAGACCAAACTATGTGATGCATGTCAAAAGGGTAAGCAAACAAAAGGTGTTCATAAAGGTAAAAGCATTGTAAGTACATCTACTGCTTTAGATTTATTGCACATGGACCTATTTGATTGCAGTAGTGTAATATCATTGAATGGAAGTAGATATTGCTTGGTAATCGTTGATGATTTTACTAGATACACATGGACTTTCTTTTTGAAACATAAGGACCAAACTATAGATATTTTTATTTCCTTTTGTAGAAGAACTGAAAATGAAAAATCGACAACAATTAAAACCATTAGAAGTGATCATGGTGGGGAATTTCAAAATCATAGGTTTTTAGAGTTTTGTCAAGAGAAGGGATATAGGCATGAGTTCTCTACTCCAAGGACCCCACAGCAAAATGGGGTTGTGGAGAGAAAGAACCGAGTCTTACAAGAGGCTGCACGAAGCATGCTCAATGAGTACTCACTACCGAGCTACTTATGGGCTGAAGCTGACTTGCTATGTGCAAAATCGAGTTTTAATACATAGGTTTTTAGGAAAGACTCCCCATGAACTTTGGTTTGGGAAACCACCTACAATTAAACATCTTAGGGTGTTTGGTTGTAAGGTGTTTATTTTGAACACCAAGGACCATCTTGGGAAGTTCACGGCTAAGGCTGATCAAGGGATACTGGTCGGGTATTCTCTTACCAGCAAAGCCTATCGAGTCTACAACAATAGGACCAAATTGATTGAAGAGTCCTCTGATGTAGCCTTTGAAGAAATCCCTAACTTAAATGATCAACCAAGGGATGTAGGAGAAATTCAATTTGAACTTAGAAATCTAAGTTTGAATGATCAAAATGAAGAACGAGTCGAAGTTGACTCTGATGGTGATGAGCAAAGGCAACAAAGAACTCAATTTGATCCTTTGCCTGATATTGAGTCCTCGCCTGTGCCGAGTGAGACCATTCATGAGGCACCACCAACACCAAGACAATCTAGGATAGCCACTAGTCATCCCCAAGACCAAATTGTGGGAGACATTCAACAAGGGGTTAGGACTAGATCATTCTTTAGAAATGAGTCTAATGAAGTCGCATTGATTTCAGAGATTGAACCAAAATTAGTTGATGAGGCATTGCGCGATCCTGATTGGATCATAGCTATGCAAGACGAATTAGGTCAATTTGAAAGGAGCCAAGTGTGGGACTTGGTTCCTAGACCGAAAAAGACCACCATTATTGGAACTAAATGGGTCTTCAAAAATAAGTTAAATCAAAAGGGAGAAGTTGTAAGAAACAAGGCAAGACTTGTAGCCAAGGGCTATAGTCAAGTCGAAGGTCTCGATTATGATGAGACTTATGCTCCCGTGGCACGATTAGAGTCCATTCGGTTGATGCTAGCTTTTGCTGCACATAGAGGTTTCAAACTCTATCAAATGGATGTTAAATCTGCCTTCCTAAATGGTTTTATTAAAGAAGAATTCTATGTTAAACAACCACCGGGGTTTGTGAATACCGAAGCTCCAAACCACGTGTACAAGCTCAAGAAAGCACTTTATGGGCTTAAACAAGCACCACGAGCTTGGTACGAAAGGTTGTCAACATATTTACTTGAAAAGGGTTTTGTGAGAGGCCAAATAGACCCAACACTATTTCTGCGTAGAGATGGTGAAAATATTTTTGTAGCCCAAGTATATGTCGATGACATAATTTGTGGCTCAAATAACAAGGGCTATTTGAATGAATTTATTTCTCACATGGAAAGTGAGTTTGAGATGAGTCTAGTAGGAGAATTGACATTCTTCCTTGGACTTGAAATCAAACAAACTCGAGATGGCATTTATGTCCATCAGATGAAATACACTCAAGAGATGCTTAGAAAATTCAATATGAGTGACTCTAAGGAAGTGTCCACTCCAATGGCGACAAACACTCGCCTTGACAATGATGAGAGTGGGAAACCAATTGATCTAACGCAATATAGAAGCATGATTGGTAGTCTTCTATATCTCACAGCTAGTCGACCGGACATACTTTTCGCTGTGGGCATGTGCGCTAGATATCAAGTCTGTGCCAAGGAATCTCATTTAATTGCAGTTAAGAGAATATTGAGATACCTTAAGGGCACAATTCGAGTAGGTCTATGGTACCCTCGCATGGAGTCTTTTGACTTGATAGGCTATACCGATTCCGATTATGCTGGGTGCAAAGGATCGGAAAAGCACTAGTGGGGGTTGCCAATTTTTAGGTTCATCTTTAGTTAGTTGGTCAAGTCGGAAGCAACATTGTGTTGCTCTCTCCACGACCGAGGCCGAATATATTGCCATGGGAGAGAGTGTATCACAATTGTTGTGGATGATACACACCCTAGAGGATTATGGACTTTCTTATAAGGGTGTACAAGTGCTATGTGACAACATTAGCACGATCAACCTAACTAAAAATCCAGTCCATCATTCAAGGACCAAGCACATTGAAGTGCGTCATCACTTCATTAGAGATCACGTAGCTAGGGGTGACATTGTGCTCACATATGTGGAGTCAAAGTCAAACCTAGCCGACATTTTCACCAAACCCCTTCCGGAGAATGAATTTAGTCATTTAAGGAGGGAGTTGGGAATGTGTTTGGCTCCTTAGGTCATTAGAACTTCACCATGATCAATAAGGACTATTAAAATGACAAGAGTAATTGGGACAATAATTTGGGAAACTTGGGAACATCTCACACAAACAATAAGGTTTAACAAAATATTTTTCTTTGCTAGAAATGAGGTGAGATGCTAGGATCAACCCAATTATTCAAAATGTATCATGCATCCCTTGAATAATTAGGTTGAAGAGACATTAATTGAGTATGGGGAAGGCCATTACATAATTCATGTGTATTTGGCTCCTAGATCTTACTCATAAATTCCAACCAAGGAATCTTGGTTGGACTTTTGCCTAGAAATTTTCTAATCATGGTTGATGGTTGATGTGTTGATTGGTATTGTTGCTTGGTTCATGTCATGACTTTGATTGATAAAACGATAGGTTATTAAAGGGAATAATAACAACCTGGATATATTTTGACAAACTTAGAACTAAACATAACATGGATCAAGAATTTCAGCTTTCATGCCTTGTTTGAAAATTAGGACAAGTTGTTTATATTTTGACAAACTTGAACCTGATCATAGAGATGAGTTTAGCAAAAAATATGTTTTGAACTCTTAAGGACCAAGAAGACAGAATTCCATATGGTTGGAGTTAGTGTGAGGTTTTGTTTGATAAGAAACTGAAACTTTAGGGCTTTAAAACAAGTTCAGACCATAACTTTTAGGTAAGAGTTATGCTTGTAGATCCTCCAGGTTCTAGGTTCTGAACTTGGAAGTTTTCCTAGAGAAACTTCCACGAATTATCGAAACAAGTTACTGAAATTAGAACTTTCAGTTACTGGAATTACAACTTTCAGTTACTGAAATTACGGGAGAAATCAGACACTGATCGGTCTACGGACCGATCAAGTCAGCCTGGCACGCTCGAGCCCGCTACTGATCCCTTTCTGATCGGTCTACAGACCGATCAGAGAGATCCCTGATCGGTCCGGAGACCGATCAGATCAATTCGGCACAAAAGCCACTGATCAATCTCTGATCGGTCTACCGACCGATCAGGAAGCTCTCTGATCGGTCCGTGGACCGATCAGGATGTTCCTGGATCGGTCCAGGGACCGATCAGGAGGCGTCTGATACCTTCGGATCGGACAACCGTCCGATCATTTCTTCACTGTACACCCATCTAAACCTTTAAAACCTCCCGATCCCTTCTTTTCTTCGTTCACGCGAAACCCTAGCCGACTCTTCCCACCAGCCCACCCTTTCTCTTCTCTTTGCACGCCAAACCTAGCCGAAGCTCTAGCCCTCGGAAGCCCTAGTCTAAAGTTCAAATGGCACCAAGGTAACTTCTTACCTCTCTAAGAACTTGGCATTGTGTTTTCATTTCTCACTGAATCTTCTGTTGTTTTGTTGTCTCGGTTCTTAATTGTTGGTGGCTCCGGTGCTCACTCATTGCCCCATTTTACCCCATTGTGTCCCCTTAGGAAGAAATCAGTAGGTGAGGGTACTTCCAAGTCCAAAGATAAATCCAAAGCTCCTGCTGCTCCTTCCCGACCTCAACCATCCAGTTCGGGAAGATTTCCCAACCAACAGTTTGAACAATCCTTTAAGGAAAGGACCTTCAAATTGCTCCCATGTAGATCAGTCGATAGAAAATACATGAATGAGTTTTGTCCAGCCATTACGGAGACCATAGCCTACTATAAACTTGATTCCTTGGTCTATTTAGAGAGAGATATCAATTTTGACCTAGTCTCTGAATTCTATAACAACCTTCATCAGACTATTGATGGTAGTTATAGATCAAGAGTGGCTAAGCAAAACATTGATTTCAGCTTAATTGCCTTCTTTGGTTATTTAGGCTGTCGTATGTGTTCGGGGACGGTGTTCTCATTCTATCCTTCTTTGCCTGAACCCGTGCCTCATCCTCTTGATGTCTCATCTGACTCGATTTATGAGTACTTCTTTGGACATCCGAGACCAGATGGATTAGATGAGTTAGATGTCGACTTTCCTACATTTGCAGCCCTTGGCCTTTCTGCTCCTGATTACATTCTTTTCAAAATTGTTACAAACTGTCTTCTCCCTATTACTTCTAAACCATTGGCAGAGATTCGACCGTATCATTGTCTGATGCTTTACGGGTTGCGTAGGCGTCTTGACTTTGATGTCATGTCGAGTGTCTATACTTCTATCATATCCCATAGCGAGCCAAGCGGTTACACCATCTATATGCCTTTTGGGCATGTAATTACTGACTGGCTTGAGACCCTGGGTATTGATGTCTCTAAGGGGAGGATAGTAAAGATGGTTAAGCAGGATTGTCGACTTGGGAAACGTGCATTTTCCAAGTCTGGAATCTTAGGACAGGATGGGATAGTTAGGTGGAAGGATGGGAGGGCACTTGGTGAGTTACCTCGACGACAGGTTGCTCCTGTTCCTGCTCCTCCTACTGCTGATGATGGGGAGGCCGATCCTGATCTCCGCTGGCAGATCACCGAGCTGGAGAGTCGCTTTGATCGACACGAGGAGATGGTGGCTGCTGAGTTCGATGGACTACGTATTCGGATAGACCAGCGCTACGATGACCTGCGCGGGCATATTGATCAGCGCTTCGATGATATGCGCAGTCATCAGGTGGTGACACAGCAGTTGCTACTCGGATGGATGGCACGCTACCCGCCTCCGCAGTCTTACCCAGGCTATTCATCCTCCAGCGTGCCGCCTCAGGATTTCACCCCTCCTGCCGATGATGGCGGTGTTCCTCAGTGTGAGGATGTTGATTGATACAGTTTGTTTGTTGGCTGTCTGTATTTTGGCTGTTATTTGTTAGTCTTTATGTCGGACCTGGATGTTTGCACTTCTGATGCTACTCATATATTTATGCTACTCGGTTTTATATTTGCTTGCTCCTTATTATGCTTCATTTTCTATGTTTTTTTTATTATGCTGTTCCTATGCTATGATTTGATTGTATCTTTTGTCTTTCTTACTGTCGTATTGTGACCTTAGAGGGAACTCTAGGTCAGTTAAGAGAAGGCAGTATGGATTAAGGGGGAGCCTTTTGAGTTTTTGTCACCTCATTTGCACCTTTTTGGTGTTTGGCAAAGGGGGAGAGGATACCTAAGTTTAGAAATGTATGAAAACTTGATTTTAGGGGAGAGGATAACGGGAAGGATCTTGATTCCCGTCTTTGACTTGGTAGTGTATCCGTCTCAGGGGGAGGATCCTGATTTCCCTAAAATTATGGGTATATGAGCATTTCTGATCTAAACTTAAATTGTGTTGTCAAACAACAAAAAGGGGGAGATTGTTGATACAGTCTGACCTGGATGTTGTTTTGCTGTTGACACTGATTTAAGTTTGTATCAGATAATTAACTCAGATTAATTACTAATCCAGGTTGACTAGGTTGACCTGAGTGAAGCTAGGTGCAAGTCCTGGTGAGTGAAGCCAGGTGAAAACCCTAGTGAGTGAAGCTAGGTGCAAGTCCTGGTGAGTGAAGCCAGGTGAAAACCCTAGTGAGTGAAGCTAGGTGCAAGTCCAGGTGAGTGAAGCCGGGCAAGGGAAAATCCAGATGGATCAAGGGTGATCGGACATCTGGTGTTGAAAAGTCCAAGAAAGAAACTTGGCATGCGGAGTCAGAGAAGGTTCGGTAGCTCGTTCTCTAGGACCAGATGAAGTCGGAGAGGGCTAGGGAGCTCATTTCTCCGGACTAGGTCAGAGAGGGCTCGACCCGGACTGAGTCAAGAAGTCGGATCGGTCCGCGGACCGATCAGATTATACCTGATCGGTCCGCCGACCGATCAGAATTGATCGCTGGCTATCGAACGCATCGATCGGCCCGCAGTAAATTGATAGCTCATCGGATACCGACGGCCCGAGACCGATCGAAGTCGTAAGCGCTTGGGAAGAACGCTATCGATCGGTCTCGGACCGATTAGATTAGTGCTGATCGGTCCGCATCGATCGAGCCGCGCGTATTTTCAAACAGCGCTATCTGATCGGTCCGGGACCGATCAGATTAGTTCTCGATCGCAGACTGATCAGCGATGATCCAGAAAGCGTGGATCGGTCTGCAGACCGATCCACAGTATTGTTTGTTTTGCATGTACTTTTTCTGATTGCCGTATTTGTCTTCACCATCTGTTTTTAACCATCTGCTGTGAGTCTTTTGAGCTTGCAGGTTGCAGGTCACATTCTCATGGTTAATTTCAAATTGAGCTTCATTAAGAGAAGAAGACAAGTGCTCTTTACACTGTGATTTGCTGCAACAGATGCATTTGAGGCATCAACGTTCACTGGGTTTCTGATTGCGATTGGGCTGCGATCTGCTTGACTCCTGGGGATTGGTTCGAGCTCAGAAGACGCCAGTGATGACTGTGATATCATTGGTGTGAGTTCAGAGAACCAGGTAAGGAGGAAGAGGGATTGGCTGCAGCGCTGATTTGCGCAGTTTTGACCAGATCTGTGACAGCAGAGATCAGATTTGAGAAGTAGTAAAAACAGCGAGAGGGGAACAAGAACAAGACAACGAAGAAAGCTTGAAAGAATAGTCTGTGCTGTTGTGCGAAGTTCTTGAGCTCTCGGGTGAACTGCGATCTCTGTTTTCTGCTACTGATACTCGCGTGGTTGTAAGCATTTCCATTCTCCTTTGCCACCGAGTTTCTGTAAGTCTCGTGCTTTAATTTAGATCTTTCTTGAGACTCTGTTGAGAGGTTGCTCCACCGAGAAGGAGACATCTTTAGCCGGAAGTTATCCGGGGTGCGATCTACCGAAGATCAAGGAGTCGTCCACCTTACGGACACGGCGAGGAGTAGGGGCAAGTTATCCCCGAACCTCGTATATCCATGTGTCTGCTGTGTGTGTGTTTTTCTTCCTTCGTTTTAGTTTTCCACTTCTGCTGTGCTAACTAGTTTTTGTGTAGAACTCTCTGTCTAAGTTTTTTAAGGGGCTATTCACCCCCCTCTAGCCATCTAAGATCCCAACAGTCTCCTCGCAAGGAGCTGTAAATCCTCTATGGGCTATCCAAACATATTCGGACATTTCGACTTATACCCAATCATCCTAGGTTCACACCTCAATGAGATGCTTACTTAAGATGTCAAAGTATAAGTCTCTATAACCAAGATGACTTGTATACCTCAAGTCAAAGGAAACTTGCACTCGAACTGCAGTAATAGCTTCATAGATATATCCATATATATAGATAATCATATAAAGTCTTACAGTGAATCACTCCAATGAACTAGTTACCATAACTAACATCCACATTTAACTTTGAACATCCCAATGTCTACAGCCAGTGAGAAAATAACTGCTTGTTGAACTAAGGAGTATAACCCGTACTAGTCTCATGAGTTTAATTAATTTGTATTAGGTTAACTACTTTATATTTTAAACCTAGATCCATCTCACACTTTTTTAGATTTTCAATCAGGAAACCTTAATAGTTTTGTGAGATGGTTAATTTAATCTTCAATTTAAATTTCAATCTAAGGATTGCTCAACATTTTGAGTTACGCTAAGGTTTAATAGTTAGTCAATTAAATATCTATTTCAATAATTGGCTTCCAGGCTATGATGAGGCACTAGGCCATCTTGTGTATGGGATCATCCACTACTTTTAAACAAATCCTTTTAAAGAAATTAAATATTTAATTTCCTTTGTCACGACTCGGGGGAGTCCCTACCAAGGAAATTTCGACAACATCTCTCCTGTACCGGTGATAAACTGAAACATTACTACAAAACCCTCGGGGCCACATAAACCTCGGCTAACATAGCCGGAACAATAACAATAAAAATAACTAACAATCCACGCAGTTTATATTAACTCAACCTCTGGCTGACACAACCACGTAGTTTATTTATATAAAAGCTACTCCACTAATACGACGGAAAACTTAAACCCACAACAAAAATTCAACGCAGCGCAAAACAAAGGCAGTAGACCAAAACTCGATAAAAATCCACGAGTACAGTTATACATCACAAATATATAAAAAAATATATCAAGGAAACCGCAAGTCCAAAGGCAGAAATCCGTCGCGACTCAGGGTGGGGACTAGCGACTAGAACCTCCTTTCAACTTCAACTTGAAATGGTAATAATCAACGGGGTGAGTCCAACACTCAGCGATACCAAGCCGACATGCATAGTAAGAAATAACCAATAATAATAATTATGTGTATAGTCTCCTGGAATAATAATGGAAAATGCAAAACTGAAGGAAATCGGAGAAAATGTACTCACCAAGACCTCCTATCAGAATAATAAGGTCGTCAGATCAAAAATGTCATATCTCCTGTATGCATGTCAATCATATGCATCCACCAAATATGCAGCAAACAAAGTGTAGCAAACACATGCAATAAATGCAATCCATGCATTTGATGCAAATGACATTGTCACCCCTGACGTGAGTCAGCCATCTCACACACGATGGTGAGACCGAGTGGGTAGGGCTATAACAATTGTGCAGTCTGCCACCACTGCTCCTGATGAGTGATCGAGTGGACAAGATGCTGTCGGAGTACACCTATACTCCTACCCCAAATCATAAGTGGGGGAGCTCAATGCTCTCATCTCCCTGAGACAGTCTAGAGGAGGGATCTCTGTCGTGCTACCATGCTGCGTCATGCTACCCATGAGTGGACCAGCGAAGCACTGACAGAAAAAACTGCCACACACCTTGCCTAATATACCACTAACCCATGAGTGGTTGTCTATGCAGATCCATGTAACTGACGATGAGCTCAACAATAATGGAGTTGTCAATCGCTCAGCATGCAATCATGCAATATGGTGCATGACACTAAGTATGTACAAAAAGGTAAATGGTATGACAAATAACTAGTCCGGTACACAATAAGGCATGGTATGCTACTACCTCCATGACCATAAATACACATGGTAATAATCAAGAGGATAATAAAACATAAATGAAGAACAGATAAAAAGCATGCAACATGTATCATGTAGTGACATACTAAACAGAAATCAACATAACTATTACTGTAAGTTATAACCTACTAAGCATATCAGAATGACAATATCAAAATATAAGTCAATGGTACTCGCCTCAAAAATGGAGATCATATCCAAAATAGATCCCAAGTCAAGACGCCATCTCGAATCAAAGTCCTGTAATACATGATATACAGATTTAGCTAATTACTTATAAATTAATTAGTTAAATCAAATCCTCAACTAAATCTAACCCATCGATCAACTAGGTTTAGCTCCATTAACTCTAATCATTCCTTCATTCGGATTAAACCCAACTATCCTTTGATTCAATTTATAGTGTTAAGATAGAACAATGAATTGACCTCCAACAACTCATTAATTTCTAGAAAGAAATCAAACCTCTACCCATCTAACACGAAACATGTTTAACTCCTAAATCCTGTACACTGATTTCCTTACCTCCACAACACTCATATAAGCACTATAGATAGAATATCCAACAAAAATAAGATAGCTAAACTATAGTCAGGGATGTTGACAAATCAGCCAAAATAGTTCATGTAGCTTTAGCCGACGTAGGAAAACAAGGAGAGATCGACGGTAATACCTCAACACCAGCGCACAAGAGGAAGACTAACTAGGGCTCAAACCCTCCTCCTTTGGCCGAAGGTCACCTTGTGCAGAGGTGGTTCCACTGATCAGAAAGATCAGGAATGGTAGGCGGTGGTTGGGGGATAGTTCGCAGCGTGGCTGTGAATAATTCCCTGCTCATGGATAGTGATCAAATTAGGGTACGGTAACAACAAAGACGGGACCACAGTGAGGGAGAATGGAGAAGAAAGAAAAGGAGAAGAAGGGACCTTGGCGTCGGCTGCTCGCGTGGATGAACGGCGATGACGGCTGTCAGCACACGGTGGCGATGACGTGAGTCGAACGGATCTAGGGTTCGGTTGGTGACTCGTGGTGAAGATGTAGAGACAGAGGGAGTGCGTTTGTGAGGAGATGGCTGAGGAAGAAAAGAGAAATCGGGCCACCGAGGCTGTAAGGTAATAGGTTGCTAAACACGCAAACGCGCAGCGAAAAATCCTATTTCCTCCAGAAGATCCATGCGAAGGGAAACAAAATTATATACTAAGTTTATATCTAAGAACATGATAGAGTATACCTTTGTAGCACGCACACGATCTCCTGACAGCTCGGATCTCAGCACGATCAAGCATCCGTGCCTCTTTCGGTATCCACACGAACAAGTGTTCCTCCGTTTGTCTCACAAACTCACAAAAATGGAGAAGAAAACATTTATGGTTGTGCTAGCAACGAAGAGTGATTTCGGCCATGAGAGGAAGAAGAAGAGGAAGGATAATGAAAAGTAAGAAAAAATGAGAGTAAAATGACTTAAGTATTTTTCATCCAATGAAAACACTTAATGCTATTAATTCCATTAATGAGCCTTAATAAGTATTCACTCTCCATTAAGGGTCATTTTGAAACTCCTCATTTTTCATTCAATTTTGAAAATTGAATATAATGACTCATTGAATTTCTAAAATTCAATGAATGTCTTCTCATTTATCCTCACTTAAGTCTAACTCAAGTATAACTCACTTGAGTTTAACTCAAGTCTAACTCACTTGAGTCTAACTCAAGTCTAATTCAATCGAGTCTTAATTAATTCTCATGCAATTCAAATTCAATGAATCACCATTTTATTAATTTGAATTGACTTCCTCAAGTCTAGTTTGAATTGGACTGGATCCAATGACTAGATCCAATTGAGTCTAACTCAATAAATCCAATTCAGATTAGACTTAATCCAATGATTCATCATATGAACCCATCTCCAAATCTACTTATTCTTTGTGTGTGACCCAATAGGTTCTCATAACGTTGGCAATGTACCCAAATTAACATTTAGATACATAAACAATGGGTGACATCTAGCAAGGCATCATTGCTACCCAAGTGACGAGGAAATCGAGATCCGACCTAACCTGTCCGTGGCTATTATCTTGTATGACTTGGTCCCTCTATCCTTGATATCTAGATTGATCAATGAGACATAGACCGTGTCATCCTCTTATCAACCTTTGTGTTTCTTGATCTCTAAGTAGACACACTTAATTAAATAAGTTCAATATCTCATATTGTCTCATTTGAGCATGGCCATGCTTTCTTTATGTCCTACTAATCAAGGGGCCCACAGATATCACTTTCGTCATATAGAAGGGATAGATCCCATCTACATCACTCACATCCCTCGGCATAATTTATTGTATACCCAATGATCGACTTTATTGTCTACTTTGTTACAAGTGACGTTTACCGATACCAAAGTACACAACTCTTTATGTAGGGAACCATAGTGACTTCAGGTCTAAGAGCTATTTATACCAATAGTCATATGAGAATGTTTATGATACTCATATAATGATCCATGAAACATTCTCATGGTGGGTCATTCAATATATATTCTCTAATATATACCCATGTGTCAACCTGATATCTCATATCCATGACTTGTGAGATCAAGTCATCCGTTGACCTACATGCTAGTCTCAACGCATTAATATTATCCTTGTATATTAATGCTCGACTAGGAATAGTTAAGAGTAGTGTTCTCTACAATATCTCACTATCAATTCAACCAATTGATATACTGTAGATAAGAACCTACTACCCAAGGACATTATTATACTTATTCAATTGGCACTGAACTGAAATAAATATAATAACCAACTTTGCCTTTTATTAATAATGATATATGATACAAAATGAGCCCTTTACAATCATCTCATAATTGATACTAGGGCTAATACTAACAGGTGCTAGGGAATAAGGAAGAAGAAAAGCTGCGACTCCCAATCGGCGGTGGATCAAGCTTCGGTAAGTGGAGGAGAAGAGGCATCGCGGTGGCGTCGGTTGGGGAAGGAAAAGTGGTGGTCGGTGCCACGTTGCTCAGCGTCATGAGAGGGAGAGGGAGAGAAAGGGGCGGCGACGAAGAGGAAGAGAAGAGGGGAGAAGAAATGGGGCATGGCATGACGACGGGAGAAGAAAAAGAAAAGGAAAAAAGAAAGAAAAATAAAACTTTTCCTTATTTAAATGGGTAGCTTAAATAGGCTTTCCTATGACCCAATAATTGATCCTCTTACTCTCGTCATACGATCTCCGAAAAATCCCTAAAAAATTTCCAAAAATTTATAAAAATTCCCTTAAGGTCTTATGTAGGTGCTTATTTTACATCCTTTCTGAAAATCCTAGGTCTAACTAGTCAAGTGTGAATCAAGCCTAAGTTCTTATCTACCCTAGTCTAAGAATGAATAATAAAAAATAGTAAATCAAACATCAGACAATTCTATTTTATGATAAAAAAAAAGTCTTTTTATTGGCTCCCCCTCGATCATAGCCTCAATAAGGTCTATCAAGATTATGAATCAGATCCTTGGGGATCCAATATTGACCAAGTATAACTTGATTAATCAAGTTTGACTTGGGGACCCATGCTTGTACTAATTTTCTATTTATTTTATTAACCAGAGATAAGTATGATTTTATTTTGCATTTAGTCTTGTATCCAAGTCCGAATCAATTGTATACGACCTTTTATTTTCCAAGAATCAGATCAAGATTTTTGGAACCCAAGGTAAACCGTTCAAATGTTCCCTTAAGTTCCTTGACTTGATCTTTCAGACTGAAATTTTCTTTCTTAAGTTATTGAACCTGAGTTAAAGTTCTAGTTTGAATAGGTTCGGTCAATGAGCTTGGACTAGTCACTTCCTTAAGGGTTGTTACCTCTTTTTGGAGTGATTTGACTTGGATATTTAACTTAGCTAATTTGCGCATTAAATAGTTAATTAAATTATACAGTTTATCTACTTGAGAATATCTTACAACGTTGTTTAGCCCTTCAAAGATACGGATCCGTGGCTTCTCTCAGACTTGGTTTCCGATTCACTCTCAGTTTCAAACTCGAAGTCGATTTCGGCAACGTACACTTGTACCGGCAGAGCGAGGAAGCTTGTTTGTTTGCATTCTTCTTCGTCCAACTCTTCCGATGACTCGGACCATATTGCCTTCAACGCCTTCCTTTTTCTGTGCTTCTGGTTTGGACAGTCAGGTTTGTAGTGTCCCTTCTTATTGTAGCCATAGCAGGTAACTCCAAACTTGGTCTTCGTGTTCGATTGAGTTACCTTCTTCTTCATTAGTGCTATCCGAACTAATTTGACTAGTTTGGTGGTGATTTCATCTTCGAGATCTGATTCGTCTTCGGATTCAAGTTTGGTTCAGTGCTTGATTTTTGGTTCTCTCGTTCTACTTGTACCTGTAATCAAAGCAATACCTTTCTCACCCGGCAATGCATTAGTCTGCTCATGTAACTCAAATTCTGAAAACAATTCATCTAATCTAATTGTCGAGAGATCCTTGAATATCTTATAAGAATTTACCATTGATGCCCACAAGGTGTTCCTAGGAAATGCATTTAATGCATACCTGATGATGTCATGATTTTCCACCTTCTGTCTGATTGCGTGGAGGCCGTTGAGAAGGTTTTGGATGCGTGCATGTAGTTGATTCACTGATTCACCTTCTTGCATTTTTATGTTATGTAATTTATTTAAAATTAAATCTCTTTTACTTATCTTAGTATCGGAGGTGCCCTCGTGTAGCTCGATCAATTTTTCCCACAACTCCTTTGCACTGTTGAAAAGACCAACTCGGTTCAGCTCTTCTTTGGTTAGGCCACATCGAAGAGTTTGTGTTGCTTTTGCATTGGCTTCAATTTTCTTGTGAGTTGGTGCATCCCATTTGTCACAGGGGACAAGTGCTCCGGTGTTGTCGACTAGTAGGAAGAAGTCCGTTTGAATGATGATCCAAATCTCTACCTCTGTCTTCAGATAGTACTCCATTTTGCCCTTCTAGTAGTCAAAGTCTTCACTAGAGAAAAGAGGCGGACGAGTTGTGCTGTAGCCTTCTTGGTGGGCCATTAAAACAAGAATCTCGCACACAACAAAAATAATAACAAATCTTCCAAGACTTGGTCTTGGATTATTAGTGCGGGAAAAAAATAAAAATGAAAATTCACTAATTTCGAGAAAAAATAATAAAATATTAATAAAATATTTATAAAATATTAATAAAAAAATATTATTATAAATTTTAGAAAATATAATATTTCGCTAATACTGACCAATAGGGAAAAGATGAAAATAATTTTTTTTTAAAATAATTTTAGAGAGAAAAAATGAAAGGCGTAAGAATTTATTTTAAAAAAAAAGGGGCGAAAAAGTAAAAATTGCTCGAACGGTAGTTATACCAATTCAGAGTGGCCCCGCTCTGATACCAATTGTAGGATCCTAGACATGCTAGAGGGGGGTAAATAGAACGCATTGCTTTTTCACTTGTTTTTGGAAAACACAAAGTAAATACGCAATGGAAATAAAGAAAGAACCAAAGACAATCGCTAACACAAATTTTTTTTACTTGGTTCGGACACTGTGGAGACTCCTACTCCAAGGCCCACGATCGTTGATCGCTTTCATTGGGCAATTCACTATCAGTTCGGAAAGCTTTACAAAGGAATAATACAAGTATGAAGCTTTACAAATATGAAATATAGCTTGTTACCAATGACTTGATAAAATCTATCTTCTGACTTGATCATCGTTAAAGTAGCATTTAGATGTTGTCGAAGTGTAAGCAGTTGTTCATTCTTGATCTCAAAAAGTGTTATATTCGAAACTGCTAGTCGACCCTTCTTTTATAGTCAAGGTAGACCTGATCCAGATCCACTGATCTCTGGATTAGTCTTTGACCCGACTATGATCAGTCGACCGATCCAGGTGTTCGATCGATCGAAACCTCTGAACCTGCCTAGTTTCTTATCCACATGCTTCTGCTGCCTGGATAAGTCTTTGTTCGATCGATCGATCATGTCGTTCGATCAACCGATCCCGCTAACTTCACTGGTCTATTTGATCCTATCCACCCGGCTCGACCAGGTCATGGCATATCCTCAGTTTGGTCGACCGATCCCTCGATCGAACTCGGTCTGTTGTACTGGGGGTCAGTCGACTGATCCAAAGGTTCGGTAGACTGATCAAGGTCTAATATAACCCTGCACAAAATGTTAGTCTCCTGCAAAATAGAGTTAGTACATAACATATAATATGTAAATAAAAAGTTTTGACAGCCTTTGGACTGTCAGGTTATGACTTCAGATATCCTCCCTAAATCCTAGGTCAAATTGACACCTACTGTTCCCTCACCGAGGAACGCGTCCTCGCCTACTCCTCTCAGGAGAGATTATCTGTTGCCAGATCGGTCCTCTAGATCGACTGGACTTTCTGCCTAGTATTACCATCCCCTAGGACCTAGGGTTACCACCCCCTAGGGTTTTCCACCTATCCAACCGCAGCTAGGACTTTCCATCACCTAGGGTTACCATCCCTTAGGACCTATGGTTACCACCCCCTAGGATTTTTCATAACCTATGGTTACCACCCCCTATAGGATTTTCCACTTGCCTAGAATCCACTAGGACTTTTGCTTAAGACAACTTAGGACTTTCCTGCAAACTCATTCAAACTTATTAGATCACAAGTAACCTTAACATTGAACCCTTTGATATAATCAAAACCCAAGCTCAATCATCGGATGCTTCCTACACCAACAGACCTGGTGGGTCAAAAGCAAGTCAAGCAACTATAATTGGTAAGTGGAGGTAAGCAACTGGAGGAGAGATCCAGTGAGGACACGTTCTTGGTTATTAGACAGGATCTAATAACTACTACTGTTATTGTAATTATGCTAACTTTGTTTTGTAGAATAAACATATTTCTATTTGCTTAGAATAATCCTTTTTGTAGGAAAAAGGTGGCTGAAAAAAAGGGAGTCTGGGTGCCCAGAAGGGATCCAAGCACCCGGAGTCCGGGCGCCCGGAACAGGTGTGCTCGGGTAAGTGTCGCAGGCACTAGGGTGGTTTGGGCGCTCAAAGCTAGTCCAGGCACCCCGACTAGAAAAGTTATCGAAAAGCTAAGTTGGTGCACGATGATTGGTCGAAACCACATCAATAGTTTAGGCACCCAAAGGGGGTCCGAGCGCCCGGGGATGGATAAATGTCACGAATAATATTTTGACGAGAGATCGCCACATTAGCAGCGATCTAGGCACCCATAATAGGCCTTTATAAAGGTATTCGACCAGTAACTTCAGAAGATTATCAGCTACAACTTTTATATTCACGTGCTGCTCCGAAAAGACTCTGACGACACCGAAAGGCTGCTCTAAAGTTTGAAGAATGAAGACTTCTTCAATTTCCTTTCTGTTTGTCAGTAACATTTTTATTTTCAATTATTGTACTCAATATTTATAATTCATTTACGAACTGATAGTGATTACACAACGAAAGTACTCGACGAGTGTGGGTCTTGGAGTAAGAGTCGTTGAAGACTCCGAACTAAGTAAAATTACTTGTGTTAGTGTTTATGTTTTCATATTTCCTTTCCACTGCATAATTTCGATTTTCCAAAAAAGTGATGAACACTAGTCACCCCCTAGCATATTTCCGATCCAACACCATCCAATCTTAATTGTAGTATTGAGGTAGGTCAAGAATATGTTGTTGTGTTTGGAAATACTCGTGCTGCTTGGGAATTCTTGGGGTCGAAAGTTCTGAGTGTGACGATTTCCCAAATCATAGCTATTAGTGATAAAAATTAGATAATTCATGACTTGATGTTGAGATTGAAACAAACACTAAAATTCTAGAGTATTAGCATTTTTTTGGAAGAAGTGACAAATTGATCATATACTTTATAAAGGTACTCAAATTGATCATCATCTGAATCATAATTTTCATCAATGAGAGATCTTGCTCTTCTACTTAAGGGTGTGAAAAATTCTCTTAAAGGTCTGCTTGACATATTAGTGATAATGGATATCTAAACAAAATTATGAGAAAAAATAAACATATAGAATTAAGAGAAAGAAAGAAAATGCAGAAATTAAGGAAAGGAAAGACTAAACTTTAAACTAATAACAAAAAATATAAATACAGAATTTAATTTGCAAAAAAGAAAGGTGCAAAAATAAATACAAATAAGTAAATAAAAAAATATTATTAATATGTCTAGAATAACTCATATATTAATCAACTAATGTTAATCAGCAATAGTCTCCAGCAACAATGTCAAAAACTTATTACGTATCCGTAAGTGTATGGAAATATCGTTAATAATATAAAAGATTATCGAATCCACGGGGACTATTGATTAAGAACTAATTGACTTCACACGATGAGTTATCTAGATAATTGAAAGGCAGCTCACAAATGCTAGTAAGAGACAGAGAGAAGGGAAGAAGAGAGAGAGATTAAGAGAAGAGAGGGAGAGATTGAGCAGAAGTCTAGGGGTGCAAGTAATTATGGTTGGTTTGGGAAGACAACTCTAGGACTTCGGTTTCATTGCAATGCTAGTTGATATGCCCGGTATTAGTAATATGCTACCCTCTATGCGTATGACTTGTAGGAATTTTCAACTATGTACCAGCGCGGTCCTCTCCAGCAGATGCTTCAGAGTGTCTCTCCCCATAGGTATCGAATGCCCGAAGTAGGTAAGGTAACTTAGAGAGTCCGGTTAAAGGGATACCCACTGTCACATGAGGGCCCCCCGATCATACGTCTCTATATTACACAAATCCCTTCTAACACTATATAGAGAGAATCCTATTAAGCATATAGATAATTCCTTGTAGAGAATTGATCTCTATTTCAAGGCAACGCTCGAGATGTTTAATTAAAGGGATATCCTTTGTCACGAAGGCCCCCCGGTCATATAATCTCTAACGTTCCTCTACATGGAAACCAATCAATATAGCACATACATCAAACAACACATATGCATAATTAAAGTTCACACAAGCATTTAATCAAAGATGAAAAAGGCACTCACATGTCATGGAATAGAAAATTACCAAATACATGGTGCTTACATCAACAATCACATCGTAACTACTTCCTACATCCTAGATCTAGAGGATTTACTCTATAGAGAAGGAAATACAACTAAGAGATAAGAAGTAAAGCAATCTATAACTCAAAATGTAAAGAGAAGAGAAGAGAAGGCTTATCCATGTAACGCTTGTCTTCTTAGATGCAATCCTTGCTCCGGAGGAGGACGGGTCAGCAAAGATGAAGCTTCTAGGGTCCCCCAAAGGGGAAAACCCTTCCCCAAGGAATAGGGGCAGAGTTTTAAGCCAAAGATGAGTAAAAGGGGAGAAAATCCCCTTTTATAGGGTTTGGTATGCCCCTTCACATGGGCCATGTTGCACGAACACGACACGACCTTGTGAATCTCTGGAAGGAGGCATAGCTGTACCACTAGGACATGAGATGACCATGCCACTAGGGCATGGCATGACCGTCTGTTCCTTGGATATAGATACACGGTACGACTATGTCTGGTAGACACGGGTTGTGCCTCAAGGCAGTGGCTCTAGCATGTTCTCTTGATGCATAACACAGCACGCCCATGTCTGGTAGACATGGGTCGTGCCTTAAATCAATGAGCTCCGAAGTTCTCTGGATGCAAGATACACGGCACGGACGTGTCTCATAAACACGGGAAGTGTCTCATAGGCACAGGAAGTGTCTCATAGACACGAGGCATGTCTCATAAGCACGGGATGTGTCTCATAGACACGGGACGTGTCTCATAGACACTGGCATGTCTCATAGACATGGGGCGTGCCTCAAATCAGTAAGCTTCGGTGTTCTCTAGATACTGGATGCACGGCACAACCGTGTCTCATAGACATGGGATGTGCCTCAAAGCAGTGAACTCCGGTGTTATATCCATTTAAGCTCCCAGTTGTGCCCTGAAAGTGAAAACCAAAAAAAAAGTATATCTCCGAGCACACAAGAGTAATTATGTCAATAAATAATGAGATATGGTGAAATAATAATAGATTATATTCATGAAATATAAGTAGATGTGCGTTAAACAATACCCAAAAATATATATAAACTACGCATATCACACCCATAGGAGTAAAGTCCAAAAAAGGTTAACTCAGAGGTTAACCTTGGGAATGAAGAGTCATGCCTTGAAAAACTGAGGTGCCCTGGTGGAATAGAGGCGCCTCGGGTGGGTTTGATTGACTCTTCCACAGAAAGGCACAGAGGCACCTCCATGAACGGGAGGCGGCTCAATTGAAATGGTAGGAAGACACCTCAGATGGAACAGAGATGCCTCCACGCAAAACTCAATTATAGTAACGACTACTCACAGGAGGCGCCTAAGATGGAACGGAGGTACCTCCATGTGTCGAGAGTCGTTGGATGGATCAACACTAATCGGATAGAGTTTGCTGAGTTGGAGGCACCTCAAGCTCAACTAAGGTGCCTCCAGTGCTACATCAGCCAACGGTAAAAAGTGTTCTGAGCACTATAAATAGAAGAGATGCCCTCTAACTCAAACACAACATTTATATACAAATTTATAAACTCTGTTTACATTTTCTGAGTTGTTAATCACTGTACGAGGCTTCTCTATCTCTGATCTTGATATAAGGAGTTTTGATAGTGTGTTTCACTTATCTTGGATTAACAACCTCCCCGGTTGTAAACCAAGTAAATCCGGTAGCCTTGTTTATTCTTTTATGCAATTTATTTCTATTAATTAACAAGTGTGTCTTAGTTAAAGTCAATAGATCGAGAAAGATTATTTTTTATTATTCAGGACAATTCACCCCTCTCTTGTCGGCCGCACCGAGACCAACATCTTGTATCGCCATATGCTAGGTTAAATTTGCAACATGCCTCTGTAAATCCTTAAAGCAACATTTGGTTGGGGGTAATATAATCAATCTTGTAATGTAATAAACTTTGTAATATAATATAATACAATCTTGATTACATTACTACATTTGGTAATGTAATGTATGTGATCTTTGATTATAAGAGTGATTACATTCTTTTATTTGGTGTCCAATATTTTTTTATAAGAAATGTAATTCGTATTATTATAAAATGATAAAAATATCTTGCGACCTCTAACGGAAGTCATCGTCGTACCTCTACCTGTGGTAGTGGTCGGCGGTCGTCGACGACGGCTGTGCCCGGAGGTGGTCAGCGGCCGCCGACCGATGGCGGTGGCGGTCGGCCAGTGATTGGTCACGACGGCCGGCCAATGACCGATGGTGGCGGCGGCCGGCCGGTGACTGGCGACGGTGACCGACGATTAACGGCGGCGGCGGCGACCGACCCAGGACCGACGACTAGCGACGGTCAGCCGACGACCGGAGGCGATCGGCCTGCGACTAGCGGCGACGACGGTCGGTCGATGACCGGTTGGCTTGCGACCGACGACCAGTCGGCCTACGACCGACGACCGGCGGCGGCGGTCGGCAGACGACTGGCGGCGGTGTCGGTCGACCGACGACCGACGATGGTGGCGATCGGCTAATGACCGGGGACAGCGGCGATCGGTCGACGACCGGCGAAGGCGACGATCGACTGACGACTGGCGAAGGCGCCGATCAGCCGACGATCAACGGCTGTGGCGATTAGCCGACGATCGACGGCGGTCGGCCGACGATCGACGATGGTCGACCAACGATCGACGGCAGTCGGCCGTCGATTGGCGGCGGTCGACCGACGATAGATGGCGGCCGGCCGACGATCGAGGGCCGACAGCGACGGAAGGGACCGTCGATGATCGGTTGATACCGAAAATTAACTAGGGGTATATTTAACATTTAAATTTTAATTAAACGGTAACTTCATAATGTAATCGGATTACATGATATTTGCTTTGCAATCCAAATTACAAAACTTCATTATCTTTTGTAATCCAGATTATATTACATTACAACTTTAAAACTGTATCAAACAAAGTAATCAATGTTGTAATGTAATCTTGATTACATTACATGGTGGATTACATCCTACCAAACATAACCTAATTGTCTCACATCGGGTTACATCTGCTACTTCTATAAATCCTCAATCATTAACTGTCTTTTCATGGTGCTTGGCTTCCTCAAATCGAACATTGCCAAACTCTGATACCAACTAACGCTTGACAGGATAGCGACTATTCTGTGGATTGATGAGAAAAGGAGAATTGAGGAGAAGACAATAAGAGATAATCATTATCCCCAAATTTTCCGTAAAAGAAAAATATTACTCAATAATAAAAGAGTAATCTGAAACAACTAAACAGAACTTTTATATATATTCAAAATCTAAGACTTAAAGAATTCCAATCTTATAAAAAAATAAATAAATTTTAAAATAAAAAAAAATTATTCAATCTTACAAAGAAAATAAAAATTTATTAGCAATTCTTATCTTATAAAGAAAAGAAAAGAATCCTATGGGGAAAAAACTTAAAATCTAAAATCTTTAAACGGACTAAACCCCTAAAAATATAAAAGATAGAAATTATTAAAAATATCTCAATATAAAAAATATCAAAAATTATCAAAGGAAACTAAAATACTCAAAAACACCATAAATATCAAAAATACCCTAGTTATTCAAAAATTATTTAAATAGTTAAAAGATCTCTGGATTCATCACTAATTCGAAACAAAATTCTGTTAAGCCATAAATTTAACTATTTCACACACTAAAAATTTACTAGGAAATCAACTACCTTGGTAGTGTTATGATATTCTAGATATTGAGCTCAAACAAGAGTACCTACATGACAGTAAAAATTTTTCATATACATCCCAATAAATTCATAATCAATACACAAAAAGAAGAATGAATGATTATCTAAATGCTAAGTTGTTTTACAAACCAATCTCGCTACTAAAAGTTGATCTAAAAATAAAAAATTTTCAGATACATCCCAATAAAGTCATCATCAATACACAAAAAGAAGAATGAATGATTATCTAAATGCTAAGTTCTTTTACAAAATCATTGATTTAGAGGAGGCAACATGTCAATACGCAAAAAAGAAGAATGAATGATTACCTAAATGCTAAGTTGTTTTACAAATCATTGATTTAGAGGAGGCAACATGGAAGAAAACAGCTTTGACTTCACTTGATCAGGAAGAAACAGCAAGGGCATCAGAAAGTATGCAACCGCCATACCAAAACAACTTGTATAACAAAGTATTCGACTGTCAAACCAAATGCAGCATATCTCGCAAAGATACTAAAGAAATATTTCAGATGGAGGAAATTTCCTAAATCTCCATTATCAGCCACACTAAGGAAGTACTTGTTCCGATATTTCACTTGTCCTAGATCATCAGGTACATGATAGGATATGGGAACTGATCCTGTCCAAGTGTGAGTAACCGGATGATGGAAAGATGGCGCTTACGTTGACTGGGTGCCGACTGAAGATGGCGTGAACCTCCGATGAGCGAAGCCTGCAATCACAAGTCGTTAGTACTGTTGGGTTTTTCGGGCCGCAAAAACCGCTTTTTGCGTTGCGGAAACCCCGAAACCCCCATGTCACGGATCCGTGCGAAGAAATAAAATTTCGAAAAACATTACGAGTACGAGTTTCTTACACTAGTTCTAAACTAGATCTACAAGGAGAAAGAATTTACCCTTGATGTGAAGCCCTTCGCAATCCCGCACGTCCTCGGTTAGACGGATCTCGAAAGTGTCAAAGTAGACACTTCTCTATGTGTATCCACACAAGCAAGAGATAGAGAAGAACCTCTAAGGATGTGCTAGCAACCTTAGAGATCAGTAATGGAGGAGAGGGAGAGCAAGAAGAAAACTAGAGAGGAAGAAGATGATGGAGTTACTCACACAAGCACACAAAATGCACTAACTACTCATCAAATGTGGCCGACCACTTTAAGGGGAATTGTAACCTCCATGGGATGCCAAGAGTCGCAACTCTTGGCAACTCCCATGAGGTGGCATTCCACTTAAGCAACCATGATGATGTGGAGCATCATCATTGGACCACTTAATGTCAACTCACCAATGAGGTGGCAAATGGTCAAGTCAAAATTGACCTTTCATCTTCCTCTCAAGTCAAGTCAAACTTGACCACTTCTCTCCCTTGGTTGATCTAATCTAACCATTGGTTCAAGTCAATTTTAATTTAATGAACTCTATTCATTGAATTAAATTGATTAAATGAGTCTAAGTCCAAATTAGACTCACTTAACACATGAACCAAATTGAGTCCAACTCAATTAGCCTACTTTGGATTACTCTTAATCCAATTTGGTTCATCATATGAACCTAATCATTTAGGTTCATCAAATGAACCTAATCTCCATCTAATTGTCCTTTGTGTGTGACCCTATACGTTCTTGTAACGTTGGCAATGCTCCTAAACTCATTTAGAAGCATAAGTAATGAGCGGTATCTAGCAACACATCATTACTACCCAAGTTACAAGAATGTTGAGATCCAACATCACCTTGTGACTACTAATTGTGACTCCTCACAATATATGACAAGTGTCCTTCTATCCTAGACATTTAGATTGATCAATGTGAGGCATAGACCGTGTCATCCTCTAATCAATCTAAATCTTGAACTCCAAGTAGACTCACTCAATCAAATGAGCTCAATATCTCATATTGACTCATTTGGGCATGACCATGCACTTAGTGGTCTCACTCTATCAAGAATATCGATGTCTCTCCCGTCATATAGGAGGGATAGATCCCATCTACATCACTCACATCCCTTCGCTTAATTTGTTACATACCTAGTAATCGCCTTTATAGTCCACCCAATTACAGGTGACGTTTGACGAAGTTAAAGTATGTAACTCCTTATGTAGGAAACCATGATGACTTTAGGTCCAAGGACTAGTAGTCATACTAATAGCCACATGAGAAAGTATATGACACTCATATAACGATCCATGATACTTTCTCATGGCGGGTCATTCAGTATACATTCTCTAATGCATACCCATGTGTCAACTTGATATCTCTATATCCATGACTTGTGAGATCAAGTCATCTAGTTGACCTACATGCTAGTCTCGTCACATTAACATTGTCCCTGAATGTTAATACTCAACTAGGAATGATTAAGAGTAGTGTTTCCTATATCATCTCACTATCGGTTCAACTAACCGATTGATATAGGTAAGAACCCTCTACTCAAGGACGCTATTATACTTAGTTATTTAGCACCAATACAAGTAAGTACAATAAAAAAAACAAATGCCTTTATTTATATACAAGAATATGATACAATGAGTCCATACAACAATCATCAAATGATTGGCTCTAGGGCTCTAACTAACAATCTCCCACTAGCACTAGTGCCAATCAGTGTAGGCTCTAAGACCTAATGACCTAGTGTGACCTTCATGCTTTCTCTGTGCCAAAGCCTTGGTCAAGGGATCTGCGATGTTAGCCTCTGTGGGTACTCTGCAAATCTTCACATCTCCTCTCTTGATAATCTCTCGAATGAAATAGAAGTGTCGTAGTATATGTTTGGTCCGCTGGTGTGAGCGAGGTTCCTTAGCCTGTGCAATTGCTCCATTGTTGTAACAATAGAGCTCAATAGGGTGAGCGATGCTAGGAACCACCCCAAGTTCAGTGATGAACTTGCGGATCCAAACTGCCTCCTTTGCTACTTCTGATGCATCAATATACTTGGCCTCTGTCGTAGAATCAGCTACTGTGTCCTGCTTCGAACTCTTCCAGCTCACACCACCACCATTTATGCAAAACACGAATCCTGACTGCGATCGATAATCATCCTGGTCGGTCTGGAAGTTGGAATCACTGTAACCCTTTACAACTAGCTCATCATCGCACCCATATATCATGAAATATTCATTAGTCCTTCTTAAGTACTTAGGAATATTCTTGACCGCTATCTAGTGAATTTCACCTGGAACTAACTGGTATCTGCTCGTCATGCTCAATGCATACGAGATATCAAGACGAGTACATAGCATGGTGTACATGATAGATCCTATGGCTGAGGCATAAGGGATCTGATCCATGCGGTCTCTCTCCTCTCTAGAAGAGGGACCTTGAGTCTTCGAATGACTCACGCCATGTGACATCGGCAGAAATCCCTTCTTGGAGTTCTGCATGGCAAACCGTAGGGGTACCTTGTTAATATATGTACTCTGACTTAGGCCAAGCAATCTCTTAGATCGATCTCTATAGATCTGTATGCCTAGAATGCGGGATGCTTCACCTAAGTCCTTCATTGAGAAACAAGTCCCTAGCCAAGTCTTGCCAGACTGCACCAAAGGGATGTCTTTCCCAATGAGTAGTATGTCATCCACATACAATATGAGGAAGACAACTATGTCCCCCACAACCTTCTTGTAGACACAAGGTTCATCTTCATTCTTGATGAAACCAAACTGTTTGATTGCAATATCGAATCGAAGATTCTAGCTCCGAGAAGCTTGCTTTAGTCCATAAATGGACCTATGCAACTTGCATACTCTGCCAGTATGCTGTGGATCTTCAAAACCCTCAGGTTGTGTCATGTACACATACTCGAGCAGGTTTCATTCAGAAACACGGTTTTGGCATCCATTTGCCATATCTCATAGTCATGGTATGCTGCAATAGCAAGCATGATCCGAATGGACTTAAACATTGCTACTGGAGAAAAGGTTTCATCAGAGTCAATACCATGAATTTGCTTTAAACCTTTAGCTATCAAGCGACCCTTATAAATAAGTCCATCCATGTCAGTCTTTCTCTTAAAGACCCACTTACACTCAATGGATTTGACCCCTTCAGGTGGATCAACCAAAGTCCATACTTGGTTAGTGTACATGGATTCCATCTCGGATCTCATAGCCTCTAGCCATTTCTCGGAATCTGGTCTCATCACAGCTTCTTGATAGGAGGTGGGCTCATCCTCTATGAGCAAAACATCATCATGGTCAGACAAGAGAAATGAATATCTCTCAGGCTGACGATGTACCCTATCAGACTTGCGAAGAGGTATGTCTACTTGAACTGGTTGTTGTTCCTCAACTCCTTGTGGAACAACATCATCTACAATACTTTGTGGTTCCAGTTCAACTTCCATCGAGGCTTCAGTGCTATTGTTCACATCTTGAACTTCTTCAAGATCGAACGTACTCCCACTAGTATTTCTAGAAACAAAGTCCCTTTCTAGAAATACCCCAGTCTTAGCCACAACTACCTTGTGTTGACTGGGAATGTAGAAGTAATATCCCTTCGTTTCCTTGGGATATCCAATGAAATAGCACTTGTTAGATTTGGGTCCCAGTTTATCTGAGACTTGACGTCTAACGTAAGCCTCACAATCCCAAATCCTTATAAAAGACACCTGGGCATCTCTCCCAGTCCATATCCTATATGGTGTCTTTATCACAGCCTTGGATGGAACTCGTTTGTGAATGACAGCTGTTGTGTCTAGAGCATAGCCCCAAAGGAATGTAGGAAGATCTGTGTGACTCATCATAGACCGTACCATATCTAATAAGGTACGATTCCTCCTTTCGGATACACCATTCCACTGTGGTGTTCCAAGAGGAGTGAGTTGGGATAGAATCCCACACTCAGCTAGATAGTCATGAAACTCTTGGCTAAGATATTCCCACCTCGATCTGATCGAAGTATCTTAATATTCTTACCAAGCTGGTTTTGTACTTCATTCTTGAATTCCTTGAACTTTTCAAAGGATTCAGACTTATGTGTCATCAAGTACACATAGCCATATTTACTGAAGTTATCAGTAAATGTAATGAAGTACCTATAACCACCTCTAGCTGTGACATTGAAAGGGTCACATACATCACTATGTATAAGACCTAACAAGTCAGTCGCTCTCTCATTGTGTCCACTAAAGGGAGTCTTGGTCATGTTTCCTAGAAGGCATGACTCGCATGTCTCATATGATTCAAAATCAAATGAGTCCAGCAAACCATCTTTATGGAGCTAGGATAAGCGCTTGTCATTTATATGACCTAAGCGACAGTGCCAAAGATAGGTTTGGTTCATGTCATTTTACTTGAACTTCTTGGTACTTATGTTATAGATAGGGCTCTCAAGGTCTAGAATATAAAGTCCGTTCATCAGAGGTGCACTACAATAGAACATTTGATTTAAATAAACTGAACAACATTTGTTCTTTGTAATAAATGAAAAACCTTTCTTGTTCAAACAAGAAACTGAAATTATGTTCTTAGTTAAAGCAGACACATAACACAATCATCCAACTCTAGTACAAGTCTAGAGGGCAAAGATAGAAAATAAGTCCCTACAGCAACAGCAGCAACCCGTAATCCATTGCCTACTCGTAGGTCCACCTCACCCTTCGTCAATGCCCTGCTATTTCTCAGCGCCTGCACATTAGTACAAATGTGAGAAGCACATCTGGTATCTAATACCCATGATGAAAAAAATAGATAGATTGACTTCTATAACATATATACCTGAAGTGGAAGTCTCACTTCTCATCTTCTTAAGATCTTCCAGGTACACCTTGTAGTTCCTCTTCCAGTCCCCGGTCTGACCGTAGTGGAAGCAGGTAGCATCCTTAGCGACACCTCCTTTAGGCTTTAGTGCCTTGCCTTTGCCCTTAGCTTGGGACTTTCCCTTGCCTTTAGGCTTGCCCTTGCCCTTGTGTTTTTGAACCATCAGAATAGAGTTGGGCTTAACCTTCTTAAGGTTGAGCTCAGCAGTTCGTAACATACTAAGCAGATCGGGCAGTGGCTTGTCAATTTCGTTCATGTTGTAGTTCATGACAAATTGACTGTAGCTCACTGGCAAAGACTGCAAGATCAGGTCAGTGGCTAGCTCTTGGCCAAGTGAGAATCCCAACCTCTATAGATTCTCTATGTACCCAATCATCTTGAGTACATATGGACATACGGGAGCCCCATCTGACATCATGCACTAAAATAGTGTCCTTGAGATCTCAAATCTCTCGTGCCGTGTTTGTCCTTGATATAGTTGACGAAGATGTTCAACCATATCATAAGCACCCATTAACTCATGTTGCTTCTGAAGCTCAGAGTTCATGGTCGCGAGCATTAGTCATGATACATCTAATGCGTCATCTTGATGCTTCTTGTAAGCATCTTTGTCTGCTCGCGTGGCATTGGTAGGAGGAGCCTCCGGAATGGGCTGCTCTAGAACATATAGTTTACATTCTTGGGTGAGAACTATTCTCAGATTCCTGTACCAGTCCAGGAAATTTGCTCCGTTGAGCTTGTCCTTGTTAAGGACAGAACGTAGAGAAAAGGTGTTCGTGTTTGACGTCATGGTTATCTACAACAGAAAAATATAGAAAATAAATAAACATCATATTCTAGTAATCATTTAATTAGGCCTTTTAATTAAATGATGCTCCCACTGAATTCTATAATTCATGTGGGACAAGATCCACATCATACTACGCCTTGAGTTAGCTTTGGCTAAATTACCCAAGACTTAGTATGATCGGTAGGTAACTAATTTACCAATTACATCTCTATGCAACTCTTGTTTATAGGATCAAGATCCGCATTTATATTAAAACTCGAGTTAGCTTTGGCTAATACGCCCAAGAGTTAATATAAACGTGATTTTGTCCTATCTTCCAACTATTAGATAAATGCCTACAATTAAACTTGATTTAACTAGTTATACTCAATCTAATTGAGTTTTACTCACCCATGCGTTGATAGGTGGGACCAAGATTGTCCCTCCGTACCCTACCAAGATAATATGTGTTGCTCTGCTTTGGCAGATTCAACAACTACATGTGATCGAGGTAGTGATAGGTATCATAGCATGGTAGGCATTACGAGTTGTCGGGATTAAGATCTAATTTAATCGACGAGGTGTATCATATACTCGATTTAGATCTAATCTAATCGTTAGGGTGCATCATGTACGCGATTGATCGAATTGAATCGTTAAGGCGCTAAATAACTACTTTACTAGCATGCATCAAATACACACACACAAGTAATGAATTATACTATTTGTGATTAGTCATTGCCTTACTACAATATTCTCAAGCCAATGAGATGATCGGATGGTCAACCTAGGGTCAACAGCTTCTTCAAGCTCCTCCCTTTGACCACCTTGTGTTGCTCGCGCCCTCCTCGTTGCTCCGTCTCGAGTGGACTGTCGACCGGCTTATTTTCTACATTATAAAAGGGTGAAACTCGAGTTACATTCGAGTCTAAACCATTTACAACAAGAATATAAATGAAGGAAGGCACGGCGCACAGGTCGCGAATCATATATACAACACGCACAATCACATGTTGGCACGCAGGCCGTATTATGAATTACAACACAAATATTCCAATCAAATTGGGTCTTTTTGGACCATGACCATCACAAATTATACATAATTCTAAATTATGTAATTTCCATAATCTTCTGTGAATTTAATACTATTTTTATAATTTTTATGAGTAAAGAATTCCCGGCAGTCCCGATTAGTGGTTTTCGGGCTCAATCGTGGAACGAAGCCCCTTGCGGGGTCAGGGGCAGTACCCCTACCCGCGATATAACCATCGCGAGTGTCCCTAAGCGATCCTACAGCACCTTAGTCCGATATCCCAAAATGATTTGGGGCGAAACCTTGCCGTTTTGGAAAAATCTTCTCGGTAGTCGAAGCCTACAAGTGTCTAAACACTTGTGCTTCGCTTATACGAGCAAAATACCCATAAAATCTATAAAAATCAGAAATTCACAGAAAAGTACAGTACTGTAATTTTTCATAAAAAATACAAACCAAACTCGTACGCGCTTCGCACGTGGCTCACAAGGAGAAGGAATTTACCCTTGATGCGAAGCCCTTCACAATCCCGCTCATCCTCGGTTCGCCGGATCTCGAAAGTGTCAAAGTAGACACTTCTCTATGTGTATCCACACAAGCAAGAGATGGAGAAAAACCTCTAAGAATGTGCTAGCAACCTTAGAGATCAGTAATGGAGGAGAGGGAGAGCAAGAAGAAAACTAGAGAGGAAGAAGATGATGGAGTTACTCACACATGCATACAAAATGCACTAACTACTCATCAAAAGTGGTCGACCACTTTAAGGGGAATTGTAACCTCCATGGGATGTCAAGAGTCACAACTCTTGGTAACTCCCATGAGATGACATTCCACTTAAGCAGCCATGATTATGTGGAGCATCATCATTGGACCACTTAATGCCAACTCACCAATGAGGTGGCAAATGGTCAAGTCAAAATTGACCTTTCATCTTCCTCTCAAGTCAAGTCAAACTTGACCACTTCTCTCCCTTAGTTGATCTAATCTAACCATTGGTTCATGGAAATTTTAATTTAATGAATCTCTATTAATTGAATTAAATTTATTAAATGAGTCTAAGTCCAAATTAGACTCACTTAACACATGAACCAAATTGAGTCCAACTCAATTAGCCTACTTTGGATTACTCTTAATCCAATTTGATTCATCATACGAACCTAATCATTTAGGTTCATCAAATGAACCTAATCTCCATCTAATTGCCCTTTGTGTGTGACCCAATAGGTTCTTGTAACGTTGGCAATGCTCCTAAACCTATTTAGAAGCATAAGTAATGAGCGGTATCTAGCAACACATCATTACTACCCAAGTTACAAGAATGTTGAGATCCAACATCACCTTGTACTACTAATTGTGACTCCTCACAATATATGAAAAGTGTCCTTCTATTCTAAACATTTAGATTGATCAATGTGAGGCATAGACCATGTCATCCTCTAATCAATCTAAATCTTGAACTCCAAATAGACTCACTCAATCAAATGAGCTCAAAATCTCATATTGACTCATTTGGGCATGGCCATGCACTTAGTGGTCTCACTCTATCAAGAATATCGATGTCTCTCCCGTCATATAGGAGGGATAGATCCCATCTACATCACTCACATCCCTCCGCATAATTTGTTACTTACCCAGTAATCGCCTTTATAGTCCACCCAGTTACGGGTGACGTTTGACGAAGCCAAAGTATGTAACTCCTTATGTAGGGAACCATAGTGACTTCAGGCCCAAGGACTAGTATTCATACTAATAGCCAAATGAGAAAGTATATGACACTCATATAACGATCCATGATACTTTCTCATGGCGGGTCATTCAGTATACATTCTCCAATGCATACCCATGTGTCAACTTGATATCTCTATATCCATGACTTGTGAGATCAAGTCATCTAGTTGACCTACATGCTAGTCTCATCGCATTAACATTGTCCCTGAATGTTAATACTCGACTAGGAATAATTAAGAGTAGTGTTTCCTATATTATCTCACTATCAGTTCAACTAACCGATTTATATAGGTAAGAACCCTCTACTCAAGGACGCTATTATACTTATTTATTTGGCACCAATACAAGTAAGTTTAATAACTAAAACAAATACCTTTATGTGTATACAAGAATATGATACAATGAGTACATACAACAATCATCAAATGATTGGATCTAGGGCTCTAACTAACAATCTCCCACAAGCACTAGTGCCAATCAGTGTAGGCACTAAGGCCTAATCACCTAGTGTGACCTTCATGCTTTCTCTGTGCCAAAGCCTTGGTCAAGGGATCTGCGATGTTAGCCTCTGTGGGTACTCTGCAAATCTTCATATCTCTTCTCTCTATAATCTCACGAATGAGATGGAAGTGTCGTAGTATGTGTTTGGTCCGCTGGTGTGAGCGAGGTTCCTTAGCATGCGCAATTGCTCCATTGTTGTCACAATAGAGCTCAATAGGGTGAGCGATGCTAGGAACCACCCCAAGTTCAGTGATGAACTTGCGGATCCAAACTGCCTCCTTTGCTGCTTCTTATGCAGCAATATACTCGGTCTCTGTCGTAGAATCAGCTACTGTGTCCTGCTTCGAACTCTTCCAACTCACACCACCACCATTTATGCAAAACACGAATCCTGACTGCGATCGATAATCATCCTGGTCGGTCTGGAAGTTGGAATCACAGTAACCCGTTACAACTAGCTCATCATCGCCTCCATATATCAAGAAATATTCATTAGTCCTTCTCAAGTACTTAAGAATATTCTTGACCGCTATCCAGTGAATTTCACCTGGAACTGACTGGTATCTGCTCGTCATGCTCAAAGCATACGAGACATCAAGACGAGTACATAGCATGACGTACATGATAGATCCTTGCCTGAGGCATAAGGGATCTGATCCATGCGGTCTCTCTCCTCTCTAGAAGAGGGACTTTGAGTCTTCGAATGACTCACGCCATGTGACATCGGCAGAAATCCCTTCTTGGAGTTCTGCATGGCAAACCGTAGGAGTACCTTGCCAATATATGTACTCTGACTTAGGCCAAGCAATCTCTTAGATCTATCTCTATAGATCTGTATGCCTAGAATGCGGGATGCTTCACCTAAGTCCTTCATTGAGAAACAAGTCCCTAGCCAAGTCTTGACAGACTGCACCAAAGGGATGTCTTTCCCAATGAGTAGTATGTCATCCATATATAATATGAGGAAGACAACTATGTCGCCCACAACCTTCTTGTAGACACAAGGTTCATCTTCATTCTTGATGAAACCAAACTGTTTGATTGCAATATCGAATCGAAGATTCTAGCTCCGAGAAGCTTGCTTTAGTCCATAAATGGACCTATGCAACTTGCATACTCTGCCAGTATGCTGTAGATCTTCAAAACTCTCATGTTGTGTCATGTACACATCCTCGAGCAGGTTTCCATTCAGAAACACGGTTTTGACATCCATCTGCCATATCTCATAGTCATGGTATGCTGCAATAGCAAGCATGATCCGAATGGACTTAAACATCGCTACTGGAGAAAAGGTTTCATCATAGTCAATATCATGAATTTGCTTAAAACCTTTAGCTATCAAGCGACCCTTATAAATAAGTCTATCTATGTCAGTCTTTCTCTTAAAGACCCACTTACACCCAATGAGTTTGACCCTTCAGGTGGATCAACCAAAGTCCATACATGATTAGTGTACATGGATTCCATCTCGGATCTCATGGCCTCTAGCCATTTCTCGGAATCTGGTCTCATCATAGCTTCTTGATAGGAGGTGGGCTCATCCTCTATGAGCAAAACGTCATCATGGTCAGACAAGAGAAATGAATATCTCTTAGGCTGACGACGTACCCTATCAGACCTGCGAAGAGGTATGTCTACTTGAACTGGTTGTTGTTCCTCAACTCCTTATGGAACAACACCATCCACAACACTTTGTGGTTCCAGTTCAACTTCCATCGAGGCTTCAGTGCTATTGTTCACATCTTGAACTTCTTTAAGATCGAACGTACTCCCACTAGTATTTCTAGAAACAAAGTCCCTTTCTAGAAATACCCCAGTCTTATCCACAACTACCTTGTGTTGAGCGGGAATGTAGAAGTAATATCCCTTCGTTTCCTTAGGATATCCAATGAAATAGCACTTGTCGGATTTGGGTCCCAGTTTGTCTGAGACTTGACGTCTAACGTAAGCCTCACAATCCCAAATCCTCATAAAAGACACCTGGGCATCTCTCCCAGTCCATATCCTATATGGTGTCTTTATCACAGCCTTGGATGGAACTCGGTTGAGAATGAAGGCTGCTGTGTCTAGAGCATAGCCCCAAAGGAATGTAGGAAGATCTGTGTGACTCATCATAGACCGTACCATATCTAATAAGGTATGATTCCTCCTTTCAGATACACCATTCCACTATGGTGTTCCAAGAGGAGTGAGTTGGGATAGAATTCCACACTCAGCTAGATAGTCACGAAACTCATGGCTAAGGTATTCCCACCTCAATTTGATCAAACTATCTTAATATTCTTGCCAAGCTGGTTTTATACTTCATTCTTGAATTCTTTGAACTTTTCAAAGGATTCAGACTTATGTGTCATCAAGTACACATAGTCATATCTACTAAAGTCATCAGTAAATATAATGAGGTACCTATAACCACCTCTAGCTGTGACATTGAAAGAGCCACATACATCACTATGTATAAGACCTAACAAGTCAGTCGCTCTCTCACTGTGTCCACTAAAGGGAGTCTTGTCATCTTGCCTAGAAGGCATGACTCGCATGTCTCATATGATTCAAAATCAAATGAGTCCAGCAAACCATCTTTATGGAGCTAGGATAAGCGCTTGTCATTTATATGACCTAAGCGACAGTGCCAGAGATAGGTTTGGTTCATGTCATTTGACTTGAACCTCTTGGTACTTATATTATAGATAGGGCTCTCAAGGTCTAGAATATAGAGTCCGTTCATCAGAGGTGCACTACAATATAACATTTCATTTAAATAAACTGAACAACATTTGTTCTTTATAATAAATGAAAAACATTTCTTGTCTAAACAAGAAACTGAAATTATATTCTTAGTTAAAGTAGACACATAACAACAATCATCCAACTCTAGTACAAGCCCAGAGGGCAGAGATATAAAATAAGTCCCTACAGCAACAGCAACAACCCCTACTCCATTGCCTACTCGTATGTCCACCTCGCCCTTCGTCAATGCCCTGCTATTTCTCAACGCCTGCACATTAGTACAAATGTGAGAAGCACATCCAGTATCTAATACCCATGATGAAGAAATAGATAGATTGACTTCTATAACATATATACCTGAAGTGGAAGTCTCACTTCTCTTCTTCTTAAGATCTTCCAGGTACACCTTACAGTTCCTCTTCCAGTCCCCGGTCTGACCGCAGTGGAAGCAGGTAGCATCCTTGGCAACACCTCCTTTAGGCTTCAGTGTCTTGCCTTTGCCCTTGGCTTGAGACTTTCCCTTGCCTTTAGGCTTGCCCTTGCCCTTGTGTTTCTAAACCATCAGAATAGAGTTAGGCTTAACCTTCTTAAGGTTGAGCTCAACAATTCGTAACATACTAAGCACTTCGGGCAGTGGCTTGTCAATTTCGTTCATTTTGTAGTTCATGACAAATTGACTGTAGCTCTCTGGCAAAGACTACAGGATCAGGTCAGTGGCCAGCTCTTGGCCAAGTGGGAATCCCAACCTCTGTAGATTCTTTATGTACCCAATCATCTTGAGTACATATGGACCTACGGGAGCCCCATCTGACATCTTGCACTAAAATAGTGCCCTTGAGATCTCAAATCTCTTGTGTCGTGCTTGTCCTTGATATAGTTGACGAAGATGTTCAACCATATCATAAGCACCCATTAACTCATGTTGCTTCTGAAGCTCGGAGTTCATGGTCGTGAGCATTAGACATGATACAACTAGTGCGTCATCTTGATGTTTCTTGTAAGCATCTTTGTCTGCTCGCGTGGCATTGGTAGGAGGAGCCTCCGGAATGGGCTGCTCTAGAACGTACAGTTTACGCTTTTGGGTGAGAACTATTCTCAGATTCCTGTACCAATCCAGGAAATTTGCTCCGTTGAGCTTGTCCATGTCAAGGACAGAACGCAGAGAGAAGGTGTTCGTGTTTGACGTCATGGTTATCTACAACAGAAAAATGCAGAAAATAAATAAACATCATATTCTAGTAATCATTTAATTAGGCCTTTTAATTAAATGATGCTCCCACTGAATTCTATAATTCATGTGGGACAAGATCCACATCATACTACGCCTTGAGTTAGCTTTGGCTAAAACACCCAAGACTTAGTATGATCGGTAGGTAACTAATTTACCAATTACATCTCTATGCAACTCTTGTTTATAGGATCAAGATCCGCATTTATATTAAAACTCGAGTTAGCTTTGGCTAATACGCCCAAGAGTTAATATAAACGTGATTTTGTCCTATATTCCAACTATTGGATAAATGCCTACAGTTAAACTTGATTTAACTAGTTATACTCAATCTAATTGAGTTTTACTCACCCATGCGTTGATAGGCGGGACCAAGATTGTCCCTCCGTACCCTACCAAGATAATATGTGTTGCTCTGCTTTGGCAGATTCAACAACTACATGTGATCGAGGTAGTGATAGGTATCACGGCATGGTAGGCATTACGAGTTGTCGGGATTAAGATCTAATCTAATCGACGAGGTGTATCATATACTCGATTTAGATCAAATCTAATCGTTAGGGCGCATCTTGTACGCGATTGATCGAATCGAATCGTTAAGGCGCTAATTAACTACTTTACTAGCATGCATCAAATACACACACACAAGCAATTAATTATACTATTTGTGATTAGTCATGGCCCTACTACGATCTTTTCAAGCCAGTGAGATGATCGGATGGTCAACCTAGGGTCAACAGCTTCTTCAAGCTCCTCCCTTTGACCACCTTGTGTTGCTCGCGCCCTCCTCGTAGCTCCGTCTCGAGTGGACCGTCCACCGGCTCATTTTGTACATTACAAAAGGGTGAAACTCGAGTTACATTCGAGTCTAAACCATTTACAACAAGAATATAAATGAAGGAAGGCACGACGCGCAGGTCGCGAATCACATATACGACACGCACAATCACATGACGGCACGCAGGCCGTATTATGAATTACAACACAAATATTCCAATCAAATTGGGTCTTTTTGGACCATGACCATCACAAATTATACATAATTCTAAATTATGTAATTTCCATAATTTTCTGTGAATTTAATGCTATTTTTACAATTTTTATGAGTAAAGAATTCCCGATAGTCCCGATTAGCGGTTTTCGGGCGCAGTCGCGGAATGAAGCCCCTTGCGGGGTCAGGGGCAGTACCCCTACCCGTGATATAACCATCGCGAGTGTCCCTAAGCGATTCTACAGTGCCTTAGTCTGCTGTCCCAAAATGATTTGGGGCGAAACCTTGCCGTTTTGGTTAAATCTTCACGATAGTCGAAGCCTACATGTGTCTAAACACTTGTGCTTCGCTTCTACGAGAAAAATACCCATAAAATCTATAAAAATCGGAAATTCACAGAAAAGTACAGTACTATAATTTTTCATAAAAAATACAAACCAAACTCGTATGCGCTTCGCACGTGGCTCTGATACCACTGTTGGGTTTTTCGGGCCGCAAAAACCGCTTTTTGCGTTGCGGAAACCCCGAAACCCCCATGCCACGGATCCGTGCGAAGAAATAAAATTTTGAAAAACATTACGAGTACGAGTTTCTTACACTAGTTCTAAACTAGATCTACAAGGAGAAGGAATTTACCCTTGATGTGAAGCCCTTCGCAATCCCGCTCGTCCTCGGTTCGCCGGATCTCGAAAGTGTCAAAGTAGTCACTTTTCTATGTGTATCCACACAAGCAAGAGATGGAGAAGAACCTCTAAGGATGTGTTAGCAACCTTAGAGATCAGTAATGGAGGAGAGGGAGAGCAAGAAGAAAACTAGAGAGGAAGAAGATGATGGAGTTACTCAAACAAGCACACAAAATGCACTAACTACTCATCAAAAGTGGTCGACCACCTTAAGGGGAATTGTAACCTCCATGGGATGCCAAGAGTCACAACTCTTGGTAACTCCCATGAGGTGGCATTCCACTTAAGCAACCATGATGATGTGGAGCATCATCATTGGACCACTTAATGCCAACTCACCAATGAGGTGGCAAATGGTCAAGTCAAAAGACCTTTCATCTTCATCTCAAGTCAAGTCAAACTTGACCACTTCTCTCCCTTGGTTGATTTAATCTAATCATTGGTTCAAGTCAATTTTAATTTAATGAATCTCTATTAATTGAATTAAATTGATTAAATGAGTCTAAGTCCAAATTAGACTCACTTAACACATGAACCAAATTGAGTCCAACTCAATTAGCCTACTTTGGATTACTCTTAATCCAATTTGGTTCATCATATGAACCTAATCATTTAGGTTCATCAAATGAACCTAATCTCCATCTAATTGTCCGTTGTGTGTGACCCTATACGTTCTTGTAACGTTGGCAATGCTCCTAAACTCATTTAAAAGCATAAGTGATGAGCGGTATCTAGCAACACATCATTACTACCCAAGTTACAAGAATGTTGAGATCCAACATCACCTTGTGACTACTAATTGTGACTCCTCACAATATATGACAAGTGTCCTTCTATCCTAGACATCTAGATTGATCAATGTGAGGCATAGACCATGTCATCTCTAATCAATCTAAATCTTGAACTCCAAGTAGACTCACTCAATCAAATGAGCTCAATATCTCATATTGACTCATTTGGGCATGACCATGCACTTAGTGGTCTCACTCTATTTAGAATATCGATGTCTCTCCCGTCATATAGGAGGGATAGTGTTGGTGCAACCTTAGGTCAAGGTTGACCTGGTTGACCCGACTCGAGGTGACTTGACTCGAGTTGTATTTTGATGTTTGACTTGGGAAGATTGTCGGTGCAACCTTAGGTCAAGGTTGACCTAGTTGAGTTGCATGTCGATGTTTGACAAGAAGAGAGTTGTATTCTTAATGTTTGACAAGAATAGGTGTTTGGGAGATTGTAGGTGCAACCTTAGGTCAAGGTTGACCTGGTTGACCTGATTCGCGAAAAGTCCAAGTATGGAGACTTGGCACTGGAAAAGTCCAAGTACGGAGACTTGGCACGGGGAAAAGTCCAAGCAGGTAGCTTGGCACGCGGAAAGTCCAAGTATGGAGACTTGGCACGGGGAAAGTCCTAACTGGGATGTTAGGCAGTGTGGAAAGTCCTCTTGAGTGAAGCCAGGCAGTGGGAAAGTCCTAACTGGGATGTTAGGCAGTTGGAAAGTCCTGGTGAGTGAAGCCAGGCAGTGAGAAAGTCCTAGCGGGATGTTAGGCAGGTGAAAGTCCCGTGAGTGAAGCCGGTGGGAAAGTCCTAACGGGATGTTAGGCAAGGGAAAGTTCAGTGAGTGAAGGTTGGTAGAAAGTCCTAACTGGGATGTTAGGAAGTGTGAAAACCCTAGTGAGTGAAGTTAGGTGAAAGTCCTGGTGAGTGAAGCCGGGCAAGGGAAAATCCAGATGGATCAAGGATGATCGGACATCTGATGTTGAGAAGGTCAAGTAGGTCAAGGGAGTGACCGGATACTTGACACGAAGAGAAAAGTCCAAGTGGGTCAAAGGGATTGACCGGACACTTGGTGAGGAGTCTTAGCAGGTCAAGGGAGTGACCGGATGCTAAGCATGATGTACCAACAGGTCAAGGTTGACCGGATGTTGGTTTGGGAGACTTGGAACTTGGTTTGGGCAAAAAAGCTCGGATCGATCTGCACCGATCGGTGACATCGTTGTGTATCCGATCGGTGCGTGACCAATCGGATAACAAAGTAAGGTCAGGCTTACCTTGATCGGTCCGGGACCGTTCGAGGGACAGTGGGATCGGTCCGGGACCGATCAGATTCCACACAGAGAGTTGGGCAACCTGATCGGTCCGGGACCGATCAGCCCTGATCGGTCCCCACGACCTATCGAGCAAGGCGAACCGATCGTGCCACCTGATCGGTCCATCTAAATTGCGTAGCAACGCTAGTTTCTTCTCTTCTTCGCAGTATAAAAGGGTCACGACCGTGACTTCTTCTTTTCTTCTAGAACTTCTGTTCTTCTGCTGCTGAAGCTTCTGCTACAACTGAGCTTTGATTGAGCTCACCTCCGAAGCTTTGCGTGAGCTTCCAGTCGTCGACCAGCTGCTGCGTTTGGGTTGTGAAGTTGCTGCTTCACCTCCAGTCGACAAGAAAGCAAGCAATTGGTAGAGTGTTATTGTATTCATATTGTATTGCTTTTCTTACTGTTCTTGTACTCTTTGTTTGCTGTTGCAAACGTTTGTGGCGAGGTTTCTCCACCCACAAGGAGTATATTGTATTAGCCGGTTCTCCGGGGGCTCATCCACCGACGGATTGACTGGACTCGTCCACCTTACGGACACGCCGAGGAGTAGGAGCCCTAATCTCCGAACCTCGTTACATCCTTATGTTAAGGTTTGGTTTTCTTCTCTTTCGTTTCTTTGTATTTTCCGCTGCGCTAACACGTTTTGTAGAAAGAAACGACGATTTGGGGTCGGCTATTCACACCCCCCTCTCTAGCCTCCGTACGAAGGATCCTAACAAGTGGTATCAGAGCAAAGCCGCTCTTCGACGGATTCACACCCGTGGGAGCACAAGCTAGAGATGGATCAATTCGGAGAAGACATCACCATTCCACCCTTCTACAACGACAACTTCGTATATTGGAAGGTAAGGATGATGTATTTTCTTAGGACTAATATGTGGAACTGGTTTTGTGTACAAGAAGGGTTTACTCCTCCAATGGATAAAGAAGGAGAGCCTCTAGAGAAGAACAAGTGGACGAAGGAACAAGTCCACCAATCCACGATCAACAATGAGGTAACTAAAACAATTGAATTTTCATTACCTACTAATGTTTTGTGTAAGATAGGTAAATACAACAATGCCAAGGAGTTGTGGGATAACTTGGCCAAGTACCATGAGGAGAGCTCCACTTCAAGCCATGAAGAGGAGCCTAGTGAGCCAAGTAGCTCACATCATGGAGGGAGCGAATTGGGAGTTGAGGGCTACTCAACATCCAAGGAAGAAGAGGAGGAGAGTTCCTCTTGTTTAAGTTCGGAGCAAGAAGAAGAAGTTCCCACCTCCGGAAGGGTTGAAGAAGAAAACTCATCTCCATCCACAACCCTAGGTAACTCAAACACTGTGATTTCAAGCAAATTACACATAATGTGTTTTGAGTGTAGGAAACATGGACATTACAAGAGCAAATGTCCAAAGAAGGTTAGGAAGACTCCACCGGCACCAAAGGTCAAGGAAGCCGGAGTCCCAACACGCAAAGGCAAGAAGCACGTGGTGTGCTTTCAATGCAAGCAACGGGGACACTATAGGAGCCAATGTCCGAAGGGGAGGAAACCTCACAAGGACAAGGGATGCACATCGATAGGGGGAGCTAAGGCAAACCCTAAGGTATCTTTTAAGGTTCATTCGTGCAATTCTAGTAGGATACATGCTAGTAATTTTATTGCATTAGTCAATAATGATAAGCATGTTAACACTAGAAATCAATACATGTGCTTAGGTGCTAAACATGTCAACCTAGATAGGGATACTACTAGGAATGCTAACCCTAGGATTAACACTTCTAAGGTTAAGGAAAACCTAGGTAGAAACCCCAAATCAACTAGACACATGCCTAGGAATGCCTCAAAGAACAATGACAAATTAAAACTTGAGGTATTAGAGAAGGAGAATCAAGTCTTGAGGTCAAGACTTGATACTTTGGAAAAGGCTCTTAAGAACTTGGAGAAGTCATCTCTAGGGTTTAAGGGTCAAAAACCAATGTCCAAGGACAAGAAAGGTTTGGGTCACAAACCTAAGTCCCAAGTGGTCAAGCCCACTTATCATAATGTTCCATTCGATTATGGAACAAAATCTAGGGCTAGGAAGACCATCACCAAGGTCACAAGGGGAGTCACCCCTAGAGTTGATCTTGATGAGTCCCAAATGACCAAGGCTTTAAATCCTAAGAGGGTCATTAGGAGGGTTGCTAGGGAAGTTATCCCTAGTGAATATTTAGTGAACCCAATGAGCTCAAATAGGTATTGGGTACCTAGGAGCATCTTCTCTGCCCCATAGATGGGTTAGAGAGTGTCAACTCCGATTAGAAGGGTAGTTAACCCAACTTTGAGGAAATTGACACTCAAGGAGCATTTTCATGGTTTTTGGGAACCTTTGAAAATGAAACGGAACAATCATTAAGATTTACTCCTTGGAAGAGTAAAATGTGCCATCATGGAAAATGATGATGTTAATTTCAATTGGCACAATTTGGGAAAATCTAGAGAACTCTTGAGGAAAAATGAAACATGCCAAGATTTGAGGATAAATTTGATCTTTAAGTGGCATGAATGAATCTAGAGTTCAAGAAGTGTCAAAATTAGGATTTTGGCATATTAGGGCAATCAAGGGTTAAAGCTTAAGTATTAGCTAAGGCTAAGGATACTTAGATAGGTAATCTAGGTATGTCTTATTCATGCTAAATCTTGCCATGATTGTTTGCCCTCACATGTCATGACATCATATTTAAGTTTATCTTTTGAAATGTCATGATAATGCTTAGGTTAGTTTTATGTCATGTTTATTTAAGTTTCAAACTTTATGCCATGACATCATGACATTGGCACATGCTTCTATTTATGATATTATTTCATGTCATGTCATCATCTGTTGCATTAATGATCAATTTAAATTGATTTAAGGATAAAAACACATTTTGATATTGAGATCAAAGTGTAGTTTAGCAAATGCATGAGAACTTAGCCTAAGATAACCTAAACCCATATCTCACATCAAAATTGACTTGGATGTGTTTGATACACTTTAGATGTGTGTGAGATATTAGGATCATGAGTTAGGATCAAGGTACATAGTTCTTGTACCTAGATGAGCCTAATTCAAGAGATTGGGGGATCATAGGGAAAGCTTATGTACAAGTCATGTACATTTAGCCCTAAGATTATGGTCCTAAATTAAAAGGTTTAAAATCATTTTGAAATTGATTTGAAAAATCTTGATGAAGCTTTTCTAGTGATAGCATTCATCATTGAACAAAGTGATACAAAGTTTTTGAAACTTTGAACTATTTCAAAGTTTTTGAACTTTGTATCAAGATTGAAAAATAGAAGTTATTTTCATAGAAAATTATTTTTCCATGATAGTATATGTTATGAGGAATGTATCCTCAAAATTTTATAATTTTTTAAATTTTCTGGAATTTTTAAAGGGTTTCTGAATTTCGGAAGAGGAAAATCAGAAATCTGTGTTTAGAGCCTTGATCGGTCTGCGGACCGATCCAGGGAAGCATGGATCGGTCTGCAGACCGATCCAGTGAGATCCAGTGCGATCAGTGAGGTGTGGATCGGTCACAGGACCGGTCCAGATGGACTCTGATCGGTCTGGGGACCGATCAGGGCGTGCCAACTTGCCTGATTTCAGTCTGTTGTCTGAAAGTTGGGTTCTGTGGATTTCTAAAGGTTTGGAACTCACAAAGACATTGTTGGTGCAATGGTCAAGGGGGAGTTGACCTTTAGGGGGAGTTTTACCTAATTGTTAAGGGGGAGTTGACTTTTAGGGGGAGTTCTTACTCCTTAAGACTTTTGAGGATTAGTGATATGGGATTATCACTAAGTTGATTGTTGAGTTTAGTATCAAGGGGGAAATTAAGAGTTTCAATGAAAGGTATGAGACTTTCATTAGGAAGAAACTCTTGACCTTGATACTCTCCTTTTTCTTTTTGATGTGTGTAAAAAAGGGGAGAGTGTTCATTGGAGAATTATTGGAGAACCCAAGTTAGGTTATCGGGTTAACCTAAGCTAGGGGAAGAATGTCAAGGAATGTTCGAGGAAGAACATTGGAATACTTTTTGATGTGTGTCAAAAAGGGGGAGAATTATTGGAGAACCCAAGTTAGGTTATCGGGTTAACCTAAGGGGAGAATGTCCAGAGAATGTTCAAGGAAAGAACATTGGACATTGGAAGATGGTTGGAAAACCTAAGTTAGGTTATCGGGTTAACCTAACTTGATTATGGGTTTTGTCAAACATCAAAAAGGGGGAGATTGTTGGTGCATTCTTAGGTCAAGGTTGACCTGGTTGACCCGACTCGAGGTGACTTGACTCGAGTTGTATTTTGATGTTTGACTTGGGAAGATTGTCGGTGCAACCTTAGGTCAAGGTTGACCTAGTTGAGTTGCATGTCGATGTTTGACGAGAAGAGAGTTGTATTCTTGATGTTTGACAAGAATAGGTGTTTGGGAGATTGTAGGTGAAACCTTAGGTCAAGGTTGACCTGGTTGACCTGATTCGCGAAAAGTCCAAGTATGGAGACTTGGCACGAAAAGTCCAAGTACGGAGACTTGGCACGGGGAAAAGTCCAAGCAGGCACGCGGAAAGTCCAAGTATGGAGACTTGGCACGGGGAAAGCCCTAACTGGGATGTTAGGCAGTGTGAAAATCCTAGTGAGTGAAGCTAGGGGAAAGTCCTAACTGGGATGTTAGGCAGTTGGAAAGTCCTGGTGAGTGAAGCCAGGCAGTGAGAAAGTCCTAACTGGGATGTTAGGCAGTGTGGAAAGTCCTGGTGAGTGAAGCCAGGCAGTGGGAAAGTCCTAACTGGGATGTTAGGCGGTTGGAAAGTCCTGGTGAAGGCAGTGGAGAAAGTCCTGGTGAGTGATGTTAGGCAGTGTGAAAACCCTAGTGAGTGAAGCTAGGTGAAAGTCCTGGTGAGTGAAGCCGGGCAAGGGAAAATCCAGATGGATCAAGGATGATCGGACATCTGGTGTTGAGAAGGTCAAGTAGGTCAAGGGAGTGACCGGATACTTGACACGAAGAGAAAAGTCCAAGTGGGTCAAAGGGATTGACCGGACACTTGGTGAGGAGTCTTAGCAGGTCAAGGGAGTGACCGGATGCTAAGCATGATGTACCAACAGGTCAAGGTTGACCGGATGTTGGTTTGGGAGACTTGGGACTTGGTTTGGGCAAAAACCAAGCTCGATCGGACCGATCCGATCGTTGTGTATCGATCGGTCCGGTGACCAATCGATAACAAAAAGGTGGGCTTCTTGATCGATGCCGGGACCGATCAAGATGGAGCTCGGTCCCCGGACCGATCGGACAGTGGGATCGGTCGGGGACCGATCAGATTCCACACAGAGTTGGGCAACTCTCTGTGAAGCTTCTGATCGGATCAGCACAAGGCCTGATCGGTCCCCACGACCGATCGAGGCGAGCCACCGATCGGTCCTGATCGTCCATCTATCATTGCGTAGCAACGCCAGTTTCTTGTCTTCTTCGCGGTATAAAGGGTCGAGGCTGCTGCGTGACTTCTTCTTTCTTCTAGAACTTCTTCGCAAGCTTACGCTACAACTGAGCTTTGATTGAGCTCGCCTCCGAAGCTTCGCGTGAGCTTCCAGTCGTCGACCAGCTGCTGCGTTTGGGTTGTGAAGTTGCTGCTTCACCTCCAGTCGACAATAAAGCAAGCAATTGGTAGAGTGCTATTGTATTCATATTGTATTGCTTTTCCTACTGTTCTTGTACTCTTTGTTTGCTGTTGCAAACGTTTGTGGCGAGGTTTCTCCACCCACAAGGAGTATATTGTATTAGCCGGTTCTCCGGGGGCTCATCCACCGACGGATTGACTGGACTCGTCCACCTTACGGACACGCCGAGGAGTAGGAGCCCTAATCTCCGAACCTCGTTACATCCTTGTGTTAAGGTTTGGTTTTCTTCTCTTTCGTTTCTTTGTATTTTCCGCTGCGCTAACACGTTTTGTAGAAAGAAACGACGATTTGGGGTCGGCTATTCACACCCCCCTCTCTAGCCTCCGTACGAAGGATCCTAACAGATAGATCCCATCTACATCACTCACATCTCTCCGCATAATTTGTTACATACCCAGTAATCGCCTTTATAGTCCACCCAGTTACGGGTGACGTTTAACGAAGCCAAAGTATGTAACTCCTTATGTAGGAAACTATGGTGACTTCAGGTCCAAGGACTAGTAGTCATACTAATAGCCACATGAGAAAGTATATGACACTCATATAACGATCCATGATACTTTCCCATGGTGGGTCATTCAGTATACATTCTCCAATGCATACTCATGTGTCAACTTGATATCTCTATATCCATGACTTGTGAGATCAAGTCATCTAGTTGATCTACATGCTAGTCTCATCGCATTAACATTGTCCCTGAATGTTAATACTCGATTTGGAATGATTAAGAGTAGTGTTTCCTATATCATTTGACTATCGGTTCAACTAACCGATTGATATAGGTAATAACCCTCTACTCAAGGATGTTATTATACTTAGTTATTTGGCACCAATACAAGTAAGTATAATAACCAAAACAAATGCCTTTATTTATATACAAGAATATGATACAATGAGTCTATACAACAATCATCAAATGATTAGCTCTAAGGCTCTAACTAACAAGTACCGAGCCAGTGAGGGGTTCCCTGCTGATGGCCCTCCGACGCTCAAGTCAGGCAACAACGAATGGATGAAGAATGAAGTAGAGAAGAAGCAGCAGCAGCGTAACTATAGCTACAGTAGTGAAAGCATTCCTCCGATGAAGCTTTGGGGCTTCTTATATAGAGCTCCTAGGAGGTGCGAGCATGCTTCCCAAAGCATAAATGGAAAGGACATATCAGAAAAGCATATTTGACGCCATACCTTAATAGCCCGAGCATATCCCTAACACGACAGTGGAAGCTTCCACCGTACGATTCTCTGTCTAACTATACCGCCGACCATGCCGTTTGTCGATGACACGAGTCCCTATGAAGATATTGCCAACTGCTCCCTTTGTCTGTTATTAGGTCGCCAGTCTACCGTCCGAGCGATGTGACGGCCGGGCTGAGCACCCGCTCGTCCTATGAGCTGCTGCCGGCTACACCCCGTCGGGCGAGGGAGTCCTGCCTGTCAGGTCAGGGCTGCATCCACTGTTTGGATGAGCGGGATGGCTGCTCGGGTTCGCGCCTCCCTGATTAAGCTTCATGAGCGTCGAAAGCTTGGTGTTTGACTGAGTTGTTGAAGCGTCGGACCGACTACTCTTCCTGCTGATCGGGAAAGTAGTTCTCCCGCTCGGACGCTGGCCTTGGGCGTTGACCACTTTTACCTCCGCTGGCCAGGCCTTACCTTACCATTGGATCATGTGCCTGTCCCTTAAATCTAGTCGAAGGAGGCTGCAAGTCCGACTGACTGAACAAGTAGTCTGGTCACCAATTGGCCGATCAGCCAATGGGCTGGTTGGATCCCGATCGACCCTCGCAGGGTTGATCTTTCTCGGCCGATCGACTCTTTAAGCCTCTGTACTTGAATTTTTTCCTCATTGCTCCCAGAGGGGCACGAGCCGGGCGGTCAATGTTGACACCGCCCAAATCTCCTCGGAATACGCACAAATCACCCCCATTAAGGCTGAGCACGTGCCCACGCCAATAAATGCTTGTTGGTACAGAAAGCATCAGACGATCGAACCCAAGTTTTGATAATGGCAAAGGGATCCAAAGTTAAGATTATTTGTTATCTAACGAGCTTAAATGAGGTTTCAGGAAACTCCTAACTACGGTTAGGCAGGTGGAAAATCTTAAGGGGCGGCAACCTTAAGTCTTAGGGGGTAGTAACCCTAGGTGGTGTAAAATCCTAACGGGAGGTAACCTTAGATCCTAGAGGGAGGTAACCCTAGGTGGCGAAAAACCCTAGGGAGTGGTAACCCTAGGCTCTAGGGGGTAGCCCTAGGCGGAAATTCCAGTCGGTCTGGAGGACAGGGCTGGCAACATGTATGCTCTCCTGAGTGGAGTAGGTGAGGACGTGTTCCCTGGAAGAGGGAATAGTAGGCGTCGGCTCGACCTAGGATTTTCGGTCGGAAATCCAAAGTTAGAACCAGACAGTCCAGTGACTATCAAACATTTATAAATATGTTATTATTATTGTTGGTGCAATCGACCTCCAAGGTTTTAATGTCAGACAAATATGTTTAAGTATGTTTAAGTATGGAGCTTGATCTAGGGAAGTCCTAGTTGTAGGCTAGGCAAGGGAAGTCCTAGTTGGAGGCTAGGCAAGGAGAGAAATCTCGGTATATCGTGGAAGCCAGGTGGATAGGTCTGGAGGACTTGATCCCTGGGTAGCCGAATACTGAGTCCTAGTTGTAGCTAGGTAAGGGAAATCTCAGTATATCATGGATGCCAGATGGATAAGTCTGAAGAACTTGATCCCTGGGTAGTCGAATACTGAGTCTTTGTGAGTGAAGCCAAGCGGAGAAAATCCTAGGGGATGGAACCTTAGGTAACGAGAAGTCTTGGAGGAGTGAACTCCAAGCAAGGTTGATCGGATGGTTTTCGGTCGACCGCGCGCGGTCGACCGGACCAGCGGATCTCGGTAAATCTAGGTTTAGGTTTACCATTGTATTCTGTATTACTATTATTGTTGTTGGCTAATGTAGTATTGTAGGAAAAGTCTTAGTGGATCAGGCAATCAGACACTTAGCTGGCAAAAGTCCAAACAGGTGTGGAGGACCAATGTTTGGCAGGTAAGCTGAGGTATGCAATTGGAGGAGCAACAGTGAGGTCGGGTTCCTAAAAGGAACAACCTTATGTCGCTGATCCAACTAAAGAAACCGGGAAGGTTTCCAAGTTGAGATCAAGATAGTTCTACTATCTATATTACTCATGCATTATATTACTGCGCTAACCTTTGTTTTGCAGGAATATTATTTAACTCTGTTTTGAAGATTCGGCCTGATCGATCGACCGAACAGGAGGATCGGTCGACCAAACCAGCTTGACTCAGACCAGAGATCAGTTCAGACAAAAGCGAAGCATAGTCCGATCGAAGCTTGATCGGTCAACCGAACCAGGGATCAGTCGACCGATCCAATCAATATTAATGGAGCATTAAATGAAGATCTCAGCAGATTTCGACGAACAGGGAAGGAAGCATCTGACTCCAGCCAGGAAGGAAGGGAGCGGGTTCGGTCGACCGAACAGAGGGATCGGTCGACTGAACGACAGTGACACTTATAAAAAGGAGCTCGAGATCTGAGGCTTAATAGAACTTTTCTGATCGATTCAAGTGCTCTTCGGCAAGCTGCTCACACTACAAGTCTTCATCAACGCTGCAAGAGACTTCATCCGATAGTGCCGACCGAGCTACGATTTACTACTACTATTGTCGGTATATCATTTCATTACTGTACTTAATTTCCTGTAAGATAGTAGGAGTGTTACTATCTTACATCATTGTACTTGTACGATCCACTTCTTTCCGAGGTTCTCGGAAAGAAGGGTTTTAGTGCTTTGCCCATCGATGCGGTCAAGGACCGCGGACCTTCGAGTAGGAGTCGAGCTAGGCTTCGAACGAAGTAAACAAACGTGTCTCTCTCTTTACTTTCTGCTGCACATTTCTGATTTCAAAAAGGAAAAGAAAAGTTTTAAAAGAGTACGATATTCACCCCCCACCCCCCTCTATTGTACTCATCCGATCTATCAATTATGTGCTAACTTTGTCTTCAAGGATATGTGTTTGTTTTGGGGACTAACATGTCTTGCAGGGTCAAAAGAACAAAGTTTGCCTCGGATGAACAGTATCCCAGGCACCTCCATGGAGCTTGGAGGCGCCTCGGGTGCAAAAGTGGGCTGGCTACGCAGTGGGCTCGAAGGCACCTTCAAGGTCAGTGAAGGCGCCTTAGTAGTTGATGGAGGCGCCTCCAGGCGAATAAGAGGCAGGCAGCAGGGATTATCGACAACGTTGATTGCGGGATAAAACTTTGGTGTTTGAGGTGCCTCCATGAGGCATTAGAGGCGCCCTCAATGGCCAATAAAAGGACATCTCAACCAGCAGCTAAAGGTATCTTCTTCCAAGCGATCTTTCTGCAACCAGCTGCTAACGAGAAGTTCCGACAAAGCTACAACTTGACGCCGACGATCCGGAGCTCAGAATTTGTCATTTCTCTTGTCGTTGGTATATTTAATTACTGTATTTAATTGTACTTTAAATTGTAACACTTTAACAATATTATAGTTGTTTCCCACCGAAAGTGATCAATGATCACGGGCCTTGGAGTAGGAGTCGCCCAAGGCTCCGAACCAAGTAAATCTTGGTGTCCTTGTCGTCTGTGTGATTGTTTCTTTTATTATTTCTGCTGTGCTTAATTCTCGATCATTTTATGAATCTGAAACGTGTGTAAGCCACGAGCGCTATTCACCCCCCCCTCAAGTGCGGTCTCAATCCAACAATTGGTATCAGAGCGGGGTAGCTTTGCTTTGGTGCAACCACCAATCAAGCACTTTTTCTGTGGTGTTTTTTTGTTTTTCGAAGTTGATCGGAATCGGTATTCTTGCCATCTTCTGATCTAATTTTTTCATAATTGTATTTTTTTCTCGAAGTTGGTGCAACACCACTCGAGAGCATAATTTATTCTTATTTTTATACCGCACTGCTAATCCAGGATCAAGTCCTGGGACATTCTTTTTGTTCGTTTTCTTTGTGCTAGATCTAAAATGGCTTTCCAAGAAGGTTTCAGCACTGCTCACCCACCGCTCTTCTTCAGAGATGATTTTGGGTACAGGAAGGGCTGGATGAAGGCGTATCTCCAGACTCACTTTGAAGTTTGGATGATCGTCAAAATCAGGCGGGAAATACCAACTGACGGCACCAGCAAGCCCCTACTGTACGAAAATTGGGATGCGACCCTTATCAAAAAGGTAGAAGCCAATGCTAAGGTGACCTGCACCCTCCAATGTGGATTGATGAAGGAGGAGATGAACCGCGTCAGCCCGTTCATGAGCGCCAAAGAACTTTGGGAGAAGCTGATCGAGCTTCATGAAAGAACATCCGACACCAAGGTAAGTAAAAGGGATTTAATATTTAATAAATTATATAATATTAAAATGCAGGAAGGTGAGACAGCTAGCTAGCTCCACTCCCGGATACAGGATCTACTCAATGCTCTACATGCAATCGGACAAAAAGTAGAGAACTGGGACATCTTGAGGTATGCCTTGAGTGCTTTTCCGAGGAATACCTTGTGGGCATCCATGGTAGATGCTTACAAGATTTCCAAGGATCTTTCTTCCATTAAGTTAGATGAATTATTTGTAGAATTTGAATTACATGAACAGGTAAACTAACGTCCGGGCGAGAAAGGTGTTGCTTTGGTTGCAGGTACAAGCAGAACCAGGGAAGCAAAAATAAAGTGCAAAACCGAACCAGAATCGGAAGAAGAACAAGACTCTGATGACGACGATGAACTCACAACCAAACTCGTCAACCTGGTGAAGAAACTCTACAAAAAAAAGAGGGGCTTCAACAAAAAGGATGTTAAAAAAGTAATTCAGTCGAAGGAGGCCCAACCAAAGGTAAAGTTTGAAGTGACATGCTACGGATGCAATCAGAAGGGACACATCAAGGCGAACTGCCCAAATCAGAAAGATGCGAAGAAGCCAAGAAGGAAGAAAGCTCTGAAGGGAACCTGAGACGAGTCATCCTCGGAAGAGTCCGACGACGAAGAACTTGAACAGACGAGTTTTCTCGTGATGACGGCCTGGGACTGCATCAGTGAATCCGGAAGCGAGGACGAATCGGAAGCCGAGTATGAGAGAAGCCACGGATCCGCATCCGTTTTCGAAGGGCCACCCCCCTCTGTAAGTATAAATCATCTATATAATTTAATTAATTATTTAATGCATAAGTTAGCAAAATCCAATGTTCGGATCAAGTCGTTTCTAAAGAAGGTAGCATCCCCTTAAAGAAATGACTAATACCGAATCCTTGGCTGACCCTGTTCAGACTAGAACCTCATCTCAAGTCCAAAAACTTGAGGAAAAGAATTCCAGCCTGAAAAGTCAAGTCAAGGATTTGAAGACTACATTGGAACGGTTTACACTAGGTTCCAAGAATCTTGACTTAATTCTTGGAAAACAGAAAGTCGTATACAATCGATTCGGACTAGGATTTAAAGCTAAAAAGAAACATCGGCCTTATTTATCGCTTATTAACAGACCGAATAGTAAGATAGTCCAAGCATGGGTACCTAAGTCCAACTTGGTCAATCAAGTTGGACTTGGTCAATATTGGGTCCCTAAGGATCAAGTTCATTACCTTAATAGACCATATCGAGGCTATGATCCTAGGGGAGCCAATAGAAAAACTATCTTAATAAATAGATAGAATTGTTTGATGATTGTTTATTTACTTTCTTGTTAATATGCATGTTTAGATTAAGATAGATTAAGGACTTAGGCATAATTTACACTTATTCAGTTAAACCTAGGGATTTCAAAAAGGAAATTAATTGTGTAATTCTTTGAGCGACTCTGTCTAGGAAGTGGTGGATGATCCCATACCCAAGAAGGCTTAGTGCCTCGCCACGACCTAGGAACCAATCTTTGAAATACATATTTAATTGACTAATTAGAAAACCTAAGTTTAACTCAAATGTAAATTAATCCTTAGGTATAACCTAAATTAAAGATGATCATCTCACAAATTACTTAAGATTACCTGATTGATAACTTAGAATATAATCGGGTGAGATGGATCTAGGTTGAACTTAGTCTAAATTCACTTTAAAAAAAATAAATTCAATTTAACCAAAATAAATTCACTTTAAACAAATAAATTCAATTTAATCAAAATAAATTCACTTTAAATAAATAAATTCAATTTAGTCAAAATTAATTCAATTTAATTAAACAAATTCAATTTAAAAAAATTCAATTTAATCAAACTAACTCAATTTAATCAAATTAATTCAATTTAATTAAGTTAACTTAATCAAATGAATCAACTTAATTAACTTAAATTAAATAAATCTACTTAATCAATTCAACTAAAATTAACTTAATTAAGTTAACCTTGATTAATTTAAAATACCATCTCACAATTACCCATAGGGATAACATGTTTTGATTATTTAGATTGGGTGAGATGGAAAATTAAATTGATTTCAATCAAAACTATCTTCTAAATCATTAGATTGACCCAAATCAAATGCTTTATGTAGGAACATAAAGATTTGGATCAATGGATGCTAGATAGTGGATGCTCCAGACATATGACTGGAGATAGATTGAAATTCAGTAAGCTGAAACTCAAGAACCTAGGATATGTTGCGTTTGGCAATGACGGGACCCTTAAGATAATCGGAATAGGTAATATTCAATTAAATTCTGACTTTTACATTCGAAAAGTATTATTGGTTGACCAATTCAGCTTCAATTTACTTAGAATTAGCCAGTTATGTGACTCAGGATATTTAGTCACATTTTCAAAAACTGAATGTATAATTAAGAATATCAATAATCTTGAAATTACACTTAAGGGTTTTAGGAAAAGAATATTTATACCATAGACTTACCAACTTTCTCACTAGAGTGTTTATTAACACAACAAGAGGAAACTGAGTTGTGGCACAGGAGACTAGGTCACACTTATACTAGACTCATTTAAAAAATGAGTCAAAATGGTCTAGTTAGAGGTATGTCCAAATTAAAATTTATTGAAAATTCAACTTATGATGCTTGTCAATAAGGTAAATAAACCAAGTCAAACCATAAGTTAACCAACCTAAATAGAACAACTTCAATACTTGAGCTCCTTCACCGAGACTTGTTTGATTCACATGGAGCTAAGCCATTAAGTAAAAATCAACATTGTTTAGTAATAATCGATGACTACTCAAGATTTACTTGGGTAAAATTTTTAAAAACTAAAAAAGAAACTTTTGAAGTATTTAAAATCCTTTGAAAATTAATAGGAAATGAAAAAGACACTCAGATAAAAAGAATTAGAAGTGACCATGGGGGAGAATTTGGAAATCATAACTTTATTGAATTTTATGAAATTAATGGGTATAAGCATGAATATTCTTGCCCTCGGACCCCCCCCCCCCCCCCCCAACAAAATGGTCTGTAGAATGTAAAAACAGAACCCTACAAGAAGTCGCTAGGACCATGTTAAACGAATACAAACTATCTAATCAATTATGGGCTAAAGCAATTAATACAGTCTGTTATATACAAAATAGAATTAATTAATAAAAGTCAAAATAAAACACCGTATGAAATATATTATAATAAAATTCCTAACTTGAACTATTTAAAAGTATTTGGGTGTAAAGTATTCATCTTAAACACCAAAGATTACTTAGGAAAATTTTCATCAAAAACAACCCCAGGAATATTTTTAGGGTACTCAACAACTAGTAGGACATACAGAGTTTATAACAAAAATACCCTAAAAGTTGAAGAAACAATAAATGTAATATTTGATGAAAAAAATAAAATACCCAATGAAAATAATAATATAGAAAATGTTAACTCAAGAAATATAGAAGATGATGAAGAAATTATACTTAAACCTAGTGACTCACAAAAACCAATTATTAACCCAAGTATAAGAGCAACTAGAACAAGTACTAATTACCCATCTGACCAAATTTTGAATGATCCAACTCTAGGAATCAGAACTAGGTCATCCTATAGGAATCTAAGCTAGATAGCCCTTATTTCCAAAATTGAACCCAAAACTATAGATGAAGCCCTACCAGACCCAGACTGGACCTTAGCAATGCAAGAAGAGTTAGCCCAATTTGAAAGAAATTAGGTCTAGGAATTAGTACCTAAACCCATTAACAAGACCATAATTGATACTAAATGGATTTTTAGGAATAAATTAGATGATCAGGGTAATATAGTTATAAACAAAGCAAGATTAGTAGTCAAAGGGTTTGTAACACCCCACCCTCCTCACTACTGGACTGTGAGGGCGGAGCGCTACTGGACTACTAACTTTACTTAACTATCCTTTTTCACATGTTGATAGTAAGTCCTAAAACTCTCGGAGAACTCGAAACATATAATTAACTAGCAGCGGAAGACTAAATGACTCATCTAATATATTCTTAATAAATGAAAATCTTAATAAATTCTTATGCTAAATCCCAAGGCTTCTATAGTCCAGGCATCACACATTCATCCGCACCTCCTTGTCGCCTTCCTTTGCTATAACTTTTCTTTTCTTGTATCTGCAGTAAGAGGAAATGCAACCTATAAGCAAAATGCTTAGTAAGCGCTATCTAACTCACAAAATCTCAATATGCATGCACATATACTGAAAACTAAAACTGAATGCTCAAAAGGGAAACTACTCATGCTCATCTACTAGTAAAAGAAACAAACATACTGAAATGCTAAACATGTAAAGCTACTCATGCTCTTCTAATAGCAAAGAACAGTAAGCTAATCTAAATAATATGCTAGCATAAAAGAAAACTCAAGTTGATACTTTTAAAACAAAATGAAACTTATTTCATTTGTTCTAAACTTATTCTTTTATTTCACTTGTTTAAAAACTTCTTCTTTAATACTTTTATACTGATGTAAAACTTACTTTACTTGTTCAAAAACTTATACATATAATACTTCAAAATAATAATCAACTTTCTTTTTGGGCCCGACTGTAACGACCCGCCTTCTACTACTAGGCTATAAGGCGAATCGCTACAGTTGTACTGTGCTAAACTATACTGTGCGGAAAGCTGGGCTAATTAAAATTTTTGCTAACTAATTGATTCTTATAAACTAATCGCCTTACAGACCGATCTACTAATACTGGTACGGTCACAAGACCCTGGATCGGTCTGCTGTCCGATCCTGAAGCTTCATTGCTTCTGTTCCCGGATGGACTGCTAGCTATAATCAGGCACTTCGATCGATCCATAGATCGATTGGGCTGTCGGATCGATCCCGTGACCGATCCTGCTTGCTACTGGCACGGGATACGTCTTTGGATCGGTCGGCAGACCGATCCATATGCTCCGTCGCCTCCGTATGCGGCTGGATCGGTCTACCGACCGATCAGTAGCTCGCTACTGTATCGTGCTGGATCGGTCGCCTGACCGATCCAAGAGGATACAGTATGCTACTGTATCTCACTGGATCGGTCGGCTGACCGATCCAGTGGCACAGTTCAGCCTCTGATCGGTCTGTAGACCGATCAGAGTTCTGATTTCAAGTCTGGACTCTGATCCCCAGCACTGTTTCGTGCCAAACCCATACACTGCAAACATTTAAGCATAATACACATCCTACTAACATGTGACTAACATTCTAACAACCTAAACTAGTAATCTAACTTAACATGGGGCATAGTTTAGGAATTCATGGCAACCCACAACTACAAGTGCATAGAACATGAAAGTCACAACCAATGGGTAAAATGCTAAAGTAAATGCTAATGAGTCAAATGCTCAATTCGCTATGTCCCCTAAGACCTTTTATTCCAGTTCCTGCCACACACACCACCTTCGCATTGACCCCCAGCCTCCACTGCTAGTCCATTTTCCTTTTACCTGTATCTGCAATATATGTAAGCCAACGAGCTTAGTAAGAAACCATCTACCTCACAAAAACATGCAACGATGCAATCATGGATTTAAATCATGCTATTTGAAAACATGCACTGAAAAGCTAAACCATGGCATACTGAAATCTAATGGCATAACATATAAGCATGGCATATACACTGGAATCATGGCATAGCAAGTAATAACACTAAGCTAATCATAAGTTAAGCTAACTGGAACTAAAGCTGTAACTGAAACAAACTCCACTAGCATATCTGATTTTGAGTTTGAAACTAATACATAATAAGTGAAAATAATAAACATGCTGTAGGGCCCGGCAACCGTACTTTGCTGTGCGCGCATCCCTAACTAGACCCGGGTTTGCAAGTCCCGAATTTAGTAGGGTTAACTAGGTTATCTAAACCTAGGGACGACTGTGGGAGCCCAACCCAATGGATATCTAATCCAGTACAGTGCCAACTGAAAGTAAAATACTGAATAGCTAATCTGTTTTGCTGAAACTAGGTTATCTGAACCTAGGACTAGGTTATCTGAACCTAGAGGCGACTATGGGAGCCCACCCATTGGATATCTAATCCATATAAGCTGAAATAACTATTTTACTGGTTTAAATGCTTCTAATGCATTTATCTAAGCTGTTAAAATGCCTAAGTTGCATTTTAGCTGATCTAATCATTTTATCGAACACTTGGTGTGCCTAAACCCTCCTCTCCATTAGGGAATCGCTTCTAGGCACCCAACAGCGTCTATGATCCCCAACTGAAGGAGAATAGACGTATTCGGCCCATCTAAAAGCGCTAAACTAATCCCTAATTGGCGAAGAGAGCTAAATACACCCTAGGTATCGATAAAAATCTGCATACATCCTAACTAGAGCATAAAAACTCAAGCGGAAACTATTATACTGCAGGTGAGGGGTTTCTTACCTTCTAATCGTAATTTCTTACGATTCTATTCGCTAGAACTCCGGTGGAGATGATCCTCTCGACGATCCGATCACGTCTTCGCGTTCCTCTCGCGGAGAAGAACCTCTTTCGTGTTGGAGATGAACCTAGGGACCTTGGGCTAGGGCGCCGAGAGAAGGAGGAGGAAAGAAGAGGCGGCGTGAGGTTTTGGGAGAGGAGAAAAAGTGGCGTGAGGTTTTGGTTGAGAGATTTCCAAACCAAAACTAAGTTAAAATAAACCAAACCCACTTGAACCTCCTATTTATATTAAGTGGTAATTTCCGCCCAAACCTAACATAAATATTATTGAATCCCTTTCCTTTCAGCACGGCCCTGCTGGGTTCACTGGTTTCTAACATTATCCGTAAACCGTAGGTCTCGGGTTCAATTCCCGCTTAGGCCGTTTTACGATTCTATTTATTTTTGCTACTTCCGCTACTCGGAAAATTCCGGAAAAATATCTAAAAACTCCAGAAAAATCATAGAATAATTCTAAAATAAATTCGGGAATTTTTCGGGCTTTACAATCCCCATACCTTATAAAAGTTCGTCCCCGAACTTAAAACAATTCTGGGTACTTCGTCTCATGCTTGTCTCTGTCTCCCAAGTCGCCTCTGCTGTGTGATTTTGCCAGCTGACTTTAACTAATGGTACTTCCTTGTTCCGTAATTTCTTTACTGCTCGGTCTATTATCTGAATAGGCCGACTGTCATAGCTGAGATCATCACGGACCTGTACCAACTGGGGCTCAATCACCTGGGTGGCGTCTGGGATATGCTTCTTCAGCATGGAGACATGAAATACGTTGTGGACAGCTGACATCTCCTGAGGTAGCTCTAGCTCATATGCTACCTTGCCCACTCTCTTCGTGATAAGGTATGGTCCCACATATCTGGGAGCTAGCTTGCCCTTCTTCCCGAAACACATGACTCCTTCATGGGAGCTACTCGAGGAAAACTGTATCCCAACTGAAAACTCTAGGGTATGCGTGTATCGGATAGCTCTTCATGACTCTGTCTTCTATCCTCTGGCGAATCTGTTGTATAGCCGCTGTGGTATCTGCCACTAGATCTGTCTAGCTCTTTCCATTCACCACTCTCATACCAGCAGATTGGTGATCCGCACCTCCGCCCATAGAGTGCCTCATAAGGAGCCATGCCGATAGTGGCTCGATAGCTGTTGTATGCAAATTCGCTAGACTCGGATATTTGCACCAACTTCCTTGAAATCTAGGGCACAAGCTCGGGCATATCTTCGAGTACCATTTACTCGCTCCGTCGACCATCCGTCGAGGATGGAAAGTCATCTTGAATTTTAATCGGGTGCCCATAGTTAAGAACACACTTCGAGTGTGATGTAAATCTCTTGTCTCTGCGAAATGATGGTTCGTGGGACTCCATGTAGTCTGACGATCTCCTGGAGATACAACTGAGCTAGCTTCTCCATGGAGTAGGATATCTTGATAGCTAGGAAGTGGGCTGATTTAGTCAACCTGTCAACTATTACCCAGATGGCATCAAAACCATTTGTGGTTCTGGGTAGCCCCACTATGAAGTCCATCGAGATATCCTCCCACTTCCATTCTGGAATCGGTATAGGCTGCAGAACTCCTCCTGGTCGCTGATGTTCTGCCTTGACCCTCTGACAGGTGAGGCAGATGCTAACATATCTGGCGATGTCTCGCTTCATCCCGGACCACCAAAAGTGTTTCTTCAGGTCTTGATACATTTTGGTGGAGCCTGGATACATCGCGTAGGGAGTCCTGTGAGCCTCATCTAAAATCTGTCTCCGTAGCTCCTCCTGATCTGGAACACAGAGTCTGTCGCCAAAATACAACACCCCGCTATCGGACACTCTGAATTCTCTACTTTCTGATTCTGCTAGCCCTTGCTTGATTCTCTGAATCTCAGGGTCCTGATCCTGAGCTGACTGAATATCACCAAGCAAGGTAGACTCTAGGGTCATAGTAGAGAGCTGTCCCACGATGAGTTCGAGACCGAAATCCACGATCTCCTTCTGTAGGGGCGGTGACATGGCTGTAAGAGCTAATAAGGTAGCACTAGATTTCCTGCTAAGTGCATCTGCTACCTTATTGGCTTTCCCTGGGTGGTAGAGGATGTCTATATCGTAGTCCTTGACCAGCTCAAGCCATCTGCGCTGTCGCATATTCAGATCCTTCTGAGTGAAGAAGTACTTCAGACTCTGATGATCTGTATACACTCTGCACTGAGCTCCATATAAGTAATGTCTCCAAATTTTGAGAGCGAACACTACTGCTGCAAGCTCAAGGTCATGAGTAGGGTAATTCTTCTCATAATCCTTGAGTTGTCTGGAGGCATAGGCAATCACCTTGCCGTTTTGCATCAGTACTGCTCCTAGTCCCAACTTAGAGGCATCACTATAGATGTCAAAGGTTGGTGTCGTCTGGTAGAGCCAAAATAGGAGCACCGTCAATCTCCTTTTAGCTCAATTCTCACCCTCATCACCTTGGAATTTCTGTTCTTTCGGTAAGATGGGGAGGCTACCCGAGAAATCCTCTACAAACTTCTGTAATATCCTGCTAATCCCGAGCTCCACGATTTCACCTTGGCGTTCTTTGGTCGCTTCCATTTACCGCTTCTATCTTGTCAGATCCACCATAACACCATCCTTTGAGATGATGTGACCCGGAAAGGACCTGATCTAGCCAAAATTCACATTTCGTGAACTTGGCGTAAAGCTGGTTCTGCTGAAGTGTCTGCAATACTAGTTTCAGGTGCTCGGCGTGTTCTTCCTGAGTTCCTGAGTAGATAAGAATGTCATCGATAAACACAATAACAAACTTATCTAAATACTCCCTGAATACTCTGTTCATGAGATCCATGAATGTAGCTGGAGCATTGGTCACGCCAAAGGGCATGACCACGAACTCGTAGTGTCCGTATCTTTTATATTCCTTGCGATATTTCTTTAACCTTACCGACGATAACCTGCTCTGAGATCTACCTTAGAGAACACTGATGCTCCCTTCAGCTGATCGAATAGGTCATCTATTCCGGGAAGAGGATACCTGTTTTTGATTGTGACTTGGTTCAGTGATCTGTAGTCTATGCACAGTCGCATGCTTCCATCCTTCTTCTTCACGAACAACACAGGCGCTCCCCATGGTGAGTGACTCGGGCGTATGAAACCTTTGTCAAGAAGCTCCTGTAGTTGCTCCTGAAGTTCCTTCAGTTCTGCTGGAGCCATGCGGTACGGTGCCTTGGAAATTGGATTTGTGCCGGGGATGAGCTCTATCTCAAATTCAATCTCCCTGTCTGGTGCTAAGCCTGGTAGCTCCTCAGGGAAGACTGCTGGGTAGTCGCAAACGACTCGGACCTCTGCTAGCTGTTGGTCCCTGTCCTGACTGGTGCTGACTACGTGTGCTAAGAATCCCGTGCATCCTGAATCCAGTAACTTCTGTGCCTTCATAGCTGAGAGAAACCTCTTGGCCTTTCTCCTTGGTTCCCCGACGAATTCGAACTGTGCTTCCGCTTCAGGTTGGAACGTGACTTTCTGTTTACGGCACTCGATAGAGGCACCGTATTTGACCAAAAAGTCCATTCCGAAGATAACGTCATAGTCGGTCATTTCTAGCACTATCAGATCGCAAAAGAGCTCCCTGTCTGCTATAATGACCGGCACTGCTCTGAGCCAGTGCGTGGACGCCATGATCTCTCCTGAAGGTAGCGCCGTCAAAAACTGACCGCTGAGTATCTCTGGGGGTACCTCTAATTTTTCGGAGAACATCCTGGCTATATATGAATGGGTTGCCCCAGTATCAAATAGAACAGTAGCACTATACTGAAAAATGCTAATCTGACCTGTGACGACTGTCGAGGCATTTGCTACGTCCTCTCTGGTGAGTGAGTAGATCCTCGCATTCGCCATAGCTGGGGGGGCTTCTAATCTGCCCTGGCTGATAAGTGGACCTTCTAGAGCGGCCTGCATCTGATGTAACTGAGCTGGCTGGCCTGCATACGGAATCTGCTGTGGCTGAGGAAGACCGGCCTTGTTCGGGCACTGCTTGACCATGTGCCCTTCTTGTCCACATTCAAAGCATCCTCGTGCGCCCTTGCGACAAACCCCTGGGTGGAATTTCCCACAAGTAGCACACTTTGGATAACTGGGTCGCTTGCTAGATGGCCCTCCTCTTGGGTCACTCCCTGATTTGTGCTTGCTGTTGGAGTTCCCTTTCCAGTTGGAGCTGTGGCCCTGCTGTTTCTGAGTGTGAGAGCTTCCTTGGCCTTTGGACTCTGAGGAGACTTGCTTCTGTTGCTTCATGCTGTTCTGGTAATGCTCTGTGGTCAAGGCACTGCTCACTAGCTCCTCCGTGGTCTGTGGCCTATGAATGCCACCTGCCACGTTCACTGCGATCTCGGGCCTCAGCATCTTGAGCATCAACCGGACTCGTTCCTTCTCGGTGCTGACTAACTCTGGACATAGACGAGCCAACCTGTTGAATTTCTTCACGGCTTCCTCCACTGAAAGGTTGCCCTGACGAAACTCCGTGAACTCGTCGTAGTGGCGGTTTGTAACCCGCATGTGAAAGAACTCCTCGAAGAATTCCCTCTCGAAGTCCCCCCATGACATCTGATTCACGGGGCGCTTCGTTCTGATCCTTTCCCACCACATGCGTGCATCTCCTGTCAAGCAGAAGGAGGCACACTTCACCTTCTCGTGTTCTGGCCAGTCCAGAAGCTCCATCGTGCTCTCCAGTGTTTTGAACCAGGCTTGAGCATCCCATGGTTCACTAGTGCCTGAGAAGTTCTCTGGCTTGACTCACTGCCACTGGATTAGATAGGCTTCCTTCCTTGGCTCAGCTGCTGGGTCTGCTGGTGCTGGTGCTCTAGGCTGAGTCGTCAGATTCGGTTCCGGGGTGACGGTGGGGGTATTCTGCTGGTTAGCCTTTAAGGTGGCTATTTCCTGTTGCTGTTCAGCTAGCTGCTGCTGTAACTGAGCCACTAATGCTGTAAGGTCTGGAGGAGGCACTGAACTGCCTGCCTCTTGCTGGGGCTCGGTGGCTAGTGCCCTTCTAGCTGGGCGTCCTCGTGCCATTTCTAATGACATAGAGAACATATGTATAACTAATACTATCACAGTTATATAATTTCTGATATCATGTTTAAACTATCATGTACTAACCGGCAATAAGCATATAACATGAACTGTAACTATAAACAAGAACAATAAAGAGAATAGAGGTATTCTTACTTGGAAGCTGCAGGTACAATGCTGATGTGTGTGTAGGAAGTATGGAACACTGCTCTGATACCACTCTGTAACGACCGCCTTCTACTACTAGGCTATAAGGCGAATCGCTACAGTTGTACTGTGCGGAAAGCTGGGCTAATTAAAATTTTGCTAACTAATTGATTCTTATAAACTAATCGCCTTACGCATCGATCTATCGACATCTGTACGGTCACAAGACCTGGATCGGTCTGTCCAACTCAAGCTTCATTGCATTTGGCCGGATCGGTCTACGATCGATCCAGATCGGTCGGCAGACCGATCGGCTTTCATCGTTGGATCGGTCGGTGACCGATCCTTAAACCCGCGAACCGGGTTCGCCATCGTTCGTCTTTGGATCGGTCGGCGACCGATCCAGCGATCGGCGAGCATCGATCCGAGATAGCCGGATCGGTCTACCGACCGATCTGCACCGCAGCGCCCTTGGAGCTATCAGATTGGATCGGTCGCCGACCGATCCAGAGGATACAAGATGTTATCAGATCTCATCGATCGGTCGGCCGACCGATCAGCGACTGCAGATTTCGTCCCGAATTCTCCGGACTCGATCCCGGACTGATTCGTGCCAAACCCATACACTGCAAACATTTAAGCATAATACACATCCTACTAACATGTGACTAACATTCTAACAACCTAAACTAGTAATCTAACTTAACATGGGGCATAGTTTAGGAATTCATGGCAACCCACAACTACAAGTGCATAGAACATGAAAGTCACAACCAATGGGTAAAATGCTAAAGTAAATGCTAATGAGTCAAATGCTCAATTCGCTATGTCCCCTAAGACCTTTTATTCCAGTTCCTGCCACACACACCACCTTCGCATTGACCCCCAGCCTCCACTGCTAGTCCATTTTCCTTTTACCTGTATCTGCAGTATAAGGAAAATAGTATCTGTAAGCCAACGAGCTTAGTAAGAAACCATCTACCTCACAAAAACATGCAACGATGCAATCATGGATTTAAATCATGCTATTTGAAAACATGCACTGAAAAGCTAAACCATGGCATACTGAAATCTAATGGCATAACATATAAGCATGGCATATACACTGGAATCATGGCATAGCAAGTAATAACACTAAGCTAATCATAAGTTAAGCTAACTGGAACTAAAGCTGTAACTGAAACAAACTCCACTAGCATATCTGATTTTGAGTTTGAAACTAATACATAATAAGTGAAAATAATAAACATGCTGTAGGGCCCGGCAACCGTACTTTGCTGTGCGCGCATCCCTAACTAGACCCGGGTTTGCAAGTCCCGAATTTAGTAGGGTTAACTAGGTTATCTAAACCTAGGGACGACTGTGGGAGCCCAACCCAATGGATATCTAATCCAGTACAGTGCCAACTGAAAGTAAAATACTGAATAGCTAATCTGTTTTGCTGAAACTAGGTTATCTGAACCTAGGACTAGGTTATCTGAACCTAGAGGCGACTATGGGAGCCCACCCATTGGATATCTAATCCATATAAGCTGAAATAACTATTTTACTGGTTTAAATGCTTCTAATGCATTTATCTAAGCTGTTAAAATGCCTAAGTTGCATTTTAGCTGATCTAATCATTTTATCGAACACTTGGTGTGCCTAAACCCTCCTCTCCATTAGGGAATCGCTTCTAGGCACCCAACAGCGTCTATGATCCCCAACTGAAGGAGAATAGACGTATTCGGCCCATCTAAAAGCGCTAAACTAATCCCTAATTGGCGAAGAGAGCTAAATACACCCTAGGTATCGATAAAAATCTGCATACATCCTAACTAGAGCATAAAAACTCAAGCGGAAACTATTATACTGCAGGTGAGGGGTTTCTTACCTTCTAATCGTAATTTCTTACGATTCTATTCGCTAGAACTCCGGTGGAGATGATCCTCTCGACGATCCGATCACGTCTTCGCGTTCCTCTCGCGGAGAAGAACCTCTTTCGTGTTGGAGTCGTCGCCGGAAGATGAACCTAGGGACCTTGGGCTAGGGCGCCGAGAGAAGGAGGAGGAAAGAAGAGGCGGCGTGAGGTTTTGGGAGAGGAGAAAAAGTGGCGTGAGGTTTTGGTTGAGAGATTTCCAAACCAAAACTAAGTTAAAATAAACCAAACCCACTTGAACCTCCTATTTATATTAAGTGGTAATTTCCGCCCAAACCTAACATAAATATTATTGAATCCCTTTCCTTTCAGCACGGCCCTGCTGGGTTCACTGGTTTCTAACATTATCTAGAAACTGAGGTTCAATTCTTCTAAGGCTGGTTACTTTATGTCTATTTTGCTACTTCCGCTACTCGGAAAATTCCGGAAAAATATCTAAAAATTCCAGAAAAATCATAGAATAATTCTAAAATAAATTCGGGAATTTTTCGGGCTTTACACCGACAACTGTACTTGCTATGCGCGCATCCCTAACTAGACCCGAGATAGCTGGTCCCGAATCTAGTAGGGTTTACTATTGTAACGACCCGACCCATTTGGCGGCCCATTTGGCGACCGTCGGCCGTGCCGTTACTACTAGGTTATCTAAACCTAGGGACGACTATGGGAGCCCAACCCAAGGACAACTGAGAGTCCAGTACAGTACCACTGATAAAAGTAAAATACTTGTTATCTTTTAATACTTCTAATATATAATGTCTCGGCATTTTCTTTAGCACATTGTGTGCCAAAATCCCTAAAGTCTTGACTTTAGGATCTACTTAAGGCCTTGGCCTTTTTTTTCTTTTCTTTATCTTTCATATACTTGCTAATACTTCTAATAAAAGAATGCTTCTTTAAAAACTGAAATGTTTAAACAAAAATCTACATATAAGCTTAATCAAAATATGCATTCAAGCTTATTAAAAATATGCATTATAATCTTAATAAAATCTGCACTTGTAAGCTTAATAAAATTCTGCACACTAATGCTTAACAAAAATCTGTACTATAAGTTTAAATAAAAATATGCACTATAAGCTTAATTAAAAATCTGCACTATAAGCTTAATTAAAATCTGCACTATAAGCTTAATTAAAATCTGCACTATAAGCTTAATTAAAATCTGCACTATAAGCTTTCATAAAAATCTGCATTATAAGCTTAATTAAAATCTGCACTATAAGCCTACATAAAAATCTGCACTATAAGCTTAATTAAAATCTGCACTATAGGCTTAATTAAAAATCTGCACTACAAGCTTAATTAAAATCTGCACTATAAGCCTACATAAAAATCTGCACTATAAGCTTAATTAAAATCTGCACTATACGCTTAATTAAAAATCTACACTATAGCTTAATTAAAGTCTGCACTATAAGCGCTTCTCATGCTTCGAATTCAAGAAGAACAAAGGTCCGAAACTACTCCTACTGCAGGTGAGAAGCACTTACCCTGATTCTTGGACTCACAACCGAACAAAAAGGGCTTCTAGGACCTTGGTCGGCCACCGGAGATGATGCCCTAACTCCCTTTCGTTTTCGGCCCGAGCTCCGCCATCATACGCAGAAGAGAAGGAGAGAATGGTTTAAGTCACGGAAAAACAGAGCATCAACTTATCCCTTTTTATAACTTAATATTTCTGTTAACTCCTTAAATAAATTCGCTATATTTTCTAAACAGACAAATCCAACATCAACTTATCCCTTTTATAATCCAATATTCTGTTAATTATCTTAAATAAATTCGCTACTTTTTCTAAACAAACAAATCCAACATCAACTTATCCCTTTTATAATATTCTGTTAACTATCTTAAATAAATTCGCTACCTTTTCTAAACAGACAAATCCAAGATCAACTTATCCCTTTTATAATCCAATATTCTGTTAACTATCTTAAATAAATTCGCTACCTTTTCTAAACAGAAAAATCCGTTTGCCCACTTGGTCAGCTGGGTTTTGACCGAGTCAAAGGTCGTGGGTTCAATTCTCGGCTTGGACATTTTTTTGTCGAAACTTCATTCGTTTAGTAAAAATACCAAACGACCTCCAAAAATTACATAAAAATACTCTAAAAATTTCTAAAAATCCCTAGAATATTTCTATAGCATTTTTAAACATTTTTAAATTACCTTTAGGACTCTAATTGAGGAAATTTGGGTCGTTATAATTTCCCATATCTTATAAAAAGTTCGTCCTCGAACTTAGAATAATTCTATAGCATGTTCTCTACCTTGTACATGCATTAGTTAGCGTCCATAATCTAATGTACTAAGGAAAACCACATCAAAGGTATCTTAGGACCTCCTAACCTACATACAATGAACATAAGCATAAGCAGTGACATAAGCATGACAACATAAACGTAAGCATGGTAGATGAACTAAACATAATGATAGACTCGATCACAAGCATGTCCATATGCATAGGCAAGAACATAACATGAACATAACGTGGACCTAAACATAAACGTAAATATAAATATAACATGACTTGAACATACTTACATGCATACTTATAAACATACTATTGTGGTGGCCTAGTTGCACTTAGTAGTACCGTAACATAAGTTGTTGATCAGACAACTACCCTAGCGCTAGGTTGGTAGGGGTCCGAACTTAGGACCGGAGTTCCCCTTTATTCTGGCGCGCTCACCGGGCTTAGGTCCCCGGATCATACCACCATCCCAGAACATATCTTGTTTGATTCTGGTGCGCTCACTGGCTTAGGTCCCCAGATCATACAACCATCCCAGAACATATCTTGTTTGACTCTGGCGCGCTCACCGGGCTTAGGTCCCCGGATCATACCAACATCCCAGAACACATCTTGTTTGATTCTGGCGCGCTCACCGGGCTTAGGTCTCCGGATCATACCACCATCCCATAACACATCTTGTTATATAAAAGAAACTAAGCAGAATTCTTAACTTTATAAGCACTTCTAAACATCTCCCTATTCTGTACATATAATCTAATACTTCTAAGGATTTCTCTTTACTATAAAAATAAAGAAAAGCATACTAAAAATTAAATACTTTCTTACTTGAAGACGGCAAGGTTGGTGTTGATGTGTGATGTTGGAGAATAGGAACTGCTCTGATACCAATTGTAACACCCCACCCTCCTCACTACTGGACTGTGAGGGCAGAGCGCTACTGGACTACTAACTTTACTTAACTATCCTTTTTCACATGTTGATAGTAAGTCCTAAAACTCTCGGAGAACTCAAAACATACAATTAACTAGCAGCGAAAGACTAAATGACTCATCTAATATATTCTTAATAAATGACAATCTTAATAAATTCTTATGCTAAATCCCAAGGCTTCTATAGTCCAGGCATCACACATTCATCCGCACCTCCTTGTCGCCTTCCTTTGCTATAACTTTTCTTTTCTTGTATCTGCAGTAAGAGGAAATGCAACCTATAAGCAAAATGCTTAGTAAGCGCTATCTAACTCACAAAATCTCAATATGCATGTACATATACTGAAAACTAAAACTGAATGCTCAAAAGGGAAACTACTCATGCTCATCTACTAGTAAAAGAAACAAACATACTAAAATGCTAAACATGTAAAGCTACTCATGCTCTTCTAATAGCAAAGAACAGTAAGCTAATCTAAATAACATGCTAGCATAAAAGAAAACTCAACTTGTTGCTTTTAAAACAAAATGAAACTTATTTCATTTGTTCTAAACTTATTCTTTTATTTCACTTGTTTAAAAACTTCTTCTTTAATACTTTTATACTGATGTAAAACTTACTTTACTTGTTCAAAAACTTATACATATAATACTTCAAAATAATAATCAACTTTCTTCTTGGGCCCGGCAACTGTACTTGCTATGCGCGAATCCCTAACTAGACCCTAGATAGCTGGTCCCGAATCTAGTAGGGTTTACTATTGTAACGACCCGACCCATTTGGCGGCCCATTTGACGACCCTCGGGTTGTCGACCGTCGACCGTCGACCGTCAGTCGTGCCGTTACTACTAGGTTATCTAAACCTAGGGACGACTATGGGAACCCAACCCAAGGACAACTGAGAGTCCAGTACAGTGTCACTGATAAAAGTAAAATACTTGTTATCTTTTAATACTTCTAATATATAATGTCTCGGCATTTTCTTTAGTACCTTATGTGCCAAAATCCCTAAAGTCTTGACTTTAGGATATACTTAAGGTCTTGACCTTTTCTTTCTTTTCTTTATCTTTATACTTGTTAATACTTCTAATAAAAGAATGCTTCTTTAAAAACTGAAATGTTTAAACAAAAATCTGCATATAAGCTTAATCAAAATCTGCATTCAAGCTTATTAAAAATCTGCATTATAATCTTAATAAAATTTGCACTTGTAAGCTTAATAAAATTCTGCACACTAATGCTTAACAAAAATCTGCACTATAAGCTTAAATAAAAATCTGCACTATAAGCTTAATTAAAAATCTGCACTATAAGCTTAATTAAAATCTGCACTATAAGCTTAATTAAAATCTGCATTATAAGCTTAATTAAAATCTGCACTATAAGCTTTCATAAAAATCTGCATTATAAGCTTAATTAAAATATGCACTATAAGCCTACATAAAAATCTGCACTATAAGCTTAATTAAAATCTGCACTATAGGCTTAATTAAAAATTTACACTACAAGCTTAATTAAAATCTGCACTATAAGCCTACATAAAAATCTGCACTATAAGCTTAATTAAAATTTACACTATAGGCTTAATTAAAAATCTGCACTATAGCTTAATTAAAGTCTGCACTATAGGCTTAATTAAAAATCTGCACTATAAGCACTTCTCATGCTTTGAATTAAAGAAGAACAAAGGTCCGAAACTACTCCTACTGCAGGTGAGAAGCACTTACCTTGATTCTTGGACTCACAACCGAACAAAAAGGGCTTCTAGGACCTTGGCCGGCCGCCGGAGATGATGCCCTAACTCCCTTTCGTTTTCGGCCCGAGCTCCGCCATCGTACGCAGAAGAGAAGGAGAGAATGGTTTAAGTCACGGAAAAACAGAGCATCAACTTATCCCTTTTTATAACTTAATATTTCTGTTAACTCCTTAAATAAATTCACTATATTTTCTAAACAGATAAATCCAACATCAACTTATCCCTTTTATAATCCAATATTCTGTTAATTATCTTAAATAAATTCGCTACTTTTTCTAAACAAACAAATCCAACATCAACTTATCCCTTTTATAATATTCTGTTAACTATCTTAAATAAATTCGCTACCTTTTCTAAACAGACAAATCTAAGATCAACTTATCCCTTTTATAATCCAATATTCTGTTAACTATCTTAAATAAATTCACTACCTTTTCTAAACAGAAAACTCCATTTGCCCACTTAGTCAGCTGGGTTTTGACCGAGTCAAAGGTCGTGGATTCAATTCTCGGCTTGGATATTTTTTTGTCGAAACTTCCTTCGTTTAGTAAAAATACCAAACGACCTCCAAAAATTACATAAAAATACTCTAAAAATTTCTAAAAATCCCTAGAATATTTCTATAGCATTTTTAAATATTTTTAAATTACCTTTAGGACTCTAATTGAGGAAATTTGGGTCGTTATAGGGTTTAACCAAGTAGAGGGGTTAGATTATAATGAGACCTATGCCCCTGTAGCCAGACTTGAATCCATTACAATGCTGCTGGTCTACGCAGCACATAAGGGATTCAAGCTATATCAAATGGATGTAAAATCCATATTTTTGAACGGATTTATTAAAGAACAGGTGTATGTAGGTCAACCCCCAATATTTGAGGACTTAGAACATCCAAATCACGTCTTTAAACTAAAAAAGACCCTATATGGACTAAAACAAGCATCTAGGGCATGGTATGAACGTCTATCCAATTATCTAATATCTAAAGGGTTCAACCAAGGTCAAATAGACCCAACTCTGTTTGTAAGGGAACCTTAAATGTAGGACTATAGTACCCTAGGACTTACACCCTTGATCTAACCGGCTATTCTGACTCAGACTATGCCAGGTGCAAACTAGATAGAAAAAGCACAAGAGGTAGCTGTCAATTTCTAGGTCAGTGCCTAGTAGTTGGTCAAGCAAAAAGTAACATTGTGTTGCCCTATCTACCACTGAAGCTGAGTACATAGCCCTAGGAGAATGTGCATCTCAATTATTATGGATAATGCATACCCTAAAAGACTACAAATTAGAATATCAAAATACTAAAATTTCAATTGATAACATAAATTCAATCAATCTAACCAAAAACCCAATTCACTGCTCAGGACCAAACATATTGAAGTAAAACACCATTTTGTAAGGGATCACGTAGCCAAGGGTGATATTGTACTTAACTATGCTGAGTCCAAATCAAACCTGGCTGATATATTCACAAAGTCCTTACCTGAACTTGAGTTCAGTGCACTTAGAAGGCAAATAGGGATGTGCTTAGTAAAATAGGATTTATCTTTACTTGAAAATTTTGTCTTTAAATCAATTTGGTTTTAAAACTCTAGAAAAAATAATATTTTCGAAATCCCAATTTCTTAGATTTTCAAATTTTGGACTTAGCCTAGGCATTAACCCTAGAAATCATGTTCCCTTAGTTTTCAGCCAGAGCATCTCACAAGCACACTAGGCTTAACTTTTGTGTTTGAAACACTTAGAATGGGGTGAAATGCATAGGGTACAGTCTAGACTTCAGAATATTTATTTCTGTGCATCACAGTAAGTCTGGACAATAAATACCAAAATATATTAATCAAGTTAAGTTATTCAGTCTTAGTTAAATCTAACTGGAATTCTAAGCTTAACTTGACTAACCAAGTGAAAGTTGTTGATCTCTAGGTAATCAGCTAGTAACTAATGGTTAGACATGTGGCTAAGGAATTTAAGTATTTACCTTTCAGTTACTCATGCTTGGACTTTAGGAATATTTTTAGTTTGTTTTATTCTCCAATGTAAAAAATGGCCTTAGTTAAAATTTTACAAGTTTTTCAAGTTAAGCATTTTTCAAAATCATTTTAAAACTTAGTTAAATATTTTTCAAAAGCTTTTTCAAAATCATTTTTCAAAATTACTTAAGTATTTTTTTTCAAAAAGTTTAACGAAGTTTTTAAAGCTTCTCAAATTTAGCTAAGTATTTTAAATTTAACTAAATATTTTTCAACAAAGCTTTTCGAATTTAACAAAGTTTTTTCAAATTTAACTAAGTTTTTAAATGCTTTTCAAAATTAGCTAAGTTACTTTTCAAAGTCAAAATAATTTTATCTTAGCTAAAAAGTATTTCTCAAACTTAGTTTGTTTTTAAAGAAAAAGTTATGTTTTCCAAATTTATGACAAATTTTTTATTTCACTTAGCTAAAAGTTTTACAAGAAAATTAATTATCAAAGTATGTTTAATCCTCTATTTAAAAGTCTTTATGTTTCTTGAATTTTTTCATTCCCTCTTTAAATGCTAAGTGTTTATTTGAGGCTCTATTTTTCTGAAAGATAAGATAAAAATTATTTCTGAAAAGTTAAGGTTTCTCGAAACTAGCTAAGGTCATTTATCGCTTTTTCTTTTACTCTCTTGATAATTTTGATATATGACAAAGGGGGAGAGTTTAAGAAATTCAAAGAAAGTAAAAGAAAATTAAAGAAAGAAAAGAAAGTTTGAAATTTTTTTAAGATTTTAAAATTTAAGGGGAGTTTTTATTAAGGGGGAGTTTTTGTAAGCTTCTATTAAGAGGGAGCTTTATGCTTATCAAATTTATGCTTGTGCTAAATTTTTGCTTATGCTAGTAATGCATTATAACACTTCTTTATTATATCTTTCTGCTTAACTTTGAATTTCAGTTGTCATAATCAAAAAGAGGGAGATTGTTGGTGCGGGAAGCATCAGACGATCGAATCCAAGTTTTGATAATGGCAAAGGGATTCAAAGTTAAAATTATTTGTTATCTAACGAGCTTAAATGAGGTTTCAGGAAAGTCCTAACTATGGTTAGACAGGTGGAAAATCCTAAGGGGTGGCAATCATAGGTCCTAGGGGTTGGTAACCCTAGGTGGTGTAAAATCCTAAAAGGAGGGTAACCTTAGGTCCTAAGGGGAGGTAACCCTAGGTGGCGAAAAATCCTAGGGGGTGGTAACCCTAGGTTCTAGGTGTGGTAACCCTAGACGGAAAGTCCAGTCGATATGGAGGACTGGACTGGCAACAGGTATGCTCTCTTGAGTGGAGTAGGTGAGGACGCGTTCCCCGGAAGAGGGAACAGTAGGCATCGGTTCGACCTAGGGTCAATTCCCGTGCCCTAGATCGGACTTCTCCCTAGATCGAACAGTATGCATTGATTCTGCTCCGGTGGTGCTTCTGTGTTCAGTGCTCCGGCAACCTCTCCCTTTTGTAAGCCTTCCTTTCCATCTCCATTGCTGCTTTTCCACTGTTCTCTCCGCCTCCTCCGCTTCCAGTTTCCTGTGTTTTCTGGTCATTTTTCTTGTCAAACCTTCTGCCTTTTTGTTTCCCGGCCATGGAGAGCTCCTCACAGCCGTCCGACCCCTCTATCGGTCTATGGTACACTACCATGGAGACTCGGTTCGATGCGGGTGACGCCGCGCATCTGATAAACGTCTTTGACCTCCCGTCTGACCATGAAATAATCTTAGCCTCCCCATTCGACCGACCCAACGACCCGCCGATCAGCACAGTTTGTTTCTTCCGAGACCAATTCGTGGCCGGTCTTCGGTTTCCCATCCACCCCTTCATAATTGAGGTTTGCAACTACTTTCGTGTCTCGCTCGCCCAGCTCATCCCCAATTCTTTCCGCCTGCTGTGCGGCGTGGTGGTGTTGTTCCGAGTGCACAACATCCCACTAACCCCCTCGGGTCTTCCACTATTTTTACTACCCCAAACAGCCCGAGCTGGGCACTTACCTGTTCCAATCTCACATTGGTCTGGTCTTCTTCGACAAGATGCCCTCCTCCAACAAACACTGGAAGGAGTACCTCTTCTATTTGAGATCTCCTCGAGAGGCCAAGCTTCCAGACCAAATGGCAGGTCAGGCTTCCTACTCAACCTGATCTGAAGAAGTACAAGACTCAACCTGATTACCTCCACACTGCTAATATGTTGGTTGGGCTAAAGTTTGACATTCACAAGTTGTTGTCAGAGGGGGTGATGTACGCGTTCGGACTCAGTCTGATCCGAATGAAGCTCCCGGGCAGCCTAGGTATGAAATTTCTCAACCTTTTTCCTTTGAGTCTAACTAATTCTGTTCTTCTTTTGCAGTCGACATCATGATGCGTGCCCGGGCGGTTGGCATAATGAAGGCTAAGCAAGCCAAGATTAACCCAACTGCTACTAAGGAGATGGAGCGGCTTGGCTTGATCCCGGTCAGCTTGCAAGAGGGCACAGTTGGGGACACCGCAATTGTGGGTGACGGGACCGCCGAGCGAACGCCCAGCGCAGGAGGGGCGATCGGCCCAAGATCGGTCCAAGAAGTGCCACCCATCATCCCTGCTGAGGGTTCAGGGTCCTTGGGCAATGAAGTGCCGCTCTCCTGCAAGATACGCCGAATGGATGCGCCTTCCCGTTCCCCCACCTTGGCCTCAACATCAACATCAAGTTTACATTCGAGGTCAGCTCACTCGCATCTGGGAGGAAGCGAGGTCCCAAATGGCAGTGAAACCTCCTGGCGCGTTCGCTAACAGCCATTTGGAAATGTCCACCGGGGTTAGTATTCTCAACTTTATCAATTTATGTTTTACCTTCGATCGGCACTAACGCTTGCTTACAATTCTGGGTGGAGAACATCGCCATGTGCCAGCGATTGGCTCAGGTGGAGGACTAGCCGAAGAAGCTCAAAATTTCAGGAGGAGCTTCCTCCTTCCAGGGGCCATCAACTGCTCGCTTGCAGGCCGATCTGAAAAAGGCCCAACAACTCCTCGCAGAGGAGCAGCAAAAGTCGGCCAAACAGACCAGTAGGATGGGCCAGATCGAGGCACAATTGAAGACATATGATCATAAACTCGAGCTGGCTTCTAAAAGGAAGCAACGAGCCATCACTGACCTAGAGAAGAAAAACCAAAATGCTTGGCAGTTGGCTGAGAAGCTAAAGAAGATAGAGGACTTCCTGGTTGCTGAGCGGGAGAGCAGTTCGGCTAAGGAGGCTGAACTTCAAGGCCAAGTGAAGTGCCTTGAAGAGGAATTAGAGGCTTCCCGTGCTACCCTCAAGACTTATCAGGAGGCTGAGATAGGTCGATTCGCGGTCCTGAAGCAATAGTACCTTCACTTAGACCAATTTTTGGGGAAGGCGACCGATCAGATTGTCTGATCGTTTGAGCTGGCGATCGATGTGACGCTCAGCCAGCTGAAGGTGAACTGCCATGTCTCCGAAGCCCTGTCTGATAACGACGTGAATCACATCCAGCTCCTCGAGTCCATTCCCGACGAAGCCTTTGATTACATTGAGTGAGGGGCTTGTAGAGAGCATATATATATATTTTTGTAAGCTTTGAATGTACTCCTGCCGTTCGGCAGCGTTTATCCTACTGTCCATGAAATCCTTTTGTGCTCTTTCTTCATATGTCATCTGTCTGCTAAGTAATTGGTTGTATAGTTCTGATCGGCTATTACGACCGTACTTTTGTTATTGAATATTCACTAGGATCAGACCTCCGGGGTTTATAGTCGCCGCTCGACTCTGGGTTTTAACGTCTCCTCTAGACGATCTTCTAAGGCAGGAGTTTAAGGTCGCCGCTCGACCGTCGATGGAGACATGGGTTTAACGTCTCTACTCGATAATTTGGTGAAGACCGAGGTTTAAGATCGCCGCTCGACCGTCGGTAGAGACATGGGTTTAATGTCACCGCTCGACAATTTGGTGAAGATCGGGGTTTAAGGTCGCCGCTCGCCCGCTGATGGAGACATGAGTTTAACATCGCCGCTCGACGATTTGGTGAAGACCGGGGTTTAAGGTCATCGCTCGACCATCGATGGAGACATGGGTTTAATGTCGCCTCTCGACGATTTGGTGAAGACCGGGGTTTAAGGTCGCCGCTCGACCGCCGATGGAGACATGGGTTTAACGTCGCCGCTCGATGAGAATTTTGGTAACCTTTCATTTATCATTCAAATCCTGCACTCAAAGAAAATAGGCAAAATGGAGAGTACATCTCAATTACATCGCCGCACCTCTCATCTAGCTCGGTACGGCTAGAGGTAGTTTGCGCTCCAAGGGCATTCTAATCGCCACTCGTCTTCATCTTCTAGGTAGTAAGCGCCAAAGCAGAGTTTCTCCGCGACTTTGAACGGTCTGACCTACAGAGCTTCCAGTTTAGTGACGTCGCCGACCGGCTTCACTTTCTTCCACACGAGGTCGTCGACCTGGAATGACCTCGGGATCACTCGTCGATCGTAGTTCTCCCTTATCCTCTGCCTATAAGCCATCAGCCGAATGGCTGCTTTATCGCGTGTCTCATCCATAAAATCCAACTCCAGAAGTCTCCGCTCGGCGTTGTCTTCGCTGTAGTGCTTTATGCGATTGGATTCGACTCCAACCTCGACCGGGACGACCGCTTAGAATTCATTGAGAGCCGGTCGGCCCAGAATGACATTGTAGGATGAGGGGGCATCTACTACGATGAAGTTGGTGTCCCTTGTCCTCCGAAGTGGTTCCTCCCCGAGCGAGATGGCCATCTTGATCTGGCCGATCGGCAAGACTTCATTGCTAGTGAACCCGTATAGAGAGGTCGTCATTGGCAGCAGTTCACCTCGGTCAATTTGGAGCTGGTCGAACGCCTTCTTGAAAATGATGTTGACCGAGCTACCTGTGTCAACGAATATACGGTGAATAGTATAATTGGTGATTACCGCTCGAATAATGTGTGCGTCATCGTGCGGCACTTCAACTCCTTCGAGATCACGGGGGCCGAAGCTGATCTCGAGTCCGTTGGCCTGCTCCCGACTGTAGCCCACCGCATGGATTTCTAACCGCCGAGCGTGTGACTTCCTAGCTCGGTTGGAATCTTCGTCGGTCGGCCCGCCAGCTATGATATTGATCTCCCCTCGAGTAGCATTGCTCCTGTTCTCCTCTTCCCGAGCGGACGACCTATTTTGCTCACATCCGGCTCTCACCGGCTCTGTGATCCTCTGGTGAGACCACCTCAGGGATCACCTTGCCTCCTCTCGACATTAGCATGATGATACTCGCGTCGCTGGTCAGGAGAGGGGGACCGACAATGATAATTCCTAGGCGTTGGTTGGGCGACCGCGTTGAATCCTCAGTTGCTGCGGGTGTTGTACATTGTAGACTGGTGGAATGAGCAGAACAGAGGGGTCCATACCTTTCCCTTGGTCCTTAGTTTTTCGGCGTCAACATGTTAGACGGCATGCGACCTTGCTTCCTGGTGTGGACGCTCTCCTTCGGCTCATGGTCCTCTGGGCGGCTGATGGCTAGGCCTCGGCCGTCGTTCGGTCAGCACCGATGGTTCGGACGGAGCTTCCTTCCTTCTGGCTACCTGAGCTTCCTCTACATTGATGTACTCGTTGGCCTTCTTCAGCATATGGTCATAGTCGCGGGGCGGTTTCCTGACGAGCGATCGGAAGAAGTCCCCGTCCACGAGCCCTTGTGTGAATGCGTTCATCATGGCCTCAGACGAGACCGAGGGGATATCCATGGCCACCTAGTTGAAGCACTGGATGTAGGCTCAGAGAGTCTCTCTCGACCCTTGCTTCATGAAAAATAGACTGACGCTTATTTTCTGATAACGCCTGCTGCTTGCGAAGTGGTGGAGGAAAACCGTTCGGAAGTCTTTGAAGCTTCTGATCGACCCATCCGGCAACCTCCAAAACCATCGTTGTGCCGAGCCAGAGAGAGTGGTGAGGAACACTCGGTACTTGACTCCATCTGTATACTGAGGAAGAGTAGCGGTGTTATCAAACTTACCAAGGAGGTCGTCCGGGTCGGTCGACCTGTTATACTCTCCGATCGCCAAGGGAGCGTAGTGCCTCGGTAGTGGATCTTGCAAAATGGCTTCAGAGAATTGTCGATTAATTCGATCGGGAGAAAGACCAGCTCGAGGTGCTTTGCCCTTTCACGCGTCCCGCACGGGAGCTTCATCTGATGAGGATCCTTGGTCTTGATTTGCTTGCGCTATCTCAGCGGGCGTTTGAAACACTGTCCGATGAAACAGAATGGGCGCGGGAGGAGCTTCTCTAGGAGTGCCAGTCGGCATCTTGTTCTGTCCCCATATAGAGAGTTGCTCCGGTCGGTCTTCTTGCGTCGCTCGGCCTCTAGAGGCCGACGTTGCTTGTTGCGCCAGTCGATCAGCTAGTGCCTTTTGTTGCTGCTGCTCGACCATTTTTGCCGCCCATACTTGTATGAGCGCATCGAGTTCCTCTTGCATGAGAGTCACGGTGTGGAGGCGTCCAGCTTCTTCCATCTCCTCAGCTCGGATTCAGGTGCGTTCCCACAGACGATGCCAAATTTGATCCTGTCCGAGAGTGAGTAGATCGACGTTGGGAAGGTGGCGCTCACATTGACTGGGTGTCGACTGAAGATGGTGTGAACCTCCGATGAGCGAATCCTGCAACCACAAGTAGTTAAAGCCGAACAAGGGAGGGGTTCCCCAGCGATGACCCTCTGACGCTCAAGTCAGACAATGGCGAATGAATGAAGAATGAAGTAGAGAAGAAGCAGCAGCAGCGTAACTGTAGCTATAGTAGTGAAAGCATACCTCTGATGAAGCTTTGGGGCTTCTTATATAGAGCTCCTAGTGTTGGTTAGTCCTAGGAAAACGTACCGATTCCACTGTACAAAAGTTTTTGTACAAGTGTCGAACCTTTCCTTAAAAACCTATTGTATTCTTTAGAAGTTAAATTAGGAATCGCACACGGAACCTAACATCATTGATTCCAAATTTAACTTATCTATTCTTAATGGTTTAGATTTTAATCGCAAGCGGAACTTAACACTATTGATTCAAAAACACCTATGTTATTAATTCCATTAAATATTAATTTCCAAAATTGGCTTCCAGGACTGCATAGCGAGGCACATGGCCTTCTTGGATATGGGAGCAACCACCACCGCCTAGATAAAGCCTTTTAAGGAAAGCTAATATTTAATTTCCTTAAATAACTCTAGATTAACCAAAAAGAATAATCGAATCACAAATTCGAAAAAGAAGAAAACACAAACTCGAAAAACTAATTCAAAAAACTAGATCTATTGCCTCTTGTGTTTGGAATTCATACAAAAGAAATACAACTAGTATGATGCGGAAATTAATTACTAATTATACTTTCCTTTGTAAACTTTAATGACCTCTTGATCTTTTACCGTATTCCTCATCTAAACTCGGACGTTGTGTGGGCAATGATCTTCTGAGATGAGAACCACCCAAGCCCTTCTTCTTCCTTCCTAGTTTCGGCCACCAAAAGCTCCTCCAAGGATGAAGAGGTTCGGCCACCAAAAGCTCCTCCAAGGATGAAGAGGTTTGGCTACCACCAAACTCCAAGAGATGCTAGAAATATCGCCTCCTTTTCTCTCCTTCTCCAAGCAAGATCCGGCCACCACAAGGACTCCAAGGATGAGATGAGGTCCGACCACAAGATGGAGAGAAGAGAAAAGAGAAGGAGATGATGGCCGACCACACCAAGAAAGAGAGGGGAGGAAATTGAATAGAGGTTATTCACATGAAGGCACCTCTACCCTCTCTTTTATATCCTTGGCCATGACAAATAAGGAAATTTTTCGCCAAAATTAAAACTCCTTATTTCCTTATCAATGATTTATTTAAGGAATTTTTAATTAAAATCTCCTTACCATCTCTCTATGGCCGGCCACATCAACACAAGCAAATAAGGAAATTTTTCGCTAGAAAAATTAAAGCTTCCTAATTTGCTTCCGAAAAAATTTAAAATAAAATTTCTCCTTTTAATCCCTTCATGGTAGTTTATAAAAGAAAACTTTTATAATTTTATATTTTCTTTTAAAAATGTGGATGATTTACAAATAAGGAAAGTTTTCGCCAAAATTAAAATTATCCTTTTAATCTACAAATAAGGAAAGAGATTAATCTCTTCTCTTAATCTTTTGTAGAAAGCTATAAAAGAAAATTTTTAATTTTTAAACTCTCTTTTAAATCATGACTTCCACATAAAAAAAATTTTAAAAATAAAATCCTTTTAAATTTAATAGGGCCGACCACCTAAGCTTGGGCTCCAAGCAATTAGCCGGCCGCCTTAAAGGCTCAACCTTTAGGCTTGGCCGACCCTAAGCTTGAGCTTCAAGCTTGGCTTGGCCGACCCTTATAGGTTGGGTAAAAAGGTGGGTATAGGTGGGTATAATTCTCTATATACGATAGGGACCGAGAGGAGGAATTGGTTTTGGTCTCCCGATTACATTAAGCATCTCGTGTTCGCCCCGAACACATAACTTAATTTCATCAATAATAATTCATTCCACTAAAGAACTATTATTGAACTATCACACCAATCCCAAATTACATTTTGGGCTCCTTCTTATTATGAGTGTGTTAGTCTCCCTGTGTTTAAGATGTCGAATGCCCACTAATTAAATGAGTTACTGACAACTCACTTAATTAATATCTTAATCCGATAGTAGTACCACTCAACTTTATCGTCATGTCGGACTAAGTCCACCTGCAGGATTTAACATGACAATCCTTATGAGCTCCGCTTAGGGACATTCTCAACCTAGATAACTAGGACACAGTTTCCCTCTATAATCAACAACACACACTATAAGTAATATCATTTCCCAACTTATCAGGCCTATTGATTTATCGAGCTAAATCTCACCCTTTGATAAGTCAAAGAAATAAATACTAAATATATATGCTTGTTATTATATTAGGATTAAGAGCACACACTTCCATAATAACTAAAGTCTAGTTCTTTTATCAAGTCAGTATAAAAAGAACTTATCTTAAATGGTCCTACTCAATACACTAGAGTGTACTAGTGTAATTTATTAGTCAAGATAAACTAATACCTAATTACACTATGACTATTTCAATGGTTTGTTCCTTTCCATCTTAGTTGTGAGCAACTGTTTATAATTCATAAAGAGCCGATAACATGATCTTCTGTGTGTGACACCACACATCATGTTATCTACTATATAAAATAATTGAACAATTACATTTAACAAATAAATATAAATATTGACCAATGTGATTATTTTATTTCTAAATAAATGTTTATACAAAAGCTAGGCTTTTAGTATACACTCTAACAATCTCCCACTTATACTAAAAGACTATGTTGCCATATATCCTGCCATATATCTGATTCCCAAACCTTCACCATGCCCATCAAAAGCTCTTGCCTTAAGGGCCTTAGTGAAAGGATTTTCCAGGTTATCACTTGATGTAATCTAGGCGGCAACAACTTCTCCTCGTTATACGATTTCTCATATTGGGTGGTACTTGCGCTCTATTGTGTTTACTTGACTTATGATTTCTTCGAGTTTGCTACTGCACCACTATTATTACAATAAATTGTAATAATTTTGGGCAAACCAGAAATCATGTCCAAGTCCATCATGAAGTTTCTGAGCCATATAACTTCTGTGGCTGCCTCAGAGATTGCCACATACTCAGCTTCTATGGTGGAGTCCGAAAAACACATATGCTTAACACTCCTCCACAATTATGGCTTTACTTCCTAAAGTAAACACAAAACCCCGAGATCGACTTTCTATTGTCCCTATCTGATTGGAAGTCAAAAATCCATGTAACCCATAGGGATCAAATTATCTGCCTTGTAAACTAGCATATAATCTCTAGTGCCACTAAGGTACTTTTAATATATGCTTTACTGCAGCCTAGTGTCCCGTTCCTGAGTTACTTCGATATCTGCTAACTATGCTTTGGGCAAAACAGATATCCGGTCTCATGCAGAACATAGCATACATTAGGCTTCCGACTACCGAAGTATAAGGAACTACCTTCATGACCTCTATCTCATTTGATGTCTTCAGAGACATCTCTTTAGATAAGGCTACTCCATGCCTAAAAGATAGAAAACCTTTCTTGGAGTCTTGCATGCTAAATCGAGTAATGTGTGCTCATTCTTTTGAGTCTTTCTTAGATCGTATCTATATATGAAGTTTGAGATTGACACAATATTCTTTTCTTGCGATCCCTTATAACTTTGATCCCAAGAATGTGTGCTCATTCTCCTAAGTCCTTTATATCGGATTGCTTGGACAACCATACCCCTACTTCTGACAACACTTTGATATTTTTTCCAACTACCAAAAATGTTATTTACGTATAGTACAAGAAATACCACCACGCTTCCATCACACTTCTTATATACACAAGACTCATCCGGACACTGAATAAATCCAAAGGATTGGATTACTTCATTAAACTAGTTGTTCCAAGACCTCATCAGTCCATAGACTGATTGAGCTTACACACAAGATGCTTCTTTGTCCTTTGCAATGAACCCTTCTGGTTGCTTTATATGGATGTTTTCTTCAAGACTTCCGTTAAGGAAAACTATCTTGATATCCACTTGCCAAATCTCATAATCCATATGAGCAACAATAGATAAAGGAATCCGGATAGACTTTAAGCATGGCTACTAGTAAAAGGTTTCCCTTTTTCAACAAGCCTTGCTTTGAAAGTATACACCTTCCTGTCTGTCCTTCCTTTTCTATTGTAGACCTAATGGCTTTTACACCATTTGGTGGTTCTACAAGCTCCCAGACTTTGTTAGAATACATATATTCTAATTTTGTATTCATTTCTCTTTGCAAAGATGTCGTATCTTTATCTTGGAGTGCTTCTTCATATGTCTGGGAATCAGGTTCATGTCCACCAGGGATCAAGTCCAAAGACTCTCCCAAAACATGAATCTTTTAGGTTGCATAACAACCCTCCCACTACGACGAGACACTTTTTGTAATTATGTATCATTTGTGTTACGTGTTGCAATTTTCTTGTGATATCACATCTTATACAATTAGTACAAGATTAGACGTGTCATTTCTTTAAGAACAATTTTACTTATGGGCTCGTGGTTCATTGTATAGTCCTTTTCTGAAATCGGGCATTGGTGCTAACAATGACCTTCCGATTTTGAGGACTATAAATCTCCTTTCATTTCTCTAGGATAACTCACAAACAAGTGAACTCCTGCCCAACTAATCAGTGTCTCTCATGTGCTAGACCACCCAAATCCAAATATGCTTCAGAATAGGCTTACGCCCATTCTGCAATTCTATGGGAGTAGAGAGTTTTGACTTAGAAGTTACTATGTTCACTTCCGTTTCTAGTGTATATCCTTAAAACGAATTTGGTAATTTTTTGAATAACTCATCATCGATCTAATTATTCCATAAGAGCCTCATACCTTCTTTCCACTACACCATTCTGTTGGGGTGTACTAGGTGCAGTTAGTTGGGATTGAATCCCTTCTGATAAGTCACTTCTAAATTCTCCCAAGAGGTTCTCGCCACTACGATATTACCATAGTGACTTGATACTTTTACTTTGACGTTTCTCCGCATCAGCCTTGTACTCTTTGAACTAATCAAAGCACTTAGTCTTGAGGTGCATCAAGTAAATATATCTATATCTCAAATAGTTGTCTATAAAATAGATAAAATATTCGAACCTACCTCTTGTCTGGATAGTCATAGGACCACACAAATCAGAATGAACCAATTCCAACACATCCTCGGCTCTATACCCCTTAGACTTTAAAAGCTTCTTGGTTATTTTTCCTTCCAAGTAAGACCCGCAGGATTGGAAAGATTTCCACTACCAATGAACCTAAGAGTTCATTGGTTTTTATCCTTTGAATCCTACTCAAGTTAATATAACCTAGCCTTAGACTACCAAGGATGTGATTGGTTCATTTCCAAAGGTTCCTTTCTCTTATTAAAGTTAGAAGATGTGTTACTAATTTCCATTTATTGCATTGTGGGAGTTATTCTCAACCAACGTACCAGAACAGATATCTTTCCTATTTTCTTGATAACAAGTTTGTTATCAAAATAGATAGAATATCTATTCTTCGATAGTTTAGAAACCGAAATCAAATTCTTTCTAAACTTGGTACGTAAAGATAATTTCTTAAAATCCATATCTTATACTTATCAGAGGATAAGCATCTCCCACTGCAACAGCTACCACTTTTACAATAGTGCCCATGTAGACGGTGGCTTCCCCTTCATATAGTTATCGGGTTTCCTGGAACCTCTACAATGAATTACAGACATGATTAGTGGCTCCCGTATCTACACACCAGGTACCGGTAGATAACACCAATAATCATGTATTAACTAATGAATGAAATACACCTATATTGTGCTTAGTTCTAAGAGGACAATCTACCTTAATGTCCAAGTCATATTTCTAATCAATACAATTGGGACTACTAAGTCTATTCTATAGTATAACAACTAGGGGATTGATAGACATTTTAAATCCTAAGAATCACAAAAAATTTGGTCAAGACCAACACCTTAAAATATCCAAGAATTTTGTATGCCACGATAGAGTGGACGTATACAAAATCAAAGAGGAGATTTTATCCATTAATTTTATTATCTCGTCATCCTAACTTTATGACGAATAAAATTAATAGTTGGTCTATCAAATATTTGGTCAAAAACTTTGAATTTGAAATAATATTGATTCCTCAAAACAATATCATTTAAATTCACCAACACCTCAAACACCGTGAATTTTGCATGCCAAGATAGTGTGGACGTATACAAATTCAAACATTTGTTAGAGGAGGGTTTTACCCATTAATTATCTTGTCAATAAGTCTTTATGACAAATAAAATTACCTCAAACACCGTGAAGTTTGTATGCCACGATAGTGTGGACGTATACAAAATCAAACATTTGTTAGAGGGGTTTTAATTTTATTATCTTGTCAACCTATCTTTATGACAAATTAATAGTTGGTTTTCTTCGGTCACACAAATAATAGCAGTGACTCCGATGGGGAGGATTCTATTAGACATGCCTAAGTGTATACCATTACTTGACACTAAGTCCATTAATAAGATTGTGCCCCTTCCGATGGGGAAGATCACACACTCTTAATTAATTTCCTATAGTCATCCAAAATGGAAGTTTGATCTAGTGATCCGTAAACAAACTCATCCGATATGGAGGAAGGCACTCAGAGCCAACGCCCAAGTTTGTTTGCATCACTTACAAACCAGTAATGGAGACCGTGGAATTTATTAAAATATATCCCTCTCCCACTTAGTTATTTAAAGTGAGGAATTTTAAAATATCCTAGCATACATCACATGCATACACACACATCACAGTAAATAAAAGCAATAAATATGGAAATTTATTTTCCAACTATTATGGCCTTTTCCCATCACTGTCTTCCGTGTGCTCCAACCCTAGCTGCTGCCATCTTTAGCCACCACCATCGGGTTGAGTCGTCGCATCCATCTTGCTTCTTATTCCGCTGCGCCTCTGGTGCTCCAAAAGTACCACACCTCATAAGAATCCGATCCGCGACAAAAATAGAATTTTACATATATCGATCCTATATTCCACGAGGGAATGTACATGTAATCTAGATCGAAAATAAAATTCTAAAATCCTAGGGCTAATATAGCTCCTGCTGTATTAGTTACATACAATCATGCACACACAAAATAATGCCCTTGACATGTCCAAGGGTCCAATCACACACAACATCTATAAGCCATAATAGTTAGAGCCTGCAACCACAAAGTTAGCACATCCTACTATTATCTTGCCTAAATTATGTATGAAATGTGCATAACCTAATCTGAAAACCAAACACACAGAGGCAAACCCTATCTCTGATACCAATTGTTGGTTAGTCCAAAGAAAACGTACCGGTTCCACTATACAAAAATTTTTGTACAAGTGTCAAACCTTTCCTTAAATAACCTATTGTGTTCTTTAGAAGTTAAATTAGGAATCGCAGACGGAACTTAACATCATTGATTCCAAATTTAACTTATCTATTCTCAATGGTTTAGATTTTAATCGCAAGCGAAACTTAACGCTATTGATTCAAATCCACCTATGTTATTAATTCAATTAAATATTAATTTCCAAAATTGTCTTCCAGGACTGCATGGCAAGGCACATGACCTTCTTGGATATGGGAGCAACCACCACCGCCTAGACAAAACCTTTTAAGGAAAGCTAATATTTAATTTCCTTAAATAACTCTAGGTTAACCAAAAAAAATAATCGAATCACAAATTCGAAAAAGAAGAAAACACAAACTCGAAAAACTAATTCGAAAAACTAGATCTAATGCCTCTTGTGTTTAGAATTCATACAAAATAAATACAACTAGTATGATGCGGAAATTAATTACTAATTATACCTTCCTTTGTAAACTTTAATGACCTCTTGATCTTCTACCGTATTCCTCTTCTAACCTTGGATGTTGTGTGGGCAACGATCTTCCGAGATGAGAACCACCCAAGCCCTTCTTCTTCCTTCCTAGTTTCGGCCACCAAAAGCTCCTCCAAGGATGAAGAGGTTCGGCCACCAAAAGCTCCTCCAAGGATGAAGAGATTCGGCTACCACCAAGCTCCAAGAGATGCTAGAAATATCGCCTCCTTTTCTCTCCTTCTTCTCCAAGCAAGATCCGGCCACCACAAGGACTCCAAGGATGAGATGAGGTTCAGCCACAAGATGGAGAGAAGAGAAAAGAGAAGGAGATGATGGCCGGCCACACCAAGAACGAGAGGGGAGGAAATAGAATAGAGGTTATTCACATGAAGGCACCCTACCCTCTCTTTTATATCCTTGGTCATGACAAATAAGGAAATTTTTCGCTAAAATTAAAACTCCGTATTTCCTTGTCAATGGTTTATTTAAGGAATTTTTAATTAAAATCTCCTTACCATCTCTCTATGGTCGGCCACATCAACACAAACAAATAAGGAAATTTTTCGCTAGAAAAATTAAAGCTTCCTAATTTGCTTCCGGAAAAATTTAAAATAAAATTTCTCCTTTTAATCCCTTCATGGTAGTTTATAAAAGGAAACTTTTATAATTTAAAATTTTATTTTAAACATGTGGATGATTTACAAATAAGGAAAGTTTTCGCCAAAATTAAAACCATCCTTTTAATCTACAAATAAGGAAAGAGATTAATCTCTTCTCTTAATCTTTTGTAGAAAGCTATAAAAGGAAATTTTTAATTTTTAAACTCTCTTTTAAATCATGGCTTCCACATAAGAAACATTTTAAAAAATAAAATCCTTTTAAATTTAATAGGGTCGGCCACCTAAGCTTGGGCTCCAAGCAATTGGCCGGCCACCTTAAAGGCTCAACCTTTAGGCTTGGTCGGCCCTAAGCTTGAGCTTCAAGCTTGGCTTGGCCGGCCCCTATAGGTTGGGTAAGAAGGTGGGTATAGGTGGGTATAATTCTCTATATACAAGAGGCTACGATAGGGACCGAGAGGAGGAATTGGTTTTGGTCTCCCGATGAAATTAAGCATCCCGTGTTCGCCCCGAACACATAACTTAATTTCATCAATAATAATTCATTCCACTAAAGAACTATTATTGAACTACCGCACCAATCCCAAATTACATTTTGGGTTCCTTCTAATTATGAGTGTGTTAGTCTCCCTGTGTTTAAGATGTCGAATGTCCACTAATTAAATGAGTTACTGATAACTCACTTAATTAATATCTTAATCCGAGAGTAGTACCACTCAACCTTATCGTCATGTCGGACTAAGTCCACCTGCAGGGTTTAACATGACAATCCTTTTGAGCTCCTCTTGGGGACATTCTCAACCTAGATAACTAGGACACAATTTACCTCTATAATCAACAACACACACTATAAGTAATATCATTTCCCAACTTATCGGGCCTATTGATTTATCAAGCTAAATCTCACACTTTGATAAGTCAAAGAAATAAATACTAAATATATGTGCTTGTTATTATATTAGGATTAAGAGCATACACTTCCATAATAACTAAGGTCTAGTTCTTTTATCAAGTCAGTATAAAAAGAACTTACCTTAAATGATCCTACTCAATACACTTAGAGTGTACTAGTGTAATTTATTAGTCAAGATAAACTAATACCTAATTACACTACGACTATTTCAATGGTTTGTTTCTTTCCATCTTAGTCGTGAGCAACTGTTTATAATTCATAAAGAACCGACAACATGATCTTCTGTGTGTTACACCACACACTATGTTATCTACTATATAAATTAATTGAACAATTACATTTAACAAATAAATATAAATATTGACCAATGTGATTATTTTATTTCTAAATAAATGTTTATACAAAAGCTAGGCTTTTAGTATACACTCTAACACCTAGGAGGCGCGTGCACGCTTTCTGAAGCTTGCACGTTTTTCAAAGCATACCTAGAAAGGACGTATCAGAAAAGTATACCTGACGTCATACTTTAACAACCCGAGCATATACCTGACACGACAGTGGAAGCTTCCACCGTACGATTCTCTATCTGACCATGTCGTCGACCATGGCATTTGCCGATGACACCAATCCCTATGAAGATATTGTCAACTAGTCCTTTGTATGTTATTGGGCCGAGCGAGAGAGCCGCTCGGCCAGTCTACCGTCCGGGCGATGCGACGGCCGGGCCGAGCGCCTGCTCGTCCGATGAGCTACTGCCGGCTACACCCAGTCGGGCGAGGGAGTCCTGCCTGTCGGGTCAGGGCTGCATTCACTGTTTGGTCGAGCGGGATGGCCGCTCGGCCTTCGCGCCTCCCTGGTTGAGCTTCATGTGTTGGTTAGTCCTAGGAAAACGTACCGGTTCCACTGTACAAAAACTTTTGTACAAGTGTTGAACCTTTCCTTAAATAACCTATTGTGTTCTTTAGAAATTAAATTAGGAATCGCAGACAGAACTTAACATCATTGATTCCAAATTTAACTTATTTGTTCTTAATGCTTTAGATTTGAATCACAAGCGGAACTTAACACTATTGATTCAAATCCACCTATGTTATTAATTTCATTAAATATTAATTTCCAAAATTGGCTTCCAGGACTGCATGGTGAGGCACATGACCTTCTTGGATATGGGAGCAACCACCACCGCCTAGACAAAGCCTTTTAAGGAAAGTTAATATTTAATTTCCTTAAATAACTCTAGGTTAACCAAAAAGAACAATTGAATCACAAATTCGAAAAACAAAACAAAAGAAACACATCTTCGAAACAAATCCGAAAATCTAGAATCTAATGCCTCTTGTGTTTGGAATTCATACAAAAGAAATACAACTAGTATGATGCGGAAATTAATTACTAATTATACTTTCCTTTTGTATGCAACGAGCTCTTGATCTTCTACCGTATTCCTCTTCTTATCCCGAACGTTGTGTGGGCAACGATCTACCGAGATGAGAATCCACCTAAGCCACCTTCTTCTCCAAGCATGATTCGGCCACCACAAATATTCCATGAATAGATGTGGTTCGGCCACCACCACCAAGCTCCAAGGGATGCTTCCTTTCTCTCCTTCTTCTCCATGCTAAAATACGGCCATCTTCAAACTCCATGAGATTACAAGGTTCGGCCAATGAAGAAGAAAGAAAAGGAAGAAGGAAAAATAATAGGGTCGGCCACCATCAAGGAAGAAAAGAGAGGAAGAAAAATAATAGAGTCGTTCGTCATGAAGGCACCTCTACCTCTTCTTTTATATTCCTTGGTCTTGGCAAATAAGGAAATTTAATTAAAAACTTCCTTAATTCTTTTGCCATGAAAAGGAAAATTTTATTTAATTAAAAACAATTTTCCTTTTCATTATTACATGGTCGACCACTTATTTCCCCAAAACAAGGAGAGTTTTAATTAAAACAAAAATTAAAACTTCTTAATTTGTTTTCAGAAATTTATAAAAAATTTCTCCAATAATTTTTTGTTGGTTGCTACTCGGAAAACCTAATGGTTCCACTGTACAAAAATTTTGTACAAAGGTCTGAACCTTTTCCTAGCTACCATGTGTTCTTTTAAATTAAACTTGGATCGCCTGCAGAACTTAACACATTTGATCCAAAGTTTAATCTATTTGTTCTTTTAGGTTTAGACTCGAATCTCCTGCGGAACTTAACACGTTCGATCCAAATCACCTAGGTTATTAATTTCATTAAATATTAATTTCCAAAATTGGCTTCCAGTACTGACGTGGCGAGGCACATGACCTTCTTGGATATGGGAACAACCACCACCGACTAGACAAAGTCTTTTAAGGAAAGTTAATATTTAATTTCCTTAAATAACTTTAAGTCAACCGAAAAGAACAATCAAATCACAAGGAAAAGAAAAAAAAAACAAAAGAACACAACCTCGAAAATAAATTCGAAATACTAGAATCGCATGCCTCTTATATTTGGTATTATTTCCAAAAATAACTAGTATGATGCGGAAAGGAAAAATACTAGTTATACCTTTTAGAAAGACCTCTTGATCTTCTACCGTATTCCTCTTCTAACCTCGGGCATTGTGTGAGCAACGATCTTCCGAGATGAGAACCACCAAGCACCTTCTTCTTCCTTACAAGTTTCAGCCATCAAAACTTCTCCTAGGATGAAGAGGTTCGGCCACCACCACCATGCTCCAAGGGATGCTAGAAACAAAACTTTCTTTCTCTCCTTCTTCTTCTTCTTCTCTAAACTTGATCCGGCCACCATATGAATCTCCACAAGAAGGATGAGGTTCGGCCATCAAAGAGAAGAGAGGAGGAGAGGATGGTCGGCCACACCAAGGAAGAAAAAGAGGGAGAAAATAGAATAGAGTTCTTCACCATGAAGACTTCTCTACCCCCTCTTTTATAATCCTTGGTCTTGGCAAATAAGGAAAATTTAATAAAAACTTCCTTAATTCTTTTTCCATTGAAAAGGAAATTTTATTTAATTAAAAATAATTTTTATTTTCAATTTACAATGGCCGGCCACACCATAAAATTTCCAAGCAAATAAAATTTTAAACACAAATTAAAACATCCTTATTTGCTTCCGGAAATTTATAAAAAATTTCTCCAATAATTTTTCCCTTCATGATTGGTTAATAAAAAGGAAATTTTATAAATTAAAATCTTTCTTTTAACATGTGGATAAAAAGAAAGTTATCTCTAAAAATTAAAATCTCTTTTAATCTATAAATAAGGAAAGATATTAAATCTTTTCTTAATCTTTTGTAGAAACTAATAAAAGAGAATTTTTTTAATTTTTAAACTTTCTTTTAAATAATAAACATGATTAATAGGAAAGTTTTTACCAAAATTAAAATCAACCTTTTAATCTACAAATAAGGAAAGAGATTTAATTCTTCTCTTAATCTTTTGTAGAATCTTATAAAAGGAAAGATTTAAATTTTTAAACTCTCTTTTAAATCATGTTATCCACATAAGAAAAATTTTAAAAATAAAAATCCTTTTATTTAAATTTGGGCCGGCCACACCAAGCTTGAACCCAAGCTAGGGCCGGCCACCTTGAAGCACCCATGAACCAAACTTTGGCCGGCCCTAGCTTGGTCTCCAAGCTAGCTTGGCCGGCCCCTATGGGATGGGTAAGAAGGTGGATATAGGTGGGTATAGTACTCTATAATTAAGAGGATACGATAGGGACCGAGAGGAGGAATTGGTTTTGGTCTCCCGATAAAATTAAGCATCTCGTGTTCGCCCCGAACACACAACTTAATTTTATCAATAATAATTCATTCCACTAGAGAACTATTATTGAACTACCGCACCAATCCCAAATTACATTTTGAGCTCCTTCTTATTATGAGTGTGTTAGTCTCCCTGTGTTTAAGATGTCGAATGCCCACTAATTAAGTAAGTTACTGACAACTCACTTAATTAATATCTAGCTCTAAGAGTAGTACCACTCAACTTCATAGTCATGTCGGACTAAGTCCACCTGCAGGGTTTAACATGACAATCCTTATGAGCTCCTCTTGGGGACATTCTCAACCTAGATCACTAGGACACAGTTTCCTTCTATAATCAACAACACACACTATAAGTGATATCATTTCCCAACTTATCGGGCTTATTGATTTATCGAACTAAATCTCACCCATTGATAAATTAAAGAAATAAATATCAAATATATGTGCTTGTTATTATATTAGGATTAAGAGCACACACTTCCATAATAACTGAGGTCTTTGTTCCTTTATAAAGTCAGTATAAAAGAAATGACCTCAAATGGTCCTACTCAATACACTCTAAGTGTACTAGTGTAATTATATAGTTAAGATAAACTAATACCTAATTACACTATGACCTTCCAATGGTCTGTTCCTTTCCATCTTGGTCATGAGCTACTATTTATAATTTATAAGGAACCGATAACATGATCTTCTGTGTGTGACAACACTCCATGTTATCTACAATATAAATTAATTGAACAATTACATTTATCATAAATGTAGACATTTGACCAATGTGATTCTTATTTCTAGATAAATGTTTATACCAAAAGCTAGGCTTTTAGTATACATCCTAACATTTTTCCCTTCATGGTGGGTTATAAAAAGGAAATTTTATAAATTAAAATCTTTCTTTTAAACATGTGGATAATTTTCAAAAAGGAAAGTTATCTCTAAAAATTAAAATCTCTTTTCAATCTACAAATAAGGAAAGATATCAAATCTTTTCTTAATCTTTTGTAGAAACTAATAAAAGAGAATATTTAATTTTTAAAACTCTCTTTTAAATTATGATCATGGTTAAAAAGGAAAGTTTTCTCAAAATTAAAATCTCCTTTCAATCTACAAATAAGGAAAGATTTCAAATCTTTTCTTAATCTTTTGTAGAAAGCTATAAAAGGAAAGATTTAAATTTTAAACTCTCTTTTAAAACCATGATATCCACATAAGAAATAATTTTAATAAAAATCCTTTTTAATATTCTAGTGGTCGGCCATCTAAGCTTGGGACCCAAGCTTTGGCCATCCACCAACTTGACTTATCCACTTGGTCTTGGCCGGCCCTAGCTTGGGTTCCAAGCTAGCTTGGTCGGCCCCATTAGGATAGGTAAGAAGGTGGGTATGTGGTGGGTATAAATCTCTATATACAAGAGGCTACGATAGGGACCGAGAGGAGGAATTGGTTTTGGTCTCCTGATGAAATTAAGCTTCCCATGTTCACCCCGAACACACAACTTAATTTCATCAATAATAATTCATACCACTAAAGAATTATTATTGAACTACCGCACCAATCCCAAATTACATTTTGGGCTCCTTCTTATTATGAGTGTGCTAGTCTCCCTATGTTTAAGATATCGAATGTCCACTAATTAAGTGAGTTACTGACAACTCATTTAATTAATATCTTAGTCCAAGAGTAGTTCCACTCAACCTTATCGTCATGTCGGACTAAGTCCACCTGCAGGGTTTAACATGACAATCCTTATGAGCTTCTCTTTGGGACATTATCAACCTAAATCATTAGGACACAGTTTCCTTCTATAATCAACAACATACACTATAAGTGATATCATTTCCCAACTTATCGAGCTTATTGATTTATCGAACTAAATCTCACCCATTGATAAATTAAAAAATAAATATTAAATATATGTGCTTGTTACTATATTAGGATTAAGAGCACACACTTCCATAATAACTAAGGTCTAGTTCTTTTTTCAAGTCAGTATAAAAAGAACTTACCTAAAATGGTCCTACTCAATACACTTAGAGTGTATTAGTGTAATTTATTAGTCAAGATAAGCTAATACCTAATTACACTACGACTATTTCAATGGTTTGTTCCTTTCCATCTTAGTCGTGAGCAACTGTTTATAATTTATAAAGAACTGATAACATGATCTTCTGTGTGTGACACCACATACCATGTTATCTACAATATAAATTAATTGAACAACTACATTTATCATAAATGTAGACATTTGACCATGTGATTCTTATTTCTAGATAAATGTTTATACCAAAAGTTAGGCTTTTAGTATACATCCTAACATCATGAGCGTCGGAAGCTCGGTATTTGACCGAGCTGTTGAAGCGTCGGACCGGCTACTCTTCCTGCTGATCGAGAAGGTAGGTAGTTCTCCCGCTCGGACGTCGGCCTTGGATGTTGACCACTTTGACCTCCTGTCGGTCAGACCCTACCTTACCACCAGATCAAGAATGAAAGGGAGATCAATCAACACATAAAAATTTCAACTAGTAGATAGAAATAGCAGCCGCCCTTGAAAAGGGAAAAAAAGATTAAAAATCAATCTCGAACAAAAACCAAAAAACAAGATAGAAATGTAGGGGTGAGCATTCAGTTAATTCGGTTAATTTGATATTAATTTTGTATAAATTCTTTTTATTGTTATTTTAAACAAATTTAGTTAATTTGTTGTTAACTGAAATAACTAATTTGGTTAATTTAGTTTTAGTAAAACTTTGATTTGATTCGGTTAGCCAACACTAAATCGGTTTTCGGTTAATTCGGTTAATTTATGGACCGAATTAACCGAATGCTCACCCCTAGATAGAAGGGAGAAGAGGGTGGAGGAACCCGACAACAAGCCAACAACCAGCCTCGCATCGCTGTTAACGTCGATCGATGTGGGCCACCAAATTGCACATGCTTGCCACCGAGGCTGAGCTCACGGCCAGGCAAGCTCGCGATCGTGGCTAGCTTGCGGCCAACCTCGCCACCAGACTATGGCGACACTCGACGTCACACTCGGCCTCGTGGCCATGGCTAAAGAGTCGGTCGTCGCACCTCACTACGTCCAGATAGGGCCAGAGAGAGGAGGGGAAAAGAGAGGGATGAGAATCAGAGATGTACCACCGACAGGTCACATACTTTGTGTGTTGGAGAGAATTAGAGATCAGGTTGTTGCGTGCGGGAAAGAAATAGGGATTTTAGGGTTATGGGGGATTTAGATCTCTAAATTTAGCGTTGAATCTTGAATTCCTCACTAAATAAATGATGAATCATGGATTCATATTTTGCAACGAATTTATAATTCATCATTGATTTAGTGACGAATCGAGGATTTGTCATTGAATATTTAGCAATAGATCATGGATTCATCGCTGAATATTTAGCAATGGATCATGGATTCATCACTGAATATTTAGTGACAAATCCAGGATTCGTTGCTAAATTTAGTGATGAATTTAGGATACGTTGCTAATTTAAGAATTGGGATCCGAAATGTACTCTAAATTTAGCGATGAATTTAGAATTCGTCACTAAATTTACAAATTGGTATTGGGTTGAAATTTTTTTTTTCATCTAATTCAAAATTTGTAGCTAAATTTCATCGTTAATTTGTGACAAATTCAAATTCATCGCAACTTAGCGGTGAATTAAAAATTCATTGTAAATTTGTGATTAATTCAAAATTTGTCGTTAATTTGTAACGAATGTTATGATAATAAATTTTTTACCTATGGATTTTGCAACAAAATTTTTTTGTTGCTAATTTTATGATAAAAAAATTTTTGTTGTACATTTCGTTGTTGTTTTGCGACGATTTTTTTCATCTCTATTTTTATTGTTGATTTGTGATAAATTATTTTTAGAGCTAAAATTCATCGCTAAATCCATATTTTTTGTAGTATTCGATGTAACTCGAGTTTGAGTTTCGATATTTAATCAATATGTTAATTGTGAAAAGGAAATTCTAAATGAGTCACAGTTGATCAGATACATGGCGATTGAAAGTCTAACTTAAAGTTGATATGAGGTGTGAAGTCCCGGTAGATAAAGGTTAACCAAATCTTAGGCAACGATGCAATCAAGTAGTTGATGCGCATAGATTATATTCATTTTTATGCATATTTTGATGCGCAATCACGTACTTAATTTGCACTTGATCTAGGCATGTTTACACCTCTTATCATATTTTTAGCATAATTACTCTTATTTGTCAGAGATCTGCTCTTTGTGTATTTTTCTACTGACAGGGTGTCATTTTGGAGGGAAAACGACGCTTGAAGATGATGCAAAGAATAAATGAAGATAAAGGGGCTTGGTCGTGTGGAATCCACATGGTCGTGCCACTTACCAAAGTTGGAGAAGACACTAGCCATGTGGATTCCACATGGCTGTGTGATGAAGTAGAGGAGAAGATAACCCTGGCCATGTGGACTTACATGGTCGTGTGAGTTTCCGGAGGCAAAGTAGATTCTGGCTGTGTGAATGCACATGGTCGTGTCACCTTACTAGAGGCCAAGCAGAGGATGGCCGTATGAATGTTACACCGCTGTGGCATGGGTCGTGACTGGCCCATGACCATCACAATTTAGGGGATTTCTTCCCCTTTTCAAGGGGAGGAAGGTTCTTCCTTTGGAGAGATCAATCTTGATTCTGATCTACACTCTCTTCGCTCTCCATTCGACGATCCAAAGCCGCTTTCATCATCTTATTGACTCCCGAAGCAAAGGATTGGATTCGAAGATTATTAAACGCATCAAATAAGTTTCTTCCCCCTTCTTCTTCTAGTTTGGGTTTGGATGCTTCTAATTCTTATATCTTTGGATTCTTTCCTCTATGTTATTGAGTAGATCTATTGTTCTAGGATTAAGAGAGTAATTGTGATGTGGATTGATGTAAGAACTCATGGATTTGCCAATTTCTAATCTATATGTCATTGCTATGCCTTGTATATATTTGATCTTATGTGTACATATTGTGCTTGAGTTTAATTACCATGTTAAATTGAATGTTTGTATTGATTGGCTAATCTCGTAGAGGCGATAACCTAGATTGTATGACCGAGGAGTCCTAGTGACAAGGGTATTCCGTTTCCAGACGTTTAGAACATTACCTTAAAAGGAGAAGCAATTCTTCACAAGGTAGTAGGAAATTGGACATAATTGTTCTTTTTATTTCTATGTTAATGAGTGTTAGTGTGTTCTTGTGATTTATGACCGAGAAGCTCTAGTGACAGGGGTATCCTATTATTGGACTTCATAGGAATCACTTCCATTCAATATCATAGGATATGAATCTAACTTCCTCAAGTGTATAGGAATAAAGGCTAGGTGATAGGTGATCTATAATACATCGATTAACATCATAATAAAATCGAAACCCTAAAACATTTCCCAAACTAAGTTCCTCAAAACTCTTCCTCTGTTTCTCTTTTCCTCGCCCTACTTCTCTTATCTTAGTGCATAACTCTCAACTTTTGATCATTTAGTTAATTTGTCGTGAGTAATCGCTAGTGTTTATAATCAGTATTCGTGGTATTGACTTGATGACACTCATATACTTATAGATACGTATCAGTAGGTTAAGATTGAATACTAAGTAATGATAAAATTTCAGCAGATTAAGATTTATTGGATGATAAATAATGATGAAATATTGACAAATTAAGATTGAATGCTATATAACGATAAAATATCAAGAGATTAAGATTGATCTACGTGGAAAAAAACCAGTCATGATAGATTGGGATTAATAATATACTATTTAAGATCAGAATTCATTTGCTTTGGTGGACATGAGTATGAATCGAGACTCATGGACGTTAAACAGGACCTGCTACAGCAAGTCGTACTGTAACATGTGAACAATAATTTAATACACGCGGATATTTTTTTTACAATATCATGTAAACAGTGTCATTCGACCATTACATGCGAACAGTTCGGACTACACCATACACAGTAGGTAATGCCGTAGCATGTGAACATACAGTGACACTATATTCTCCAGTACATCTGTACAATAATTACTATATTATTCTGTGGCGGTAATTACCGCCGTAATCTGTAAACATTAATTACTACAGTAGAATCATCATTGATGATAGTCTGTGAATAATAATTGTTACAATATTACATGAAAGGTCACTGCTAGAATAATGACACGTAAACGCCCTCTAATATACTTTTATTTCCACTAATGCTGTGACATTATAAAAAAAACAAAATGTATGGAAATACAATACCGTGTTAGGTCCTCTAGTAGTTTTGATATTTGTACACTATCGTTATAAAGTCCGTATGATAATTTTAAAAGTATCTTAATTCTAAAGATATATTAATAATCGAAAATATTAAAATAAAATATTTTAAAGATATTTATATATATTTTATTATTATCATAATAAAGATAAATTTAAATATTATCTAAATTAATTTATATCGATAATTATAAATGTCTTATAATTTTATATAAAGATAATAAACTATGTCAGTAATGATAATTTATAAAGATATTAAATATTATCATTAATATTTATTCATACTATATATTTTTAATTTACCCATCACACCACATTGAATAGAAATACATCACAATTTACCCACTACATAGATAGAAAAAATATATACGTCATCATAATTCATCCATTATATAGAATAACAAAAATTACATCTAAAATATCCAATTCATTTATCACATTATCATAATTCATCATATTATCACCATAAATATAGTTTACAATCTAAGTCTTTGATAAAGGAGTCATAAGAACTAGAATTGCTGTTCTCAATTGTCAAATTTATGATGTTTGCAAGAGCCCAACCCAAAGAAGGAATATCTTTGGTAGCAAAATATTCAACATAAACATTTCATCAGAGTTTATGCAAGAACCTATCCATACTTTGATTACTTTAATGAAATTAATAAAAACAGTGTAAATGTTCTAGATATGCTAGATGTTAAGTTAAATAGAGTAAAAGAAACATAGTGTAGGAATTATCTAATTCACCTTCTAGATTAAGAATTTACAAATAAACCCTCTAAAATAAACTTGGCTAATCTACATAGGGAAGAATGAATCCTATATTTACTCAGAATTATGTACGTAGCACTCCTACTTGAAAAATGTATGACTTACTAAGTTCGTATAAAGGATCAACTTCCACATGAGCAAATTTTTTCACAAAATCTAGTAGGATAAAATGTACGTGCTACTTTACTAATAGTGTTGAATTAAACACAATTTAATATAATCTTTTTAAAATCAAGCAATAGGTCAATCTAAACAACAAAAACATAAATAATAGAGTTATTATGTATAAAGCAATGCATGAAAAGATTTGCATGTAGTGGTCTTACTAGAAAGATAGAGAAAGATCTGCATAGTATATGTGTCATTAGTATTTCTTGTCATATATCTAATTAATCTCTTCAGACTAAGATATGCATCATTATCTCTGGTTCTAAAATTCTTCCATCCTTTTACATCATTCAAAGAAACAAGTAATTACATTGACAGAGCAGTAACTATAATCATCTCATCCTAATGACTAGAGTTAGAATAGTTAGCAAGGATAAGTAAACACAATGAAACTATTGATAATTTTTGTAAAACTTAAGCCGCATGAATTCTAGATAATCAAAATATAAATTTGAATAGAAAAAATAAGAATATGTGAGCATGAATCTTTGTTTCTTCGATGACATGGCATAAGAAAAATAAATATATAAACAAATATGACAAGGAACTTGATTGAAGAGTCATCCTTGTCTTTAGCGTCGTCTAGAAATAATCCCTATGGAAGAAGATGCAACGGGAAGAAAAGGAAGGTCTTCCAAGGAGCTTAAGGGTGACGGTGCCAAAAAACTTTAGGTCAATGGAGAACTAAAAGTTCTATCAAGATTCTATCATAAACCTTTGGGGACCAATCCTATATATAGTGGACATCTATTATCAGCTCATAGATAATAATGGATATGAGACTATAAGTCTATATATATACTGAACATCTATTATCAACATATAGATAATAATAGATACGGGACTATAGGTTCTACATATATAAAATCTACATCCGACAACTAAAACCCAATAAGTTTAAGTTAGATCACTTTAATGGATTCAGTTTGTACTCATATGCACAACTTATAATTAAACCCACCAATTAGAGATAATAACCAACAATCTCCCACTTGGGCTATTTGTGAGTTGTATATGAAATATAAGTAAAACTTTAGTTTATATTAAAATTTATGGGTATAGAATACCCCTATAAACAATCTGGTAAATTAACTTCATTGGTATAAGACTAAAGATGTCATAGCTACTGTATATGATCATAATGAGCCCCAACAGTAATTACAATACCAATGTCATTAATGATATAGATCAAGATATAGATGTGTAGAGTGAAAATTATATGAAATGTGATCAGTATATTTTAATTTTCAACTAGTCCTAAGATGACCTCAAAAAAGGTCAAATCATATTTGCGAAATACTTTATGCTAAACTACAATAGAAAATCATGATCAACTTTATGATTCCAAAAGGTATCTGTATCATATTTACAAACACCAAATGCTAAATAGTAGTAGTAAATGATGATATCATAGTCAGAGTGTCAAACAAACATATAAATTCCCATTAATATTTTAAACTTTAAGTACATACAATAATCAAAACAAATTGTTTGTCTTTATTATCAAATACAGAGAAATAAGAAAAATACATACTTCCACTAGATGAGTTCTTCTTCCATAAGAAGGACTCTCATATCCACAACATGCGCATGAAACGGCTTAGGCACCAAGCCTTTGGTGAGTGGATCATGTTGGTTGCTACTCGGAATATCGTACTGGTTCCCCTGTACAAAAATTTTGTACAAGTCCCGAGCCTTTCCTAACAACCTATTGTGTTCTTTAGATTTTAATTTGGAATCACAAATAGAACTTAACATTATTAATTCCAAATTCAACTTATCTGTTCTTAGACGTTTAGACTTGGATCGCAAACGATGCTTAACATTATTAATCCAAATCCACCCATGTTATAAAGTTGATTAAATATTTATTTCAGAGATCGGCTTCCAGGTTAAACATGGTGAGGCACTAGGCCTTCTTGGGTATGGGATCATCCACCACTTCCTAGACAAAGCCTTTCAACGAAATTCAATATTTAATCTCCTTATAGTAACCCTAGGTTTAACTATTAAGAACAATCGAATCACAAGATTGAAAAATAAAAGAAACACATAATCGAAACATAAAATCGATTGCCTAGAATCGTTAGCCTCTTGTGTTTGGTATTTCAAAAATTTGTACAAAGAAAACTAGTATGATGCGGAATAAAACAACTAGTTATACCTTTCTTTGTTAACAAAAACCTCTTGATCTTCTATTGTATTCCTCTTCTTCTCTTGGACGTCGTGTGGGCGACGATCTACCAAGAAGAAATCCACCAAAACCTTCTTCTCTTCCTCCAAGCTCCAGCCACCAAAGGGATCTAGACAAGAGGGCCTCCTTTCTCTTCTTCTTCTCCTCGTAGTAACCGACCACCAAAGCTCCTAGTAGATATGATGCCGCCGGTCACAATGTGGAAAAAAAAGGAGAAGAGAGAAAGGAAGAGGGCCGACCTGTAACGACCCGCCTTCTACTACTAGGCTGTAAGGTCGATCGCTACATTATGCTGTGCTAAATGCTGCGCGAAAAGCTGGGCTAATTGAAATTTTACTCTACTAAGGACGGATACAACTGATAAGAAAGGTCTAAAGACCTTCTTTACTGGTATACATATGCTAAGGAGGGAAACTGAACATCCCAACCGAGCTAGGGACTAGAAACTGAACTTCCCAACTACCTACTGACCTGCCGATCGATCCGCAGATCGATCGAAGCTGGGGAACATTCTGTTCCCAACTGGATCGGTCGGCTGACCGATCCAGGCACCCGGAACCCCTAGAATCGCTACTGTATCGTGCTGGATCGGTCGGCTGACCGATCCAGGAGGATACAGTAGCATACTGTATCTGTCTGGGTCGGTCGGCTGACCGATCCAGCGGCACAATCTACCCTCTGATCGGTCTGTAGACCGATCAGAGTTCTGATTTCAGCCCTGAACTCTGATTTCAGCACTTGGGCGTGCCGAAATCTCACATATGAGTTATACACTACATGAGGAACATTCTAATGACATAAGACTAGTATTCTAACATAATTCCTAACAACTTAAACCAATCTTCCATGAGTTAAACATTCTAACGTTTAAAAGTGCATAAAAACACGAAAACTAAAACTAATAAACTGTCAAACGCTATAGTAGGTGCTAAATCCCTAGAGGATCTTTTATTCCAGTTCCTGCCACACACATCTCGATCTGTATTGACCTCCAGCCTCCACTGCTAGTCCATTTTCCTTTTACCTGTATCTGCAGTATAAGGAAAATAATATCTGTAAGCTAAAAAGCTTAGTAAGAAACCATCTACCTCACAAAAACATGCAACGATGCAAATATGATTTTAAATCATGCTGTTTAAAACATATGCTGGATATACTGAATAAACTAAGCATGGAATGGCATGGCATATAAGCATACAATCATGGCATATCTAAAGCTAAACATAAAGTCATCATGCATATTCACATGGAAAAAGTAAGCTGATACTAAGAACTGAGCTACGCTAATACTGATCTACTGCTAGAACTGTACTGAATTCACGAACTAATTTCTGAAAGGTTGAAAACCATATATATATAGTAAGTGAAAATACTAAACATGCTGCTGATGGGCCAGACAACTGTACGTGCTATGCGCGCATCTCTAACTAGACCCGGGGTTGCAAGTCCCGAATTTAGTAGAGCTACTAGGTTATCAAAACCTAGGGACCGACTATGGGAGCCCGGCCCAATGGATATCTAATCCAGTACAATGCCAACTGAAAAGTAAAATACTGAGTATAGCTAAACTGTTCTAAATTGTTGTTTCTATGTTATCTGAACCTAGAGGCGACTGTGGGAGCCTACCCATTGGACCGTAGTCCCATATAAGCTAGAATAACTGATCTACTAATTTAGATGCTTCTAATGCATTCAACTGTGCTAATAAAAATGCCTAAGTTGCATTCTTTTCTAAGCTGGTTATTTAATCGAACACCTAGTGTGCTTTAACTCCCCTCTCTATTAGGGAGACTACCTTTAGGCACCCAACAGCATCTAAACCTCCAACTGAAGGAGAAAAGACGTGTCCGACCCATCTAAAGGTACTCACTAAATCCCTAAACCTGCGAGGAGGGTTAAATACACCCTATGTGTCGAAAACATACGCATATAACTAAACCAATGCACAGGAAATCACACGGTAGCTATTATACTGCAGGTGAGGGGTTTCTTACCTCCGGTTCGTAATTTCTTACGATTCTATTCGCTAGAATTCCGGTGGAGATGATCTTCTCGACGATCCGCTCACGTCTTCGCGTTCCTCTCGCGGAGAAGAACCTTTTTCGTGTTGGAGTCGTCGCCGGAAGATGTTCCCTTGACCCTTGGCTTGGTGCGCCGAGAGGAGGAGGAGGGAAGAAGAGGTGGTCGGCGGAACTAGGTTGGGGAGGAGGAAAGGTCACGAACCAAATAGAAAATAAACCAAACCTCACTTAAATTTTCTATTTATATTAAGTGGTAAAGTTCCGCCCAACTCCAACTTAAATAAAATTGTTTCCCTCTCCTTTCAGCACGGCCCTGCTGGGTTCAACTGGTTACTAGCATTATCCCTAAGCCATAGGTCTCGGGTTCAATTCCCGCTAAGGCCGTTTTCGTTTTCTAATTATTTTTGCTGCTTCTGCTACTCGGAAAATTCCGGAAAAATATCTAAAAATTCCTGAAAAATCGTAGAATATTTATAATGTAGTTTCAAGAATTTTCGGACATTACAATCCCCCATACCTTATAAAAAGTTCATCCTCGAACTTAGAACAACTCTGGGTACTTCTGTCTCATGCTGGCCTCTGTCTCCCAAGTTGCCTCCTCTGCTGTGTGACTGTGCCAAATAACTTTGACTAATGGTACTTCCTTGTTCCGCAATTTCTTAACTGCTCGGTCTATTATCTGAATAGGCCGACTATCATAGCTGAGGTCTTCGCGGATCTGTACCGACTGGGGCTCAATCACCTGGGTGGCATCTGGGGTATGCTTCTTCAGCATAGAGACATGAAATACGTTGTGGACAGCTGACATTTCCTGGGGTAGCTCTAGCTCATATGCTACCTTGCCCACTCTTCTGCTGATAAGGTATGGTCCCACATATCTGGGACTTAGCTTGCCCTTCTTCCCAAAACGCATTACTCCCTTCATGGGAGCTACTCTGAGGAACACTGAATCCCCAACTAAAAACTCTAAGGGTCTGCGCCGTGTATCAGCATAGCTTTTCTGGCGGCTCTGAGCTGTCTCTATCCTCTGGCGGATCTGCTGTATAGCTGCTGTGGTATCTGCTACTAGATCTGTCTGAAGCTCTAGTTCTTTCTGTTCACTACTCTCATACCAGCAGATTAGAGATCTACACCTCCGCCCATAGAGAGCCTCGTAAGGTGCCATGCCGATAGTAGCCTGATAGCTGTTGTTGTATGCAAACTCTGCTAGACTCAGATATTTGCACCAACTTCCTTTGAAGTCTAGGGCACACGCTCGAAGCATATCTTCGAGTACCTGATTTACTCGCTCCGTCTGATCATCTGTCTAAGGATGGAAGGCTATGCTGAACTTTAACTTCGTGCCCAATGCTGACTGTACACACTCTCAGAAGTGTAATGTGAATCTGCTGTCTCTGTCTGAAATAATGGTACGTGGGACTCCATGAAGTCTGACGATCTCCTGGAGATACAACTGAGCTAGCTTCTCCATGGAGTAGGATATCTTGATAGCTAAAAAGTGGGCTGATTTAGTCAACCTGTCGACTATTACCCAGATGGCATCAAAACCATTCGTGGTTCTGGGTAGTCCCACTATGAAGTCCATAGAGATATCCTCCCACTTCCATTCTGGAATCTGTATAGGCTGCAGAACTCCTCCTGGTCGCTGATGTTCTGCCTTGACCCTCTGACAGGTGAGGCAGATGCTAACATATCTGGCGATGTCTCGCTTCATCCCGGGCCACCAAAAACGTTTCTTCAGGTCTTGATACATTTTGGTGGAACCTGGATGCATCACATAGGGAGTCCTGTGAGCCTCATCTAAAATCTGTCTCCGTAGCTCCTCCTGATCTGGAACACAGAGTCTGTCACCAAAATACAACACCCCGCTATCGGACACTCTGAATTCTCTACTTTCTGATTCTGTTAGCCCTTGCTTGATTTTCTGAATTCAGGGTCCTGATCCTGAGCTGACTGAATATCACCAAGCAAGGTAGACTCTAAGGTCATAGTAGAGAGCTGTCCCACTATAAGCTCGAGACCGAAATCTATGATCTCCTTCTGTAGGGGCGGTGACATGGCTGTAAGAGATAATAAGGTAGCACTGGATTTTCTGCTGAGTGCGTCTGCTACCTTATTGGCTTTTCCGGGATGGTAGAGGATATCAATATCATAGTCTTTGACCAGCTCTAGCCATCTGCGCTGTCGCATATTCAGATCCTTCTGAGTGAAGAAGTACTTCAGACTCTGATGATCTGTATATACTCTACACTGGGCTCCATACAAGTAATGTCTCCAAATCTTGAGAGCGAACACTACTGCTGCAAGCTCAAGGTCATGAGTAGGGTAATTCTTCTCATAATCCTTGAGTTGTCTGGAGGCATAGGCAATCACCTTTCCGTCTTGCATCAGCACTGCTCCTAATCCCAATTTAGAGGCATCACTGTAAATGTCGAAGCTATCTGTATTTCCTGGTAAAGCTAAGATAGGAGCACCGGTCAATCTCCTTTTGAGCTCGCTGAAGCTGTTCTCACAGTCCTCTGTCCACTGAAATTTTATGTTCTTTCTGGTGAGAGCCGTCAGTGGGGAGGCTATCCTGGAGAAGTCCTCTACAAACTTTCTGTAATAACCTGCTAATCCCAGAAAGCTTCTAATTTCACCGGCATTCTTCGGTCTTTTCCATTTACTTACTGCTTCTATTTTGCTGGGGTCTACCATGACACCATCCTTTGAGATGATGTGACCCAAGAAGGACACCTGATCATGCCAGAATTCACATTTCGTGAACTTGGCATATAGCTAATTCTGCTTAAGTGTCTGTAGTACTGTCTTCAGGTGCTCTGCATGTTCTTCCTGAGTTCCTGAGTAGATAAGGATGTCATCGATGAACACGATAACAAACTTATCTAAGTACTCTCTGAATACTTTGTTCATGAGATCCATGAATGTAGCTGGAGCATTTGTCACGCCAAAAGGCATGACTACGAACTCGTAATGTCCGTATCTAGTCCTGAATGCTGTCTTCGGTATATCACCCTCCTTGACTCTGACTTGGTGATATCCTGATCTGAGGTCAATCTTAGAGAACACTGCTGCTCCCCTTAACTGGTCGAACATCCCGGGAAAAGGATACCTGTTCTTGATCGTGACCTGATTCAGTGCTCTGTAGTCTATGCATAGCCGCATGCTTCCATCCTTCTTCTTCACGAACAGTACAGGCGCTCCCCATGGTGAGTGACTAGGGCGTATGAAGCCCTTGTCAAGTAGCTCCTGTAGTTGCTCATGAAGTTCCTTCAGCTCGGCTGGAGCCATGCGGTAAGGCGCTTTGGAAATAGGATTGGTGCCGGGGAAGAGCTCTATCTCAAATTCAATCTCCCTGACTGGTGCTAGGCCTGGTAACTCTTCAGGGAAGACTGCTGGGTAGTCACATACAACTCGGACCTCTGCTAGCTGTTGGTCCCTGTCCTGGCTGGTATTGACTACATGTGCTAGGTACCCCGTACATCCTGAATCCATCAACTTCTGTGCCTTCATAGCTGAGAGAAATTTTCTGGCTTTTCTCTTTGGTTCTCCGATGTACTCGAACTGTGCTTCTGCTTCGGGTTGGAACACGACTTTCTGTTTACGGCACTCTATGGAAGCACCGTATCTGATCAGGAAATCCATTCCAAGGATGACGTCGTAGTCAGTCATTTCTAGCAGGATCAGATCACAAAAGAGTTCCCTGTCTGCTATAATGACTGGCACTGCCCTGAGCCAGTGCGTGGACGCCATAACTTCTCCCGAAGGTAGTGTCGTCAGAAACTGACCACTGAGTACCTCTGGAGCTATTGCTGACTTTGCGGCGAACGCCCTAGCTATATAAGAATGGGTTGCCCCAGTATCAAATAGAACAGTTGCTACTTGCTGAAAAATGCTAAGCTGACCTGTAACAACTGTCGAGGCATTGGCTACGTCCTCTCTGGTGAGTGAGTAGATCCTCGCATTCGCCATAGCTGGAGGGGCTTCTAATCTGCCCTGCTGATAAGTGGACCTTCTAGGGTGGCCTGCATTTGATACAACTGAGCTGGCTGGCCTGCATGCTGAATCTGCTGTGGCTGAGGAAGACCGGTCTTGTTCGGGCACTGCTTGGCCATGTGCCCTTCTTGTCCACATTCAAAGAATCCTCGTGTGCCCCTGCGACAAACCCCTGGGTGGAATTTCCCACAAGTATCACACTTTGGATAACTGGGTCGCTTGTTAGATGGTCCTCCTTTTGGGTCACTTCCTGATTTGCGCTTGCTGTTGGAGTTCCCTTTCCAGTTAGAGCTGTGGCCTTGCTGTTTTTGAGTGTGAGAGTTTCCTTGGCCCTTGGACTCTGAGGAAACTTGCTTCTGCTGCTTAATGCTGTTCTGGTAATGCTCTGTGGTCAAGGCACTGCTCACTAACTCCTCTGTGGTTTGTGGCCTATGTACGCCACCAGCCACGTTCACTGCTATCTCTGGCCTCAGCATCTTGAGCATCAACCGGATTCGTTCCTTCTCTGTGCTGACTAGCTCCGGGCATAGACGAGCCAACCTGTTGAATTTCTTCACGGCTTCCTCAACTGAAAGGTTGCCCTGACGAAACTCAGTGAACTCGTCGTAGTGGCGGTTTGTAACCCGTATATGAAAGAACTCCTCGAAGAATTCTTTCTCGAAGTCAGCCCATGACATCTGGTTCACTGGGCGCTTCGTTCTGATTCTTTCCCACCACATGCGTGCGTCTCCTGTCAAGCAGAAGGAGGCACACTTCACCTTCTCGTGTTCTGGCCAGTCCAGAAGCTCCATCGTGCTCTCCAGTGTTTTGAACTAGGCTTGTGCATCACATGGTTCACTAGTGCCTGAGAAGTTCTCTGGCTTGACTCGCTGCCACTGGATCAGATAAGCTTCCTTTCTTAGCTCAGCTGCTGGGGCTGCTGGTGCTGGTGCCGTAGGCTGAGCTGGTGGAACCTCTAAGACTACCGGAGTCGTCAAATTCGGTTCTGGGGTGATTGTGGGGGTATTCTGCTGATTAGCCTTTAAGGTGGCTATTTCCTATTGCTGTTTAGCTAGCTGCTGCTGTAACTGAGCCACTAATGCTGTAAGGTCTGGAGGAGGCACTAAACTGCCTGACTCTTGCTGGGGCTCAGTAGCTAATGCCCTTCTAGCTGGGCGTCCTCGTGCCATTTCTAAAGGCATAGAGAACATAACATAACTAATGTAATCACAATTATATAACTACTGATATCATGTTTAAAACTATCACATACTAACAAGCAATAGGCATATAAACATGAACTGTAATAACAAAACAAGGAGCATAAATAAAGTAGAGGTATTCTTACTTGGAAGCTGCAGGTTCAATGTTGATGTGTGTGTAGGAAGTATGGAACACTGCTCTGATACCACTCTGTAACGACCCGCCTTCTACTACTAGGCTGTAAGACCGATCGCTACATTATGCTGTGCTAAATGCTGCGTGGAAAGCTGGGCTAATTGAAATTTTACTCTACTAAGGACGGATACAACTGATAAGAAAGGTCTAAAGACCTTCTTTACTGGTATACATATGCTAAGGAGGGAAACTGAACATCCCAACCGAGCTAGGGACTAGAAACTGAACTTCCCAACTACCTACTGACCTGCCGATCGATCCGCAGATCGATCGAAGCTGGGGAACATTCTGTTCCCAACTGGATCGGTCGGCAGACCGATCCAGGTGTGGCTGGATCGGTCGGCAGACCGATCCAGGTACGTCTGGATCGGTCGGCTGACCGATCCAGGCACCCGAAACCCCTGGAATCGCTACTGTATCGTGCTGGATCGGTCGGCTGACCGATCCAGGAGGATACAGTAGCATACTGTATCTGTCTGGATCGGTCGGCTGACCGATCCAGCGGCACAATCTACCCTCTGATCGGTCTGTAGACCGATCAGAGTTCTGATTTCAGCCCTGAACTCTGATTTCAGCACTTGGGCGTGCCGAAATCTCACATATGAGTTATACACTACATGAGGAACATTCTAATGACATAAGACTAGTATTCTAACATAATTTCTAACAACTTAAACCAATCTTCCATGAGTTAAACATTCTAACGTTTAAAAGTGCATAAAAACACGAAAACTAAAACTAATAAACTGTCAAACGCTATAGTAGGTGCTAAATCCCTAGAGGATCTTTTATTCCAGTTCCTGCCACACACATCTCGATCTGCATTGACCTCCAGCCTTCACTGCTATTCCATTTTCCTTTTACCTGTATCTGCAGTATAAGGAAAATAGTATCTGTAAGCTAAAAAGCTTAGTAAGAAACCATCTACCTCACAAAAACATGCAACGATGCAAATATGATTTTAAATCATGCTGTTTAAATCATATGCTGGATATACTGAATAAACTAAGCATGGCATGGCATATAAGCATACAATCATGGCATATCTAAAGCTAAACATAAAGTCATCATGCATATTCACAAGGAAAAAGTAAGCTGATACTAAGAACTGAGCTACACTAATACTGATCTACTGCTAGAACTGTACTGAATTCTTGAACTAATTTCTGAAAGGTTGAAAACCATATACATATAGTAAGTGAAAATACTAAACATGCTGCTGATGGGCCCGGCAACTGTACGTGCTATGCGCGTATCTCTAACTAGACCCGGGGTTGCAAGTCCCGAATTTAGTAGAGCTACTAGGTTATCTAAACCTAGGGACCGACTATGGGAGCCCAGCCCAATGGATATCTAATCCAGTACAATGCCAACTGAAAAGTAAAATACTGAGTATAGCTAAACTGTTCTAAATTGCTGTTTCTAGGTTATCTGAACCTAGAGCTAGGTTGTCTGAACCTAGAGGCGACTGTGGGAGCCTACCCATTGGACCGTAGTCCCATATAACCTAGAATAACTGATCTACTAATTTAGATGCTTCTAATGCATTCAACTGTGCTAATAAAAATGCCTAAGTTGCATTCTTTTCTAAGCTGGTTATTTAATCGAACACCTAGTGTGCTTTAACTCCCCTCTCTATTAGGGAGACTACCTTTAGGCACCCAACAGCATCTCCAACTGAAGGAGAAAAGACGTGTCCGGCCCATCTAAAGGTACTCACTAAATCCCTAAACCTGCGAGGAGGGTTAAATACACCCTATGTGTCGAAAACATACGCATATAACTAAACCAATGCACAGGAAATCACACGGTAGCTATTATACTGTAGGTGAGGGGTTACTTACCTCCGGTTCGTAATTTCTTACGATTTTATTCGCTAGAATTCCGGTGGAGATGATCTTCTCGACGATCCGCTCACGTCTTCGCGTTCCTCTCGCGGAGAAGAACCTTTTTCGTGTTGGAGTCGTCGCCGGAAGATGTTCCCTTAACCCTTGGCTTGGTGCGCCGAGAGGAGGAGGAGGGAAGAAGAGGTGGTCGGCGGAACTAGGTTGGGGAGGAGGAAAGGTCACGAACCAAATAGAAAATAAACCAAACCCCACTTAAATTTTCTATTTATATTAAGTGGTAAAGTTCCGCCCAACTCCAACTTAAATAAAATTGTTTCCCTCTCCTTTCAGCACAGCCCTGCTGGGTTCAACTGGTTACTAGCATTATCCCTAAGCCATAGGTCTCGGGTTCAATTCCCGCTAAGGCCGTTTTCGTTTTCTAATTATTTTTGCTGCTTCCGCTACTCGTAAAATTCCGAAAAAATATCTAAAAATTCCAGAAAAATCATAGAATATTTATTATGCAGTTTCAAGAATTTTCGGGCGTTACATGACCACCAAAGGAAAAGAGAGAGGAACAATAGAATAGAAGTTGTGTTCCATGAAGACACCCTTTACCTCTCTTTTATATTCCTTGGTGAATCCAAAAAAAGAAAGTTTTATAACAAAAATAAAACTTCCTTTTCTATACATGATATAGCCGACCACCTCTTGTAAAACAAATAAGAAAAGATTTTAAACAAAAATTAAAATCTCTCTTAAAAATATCCCTTTTGTGGTTAGCTATAAAAGGAAAGTTTTATAAATTAAAATCTCTTTTTTAAATCCTTTTATGGATATCTATAAAGATAAGATTTAAAAATAAAACTTCTTTTATATCATGGTTACAAAAAAGAAAAGTTTTCTTAAAAATTAAAATATTTCTCTTAACATTATAGATATCTACAAATAAGGAAAGATATCTAATATCTCTTTTAATCCTTTGTAGAAAATCTATAAAAGGAAAAATTTTAAAATTTAAAACTCTCTTTTAAAACCATGAGAATAAAAACATAAAAGGAAAGATTTTATCAAAATTTTATTTTTAATAAAATTCCCTTTCCTTTCCTTACTTGGTCGGCCACGTGCTTGGGCACCAAGCAAGGCTTGGTCGGCCCTAGCTTGAGCTCCAAGCTTGGCTTGGCTGGCCCTTTTCTTGGGCTCCAAGCAAGGATAGGGGTCGGCCCGTAGCATGGGCTAAGAGGCTAGGCTTTGGGTGGATATAAGATTATATATAAGAGGTTACAATAGGGACGGAGAGGAGAAATTGGTTTTGGTCTCCCGATGAGCTTGAGCTTCCCGTGTGTTGGTTGCTACTAGGAATATCGTACCGGTTCTCCTGTACAAAATTTTGTACAAGTTCTGAACCTTTCCTAACAACCTATTGTGTTCTTTAGAAATTAAATTTGGAATCGCAAACGGAACTTAACATTATTAATTCCAAATTTAACTTATCTATTCTTAGTGGTTTATATTTGGATCGCAGACGATACTTAACATTATAGATCCAAATCCACCTATGTTACAAATTCAATTAAATATTTATTTCGAAAATCGGCTCCCAGGTTCAACATGACGAGTCACTTGGCCTTCTTGGGTATAGGAACATCCACCACTGCCTCGACAAAGCCTCTTAACGAAATTCAATATTTAATTTCCTTATAGTAACCCTAGGTTTAACCGAAAAGAACAATCGAATCACAAGATCGAAAAATAAAAGAAACACAACTTCGAATCACAAATCCGAAAATCTAGAATCGCTAGCCTCTTGTGTTTGGTATTTCAAGATTTAAATAAAAGATGAACTAGTTATGATGCGGAAACTAATAACTAGTTATACCTTTTATAGCTTATAGACCTCACGATCTTCTGTCGTATTCCTCTTCTTATCTCGAACGTCGTGTGGGCAACGATCTACCGAGATGAGAATCCACCCAAGCCACCTTCTTCTCCAAGCAAGATTCGGCCACCACAATAACTCCAAGAAAGGATGAGGTTCGGCCACCACCACCAAACTCCAAGGGATGCTAGAAACAAAGCCTCCTTTCTCTCCTTCTCCAAGCAAAATCCGGCCACCACAAGAGCTCCAAGAGATGATGAGGTTCGGCCACAAGAAGAAGAAAGGAGAAGAGGAATAGGGCTGGCCACACCAAGGAAGAAAAGAGAGAGGAATAATAGATCATATGTTGTAAAGTGAGGCACCTCTACCCTCTCTTTTATATTCCTTGGTCTTGGCAAATAAGGAAAGCTTTATAAATAAAAACTTCCTTATATTTCTTGCCATTGATTAAGAAGGAAAATTTAATTAAAATCTCCTTATTAAACCTCTAATGGCCGACCACCTTAATCCCTCCAAATAAGGAAAGTTTTCAACACAAAATTAAAACTTCTTAATTTGTTTTCAGAAATTTTTAAATAAAAATTTCTCTTTTGAAAATTTCCTTCATGGTTGGTCATAAAAGGAAATTTTTATAAATTAAAATTTCTCTATTAAAACATGTGGATGATTTCCAAAAAGGAAAGTTTTCTCTAAAATTAAAATCTTTCATCCAATCTACAAATAAGGAAATATATCAAATCTTTTCTTAATCTTTTGTAGAAACTATAATAGAAAAGATTTAATTTTAAAACTCTCTTTTAAAATCATGAGGATGGTTTCATAAAAGGAAAGTTTTATCAAAAATTAAAATCTTCCTTTTAACTATAAATAAGGAAAAATATTAAACCTTTCACTTAATCTTTTGTAGAAAGCTATAAAAGGAAAGATTTAAATTTTAAACTCTCTTTTAAAACCATGGCTTCCACATAAGAAAAATTTTAAAAAATAAAATCCCTTTTATTTTATTTTGGCCGGCCACCTAAGCTTGGGTTCAAGCTAGGGCCGCCCACCCAATGATACCAATCACCTTGGTTTGGCCCTGCCCTAGCTTGGGCTCCAAGCTAGGATTGGCCGACCACCTTAAGGTGGGTAAGAAGGTGGGTATGAGTGGATATAATACTTTATAAATAAGAGGCTACGACAGGCACCGAGAAAAGGAATTGGTTTTGGTTTCCCGATGAACTTGAGCTTCTCGTGTTCGCCCCGAACACCCAACTGGAGTTTATCAATAATATCTCATTCCACTAAAGAGTTATTATTGAACTACCGCACCAATCTCATATTACTATATTGGCTCCTTCTTATCATGAGTGTGTTAATCTCCCTGTGTTTAAAATATTGAATGTCCACTAATTAAATGAGTTACTGACAACTCACTTTAATTAATATCTTAGTCCAAGAGTAGTACCACTCAACCTTATTATCATGTCGGACTAAGTCCACTTGCAGGGTTTAACATGACAATCCTTATAAGCTCCTCTTGGGGACATCGTCCACCTAAATTCCTAGGACACAGTTTCCTTCTATAATCAACAACACACATTATAAATAATATCATTTCCCAACTTATCGGGCCTTTTGATTTATCGAGCTAAATCTCACCCTTTGATAAGTCAAAGAAATAAATACTAGATATATGTGCTTGTTATTATATCAGGATTAAGAGCACACACTTCCATAATAACAAACGTCTTGTTTTTTTATTCAGTCAGTATAAAAAGAACTTACCTTAAGTGGTCCAGCTCAATATACTCTGAGTGTACTAGTGTAATCTTATAGTCAAGATAAACTAATATCAAATTACACTACGTCTATTCCAATGGTTTGTTCTTATCCATCTTAGTCATGAGCAACTATTTATAATTTATAAGGAACTGATAACATGATCTTTTGTGTGTGACACCACGCACCATGTTATCTACAATATAAATTAATTGAACAACTACACTTAGCATATAAATGTAGATATTTGACCAATGTGATTCTTTATTTCTAAATAAATGTTTTGTACAAAAGGCTAGGCTTTTAGTATACACTCTAACACTGGGTTCGCCCCGAACACCCAACTCAAGTTTATCAATAATAATTCATACCACTAAAGAGCTACTATTGAACTACCGTACCAATCCCAAATTACATTATGGGCTCCTTCTTATTATGAGTGTGTTAATCTCCCTGTGTTTAAGATATCGAATGCCCACTAATTAAATGAGTTACTGACAACTCACTTAATTAATATCTAGCTCCAAGAGTAGTACCACTCAACCTTATTATCATGTCGGACTAAGTACACCTGCAGGATTTACATGACAATCCTTATGAGCTCCTTAAGGGGACATCATCAACCTAGATTACTAGGACACAGTTTTATTCTATAATCAATAACACACCATATAAATAATATCATTTCCCAACTTATCTGGCCTATTGATTTATCAAACTAAATCACACCCTTTGTTAAATTAAAGAAATAAATATTAAATATACGTGCTTATTATTATATCATGATTAAGAGCATGCACTTCTATAATAACAGAGGTCTTGTTCTTTTATATAGTCAGTATAAAAAGATACTACATCAGATGGTCCTGCTCAATACACTCATAGTGTACTAGTGTAATTTATCAGTCAAGATAAACTAATATCTAATTACACTACAACCACTCCAATGGTTTGTCTCATTCCATCTTGGTTGTGAGTAACTGTTTATAATTTATAAAGATCTGATAACATGATCTTCTGTGTGTCTCCTCACACAATGTTATCTACAATATAAATTAAATGGACAACTACACTTAGCATAAATGTAGGCATTTGACCAATGTGATTCTTATTTCTAAATAAATATTTATACAAAATCTAGACTTTTAGTATACATTCCAACAGATCAGCCAACATGAAATCTGTGTTGATGTACTCTATCATAATTTGACTACTCTGAACACTTTCTTTAATCGTTAGAAACTTGATGTCAATGTGCTTGGACTTCGATGAACTACGGTTGTTCTTGGCATCAAGTTCTGTGGCTTTATTATCACAGTAGATCCTTAATGGCCTGTCAATGTCATCGACGATCTGTAATGCTGTGATAAAGTTCCACAGCCAAATCCCGTGATTGGATACTTCGTAGCATGCTACTAATTCTGCCTCCATAGTAGAAGTGGCCACTAAAAAAAAAATAAGGGTTTAGCAGCGGTTTTTCAAGGCCTATACCAGCGGTTTACGACCGCTGCTAACCCTATTTCACCGGTTACAAAACCGGTGCAGGTGTTGGCGACGCTAAATGCAACCGAAACGGTAATATTGACCGGTGGTTTAAAATTATAAACCGCTTCTAATGCTTACCAATAGCAGCGGTCTTAAGGTGGACCTTTAGGAGCGGTTGGTAACCGCGTATATAGATCAATATGGGTCGCCTTAAGGTGGACCTTTAGGAGCGGTTAGTAACTGATTCCGAAGGTCAACTTTTACAAACAGTTAAAACCGGTCTTATAACTTACTTTGCAATTTAAAAATGATTTTTTAGAAGTGGTCTAAAACCGACACAAAAGGATGATTTATTAGAGGCGGTTGTAAATCATTTTAGAAAATAGTTGTTTAGATGCGGTTGTAACCGATCCTATAAGTTTATTATACAACAGTGACACTATCTATAGGAGCGGTTTTAAACCACCTCTAAATATACAGAATTACTATATTTAAAAATGCTTTTATATCATATTGTACCTATAGATTTCCAAAATGAATGCTCAATTTAAATCAATTGATAATATTAATATTTCACTGCACAAATCTAATTTATATTCATAACACAATTTGGATTACCAAATAAACAAGTCATATTCATATTTAAGTTCAAAATATTCATAACATACATTTAACACCACACTATACCACTAATACAATCTTTTCTTTAATTCCCAAAATATATAGAAACTTCAATAACAAGTTTTCTCCGCCAATAAAGCATCAAAAAGCATTTGCTTCAAGCGACAAAAGACATTTGCTCCAACCTTCAATAGCAACCTTCAAAAAAAATGCAAACTTCAAATAATGCAAAGACATATAGAAGAGAAAAAGACATAAAAGACTATATAGCTATAAAGAATGATGAATACCCTTGCGACTTTAGTGATCAAAGTAAGAATATTGTTTTTTGCTTCATAACATTAGCAATAGCCTTTTTAAAGATTCATAACATCATGCTAACCTAAAATGACTAGCATATGACCATTTTCGAGAAGAACAAGCAATCTATTCATATGTTTGGCCAATCCAACTATTTAGTAGTTGGAAAAAAATTACAATACAGGATGAAATAGAAAATTTAGACAAGATCAAGGCACAAAGCAGCTATACATGGTCTTCATAAACTACTTTAACTCGTTTAATGCTTATCTAGGCAAGGTTGTGAGATATGATATTGTAGATCTACAAGATTTCCATCATCAACAAAACTCAATATGAACCATGAAATATCCAAGTTAAATTCTATAAGGAATAAACAACTTTTTTAGATTTTTAGAGAGACCATGGTAAAGGATATCTCATTATAGCACCTGTATAGAGGAAGTAGTCTATAGTTAATATCTCAAGGAGCAATAAAGACATTCCAGGCTTGTTCAAAAAAGATAATGATCGTTGGGTCAAATTCTGCAGATACAAAAAATAAAGTTACAAAAGAGCACATTGTTCTAGTATATTGCTAGCAAGCAAATAATGTAAATTTATCAATTAGGTAAGGTTTTTTTTTCGGTTGAACAATTCAATTTCCTGAACAAGTACAGCAGAGGTCACTTCAGTGAGGTAAATTTTCACAGTTAACAGCTCCAATCAGAGCTATCATACATAGCATCTCAATTAAGTTGAGAGATGATCAAGATTGATGCAATAACCAAAGCAAGATTTGATCTTACTGCTTAAGAAGCCAGAAAAGGCATCGCACTAAGCAATTAACATCAGCCAAAATCATACTTTGAGACTTTAATGAAGTCATACTTTACGACTTTAATGACTATATACTAACTTGATAAAATAGTAAACTTATAGAGTCACAAAATGGAGTTTGACCTTGAACCTAATTCAAAATTTAATTGTTTCCAGTTTAATTGTGATAAACAAGATGAGCTTCTAAAACTTCATCTTAACAAAAACATTTGTATTTAAAAATTTCTAACCTGTCTAGTTATTATCTGATTCTGGTGATGGGGAGGATCTACATCTATTTCCTTCCGCAGTTGATGAAACTTGTTGTTGCATAATATTTGTAAGCATAGCTGCCATCTACAAAAATAAATAAATTTGCTATCATGTACTTAAATATACAAATAATTTTAAACAAATTCTTTTATTTTATTAATGTTATTACCTGGGCCGGTAATGATTCAGGTCCATGAGAACCTCCAGCACTACCCGACATCATACTGAGCATTACCCGTGCAAAATTTTGGAATTGATCATTTTCTTTCATTTGTCTTTTCATCTGCTCTATTTCCATTTGTCGTTGTGCTTCTCGCAACTCCATATCTTTAATTTTCTCTCCCATTTCCTTAAATTTGTCCGTCATTTCTGAATTAGAGTGATAGTCTTGCCAATACATTGAGCTACGTTTACATAGCTCTGGGAACACTTGACTAGGCAGCGCACCAGCTCCTAAACATCGTACCCGACCAGAATGCTCAGGTCCAAAAACCTCACTATATATTGAATAAAATTAAAGTTGAACCATTTGCAACAGCTTTTACAAAAATGAAATGAAATTAAAAAAATATTATTACCGAAATGCCTCCTCATGGACTTCTATTGGTTGTGTTCCTTCAGGTTTATCTTGAAGGTGACGATCCACAGTCTCTTTAAGTAAATTCTAACAAGAAAATAAATTGTTAATAGAATAAAAAAATATTTAAAAGTCGACTTAAAAAGTGAAATATATTATTACCTCAATTCGTATTGCCTCATTATCCATATGGGTGCCTCCTTTCTTTCTACTTCTTCGACTCAATTGTTGTATTTCAATACGACTCGGTTTTCTTCCATTTTCTTGAGACTAATAGGATAACAAATCCACATTTAGCACCAAATATTAATAGCATAAATTCTTCTATTTGCATAACAACTTATACTTCTAATTTGCAAATTCCATCAAAAACTAACTATATACATTACATTGCTTGTAATCAATTTCTAGATCTCATAAAACCTTGGAACTTCAAGGATAAGAGCATTAAAGTGTAAAACAGTAAATAAGCAGTGTGAAACTAACTGTAAGAAAGAAAAGAAATAATTTTGATTCTTACAAATTTATATTCCAATTATGGAATATTAGTGTGTCCTTGTGCATGAGTCCCTTTCTTTTTGTTCGCATTTTCTCTATTTATTTTTGAAGTTTTCTGGCACAAAAATTTATAAGGAAATTATAACATCCATAACCATATATAAAAACCTATTAATACTAGTTGCACCTCGGTAGACTTCCAATAGTTACATAAAATTTCCCATGTTTGAAGTGTCAACCCATGAGGAATGGGTTGTATTGCAACAAGCTCTTCTAGTGGAGTATTTGAATCACAAGATGTAGCTTTCACTTCAGTCCTCCACCGTCTCCACGCAGCCCCCATCATTTGCATTATAACTCTTCTATGGCAATTGGAGATGCAGAAACGTGCCTATAAACATAAAATAAAATATGTACATGCTTTAAATTCATAATTGAAATTATGATCTTGTAAACTTACAGTAACAAGTTTCCATGCATCATTCAAGTGATTTGTCGGCATTTTTCTCCAATCTAAAAAGCTCAGGGGCAACACAACTCCATTCCGTGCAATAGTCCCAATATAATTTGCAAGAGTCAGTTGTAGATCACAGTAAGGCTGTTCCCTTTCATTGAATTTCACTACCAGCATATGATCGGGATGTAATGCATGAATATCTCTCATAATAGTCTTTCCACGTTTTCTTTTTTGAGCTTGGGATGAAGACATGATCTCATTTTCATCTGAAAAATATAATTTTCACTTAGTGTTGCAAAAAATAATTTTCAATTCATATCCAAAAACGTTTTTCACCTTGCTCATTAACCTCCTCATTTTGTAGCTCTAATGGTGAATGGGATGTTGTGTATTGTGATTCATTTTCATCATCAACTCCTCTGTTACTTGATTCTTCTCTCCTAGATCGTCTTTGGCTATTTTGGATTAGTTTTCGCATTCTTTTGTTTGTCATTTTCGAAAGTTACCTACAAAACATAATATAGAAATATGAATGAACTTTGAAGTGTAAACTCTAAAACTGGCATAGAGTGTACAAGCATAATAATCACATTTTATCCATCACTTTATGCTAAAAAAAGCAAATAAGAAAAAAATTTGTTAACGTGAATCTCTTCTTAACTAAAGCTGTCAATTAGTATATTTATCTAAAGATACATACGTACTTAACAAATGCATCTTCAAATAAATCCAAGGCAATGTATGATGTAATAGTGAAAATGATGATTTCATGAAATAAGAAATAGAGTTACCTGTATATAGCAATGATTTAATTGTTCTAACCAATCAAGCTTTACAACTACTTGATCATCAGAGAATACATGGCTGTTTCTTTTTAAAATAGCTGCAATGCTATAGCCTAGTGCTATTAACCCACCAAGAAGACGCACACCAACTTGAAAAGTAATTCTCAGTGAAATGATGAAAGGGTTGTCTGTGACCCATTCCTAAGCATTCACCCAGTTGAACAATAATTAAACTTTACAGATTTAATCAGAATTAATACATGTTTATAGGCAAGAAGATCCATGTTATAATAACAATTAGAGAGATAGGTAGACATTCTGTAGAGTGCTTATTGAATGGTAAAAGTGACTGTTATTTATGGATCAATTCTTTCAGCTAAGTAAGTCATGATAGAACCTCTACCAAACAATGCCTTGCTTAAATGGAATTACAAAACTCAAGAAAATAAAAAGTGAAGAACCAAAATTTTCCATAAATGAGCAAAAACAATATAACCAAAGCCTAAAAATGCAACAATCTACAAAATATCAAGAATCTGAAATTTTAACATGATGCAAGAGGTTGAAAGTACACGCACAAGCATGGATTTTGCTACAAAGATGAATTAGTGACAAAAATAACTTAGTTATGATAAAATGTCACAAGTACCACTTGGACCTTGTCAGGATTGCAATTGTAGATACTCTTAATAGCAGATTGGAATCGGAGGTTCTCCTGGTAACTGGAAGGAGGCGCAGGTCTGAGGTCAGAGGTCAGGGGTGGAGGTCAGAGGAAGGAATCGACGACGATAGATAGGTCAAATAGCTTAAAGGAGGAGAGCTGCGTACATGCGAGAGGACGGAGGTTCTCCTAGATGTGTAACTGGAAGGAGGCGGAGCTAGGTCAGAGGTCAGAGGTGGAGGTCAGAGGAAGGAATCAGTGACGATAGCTAGGTCAAATAGCTTGAAGGAGGAGGAGGTTATGCTAGCTGCGTACCTGCGAGGGGACGGAGGTTCTCCTGGATGTGTAACTAGAAGGAGGCGGAGCTAGGTCGAAGGTCAGAGGTGGAGGTCGAAAACGACGACTCAGAGCGCAGCGCGATGAAGCTTCCTCGCATTTGCTCGCAGAATCGGGAAATAGCGGCAGGGAAATATCGGGCGGAGCTAGGTCGGAGGTCAGAGGTAGAGGGCGGAAGCGACGACACAGAGCGCAGCGCGATGAAGCTTCCTCGCACTTGCTCGCAGAATCAGGAAATAGCGGCAGGTAAATATCAGGCGGGCGTGCAAGGTAAGGGGAGAGGAGGGGAGGGAGATGAATAGCGGGAATGCAAAATTTTGGGTGGAGTGTGAGGAAGGGAAATTAATATAAAAGTTCATTTGTATTATTAATGTTTAATTAATATTTTAAATAAAATTAAATAAAATAATGATAATTAAAATGGTTAATTGATTTTAGTTTTAAACTTAATGCGGTGCGGTAACACAATCTTCTTGACACTATTTTTTTAAAATAAAAATATAATAATAACACTAATAATGTCTAATAACAAATTAATTGATAAAAATATGAATTATCATGAAAAATAAAAATTGTAATTATCAATTTTTGTTGTTGTTTGAGTGAGAGAAATTAGTACAAAGTCTTATTTTTATTATATTAAAAATAATATTTTATTCAATTAATATTTTAAATAAAATAAAACAAAAATAATAACAATTAAAATTGTTAATCGATTTTAGGTTAAAATTTGATACGGTACGACAACCATAATCTTCTTGACACTATTATTTTCTTTTTAAATAAAAATATAATAATAGCACTAATAATGTCTAATAACAAATAAATTTATAAAAATGTGAATTATCATGAAAAATAAAAATTATATTTATCAATTTTAATAAAATTAAACAAAAAGAATAATAATAACAATAAAAAATTAGGGAATGTAAATAATTAAGGACACTCGCATGTAACTAAAAAAATAATCCAGACTTGTTTCCTATGATTTTAATATGAATTGTAACGAGGTTAGATTTGATATAATGCAATACAATTTTAATAACTAACGACAATCCAAATTACGAAGACATGTAATTAAGATTGAACCTTGCGCCCTGCTTATATTGTAAACAAAAAAAAATTAATGTAAACTAAGCGACATTTTATAAGATAACCACAATTAAATACCCCGTAACCATAAGGTTGCGTTTGGTTGGATGTTATCCTTGAAAACTTTGGTTATCCATCCAAGGTTATTAATGAAAACTCTGTTTGATTTATGTAAGCGGTTAATTCTCAAGTAATGATTCATGTCCGACGCATGAGCAAAAGGGACATGCAACCCGGATTTGAAAAACCTCAAAAAAAGTAAGATTTTCTTTGATTCTGGGTTAACAATTTTTTTTTTTTTGCCAAAATACCCCTAAAATTATTTATAACAAAAATTCCATTTTAAATTATAAAAATTAAATAAAAAGATAAAATATGTGATATTTTATTTAAAAAATAAAATTGTAACAAAACGTAAAAAATTAAACAACTTAAATTAATTTAAAAAATTTTAAAAACGTAAAAAAAAAACTCTATACAATTGCAGATGAAGTATAATGAAATTATAAAGAAATTTTATAAAGAAATTATAAAAAAAACTCTTGCATTAAATTAAGTATAAAGAAAATTGCTTCTTTATGGCTAACGTGTTTCACCAAATGCAGATCAAAAAACTCTATGCAATTGCAGATGAACAAGTGAGCATATGCAAATGCTATGAGGATGTATTTCATAATATTTGAGAAATCAGAAACCTAATGTGAAAATATTAAAGTACTTTAAAACATCACAAATCTGGTTTCATTTCAGAAATTAGAAACCAGATTCAGAATTTAGATTTGGCACATAACCTCACTACTGCACGTTGCCAAATGCCAATTGTTAGGAAGGCATCCCACTAATTTCTGAAATGCATTATCTAATAAACTCACTAATTAGACAATGTGTTATGTTCTGAAACTGAATCATGGCTTCATCAGCACTTCATTAGAGTTCTTGTTATATTAACTCCTAGCTTGGCTAGCTGTAAACTCATAGTATCTTGAACTGCCACTAGAAACCTTTGTGAATCAAGTCCCTACATGTGCAGAATTAGTGGGAATTTACTAATCTCTTCTAATGGGTCTTAATGCAGTTAGTTGGATGACAAAAGTTTAGTGGGATGCATTAGCACAATTATGTGCCAAATGCAGTTTCAGAAAAGGAATGCAGTTTCAGAAATCAAATATTTGTCAACATGAATCAGATTATGTGCTAAATGCAGATATGCAGGAATTTTTCAGGCTTGAGTCAGATTATGTTCTGTTGCTGAATTTGTTTCTTAAGTTCAGATATGCAGGAATTTTTCAGGCTTGAGTCTGAATCTGCACTCTGTTTGAAGAAATGAATTGGTCAATGAATGTATCCACAAGAACTAGCTGCTAGATTGCGCTACGAATTCTGTTTGCAGATTTTTAATTAGTAGATGTAAACTTAGCTGAAATCCTTATTTCCTTATTATCATCTGGTGTTCTGTTAAAAAAAGTGAAGGAAAAAGAATCATAGAATCTGTTACTGAATTATGTGATCAAGGATGTTGTTGAAACCCTTCATGACTTAAACTGATATTTCCTTGAATTATCAGAATTCAAGTTCCAATTCTTTTTCTAACACAGATTCAGAAATCTTTGACTGAATTCATAGTTTACTGTTAGTTAATATATTTGTCAACTCTCTTAATTGACAGCACATGTATTCATTTAGATTTGTTTATGATCAATTACTTGTAACTAGCACATGGCACACAACCAAAGAGAGCTAACACATGAAGTGAAGATTCTTGTTCTTTTTTTAAGTAACAATTCCTGTTGATAGAGCTTTAGAATTCTAAAGATAGTTTCAACATAATGAACGACAATACAAAAATCAACTAAAGCTTTCATTATCTGTTTCATTGTTCACAACTGGAAGAACATAAACTATTGAGCCCTCTGCATCAGTTCTAATTAATTCAACATCTACTTTATTTACATCACCTAAAATCAATTCCATATTAGAAAAATTATTATGAATAAAATGCATCATATCCATATCATCTTCATTGCCCATGTTGTATGTATCTCTTGGTGTGTGACGAATGGCACAATACCAATCCTCCTCCTTTGGATCACGAACATAATAAACCATTTGAGCTTGCGTAGCCAAAATAAAAGGTTCATGTTCCTCACGTTCTCCTGTATGTATCAAGCGTGAAAAATTTAGCATTGAAAATCCAAATGGATCAATTTTGAAACCTATAGCAATGTTAACCCAATCGCATTGAAAAAGAACAATTCGTCCACGACCACCATAATCAAGTGAGATGATATCAGTTAGTCGACCATAATAGATTGACTCATGATCATCATTATCATGCATCGCCTGCACCATAACTCCGCTATTCTGTACCTTTTTGTTTTTTTTTCAGATTCCACCGTGCGAAATGCAAACCCATTTATGTTGAACCCATGATAACTAAATGCTACTGGATTTGGACCACGCGAAAGCACCCTAAGATCTAAGTCATCGATTCGTTCATTTACTCGATCAACCTGTAAGGTACACATATAATTTTTTACAGTAAAAAAATTAACAAGTATATTTATTAAAAATTTATAATATCAAATAAATCACATATATTACTTACTCGTCTTGCAAACCATTCTGGAAATTGCATTCTAACCATGTCATCCAACTGAGAATTACTTGGGCGTTGGCCATATCTATGTCTTCTCTTTAGTTCATTTTTTATTTCACTGTTCAATATCAACATTAATATATAATTAGAAAAAATGATTGATCATAAAATAATAAAACATTATGCAAAAAAAATAAAAAATAGTAATACTTACTCACGATATGGTTGCAACACTGTACAATTAGAGAGAATATATCTATGAGCTTGAGTTAGAGTTTTGTCATCCAAGGTAACTACTTGAAGCCCTTTTGTTGGTCGCCCTATATGTGGAAACATCGGTAGTGTGGGAAACTCATCATTTGGTGTCTCTTTATGTCGTGTTCCTGGATTGTTTAATGAGCTGTTACCATCTACATAACGAGAACAGAATACAACACATTCATTTGCTAAATATGCCTCTGCAATGTTGGCCTCTGGTCGTGCTTTATTTCTAACAAAATTTTTAAGTTTCCCTAGATATCTTTCTATTGGGTACATCCATCGATAATGTACAGGCCCAGCAATTCTTGCTTCATACGCTAAATGTACCACCAAATGAACCATTATTGTGAAAAAAGATGGTGAAAATATTCTCTCTAATTGACATAAAACCAAAATAACTCCTTCTTCAGCCTTCTGTAATTCTTCTTCTTGTAGGGTCTTTGCACACACTGTTCTAAAATATTCACACAAAATAATAAGTGGAGCAGTTACCTTTTTTGACAACACGCGACGAAGAGCAATTGGAAGGAATTGTTCCATCATAATATGACAATCATGGCTTTTCAAGCCCATGATCCTACAACGTCCAACATCCACACACTTTGAGATATTAGATGACATACCATCAGGAACACGAATATCTTTTAATACAGAACAAAATATTTTTTTTTCATCTTTAGACATAGCGTAACATGCAGGTGGCAAATACTCTCTACCATCTGATTGTGCCCGAGGCCATAATTGTTTCATAATACCCAAATTCTTTAAATCTCTACGTGCTGCGTAATTATCTTTGCTCTTGTTGGCATCATCTAAAAGTGTTCCAACAATGTTGTCGCAAACATTTTTTTCAATATGCATAGGGTCCAAATTATGTCGGATCAAATTAAATTCCCAGTATGGAAGGCTAAAAAATATGCTTTGTTTTCTCCACATTTGTTCAATTGATCCTGTTTTTATTCTCACATTTGATTTTGATGTATTACTCTTACCAAAAATCACATTCGTGTTTAAGGTCATTCGTAGAACATTAGATCCTGACAATGGTGCCAAATCTAACTCATGTAGCTTTGGTTTGCCATAACTTGGCATTGTTCGCATTTCTGAATCTGGTGGTAGAAAATGACGATGCCCTCTGAATGACCACTTTTTGCCATGTTTTAGGTACACTGAATCTATATTTTCAGCACAAGTTGGGCATGCATTCTTGGCATATGTATTCCATCCAGACAAACAACCCAAACCAGGAAAATCACTAACTGTCCAAAGTAATGCAGCCCGTAGTTGAAACATTTTTTTGTCACAAGCATCAAATGTGGCAATTCCATTTTCCCATAAATCTTTCAATTCAGTCAATAGGGGGCGCAAATATACATCAATATCATTGCCAAGTGCTTTTGGACCTGGAATAAGGGTGGATAAAATAATAGAATAAGGCTTCATGCATTCCCAAGACGGCAAATTGTAAGGCATCAGGACAATAGGCCAAGTACTATGTGAAGTGCTTTGATTTTTAAATGGATTAAACCCATCAGCGGCGAGTCCCAAGCGTACGTTTCTAGGATCAGACGCAAATTCATAATGACGTTCATCAAATTCCTTCCATGCTCGAGAATCAGCTGGATGCCTTAGATTTCCATCTGAAACACGTTTTTTGAAATGCCACTGCATATTTTCAGACGTCTTAGATGACATGAATAACCATTGCAATCTTGGTTTAAATGGAAAATACCAAAAGACTTTGGCTGGAATTTTAACCTCGAGACGTTTTTTCCACCTTTATACGATCTCCTTGATGATTTCTGCAAATTTTTCCATCTTGGAAGGTTACACACTTTGCAAGCCTGTTCATTCTCATTTTCCCCCCAATAAATCATGCAATCATTTGGACAAGCATGTATTTTTTCATAATGAAGGCCTAAACTAGAAATTAATTTCTTTGCTTCATAAAACGACTTAGGCACTTGAGCTTCAGATGGAAGTACTCGACGAAGGAAGTCCAACAATGCTGTAAATGACTTATCACTCCATTTTCCATTCACTTTCAGTTGAAATAACTCAACAAGGAACGACAATTTAGAAAACTCTGTGCATCCGGTATATAGCTGTTGTTTCCCTTCCTCAATTAGTCGATAGAAATATTTAACATTAGACTCCATCGGTGTATGACTTGTTGATGCTCCAATGTAATTTTCATTACTTGTAGATCCTTCATGAATTCCAAATGCATCATGCAACATTTCTTGTACCATCGGTTCATGGCTAGTTACTTCAGAAACTTGTCGCACTGAATAATGAAGTTCTTTGTTATTATGATCTTGTACAATTAGTTTTTCTCCATGAAAATTCCAGATGCGATAATCTTGTAAGATACCATTTATCATCAGATGTTCGTGTACTGTCTCACGATCATGACTCAATAAATTTATGCATTTGCAACAAGGACATGGTCTCGTGACATCTGGAGCCGCATCACCAAATGCATAACGTAAAAAATATAGGATTCTCACCCGATACTCAAGACTGCCATGTGGCGCAGTCATCCATTGTTCTGCATAATTTGATGTTGTTCAATAATTTATAAAAGTTAAAATATTGAAGCAAGATTTATCAAAATTAAAGAAACTTCGTAGATAAAATTTCCAAGAATTCAACAAACATATATATATATATATATATATATATATATATATATATATATATATATATATATATATATATATATATATATATATATATACAATTCCTAAATATAAAAATGAAGTTTAGCATCATAGACACGTTGTAAGCAAACTACAATAATAAACTTGAAAAATAATACGGATAACTTGTAGAAAAAGACAAATCAAATTAAGGGGTTCGTTGGAAAAATTTACAAATCTACCGACCAACACAAATTATACCCTAATCGATTATAATTTTTATCACCATTAACATATAAAAACATTGTCACCATATGAAAAATAAACCAAGAAATTACCTCGAGAAACAAAATCAAAGGCGATTTATGATGTGGATGTCGAAGGATGATGCTAGTGTTGGGGTTGCAAGGTTGCAAACATAGTCCCATATTGAAAACACATGGAAAAGATCATGGGTTTATAAGAGAAAGATATCTCCATTGGCATGAGGCCTTTTGGGGAGAGCCCAAGAGCAAAACCATGAGGGCTTAGGCCCAAAGTGGACAATATCATGCTATTGTGGAGATATCTAAATTCTTTTCGATCCTACAATTGGTATCAGAGCCCGGACTGCCAGAAGGTTTAACCGCCGACTGTGCACAAGAGCTATGGTCTAATTGAACCATGTGAGTACAATATTGACCTCGAACAAAGAAAGTGGGGGCTCCTATGTTCGGATCAAGAGGACCAGACACCAGGCAGGAAGTCCTAGTAGGTCGGGTGGACCGAGGGGCAGGAAGTCCTAGTTGCGGCTAGGCAAGGAAGTCCTAGTAGGTCGGGTAGACCGAGGGGCAGGAAGACCTGGTGGGTCAAGGATCGGACGTGGGAAGCCCATGGTCCTTTGTTTGAGGGGGGGATTGTTGGGGTTGCAAGGTTGCAAACATAGTCCCATATTGAAAACACATGGAAAAGATCATGGGTTTATAAGAGAAAGATATCTCCATTGGCATGAGGCCTTTTGGGGAGAGCCCAAGAGCAAAACCATGAGGGCTTAGGCCCAAAGTGGACAATATCATGCTATTGTGGAGATATCTAAATTCTTTTCGATCCTACAGCTAGGGTGCAATTAATCTGATGTGTCGCTATAATAGAGAGGATCGCTGGAACATAGATGGTCGATAGAAAAGAGAAGGTCGCTGGAACAAAGAGGGTCGCCGAAATAGAAAGGTTTGCTGGAATTGTGAAAATAATATGAGATGCGAGCATGTTTTTTTATTAATCTCGTATCTACCCTTTAGGAGCGGTCATATGTAACCTTTAGAAGTGGTTCTAAACCGCTTTTAAAAGGAACTTATAGGGGATGTTCTAATAACCGGTTCTATATGTATCCAATAGCAACGGTTTACCAACAGCATAAAAAAAAACTCAATTGAAGCGGTTTTAAGAGCGGTTAAACTTGACCGATTCTATTGGATCTACTTTTACAACCGCTTCATCAACCGCTGCTAATATTGTGGTCATAATGTCCAATTTTTTGTAGTGGGCTACTAGCGTTTGCTTAACACTCTTCCAAGATACAACCCCTCCAACAAGCATGAAAATATAGCCGAAAGTAAATCTCCTGCTATCCAAGCATCCGGTAAAATCAGAGTCTAAATATACAATCACCTCCAGATGATCTGATCTCTGATATGTGAACATATGCCCTTTAGTTCTTTGCAAATACTACATCACTCTCTTTACCATTTTCCAGTGCGATGGTCCTAGGTTACTTACATATCTGTCTAACATCCCCACTATAAATGCTATATCTGGTTAAGTATATACTTGTGTATACATGAGACTTCCCATTGCTGATGCATATGGGAATTGTTCCATCTCCTTTATTTCAAGTTCAAGTCGTGGGCACTACTGCGAGTTGAACTTGTCACCTCTTGATACAGGTATGTCACCAGGTGTACAGTTCTGCATACCATACCTTATAAGTATATTTTCAATATAGGACTGTTGTGGAAGTCCAAGAATGCCTCTTAAACGATCATGATAGATCTGTATGCCTAAAATAAAGGATGCTTTACCAAGATCTTTCATTTCAAAATTATCAGATAGAAATAACTTGGTTTGATGCAACATACCATTATTATTGCTCGCAAGCTATATATTATCCACATACAAAATAAGTATAACAAACTTGCTCTCACTAAAATTGACATATATGTACTGATCAATGAGGTTCTCTTTAAATTCAAATGAGGTAACTACTTGGTCAAATTTTCGGTACCACTGATGAGACGCCTACTTTAAACTATAAATGAACTTCTTTAATCTACACACTAGGTGCTTTAAGTCTTTAGACTCAAAGTTCTCTGGTTGCACCATATATATATACTCCTCTATGTCTCTATTGAGGAATCTAGTCTTTACGTCCATTTAATGTAGCTCTAAATCATAATGAGCTACAAGTGTCATGATTATCCTAAGGGAATCTTTCGTCGACACATGTGATAAAGTCTTCTCATAATCAATGTCTTCTTTCTGAGTGAATCCCTTGGCAATAAGATGAGCCTTATAATTTTTGACATTGCCTCTTGAATTCCACTTGGTTTTAAATATCTATTTACAACCAACGGGCTTCTTTCCTTCGGACAATTAAACAAGTTCCCAAACATCATTATCTGCCATAGACTTCAACTCTTCTTGAATGGTGTTAATCCACCTTTCAGGGTTAGAGCATTACTTGACTTCTTGGAAAGATATAGGATTACCTTCCAACCCTATATCAAGGTCATGCTCTTGGAGATAAATATAATTATGAGAATTCGTGGTTCTCCGTTCCCTTGTGGATTGCCTTAAAGGCACTTATGTTTGAGGTGGTTGAGGTACTTGCTCATCAATATAAGGCAATACCTTAATTTCAATGGCAGGCTCCTCCAAGTACATTGGAAATGTGATTTTGTCATGAAAATGATATCAAAAAGAATTTTAAGTTATGAACCCCCTCTAACTACACTAATGTAGTATAGAAATGACTCAGGTCGTCTCCTAACGAAGTAACGATAGAATGGTAATCTAGGATTATATGTTATTTCTATTTTTAGAATTTTTAATATGGAAATAGGGGTTTTGGATTTTGATTCTAAATCTAACAAATCAAAAGAAATACAAGTAGGAAACTAGAAAACTAATCTAATGCTGGAATGAATTCTAACTAAGTATTAACAATTAATCTACAACGCATTGTTACTCTACGCTATGGTTTAACCATCAACACAATTAAATTAAGAAATGAAATTACAAAGCATTAAATGAAAACTAATCTAGTAAATGTAAGACAATGCAAATATTGAAACTAACCATAATGAATAAAAGACATTGCAAGTAAAAAAATCCCTATCTAACCTAAAGGAAGCATCTATGAAATTAAGCATTAACAAAATCTAATTATATAAATGAAGACATAAACTTAAGAAATTACAAAACCTAAGCCTAATAATTGGAAGAAGCATTTCATCAAACACATTACATGCATGAAATAAAGGAAACAAGAACAATGCAATTCAAGAATAGGAAATTAAGCTCAATACAAGCATTAAATCAAAATTCAACACAAACATCAACAATGAACAGAACTAAATTACCACACCACAATCCACACTCCAACTTACAATACCAAAGACTACCCTCATCATAACATGAGGACCTGGCGATCAAACTCCGAACTCTAAACTCTGGTGAAGAGTAGCTCACTGTCGGATTACTGCACACTTTGACAACGTTGATGGTGAGATGAATCCTCCACCGATGAACCCCCTCGGATGAAAGTTGACCGGAGATGGAGATGCTGTGAAATGGGATGAACCGCTGTCACTGCCTCCTTGCTCTGTCGCCTGAACCCCAGACAGTGGAGCTGCCTAAAGGAAGCCGGTCAGTGGAGATCACACCGGAGAACCCCTCCGACGAGGTGAAGATGGTCGATGTCAAAGCTTACCACCTCCTGGAATTGCTTGCAATCACTTGCTGCTTGGAAGAAAGAAGAGCGCCACTACCCATGTGCTTGGAATCAAGAAGAAGAAAAGAGGGAACAGTGGAGGGTCGACCGACAACAGTGAAGAGAAGAAGAGGAGCCGCTGGCCGATGGTGAGGAAAAAGGAAGGGGGAGTCGCAAGCCCTAGCCCACGAGGAAGAAAACATGAACAGAAAGAGGGTATCTGGGCACTATGTCGTCCGTGTGAAATGAGAGGAGGTTAGGTTTCTTAGTGGATCGGGTTGTGGAGTTGAGGTTTTGGGTCAAGGGAAAAGATCCAGATCTAATTAGAGAAGTGACTTCTTTCATGGGTTGGGCTTTTAGATAAGTGGATTATTGTAATTGGATTGGACTCTGCTTGCTTGATCCAAATTGGAGTGAAATGAATCAAGCTCTTTAAATTAGCTCATGCTCAACTTAGCATGGGTTCCAATTAATTTGACTCAACTCATATCATGGCTCCTCTTTAATTCCCTACAAAAATCATGAAATAATAGAAAATTAGGGAAAGAGTATAAAAACTCACAAATATATCCTAACTCATGAATTATAATATTAAGCAAGATTTAAGTGAATAAGAGGATAAATATGCTAAGTATGAGAGCTAAAATATTATATAAAAATGCTAGTTATCAAGATGTCATGGAAATATCTTGGTTCACTACGCTCACTAGATGTGTAATGCCCATAATATGCGGAATGGTAATCATGCTGCTACTGATCGTACTAGTAGTGACCACAGGAGGATTGCCAATGCATTCCTGAAAATATATTTCCCTTACCTTATCACTCCCACTGTTCTCAATGAGGTTGGCATTTCCTGTTTCAAAGAAAGATCTATTAGAGGGATCATAAAATGTCTATCCTCTTGACTTCTTAGAATAACCTATAAAATTGCAGCTAACTGTTCTTGAATCTTGTTTCCTTTCATTAGGCATGTAAGGCCTAGCTTCAGCTGGACAACTCCAAACTTATAAATGCCTAATGCTGGGCTTTCTACCTATCCACATCTCGAATGAGGTTTTAGTTACTACCTTACTAGGTACTCTATTGAGTAGGTAAACTACAGTCTTGAATGCTTCACTCCACAAAGACTCTGGTAGAAAAGTGAAAGTCATCATACTTCTTATCATATCTTTTAGGGTTCGATTGTGATGCTCAGCTACACCATTCTGACTGGGTGTACCAGACATGGTATATTATGGCATAATCCCACACTCAGCAAGGTAGTTCGTAAAAAGTCTTGGATGTTGTTCACCTGATCCATCATATTGACCATAATATTCACCTCCACGGTCGAATCAGACGGCTTTAATTTTCTTACCTAGTTGAAGTTCAATATCGACTTTGAAAATTTTGAACATGTCCAAAGATTGCGATTTCTCATGAATAAGGTACAAATAGTCAAATCTGGAATAGTCGTTTATGAAGCTAATAAAAATGTGTGTCCATTATAAGATGCCTTAGAGAATGGTCCACAAATGTTAGTATGTATTAGCTCCAAAACGTTAGTACAACGGTTAGCCTCTTGTTCCTTTTATTAGTGGTCTTTCCCTTAACACACTTTATGCAGATATCAAAGTCTGACATGTCAAGGGAATTGAGAATTTCATGTGACATTAACTTTTAGAGGCATTGTCTGGATATATGTCCTATACGCATATGCTACATCATGGAAGAATTTTTGCTGGTCAATTTACGTTTCATACCTATACTATGCATTATTATATTGTCAACCATAGGAGTAAAGGTGTTCAATTTATAAAGTTTATCAATCAAGGAACCATTTCCAACCAATACTGAATTAAAGAAAATACTAAAAATTCTATTTCTAAATGAACAAGAATAACCTGATTTGTCCAAACAAGAAATTGAAATTAAATTCCGTCGAAAAGACAGTACAATAAAAGTATTTTCTAAATCCAAAAAAATATTAGTTCCTAGACAAAGAATAAAAACACTAATCGACTTGACTTTAGCCTTCTTTCCATTTCCTGTATAGATGTATCTTTCGTCATCAAGCGGAAGTCGACTCCTGAGACAACCTTGCATAGTGACACTTATGTGAGTAGTAGCACTGGTATCTATCCACTAAGTCTTAGTGGGTACAATAGCTAAATTGACTTCTAAACTAATAAAGTTGAGAAGTTTACCTTTCTTTATACGCCAGTTGGCGTACTTAAGGCAGTCTTTCTTCATATGACATTTTTTTTACAAAAGAAATAAGTGGATTCCTTATCTTACTTCTTGTGCTCCTTATGGCCATTGTCTCCAGAATCTACAGTTTATTTTCTTTTTCATTTGTTATTGATCCTCTTTTTTTTTTCTTGCTCATACTTTGAGAACCAGATGCTAAGTGAGCACTCTTAGATGTATCAATCTTTAGTCTTCATTCCTCTTGCATACATTGAGAAATGAGCTCATTCAATGTCCACTTTTCCTTTTAAGTATTATACAATATCTTAAAAGGAGTGAACTGTGCAGGCAGAGACATCAAGATGAAAGACATTAATATACCCTCAGACATATCAGGTTTTAGTACTTTTAGACTTGTCGCTATATTGGACATCTCCATAATGTACTCCCTTATGTTTCTTTTACCATTGTACCGCATGGTTACCAACTTCGTAAGAAGTGTGGTAGTCTTGACATTTTCATTTGAGATGAATCGATCTGCTAATTGGTCCAAGAAACTTCTAGCATCTCCTCCCTCTATTAGTGAGCCCTTTATTGATGCTGGTATGGAAAGCTTCATGATACTCAGACACATGTGATTTAATTTCTCTCACAGTTAAAATTCAACTCTCCGCTCTATAGTGCTAGCACTGGTCAGAAGTGCAGGACTATCATTCTCTAATGCATAGTCTAAGTCAATGCAGCCTAAGACTACGATCACATATTCTTTCCATTCAACAAAATTTGAATCAGTTAGTATTGGGATGTTATTAATGTTGGTAGTTAGAGATTGCACTGAAATTAAAGAGAGAAATTTATTTAAGCTCACGATTTAACTAAAGCCAAGAATATATATGTAATATAAAATTATGCAAATAAAATAAATTTTTAAATGTATATAAATGAACTCTTTATAAGATATCAAGTACAACATAATGTGCATTCCTTTAGGCTAACACATTATTTATTAACAATACTCTCTAATACAACTCAAACTTTAATTGACCACACAATGTATCTTCCTTTGGGTCAATCAATTGTGCGTATAATATGATACTTTATATGAGTTATATTTTTGTTCATAGCTCACAACAACCTTAATCCACCACACATTATGCCTTCCTTTGGGCCAACATATTTTGTGCATAATCTGAATAAAATAATATTTTGTTCCATAGTTGTAAGCTACCTTATTCATATATCTAGTATAAAAGTTACCTTCTTTTGGGCTGATTACTTTTAACATACATATACGTCTACCAACACAAAACGTACTAGACCCCTATCTAAGGTACCTTCCTTTGGGCTGACACATTAGTTCAACTTAGTAGCACGTGTGGATAGACTCAAGAAAATCTTAGGAATTTTGTTCGAACAGAAATTACTTAATCAGCCTTAGCTTAACAACACATAATTAGACTTATTAATCGATTGATACCAAATGATAATCAATTTATATGATCCAATTAGTTATCCTAATCAATCCGAAAGCCTAATATATGTGACTGCATAATTATAATTATATATAGTACTCATCCTTTACATTCTATAATTAAATAATATTATTTAATACTAATTTATTTATTTATTTTCTGTTCATGTTAGAAACATTAATGTTAATTTTTTTAAAAAATATATTTTTTATGCATGAAATAGTACCTTACTGTTTAAAAAATGTTTTTTTTAAGGTTTCATTTTGAAATATTATTATTTTTTTTAAGAACACACTGTTTCGTTGAAATTTTTTTTTAATTGATTAATAGTAAACCTAATCTAATCGATTAAAAAAAATTTATTGAAACAGTTAGTAATCAATTGATTAAAAGTAATTTTAATCGATTGATAATTAATATAATCATGAATTTAAAATTGTTAATTGTTTATATTTTAATTATTTCTGTTCAAAATTTTAGACTCGATAATTAATTGTTCAACTAAAATAATTGATTGAACCATCACAATTTTATCTAAAATTAGATTAAATAACGACGATTTTTCACCGTTCTTCATGTTCTTTGTAAAAACATGAAAAATTCAAAAAATAAGTCTATCTTAGTTTTCTCTTACATGATTTTTAATGATAGCAAATTATATTATACTAAGAAAACTTAATCTAACATGCAAATAATAAATCGACGAAAAATTTAAATTTTATTGCAAATGAAAATGATGAAACGGAAATTTAGCTCTGATACCAATTGATAGTTCTTGTAAAACCTAAGTCGCATAAATTCTAGACAATCAAAATAAGAATTCGAATAAGAAAAACAAGAACATGTGAGCATGGATTTTCGTTTCATCGAAGACATTGTTGGTGCAACATCCCTCAGGTCAAGGTTGACCTGGTTGACCAAGCTTGAGTCTTGGTTTGGGTTTCGATGTTTGACAATGCAAGGTTGATTGAAGAAGAGTCAAGTAGGTCAAGGATGACCGGATACTTGACTGGGAAGTCCTAGTGAGTGAAGCTAGGCAGGAGGAAAATCCTGGTGAGTGAAGCCAGGTGAAAGACCTAGTGAGTGAAGCTAGGCAATTGGGAAGTCCTAGTGAGTGAAGCTAGGCAGGAGGAAAATCCTGGTGAGTGAAGCCAGGTGAAAGACCTAGTGAGTGAAGCTAGGCAATTGGAAAAGTCTTGGTGAGTGAAGCCAGGCAAGAGAAATCCAGATGGGTCAAGGTTGATCAGACATCTGGTGAGAGTCCAAGTAGGTCAAAGGGATTGACCGGATACTTGGCACGAGAAAGAAAAGTCCAAGTACGTCAGAGGGACTGACCGGATACTTGGCAAGAAGAGAAAAGTCCAAGTGGGTTAAAGGGATTGACCAGACACTTGGTGAGAGAGTCCTAGCTGGTCAAGGGTGACCGGATGCTAGGTCTTATGTACCAACAAGTCATGGTTGACTAGATGTTGGTTTAGGGGGCTTTGGACTTGGTTTTGGGCAAAAACCAAGGTTTGGATTGATCCGTGGATTGATCCAAGCAGTTTGGATTGATCCGTGGATTGATCCAAGAGGTTTGGATCGATCCGTGGATCGATCAGAGATCTGGATCGATCGCTGGATCGATCCAAGATTGGATCGATCCGCCGATCGATCCGGTGAGTCCTCGCGAACCCTCCGGATCGATCCGTGGATCGATCAGAGGTCCCAATCGATCGCTGGATCGATTGGGACGCCGTCCGCGATAAGCGCCGGATCGATCCGTGGATCGATCCGGTGCATCGATTGAAAGGGCCGGATCGATCCGTGGATCGATCCAAAGCCTCCCGATCGATTGGGAGCAATCCAATCGATTGGGATTCGACCGTTGGCGTCGTTTATAGCTGTTGGCGTGCGATTCCTTCGGTAGATCTTCACCGATTCATTCCAGATTCAACACAGCTCCTCCCCAGCACTCTCTAAGCTCCTCACCGCCAGTTCTTGAAGGTTCTTGGAGATTCATCCAAGTCAAGAGGCGAGTTGCAACGAGAAGAAGAAGAAGCTAGGGTTTTTACTGCATTTCTTGTAAGCTTTTGCTTATTCTTTACTACCCTTTCTTCTTCTTGTACTGAGAGTCTTGTAGGGCTTCTCCGCCCTCGGTAGTTACCGAAAAGGAGTGTTTTCATAGTGGAGGGTGCGTGCGTGGTGTGGATCCTTGGATTAGTCATCTCCGTTGGAGGTGGATACCAAGTAAACTCCTAGTGTTAGCGTGTTTGTGTTTGTTTATGTATTTTCCGCTGCATATTCTTGAAGAAACAAGCAACGCCAAGCACCGAGCAAACGCGACGAGCTATTCCCCCCCCCCCCCCCCTCTAGCTACTTTTGGTCCTAACAGACATAGCATAAGAAAAATAAATATATAAATAAATATGACAAGGAACCTGATTGAAGAATCATCCTTGTCTTTAGCGTCATCTAGAAATAATCCCTATGAAAGAAGATACAGCGGAAAGAACAGGAAAGTCTTCCAAGGGGCTTAAGGGTGACGTCGCCGAAAAGCTTTAGGTCAATGGAGAACCAAAAGCTCTGTCAAGATTCTATCATAAACTCTTGAGACCAACCCTAAATATAGTGGACATCATTATCAGCCCATAAATAATATTAGATGTGAGACTATAAATTCATATATATACTGAACATTTATTATCAATATATAAATAATAATAGTTACGGGACTATAGGTTTAACACATACAAGGTCTACATCCAACAATCGAAATCCAATAAGCCTAAGTCAGATCACTTTAATGAGTTCGATTTCACTAAAAAAAATAGCATTGTCGACGGATATTTCCGTCGGTATTCCGTCGGTATATGCGGATAACGACGAACTCCGACGGATATTTCTCCGTCGTAAATATATTTGATGGAATGAGATTCCCAACGGAAAGAGGGGTTTTTGTCGTTAATATTTTACCGACGGAAGTATATTTCTGTCGGTAATGTTACCGGAAACACTGTTCCGAAGCCACGAAATATGTCGACGAAAAATATAATTTTCGTTGGGAAAATATTTAAATGTGGAAAATGTATACATTTCTGACGAAAATGCCTATTCTATCGAAAACTCCCGACGAAATAGCTATTCCGTCGGAAATTCCCGACGGAATAGGCATTTCCGTCGGAAATTCCCGACGGAATAGGCATTTCCGTCGGGAATTTCCGACGGAATAGGCATTTCCGTCGGGAATTTCTGACGAAATAGCTATTTCGTCAGAAATGTATCGTATTGGTATATATGTTTTGATAAGTTCCGACGGAATTATTTTCCGTCGGTATTCCGACGAAAAACTAAAAAAACAGACAGAATCTGTTTGTTTTGGTCTTCATCCACATATACATTTTTCAAATATATAAACAATCATCACAAACGACGGTATTATACACTCCACACGTCAAATACAATCCAAACATCAAATACAATCCACACATCAATATATTTTATAACAATCACACACAAATAAAATCAACAAAAAATAAACATAATCCATATCTAACTCAATCTAGAGAATATATAGATGCAAATATCCATATCAAAATTTAAGTTTACAGAATACATACCACACTAGAAAGTAATCCAAATAATACAAGAATGCTAAATGATAAAGAAACTCCAGTAAAAGTCAAATACAAAATGATCATGTTGATGTTAAAATAAACCGTTTGCATATATATATATATATACCTGAAGAAAATGAGCATATCATCCAATGAAGAGCCAATATGTAAATCCGACCGAACGTGACTCCTGAAATATATAATAATAAAATATTTAGAAATAAATGTATTATAATATTAAAACAGAATAAATATTTTATCATGATCAATATATGTTCAATAAAAATTAAAGTGTAGATAACCAACCCTCACAAAAATTAATCATCAACTGCCTGATGGATCTTGAGTCTCCTGTGACTCAAAACCTTGTGATCCCTGAGTGAAATTAGCCACGATCTGGTGCATCTGGGCCATGAGATCATCATTGCTCTTGTCACGTTCGGCTCTCTTCTTCTCCTCATCAGCTCTCCACTGATCCATCTCAGACATCCTCTGATCCATTGATTTCAGTTGAGTACGCAGTTCTTGATTTTCACGTCTTAAAGACTGCATCTCACTGGAAGAAGAGGAACTAGCACGACCTACTGGATTCCTCAGACAATCAAATGCAACTTTGGCTTGAGAGCCAAGGACGTAGAGGGTGGAGTTTTTTTATCCTTCCACCGACAACATCATAATAAATCTGATTTAGATCGTTGGTGGATAAAGACTGTGACCCCCCCCCCCCCTCTACTGATGGTTGAGATGCTTGAGCCACCCTTTCTGTCATTTGTTGCAGCATAAAAAATTATAATATCCAATTTGATCAGTATTACTAAATAGTAATATAGATAGAAGTGAAAAAATGTAATAAAGTTAATAATCTTACGTGTAGAGTCTGAGATCGAGAATCAACAAATGATCCATCCTTCTTCTTATGGGTCTTGAGAAAGACCTCCATACATGTGGGCTGTCGAGCAAGCTCACGTTCCTACATTCCAAAATTTTAAGGGCAAAAAATTATACAAGTTTGGTAATAAATACAAAATTTGTTACAAAGTATAACTTTAAATTATACTCACCAAATCCATAGTATGCTCAACAATAGATCTGGATCCTGACGTATGTCGAGCGGTACCGGTGCTCGAGCCACCTGGCTCTGTATTTCTATTAGCTTTTGCCTTTTCAGCATTTGTTTGCCACCTTTCTGCAGCCCAGGTGGCCATCCATGCATTCCAAATCGTCTCAGAAACATACGGAGGCATGATGCCCTTCTTTCTCATATGATCTCTGTACAGTTTAGCACAGTAAGTATTCTATGTAGCTTTAAATTGTTCTTCTTGCCCGTCCACCCATGTGTATCTTTTCTGTAATTATAAGTTAAACATTTAGTTTAAATGATCCTATATTATAAGTTACCAAATATATTCAATTTACTTACCACAAATTCATTATAATAAAACAGCTTCATCTCCTAGTCTACATGCCTCCATGTAGTACCAGAAGTGCAAATTCGTTCCTTGAATTTACCTGTGATATATGTGGCAACTCGGTGGCCATTTGGAGTGAATCTGCACAAAATAAAATTAAGTTATGAGAAATATATTATAAATAAATTTATATATGAACTTGAATTATTAATAAGAAATAATACTTACGAGTCCCCGACAACAGTAAGGACCTTGTAGCCACGGGGTGTCACAGGCTGCTGCTCTGTCATAATGATATCTGTAAAATAACATTGAACACATCATAATAAGTTTTAAAAACATGATAATATAAATATAAAACAATATGGAAACATAGCTTACTGACTAATCAACATTAACAGTTTCTATGTCCTCATTGCTAGAGTTAGATGAGTTTAGTTCAACTTCATCCTCACTGTTGGACATCTCTCCATCATCTATCTCTTCGTAAATTCTATTAACATCTACAAGTAATTGAGAAGTAGATGGGTGTTGTAAATCAACTGAGTGTCTCTCCACCTCATCATTCTGAAATGCATCATGGTTTTGAGCAGTGATTGTGTTCGGCATCTCTATGGTCGAGCGAGGCTTAATTCGACAAACAGACAACCATTCACTAGATCTTCTTCTCTTCGTAGGATATTCAAGATAGAAAACTTGACCCGCTTGTATCCCAAAAATAAAAGGCTCAAACTTGTTGAATCTTTTATTTGCATTAACCTCAATTAAATTATAATTTGGATGAATTCTAGTACCTAATCTTGGTGTCGGATCGTACCATGAACATTTGAACAACACACACCTCTTTATTGGTAATGCAGGATATTCAATTTCTATGATTTCGTCAAGTCTGCCATAATAATCAAACTCAGTGTTATTGTTGTCCATAGATCCTTTAACGCAAACACCAGAATTATAAGTTACTCTCCGTGAATCTCGTTGTGCCACGTGGAATTTAAGACCATTAACATAGTAACTAGAATACACCTTTATTTTACGAAGAGGTCTTGATGCAATATTCATTATCCTATCATCTTGCACATTTGATATTCTACGATCTTTCACCTATAAAAATAGATAACATATATATTAGGACACTTCTTAATATACATGAACTTAATAATTTTATAAATTCTCTAACTTACATATATTTGAAACCATAATGTAAATTCTGTCTCTAACTTTGTAGCTACCTCACTTGGACCAATTGATGGGTTTTGTAGATATAATTGTTGTTCGTACAAGCTGAGGAAAAAAATAATTATATTAAAATTGGGATACCAAGCAAAATAATTAAACGGATTATAAATGTTTGATTTAAGAAGTAACTTACTTTATGTATGGTTTGACCTCTTCACAATTTAAGAGTATATATGTTCTTGCAGCATGGTATTCTTCTTTGGTTAACCATCGAGAAAGTGATGCACCCATTAATTTACCAGGAAACTTGAAAATAGAAAGCATCGATGGGTCTATTGGCTGACAAGCATCATCAGAATTTCTAGGGCACTTGCGATGTCTTGTTTGCACACTTTCAACAAAATAATAGGAGCAGAAAGAAGATGCTTCTTCAACCAGATAAGCATTGCATATTGACCCCTCAACTCTTGCTTTGTTACGAACATTATTTTTTTAATTTCCTCAAAAATCGTTCGAATGGATACATCCATCTGTACTGTACAAGACCTGCTATTTATGCCTCGTATGGTAAATGTACTCGGAGATGTTCCATTGAATCAAAAAAATTTGGTGGAAATATGCGCTTCAGTTTACATAATATGAGAGGAATGTCTGTTTCTAGCCGAAGCATATCATCCATCATAATATACCTTGCTGTCAAATCTCTAAAAAATAGACTTAATTTAGTGAGTGCTTGCCAAACATTTTGAGGAAGTAAGTCATGAAAAGCTACTGGAATCAGTCTTTGCATAAAAACATGACAGTCATGACTTTTCATTCCAAACATCTTTAATCTATTCATATCAACGCATCGAGTCATATTTGAGGCATACCCATCTGGAAATTTGATTTCTTTCAACCAATTACATAAAGCTTGTTTGTGATCTTTGTCCAATGTATAACCAGCCTTTGAAAATCTATTAGTTGTTTCATCTTGATGCAACTTGTTAGAGTGCATACTAAAAGCTTAGCTTTTGGTATAAACATTTATCTAGAAATAAGAATCACATTGGTCAAATATCTACATTTATGATAAATGTAGTTATTCAATTAATTTATATTGTAGATAACATGGGGTATGGTGTCACACACAGAAGATCATGTTATCAGTTCTTTATAAATTATAAACAGTTGCTCACGACTAAGATGGAAATGAACAAACCATTGGAATAGTCGTAGTGTAATTAGGTATTAGTTTATCTTGACTAATAAATTACACTAGTACACTCTAAGTGTATTGAGTAGGACCATTTTAGGTAAGTTCTTTTTATACTGACTTGATAAAAGAACTAGACCTTAGTTATTATGGAAGTGTGTGCTCTTAATCCTAATATAATAACAAGCACATATATTTGATATTTATTTCTTTAATTTATCAATGGGTGAGATTTAGTTCGATAAATCAATAAGCCCGATAAATCGGAAAATGATATCACTTATAGTGTGTGTTGTTGATTATAGAAGGAACCTGTGTCCTATTAATCTAGGTTGAGAATGACCCCAAGAGGAGTTCATAAGGATTGTCATGTTAAACCCTGCAGGTGGACTTAGTCCGACATGACAATAAGGTTGAGTGGTACTACTCTTGGACTAAGATATTAATTAAGTGAGTTGTCAGTAACTCATTTAATTAGTGGACATTCATTATCTTAAACACAGGGAGACTAACACACTCATAATAAGAAGGAGCCCAAAATGTAATTTGAGATTGGTGCGGTAGTTCAATAATAGTTCTTTAGTGGAATGAATTATTATTGATGAAATTAAGTTATGTATTCGGGGCGAACACGGGATGCTTAATTTCATCGGGAGACCAAAACCAATTCCTCCTCTCGGTCCCTATCGTAGCCTCTTGTATATAGAGATTTATTCCCACCACATACCCACCTTCTTACCCAACCAATAAGGGTCGGCCAAGCCAAGCTTGAAGCTCAAGCTTAGGGTCGGCAAAGCATAAAGGTTGAGCCTTAAGGTGGCCGGCCAATAGCTTGGAGTCCAAGCTTAGGTGGCCGGCCACCTCATATTTGTAACGACCCAATTTTCCTCATTAGGAGTTCTAAAAGTGCTTTAAAATATTTAGAAATACTTTAGAAAAATTATAGATATTTTTAGAAATTTATAGAGTATTTTTATGCAATTTTTGGAGTTCGTTTGGTATTTTTACCAAACGAAAGAAGTTAAAAAAAAATAAAAATAAAAAATAAAGTGTTAAGGTTGGGTTTTGAACTCAAGATCTTGGACCGAATTAGACCTTAACCAAGGTTAGCCAACCAACTGAGCTAAGCAAGTTTTGTTATAATATAGGGGAATTAAATTTAGTTAAGTAGTTGTAAGAAATGAAATTAAAATGCCGTTTAAAAAGGAGCCGAGGCCGGCTCGAACCCGAGACCTTCGGGAATCCAACTTTCCAGCGGACCAAGCGAGCACGCTGATGTTTCGTGAACAAATCAATCACGAATTGGTCTTAAGCCATAACCCTAGGTTATAAAAGGATAGGTAAGAGAGGGGTTAAGTTATTTTCTTTTCTCTCTTTTCCTCTTCTCCTCTCTCGCGTCGGCGACTCCTCTCGGGCGAAAAACGCAGCCGAGCTTTAGGGCGTCTCCGGTGGCCGGCCAAAGGCTCATTCAAAGGCTTCTTCATCTCCTTGCGTTCCTCTCGTCGAGGAGGAGCCGTGAGCACAAGGAGGGACCGAAAGCTCGAGTTCTCCGAAGCCCTAGAATTGTTCTCGCCGGCTGTAAGTCCAAGGAACCGAGGTAAGTTGCTACTCACCTGCAGTAGGATAGCTCCGAGGTTTATTCCTTGTTCCTTTCTTTGTGTCCGAAGCTTTGCACGAAACCTTAGAGTTTGTTTGTAAGTGAACTGTTGCTAGGGATTTGAAGGAGATTCCCGAAGCTTTGCATGAGTTTGTTTATATATTAGAAGTAGTGTTTTCTTTCTGGTGCTTGCCGCCGTGAACCCTAAAGGAAGAAAGGGGATAATTAGTTTAGACAGTGAGTTGGTTCTGTATTTTCGATTAAGCTTTACCTAAGTTTTAAATTCCAGCAGATTCAAGCATACTATCATCTTCATGTATCAATTTCCTTTATCGTAATAGCATTCTTTCCTTATGCCTTGCTTTGCTGGAAACAATTCAGAATCTGTAGATGATCTAGTTGCATTTCGTTTGGTTTCTGTCAACATTGTTTGAAGCTGGGGTTTGATATAGAATTGCCTCTCGAGATTGTTCGATTTCTTTGTTGAGGAATTCGATCTCTGTTTTGCGTTGTTGAACCCTTACAATTGAGTTTTATGATACTTGCAAGTTGTTGCATTAGTAAATTTAATGTAGATACTTCACCTAACTTCTTAGGAGTTTTGGAATTATGAAACAATTAGTGATGTAGTATATATTTTATCATACACTAATAGATTTCATATTCATTAAGTGCAGATTTAGTTTAGTTTCATTAAGCAAATGCAGATTTAGTTTAGTTTTCTAACATGTGCAGATTTAATTCCGAGATTTGATTTCCTTCTTCTAATTTCCATTGTAGCATGTTGAAGAATTTTGTTTTCCTATCTATTAGTATTGCTGAAAATTAGATATATGATCATTGGTGGTTTAGGATTGAATGATAGATGATACATGTTGGTAGTTAGGAATTTAACTAGTTAGGGATTTAACTAGTTAAGTTTTCTCTTTTATTTCTATGGAAGCATGCTTAAAGTATCGCAGTACAGATTTTTATTAAGTAGAGCAGTGCAGAATTTATGTTAAGCTTTGTATGCAGACTTTTTGTTTAAGTATTGCAGTATTAGAATTTGTTTAAACATTTCAGTTTTTAAAGAAACATTTTTTAGAAGTATTAACAAGTATAAGAAGATAAAGAAAAGAAAGAAAAAGGCCAAGGCCTTAAGTAGATCCCAAAGTCAAGACTTTAGGGATCTTGGCACACAAGGTGCTAAAGAAAATGCCGAGGCATTATATAGAAGTATTAAAAGATAACAAGTATTTTACTTTTATCAGTGGCACTGTACTGGACTCTCTGTCCTTGGGCTAGGCTCCCATAGTCATCCCTAGGTTTAGATAACCTAGTAGTAACGGCTCGGCCGACGGTCGACGGTCAACGACCAAAGGGTCGCCAAATGGGCCGCCGAATGGGTCGGGTCGTTACAAAAGTAAAAGCACAGTTGCCGGGCCCAAGAAGAAGTTGATTATTATTTTGAAGTATTATAAGTATAAGTTTTGAACAAGTAAAGCAAGTTTTACATAAGTATAAAGTATTTAAAGAATAAGTCTTTAAACAAGTGAAATAAGATTCAGAAGGTGTTTAGAATTCAGTAAGCTTAGTTCTTTATGCAAGCATGATAGTATAGACTTGCCTTACATGTTTAGCCTTTCAGTATGTTTCTTTACTAATAGAAGAGCATGAGTTAGTTTACTATTCTTTGCTATTTATGAGCATGATTAGCTATACATGTTTAGTATTTCAGTTAGTATGATTCCTTTGCTATGTATGAGCATGAGTAGCTTTACATGTTAGCATTTAGTTTTAGCATGTTTTTATTTATATACATGCATATCGAGATTTTGTGAGTTAGATAGCGCTTACTAAGCAAATTTTGCTTATAGATTGCACTTCCTCTTACTGCAGATATAGGAAAGGAAAAGATATAGCAAGGAAGACGACAAGGTGGCGCGGATGGTGTGTGATGTTTGGACTATGGAGTAGGCTAAGAGATTGAACCAGAATTTATTTAGAATGTTTTGGTTTAAGTGTTTAACGTATTTAGAACCTGTGCATGTTATTATTTGGTTTGTCTTATCGTGTATTCATTAGAGTTGATTTTTCTTTGGTATTGTGCTTCTTTATTTTGGATTTATTATACTGCGTGGTTGATTGATATGTGTTCTAGCCGCTTGTGGCTGAGTATATATTGCATGTATTGTTGAATAAGGTCACCGGAACAGGGGAGACTGCCGAAATTTTTCGGTAGGGTTTCCATGTGATTTTTAATCATACCGGTTAAGTAGAGTTAGTAGTTAAGTAACGGTCATCCTTAGAGAGTAGTAGTAGTAAGAAGGGTGGTCGTTACAATATTAAAAAGGTTTTTTTGTTAAAATTATTTCTTATGTGGATATCATGGTTTTAAAAGAGAGTTTAAAATTTAAATCTTTCCTTTTATAGCTTTCTACAAAAGATTAAGAAAAGATTTGGAATCTTTCCTTATTTGTAGATTGAAAGGTAGATTTTAATTTTGAGAAAACTTTCCTTTTTAACCATGTTCATGATTTAAAAGAGAGTTTAAAAATTAAATATTCTCTTTTATAAGTTTCTACAAAAGATTAAGAAAAGATTTGATATCTTTCCTTATTTGTAGATTAAAAGAGATTTTAATTTTTAGAGATAACTTTCTTTTTATTCACATATTTAAAAGAAAGATTTTAATTTATAAAATTTCTTTTTTACAAACCACCATGAAGGAAAAAATTATTGGAGAAATTTTTTATAAATTTCCGGAGACAAATTAGGAAGTTTTAATTTTTGTTTTAAAACTCTCCTTGTTTTGGGGAAATAAGTGGCCGACCATATATATTGAGAAGAGAAAATTATTTTTAATTAAATAAATTTTCCTTTTCATGGCAAAGGAATTAAGGAAGTTTTTTATTTAAATTTCCTTATTTGCCAAGACCAAGGTTTAAAAAAGAAGGGGTAGAGGTGCCTTCATGGTGAACGACTCTATTATTCTTCTCCTCTCTTTTCCTCCTTGGTGGTCGGCCCTAGCTTCTTCCTCTTCTCTTCCTCTTGTGGCCGGCGGCAACCCCTCTTGGTGCTCTTGATGGTGGCCGGTTCTAGCTAGGAGAAGAAGGAGAGAAAGGAGGTTTTGTTTCTTGCATCCCTTGGAGCTTGGTGGTGGTGGCCGGACCTCTACTTTTCTTGGAGAATTGTGGTGGCCGAAACCTAGAAGGAAGAAGAAGGTGCTTGGTGGTTCTCGTCTCAGAAGATCGTTGCCCACACAACGTCCGAGGTTAGAAGAGGAATACGGTAGAAGATCAAGAGGTTATTTTTGCTTACAAAGAAAAGTATAACTAGTAATTATTTTCCACATCATACTAGTTTTCTTTGTATTGTTATTTTTGGAAATACCAAACACAAGAGGCATATGATTCTAGAGTTTTCGAAATAGTTTTTCGAGTTTGTGTTTTCTTCTTTTTCGAATTTGTGATTCGATTGTTCTTTTTGGTTAACCTAGAGTTATTTAAGGAAATAAATATTAGCTTTCCTTAAAAGGCTTTGCCTAGGTGGTGGTGGTTGCTCCCATATCCAAGAAGGTCATGTGCCTCGCCATGCAGTCCTGGAAGATAATTTTGGAAATTAATATTTATGGAATTAATAACTTAGGTAGATTTGAATCAATAGTATTAAGTTCCGCTTGTGATTCAAATCTAAACCATTAAGAACATATAAGTTAAATTTGGAATCAATGATGTTAAGTTCCGTCTGTGATTCCTAATTTAACTTCTAAAGAACACAATAGGTTATTTAAGGAAAGGTTCGACACTTTGTACAGTGGAACCGGTACGATTTTCTTAGGACTAACCAACAATTGGTATCAGAGCTAGGGTTGCCTCTGTGTGTTTGGTTTTCAAATTAGGTTATGCACATGTCATACATAATTTATGCAGGATAATAGTAGGATGTGCTAACTTTGTGGTTGCAGACTCCAACTATTATGGCTTATAGATGTTGTGTGTGATTTGACCCTTGGACATGTCAAGGGCATTATTTTTGTGTGTGCATGATTGTATGTAACTAATACAGCAGGAGCTATATTAGCCTTAGGATTTTAGAATTTTATTTTCGATCTAGAATACATGTACATTCCCTTGTGGAATATAGGATCGATATATGTTAAATTCTATTTTTGTCGCGGATCGGATTCTTGTGAGGCGTGGTACTGTAACGCCCGAAAATTCTCAAATTATTTTTAGAAATATTCTATTATTTTTCTGGAATTTTAGAATATTTTTACAGAATTTTCCTAGTAGCGGAAGTAGCAAAAATAATTAGATAAGCAAAATGGTTTAAGCGGGAATCGAACCCGGGACCTCTCGGGTCCGCTAAACCTTTAGTTAGCCTTAGTAACCGGTGAACCCAGCAAGGCCGTGCTGAAAGAAAGAGGAACCAATTATATTTATATTAGAGTTGGGTTCAATAATCCACTTAATATAAATTAAGAACTTAAGTGGGTTTTGGTTTATTTTGGGTTCGGCAACTTCTCAACCCTCACCACCGAGACCTCACCGCCGCCTCTTCCCTCTTCTTCCTCTCTCGGCACACCAAGCCCCAAGGGCTCTAGGAGCACTTTCCGGCGAGATCTTCGATACGAGGACGTTCCCCTCCGCGAGAAGAACGCGTGGACGCGAGCGAATCGTCGAGAAGTCATCTCCACCGGAATTTCTAGCGATTAGATTTGTAAGAAATCTAGCACACGAGGTAAGAAACCCCTCACCTGCAGTATAAGTAGCTCTCGTTTGATTGCATGCTTATAATTTAGTTATATGTAGATTTTTATCGATATCTAGAGTGTATTTAATTCTCTTCGCAGATTTAGGGGTTAGTTGAGTATCTCTGGATGGGCCGGGCGCGTTTTCCCTCTTCAGATAGAGGTTCTAGACGTCGTCGGGTGCCTAGAGGTAGTCCCCTATTAGGGAGGAGAGTTGGAGCACACTAGGTGTTCGATAAAATGTTTAGCGCAACATTTGACAGTTTTAACAGCATAGTTAGATGCATAGGAGCATTTAAACCAACATATCAGTTTTATTTCAGCTTTATGGGACTAGATGTCCAATGGGTGGGCTCCCACAGTCGCCTCTAGGTTCAGACAACTTAGTTCTAGGTTCAGATAACCTAGATTCAGCTAATTAGTATTTCAGTATTTTACTTTCAGCAGCGGCACTGTACTGGATTAGATATCCACTGGGTTGGACTCCCATAGTCGTCCCTAGGTTTAGCTAACCTAGTAAACCCTACTAGATTCAGAACTTGCAATCCCGGGTCTAGTTAGGGATGCGCGCACAGTAAGTACAGTTGTCAGGGCCCTACAGCAGCATGTTTAGTATTTTTATCTATTATGTATAATAGTTTTTCCAAATCAGTTTTAAAACATAATGGAATTCAGTATTAGCTCAGCTTCAGCTTAGCTCACTTTTGTATCAACTCAGCTTATTTCAGTTGTTAAATATGATAGCTTCATATATAGTTCTAGACATGTTATGATCAGTTTTATTTTATGTTTAGCTCATGTTATGCCATGCTTTGTATGATACCATGTCATGCCATGCTTGCATATTCAGTATGTTTTTCAAATAGCATGACTTTCAAATCATGAGTGGCATCGTATGCATTGTTTTTGTGAGTAGATGGTTTCTTACTAAGCGAAAGCTTATAGATACTTTTTCCTTATACTGCAGATAAAGGTAAAGGGAAAATGGATTAGCAGATGAAGCTGGAGTTCAATGCAAAGATGGTGTGTGTGGCAGGAACTGGAATAAAGATCCTAGGGATCTAGTTTTATTCTATTATGCATTAGAACATTTTCAGTATGCATTAGTACTTATAGCAAGCGTTATCTTATGTTTCTGTTAGTTAGCAAGAGAACAGTTTAAAACCTTGTTAGTTTTAGTTTCCATGTGTTTACATGCCATGAATTAGTGTTCTATGCCTTAATCATGTTTAGTATGTTAGCCATTACCTCGTAGAATGTTTCCTTTAGCTTTTATAGTGTTGTGTAAAGGCTTTGGCACGCATCAGTGCTAAAATCAGACCCTTGGGCACGAAATCAGAAACTCGAATCGATCAGCTGATCGATTCGAGAGTTTCCAATCGATCGAAGGATCGATTGGGCACCTGGCCTCGCGAACAGTAGGCGTCTGGATCGATCCGCCGATCGATCCAGCAATTTCTGTCGCGAACAGAAGGCTCTAGGATCGATCAATGGATCGATTGACCAGCTTGGATCGATCAGCCGATCGATCCAAGTTATCGTCCCGGGCACAGTAGCATGCTGGATCGATCACTGGATCGATCCAACCTATGTTCCGCATACAGTAGCCGCCTGAGTCGATCACTGGATCGATCCGACTATTCCAATCGATCCGTGGATCGATTGGGAGGTCTGATAACAGTTGGAAAACATATATTTCAGTTCCTTGACTATAGGGGATGTAGTATATGTTAGGTATACTTTAGATTACACTCCTTAGTACATGTAGCACCAAGAAATGTTAACAGCTTAGCAAAATTTTAATTAGTACAACTTCCGCATTTAGATTTAGTAATGGTCAGGGAATAGTTTAGCACAACATAACTGTAGCGATCGGCCTTACAGCTCAGTTAGTAGAACGCGGGTCGTTACAGGTACTTTTGGAGCACCAGAGGCGTAGCGGAATAAGAAGCAAGATGGATGCGACAACTCGACCCGATGGCGGTGGCTAAAGATGGCAGCAGCTAGGGTTGGAGTGTAACGACCACCCTTCTTACTACTACTACTCTCTAAGGATGACCGTTACTTAACTACTAACTCTACTTAACCGGTGTGATTAAAAAAACCACATGGAAATCCTACCGAAAAATTTCGGCAGAATCTCCCCTGTACCGGTGACCTTAAACTGATATACAAACACTATATACACAGCCACAGGCGGCTGGAACATTTATCAAACACTCACGCAGTTAAATAAGTATCAAACACACAAATATCTACTGAACTCATCCTACATGCAATCTAAACAGAATAATCTCAAATGACATAAACTTAAAATACAACACAAATGTTTACAATAACTAAAATGCGGAAACTAAATTTAAAACTTCTTTCCTAATCCCAAGGCTTCCATAGTCCTGGCATCACACATCCTTCGAACGCCTCCTTATCGCCTTCCTTTCTATATCTTTTCCTTTTCCTGTATCTGCAGTAAGAGGAAGTGTAGTCTATAAGTAAAATTTGCTTAGTAAGCACTATCTAACTCACAAAATCTCGATATGCATGTATATAAATAAAAACATGCTAAAACTGAATGCTCAAAAGGAAATCTACTCGTGCTCATCTACTAGTGAAAGAAGCATACTGAAAGGCTAAACATGTAGAGTAAATCTATACAATCATGCTAGCATAAGGAACTAAGCTTACTGAATTCTAAACACCTTCTGAATCTTATTTCACTTGTTTAAAGACTTATTCTTTAAATACTTTATACTTATGTAACACTTGCTTTACTTGTTCAAAACTTATACTTATAATACTTCAAAATAATAATCAACTTCTTCTTCCTAAGAATCGACTTACTACAAGATCCCTAACTAGACTGAGATGGTCCCGAATCTAGTAGGATTTGCTAGGTTATCTAAACCTAGGGACCGACTATGGGAGCCCAGCCCAAGGACTACTGAGAGTCCTGCATACTAGGTTATCTAAACCTAGGGACCGACTATGGGAGCCCAGCCCAAGGACTACTGAGAGTCCTGCATACTAGGTTATCTAAACCTAGGGACCGACTATGGGAGCCCAGCCCAAGGACTACTGAGAGTCCTGCATACTAAGTTATCTAAACCTAGGGACCGACTATGGAAGCCCAGCCCAAGGACTACTGAAAGTCCAGTACAGTGCCACTGATAAAAGTAAAATACTTGTTATCTTTTAATACTTCTAATATATAATGCCTCAGCATTTTCTTTAGCACCTTGTGTGCCAAAATCCCTAAAGTCTTGACTTCGGGATTTACTTAAGGCCTTGGCCTTTTTCTTTCTTTTCTTAATCTTTCTTATACTTTTCTTATAACAGAATGCTTCTTATAAAACTGAAATGTTTAAACAAATTTTAACACTGCAATGCTTAAACAAGATCTGTATACAAGTTTAAATAGAAATCTGCATATCATACAAGCTTAAACTAAATCTAAAACTTGTTAGAACTAAAAACCTTAAATCTTGCTACAACAGAATTAAATAACAACATGAACTTAGAACTAAACTTGGGTATAATCAGTTAGAGCTTAAGGTAAATCATGTATAGGAATATGATGGACTTAAAGCTATGCATACCAGAAACAATAATTTCATATTAAAATAAAACCTATGTCATGCTTAAAGAATTCAAAAGTCTGCATTGCTTCTACAGGCTGTTCATGTTATTCCAATAGCAAATAAATCTAGAAATCTGCTCGTGCACATTTAATAGTACGGAAACTAGAAATAAAGGAATCAAATGCTTAATGGAATCTAAGTTTCTACACTGCTACTGAAAGGAACTAAAACATGAATCATCATCTTGATATGAGCCATGGCTATCATGGAAAACATAGAAAAGTGCCTCTGCTTCAATCCACGGCAGAAATGGGAGAAAGGAAAACAGAAAAGTGCCTCTACTTCAATCTACGGTAAGGAAGGGAAACTACAATACCACCTAAGTAAAACTTACTGGAACTTTTGAAATCGAAATCTATGTAGAACTTGTTCCCAGCTTATGTCTTAACAGAGCAACAAAATTCGAAGCTTGTAAAACTCCACACGAACCAAGCATGTTCATCAAGGTTGCAAACAGAAAATTCAGATCAAAAGCTGCTATACTAATTTCACCGTCTGAAGGAAAACAAATACTAAGGGGTTACATGCATATAGATCAACACTGTTAACAGCAGTGATCCACAAAAATAGCACACATACTCAAAAATTCGACTCAACTCTTGCTTTACTGTTAGCAACAATCCAAAACCGAACATAGCATTAGAGCATGTTATAAGAAAGAATTAAAACACCATCCTACATGCTTAATCTAATCACTTCCTTCCCTTGAAACTCACGGCAACAAACATGGCAGCAAGCTTTGAAACATGCTTCAACAATCAAAAGACGCAAGGAAACATCAATCGAATTCGGAACTACTCTTGCCGCAGGTGAGTAAGCGACTTACCTTCGTGTTCTTGGACTCACAGCCGAAAGGAGGCAACTAGGGCTTCGGAGGAGCTTTAATTCTCAGCAACCTCTTTATGTTTCCAAGCTCCCCTCGTCGGAGTGGCCACACACGGGTGAAGATCGGTCGGAAACAACCCTTCGCCGGCGCCGGAGACCAAGCCCTAAGTCCCCTGCTGCATCTTCGCCCGAGAGGGAGTCGCCGTCGCTCGCGATCGGGAGAGGAAAGGAGAGGGGAAAGGGTTTTCGGTTTGGGAATTTACCACCTCAACTTATCCCTCTTTATAATCTCCATATTCTGTTAACTGGTTAAATAATTTTCCTACCTTTTCTAAACAGAACCGACGGCTGGAATACTTGGTCAGCAGCGGTTTGGCGCGAGTTAAAGGTCGCGTGTTCGAACTCTGCTCGGCTCCCTTTTATTTTGGTATTTCTGTTCCCAAAAACTGCTTATATAGATTTTATTCCATACTTTATTAACAAAACTCTCGTAGACTAGCTGGTTGGCTGAGTCCGGTTAACATCTGGTTCAGGTCCGAGGTCTTGGGTTCAAAACCCAGCTTTAACACTTTTATTTCTTCTTTTTTTTTTAAACTTCTTCCTCTTGGTAAAAATACCAAACGAACTCCAAAAATTGCATAAAAATACTCTATAAATTCCTAAAAATCTCTAGAATTTTTCTAAAATATTTCTAGATTTTAATAAGGTCTTTCAGAACTCTAAATCATGAAATTTGGGGTGTTACATGGAGCACATGGAGGACAGTAACAGGAAAATACCATAATAGTTGGAAAATAATTTCCATATTTATTGCTTTATTTACTGTGATGTGTGTGTATGCATGTGATGTATGCTAGGATAACTTAAAAATCCTCACTTTAAATAACTAAGTGGGAGAGGGATTTATTTTAATAAATTCCACGGTCTCCATTACTGGTTTGTAAGTGATGCAAACAAACTTGCGCGTTGGCTCTGAGTGCCTTCCTCCATATCAGATGAGTTTGTTTGCGGATCACTAGATCAAACTTTCATTTAGGATGACTATAGGAAATTAATTAAGAGCGTGTAATCTTCCCCATCAGAAGGGGCATAATCTTATTAATGGACTTAGTGTTAAGTAATGGTATACACTTAGGCACGTCTAATAGTATCCTCCCCATCGGAGTCACTGCTATTATTTATGTGAGCAAAGGAAAACCAACTATTAATTTGTCAAAAAGATAAGTTGACAATATAATAAAATTAAAACCCTCTCTTACAAATGTCGAGTTTTTGTATATGTCCACACTATCGTGGCATATAAAATTCACGGTGTATGAGGTAATTTTTTTTGTCAGGATGACAAGAAAATAAAATTAATGAGAAAAACTCCTCTTACAAATGTTTGGTTTTGTATACGTCCACACTATCGTGGCATACAAAATTCACGGTGTTTGAGGTAATTTTATTTGTCATAAAGACTTATTGACAAGATAATTAATGGGTAAAACCCTCCTCTTACAAATGTTTGAATTTGTATACGTCCACACTATCGTGGCATGCAAAATTCATAGTGTTTGAGGTGTTGGTGAATTTAAATGATATTGTTTTGAAGAATCAATATTATTTCAAATTCAAAGTTATTGACCAAAATATTTGATAGACCAACTATTAATTTTATTGGTCATAAAGTTAGGATGACGAGATAATAAAATTAATGAATAAAATCTCCTCTTTGTTTTTGTATACGTCCACACTATCGTGGCATACAAAATTCATGGAGATTTTAAGGTGTTGGTCTTGACCAAATATTTTTGTGATTCTTAGGATTTAAAATGTTTGTTAATCCCTAGTTGTTATACTATAGAATAGACTTAGTTGTCCCAATTGTAATGATTAGAAATAGGACTTGGACATTTAAGGTAGACTGTCCAAGGGATATGGAGCCAAAGATATAATGGAATTGGTTCATTCTGATTTGTGTGGTCCTATGACTATCCAGACAAGAGGTAGTTTCGAATATTTCATATATTTTATAGACAACCATTCGAGACACATATAGATTTACTTGATACACCGCAAGTCTAAGTGCTTTGATTAGTTCAAAGAGTACGAGGCTAATGTGGAGAAATGTCAAAGTAAAAATATCGAGACACTACGGTGAGATCGTAGTAGCAAATACCTCTTGGGAGAATTTAGGAGTCACTTATCAGAAGTAGGGATTCAATCCCAACTAAATGCACTTGGTACATCCTAACAGAATGGTGTAGTAGAAAGAAGGTATAAGGCTCTTATGGAATAATTAGATCAATGATGAGTTACCAAATTCGTTTAAAGATATACACTGGAAACGGAAGTGAACATAGTACCTTCTAAGTCAGAACTCTCTACTCCCACAGAATTGCAGAATGGGCGTAAGCCTAATCTGAAGCATATTCGGATTTGGGTGGTCTAGCACGTGAGAGACACTGAAAAATTGGACATGAGTTCACTTGTTTGTGAGTTATCCTAGAAAAACGAAAAGAGGTTTGTAGTCCTTAAAATCGGAAGGTCATTGTTGGCACCAATGCTCGATTTGAGAAAAGAACTATACTATAAACCACAAGTCCATGAGTAAAAATTATTCTTAAGGAAATTAAAGGACACGTCTAATCTAGTACCAACTGTACAAGATGAAATATCACAGGAAACTGCAACACGTATCACAAATGATACACAATTGCAGAAAGTGCCTCGTCGTAGTGGGAGGGTTGTTAGGCAACCTAAAATATTCATGTTTTGGGAGAGTCTTTGGACTCGATCCCTGGTGGACATAAACCTAATCCCCGGACATATGACGAATCACTCCAAGATAAAGAGGCAGCATCTTTGCAAAAAGCAATAAATACAAAATTAGAATATATGTATTCTAATAGAGTCTGGGAGCTTATAAAATCACCAAATGGTGTAAAAGCCATTGGATGAAAATTAGTCTACAATAGGAAAAGAGGGATAGACAGGAAGGTAGAAACTTTCAAAGCAAGGCTTGTTGTAAAAGGAAACCTTTTTTACCGGTAGCCATGCTTAAGTTTACCCGGATTCTTTTATCTATGAGATTTAGCAAGTGGATGGAAGTATTGAAGAAAACATCCATATAAAGCAACCAGAAGGGTTCATTACGAAGAACAAAGAAGCATCTTGTGTGCAAGCTCAATCAGTCTATGGACTGAAGCAAAGCTTCAAGGTCATGGAAAATCTGGTTTAATGAAGTAATCCAGACCTTTGGATTTATTTAATAACCGAATGAGTCTTGTGTATACAAAGAGTGTGATGGAAACGTGGTGGTATTTCTTGTACTATATGTAGATAACATTTTTGGTAGTTGGAAACAATATCAAAGTGTTGTCAGAAGTAAGGGTATGGTTGTCCAAATAATTTGATATGAAGGACTTGGGAGAATGCATATATTCTTGGGATCAAAGGGATCGCAAGAAAAAAATATATTTTACTTATCCCAAGCTTTATATATCGAAACAATCTTAGCTTGTTTTAGCATGCAGAACTCAAAAAAAGGTTTCTTACCTTTTAGGCATGGAGTAGCTTTATCTAAAGAGATGTCTCAGAAGACATCAAAGGAAATAAAGGACATGAAAGCAGTTCCTTATGCTTCGACTGTAGGAAGTCTAATGTATGCAATGATGTGTACGAGACTGGATATCTGTTTTACCGTGGGCATGGTTAGCAGATATCAAAGTAACTCTGGACAAGGACATTTGTCTGCGGTAAAGCATATATTGAAGTACCTTAGAGGCACTAGAGATTAAATGCTAGCTTACAAGGCAGATAATTTGGTCCCTGTGGGTTACATGGATTTTAACATCCAATCGGAAAGGGACAATAGTAAGTCAACCTCGGGGTTTTGTGTTTACTTTAGGAGGTAAAGTCATAACTATGGAAGAGCGATAAGCATAGGTGCTTTTTCGGACTCCACCATAGAAGCTGAGTATTTGACAACCTCTGAGGTAGCCATAGAAGTTGTATGGCTCAGATACTTCAAGATAGACTTAGATATGATTTCTGGTTTACCCAAAATAATTTGGTGCAGTAGCAAACTCGAAGAAACCATAAGTCCATAAAGCAAGTAAACACAATAGAGTGCAAGTACCACCCAATACGAGAAATTGTATAAATGAGGAGAAGTTGTTGCCGCCTAGATTGCATCAGATGATGACCTATAGATCTTTTCACTAAGGCCCTTAAGGCAAGAGCTTTTGATGGGCATGTTGAAGGGTTGGGAATCAGATGTATGGCAGCAGATATGACATCTTAGTCTTTTAGTATAAGTGGGAGATTGTTAGAGTGTATACTAAAAGCCTAGCTTTTGGTATAAACATTTATCTAGAAATAAGAATCACATTGGTCAAATATCTACATTTATGATAAATGTAGTTGTTCAATTAATTTATATTGTAGATAACATGGTGTGTGGTGTCACACACAGAAGATCATGTTATCAGTTCTTTATAAATTATAAACAGTTGCTCACGATTAAGATGGAAAGGAACAAACCATTGGAATAGTCATAGTGTAATTAGGTATTAGTTTATCTTGACTAATAAATTTCACTAGTACACTCTAAGTGTATTGAGTAGGACCATTTTATCTAAGTTCTTTTTATACTGACTTGGTAAAAGAACTAGACCTTAGTTATTATGGAAGTGTGTGCTCTTAATCCTAATATAATAACAAGCACATATATTTGATATTTATTTCTTTAATTTATCAATGGGTGAGATTTAGCTCGATAAATCAATAAACCCGATAAGTGGAAAAATGATATCAATTATAGTGTGTGTTGTTGATTATAAAAGGAACCAGTGTCCTATTAATCTAGGTTGAGAATGACCCCAAGAGGAGCTCATAAGGATTGTCATGTTAAACCCTGCAGGTGGACTTAGTCCGACATGACAATAAGGTTGAGTGGTACTACTCTTGGACTAAGATATTAATTAAGTGAGTTGTCAGTAACTCATTTAATTAGTGGACATTCATTATCTTAAACACAGGGAGACTAACACACTCATAATAAGAAGGAGCCCAAAATGTAATTTGAGATTGGTGCGGTAGTTCAATAATAGTTCTTTAGTGGAATGAATTATTATTGATGAAATTAAGTTATGTGTTCGGGGCGAACACGGGATGCTTAATTTCATCGGGAGACCAAAACCAATTCCTCCTCTCGGTCCCTATCGTAGCCTCTTGTATATAGAGATTTATTCCCACCACATACCCACCTTCTTACCCAACCAATAAGGGTCGGCCAAGCCAAGCTTGAAGCTCAAGCTTAGGGTCGGCAAAGCATAAAGGTTGAGCCTTAAGGTGGCCGGCCAATAGCTTGGAGCCCAAGCTTAGGTGGCCGGCCACATCATATTAAAAAGGTTTTTTTGTTAAAATTATTTCTTATGTGGATATCATGGTTTTAAAAGAGAGTTTAAAATTTAAATCTTTCCTTTTATAGCTTTCTACAAAAGATTAAGAAAAGATTTGGAATCTTTCCTTATTTGTAGATTGAAAGGAAGATTTTAATTTTGAGAAAACTTTCCTTTTTAACCATGTTCATGATTTAAAAGAGAGTTTAAAAATTAAATATTATCTTTTATAAGTTTCTACAAAAGATTAAGAAAAGATTTGATATCTTTCCTTATTTCTAGATTAAAAGAGATTTTAATTTTTAGAGATAACTTTTTTTTATCCACATGTTTAAAAGAAAGATTTTAATTTATAAAATTTCCTTTTTACAAACCACCATGAAGGGAAAAATTATTGGAGAAATTTTTTATAAATTTCCGGAGACAAATTAGGACGTTTTAATTTTTGTTTTAAAACTCTCCTTGTTTTAGGGAAATAAGTGGCCGACCATGTATATTGAGAAGAGAAAATTATTTTTAATTAAATAAATTTTCCTTTTCATGGCAAAAGAATTAAGGAAGTTTATTTAAATTTCCTTATTTGCCAAGACCAAGGATTAAAAAAGAAGGGGTAGAGGTGCCTTCATGGTGAACGACTCTATTATTCTTCTCCTCTCTTTTCCTCCTTGATGGTCGGCCCTAGCTTCTTCCTCTTCTCTTCCTCTTGTGGCCGGTGGCAACCCCTCTTGGTGCTCTTGATGGTGGCCAGTTCTAGCTAGGAGAAGAAGGAGAGAAAGGAGGTTTTGTTTCTTGCATCCCTTGGAGCTTGGTGGTGGTGGCTCGACCTCTACTTCTCTTGGAGAATTGTGGTGGCCGAAACCTAGAAGGAAGAAGAAGGTGCTTGGTGGTTCTCGTATCGGAAGATCGTTTCCCACACAACGTCCGAGGTTAGAAGAGGAATACGGTAGAAGATCAAGAGGTTATTTTTTATTACAAAGAAAGGTATAACTAGTAATTATTTTCTGCATCATACTAGTTTTCTTTGTATTATTATTTTTGGAAATACCAAACACAAAAGGCATATGATTCTAGAGTTTTTGAAATAGTTTTTCGAGTTTGTGTTTTCTTCTTTTTCGAATTTGTGATTCGATTGTTCTTTTTGGTTAACCTAGAGTTATTTAAGGAAATAAATATTAGCTTTCCTTAAAAGGCTTTGCCTAGGCGGTGGTGGTTGCTCCCATATCTAAGAAGGCCATGTGCCTCACTATGTAGTCCTGGAAGCTAATTTTGGAAATTAATATTTATGAAATTAATAACTTAGGTAGATTTGAATCAATAGTGTTATGTTCTGCTTGCGATTCAAATCTAAACCATTAAGAAAAGATACGTTAAATTTGGAATCAATGATGTTAAGTTCCGTCTGTGATTCCTAATTTAACTTATAAAGAACACAATAGGTTATTTAAGGAAAGGTTCGACACTTATACAAAAATATTTTGTACAGTGGAACCGATACGATTTTCTTAGGACTAACCAACAATGCAACTCAGGTCTATTGACTAGTTCTTTTACTTTCTCGCATGATTTTGCAGTGTCTTTAGTTCTTCCAGGCACGTTCATCACAGTGTTAAATATATTATCAAAGAAAATTTTCTCAATATGCATGACATCTAAATTATGACTAATAAGCAGATACTTCCAATACGATAACTCCTAAAAAATACTCCTTTTCTTCCAACCACACTTGCATGTCCTAACAATATATTTATTTATTTCATCAGAGCCAGATTGAGATACTGGTAGAAATCCATAACTGTCAATTTTCTCGATGATTTGTTCACCTAAAGCATGGAGTGGAGGGGATTTTCTTACCACAACATTTTTAAGAAATTTTTTCTTATTTCTCCTGAGAGAGTGATCAAGTGGTAAAAATTTACGATGATTATCAAACCAAGATACCTTCCCACTGTAAGGTAATGAAAATGCATCAGAATCTATCATACAGTGTGGACATGCTAATTTACCAGCCGTGCTCCATCCCGACAATATTGAGTATGCTGAAAAATCACTGATCGTCCATAATAATGCAATATGCAATCTAAAATTTGTTTTACTCGTGACATCATAATTCACCGACCCTACATTCTATAATTTATTCAACTCGGCAATAAGAGGTTGTAAGAAAACATCTATCTTGTCTTTGGGATTGGTAGACCCAAGAATAAGTACTGTAAGGAACATAAATTCATCTTTCATACACATCCATGGCGGTAAATTGTACGGTGTTAATATAACCGGCCAAGATGAATATTATTGTCCTGACTGTCCAAATGGATGAAATCCATCTGCAGAAAGTCTCAATCTCACATTACGTGGTTCCATTGTAAAAGAAGGAAATACAACATCTAGATGTTTCCATGCAGGTGAATCACAAGGATGGCACATTATACCTCCTTTGTGCTCATGCTCATGATGCCACATCATATAGCAAGCTGTAGCAGTAGATGCATACAAACGTTGAAGTCTAACAGTTAATGGAAAATAATACATCACTTTCCAAGCAATTTTTTTTTCTTCTGCCCTGGTGTGCCAGTACTATGCTTATAACGAGGGTGTGTACAGATTTTGCATTCACTCAGATCATTGTCTTTATTCCAAAATATCATGCAGTTGTTTATACAACAATCAATTTTCTCTACAGGCAAACCTAAACCTCTGACCAATTTTTTTGTACTGTAAAAACAATCAGTCATTATGTTATCATCAGGAAGTAATTCTGACATCAACTGACAAATGTCATCGTAACATCTTTTTGAAAAATGATGTTCTACTTTCATATTCAATAATCTTGCAGTAGCTGATAATTGAGAATGACCAGAGGGAATGTCTTTCCATATTTTTCATTCACTAGCCTTTAACATTTCATATAATTGTTGATATTCAGGTGTTGGTGTTTCATTTGTATTGGAATAATCAACTGCAGCATTCATCGCATCGTGCACCATTGATTGCATTGCATTATCATTAATTGATAATTCATGAGCAGTAAAAGTTGTGGCATATGACGAACTACCAGAAGGCCCAATTGATTCATAGAGATAAGGCTCTCTGTGACAATACCAATTATAGTAATTTGTCATAAAACCATTTCTACATATGTGTACTTTCACGGTATCCTCATCATGAAAGGCTCTATTCCTACATTTTTTAAGATTACATGGACACCGTAACTCAGCACCATTCATACATTCGGGATGATTCTTAGCAAAGTTCACAAATTCTTCGACTTCAGCAATAAAATCATCTCTAATAAATCTATTTTCTAAACGATTATACATCCAAGCTTTGTTCATAGACATTTTTACCTAACACTGATAAATAGAGAATCACAAATCAGCATATATTAGCATACTAACACAAAACAAACAAACGAAGTATATTATGTAATAGATTAACAAACTAACATAACATACTTCTAAATTTAATCATGTTATACAACATAAAACATATATAATTTACTAAATTATACCTAAAAATGTGTAAGTCAACCGGAGACGAGCAGCAAAAGCTACCTGTTTACAAAACAAAATAGTTAAAAAATTAACACAAAAATTGAAAAGTTACACCCGGCAGCGAAAACAACCTACTGGCGGCCGCCATAGAGCAGACGGCAGCGGTCGGTAGCGGCTGGCAGCGGGCGCCAGCGGCCGCAGGGAGGCGCCTGCGCCAGCCAGTGGCCGCCGGCAGCCGCAGGGTGCCGCCTACACCCGCTGGCGGCCGGTTACACCCGCTGGCGCCCGTCGACAACCGTAAGGTGCCGCCTGCGGCCACAGGGTGCTGCTGGTGGCCGCTGGTGATAAGAATCGACGGAGGGAGGGAGGTACCTGTGATCGGGATCGGGATCGGGAGAGAAGATAGGAAAGCTGACATCGCGCGTGAGGGGAAAAAAATGGGTTAGGGTTAGAATAAGAATTCCGTCGGTAATGTCCATTTTCACCGACGGGATAAACATTCCGTCGGCACGTCCATCGATAATACTGGTTTTTTTGTAGTGTTTGTACTCATATGCATAACTTACAATTAAGCCCACTAATTAGAGATAATAATCAACAATTAGTCGTTGTGTTTGGTGTACCTAGTATTAATAAACGCAAGTTTTTTTGTGTATTTACGAGCTAAAGGAAAATATGTCAACAAAATAGCTATGAATTACCATTAAATGTCAAAAACCATGTTGCAACCACTTGAAAATACAAAACAAAGAAAACATTGCATACTAGAGCTAATACTTTGTAAGAAAATTCCAAAACATTTTTTTGATACATTTCACATTTCTAATTTGCTATCTCAAAATTAGTGAGTGAATAACAAAGAAAATAAATGGCCTTAATCAATTATTTGAGATCCATGCACTGTTCATGTGATCCTCAAAACAATGGCTAATGCTACCCATTCTTCTCGAAGTTGTTCTGAGACCTCTTTGATAACAATATACCTCCATACTCTCTGCACAATGAGCACAATGTTGGTTGCTACTCAGAATACCGTTCTAGTTCCCCTGTACAAAAATTTGTACAAGCATAGAACTTAACCTAGATACCCATGTGCTCTACTGAAGTTAAACTTGGATTGCAAACGATGCTTAACATTATTAATCCAAGTTGCTCTTTAGAAGTTAAACTTGGATTAGAAACGATACTTAACATTTTTACTCCAAGTTTAACCGATGTGATCTTCTTAAGTTAAACCATATTACAGAAGTTAATTAAATATCTATTTCAAAGATCGGCTTCCAGGTTAAACATGGCGAGATGAGGTGTCGGTCCTAGAGAGAAGAAAGGGAGGGTGAAGAAATGGTGCTGCCAGCCATAAGAGAAAGAAACCAAGATGAGAAGCAAGTGTTGGTTGCTACTCGAAAAACCGTCTGTTGGTTGCTACTCGGAAAACCTAGAGGTTCCACTGTACAAAAATTTTGTACAAAGGTCTGAACCTTTTCCTAGCTACCATGTATTCTTTTAAATTAAATTTTGGATCGCCTGCGGAACTTAACACTTTTGATCCAAAACTTAATCTATATGTTCTTTTAGGTTTAGACTTGGATCTCCTGCGAAACTTAACACGTTCGACCCAAATCACCTTAAGTTATTAATTCCATTAAATATTAATTTCCATAATTGGTTCCCAGTACTGACGTGGTGAGGCACACGGCCTTCTTGGATATGGGAGCAACCACCACCGACTAGACAAAACCTTTTATAGAAATATAATATTTAATTTCCTAAAATAACTTTAGGTTAACCGAAAAGAACAATCAAATCACAAGGAAAAGAAAAATCAAAAGAACACAACATCGAAAAACATATTCGAAATTCTAGAACGTAAGCCTCTTGTATTTGGTATTATTTCCATAAATAACTAGTATGATGTGGAAAGGAAAAATTACTAGTTATACCTTGTAGAAAAACCTCTTGATCTTCTACCGTATTCCTCTTCTAACCTCGAACGTTGTGTGGGCAACGATCTACCGAGATGAGAAACCACCAACCACCTTCTTCTCCTCCAAGCAAGGTTCGGCCACAAAGGAAAAACTTCACCAAGGAGAAAAACCAAAATACTAACCAAGCTCCAAGAGATGCTAGCTTTCTCTCCTTCTTCTTCTTCTTCTCCGAGTAGTATCCGGCCACCACAAGAGCTCCAATGGAAGAAGGAGATTCGGCCACCACAAGAGGAAGAGAAAGAGAGGATGGCCGGCCACACCAAGGAACAAAAGAGGAAGAGAAAACAATAGAGGTTGTATCTCATGAAGGCACCCCTACCCCTTCTTTTATATTCCTTGGCCTAGGCAAATTAGGAAATTTATTTACAATAAAATTTCCTTAATTTCCTTGACATGATTTATTTGAGAAAAATAAAATAAAATTTCCCAAATAAACTCTAATGGCCGGCCACATCAATGAAGGAAAAAATTATACAAGTTTTAATCAACAATTAAAACTTCCTAATTTGTTTCGGAAATTTTAAAATAAAATTCTCTTTAAAATCTCTTCATGGTTGATAAAAGGAAATTTCTATAATTTTAATTTTATCAACATGTGGATAATTTTAAAGAGAAAATAAAATAACTCACCAATCTACAAATAAGGAAAGAGATCTAATCTCTTTCTTTAATCTTTTGTAGATCTTTTATAAGAGAGATATTTTAATTTTAATTCTCTTTAATAAATTATTTCTTCCACATAATAAAACTAAAATTAAAATTCCTTTATTTAATTTGGTCGGCCCTACTAGCTTGGGTTCACGGCTACCCCAATTTATACCTAGGCCGGCTCTAGCTTGTTCCCAAGCTAGCTTGGCCTTATGGGGAATAGAAGGTGGGTATAGGTGGGTATAGAACTCTATAAATAAGAGGCTAATAGGGACCGAGAGGAGGAATTGGTTTGGTCTCCGATAAAATTAAGCATCCCGTGTTCGAACACACAACTTTATTTTATCAATGATAATTCATTCCACTAGAGAACTATCATGAACTACCGCACCAATCCCAAATTACATTTTGGGCCTTCTTATTATGAGTGTGTTAGTCTCCCTGTGTTTAAGATATCGAATGTCCACTAATTAAGTGAGTTACTGACAACTCATTTAATTAATATCTTAGCTCAAGAGTAGTACCACTCAACCTTATCGTCATGTCGGACTAAGTCCACCTGCAGGGTTTAACATGACAATCCTTATGAGCTGCTCTTGAGGACATTATCAACCTAGTATCTCTAGGACACAGTTTCCTTCTATAATCAACAACACACACTATAAGTGATATCATTTCTCAATTTATCGGGCTTATTGATTTATCGAACTAAATCTCACCCATTGATAAATTAAAGAAATAAATATCAAATATATGTGCTTGTTATTATATTAGGATTAAGAGCACACACTTCCATAATAACCGAGGTCTTTATTTCTTTATAAAGTCAGTATAAAAGAAACGACCTCAAATGGTCCTACTCAATACACTCTGAGTGTACTAGTGTAATTATACAGTCAAGATAAACTGATACCTAATTACACTACGACCTTCTAATGGTTTGTTCCTTTCCATTTTGATCGTGAACTACTGTTTATAATTTATAAGGTACTGATAACATTATCTTCTGCATGTGACACCACATACTATGTTATCTACAATATAAATTAATTGAACAACTACAACTAAATGTAGACAATTTAACCAAATGTGATTCTTTATTCATAATGAATGTTTACAAAGCTTAGGCTTTCAATATACACTCCAACACCGTCCTAGTTCTCCTGTACAAAAATTTGTACAAGCATAGAACTATCCTAGCTACCCATGTGTTCTACTAAAGTTAAATTTGGATTACAAACGATGCTTAACATTATTAATCCAAATTTTCTCTTTAGAAGTTAAACTTGAATTGTGAATAAAACTTAACATTCTTACTTCAAGTTCAACCGATGTGATCTTCCTAAGTTAAACCATATTACAGAAATTGATCAAATATCTATTTCAAGGATCAGCTTCCAGGTCAAACGTGGCGAGGCACTAGTCTTTCGTGGGTATGGGATCATCCACCACTGCCGAGTCAAAGTCTTTCAAAGAAATCAGATATTTAAACTTCTCACAGCAAATAAGGTTTAACAATAGAGACCTCAATAGAAACACATTATCGAAACATGAAATCAAAATGAAAATCGATAACAAAAATGATAATTAAAATTTATAACCTCTTGTATTTGGTTTTACAAGATCTATACAAAAGGATGCGCTAGTTATGATGCGAAAACTTATAACTAGTTATACCTCTTGTAACTTATAGATCTCTTGATCTTCTATTATATCCTCTTCTCATCTCGGACGTCGTGTGAGCGACGATCTACCAAGACAAGAATCCACACAAGCCTTCTTCTTCCTTCCAAGTTTCGGCCACCAACTTTCTCCAAGAGATGATGAAGTTCGGCCACTAACCAAGCTCCAAGGGATGCTAGGAAACAATGCCTCCTTCTTCTCCTTCTTCTCCAAGCATGAATCGGCCATCAATCCAACCTTTAAGTCTTGATGCCACCAGCCATAAAGATGAAGAGAAAAGGAAGAGCAAAGGGTTGGCCACCACCAAGGAAGAGAGGAGAGGAATAGAAGATGTGTTGTAAGGTGAGGCACCTCTACCCTCTCTTTTATATTCCTTGGTCTTTGCAAATAAGGAAAGTTTTAAAAATAATTAAAACTTCCTTATATTCCTTGCCAATGACTAAAAAGGAATGTTTTAAAACAAAAAATATTAAAACTTCCTTTTCTTCTTGTCATGATCGGCCACCCCTCTAAATCCAAACAAGGAAAGTTTTAAACATGAAATTAAAACTTCCTTATTTGGTTCCGGTAAGAAATTTTAGTTAAAAATCTTCTTTATTTAAATCCTTTCAGGGTTGGTTATAAAAGGAAAATTTTATAAATTAAAATATCTCTTTTAAAACATGTGGATGGTTACAAAAAAGGAAAGTTTTATCAAAAATTAAAATTTTTCTCTTAACTACAAATAAGGAAAGATATCAAATCTTTCTCTTAATCCTTTGTAGAAAGATTTTAAAATTTTAAAACTCTCTTTTAAAATCATGGCTTCCACAAAAGGAAAGATTTCAAAATTTAAAACTCCCTTTTCAATGTGGCCAGCCACCCTTTCTTGGGCTCCAAGTTAGGGTCGGCCACAACTTGAACCCATCTAACCTTGGTTTGGCCAGCCCTAGCTTCGGCTCCAAGCTTGGCTTGGCCGGCCACCTTAAGGTGGGTAAGAAGTTGGGTTTGGGTGGATATAAGTCTTTATAAATAAGAGGCTACAATAGGGATCGAGAAGAGGAATTGGTTTTGGTCTCCCGATGAGCTTGAGCATCCCGTGTTCGCCTCAAACACTCAACTCAAGTTCATCAATAATATCTCATTCTACTGAAGAGTTATTATTGCACTACCGCACCAATCCCATATTACTATATGAGCTCCTTCTTATCATGAGTGTGTTAGTCTCCCTGTGTTTAAGATATTGAATGTCCACTAATTAAATGAGTTACTGACAACTCACTTAATTAATATCTAGCTCCAAGAGTAGTATCACTCAACCTTATCGTCATGTCAGACTAAATCCACCTGCAGGGTTTACATGACAATCCTTATGAGCTCCTCTTGGGGATATTATCAACCTAGATTACTAGGATACAGTTTCATTCTATAATCAACAACACACCATATAAATAATATCATTTCCTAACTTATCGGGCCTATTGATTTAACGAACTAAATCGCACCCTTTGATAAATTAAAGAAATAAATATTAAGTATATATGCTTGTTATTATATCATGATTAAAAGTACACACTTCCATAATAACAGAGGTATTGTTCTTTTATATAATCAGTATAAAAAGATACTACCTCAGATGGTCCTGCTCAATACACTCATAGTGTATTAGTGTAATTTATCAGTCAAGATAAACTAATACCTAATTACACTACAATCACTCCAATGGTTTGTCCCATTCCATCTTTCATGTGAGCAACTGTTTATAATTTATAAGGAACTGATAACATGAACTTCTGTGTGTCTCCTCACACCATGTTATTTACAATATAAATTAAATGAACAATTACATTTAGCATAAATGTAGACATTTGACCAATGTGATTCTTATTTCAAAATAAATGTTTACAAAGAACTAGAATTTTAGTATACACTCTAACAAAGGCCGCATACGATGCAAAGGCGATGCAGAGAGGAAAAGGGGGTGGCTGTGGAGAGGTTACATTTATAAAATATGGAAGCAAAAAGGTGGAATCTGCCACGCCAGCAGCCCCACACGATCGGTCTCACGACCATCTGTGAGGAGATAAATTGGGAAGCTGTAGTTGGCCAATGCGGAGGAGGGCTTTTTTCTTCGACTCTGCCGAGATTCGAGCATTTGTCCTATGGTAGTAACTCTGCTCCGTATTAACCAACCCAACTTTACATCGGGGCGTACAATATGTCATTATAGATGGTCTAATATGATGTTTTATTTTTAAAATTAATGAGTGTTGTTATAAAAATATTAATAATTACATTTTTCATAAGTGTCATCAAGAAAGTATCGTTATAAGCCTTATTTCTAGTATTGAGTGATTGTTATTGTACTAAACAAAGGATGAAAATAATTAATTATTCAACTTGGTTGATTATGATCATTGATGGAGCGTATTAATTGAGAGAGTTTAGAATTTAACTATGGGACTCAACTGATTAGTTAATAGTTGACTGATGATAATTGATAATCGATTGATGTATTTATTTAAGAGAATAAAATATTTAAAATTTGACTTTTAGATTCGACTGAATAGGTAATAATCGACTGATAGTAATAAATCGTCGACGGATACATGTTGAGGTGGATAGAGTCGTTGATTTGTCATATCAAAGTAATGTTCAAATCTATAGTGGATTAATTAACTAATGAGTAAGATCATATGACTGATATATATAAATCAGCCTGAACAACAACTTATAAAAAAGAATTTTAAGATGATTTGAATGAGTTAATTCTTGATAGGTTAGAGACTAAGTGTTGTTGTATTTCTTACCATTAAAAGACTGATACTTTAAACTTATGATTTTTTTAATATATTTTTAATATGAGATTTTGATTGTATTTCCAATATCAATATCATCCAAAGATAATCCAATGCAACAAACGAGCAAACAAAAGCAAAGATCATTGTGAAAAGTTATTTTTATTTTTTATTTTTATTCTGTTTTCTTATTGTATTCTTAGAAGAACAAGGTGCAAGAGATTTCTCCTCCTCCGGAAGATATTCAAAAAGGAAAAAGTTACTGGTAGTAATCTTTAAGACTAGATTTTGGATGTAGTCGCTTAAGATACTATAAATAAAATAATTAAATTAAAATCAATTGTCTATTATATTGAGTTTTCACGTTTTCATTGCATTATGAACGATGACATGATAAAAGCTGTTCACCCTATCTCATCTGCATCGGTTCTAATATACAAAATATAATAGAGATCGTATTTAAAATTTAAATAGTTTAGATCCATATAATTAAAATTGATTACATTATCTAAATTAATTAAAATTGAAAAACCAAGGTAAATAATAAGTCAAAAAATCTTCATGGTACAGAGACGAATATTTACATGTAAAATTTAGTAAATATACACTCATCTAATAGTTTTTAGAAAGTTGATACATAGATTATAAAATTAAAATTTAAAAATGAACAAGTGAGAGTATACTATATATGAACACAATTGAAATGGAGTGGGAATAATAGGTAAATTTGGTAAATAAAAATATTGGAATAAAAAATAATTTAAAAAAAAACGTCCTTTCATTATTTATTTTTAATTTTTTTTGTTAATTTGGAAAATATCAAACGATGCGCTTTAGTAAAATATATTTATTTGAAGACTATGCAACCCGCCACACCACTGCAGTCGAGTACTATGTTGTACTGCAGTCGTTATTGAAGACAACAAGAGCATAGACCACATAGGCACGTTTTTTTACATAGACAGGCACAAGCAGCAATAATAGGCAGCGACATGGCAGCCCTTTGGATTATTAGTCACAGCATTTGTTGGCGTGGGATTATTAGTCACACCGGCTCTGCACTACCAGGCTTCACTTGCAGCACCTGGAGCATCACGTTCTGTGAATTCCACGACGTCGTGTCCAGGTGACAAACTGCGATCGCCGCCACTCGGCTCCCGTCGCTCCCCTTCAAGTTCATCGTGTACTCCGGGGAAATTTTTAAAATAAGTATAAACAGTAAAATTATTACAAAAATAGGTAAAATTAAAACTTTTTATAAATATAGGTGAGAGGTGCTCATATCCGGAATTTAAATCTCGTTTCTTTTTAAATTCCGGGATTTAAATCCCTGATATGATGAATTACCGGGATTTAAATCCCGATAAATTTTTTTTAATTTTTTGAACATATTACTTTTTTCATGCTTAAGTTTTATTTTGTAAAAAAATTTAAATCCCGGTAATTTTTTTTAAATTTTTTGAACATATTGCTTTTTTCATGTTTAAGTTTTATTTTGTAAAAAAATTTAAGCAAATGACATTAAAAAAAATTACCGGGATTTAAATCCCGGTAATTCATCATATCCGGGATTTAAATCCCGGATATTCATCATATCCGGGATTTAAATCCCGGAATTTAATAAAATAAATTAAAAAAAAAAGAACCGGGATTTAAATCCCGGATATGACCACCTCTCATCTATATTTGTAAAAAGTTTTAATTTTACCTATTTTTGTAATAACTTTACTATTTATATCTATTTTAAAAATTTTCCCGCGTACTCCCTCATCATCCCCTTCCCCACCGCGTGGCAGTGAAACACAACGTACGCGTACGGCTCTGCATGGCAGAACACGCCCAGCCCCTCCCCGCGCATCCTTTCGAAGCTCTCCACGGCGTACCGCTGCATTTCCGCCGCTACTGTGGCGTTCGCGACTGTCGACACGGCGTTGACACAGTCGGTGGCCAGAGCCGAGAGGGCGAAGTCGACCATGGACTCGATGGAGGTGGCGCAGTGCTTCGTCTCCCTTGCATTCGCAGTGCCCTCGCACCGTTCCAGGGTCGCACTCATCTCCCGGGCTTCCTTCGAGTTAGGGTCGATGGAGAGAAGCACGAGAATGTCGGGGAGCTTGTTGGAGGAGAAGGGGAGGACGTCGGCCACGCGGCGAGGGAGGAGGTCAGCGTGTTTGGGAATGGATCGCTTGAATTGCAAGTCAAAGGTGACTCCTGGAAACAGGTCCTTCTCAAGGAAGAACAGAGACCGAGAGGACATTTCGCGGAGTTGCGCTGCGTTGGCGGCGTTGTGGTAAATGGAGGTGACTCCGGGAACCACTACTTCCTCTTCGGACTCCGGCGACGTCCATAAGCCCGGGCTCGTCTCTGCAATTCAATTAATGTATATATATTTGATACGGTGCGTATTTTGGGGGGTCAATAAGATGATGTGGTTCAGAAGTCAAGCCAACGTGGCCGGTCAATAGTCCAACTGACGAGAAGGTCAAGAAGGTCAGAAGTCAAGCCAACATGGTCGGTCAACAGTCCAGCTCACGAGGAGGTCAAGAAAGTCAGAAGTCAAGCCAACGTGGCCGGTCATCAGTCGGGCTAATATGAACAACAGAGAGAGGTCAAAAGTCCAGCCTACGTGGCCTAAGTCAAAAGAGAGAATTATAAGACCCAGCCCTAATAGTAAGTAGTAAATGGACTCGTGGGCCAAGTATAGCTAAAGATGGAAACTACCAGCAGGTCTGCTTACAGACCCAGCGTGCAGGTCGGAACATACATGCCCTGTATAGCAATAAGCAGATGCGGGTCGGAAATCACACCCAGCATGCAGGTCAGGACATACATGCCCTGGATAGCAATAAGCAGATGCGGGTCGGGAATCAGACCCAGCGTGCAGGTCGGGACATACATGCCCTGGATAGCAATAAGCAGATGCGGGTCAGGAATCAGACCCAGCGTGCAGGTCGGGACTTACATGCCTTGGATAGCAATAAGCAGATGCAGGTCAAGAATCAGACCCAGCGTGTAGGTCGGGACATACATGCCTTGGATAGCAATAAGCAGATGCGGGTCGGAAATCAGACCCAGCGTGCAGGTCGGAACATACAGGCCTTGGATAGTAATAAGCAGATGTGGGTCAGAATCAGACCCAACGTGCAGGTCGGGACGCACATGCCTTGGATAGCAATAAGAAAATATGGGTCGGGAGTCAGACCTAGCGTGCAGGTCGGGACATACATGCCTTGGATAGCGGTAAGCGAATGCAGGTCAAGAACTAGATCCATCGTGCAGGTTGGGATGTACATACTTCGGATGACGCAGACGAAGGTGGGTCAGGAGGTCAGATACTACATGACAAATACACCTGCAAGGAATCGTAACCACCTGTCAGAGAACAATCATCACATGTCAGGGAATATTCTAACGGTGGGAGGCTCATACTCCTCTTGGTTCCTCCGCCAGCCTATAAGAGAAAGTCACGTGTCGACCACCGCCAGACAAAGCCTGACATCTGACATTCCCTGACATTCGCCAGGTTCCAGAAGCCTCAGTTGCAGTATAAAAAGGGATGCTTTGTCCCTTACGCAGGTACGCTCACTCGTCATTTTCTTACCAGTCTTTTACTTTTCGTCCTTTCTCTGTGATTTCTGGGGAAAGAGTACCTGACTTAAGCGTCGGAGGGCCTGACCCGAGGACTTTTTCCCTGGTTTCTGGTCTCTAACGACCGGGGGACTCGTCTGCGTGTGTGTAGAGCCATAGCGTCATCATCTTTTCTCTTATAAACCCATGATCTTTCCCATGTATTTTCAATATGGGACTATGTTTGCAACCTTGCAACCCCAACAATCCCCCCCCTCAAACAAAGGACCACAGGCTTCCCACGTCCGATCCTCGACCCACCAGGTCTTCTTGCCCCTCGGTCCATCCGACCTACTAGGACTTCATTGCCTAGTCGCAACTAGGACTTCCTGCCTGGTGTCTGGTCCTCTTGATCCGAACATAGGAGCCCCTACTTTCTTTGTTCGAGGTCAATATTGTACCCACATGGCTCAATCAGACCATAGCTCTTGTGCACAGTCGACGGTTAAACCTTGCAACCCCAACATTTAGTACTTCATTTTCCCTCTGTAAGCTACAGGCGTACTGAACGACACTTAGGTTGGCGGAGCAGGCCTGTGTCAGATATAAGAAGAAAGGTTATAAAAGATTGCAGCAGAGGAGCATAGATGTAGAAAAACTTATAGCAACCATCTGACAAGCTGCTTGATCTAGCCCCCCCCCCCCCTCCATCGGAGCATTCTTCCAAAACTTGCGATTGCCAGAGCGCCAGGAGGCCGCTAAGTCTCCCTCTAACTCGATCAAAGCAATAAGGGGAGGAGCCCCTTCAGTAGTTTCTGCGGCGGCCCCTGAGCCTACAGAGGAAGGCACGCGTCAAAAATCAGTAAAGGAATATTTCTTGCAAGTTTTCCTCCGGGATCTAAAGGTGGACGCGGGAACATCTAAGGGATGGGAGGCAGATGGAGTGGCAGAGCTCCCGGGCTGGTCCATTAAGGGTAAAGGTGGCTGATCGGGAGAAGAAGCTTGTGCTTGCAAAGAAGCCTGCTCAGGAGTTATATCTCGACCGGGAGCCAGGACTGATATGTGGGGCGACACGACAGGGACCTCAGGCCCCATAGTGCTCTCCCGGGCAGGAGAAGCAACCTTGATTTCCAAAGAGAGAAGGGCAACAGAAGAGCGACGGTTGGAAGGGATAGGTGGAGGTGACGCTTGAATAGCTGGAGTCACTCTCTTCCTCTTGCGTTGAAGTTTCAGGCGTTCAGCCGGTCGGGAGAATGCCACTTGCCTCTCCTCAACCTGCTCTTCAGCGGCATCCCCGATCTGTTCTCCACGGGCTTCCTCAATCTGCCCTGCTGTGGACAGATCAGCTTGTTCTACAGCGACCGAGTCTTCCGCGGGAGCCACATCCATGGGAAGTGCCGAAGAAGTTCCTTCCTGGGTCGTCGCCGGCGAAATAGGTGATGGAGTGGAAGGAGCAGATTGCGAAACAGAGGGGCCAGATCGAGAGGAAGCTGCTACACCCTGTTTAAGCTCCTCACTTAGATTTTTCAAATAAGAGGCAGACCGACCCTTAACATCAGAGGCGTATGCTCGGAAAATGGCAGCCTCTGCGATAAGGAAGAAAGATACCTCAGTTAGCGAATAGTAGCTGAGAGGCAAACGAGGTCTTACCAAACGGAGCTCCGATGTCCTTCTGAACAGGGTTGAGCCCAAACAAATATAGAAAACCTTCCAACAATAATACAGAAAAATTAACAAGCACGCCTTGAAGTGCTTCGGAAGCAGGGATACAAGAAGGCTGGTGTTGGTGTATAGGGAGGTCGGAAGGGAGGTCGGGGCGCCATTGTATGGGCCCGACCAGCGGCTTAGGCAGTCTGACAAAGGAAAAATGGAATTTCCACCCTTTGTTCAAAGAAAGCATGTCTGAAAAGAACTTGTTGAAGGAATAGAAGTGGTGAAAGAGATGAACAGTCAAGGGAAGTTGGTATACACGACAAAGAATCACGGTGCCGCAAACTGTCCTAAAGAAGTTAGGAGCAAACTGAGAGACGCAAATGCCAAATTATTCACTCAGAGAAGAAATGAATGGATGGATGGGAAAACGAAGGCCTCCTAAAATCTAGTCTCTAAAAATGGTAACGAAATCTTCCGGAGGGTTAGCAGGATGCTCCTGCGGCGTAGGAACTCGGAGTTCATAGGCGTTACTAAGTTGCAGGTCTGAGCGAATCACGGATAGGTCATGGTCATCTATATCTGAAATGAAGCAGGAATACCAAAGAGTGGTCTTACCATCAGCCATTATCAGGGTAAAGAGGGTTGAGGAAGAGAGTAGTCGAGGAGGAGAGGAGCGCTAGACGAAGGAGCCTAGAAAAGGAAAGGTGCAGACGCCGGAGAAGTCGAAGCAACAAGAAGCAGGCAATCAAAACGCGCAAGGCAATGACTGCGGATGACCTTTAGTGTTTATAAGGGGAGTTCTCCAAGGGAATATCGAAAAGAAGAGTATATTTTTGGGTGAAGCACTTAAAGTCGTCCGATCGTCGAAGAACATACCCTTATGGGGAGGCGTGTACAAAAAGAAGTGGCGTGGGTGGCGTCATCCTGCATAAGCAATAAAGGCAGAGGACAGGTGTCGACCTCCAAGGAGTCGTATTAATGATGGACGTGATAAGGAAATCATGATATGAGGCGGGAGTACGGAAATGCCTAATACGCGATTTTCTCAGGAACCGTTAAGGAAAAGTAGCGGGAAAGAAATTCAAAGGCAGCAGGGCCGGGGCTAAGTGAGATTTTTAATATGGTTATCCTCAACACCACTAATAATATATTTCTTGATGACAGACGAAGTCGAAGCTCGTCGAGTAATTCCCGGTCGGTGGTTAGACCCCCAGTCCGGCGGCATATATACTGAGCGGGAGTTCGACCCCCAGATCGGCAGCACATATCATGATCAAGAGATCGAGCCCCTGGTTGACAACATTCATCTGGGTCAGAAGTTTACGCCTCATGTTTGCAATATATATATATATATCTTAGTCGGGATGTGATTTCTCGGTTGGCTGTTCCAGACTCTCGCCTCAGTGCGAGTTATAAGAGAGCTCTGCTCTCACGCCCAACGACCGAGCTGCTCGGTCGGTTGTCCCAGACTCTTGCCCCAGTCTGGGTTATAAGTGAGCTCTGCTCTCACGCCCAACGACCGAGTTGCTCGGTCGGTTGTCTGCACTCGCCCCATGAAGTTAAGTGAGCTCGCTCACGCCCAATGACCGAGCCGCCGGCCGGTTGTCCTGCACTCGCCCAAAGGCGAAGTAAGTGAGCTCTACTCACGCCCAACGACCGAGCCGCCCTGGCCTCTGTTCTGCACTCTGCACCAAGCTAGTTATAAGTGAGCTCGCCTCACACCCAACGACCGAGCCGCTTGGTCATTGTTCTGCACTCTCGCCTAGTGCGAAGTTATAAGTGAGCTCGCCTCACGCCCAACGATCGAGCCGCCGGCCGACCGCTCCGCACTCGCCCCAATCGCGAAGCAAGTGAGCTATGCTCACCGAACACCGAGCCGCCGGCCTGCTCCGTGCCTCGTCCCGCGAGTTATAAGTGAGCTCGCCTCATGCCCAACTACCGAGCCGCTTTGGCCTACCGTCCCACTCTTCCCCAACAAGAAGTTATATGTGAGCTCACTCACGCCAACGACCGAGCCGCTCGGCCGGCCGTTCTAGACTCTCGCCAAAGGTAAGTTATAAGTGAGCTCACCACGCCCAACCACCGAGCCTGCCGGCCGGGCGGTTCCGCACTCGCCCAAAGGTGTTATAAGTGAGCTCGCTATCGCCCAACGACCGAGCCGCCCGGCTTGTCCTGCACTCGCCCAAAGGCGAAGTTATAAGTGAGCTTGCTCACGCCCAACCACCGAGCCGCTTTGGCCGGTTGTCCTGCACTCGCCCCAAGGGAGTTATAAGTGAGCTCGCTCACCAACGCACCGAGCCGCCGGTCGGCTATTCCATACCGCCCCAAAGCAGTGAGCTAAGCTCACGCCCCATGACCGAGTTGCCGGCCTGTTTCGACTCGCCCCCAAAGCAGGTGAGCTCGCTCACGCCCAACGACAGAGCCGCCACGGCCGGTTCGAGACTCTCGCCCTAGTGCGAGTTATAAGTGAGCTTCTCACGCCCAACGACCGAGCCGCTCGGTCGGCTGTCCCAGACTCGCGCCCCAGCTCTCACGCCCAACCACCGAGCCGCCGGTCGGTTGTCCTGCACTCACCCCAAGGCAGTTATAAGTGAGCTCGCTCACACCTAACGACCGAAAGCGGCCGTCGTTTCTGCACTCGCCCAAGCGAAGCAGTGAGCTCTACCACGCCCAATGACCGAGCCGCTTCTACTGCCTCCAGACTCGCCTCATGAAGTTATAAGTGAGCTCGCTCACGCCAATGACCGAGCCGCCTCGGCCGGTTGTCCTGCACTCGCCCAGTGCGAGTTATAAGTGAGCTCTGCTCTCACGCCCAACGACCGAGCTGCTCGGTCGGCTGTTCCAGACTCTCGCCCCAGTGCGAGTTATAAGTGAGCTCTGCTCTCATACCCAATAAACGAGCTGCTCGATAGGCTGTCCTTGACTCTCGCCCAGTGCGAGTTATAAGTGAGCTCTGCTCTCATGCCCAACGACCGAGCTGCTCGGTCGGTTGTCCCAGACTCTCGCCCCAGTGCGAGTTATAAGTGTAACACCCACGAATTTTTATATGTACATGAATATTATTTTCATTAGAGCATGGAAATAAATAGAAAGAATAAGATAAAAAAAAAGAGGACTAAGAAACAAAATAAAAATAAATGGTAAGAGGTGGAGGCCAAGGATTGAACCATGAACCTCCCACAAATAATGGAGGAAGACTAATGATATAATCACCACTAGGATAATGAGTAACATATGGATAGGAAGGAATAAAAATGGTAGTTAAAGTAGAGAAGAAAAATAAAGCAAAGAGCAAGAGAAAACCAAATTTCCTACCTCTTCTTCCTTTTGGTTAAGAGAAGGAACAAGAAGAAGGCAAGTTGCCTTCCTCACCTTTCCCTCTTCTCATTTTCGTGAGAATCAAGAGAAGAGACATGGGAGAGTTAAGAGAGGGAATTAATGAAGGCATAAATTCCCCTCATGGTGAATAAATGGAAAATGAGAAAGGAAATCTCTCATTTTCTCCTTCTTCCTCCTCCTTCCTCCTTTTCCTTTCTCCACCGAGACCAAGGACTCCCCCATCTCCTTGATCCGAACCTAAATCAAGCATGCTCTCTTGTCCTTATGATATGTACCTTAGGGTAAAAGGTGTTATTAATGTTTTCTTTCCACTTGTATGTTGATTTGAACTTGATTTTCATCTTCATGAACATTCGGCCATGATAGAGTTGAGGGCCTAGAAGGGCTTAAAACCCAAACCTAAGCATGCTATGATTCCCATAAGACAAGATATGAAGCTAATATGTTATGTCATGATCTTATGTTAAGTTGAACTATATTTTTTATGCATATGATGATTCGGCCATGTTGAGGCTTGAGCCCTAGGAAAGTTTAAATCAAGTCTAAGATACTCATGACCTTCTTGATGAAAAGATATGAAATAAATTGATGTTCTTATGTTGCTTGTTGCATAGAAACTTGAATTCTTGCTCTATAACTCTCGGCCACACTTGCTTTTAAGACCTAGGATGCTTAAATTCTAAACTAAGTGGTCCATGTTATTCCTTGTAATGAATACTAAGAAAGTTCTTATGGTCTTCATGCTCTTATGCCACTAGAAATCTAATCCCCATGCTTAACAAGGTTCGGCCACATTAGGTTAAAGGGCTTGAGAAGCTTGAAACTTAGACTAAGAGTACTTATGGTGCTTCTCATGATATGTACTGAGATATTAGTATGAAGTTCAACCTTTTCATGTTACTTGTAACCTAGAAACATGTTGCTAGGGTTTCGGCCATGTTAGGGTTAAAGGCTTAGAGAACTTGGAACCAAAATCAAACATGCTCAAGTTGTTCTTATGAAATATGATGTGGCCATTGTTAGGGTTTTTCATACTTGTATGTTGCTTATAACCCAAAAATGAGGCTTAATGGGTTTCGGCCATGATATGAAAAAAAGAACCTAGAAAGCTTGGAACCTATACCAAACATGCTTAAGATGTTCCTTATGTTCTAAGAAATGTTAAATGTTTAGGGTTCACATACTCTTTTGTTGCTTGCTAACCTAAGCCATCTCTACATGTTTCGGCCACCACTTGTTACTAAGGTTAGACACCTAATTATGTTCTTTCCATGAACTTCACATGCAATGCTTTATGATATGATAAGAGTATGACATGCTGTGATGTTTATTTGTTATGTTAGGTCCTATTCATGATATGCTATGAGCTTAATTTCATGATATGCTGTGTGCTCAATTTCATGATATGCTATGTGCTTAACTTCATGATATGTTGTGTGCTCAAATTCATGATATGCTATGTGCTTAAACTCATGATATGCTATGTGCTCAAATTCATGATATGCTATGTGCCTAAACTCATGATATGCTATGTGCTCAAATTCATAATATGCTGTGTGCTCAAATTCATGATAGGTTGTGTGCTTAATTATGCATGTGATCATGATATGCTGTGTGCTCAAGTTCATGATATACTGTGTGCTCAAATATACATGCTTTAAGCTATGCCTAAAGAGTTGCTTCCCTATAAGTGGGATCAAGAGCACTCTTCATGACATGAATATGACATGAGTGATATGGACTATGTAGATATGACATGCTATTTTACTTTTAAGGCTTGTACCAAGGGTGGGCTCCATAAGCGCCCCGGGGTCGATGGACTAAGAAACGGACCTCGTTAGGGATGGGCTCCTAAGTGCCCCTAGGTCGATAGACTAAGAAACGGGCCTAGTATATATATGTCTTGTAGGGTTCAAGACTTGCTACCTTGGACCTACTAGGACGCGCGCATTTATGTACGTGGTACAAGTCGGGATCCCCTCTTATGTTGAGATTATGTTTAAGTATGTATGTTAATAGTTTTCAAAAGACATGTTGCATATGTTTTCATGATGCATGTTTAAGAATACACCTTGCATATACCTTATGATTATGCCATGATATTTATGATAACGTTATGATATGTCAAGGTGCATTTGATGATCATGTTATGCTATGCCATGATACCTTATGTTTATGCCATGATGTTTATGCTGATGCTTATGACATGTATGATGATTATGTTGTGATTATGCCATGATATGCTACATGATATGAAGAAATTATCTACATGTGATATGACTTGTGTTTTAATATGCTATACGGTTTTTGTGAGTAGGAAAGGAACTTACTGAGCCATGAGTGCTCACAGCTTACTTTCTTGTACTACAGATAAGGGCAAGGGATGGATGAACTAGGGGAGCAGCAGGAGGGGCTAGAAGGACATGTGTGGCAGTGATCTGGCTAAGGATAAAGAAAATACCTGCTTCCACTAAATAAGAATTATGCCTAGTTTTATGTAATTTACTTTATAACTTCATGACATTTTACTTTGTGTTGAGTATCATGACTCGAAAATAAAATTAAGTATGTTATGTGGTTTATGTGATTAGATGATTAGTCATGGTGAATTTTAAAGTCATGAAAAGGTTATAAAATGTTACGAATAAGACTTCCGCTGTAATAAGTAAGTAAATATAGTAAAGTAACCCCCGTGGCCTTGGCAGGAGGGGCGGGGCGTTACAATAAGTGAGCTCTGCTCTCACGCCCAACGGCCGAGCTGCTCGGTCGGTTGTCCCAGACTCTCGCCCCAGTGCGAGTTATAAGTGAGCTCTGCTCTCACGCCCGAGCCGCCGGTTTCGCACTCGCCCAAGTGCGAGTTAGTAAGCTCGCCTCACGCCCAACGATCGAGCCGCCTTGGCCTACTGCTCCTGCACTCGCCCCCAAAGGCAAGTTATAAGTGAGTTATGCTCACGCCTAACGATCGAGCTGCCGGTCGGTTGTCCTGCACTCGCCCAAAGGTGTTATAAGTGAGCTATGCTCACGCCCAATGACCGAGCCGCTTTGGCCTCTGCACTCTCGCCCAGGCGAAGTTAAGTTAGCTCTCTCTCACACCCAATGACCGAGCCGCTCGGTCGGCCTCAGACTCTCGCCCTAGTGTGAGTTATAAGTGAGCTCTCTTATGCCCAACGACCGAGCTACTTCGGCCTACTGTCTGCACTCGCCCCCAAAGGCGAAGTTATAAGTGAGCTCGCCTCACGCCCAACGATCGAGCCGCCGGGTTGTCCAAGACTCTCACCCCAAGGCGAGTTATAAGTGAGCTCTACTCTCGCCTAACGACCGAGTTGCTCGGTCAGCTGCCCCCAGGCGAGTTATAAGTGAGCTCGCTCACGCCCAACGACCGAGCCGCTTACCGGTGTCCTAGACTCGCCCCCAGGCGAAGTTATAAGTGAGCTCTGACCACGCCCAATGACCGAGCCGCCTGGCCATTGTCCTGCACTCGCCCAAAGGCGAGTTATAAGTGAGCTCGCCTCATGCCCAACGACCGAGCCGCTTGGCCGACTGCTCAAGACTCTCGCCCAGGCGAGTTATAAGTGAGCTCGCTCACACCCAACGAACGAGCCGCCCGGGTCCCCGACTCGCCCAGGCGAAGTTATAAGTGAGCTCGCCTCATGCCCAACGACCGAGCCGCTTTGGCCGGTTGTCCTGCACTCGCCCAAGGCGAGTTATAAGTGAGCTATTCTCTCACGCCCAACGCACCGAGCTACTTGGTCGGTTGTCCGACTCGCCCGCGCGAAGTTATAAGGTGAGCTCGCCTCACGCCCAACCACCGAGCCGCTCGGTCGTTTGCACTCGCCCGCGCGAAGTTATAAGTGAGCTCTGCTCTCATGCCCAACGACCGAGCTGCTCGGTCGGTTGTCCCAGACTCTCACCCCACTGCGAGTTATAAGTGAAATCTGCTCTCACGCCCAACGACCGAGCTGCTCGGTCGGCTGTTCCAGACTCTCGCCCCAGTGTGAGTTATAAGTGAGCTCTACTCTCACGCCCAACGACCGAGCTGCTCGGTCGGTTGTCCCAGACTCTCGCCTCAGTGCGAGTTATTAGTGAGCAAGGCTCTCACGCCCAACGACTTTACCGGTCAACTCAACAAGTGTCTTGATCGGGATCTTCCACATGTATGTGAGGCAAGATACAATGCGACTTATTCTTATGCATCACTGCTTACTACTTGTTGGTGAAGGGTAAGGAGAAAAGGAGGTACGCAAGCTGTTTCGTTATTTTTTGCTAGGAATGTTAAGAGTTTGCAGGTGTTTTAATGATAAAGACGTACACAGGAATAAAGGAACGCAGCCACAGAACAGAAAGCGTGTTTTATCTCAGTCAAAAAAAGAGCATACAATAACAGCCTCAATTACTACCGGACTCAGACATTCGATGTGCTCCTTCTAGACGAGTTCTCGCCTGAACCAGCTCTCTCTGGACATGGTCAAGGGTGGCCCGTAGTTGGTCAATGGTGGCGCCCTGTATTCGATTTTCTTCCTTCAGGGAAGACACCTCATCCTCATGCTTCAGCTTCAAGTAGAGGATATGGTGGAGTTGAGCGTGAAAGTCTGCCCTTCAGAGCCACTTCCGCTCGAGTCCTACAGTTAGCCGCTTGCCATAGTTCTTCTAGTTCCCTACGGAGGGAGATCTGTAGATCCTGGCTCAAAGTCTTGTCATTTAAGGCTTTTTCGGCAATCGATGATGTAGAGTAGACCCCTCGGGGGATTCCATAAGCAAGTTAAGGAGCAGGTACGAAAGAGAAAGTGCTGATAAAGGAGTAAAGTGACTAAGCCTTTTAAAAAGAAGAGGAAGGTGAAAGGACTCCCTCAGAACCTGAAGAGTCGCTTGGAAACCAGTGTGGCAGTTAAAGACTAACCGAACTCAGAAGTCGAAGAGTCAATAGAAACAGAAAGTGAGCTCGACTATCTCACATGACGGCTGGATATCCTATAGAAATCAGAAGGATGATGGGTCGACAAAGGAGTTAAGAGACAAATCAGGCGTTCAGAACCCTGGGGTCTAGACAGTCGGACTAGAACCTCCTTCGACTAGACTTGAAGGGGAGGCTTGTGATACGGTGCGTATTTTGGGGGGTCAATAAGATGATGTGGTTCAGAAGTCAAGCCAACGTGGCCGGTCAACAGTCCAGCTGACGAGGAGGTCAAGAAGGTCAGAAGTCAAGCCAACGTGGTCGGTCAACAGTCCAACTGACGAGGAGGTCAAGAAGGTCAGAAGTCAAGCCAACGTAGTCGGTCAGCAGTCGGGCTGATATGAACAGCAGGGAGGTCAAAAGTCCAGCCTACGTGGCCTAAGTCAAAAGAGAGAATTATAAGACCCAGCCCTGATAGTAAGTAGTAAATGGGCTCGTGGGCCAAGTATAGCTAAAGATGGAAACTACCAGTAGGTCTGTTTACAGACACAGCGTGCAGGTCGGAACATACATACCCTGGATAGCAATAAGTAGATGCGGGTCGGGAATCAGACCCAGCGTGCAGGTCGGGACATACATGCCCTGGATAGCAATAAGCAGATGCGGGTCTGGAATCAGACCCAGCGTGCAGGTCGGGACATACATGCCCTGGATAGCAATAAGCAGATGCGGGTCAGGAATCAGACCCAGCGTGCAGGTCGGGACGTACATGCCCTGTATAGCAATAAGCATATGCAAGTCAGGAATCAGACCAAGCGTGCAGGTCGGAACATACATGCCCTGGATATCAATAAGCAGATGCGGATCAGGAATCAGACCCAGGGTGCAGGTCGGGACGTACATGCCCTGGATAGCAATAAGCAGATGCAGGTCAAGAATCAGACCTAGCGTGCAAGTCGGGACGTACATGCCTTGGATAGCAATAAGCAGATGCGGGTCGAGAATCAGACCCAGCATGCAGGTCGGAACATACATGCCCTGGATAGCAATAAGCAGATGGTCAGGAATCAGACCCAACGTGCAGGTCGGGACGTACATGCCTTGGATAGCAATCAGAAAATATGGGTCGGGAGTCAGACCTAGCGTACAAGTCGGGACATACATGCCTTGGATAGCGGTAAGCGAATGCAGGTCAAGAACTAGATCCATCGTGCAGGTCAGGATGTACATACTTCGGATGACGCAGACGAAGGTGGGTCAGGAGGTCAGACACTACATGACAAATAGGCCTGCAAGGAATCGTAACCACCTGTCAGAGAACAATCATCACATGTCAGGGAATATTCTAATGGTGGGAGGCTCATACTCCTTTTGGTTCCTCCGCCAGCCTATAAGAGAAAGCCACGTGTCGACCACCACCAGAAAAGTCTGACATCCGACATTCCCTGACATTCGCCAGGTTCCAGAAGCCTCAGTTGCAGTATAAAAAGGGATGCTTTGTCCCTTACACAGGTACGCTCACTCGTCATTTTCTTACGAGTCTTTCACTTTTCGTCTTTTTTCTATGATTTCTGGGGAAAAAGTACCTGACTTAAGCGTCGGAGGGCCTGACCCGGAGACTTTTTCCCTGATTTCTGGTCCCTAACGACCGGGGTACTCGTCTGTGTGTGTGCAGAGCCATAGCGTCATCATCTTGATCGTTTCCTTCCGTAGGACCGCCTGTGCGAGCCTTTCTACCGTGAATTCAGCATCTCGACGACTCTCCGTGAACTTTTTGCACAACAAGGCCTGCCTTCATCCGACTCAGCTTCCGGACAGGATCAATATTTATTGAGATTTCAAATTAACGAGATCATATCGTAATAAAAATATACATGCATGGATAAAAATCAATGAACCAGGGGGGTGAAGGAGGTCATGGATGCAGCTAGGGATGGGAGTGTTCGGGGAGGCAGTTTTCCAGTAGAGATCCGACGACGAAGCAAGTGCAACTGATGGATGGGCTACGAGTCTGGCGAGGAGCTGCAACCATTTCGATCAATTCAAAATTCACGCGCACACAATTAATTGAAGAAAACAAACAAACGTCATACAAGGCAAATCTATTGAATTAGATTACTGACTGATTCAACCAAACAAGTTCCGTTGATTAATAATACTATGAGTGGTATGAATTTTCTCACCCAGAGGAAGAACAGGATGAGCTGGTTCGCCATGAACAATATAATGCAGAGTAGAAATTGAGGATTGGTAGATGGTTCATGGATACGCACTTTGGTTCACTTATATAGAGAAGATGAAATATTTTCTTAGTTCTCACGCATTTCACGTTGTATTAATATATTTCTTATATATGAAAATATTTCTGCCAATCAATCTTGTACAGTGCATTGCTTTGAATTATATATGCAGAAAATGATAAATCGGGTAACGGGAAAAAGAAATTTTGGAGGCAATCATGTAAACGTAAGCGGGAAAGAGGCCATGTAATTTCAAAGTAGGTAAGTGTTCTAGTATTGACTGAATGAAGATTTTCTATAGTTAAGAATAATTTCAAAGTAAGCATAATGGATGTGATATAAGCGTAGTCTCATGTAATATAAGCGTACTTGTACCCATAAATGGAAACCTTTTTTATTGTGTTACTATTAGTTTATACACAAATCTTAAAGTGTTTCAAAAAAAGAAAATATCATAAAGATGCTCTGACACCTTTTCTAAAATAGTCTCACAATATCTGTATTTGTCATAAGAGAAGCTTCTAGTGTACATCTCGCACATGAAATATTCTCTATCATTCGTGGCATAAAACGTCAAAAAAGAATGTGAAGTGATTGGGTTGAAGGGTCCTTAATATACTTAACTGGAAAACTGACTGAGTTCCTTTTGTAATCCGATCGATGGTTGCTGATAAGAGCAAACAAGTCAGATTTAAGGAATGTTGTTGGATACTCACCCCTTGCTTGACCTATTTGTTTGGCCTAGAATTCAATTGGACCGAGTGCTTAGTCTACCCAACCGAACTGTATGTCAGATCGGCTAGCTTACTCGATTGAGAGAGTTAACCGTGTTAACCTTGAACGATGAAGGGGGCCTTGCTTTGGATGGTGTTGACTTGGCTTAGAGTTTTATCAATACTGAGGGGCTTGGGTCCGACCAGTCACAGGGTTCGGTCGAATGACCTCCCGATCGAGACGATCATATGCACTGGCCCTGAGTATTGACCGCTTCTTGACCTTGACTGTCATGTCAACTAACCTTCTTGACTTTAACTCAACTCAGAGGCCCCACCTTATTTGTTGTATCACAAGCTACTCCTTCAAGTCTAGTTCAAGAAAGTTGTAAGTCCAACTAATTAGACACTTGTGTCGCTCGTGCCTCCTCCGATTGGACGTTCAATCTTCCTTCTTCCATCCAGCTCACATGAATACCTTGTTTCCTGACCAGATGTTTATTTTCCAAATCATCGCTCGGCCCGAGTTGATATCCCTCTAGCACCTTAGAAATATGGCATGTCACTCATCATTAATGCGAACAAGATGAGCACGCCTTTTTATAATAATCCTTCTTATTGCCTCCCATCCCTCACAAATGCTGCATATGGTTTGCTACCACATGTTGAACGCTGATGAAAAGAATATCTAATGTGACAGATGTCTGTTGAGATATGATGTGATTGCTAATAGTTTAAATATAATAACCCAAATTAAATCTCTCTCCTTCGTACCCTTGATCGGACGGTTCTCAGGAACCCCTTAGTAGAGTTTTTAATGTTCATGTCTTAATGTCCCTTCATCGTTCTCGCGTTCTTCTCCTCACCTTCTTCCTTTGGTTTTCGCCTGCGATTCTCTAAGTCTTTTGTTTTCATTGTAAGTTCCTTCTCCTTTCTATAGCTTCCGCTCCTCATGTCGCTATTTATAGGCTCTAGTATATCTCCACGACCTCTGACTTCAATGGTGATGAGTTGATATCCTACCACATTCCTCCTGACCATCGTCTCGTCATCCCTTCTGACCATGACCGACCCCATCTCCTCCCGGCAAGCACTCTTGCCTTTTTTAGGGACTAGTTCCTCACTAGCCTCCGTTTTCCCTTGCACCTCTTTTCCTCGGAAGTTTATTTTAATTTTCATATCCCCTGCAACAATGAGCATCTAACTCTATTAGATTACTATGCGAAGACTGTTGGACCCCGTGGTTATTTTGATGTGATCAACCAAGTTAATTTAGGTCCTGTTTTGGTTTGATCCTTGTATCTAAGTGTGTAGGAGCTTAGGAGCACAAGAAGTCGAGAGGAAGATGCAGCTAGCGAGAAGGATGACACGGGAAGGGAGCCGATGGGCTCGGTGCATCCGAGGGATGAGGTGCTGTGGAAGAGTACACCGGTGGACGAGAATGATGTATGTGATGTTCCGAGGGACGAAAAACTGGAGCGGAAGCCTGCTCGAGGAGAAAGGAAGAAAATGGGTTCTAGTGAACCCTATTTCGGTTGGCCAAAATCACCCAGACAATCGGAGCAGTAGGAGATCTAAAGGAAGGCTTGGAGCAAGGCATACACTGCTAAAGGCGCCTTCAAAGAGCATTTAAGGCGCCTCCGAGTCACCCTATGCGCCTCCGCTTCCTTCAGGAGGAAGGCACCTTCCATGAGCATAGAAAGCACCCTCCATGAGCATAGAAAGCACCCTCCATGAGCAAGGGACACACCTTCCATGCTTATGGAAGGCGCCTTCGACCCAGTTTTGTTATCGTTGGCAATGGATAAAGCTTTATCCACTGCGCCTCATAGGAGGCATCTTCCAACCCCTTTGGAGGTGCCTTCAACCTACAGATAGGATTTTCAAGAGCTATAAAAAGGCCCCTAGAGCTAGGAAATATAATAACAACTTCTATAATTACTTTCCTAGTTATTTCTGAGCTTTTAGTGTGTGTAAAAGGCTTCACCGCCTTCAAATAAAGAGTTTCTTAGTGAGCTTTTCAACCGCCTTGGATTAACAACCAATTAGGTTGTAACCAAGTAAATAGTGGTCTTTTACTTATTCCATTAAGTTGTTAATTCTGTTTTAATTGCGTTTCTATTCTAAGTCCAAGGATCGGGAAGGAGTTTTATTTTTCTCTTTTAGGCAATTCACCCCCCTCTTGTCGGCCTTGCTACATCAACAAGTGGTATCAGATTCCAACCTCCTCAGAAGGACTAACCGCCGAATGTAGCATCAAAATCAAGACGATGGCCGGACCAACGATCTATATATCCATCAAAATTTGAAGGAGAATTTACGTCATGGAAGAAACGCATGGAGTTATTCTTCAAAAATGACTTCAAAATTCTACTAGTAATTAAATACGATTTTGTAGCTTCAAAAATCCCCCAAGGAGAAGAAAAAGAAGAATATCAGTGGACGAAGAAGGAGCAAGAAGACTTTGTAGTAAACGGACGAACCGAGTTCCACCTACTCAGCATACTTCCACCCCAGGAAGTGAATCGAATCGGAGATTATGATTCAACAAAGATACTTTGGGAGAAGTTCCTGGAACTGCATGAAGGAACTTCTGAAACAAAGCTTACGAGATGGGACGTGCTCCAGAATCAACTGACGAACCTCCATATGGAAGAAGGAGAGTTAGTAGCACAACTACATAGAAGACTCAAGGAGCTAATCATCGGATTATCAAATCTTGGAGAAATGGTAATGAATTGGGATGCACAAAGGTATGGATTAAATGTGTTCCCAAGAACACCGGAATGGACATCTATAGTAGACTCCTACTATATCTCAAAGGATCTCGAGGTAAGTACACTAGACAATCTCTTTTCTATTTTCGAATTACATGAATCTCAGTGTGCAGGACAAAAGAGACCGAGCCAAAATATTGCCCTAAAGGCAAGAACGAACAATTCCGACTCTCAAAAATTAATTGGTGAAGACGAAGCTGCCCTAATGGTAAGAAAGTTCAATAAGTTTATTCAATCTAATAAATTTAAATCACAGATGAATAAGGATTATCGAAGCAAAAGGAAGGTCCGCTGTTATAACTGCAACTAAGAAAGGCACATCAAGGATGAATGCCCTAAATTAAAGAAGAAGGAAAAGTACAAAAGACCAACATCCTCAAAACACAAGAACTTGAAGGCCACATGGGATGAATCATCATCCTCTGAGTCCGAGGTTGAGGCCTTCTCAGGACTAGCCCTAATGGCCAACCATCAATTAGAAGATGAAACCAGCTAAGAGATGAGCATCGATGAAGGGGGAGGATCATCAGAAGAAAGCAGTGATGAAGGGGGAGCATAAGAGGTAAGTGAGGTACGTGCTCTATCTCCTAAGCAGTTCTTTAATTTTATTAAAATTATTTCTAAAGATTTAGTAAAATTAGAAAAGGAAAATGCTGAGTTAAAATTAAACTTAGCAAAAATATGTCCCTTAGAATTATTTAACAATTTAAAGTTAGAAAATGATAAATTGAAAATGCAAATCGAATGTTTGAAAAAAGGTGAATGCTTAAAACCAAATAACCTTAAAAAATCAAAACATAGAATTTATGGAAAGTTAAACTGGTACATTAGAAACCATCAGGGACAACTTAGAAGAATTCTAAAAAAATATGTACCCCCCAGATTCTTAGCTAACCCAGTAGGAAGGAATCTATACTGTGTTTCAAAATCATACTTAGATTAAATATTTTTTTAATCTAAGGCTTTTCAGAAAAGTTAAATGTTTAAATTCTTTAAGCGGTTTTGTCTCGAAGTAGTTGATGATCCAATAACCAAGAAGGTCTAGTGCCTCGCCACAGCCTAGAAGCCAATTAATGAATTGAATATTTAACTGACAACCTGATAAGTTTGTGAAATTAATTAAGATAATATTTTCAATCTTTGTCAATTGTTTGAAAACTTCATAACTTAGAAATTGTTTTAAATTTTTTTTATTAAATCAAGTTTTTTTTTTGTGTGCACCTAAAATTTAAATTTCAAAATTTTTTATTTTTTTATTTTTGTACCCTATTTTTTTAATGTAATCAAAGGGGGAGGAATATGTACAACTTTAGGGGGAGTTAGGATTTTTAAACTTTTATCAAATTTTAAATTTTGCTAACACTATTTTATCAGTCTGAATTTTGATAAATCAATTTAAATTATACTTGATGTTGCAGTTTCTTTTATTTGCAACTTTATCCCTAAAATCTTTGTTTTGTAAATTCTTTTATTGCATCTTGTTCGTTATTACCCTAACTTGAACTTGGGTTGATGCACATCAAAAAGGGGGAGATAGTTGGACCCCATGGTTATTTTGCTGTGATCAATCAAGTTAAGTTAGGTCCTGTTTTGGTTTGATCCTTGTGTTTAAGTGTGCAAGAGATTAGAAGCATAGGAAGTCTAGCGGAAGACGTAGCTAGCGAGAAGGATAGACCAGGAAGGGAGTCGATGGGCTCAGTGCATCCGAGGGATGAGATGCTGCGGAAGAGTACACCGGTGGATGAGAAGAACGTAGTCGACATTTAAGGGATGGAAGCTAGAGCGGAAGCCTGCTTGAGGAGAAGGTCAGAAATTGGGTTTGGGTGAGCCCTATTTCGGTTGGCCGAAATCACCTAGGCAATTGGAGCAACGGAAGATTCAAAGGAAGGCTTGGAGCAAGGCATACGCTGCAGGAGGCGCCTTCAAAGAGCATTGAAGGCGCCTCCGACGCACCCTGCACACCTTTGCTTCCTTCAGACAGAAGGCGCCTTCCATGAGCATGGAAGGCGCCCTCCATAAGCAAGGGAGGTTCCTTCCATGCTTATGGAAGGTGCCTTTGACCTAGTTTTGTTACAGTTGGCAATGGATAAAGATTTATGTACTGCGCCTAGCTGGAGGTGCTTTCCAACCCATTTAGAGGTACCTTCAAGCTACGGATAAGATTTTCAGGAGCTTAAAAAGGCCCATGGAGCTAGGAAATGTAATAACAACTTCTGTAATCACTTTCCTAGTTATTTCTGAGCTTTCAATATGTGTAAAAGGCTTCTCCACCTTTAGAAAATGAGTTTATTAATGAGTTTTTCAACCGCCTTGGATTAACAACCAACTAGGTTGTAACCAAGTAAATAGTGGTCTTTTACTTATTTCTTTAAGTTGTTAATTCTGTTTTAATTGCATTTCTAGTCTAAGTCCAAGGATTGGGAAGAGATTTTATTTTTATATTTTAGGCAATTCAACCCCCTCTTGCCGGCCCCGCTACGCCAACAAAGACATCGTACTAATCTATCTGTACCGAGTCCCGCTGCACCCTCAGATCTTCCACTACTTCTATTACTCGAAGAAATCCAAGCTGGACATTTTCATTTTCTAAGCCTGAGTGAGTGTTGTCTTTTTTGATTAAATGCCCTCCTCTAATAAGGGCTAGAAGTCCCACTACTTCTACCTCTGACCGACCCCCAGTAACTTTCCCGACCGGTTGACAAATGGAATTGCCTAACCCTCCTGAACTAGGAAAGTACCGATGGGAGCCAGTCTACCTAACAACCTATATTCAACTATCCAGTTTGAAATACCACATTCATAAGTTGTTAACTGAGGGCATACTGTATATGTTTATGTTAGAGTGTATACTAAAAGTCTAGCTTTTATAAACATTTATTTGTTGAAATAAAAGAATCACATTGGTCAATATCTGCATTTATTTGTTAAATGTAATTGTTCAATTAATTTATATAGTAGATAACATGGAGAGTGGTGTCACACTCAAAAGATCATGTTGTCGGTTCTCTATAAATTATAAACAAGTTGCTCACGATTAACTCATTCCACTAGAGACTTCTTCCTCAAGTTGTTTGACTTGGGTTGAATTTCCAATTTGAACTGGCTCAATTAAAGGACTCGAGTTAGTCACTTCCTTAAGGGTTGTTACCTCCTTTTGGAGTGACTTGACTCGGACGTTGGATTTAGTCAACTTCTTTAGTAAGTAAGTTACTTGACTCGGACGTTGGACGTTGGACTTGACTCGGACGTTGGATTTAGCCAACTTCTTTTCAAGTCACTCCAAAAGGAGGTAACAGTAAACAAGGTTTAACAATAGAGACCTCAATAGAAACACATTATCGAAACATGAAATCAAAATGAAAATCGATAACAAAAATAATAATTAAAATTGATAACCTCTTGTGTTTGGTTTTACAAGATCTATACAAAAGGATGCACTAGTTATGATGCGGAAACTTATAACTAGTTATACCTCTTGTAACTTATAGATCTCTTGATCTTCTATTGTATTCCTCTTCTTATCTCGGACATCGTGTGGGCGACGATATACCAAGATGAGAATCCACACAAGCCTTCTTCTTCCTTCCAAGTTTCGGCCACCAACTTTCTCCAATAGATGATGAAGTTCGGCTACCAACTAAGCTCCAAGGGATGCTAGGAAACAATGCCTCCTTCTCCAAGCATGAACCGGCCTGTAACAACCCAAATTTCCTCATTTCGAGTCCTAATAGTACTTAAAAATATTTAGAAATGCTTTAGAAAAATTCTAGAGATTTTTAGAAATTTTTAGAGTATTTTTATATAATTTTTGGAGTTCGTTTGATATTTTTACCAAAAAAAACAAGTTGCGAAAAATAAAGAAAATTAGCCGAGATTCGAACCTGCAACCTCCGGCCGAACCAAGCCTTAAGCAAATTCGGCTGACCAAGTGGTCAAGCAGGCAGTTCTGTTTAGAAAAGGTAGCAAAATTTATTTAAGATAGTTAACAGAATATTGGATTATAAAAGGGATAAGTTGATGTTGGATTTGTCTGTTTAGAAAAGGTAGCGAATTTATTTAAGATAGTTAACAGAAATATTAAGTTATAAAAAAGGAGAACTTAGGGATTATTTTCCAAAACCTAAATTTCTTTAAGACAGCTAACAGAAAAAAAAGGGGGAAGTGATGGTTCTCCGGCGGCCGGTCAAGGGAGATTTCTGAGAGATCTTCACATGGTTGTGATCCTCTCGTCAAGGGGAAACCGTGAGCACGAAGGAGGGGTCGAATCTTGCAATTCCCGCAAACCCTAGAAGTTTTCTTTCTGGTTGTAAGCCCAAGAACGCAAAGGTAAGTGCTTCTCATCTACAGTAGGAGTAGTTTCGGACCTTTGTTCTTCTTGAATTCGAAGCATGAGAAGCGCTTATAGTGCAGATTTTTAATTAAGCCTATAGTGCAGATTTTTAATTAAGCTTATAGTGCAGATTTTTATAGGATTATAGTGCAGATTTTAATTAAGCTTATAGTGCAGATTTTTAAAGCTTATAGTGCATATTTTTATTTAAGCTTATAGTGCAGATTTTAATTAAGCATATAGTGCAGATTTCAATTAAGCTTATAGTGCAGATTTTTATGTAAGCTTATAGTGCAGATTTTAATTAAGCTTGTAGTGCAGATTTCTTAGAGCTTAAAATGCATATTTTTTTAGAACAGATTTCTTTAGAGCTTGTAGTGCAGATTTCTTAAGAGCTTATGGTACAGATTTCTTTAAAGTTTATAGTGCAGATTTTTGGTGGAACTTGTGTTAGCTAGAGCCCTAGAGCCAATCATTTGATGATTGTATTTTGGACTTATTGTATCATATTCTATATATATAAAGGCATTTGGATTTTGGTTATTATACTTACTTGTATTTGTACCAAATAAACTAAGTATAATAATGTCCTTGAGTAGATGGTTCTCACCTATATCAATCGGTTAGTTGAACCGATAGTGAGATGATATAGGGAACACTACTCTTAATCATTCCTAGTCGAGTATTAACATTCAGGGACAATGTTAATGCAATAAGACTAGCATGTAGGTCAACTCGATGACTTGATCTCACAAGTCATGGATATAGAGATATCAAGTTGACACATGGGTATACATTAGAGAATGTATACTGAATGACCCGCCATGAGAAAGTATCATGGATCGTTATATGAGTGTCATATACTTTTTCATGTGGCTATTAGTATGACTACTAGTCCTTAGACCTGAAGTCACCATAGATCCCTACATAAGGAGTTATGTACTTTAGTTTCGTCAAACATCACCCGTAACTGGGTGGACTATAAAGGCGATTACTAGGTATGTAACAAATTATGCGGAGGGATGTGAGTGATGTAGATGGGATCTATCCCTCCTATATGATGGGAGTGACATCGGTAATCTTGATAGAGTGAGACCACGAAGTGCATGGCCATGCCCAAATGAGTCAATATAGGATATTGAGCTCATTTGATTTAGTGAGTCTACTTGGAGTTCAAGATTTAGATTGGTCAGAGGATGACACGGTCTATGCCTCACATTGATCAATCTAGATGTCTAGGATAGAAGGACACTTGTCATATATTGTGAGGAGTCACAATTAGTAGTCACAAGGTGATGTTGGATCTCGACATTCTTGTAACTTGGGTAGTAATGATGTGTTGCTAGATACCGCTCATTACTTATGCTCCTAAATGGGTTTAGGGCATTGCCAACGTTACAAGAACCTATAGGGTCACACACTTAGGACAATTAGATGGAGATTAGGTTCATATGATGAACCAAGAGGATTAGATTCATTTGATGAATCAAATTGGATTAAGAGTAATCCTAATTGGGCTAACTTGAGTTCGACTCAAGTTGATTCATGTGTTCAATGAGTCTAAGTTAGATTTTGACTCATTGAATCAATTTAATTAAATGAATTAGATTCATTATATTAAGTTGGCTTGAATCAAATGGTTGGATTCGATCAACCATGGAAGAGATTTGGTCAAGTTTGACTTGACTAGAGAGGAAGATTAAAAGTCAAGTTTGACTTGACTTTATGCCACCTCATTGGTGAGTTGGCAATGATATGGACCAATGATGTTACTCCACATCATCATGGTGCCACCTCATGGAAGTTACAAAGCCATTTTCTTTAATAGCTTCACAAAAATTGCACTTAATGCAATTTTGGGAGTTACACAATGGAGAGTGGCCGGCCACTTTTGTTTGAATGAGAATTCAATTTTTCATTCAAGTGTGCATTTTCTTCCTTCTTCCTCTTGGAGCTCTCTTCCTCTCCCTCTCCTCCTCAACTTGGCCGAACCACACATAGGTGCTAGCACACCTCTTTGTGTGTTTTCTCCACCTACGAGTCCGTGTGGATACTTCTAGAGGAGTATCTATCTTGATACTCTTGAGATCCGGCACCGTTTGGACGAGCGGGAACGCGAAGGGCTTCGCATCAAAGGTATAACTCATTTCATGTAGATCTAGGAGTAGATCTAAGTTGTAAACTCGTACTCGTATCGTTTTTGAAATTTTTCTTCGCACGAGATCCATTGGCTAGGGTGATTCGGAGTTTCCGCGACACGAAAAAGCGGTTTTTGCGGCCCGAAAAACCCAACAACTTGTAGTACAGATTTTTGGTAGAATTTATAATGCAGATTTTTGGTGGAACTTGTAGTGTAGATTTTTGGTGGAACTTATAGTGCAGTTTTTAAAGAAAAAGATTATAATGCAGTTTGGTTAAGTATTATAGTGCAGAATTTATGTTTGCATAGTATGCAGAAATAGTGTAGCATAGAATGCAGAATCTTGATTAGTATAGTATGCAGAATTTTGATTAGCATAGTATGCAGATTTTTGTTTATGCATTTCAAAGTTAGAATTTTTTTAAACATTTTAGTTTTTAAAGAAGCATTCTTTTATTAGAAGTATTAACAAGTGTAAGAAAGATAAAGAAAAGAAAGAGAAAGGCCAAGGCCTTAAGTAGATCCTAAAGTCAAGACTTTAGGGATTTTGGCACACAAGGTGCTTAAAGAAAATGCCGAGGCATTATATATTAGAAGTAATAAAAGATAACAAGTATTTTATTTTATTTAAGAGGCTAGTACCCGACTTCCGAGGTTGTCGTTAAACAAATCCAGGTGTCCAATTCCGAGGTCTTGGCCCTGGTAGACCGAGGTCTGCTCTTTTAGGATTGGTGGCTCGCTACCCCAACCTATTAGGGAACACGCATAAGATGGTACTACGCATGGGCCCAAGAAGAAAGTTGATTATTATTTTGAAGTATTAAAGTATAAGTTTTTAAACAAGTGAAATAAGATTCAGAAAGTGTTTAAAATTCAGCAAGATTATGCTAGCATGATTGAATTGATTTGTTTTACACGTTTAGCATTTCAGTATGTTTCTTTTGCTTGTAGATGAGCATGAGTAGTTTTCCTTTTGAGCATTCAGCTTTTAGATTTCAGCATATTCACATGCATATTCGAGTTTTGTGAGTTAGATAGCGCTTACTAAGCAATTTTGCTTATAGATGCATTTTCCTCTTACTGCAAATAAAAGAAATGAAAAGTTATAGCAAAGGAAGGCGACAAGGAGGTGCGGATGGATGTGTGATGCCTGGACTATAGAAGCCTTGGGACCTAGCATAAGAATTTATTAAGATTGTCATTTATTAAGAATATATTAGATGAGTCATTTAGTCTTCCGCTGCTAGTTAATTGTATGTTTTGAGTTCTCCGAGAGTTTTAGAAATTTCTATCAACATGTGAACAAGGATAGTTAAGTAAAGTTAGTAGTCCAGTAGCGCTCCACCCTCACAGTCTAGTAGTGAGGAGGGTGGGGTGTTACAAGTTGGTATCAGAGCAGTTCCTATTCTCCAGCATCACATATCAGCACCAGCCTTGCCATCTTCAAGTAAGAAAGTACTTAAATTCTTTTTAGTGTGCTTTTCTTTTTTTGCAGTAAAGAGAAATCTTTAGAAGTATTTGTTTATATGTGCTTAAGCTAGATAAAAGTTCTTGTGTGAGGAACAACATGAGGCAGAAATATCCAGAATTGTTCTAAGTTCAAGGACGAACTTTTTATAAGGTATGGGGAATTGTAACAACCCAAATTTCCTCATTTCGATCCTAATAGTACTTAAAAATATTTAGAAATGCTTTAGAAAAATTCTAGAGATTTTTAGAAATATTTAGAGTATTTTTATGTAATTTTTGGAGTTCGTTTGGTATTTTTACCAAAAGAAATAAGTTGCAACAAATAAAGAATATTAGCCGAGATTCGAACCTGCAACCTCCGGCCGAACCAAGCCTTAAGCAAATCCGGCTGACCAAGTGGTCAAGCAGGCGGTTCTATTTAGAAAAGATAGCAAAATTTATTTAAGATAGTTAACAGAATATTGGATTATAAAAGGGATAAGTTGATGTTGGATTTGTCTGTTTAGAAAAGGTAGCGAATTTATTTAAGATAGTTAACAGAATATTGGATTATAAAAGGGATAAGTTGATTTTGGATTTATCTGTTTAGAAAAGATTACGAATTTATTTAAGATAGTTAACAGAAATATTAAGTTATAAAAAGGGAGAACTTAGGGATTATTTTCCAAAACCTAAACCTCTCCTCTCCTTTTCTCTCCCGACGGCACAACGTCTCCTGTTTGTGCGAAGGAAAAAAAGGGGGAGATCTAGGGTTCCTCTCTGGCGGTCGGCCAAGGGAGATTTCCAAGAGATCTTCACATGGTTGTGATCCTCTCGTCAAGGGGAAACCGTGAGCACGAAGGAGGGGTCGAAGCTTGCAATTCCCGCAAACCCTAGAAGTTTTCTTTCCGGTTGTAAGCCCAAGAACACAAAGGTAAGTGCTTCTCACCTGCAGTAGGAGTAGTTTCGGACCTTTGTTCTTCTTGAATTCGAAGCATGAGAAGCGCTTATAGTGCAGATTTTTAATTAAGCCTGTAGTGCAGATTTTTAATTAAGCTTATAGTGCAGATTTTTATAAGCTTATAGTGCAGATTTTAATTAAGCTTATAGTGCAGATTTTTAATTAAGCTTATAGTGCAGATTTTTATATAAGCTTATAGTACAAATTTTAATTAAGCCTATAGTGTAGATTTCAATTAAGCTTATAGTGCAGATTTTTATGTAAGCTTATGTAACGCCCCGCCTCCTACTAACTAGGCTGTGAGGCTGAGCGTCACATTATGCTGTGCTAAACTATTCCCTGACCATCACTAAAACTAGATGCGGAAGCTGTGCTAATTAAAATTTTACTCAACTACTAACATTTCTTGGTTATATACATACTAAGGTAGGTAAACTAACTATTCATGACATGTTTTACCTTCCCCATGGTCAAGGAACTGAACTTAGACATTTTCCCGCTGCTATCAGACCTCCCAATCGATCCATGGATCGATTGGAACGTCGGATCGATCCAGTGATCGATCCAGCACGCTACTGTGCTCGGGCAATAATTTGGATCGATCGGCTGATCGATCCAGGCTGGTCAATCGATCCATTGATCGATCCCAGAGCTCTCTGTTCACGACAGAAATGGCTGGATCGATCGACCGATCGATCCAGAGGTCTACTGTTCGCGAAACCAGATGCCCAGTCGATCCTTCGATCGATTGGAAACTCTCGAATCGATCAGCTGATCGATTCGAGTTTCTGATTTCGTGCCAAAAGTCTGATTTCAGCACTTGCTCGTGCCAAGACTACTTATAACATTTCTAAACTAATTGCCAAACATTCTAACATCACAAAAATAGTGTTTTGAGCATGATAGGATGCATGAATAACTAATTCATAACACTTAACATATGAAGGTACAAAATAACAAAATGCTAAAAGGTTCTAATGCTTAAAAACAAGCTTGCTGTAATTCCCTAGGATCTCTACTCCAAGTTCCTGCCCACACATATCTTCGTAGCATTGCCCTCCAGCCTCCGCTAGTCCATCTTTCCTTTACCTTTATCTGCAGTATAAGTAAAAGAAAGTATCTATAAGCTTTCGCTTAGTAAGAAACCATCTACCTCACTAAAACATGTATACGATGCATCTATGATTTTAAAAACATGCTATTAAACATATGTTAAACTTGTTGAAGCATGGCCTACTGAAATCACTGAACATAAACACAAAAACATGGCATACAAAGCGAATCATAAGCTAGCATGTGTATCAATAAGAAAGGACTAATTGAAACATAGCTGAGTTAAACTAAAACTGAACTAGAACTGATTTGACATATAATCACATGACTGATTGTGAGTTTGGAAAACTAATATCATAATAGATCAAAATACATAATCATGCTGCTAATGGGCCCGGCAACTGTACGTGCTATGCGCGCATCCTTAATTAGACCCGGGGTTGCAAATCTCGAATTTAGTAAGGTTTACTAGGTTATCTAAACCTAGGGACCGACTATGGGAGCCCAACTCAATGGATATCTAATCCAGTACAGTGCCACTGAAAAGTAAAATACTGAACATAAGCTAATAAATTCTTATCTTGCTTTTACTAGGTTGTCTAGACCTAGAACTAGGTTATCTAAACCTAGAGGCGACTGTGGGAGCCCACCCATTAGACATCTAGTCCTGTAAAAGCTGGAGCAAGACTAAATAGGCTATGTAAATGCTTCTAGTGCATTTATCCATGCTAATAAAATGCCTAATTGCATTCGACTGTGCTAAACATTCTATCGAGCACTTGGTGTACGCTAGTGCACACCCTATGCGCCAAAATTTGCATACGACTAAACTAATACATAAAAATCACACGAATAGCTACTTATACTGCAGGTGAGGGGTTTCTTACCTCCTGCTCGAAGTTTCTTACGATTCTAATCGCTAGATTTCCGGTGGAGACGATCCTTTCGACGATCTTCTCGCTCCAACGCGTTCTTCTCGCGGAGGGGAACGTTCTTGTGCTGGAATCGCTGCCGGAAGGTGCTCTTAGGGCCCTAGGGAGAGAACCCTAGGGTTGGCGCCGAGAGGAAGAAGGAGAAGGAGAGGGTCGGCGGAAACTAGGGTGAGGAGGAGCAAGTCACGTTAAAAGAGAAAATAACTCTTCAACCATTAATTCCCTATTTATATTAAGTGGATATTTCCGCCCATCTCAAATATAAATTTAATTGATCCCCTTTCCTTTCAGCACAGCCCTGCTGGGTTCACTTGGTTACCATGGTTCACCAAAAGTCATAGGACCCATAGGTCTCGGGTTCAATTCCCGCGTAAGCTATTTTCGTTTTCTATTTATTTTTGCTACTTCTGCTATTCTAAAAATTTCGTAAAAATATTCTAAAATTCCAGAAAAATCATAGAATATTCCTAAAATAATTTTGAGAATTTTCGGGCATTACAACTTATAGTGCAGATTTTAATTATGCTTGTAGTGCAGATTTCTTAGAGCTTAAAATGCAGATTTCTTTATAACAGATTTCTTTAGAGCTTGTAGTGCAGATTTCTTAAGAGCTTATGGTACAGATTTCTTTAAAGTTTATAGTGTAGATTTTTGATAGAACTTGTAGTGCAGATTTTTGGTAGAATTTATAGTGCAGATTTTTGGTGGAACTTATAGTGTAAATTTTTGGTGGAACTTATAGTGCAGTTTTTAAAGAAAAAGATTATAGTGCAGTTTGGTTAAGTATTATAGTGCAGAATTTATGTTTGCATAGTATGCAGAAATAGTGTAGCATAGAATGCAGAATCTTGATTAGTATAGTATGCAGAATTTTGATTAGCATAGTATGCAGATTTTTGTTTATGCATTTCAAAGTTAGAATTTGTTTAAACATTTCAGTTTTTAAAGAAGCATTCTTTTATTAGAAGTATTAACAAGTGTAATAAAGATAAAGAAAAGAAAGAGAAAGGCCAAGGCCAAGGCCTTAAGTAGATCCCAAAGTCAAGACTTTAGGGATTTTGGCACACAAGGTGCTTAAAGAAAATGTCGAGGCATTATATATTAGAAGTAATAAAAGATAACAAGTATTTTACTTTATTTAAGAGGCTAGTACCCGACTTCCGAGGTTGTCGTTAAACAAATACAGGTGTCCAATTCTGAGGTCTTGGTCATGGTAGACCGAGGTCTGCTCTTTTAGGATTGGTGGCTCGCTACCCCAACCTATTAGGGAACACACATAAGATGGTACTACGCCTGGGCCCAAGAAGAAAGTTGATTATTATTTTGAAGTATTAAAGTATAAGTTTTTAAACAAGTGAAATAAGATTCAGAAAGTGTTTAAAATTCAGCAAGATTATGCTAGCATGATTGTATAGATTTATTTTACACGTTTAGCATTTCAGTATGTTTCTTTTGCTTGTAGATGAGCATGAGTTGTTTTCCTTTTGAGCATTCAGCTTTTAGATTTCAGTATATTCACATGCATATTCGAGTTTTGTGAGTTAGATAGCGCTTACTAAGTAATTTTGCTTATAGATGCATTTTCCTCTTACTGCAGATAAAGGAAAGGAAAAGTTATAGCAAAGGAAGGCGACAAGGAGGTGCGGATGGATGTGTGATGCTTGGACTATAGAAGCCTTGGGACCTAGCATAAGAATTTATTAAGTTTGCCATTTATTAAGAATGTATTAGATGAGTCATTTAGTCTTCCGCTGCTAGTTAATTGTATGTTTTGAGTTCTCCGAGAGTTTTAAGAATTTCTATCAACGTGTGAACAAGGATAGTTAAGTAAAGTTAGTAGTCCAGTAGCGCTCCGCCCTCGCAGACTAGGAGTGAGGAGGGTGGGGTGTTACACGACCATCAATCTAACCTTTAAGTCTTGATGCCACCGGCCATAAAGATGAAGAGAAGAGGAAGAGCAAAGGGCCGGCCACCACTAAGGAAGAGAGGAGAGGAATAGAAGATGTGTTGTAAGGTGAGACACCTCTACCCTCTCTTTTATATTCCTTGGTCTTGGCAAATAAGGAAAGTTTTAAACATAATTAAAACTTCCTTATATTCCTTGCCAATGACTAAAAAGGAAAGTTTTAAAACAAAAAAATTAAAACTTCCTTTTCTTCTTGTCATGGTCGTCCACCCCTCTAAATCCAAACAAGGAAAGTTTTAAACATGAAATTAAAACTTCCTTATTTGGTTTCGGTAAGAAATTTTAGTAAAAAAATTTCTTTCTTTAAATCCTTTCAAGGTTGGTTATAAAAGGAAAATTTTATAAATTAAAATATCTCTTTTTAAACATGTGGATGGTTATAAAAAAGGAAAATTTAATCAAAAATTAAAATTTTTCTCTTAACTACAAATAAGGAAAGATATCAAATCTTTCTCTTAATCCTTTGTAGAAAAATTTTTAAATTTTAAAACTCTCTTTTAAAACCATGACTTCCACAAAATGAAGATTTCAAAATTTAAAACTCCCTTTGAATTCAATGTGGCCGACCACCCTTGCTTGGGCTCCAAGCTAGGGTTGGCCACAACTTGAACCCATCTAACCTTGGTTTGGCCGACCCTAGCTTGGGCTCCAAGCTTGGCTTGGCCGGCCACCTTAAGGTGGGTAAGAAGTTGGGTTTGGGTGGATATAAGTTTTTATAAATAAGAGGCTACAATAGGGACTGAGAGGAGGAATTGGTTTTGGTCTCCCGATGAGCTTGAGCTTCCCGTGTTCGCCTCAGACACCCGACTCAAGTTCATCAATATTATCTCATTCCACTAAAGAGTTATTATTATTACACTACCGCACCAATCCAATATTACTATATGAGCTCCTTCTTATCATGAGTGTGTTAGTCTCCCTATGTTTAAGATATTGAATGCCCACTAATTAAATGAGTTACTGACAACTCACTTAATTAATATCTAGCTCTAAGAGTAGTACCACTCAACCTTATCGTCATGTCGGACTAAGTCCACCTGCAGGGTTTACATGACAATCCTTATGAGCTCCTCTTGGGGACATTATCGACCTAGATTACTAGGACACAGTTTCATTCTATAATCAACAACACACCATATAAATAATATCATTTCCTAACTTATCGGGCCTATTGATTTAACGAGCTAAATCGCACCCTTTAATAAATTAAAGAAATAAATATTAAGTATATGTGCTTGTTATTATATCATGATTAAGAGTACACACTTCCATAATAACAGAGATATTGTTCTTTTATATAGTCAGTATAAAAAGATACTACCTCAGATGGTCCTACTCAATACACTCATAGTGTATTAGTGTAATTTATCAGTCAAGATAAACTAATACCTAATTACACTACAACCACTCCAATGATTTGCCCCATTCCATCTTACATGTGAACAAATGTTTATAATTTATAAGGAACTGATAACATGAACTTCTGTGTGTCTCCTCATACCATGTTATTTACAATATAAATTAAATGGACAACTACATTTAGCATAAATGTAGACATTTGACCAATGTGATTCTTATTTCAAAATAAATGTTTACAAAGAACTAGACTTTTAGTATACACTCTAACAAAGGTCGCCTGCGATACAAAGGCGATGCAGAGAGGAAAAGGGGGTGGCTGTGGAGAGGTTACATTTATAAATTATGGAAGCAAAATGGTGGAATCTGCCACCCCAGCAGCCCCACACGATCGGTCTCACGACCATCTGTGAGGAGATAAATCGGGAAGCTGTAGTTGGCCAATGCGGAGGAGGGCTTTTTTCTTCGACTCTGTCGAGATTCTAACATTTGCCCTATGGTAGTAACTCTGCTCCGTATTAACCAACCCAACTTTACATCGGGGTGTACAATATGTCATTATAGATGGTCTAATATGATGTTTTATTTTTAAAATTAATGAGTGTCGTTATAAAAATATTAATAATTACATTTTTCATAAGTGTGATCAAGAAAGTATCGTTATAAGCCTTATTTCTAGTATTGAGTGATTGTTATTGTACTAAACAAAGGATGAAAAATAATTGATTATTCAACTTGGTTGATTATGATCATTGATGAAGCGTATTAGTTGAGAGAGTTTAGAATTTAACTATGGGACTCAACTGATTAGTTAATTGTTGACGGATGATAATTGATAATCGATTGATGTATTTATTTAAGAGAATAAAATATTTAAACTTTGACTTTTAGATTCGAGTGAATAGGTAATAATCGACTGATAGTAATAAACCGTCGACGGATACATGTTGAGGTGGATAGAGTCGTTGATTTGACATATCAAAGTAATGTTCAAATCTATAGTGCATTAATTAACTTATAAGTAAGATCAGATGACTGATATATATAAATCAGCCTGAACAACAACTTATAAAAAAGAATTTTAAGATGATTTGAATGAGTTAATTCTTGATAGGTTAGAGACTAAGTGTTGATGTATTTCTTACCATTAATTAAGACTGATATTTTAAACTTATGATTTTTTTAATATATTTTTAATATGAGATTTTGATTGTATTTCTAATATCAATATCATCTAAAGATAATCCAATGCAACAAATGAGCAAACAAAAGCAAAGATTATTGTGAAAAGTTATTTTTATTTTTTATTTTTATTCTGTTTTCTTATTATATTTTTAGAAGAACAAGGTGCAAGAGATTTCTCCTCCTCCGGAAGATTTCCAAGAAGGAAAAAGTTACTGGTAGTAATCTTTAAGACTAGATTTTGGATGTAGTCGCTTAAGATACTATAAATAAAGTAAAATCAATTGTCTATTATATTGAGTTTTCAGGTTTTCTTTGCATTATGAACGATGACATGATAAAAGCTGTTCACCCTATCTCATCTGCATCGGTTCTAATATGCAAAATATAATAGAGATCATATTTAAAATTTAAATAGTTTAGATCCATATAATTAAAATTGATTACATTATCTAAATTAATTAAAATTGAAAACCCAAGGTAAATAATAAGTCAAAAAATCTTCATGGTACAGACGAATATTTACATGTAAAATTTAGTAAATATACGCTCATCTAATAGTTTTTAGAAAATTGATACATAGATTATAAAAATAAAATTTAAAAATGAACAAGTGAGAGTATACTATATATGAATAAATAAAAATATTGGAATAAAAAATAATTTTAAAAAAAACGTCCTTTCATTATTATTTTTTTTTTTGTTAATTTGGAAAATATCAAACGATGCGCTTTAGTAAAATATATTTATTTTCAAGCAAAGCTATCCATTAATGCATAGACACCGAGCACCGCAACCCGCCACACCACTGCAGTCGTTATTGAAGACAACAAGAGCATAGACCACATAGGCACGTTCTTTTACATAGACAGGCACAAGCAGCAATAAGCCAATAATAGGCAGAGACATGGCAGCCCTTTGGATTATTAGTCACAGCATTTGTTGGCGTGGGATCCACGGGACATGGTCGCTGGGCAGGAAATGGCACACCGGCTCTGCACTACCAGGCTTCACTTGCAGCACCTGGAGCATCACGTGCTGTGGAGAGCCTATTATTCATCTTGAATTCGAAATATTAGAAATGTTTATAGTGTAGATTTTTAATTAAGTCTATAATATAGATTTTTAATTAAGTTTATAGTCCAGATTTTTATAACCTTATAGTGTAAATTTTAATTAACCTTATAGTGCAGATTTTTAATTAAGCTTATAGTACAGATTTTTATTTAAGCTTATAGTACAAATTTTAATTAAGAGTATAGTGTAGATTTCAATTAAGCTTATAGTGCAGATTTTTATGTGAGCTTATAGTGCAGATTTTAATTATGCTTGTAGTGCAGATTTCTTAGAGCTTAAAATGCAGATTTTTTTAGAACAGATTTCTTTAGAGCTTGTAGTGCAGATTTCTTAAGAGCTTATGATACAGATTTCTTTAAAGTTTATAGTGTAGATTTTTTATGGAACTTGTAGTGCAGATTTATGGTAGAATTTATAGTGCAGATTTTTGATGGAACTTGTAGTGTAGATTTTTGGTGGAACTTATAGTGCAGTTTTTAAAGAAAAAGATTATAGTGAATTTTGGTTAAGTATTATAGTGCAGAATTTATGTTTGCATAGTATGCAGAAAGAATCTTGATTAGTATAGTATGCAGAATTTTGATTAGCATAGTATGCAGATTTTTGTTTATGCATTTCAAAGTTAGAATTTGTTTAAACATTTCAGTTTTTAAAGAAACATTCTTTTATTAGAAGTATTAACAAGTGTAAGAAAGATAAAGAAAAGAAAGAGAAAGGCCAAGACCTTAAGTAGATCCCAAAGTCAAGACTTTAGGGATTTTGGCACACAAGGTGCTTAAAGAAAATGCCGAGGCATTATATATTAAAAGTAATAAAAGATAACAAATATTTTACTTTATTTAAGAGGCTAGTACCCGACTTCCGAGGTTGTCGTTAAACAAATACAGGTGTCCAATTCCGAGGTCTTGGCCCTGGTAGACCGAGGTCTGCTCTTTTAGGATTGGTGGCTCGCTACCCCAACCTATTAGGGAACACGCATAAGATGGTACTACGCCTGGGCCCAAGAAGAAAGTTGATTATTATTTTGAAGTATTAAAGTATAAGTTTTTAAACAAGTGAAATAAGATTCAGAAAGTGTTTAAAATTCAACAAGATTATGCTAGCATGATTATATAGATTTATTTTACACGTTTAGCATTTCAGTTTGTTTCTTTTGCTTGTAGATGAGCATGAGTAGTTTTCCTTTTGAGCATTCAGCTTTTAGATTTCAGTATATTCACATGCATATTCGAGTTTTGTGAGTTAGATAGCGCTTACTAAGCAATTTTGCTTATAGATGCATTTTCCTCTTACCGCAGAAAAAGGAAATGAAAAGTTATAGCAAAGGAAGGCGACAATGAGGTGCGGATGGATGTGTGATGCCTGGACTATAGAAGCCTTGGGACCTAGCATAAGAAGTTATTAAGTTTGTCATTTATTAAGAATGTATTAGATGAGTCATTTAGTCTTCCGCTGCTAGTTAATTGTATGTTTTGAGTTCTCCGAGAGTTTTAGGAATTTCTATCAACGTGTGAACAAGGATAGTTAAGTAAAGTTAGTAGTCCAATAACGCTCCGCCCTCGCAGACTAGTAGTGAGGAGGGTGGAGTGTTACACGACCATCAATCTAACCTTTAAGTCTTGATGCCACCGGCCATAAAGATGAAGAGAAGAAGAAGAGCAAAGGGCCGGCCACCACCAAGGAAGAGAGGAGAGGAATAGAAGATGTGTTTTAAGGTGAGACACCTCTACCCTCTCTTTTATATTCCTTGGTCTTGGCAAATAAGGAAAGTTTTAAACATAATTAAAACTTCCTTATATTCCTTGCCAATGACTAAAAAGGAAAGTTTTAAAACAAAAAAATTAAAACTTCCTTTTCTTCTTGTCATGGTCGTCCACCCCTCTAAATCCAAACAAGGAAAGTTTTAAACATGAAATTAAAACTTCCTTATTTGGTTCCGGTATAAGAAATTTTAGTTAAAAAATTTCTTTCTTTAAATCCTTTCAAGGTTGGTTATAAAAGGAAAATTTTATAAATTAAAATATCTCTTTTAAAACATGTGGATGGTTATAAAAAAGGAAAATTTTATCAAAAATTAAAAATTTTCTCTTAACTACAAATAAGGAAAGATATCAAATCTTTCTCTTAATCCTTTGTAGAAAGATTTTTAAATTTTAAAACTCTCTTTTAAAACCATGACTTCCACAAAAGGAAAGATTTCAAAATTTAAAACTCCCTTTGAATTCAATGTGGTCGACCACCCTTGCTTGGGCTCTAAGCTAGGGTTGGCCACAACTTGAACCCATCTAACCTTGGTTTGGCCGACCCTAGCTTGGGCTCCAAGCTTGGCTTGGCCGGCCACCTTAAGGTGGGTAAGAAGTTGGGTTTGGGTGGATATAAGTTTTTATAAATAAGAGGCTACAATAGGGACCGAGAGGAGGAATTGGTTTTGGTCTCCCGATGAGCTTGAGCTTCCCGTGTTCGCCTCAAACACCCAACTCAAGTTCATCAATAATATCTCATTCCACTAAAGAGTTATTATTGCACTACCGCACCAATCCCATATTACTATATGAGCTCCTTCTTATCATGAGTGTGTTAGTCTCCCTATGTTTAAGATATTGAATGTCCACTAATTAAATGAGTTACTGACAACTCACTTAATTAATATCTAGCTCTAAGAGTAGTACCACTCAACGTTATTGTCATGTCAGACTAAGTCCACCTGCAGGGTTTACATGACAATCCTTATGAGCTCCTCTTGGGGACATTATCGACCTAGATTACTAGGACACAGTTTCATTCTATAATCAACAACACACCATATAAATAATATCATTTCCTAACTTATCGGGTCTATTGATTTAACGAGCTAAATCACACCCTTTAATAAATTAAAGAAATAAATATTAAGTATATGTGCTTATTATTATATCATGATTAAGAGTACACACTTCCATAATAACAGAGATATTGTTCTTTTATATAGTCAGTATAAAAAGATACTACCTCAGATGGTCCTACTCAATACACTCATAGTGTATTAGTGTAATTTATCAGTCAAGATAAACTAATACCTAATTACACTACAACCACTCTAATGGTTTGTCCCATTCCATCTTACATGTGAACAACTGTTTATAATTTATAAGGAACTGATAACATGAACTTCTGTTGGGTTCGTCGGGCCGCGAAAACCGCTTTTTCGCGTCGCGGAAACCCCGAGTCACCCAAAGCCATGGATCTCGTGCAAAGATTCGTAAACAAAACTTTTCGAAAAATCTCTTTCTTGTACGAGTTTGTAAAAACTTTAGATCTACACTAAAGTTAAGATCATTACCCTTGTAGCGAAGCCCTTCGCGTTCCCGCTCGTCCAAGAAGTTGCCGGATCTCTAGACCGTCAAGCGTCGGTCCTCTAGAAGTATGCACACGAACAATTCTTGATGGAGAAAACCTAAACAAAGGTGCGCTAGCACCTTGATAGGTCACGGCAAGGAAGAGGAGGGAGAGCAAGGAGAGAACACAAGGAAGAAGAAGGAGTTACACCACTTGAATGGAAAAATGAATTCCCACTCCAACACAAAGTGGTCGGCCACTCTCAAAAAACTCCCAAATTAATTGCATTAATTGCAATTAATATGAAGCCATTAAAGAGAATGGCTTTGTAACTTCCATGAGGTGGCACCCATGATGATATGGAACATCATTATTGGTCCACCTAATGCCAACTCACCAATGAGGTGGCAAAAGGTCAAGTCAAAATTGACATTTGGTCTTCCTTCTCAAGTCAAGTCAAACTTGACTCAATCTCTACCATGGTTGATCTAATCTAACCATTTGATTCGAGCCAACTTAATATAATGAATCTAATTCATTAAATTAAATTGATTCAATGAGTCAAAATCTAAATTAGACTCATTGAACACATGAATCAACTTGAGTCGAACCCAAGTTAGCCCAAATAGGATTACTCTTAATCCAATTTGATTCATCAAATGAATCTAATCCTCTTGGTTCATCATATGAACCTAATCTCCATCTAATTGTCCTAAGTGTGTGACCCTATAGGTTCTTGTAACGTTGGCAATGCCCTAAACCCATTTAGGAGCATAAGTAATGAGCGGTATCTAGCAACACATCATTACTACCCAAGTTACAAGAATGTCGAGATCCGACATCACCTTGTGACTACCAATTGTGACTCCTCACAAAATATGTGACATTGTCCTTCTATCCTAGACATCTAGATTGATCAATATGAGGCATAGACCGTGTCATCCTCTAATCAATCTAAATCTTGAACTCCAAGTAGACTCACTCGATCAAATGAGCTCAACATCTCATGTTGACTCATTTGGGCATGGCCATGCACTTAGTGGTCTCACTCTATCAAGAATACCAATGTAGCTCCCGTCATATGGGAGGGATAGATCCCATCTACATCACTCACATCCCTCTACATAATTCGTTATATACCCAGTAATCGCCTTTATAGTCCACCCAGTTACGGGTGACGTTTGACGAAACCAAAGTACATAACTCCTTATGTAGGGATCCATGGTGACTTCAGGTCAAAGGACTAATAGTCATACTAATAGCCACATGAGAAAGTATATGACACTCATATAACGATCCATGATACTTTCTCATGGCGGGTCATTCAGTATACATTCTCCAATGCATACACATGTGTCAACTTGATATCTCTATATCCATGACTTGTGAGATCAAGTCATCGAGCTGACCTACATGCTAGTCTTATTGTATTAACATTGTCCCTGAATGTTAATACTCGACTAGGAATGATTTAGAGTAGTGTTCCCTATATCATCTCACTATCGATTCAACCAATCGATTGATATAGGTAAGAACCTTTCTACTCTAAGACGTTACTATACTTATTTTATCTGGCACTAATACAAATAAGCATAATAACCAAAAACTAAATGCCTTAATATATATACATGAATATGATATACATGAGTCCATACAATCATCAAATGATTGGCTCTAGGGCTCTAACTAACAATCTCCCACTAGCACTAGTGCCAATCAGTATAGGCTCTAAGGCCTAATGACCTAGTGTGACCATCATGCTTCCTCTGTGCCATAGCCTTGGTCAAGGGATCTGCAATGTTTGCCTCTGTAGGTACTCTGCAAATCTTCACATCTCCTCTATCGATAATCTCTCGAATGAGATGGAAACGTTGTAGAATTGCTGTGAACTCTGCCAGCTCATAGCACTACCATTCAAGCAAAACACGAACCTCGACTGTCATCTTTAATCATCCTGATCGGTCTGGAAGCTAGCATCACTGTAACCCTTTACAGCTAGCTTATCATTGCCTCCATATATCAAGAAATATTCTTTAGTCCTTCTTAAGTACTTAAGAATATTTTTTACCGCTATCCAGTGACTTTCACCTAGATCTGACTGGTATCTGCTAGTCATGCTCAAAGCATACGAGACATCAGGTCGAGTACATAGCATGACGTACATGATCGATCCTATGGCTGAGGCATAAAGGATATGATCCATGCGGTCTCTCTCCTCTCTAGAAGAAGGACCTTGAGTCTTTGAAAGACTCACGCCATGTGACATCGGCAGAAATCCCTTCTTGGAGTTCTGCATGGCAAACCGTAGGAGTACCTCATCAATGTATGTACTCTGACTTAGGCCAAGCAATCTCTTAGATCTATCTCTATAGATCTGTATCCCAAGAATGTGGGATGCCTCACCTAAGTCCTTCATTGAGAAGCAACTCCCTAGCCAGGTCTTGTCAGACTGAAGCATAGAGATGTCCTTCCCAATGAGTAGTATGTCATCCACATACAATATGAGGAAGACAACTATGTTTTCTACAACCTTCTTGTAGACACAAGGCTCATCTTCGTTCTTGATGAAACCAAACTGTTTGATCGCATCATCGAATCGAAGATTCCAGCTCCGAGAATGGCCTCTAGCCATTTCTCGGAATCTGGTCTCATCACAGCTTCCTGATAGGTGGTAGACTCATCCTCTATGAGCACAATGTCATCATGGTCAGACAAGAGAAATGAGTATCTCTCAGGCTGACGACGTACCCTATCAGACCTGCGAAGAGGTATGTCTACTTGAACTGGTTGTTGTTCCTCAACTCTTTGTGGAACAACATCATCCACAACACTTTGTGGTTCCAGTTCAACTTCCATCAAGGCATCAGTGCTATTGTTCGCATCTTGAACTTCTTTAAGATCGAACGCGCTCCTACTAGTCTTTCTAGAAACAAAGTCCCTTTCTAAAAAGATCCCAGTCTTTGCCACAACTACCTTGTGCTGACTGGGAATGTAGAAGTAATATCCCTTAGTTTCCTTGGGATATCCGATGAAATAGCATTTGTCGGATTTGGGTCCTAATTTGTCTGAGACTTGACGTCGTACGTAAGCCTCACAACCCCAAATCCTCATGAAAGACACCGGCATCTCCCACCATATCCTATATGGTGTCTTTATCACGGCCTTGGATGAAACTCGGTTGAGAATGAAAGCTGCCGTGTCTAGAGCATAACCCCAGAGGTATATCGGAAGATCTGTGTGACTCATCATAGACCGTACCATATCTAATAAGGTACGATTCCTCCTTTCGGACACACCATTCCACTGTGGTGTTCCAGGAGGAGTGAGTTGAGATAGAATCCCACACTCAGCTAAATAGTCACGAAACTCATGGCTTAAGTATTCACCACCTCGATCTGATCGAAGTATTTTAATACTCTTGCCAAGCTGGTTCTGTACTTCATTCTTGAATTCTTTGAACTTTTCAAAGGATTCAGACTTATGTGTCATCAAGTACACATAACCATATCTACTGAAGTCATCAGTAAATGTGATGAAGTATCTATAACCACCTCTAGCAGCAACATTGAAAGGGCCACATACATCACTATGTATGAGTCCTAACAAATCAGTTCTCTGTGCCCACTAAAGGGAGTCTTGGTCATCTTGCCTCGTAGGCATGACTCGCATATCTCATATGATTCAAAATCAAATGAGTCCAGCAAACCATCCTTATGGAGCTGGGATAAGCGCTTGTCATTTATATGACCTAAGCGACAATGCCAGAGATAGGTGTGGTTCATATCGTTCGATTTGAACCTCTTGGTACTAATGTTATAGATAGGACTCTCAAGGTCTAGAATATAGAGTCTGTTCATCAGAGGTGCACTACAATAGAACATATCATTTAAATAGACAGAACAACATTTGTTCTTTATTATAAACGAGAATCCTTTCTTGTCCAAACAAGAAACTGATATAATGTTCTTAGTCAATGCAGGCACATAACAACAATCGTCTAACTCTAGTATAAGCCCAGAAGGCAGAGATAGAAAATAAGTCCCTACAGCAACAGTAGCAACCCGTGCTCCATTGCCTACTCGTAGGTCTATCTCGCCCTTTGTCAATGCTTTGCTATTTCTCAGTGCTTGTACATTAGTACAAATGTGCGAAGCACATCCGGTATTACCCACCACGAAGAAATAGAGAGGTTGACTTCTATAACATTTATACCAGAAGTAAATCTTATTTTCTTCTTCTTAAGATCTTCCAAGTATTCTTTGAGTTCCTCTTCGGGCCTTGCTTGTCCTTGATATAGGTGACAAAGATGTTCAACCATATCGTAAGCGCCATCAACTCATGTTGCTTCAAGCTCAGAGTTCATGGTTGCGAGCATTAGACAGGACACATCTAATGCGTCATCTTGATGCTTCTTGTAAGCATCTCGGTTTGCTCGCGTGGCAGTGGCAGGAGGAGCCTCGAGAATGAGGTGCTCTAGGACGTTCCTGTACCAGTCCAGGAAATTTGCTCCGTTGAGCTTGTCCTTCTTAAGGACAGAACGCAGGGAGAAAGAGTTCGTATTCGACGTCATGGTTATCTACAACAGAAAATTTGCAGAAATAAATATCATATTCTTTAAAAATCATTTAATTAGGCCTTTAATTAAATGATACTCCCACTGAATACTATAATTCTTGTGGGACAAGATCCACATCATACTAACCCTTGAGTTAGCTTTGGCTAATACGCCCAAGGCTTAGTATGATCGGTAGGTAACGATTACCAATTACATCTCTATGCAACTCTCGTTTATAGAATCAATATCCGCATTTATATTAAAACTAGAGTTAGCTTTGGCTAATACGTCCGAGAGTTAATATAAACGTGATTTTGTCCTACCTTTCCAACTATTGGAAGAATGCATATAGTTGACTCGATCCAACCGAGTAACTAGGAATACTCAATCTAATTGAGTTTGTATTCACCCATGCGTTGATAGGCAGGACCAAGATTGTCCCTCCATACCCTACCAAGATAATATGTATTGCTCTGCTTTGGCAGATTCAACAATACATGTGATCGAGGTAGTGATAGGTATCACGGCACGGTTAGGCATTTATAGTTGGTTCGATCTAGATCTAATCTAATCGAGAAGGATGCATCTTGTGCAAGACTTAGATCTAATCTAATCGCAAGGGTGCATCAAGTGCACGACTTAGATCTAATCTAATCGTTAAGGCACTAATTAATTAATTAATTATTAAACATGCATCAGATACATAACAATTAATTAATTAATCTATTTGTGATTTAGTCATGGCCCTACTACAATCTTCTCAAGCCAATGAGAAGATCGAATGGTCAACCTAGGGTCAACAGCTTCTCCAAGCTCCTCCCTTTGACCACCTTGTGTTGCTCGTGCCCGCCTCGGAACTCCGTCTCGTGTGGACCCTCCACCGCTCCAATTTGTACATTACAATTTGAAACTCGAGTTACATTCGAGTCTAAATCTAATTTACAACAAGAATATAAGAGAAGGCATGACGCGCAGGTCGCGAATATAATACAACACTCGCAAACACATAACGGCACGCAGACCGTATTATGAATTACAACACAACCAATCATATTGGGTTTTTGGGCCATGACTATGACAAAATTAATATATAATTCAAAATTATATATTTTCATAATTTTCTATAATTTTAAAAATAATTTTTACAATTTTTACGAGTAAAATTTCCCGGCGGTCCCGTTTAGCGGTTTCCGGCGCAATCGCGGAACGGATCCCCTTGCGGGGCCAGGGGCAGCGCCCCTACCCGCGATCTAACCATCGCGAGGGTTCCTTTGCGATCCAACAGTGCCCAAAATCGCTGTCCCAAAACGATTTGGGCCGAGACATTGCCGTTTCGGGAAAATCTTCCCGGCGGGTTCGTTTTTAGCGATTTCGGATGCAATCGCGAAGCAAATTAGGGGCAATGCCTCTACCCACGATCTAACCATCGTGAGTTGCTCCTTTGTGATCTAATGGCACCACCCGCTGTCCCAAACGGATTTGGGTAAAACGGCCGTTTAAAGAAAAACTTTCCGGTAGCCTACAAGTGCCGAGACACTGCTTCGCTTCTACGGAAAATTACTCATAAAAACTCTAAAACTCAATTTTACAGAAAATCACAGAAGATATATTTTTCATAAAAATACAAATGAACTCGTACAAGTCTTTGCACGTGGCTCTGATACCACGGTCGTCGCGGAAACCCCGAGTTACCCAAAGCCATGGATCTCGTGCAAAGATTCGTAAACAAAACTTTTCGAAAAACCTTTTCTTGTACGAGTTTGTAAAAACTTTAGATCTACACTAAAGTTAAGATCATTACCCTTGTAGCGAAGCCCTTCGCGTTCCCGCTCGTCCAAGAAGTTGTCGGATCTCTAGACCGTCAAGCGTCGGTCCTCTAGAAGTATCCACACGAACAATTCTTGATGGAGAAAACCTAAACAAAGGTGTGCTAGCACCTTGATAGGTCACGGCAAGGAAGAGGAGGGAGAGCAAGGAGAGAACACAAGGAAGAAGAAGGAGTTACACCACTTGAATGGAAAAATGAATTCCACACCAACACAAAGTGGCCTCCCAAATTAATTGCATTAATTGCAATTAATATTAAGTCATTAAAGAGAATGGCTTTGTAACTTCCATGAGGTGGCACCCATGATGATGTGGAACATCATTATTGGTCCACCTAATGCCAACTCACCAATGAGGTGGCAAAAGGTCAAGTCAAAAATGACCTTTGGTCTTCCTTCTCAAGTCAAGTCAAACTTGACTCAATCTCTACCATGGTTGATCTAATCTAACCATTTGATTCGAGCCAACTTAATATAATGAATCTAATTCATTAAATTAAATTGATTCAATGAGTCAAAATTTAAATTAGACTCATTGAACACATGAATCAACTTGAGTCGAACTCATGTTAGCCCAATTAGGATTACTCTTAATCCAATTTGATTCATCAAATGAATCTAATCCTCTTGGTTCATCATATGAACCTAATCTCCATCTAATTGTCCTAAGTGTGTGACCCTATAGGTTCTTGTAACGTTGGCAATGCCCTAAACCCATTTAGGAGCATAAGTAATGAGCGGTATCTAGCAACACATCATTACTACCCAAGTTACAAGAATGTCGAGATCCGACATCACCTTGTGACTACCAATTGTGACTCCTCACAAAATATGTGACATTGTCCTTCTATCCTAGACATCTAGATTGATCAATATGAGGCATAGACCGTGTCATCCTCTAATCAATCTAAATCTTGAACTCCAAGTAGACTCACTCGATCAAATGAGCTCAACATCTCATGTTGACTCATTTGGGCATGGCCATGCACTTAATGGTCTCACTCTATCAAGAATACCGATGTAGCTCCCGTCATATGGGAGGGATAGATCCCATCTACATCACTCACATCCCTCTACATAATTCGTTATATACCCAGTAATCGCCTTTATAGTCCACCCAGTTACGGGTGACGTTTGACGAAACCAAAGTACATAACTCCTTATGTAGGGATCCATGGTGACTTCAGGTCAAAGGACTAATAGTCATACTAATAGCCACATGAGAAAGTATATGACACTCATATAACGATCCATGATACTTTCTCATGGCGGGTCATTCAGTATACATTCTCTAATGCATACCCATGTGTCAGCTTGATATCTCTATATCCATGACTTGTGAGATCAAGTCATCGAGCTGACCTACATACTAGTCTTATTGTATTAACATTGTCCCTGAATGTTAATACTCGACTAGGAATGATTTAGAGTAGTGTTTCCTATATCATCTCACTATCGATTCAACCAATCGATTGATATAGGTAAGAACCTTTCTACTCTAGGACGTTACTATACTTATTTTATCTGGCACTAATACAAATAAGCATAATAACCAAAAACCAAATGCCTTAATATATATACATGAATATGATATACATGAGTCCATACAATCATCAAATGATTGGCTCTAGGGCTCTAACTAACAACTTCTGTGTGTCTCCTCATACCATGTTATTTACAATATAAATTAAATGGACAACTACATTTAGCATAAATGTAGACATTTGACCAATGTGATTCTTATTTCAAAATAAATGTTTACAAAGAACTAGACTTTTAGTATACACTCTAACAAAGGTCGTCTGCGATGCAAAGGCGATGCAGAGAGGAAAAGGGGGTGGCTGTGGAGAGGTTACATTTATAAATTATGGAAGCAAAATGGTGGAATCTGCCACCCCAGCAGCCCCACACGATCGGTCTCACGACCATCTGTGAGGAGATAAATCGGGAAGCTGTAGTTGGCCAATGCGGAGGAGGGCTTTTTTCTTCGACTCTGTCGAGATTCGAACATTTGCCCTATGGTAGTAACTCTGCTCCGTATTAACCAACCCAACTTTACATCGGGGTGTACAATATGTCATTATAGATGGTCTAATATGATGTTTTATTTTTAAAATTAATGAGTGTCGTTATAAAAATATTAATAATTACATTTTTCATAAGTGTGATCAAGAAAGTATCGTTATAAGCCTTATTTCTAGTATTGAGTGATTGTTATTGTACTAAACAAAGGATGAAAAATAATTGATTATTCAACTTGGTTGATTATGATCATTGATGGAGCGTATTAGTTGAGAGAGTTTAGAATTTAACTATGGGACTCAACTGATTAGTTAATTGTTGACGGATGATAATTGATAATCGATTGATGTATTTATTTAAGAGAATAAAATATTTAAACTTTGACTTTTAGATTCGAGTGAATAGGTAATAATCGACTGATAGTAATAAACCGTCGACGGATACATGTTGAGGTGGATAGAGTCGTTGATTTGACATATCAAAGTAATGCTCAAATCTATAGTGGATTAATTAACTAATGAGTAAGATCAGATGACTGATATATATAAATCAGCCTGAACAACAACTTATAAAAAAGAATTTTAAGATGTTTTGAATGAGTTAATTCTTGATAGGTTAGAGACTAAGTGTTGATGTATTTCTTGCCATTAATTAAGACTGATACTTTAAACTTATGATTTTTTAAATATATTTTTAATATGAGATTTTGATTGTATTTCTAATATCAATATCATCTAAAGATAATCTAATGCAACAAATGAGCAAACAAAAGCAAAGATTATTGTGAAAAGTTATTTTTATTTTTTATTTTTATTCTGTTTTCTTATTATATTTTTAGAAGAACAAGGTGCAAGAGATTTCTCCTCCTCCGAAAGATATCCAAGAAGGAAAAAGTTACTGGTAATAATCTTTAAGACTAGATTTTGGATGTAGTCGCTTAAGATACTATAAATAAAGTAAAATCAATTGTCTATTATATTGAGTTTTCAGGTTTTCTTTGCATTATGAACGATGACATGATAAAAGCTGTTCACCCTATCTCATCTGCATCGGTTCTAATATGCAAAATATAATAGAGATCGTATTTAAAATTTAAATAGTTTAGATCCATATAATTAAAATTGATTACATTATCTAAATTAATTAAAATTGAAAAACCAAGTTAAATAATAAGTCAAAAAATCTTCATGGTACAGACGAATATTTACATGTAAAATTTAGTAAATATACGCTCATCTAATAGTTTTTAGAAAATTGATACATAGATTATAAAAATAAAATTTAAAAATGAACAAGTGAGAGTATACTATATATGAATAAACAAAAATATTGGAATAAAAAATAATTTTAAAAAAAAACGTCCTTTCATTATTTTTTTTTTTTTTGTTAATTTGGAAAATATCAAACGATGCGCTTTAGTAAAATATATTTATTTGCAAGCAAAGCTATCCATTAATGCATAGACACCGAGCACCGTAACCCGCCACACCACTGCAGTCGAGTACTATTCTTTACTGCAGTCGTTATTAAAAACAACAAGAGCTTAGACCACATAGGCACGTTCTTTTACATAGACAGGCACAAGCAGCAATAAGCCAATAATAGGCAGAGACATGGCAGCCCTTTGGATTATTAGTCACAGCATTTGTTGGCGTGGGGTCCACAGGACATGGTCGCTGGGCAGGAAATGGCACACCGGCTCTGCACTACCAGGCTTCACTTGCAGCACCTGGAGCATCACGTGCTGTGATGGATAAAATCTGTTGAGAATAGATCGGATGAAATGTGGAGGTCTATGTAGATGATATATTCATCAAATCCCCGCAGGTCGAAAACTTAATTAAAGATGTGGAGGAAACATGCAGGACTCTCCGACAGTATGGGCTGAAACTTAATCCCTTAAAATACTTATTTGGAGTTAAAGGAGGAAAATTCTTGGGTTACCTGATGACTGAACGAGGAATAGAAGTCAATCCTGAGAAAGTCCAAGTGCTCAAGGATATGCAGCCTCTGCAGAATTTAAAAGAAACCCAAAAGCTGGTCGGCAAAATAACAGCCCTGTCAAGATTCATTTCCAGATCTGCAGATCGAGCTGCTCCTTTTTTCAAGGTGCTAAGGAAGGCCTCCAAGTTTCAATGGGACGAAAAATGCACTAAAGCTTTTGAAGATCTGAAGAAGTATTTGGAGACTCTTCCCTCTCTCTTTAAGTCAGTTGTAGGAGAACCCTTATGAGTTTACTTGTCGGCCACCCCTGAGGCTGTAGGGGTAGTGCTCGTTAAAGAACATGACAATGTACAACGGCCAGTGTATTTCTTCAGTCACTTATTGAAAGGAGCCGAGTCTCGATACATGGCCCTAGAGAAGTTGGTTTACGGATTGGTCCTTATGGCTCGGCGATTAAAGCCATATTTCTTGTCGCATCATATCACAGTCTTAACCAATAGCACCATGGGAAGAGCGCTGACTAATGTAGAAGTTGAGGGGTGGCTTATCAAATGGGCCACGGAGTTGGGAGAATATGACATACAATATCAGCCACGTACCGCCATTAAGGCGCAGGCCTTATCGGATTTCTTGACAGAAGTTCATCAGACCCACTCTACAGAAACCTGGAAGATCTATGTGTATGGGTCTGCTAATCATCAAGGAAGCGGGGTCGGGGTCCTGGTAATATCTTCTCAAGGAGATATACTCCAACTGGCGGTTCGATTAAATTTCCGAGCCACGAACAATGAAGCAGAGTATGAGGCTTTGTTGGCCGGACTGCAAGCAGCCAGACACGTAGGGGCCGCCCGGGTAATCGTTTATTCAGATTCCCAGTTAGTGACTCAGCAAGTTACCGGCAACTTTGTGATAAATTGTGATAAATTGCAAATGTATCGAGAAACTTATGAGAAGATGAAGGCAGAATTTACAGAGGTCACTGTAACCAAGATACCCAGGTCGGAGAATGAGCGGGCAGATGAGTTAGCAAAGATGGCCAGTTCCTTAACTACTTGGGTACTGGATCGGTCAACGGCACAAACCTTTCTGATAGCCCAGATAGATCTGCAAAACAATGCAGAAGCAACTATTGATTGGTGGGCACCCATGATCAATTATCTCAGGCAGGGTATCTTACCCACAGATCCAGAAGAGTCACGGCTGATTAGGAGGCAAGCGCATGCTTATGTAATGATTGGAGATCAGCTCTACAAGAGGTCCTTTTCTCGACCTTTACTCAAATGCTTGAGGGTAGATGAAGCAGATTAAGCTTTGCGAGAAATACACCTGGGATGCTGTGGCAATCATGTAGGCGGTCGGACTTTATCTCGCAAGGTGCTCCTGGCCGGGTATTTCTGGCCTATTTTACAGAGGGATGCTCACAAATTGGTGAACACATGCTTGTCCTGCCAAAAACATCAAAACTTGACACATCAACCCACTACCCTGTTGAGAACGTCTATAGTTTCCTGTCCTTTTGATCAATGGGGCATGGATATCGTGGGCCCATTTCCGATGGCGCCCGGTCAAAGGCGTTTCTTATTGGTGGCTGTGGACTATTTTTCTAAGTAGGTAGAAGCAGAAGTCCTGGCCCGGATCACAGAAGATGCTGTCATTCAATTCTTGTGGAAGACCATTCTTTGCAAATTTGGTATTCCTTACAAGCTGGTGTCTGACAATGGAAGGCAGTTTCAAGGACAAAGAATCCAGGCCTGGTGCAAGAGATTTGGCATAACACAAGCCTTCACTTCAGTAGCTTATCCTCAAAGCAATGGTCAGACCGAGGTTATCAACAGAGAAATAGTACGAGGTCTAAAGGTCAAGCTAGATCATGTCGGAGGCAATTGGGTGGAAGAGCTGCCAAGCATTCATGGGCCTATCACACAACACATCGGGAAAGTACAGGTCTGACACCATTCCACCTGGTGTATGGAAATGAAGCAGTTGTACCCATAGAAATTGGAGTGCCATCGGTCATAAGGCCATTATACGATGAAGGAAACACGGAGCGGCGGTTAGCTGAGCTGGATCTTATTAGCGAGACTCGCGACCGAACGGTGGCTCCGCTGGAGGCTTATCGACAAAGAATGAGACAAATTACAACAGAAGAGTAATTCCTCGATTCTTTAGAGAAGGAGATCTGGTCTGGAAGTAAATCAAGCTAGTGGGGGACGTGACTAAGCTAGCACCACAATGGGATGGGCCTTATAAAGTCATTAAAAAGTTAGCATCCAGAGCCTATTATTTACAAGATGAAAGAGGCAAGAGACTAGATCAACCTTGGAGCGCTAATTACCTGCGACCTTATCGAGTTTGAAGAGACAGGCCGAGAAGTGCAGACCGAGTGATAAGCCGAGCTATCACTTATCTCACAGATTGGGTTAGCAGACCGGGGAAAGGTAGATCGGAGGAAGCGGAAGATGTGAAAGCAGAAATTGTATGTCCTAATACTTTTTATAACAAAGCTAAGCAATTTTAGTAAAAGCAAGCCTTGGAAGGCAAACAAAGAAATAGCAAAGTACTTTATAAGCAATTCTCAAGTAATTATGTACAAGAAGCCAAAAAATATCATTCGAAAGGAGCAAATATTTCATTCGGTATCTCTTTGAGGATTCGGTCATGATCTAAGAATTCAGGAGGTGGAAGTGACTTCAAGTAGTCTTGCTCATGAAGTTTTTGCAGAGCCCCGCCCGCCCCATAGATAATAGACGTAGAAAAACGCTGTCCGACCTGCTCACAAAATTCAGGAGAACGCAGATACAGGGCGCGGTTCTGCAGACAGCGATCGTTCTCTCCCTCTCTATTGATAGTCAAAACTGTTGACACGCCATCTGTGGTGGCCCGAGCCTGAGCCAGTTCACTTCTGGCAGTAGCCAATTCTGTCGCTTGGGAAGTTAGTTGGGTCTCTTGAGATTTCAAAAGGACCTCCTGCGATTTTAACTTTTTGTCTTGATCCTGCACCAGAGTCTCGGTAGCACGCAGCTTTTGAGCCAACTGGTCCATAGTTCTTTGATGCTCTAAAGCCTGCTGATTCATACTCTGTTGATGTACAATATCAGCCTGACTTTGCTTTTCTTGGAGATCTCTAAGTTCATGGTTGTTTCGGGCTAGGGATAATTCCAGACTGTTCTTATTTTTGGTCAAATCTTTTATTTCGGCCCTCAAGGCATGGCTAGCTTGGGTAGGATCATTCAGTTGCAGTTCCAATTCAGCAACATGGTCTCGCAGCATCTTATTCTGATAATGAGTATCATGGAAGGAATGGTTCACTATCAGAGATTCTGCATAGGCCTGGGACATACAGGAAGTATCTGATAAGAGCGGGAAAAGCAACAGTTGGGAAATTTTTAAAGGTTACCTTGATATACAACTCTACGAATTGGTCCATCTGGGCCGGGGAAGGCAAGGAATTCATATTCTGTAGGCTTTCTTCCCATAAAGTGGACAGACGACCTTTTATCTTGAGGGAGCTGGTGGGAACATCTGTTTGAGACCATAACTGCTCCTCGGAAGGGAGAGTAGTACCATAATTATGATAAGTAAACGGAGGTGGTCCTGAGGGACCCGCGGATGAGCCTGGAGGAATTGGGGGCTCGGTGGTTGCGTCAGAAGGAGCTGAAGAAGGCCCCTGAGGAGGTACTACAGGCGGGATAGTTGAAGGTTGTTCTGAGGGGCCCGCTTCATCGCCCTGAGCATGCTGCGAGGTAGAAGGTTGAGCCAATGGGGGCTCGGCCTGATTATTGGATGAAGTCGGGGGATCAGTTACATGGCTCGGGATTGGAGGCGGAGTCACATGGGAGGAGGGAGGAGAGGCAGCTGCATTTGGAGGAGGAGAAGGGATAGATGATGGGCCTGAGTTGGACATCGGGCGAGGGGCTCGGCGCCGGCATCTCTGAGATAGCGGCTGATCATCCGAGTCAGAATCATCGGAGGACGATCGAGCCCTGCATCTAGAGGGAGTGGGGGCGACCTGGCTCAGACGGTCATTTGTGGAACGAGCCCTGCGAGCCGCCTGAGAAGCCTCTCTGAAAGCAGGACTGGCAAAGGAGACGTTGCCTGTTCTTCCGCCAAGGCCCATAAGCCTTTCACCAAGGCCCAGACCTGGAATATAAGTGGCTCTAGGAGGATTCGCCGATGGGAGGGGTGTTAAATTAGTAGGTCGAGCCGTACGGGGGGCCCGGGGCGAGTAGGAGTGGCCAGCCGTGGTGGATTAGCAGCTCGGGGGCGAGCAGGGGTGGCCCGCCGTGGTGGACGTGAAGCCCGGGGACGAGCACGGGCAGCTAGCCTAGGCAAACGTGCGGTACGTGGCCGAGAAGGGAGAGCCAAGGGAGCAGGCCGGGCTCCAGAGAGCCCTCGTCGAGCAGGTCTGGGTGGAGGATTGGCCGAGGAAGCCCCACCGATTGAAGTCGAAGACGAGTGGGGGAGTGCTCTTCTCTGCAGGATAACTCGGCCATGCCTCATTATCTCCATGTCACTCAGAGGAAGGGGATGAACCTCTGAAGCATGGGTTAAGACTTCAACTGCACCGGATAAAGTGTGAAATTACTTGCCATAGAAAAAATAAAGTACCCTCGAAGTAATAACAGAAAGGAAAGAGAGACTTACCCAGGGAACGAGATGTTTCATAGGTCAGGTAGCTCATGCGAAAATAAGACAGCAGTTCCTCAGATAGTAAACGCATTAAGTTCAGTTGCCAGCCGGCCAGGCGAGATGAAGCTTCTAAGTAAGAAGAGTCCAGGTGAAACTCTCCTAGTTCAGGAGGGGAAGGAAGTAACTGCTGCCATCGCAGGGGCCACCCCACAGCGTGGGGAAAGGCAATGAAGAAAAATTTGTTCCTCCAGGTCAGAGTAGAAGGCGGCAGGGATGAGAAAAAAGTAGTTCAGAGACGTGGCTGAAAATGAAATGTGCCCTCTTCCTGGCGCCGAAGGGTAAAGAAGCAGTGGAATAAGTAGGAGGACCAGGATATTTCACATATGTCACATAGTATTACAAAGCCACAGAGGATTCTGATGGAGTTGGGCGTCAGTTGCCCCAGGGGAATTTGAAAGTAGCGGCATACGTCGGAAAAGAAAGGATGGATAGGAAGACGAAGGCCCTCCACGAATTGCTCCTTAAAGAAGGTGCTAGAGCCAACAAAAGGATTGGAGAATCGGTGTATTCCCATAGGGATAATCACTTGCACATCATCCTCAACTTCATAGGTGTAGCGTAGGTCATCCCGGTCCAGTTCATCGAAGGTGGATGAGCCAGGATAGTACGCCGCCGCCAAAGAGGGAAGAAAGGAAAGAGAAGCCATGAGAAAAAGAAGCAAAAAGAAGAAAGATTGGGCGGAAAAATATTGACATAGGAGCAGACAGATCGGAAGTAAGAAGAGGTTCACGTAAGAGGAAGAAGAAAAGGACATCAAACGTTGGAAGTCGAAAGCAAGGAGAATATTTATAGGCGCATAGCAAAGGGGCAATTTCGTCAGATAATCATCCATAGGGGCAAAATAATGGGCAGGAACAATGAAAGCCGTAGGATCCTCTTCGGAAATAACGCCTAAGGGCATACTTGGAAAAGTTCTAGCACGAAGTACGAAGAGACGGACCTCAGGAAAAGATACCAATAGTGATCTTAAAAAAGTGACCGCGCTTTCCCGAGCTGGGCTTACCTCTTTAATAACTCGGCCTTTATTTGTGCAGACCTGGATAACGAGGGGTCCTGGTCTACCCTTAATTCTTAATTTCCTGGTCTTCTTCTATACAGACCTGGATCAGGACGGATCCTGGCCTGTGCATAACTTTTAATGTCTCGGTCTTCAGTTAGACCGACCTGTAAACGAGGCCAAGGACAGATCGAGCCACAGGACTAAGGCGGAATCAGCAGAGGAAGATAAGGAAGCAGGTCGGGAAAATAGAAGGATCCCTAATCAGGGGTAAGGGAGACCTAAAATAAAGGGCCGAAGCACATACAAGGACTTGTGTCGCTACAGATAAACTCCGACAGACAATATATAGGACTACCAACAATAGATCAACATATTCTCAGCCGATTACTATGATAAGAGAGTCAAGGGTCCGCTATTAAGGAATATCATGAGAAGCACGAACATGCCAAAAGGAAGACAAGTCTATAAAGACACTGAAAAAGAGTTGATTAAGTACAATTTTACATCATGACAGGCAATACATGGTGCCATTTTAGGGAGTATTTTCCCGGGAGCAGAATCATCAGCAATAGGGTCCGTAGGAGGCTCAGGGAGGCAGGGAGCAGGTCAGCCAGAGGCTCGGGCAGAAGGAAGAAGTCGTCATCATCCTTAAAAGAAGGGAACGACCCATCAGGAATCTCATCCATGATGTGACCTATATCTAGAAAATCTTCCGAATGGGCAGCCTTAAGCAAATCATGTTCAAACATTTGGCGAGCTCCTCCGCCCGTGCCGCAACATACCAGGAAATTCATCAGATCTCCCATTTTCTTCATGAAGAAGGGGGAGGTAACATAGGCTCTCCTGTATGCCCTCAGACGACCCACTTCGCCTGCCTGATAATCTACCAGCTTGGTCTCCACCTTCTCCATGTCAGCACGGGTTTGAGCCAAGGCTTCTTGACTTTGGGAAGCGTCCTCTTGAATTTTCAGAAGGTCGGCCTACATAGATCTGAGAGTATCTTGGCTGGCCTCCCACTGGCTTTGAAGAGTTTTCTCCCGGTCGGCGCTAGAGGCCAGTTGACCCTGGACTTCTGCTATGGTCTTTTGTAGATTCTCCGGAGTTTCTTGTAGGCTAGCCAATTGAGCATTCTTCTTATCTAGCTCAGCTGCTAGCTCCTGGCACTTCTCCACTTCAGAAGCCAATTCTGACTCTCTTGTTTGAAGAGCTACCTCCAAATCTCTTATCTTGTCAAAAGCTGCGTGTGAGATATTATGGGCAGACTCGGCAGATTCTCCAATTAAGCGAAGATAGTGAGCCAGATCTCCAGGAGTTGGGTTGAGTGGATCGCGGGGAGTTAGGGGCAGTTCTATTTCCTCCAGACGAGCCTTTAGTACTTCATTTTCCCTCTGTAAGCTACAGGCGTACTGAACGACACTTAGGTTGGCGGAGCAGGCCTGTGTCAGATATAAGAAGAAAGGTTATAAAAGATTGTAGCAGAGGAGCATAGATGTAGAATGACTTACAACAACCATCTGACAAGCTGCTTGATCTAGCCCCTCCATCGGAGCATTCTTCCAAAACTTGCGATTGCCAGAGCGCCAGGAGGCCGCTAAGTCTCCCTCTAACTCGATCAAAGCAGTAAGGGGAGGAGCCCCTTCAGTAGTTTCTGCGGCGGCCCCTGAGCCTACGGAGGAAGGCACGCGCCAAAAATCAATAAAGGAATATTTCTTGCAAGTTTTCCTCCTAGATCTAAAGGTGGACGCGGGAACATCTAAGGGATGGGAGGCAGATGGAGTGGCAGAGCTCCCGGGTGGTCCATTAAGGGTAAAGGTGGTTGACCGGGAGAAGAAGCTTGTGCTTGCAAAGAAGCCTGCTCAGGAGTTATATCTCGACCGGGAGCCAGGACTGATATGCGGGGCGGCACGACAGGGACCTCAGGCCCTATAGTGCTCTCTTGGGCAGGAGAAGCAGCCTTGATTTCCAAAGAGAGAAGGGCAGCAGAAGAGCGACGGCTGGAAGGGATAGGTGGAGGTGACGCTTGAATAGCTGGAGTCACTCTCTTCCTCTTGCGTTGAAGTTTCAGGCGTTCAGCCGGTCGGGGGAATGCCACTTGCCTCTCCTCAACCTGCTCTTCAGCGGCATCCCCGATCTGTTCTCCACGGGCTTCCTCAATCTGCCCTGCTGTGGACAGATCAGCTTGTTCTACAACGACCGGGTCTTCCGTGGGAGCCACATCCATAGGAAGCGCCGAAGAAGTTCCTTCCTGGGTTGTCGCTGGCGGAATAGGTGATGGAGAGGAAGGAGCAGATTGCGAAACAGAGGGGCTAGATCGGGAGGAAGCTGCTACACCTTCTTTAAGCTCCTCACTTAGATTTTTCAAATAAGAGGCAGACCGGCGCTTAACATCAGAGGCGTATGCTCGGAACATGGCAACCTCTGCGATAAGTAAGAAAGATACCTCAGTTAGCAAATAGTAGCTGAGAGGCAAACATGGTCTTACCAAACGGAGCCCCGATGTCCTTCTGAACAGGGTTGAGCCCAAACAAATATAGAAAGCCTTCCAACAACAATACAGAAAAGTTAACAAGCACGCCTTGAAGTGCTTCAGAAGAAGGGATACAAAAAGGCTGGTGTTGGTGTATAGGGAGGTCGGCAAGGAGATCAGGGTGCCATTGTATGGGCCCGACCAGTGGCTTAGGCAGTCTGACAAAGAAAAAATGAGATTTCCACCCTTTGTTCAAAGAAGGCATGTCCGAAAAGAACTTGTAGCCGGGCCTAGCTTGTACCATAAACACTCCGGTCTCCGAGCGTTTGAAGGAATAGAAGTGGTGAAAGAGATGAACAGTCAAGGGAAGTTGGTATACGCGACAAAGAATCACGGTGCCACAAACTGCCCTAAAGAAGTTAGGAGCAAACTGAGAGACGCAAATGCCAAAGTATTCACTCAGAGAAGAAATGAATGGATGGATGGGAAAACGAAGGCCTCCTAAAATCTGGTCTCTAAAAATGGTCACGAAATCTTTCGGAGGGTTAGCAGGATGCTCCTGCGGCGTAGGAACTCGGAGTTCATAGGCGTTACTAAGTTGCAGGTCTGAGCGAATCACGGATAAGTCATGGTCATCTATATCTGAAATGAAGCAAGAATACCAAAGAGTGGTCTTACCATCAGCCATTATCAGGGTAAAGAGGGTTGAGGAAGAGAGTAGTCGAGGAGGAGAGGAGCGCTAGATGGAGGAGCCTAGAAAAGGAAAGGTGCAGACGCCGGAGAAGTCGAAGCAACAGGAAGCATGCAATCAAAACGCGCAAGGCAATGACTGCGGACGACCTTTAGTGTTTATAAGGGGAGTTCTCCTAGGTAATATCGAAAAGAAGAGTATCTTTTTGGGTGAAGCGCTTAAAGTCGTCCGATCGTCGAAGAACATACCCTTATGGGGAGGCGTGTAAAAAAAGGAGTGGCGTGGGTGGCGTCATCCTGCATAAGCAATAAAGGCAGAGGACAGGTGTCGACCTCCTAGGAGACGTATTAATGATGGACATGATAAGGAAATCATGATATGAGGCGGGAGTACGGAAATGCTTAATACGCGATTTTCTCGGGAATCGTTGAGGAAAAGTAGCGGGAAAGAAATTCAAAGGCAGTAGGGACGGGGCTAAGTGAGATTTTTAATATGGTTATCCTCAACACCACTAATAATATATTTCTTGATGACAGACGAAGTCGAAGCTCGTCGAGTAATTCCCGGTCGGTGGTTCGACCCCCAGGCCGGCGACATATATACTGAGCGGGAGATCGACCCCTAGGCCGGAGGCATATATACTGAGCAGGAGTTCGACCCCCAGGCTGACGGCATATATACTGAGCGGGAGTTCGACCCCTAGGTCGGCAGCATATATCCTGATCAAGAGATCGAGCCCCTGGATGACAACATTCATCTGGGTCAGAAGTTTACTCCTCATGTTTGCAATATATATATATCTTAGTCGGGATATGATTTCTCAGTCGGCTGTTCCAGACTCTCGCCCCAGTGCGAGTTATAAGTGAGCTCTGCTCTCATGCCCAACGAACGAACTGCTCGGTCAGCTGTTCCAGACTCTCGCCCCAGTGCGAGTTATAAGTGAGCTCTGCTCTCATGCCCAACGAACGAACTGCTCGGTCAGCTGTTCCAGACTCTCGCCCCAGTGCGAGTTATAAGTGAGCTCTGCTCTCACGCCCAACGATCGAGCTGCTCGTTCATTTGTCCCAGACTCTCGCCCCAATGCGAGTTATAAGTGAGCTCTGCTCTCACGCCCAACGACCGAGCTGCTCGGTCGGCTGTTCCAGACTCTCGCCCCAGTGCGAGTTATAAGTGAGCTCTGCTCTCACGCCCAACAACAGCTTGGTCGGCTTTCTGCACTCTCGCCCCAGTGCGAGTTATAAATGAGCTCTGCTCTCTCAACCAACGACCTCTCGGTTGGGTTCCAAACCCTCGCCCTAGTGCGAGTTATAAGTGAGCTGTGCTATCACGCCAACGACATCTCGGTCAGGTTCCAGACTCTCGCCCCAGTGTGAGTTATAAGTGAGCATGACTCTCACGCCCAACGACCTCTCGGTCAACTTTCTAGACTCTCACCCCAGTGTGAATTATAAGTGAGCTCTGCTCTCACGCCCAACGACCGAGCTGCTCGGTCGGCTGTTCCAGACTCTCGCACCAGTGCAAGTTATAAGTGAGCTCTGCTATCACGCCCAACGACCGAGCTACTCGGTCGGCTGTCCCAGACTCTCGCCCCAGTGCGAGTTATAAGTGAGCTCTGCTCTCACGCCCAACGACCGAGCTGCTCGGTTGGTTGTCCCAGACTCTTGCCCCAGTGCGAGTTATAAGTGACCTCTGCTCTCACGCCGAACGACTGAGCTGCCCGGTCGGCTATTGCAGACTCTCGCCCCAGTACGAGTTTTAAGTAAGCTCTGCTCTCACGCCCAATGACGGAGCTGCACGATCGGCTATTCCTGACTCTCGCCCCAGTACGAGTTATAAGTGAGCTCTGCTCTCACGCCCAACGACCGAGCTGCTCGGTCGGCTGTCCCAGACTCTCGCCCCAGTGCGAGTTATAAGTGAGCTTTGCTCTCACGCCCAACGACCGAGCTGCTCGGTCGGCTGTCCCAGACTCTCGCCCCAGTGCGAGTTATAAGTGAGCTCTGCTCTCACGCCCAACGACCGAGCTGCTCGGCCGGCTGCCCGTCCGTCCCGCCCCAGTACGAGTTATAAGTGAGCTCTGCTCTCACGCCCAACGACCGAGCGGCTCGGTCGGCTGTTCCAGACTCTCGCCCCAGTGCGAGTTATAAGTGAGCACTGCTCTCACGCCCAACGACCGAGCTGCTCGGCCGGCTATGCCAGACTCTCGCCCCAGTGTGAGTTATAAGTGAGCTCTGCTCTCATGCCCAATGACCGAGCTACTCGGTCGGTTGTCCCAGACTCTCGCCCAAGTGCGAGTTATAAGTGAGCTCTGCTCTCACGCCCAACAACCGAGCTGCTCGGTCAGCTGTTCCAGACTCTCGCCCGAGTGCGAGTTATAAGTGAGCTCTGCTCTCACGCCCAACGACCAAGCTGCTCGGTCGGCTGTCCCTGACTCTTGCCCAGTGCGAGTTATAAGTGAGCTCTACTATCACGCCCAACAACCAAGCTGCTCGGTCGGCTGTTCCAGGCTCTCGCCCCATTGCTTGTTATAAGTGAGCTCTGCTCTCACGCCCAACGACCGAGCTGCTCGGTCGGATGTTCCAGACTCTCACCCCAGTGCGAATTATAAGTGAGCTCTGCTCTCACGCCCAACGACCAAGTTGCTCGGTCGGTTGTTCCAGACTCTCGCACCAGTGCAAGTTATAAGTGAGCTCTGCTACCACACCCAACGACTGAGCTACTCGGTCGGCTGTCCCAGACTCTCGCCCTAGTGCGAGTTATAAGTGAGCTCTGGTCTCACGCCCAACGACCGAGCTGCTCGGTTGGTTGTCACAGACTCTTGCCCCAGTGCGAGTTATAAGTGAGCTCTACTCTCACGCCGAACGACCGAGATGCCCGGTCGGCTATTCCAGACTCTCGCCCCAGTACGAGTTATAAGTAAGCTCTGCTCTCACACCCAACGACCGAGCTGCTCGGTCGGCAGTTCCTGACTCTCGCCCCAGTGCGATTAATAAGTGAGCTCTGCTCTCACGCCCAACAACCAAGATGCTCGGATGGCTGTCCGAGAATCTCGCCCCAGTGCGAGTTATAAGTGAGCTCTGCTCTCACGCCCAACGACCGAGCTGCTCGGTCGGCTGTCCCAGACTCTCGCCCCAGTGCGAATTAAGTGAGCTCTGCTCTCACGCCCAACGACCGAGCTGCTCGGTCGGTTGTCCCAGACTCTCGCCCCAGTGCGAGTTATAAGTGAGCTCTGCTCTCACGCCCAACGACCGAGCTGCTCGGTCGGCTGTTCCAGACTCTCGCCCCAGTGCGAGTTATAAGTGAGCACTGCTCTCACGCCCAATGACCGAGTTGCTCGGCCGGCTGTCTCAGACTCTCGCCCCAGTGCGAGTTATAAGTGAGCTCTGCTCTCACGCCCAATGACCGAGCTATTCAGTCGGTTGTCCCAGACTCTCGCCCAAGTGTGAGTTATAAGTGAGCTCTGCTCTCACGCTCAACGACTGAGCTGCTCGGTCGGCTGTTCCAGACTCTCGCCCGAGTGCGAGTTATAAGTGAGCTCTGCTCTCACGCCCAACGACCGAGCTGCTCGGTCGGCTGTCCCTAACTCTTGCCCAGTGCGAGTTATAAGTGAGCTCTGCTCTCACGCCCAACGACCGAGCTGCTCAATCGGTTGTCCCAGACTCTCGCCCTAGTGAGATTTATAAGTGAGCTCTGCTCTCACGCCCAACGACCGAGCTGCTCGGTTGGCTGTTCCAGACTCTCGCCCCAGTGTGAATTATAAGTGAGCTCTACTCTCACGCCCAACGACCGAGCTGCTCGGTCGGCTGTTCCAGACTCTCGCCCGAGTGCGAGTTATAAGTGAGCTCAGCTCTCAAGCCCAACGACCGAGCTGCTCGGTCGGTTGTCCCAGACTCTCGCCCCAGTGCGAGTTATAAGTGAGCCCTCCTCTCACACCCAACGACCGAGCTGCCGGCCCTGTCCTGCACTCGCCCGGTCAGCGAGTTATAAGTGAGCTCTGCTCTCACGCTCAATGACCGAGCTGCTCGGTCGGCTGTTCCAGATTTTAACCAAGTGCGAGTTATAAGTGAGCTCTGCTCTCACGCCCAACGACCGATCTGCTCGGTCGGATGTCCCTGACTCTTGCCCAGTGCGAGTTATAAGTGAGCTCTGCTCTCATGCCCAACGACCGAGCTGCTCGGTCGGTTGTCCCAGACTCTCGCCCCAGTGCGAGTTATATGTGAACTCTACTCTCACGCCCAACGACCGAGCTGCTCGGTCGGTTGTCCAAAACTCTCGCCCCAGTGCGAGTTATAAGTGAGCTCTGCTCTCACGCCCAACGACCGAGCTGCTCGGTCGGCTGTTCCAGACTGTCGGCCCAGTGCGAGTTATAAGTGAGCTCTACTCTCACATCCAACGATCGAGCTGCTCGGTCGGCTGTTCCAGACTCTCGCCCCAGTGCAAGTTATGACTGAGCTATGCTCTCACGCCCAACGACCTAGCTACTCGATCGGTTGTCCCAGACTCTCGCCCAATGCGAGTTATAAGTGAGCTCTGCTCTCACGCCCAACGACCGAGCTGCTCGGTCGGCTATTCCAGACTCTTGCCCCAGTGCGAGTTATAAGTGAGCTCTGCTCTCACGCCCAACGACCGAGTTGCTCGGTCGGCTGTTCCAGACTCTCACCCCAGTGCGAGTTATAAGTGAGCTCTGCTCTCATGCCCAACGACCGAGCTGCTCGATCGGCTGTTCTAGACTCTCACCCCAGTGTGAGTTATAAGTGAGCTCTGCTCTCACGCCTAACGACCGAGCTGCTCGGTCGGTTGTCCCAGACTCTCGCCTCAGTGCGAGTTATAAGTGAGCAAGGCTCTCACGCCCAACGACTTTACTGGTCAACTCAACTAGTGTCTTGATCGGGATCTTCCACATGTATGTGAGGCAAGATACAACGCGACTTATTCTTATGCATCACTGCTTACTACTTGTTGGTGAAGGGTGAGTAGAAAAGGAGGTACGCAAGATGTTTTGTTTTTTTTTGCTAGGAATGTTAAGAGTCTGCAGGTGTTTTAATGATAAAGACGTACACAGGAATAAAGGAACGCAGCCACAGAACAGAAAGCTTGTTTTATCTCATTCGAAAAAAGAGCATACAACAGCAGCCTCAATTACTACCGGACTCAGACATTCGATGTGCTCCTTCTAGACGAGTTCTCGCCTGAGCCAGCTCTCTCTGGACATGGTCAAGGGTGGCTCGTAGTTGGTCAATGGTGGCGCCCTGTATTCGATTTTCTTCCTTCAGGGAAGACACCTCATCCTCATGCTTCAGCTTCAAGTAGAGGATATGGTGGAGTTGAGCGTGAAAGTCTGCCCTTCAGAGCCACTTCCGCTCGAGTCCTGCATTTAGCCGCTTGTCATAGTTCTTCTAGTTCCCTACTGAGGGAGATCTGTAGATCTCGGCTCAAAGTCATGTCATGTAAGGCTTTTTCGGCAATCGATGACGTAGAGTAGACCCCTCGGGGGATTCCATAAGCAAGTTAAGGAGCAGGTACGAAAGAGAAAGTGCTGATAAAGGAGTAAAGTGACTAAGCCTTTTATAAAGAAGAGGAAGGTGAAAGGACTCCCTCGGAACCTGAGGAGTCGCTTGGAAACCAATGTGGCAGTTAAAGACTAATCGGACTCAGAAGTCGAAGAGTCAACAGAAACAGAAAGTGAGCTCGGCTATCTCACATGACGGCTGGATATCCTATAGAAATCAGAAGGATGATGGGTCGGCAAAGGAGTTAAGAGCCAAATCAGGCGTTCTGAACCCTGGGGTTTAGACAGTCGGACTAGAGCCTCCTTCGACTAGACTTGAAGGGGAGACTTGTGATACGGTGCGTATTTTGGGGGGTCAATAAGATGATGTGGTTCAGAAGTCAAGCCAACGTGGTCGATCAACAGTCCAGCTGACGAGGAGGTCAAGAAGGTCAAAAGTCAAGCCAACGTGGCTGGTCAACAGTCCAGCTGACGAGGAGGTCAAGAAGGTCAGAAGTCAAGCCAACGTGGCTGGTCAACAGTCCAGCTGACGAGGAGGTCAAGAAGGTTAGAAGTCAAGCCAACGTGGCCGGTCAGCAGTCGGGCTGATATGAACAGCAGGGAGGTCAAAAGTCCAGCCTACGTGGCCTAAGTCAAAAGAGAGAATTATAAGACCCAGCCCTGATAGTAAGTAGTAAATGGGCTCGTGGGCCAAGTATAGCTAAAGATGGAAACTACCAGCAGGTCTGCTTACAGACCCAGCGTGCAGGTCGGAACATACATGCCCTGGATAGTAATAAGCAGATGCGGGTCGGGAATCAGACCCAACGTGCAGGTCGGGACATACATGCCCTGGATAGCAATAAGCAGATGCGGGTCGGGAATTAGACCCAGCGTGCAGATTGGGACATACATGCCCTGGATAACAATAAGCAGATGCGGGTCAGGAATCAAACCCAGCGTCCAGGTCAGGACGTACATGCCCTGGATAGTAATAAGCAGATGTAGGTCAGGAATCAGACATAGCGTGTAGGTCGGGACATACATGCCCTGGATAGCAATAAGCAGATGCGGGTCAGGAATCAGACTCAGCATGCAGGTCGGGACGTACATGCCCTGGATAGCAATAAGCATATGCAGGTCAAGAATCAGACCCAGCGTGCAGGTCGGGACGTACATGCCTTGGATAGCAATAAGCAGATGCGGGTCGGGAATCAGACCCAGCATGCAGGTCGGAACATACATGCCCTGGATAGCAATAAGCAGATGTGGGTCGGGAATCAGACCCAACGTGCAGGTCGGGACGTGCATGCCTTGGATTTCAATAAGCAAATATGGGTCGGGAGTCAGACCCAACGTGCAGGTCGGGACATACATGCCTTGGATAGCGGTAAACGAATGCAGGTCAAGAACTAGATCCATCGTGCAGGTCAGGATGTACATACTTCGGATGACGCAGACGAAGGTGGGTCAGGAGGTCAGACACTACATGACAAATAGGCCTGCAAGGAATCGTAACCACCTGTCAGAGAACAATCATCACATGTCATGGAATATTCTAACGGTGGGAGGCTCATACTCCTCTTGGTTTCTCCGCCAGCCTATAAGAGAAAGCCACGTGTCGACCACTGCCAGACAAAGCCTGACATCCGACATTCTCTGTCATTCGCCAGGTTCCAGAAGCCTCAGTTGCAGTATAAAAAGGGATGCTTTCTCCCTTACGCAGGTACATTCACTCATCATTTTCTTACTAGTCTTTTACTTTTCGTCCTTTCTTTATGATTTCTGGGGAAAAAGTACCTGACTTAAGCGTCGGAGGGCCTGACCCGGGGACTTTTCCCCTGATTTCTGGTCTCTAATGACCGGGGGACTCGTTTGCGTGTGTGCAGAGCCATAGCGTCATCATCTTGATCGTTTCCTTCCGTAGGACCGCCCGTGCGAGCCTTTCTACCGTGAATTCAGCATCTCGACGACTCTCCGTCAACTTTTCGCACAAGGGCTGCCTTCATCCGACTCAGCTTGCGGACGGGATCAATATTTATTGAGATTCCAAATTAACGAGATCATATCGTAATAAAAATATACATGCATGGATAAAAATCAATGAACCAGGGGGGTGAAGGAGGTCATGGATGCAGCTAGGGATGGGAGTGTTCGGGAGGGTGATAACCATGATTTTACTGCATTATTTTGATTCATTTATGTATGGTTTTGATGTTATGTTCATAGATAAAATCATGGTTACATCACATTTCATGCATTATGTGTATTTTTAGACTTAATTGCAAATTATATTATTTTTGATATTATTTGATGCTAATATTTGATTCTTATTTTGTAGGCATCAAAGGATCGTGAATTTGGATCTATTTGGACCGGAATTGGGCTCGAATCCGAATTCAAACGAGAAGATCAAGCTTTGAAGCATTATGGGCCGTTTATCAAGAATAGGAGAGATCTGTACCATCCGTTGAATATCTGGCCGATCCAACCTAATGGGGAGCAGATCTAAGCCATTGATGAAGATCCAGAAGTTTTGATCCAGATCTGAGTTCATCTAGCCATTGATCAAGCCGAATCAAATCTGGACCGTTCATTGAAGACTGGGCAGATCTGGGCCATCCAGTGATGATTTGATCGATCCGACCTACGGGAGGGTAGATCCAGACCCTAGATCAACATCAGTACCTTCGGATCAGATTTTGGATGACTTTTCACCGTTGATCAAGCACCAAATTAATCCCAGCCGTCCGATCAGATCCAGATCTGATTTAAAACAGAAGCTACAGTGCCTTTCTGCTTCGTCGAATCCTCCACGCACAGCAGCTTCGTCCCCGCGGCATTTCTCCAGATTCCGACCCCGATTTCTTCTCCAATCATCTTCTCAAGCTTCTACCTCGGTGATAATCTCTACGGCAGCTCATCCCGATCATCTGGAGCCTCCGGTGGGTGTTTCTTCCGGCGAATTTTGCATTTCTGTTCTTCTCTGTTCCAGCGCCGATTTGGAGGTGGTCTTTCAATCGGCGACTCCGATTCCCATCAGAGACGCTTGGAGGTGGTCCGCCGGCGTTCCTGAGCTTCATCCGATGGCCATCCACAGTGCTCATTCCGATCCAGAGTTTCATATTTGCAAATTTCCAGCATTTTCGGCACTTGAGTGGGTTCCGGGATGTTCTTAGCTCGCCGGGGGTGGTCCGTCGGTGTAGTTGAGCACTCCTTGAGCTGATATGCCACTGAGATGTTCCATTGAGGTCCAAAGTTGGGTGGTCTCGACTTTGGCACTCTTGTGTGACGGCAAGAGTGTGAAACTTATATGGATTGGTTGTGAGTTGGATCGGTTAGGGTTTATTTAGCTTTGTTACTGTTTTTTATAGCTTAGAACAGATTCCTTTTATGTTTGTTAAGTTCTTATCATTGCAATTTAGCATTTCTTTGTTTTGTTGAAGTTTGATTCATGTTTGGTAGTTGTAATTTCATTGATACAATTTAGTTTAATTCTTGTTTGATGCTTAGTTAATTGTTTAGTGTTTAAGTTCTAAGTTAGGGTTTAAATTCTGCTTAGATTAGATTTTATTTCTGTCTTGTTATTTCATATTTAGTTTAAGTGTGTTGATGGATTTATCACAACGTAGTGTGACAATGCGTAATGATTTGTTCATTGGCACATAGTTAGGTTTCACTCTTGCATTAGATTAATTTCTTATTCGCTATGCTTTACTTTTGTTAGAATTAAATTCAAAGTTTAAAAACCCCCATTTATATGTTAAAACCCCAAAAATAGGAATAAAAGACAATCCTAAATTACATTCTACCGTTGGTTCCTCGGATCGATCTTGGGCTCGTTACTATAACGTTATTGTGAAATTAAGGGGTTCAGTGAAATATACATTTGTACAATTTGATTAGCGGATGTGACAGATCCAGTCTTATCAAATTTTGGCACCGTTGCCGGGGAATTAAAAAATAAAATGCAATGTTTAGTAATTTTAGGATTGTTGTTTTGATTGCTTTCATGATTATATATTCATGTGTTGATTTTATTTGTTCCCGAGTCTTCTGATTTTATTTTCTAGTGTTTCAGTGTAAGAACAGGAAATTCATGTGACCATGGATCCATATCATCAGTATTTTGGAGATGGGATGGAGAATTATTTTTATCAGCCTCAGACTCAGTTCTATCAGTCCTACCTACCTATGGAGCAGCGGAATAGGTATGAGGATGCACACGAACAAATTGAAGAATCAATGTGGAAATGCAATGAAGTTATGCAACAAATGAGAGAGCATCAAGAGCAACAATTTGCAAGGATACATAATATACAGAGTCAGTTAGATCAGATAGCATCATCTATTAATCAGTTACAAGCACAAAGAGCCAGTGAAGAGGTGGATTGTGGAGATCTTGTCAGGCCTAATACTACTTCCATTTCTTCACAACAATTTGAAGAATCACTATATGAAGATGTACATACACCAATGATGGAGTCTGAGCCATTTCTTGATGAAAAGGAGGTAATAATCACCACTCCAGGTACCTTTCTAGATGACAAGGTGAGTATTTTGTGTGATTTTTCAGAAAAATTCATAGAGGTACCATTTATTGATTTTATTAGTTGTGATTCATTTCTTGATATACTTTCTACTCACACTAATATTCTCCTATTTTCTTTTTACCCCACATGCGTGTGGGAGGTATTTTCTTTTATTGATGTTGTAGGAGAACACAAGCTCTCGGAGTGGGTGCTAAAACTGAACCGATTAAGACCTCCAGAAAGAATGGTGAAGGGAAAAAGGATTAATAAGAAGAATTTGAATGGAAACACAAATACTCCACTTCCGGGGTGGCTTCTTTTGTTAGATTTTTTTCAACCACTGGGAATTTAAAGGGGAGTCGGTTCCAATTTTGCTTTCTTTTGCATTTTAATTCATGCTTTGTTAATAAATTCGTTATACGTTTCTTTGGTTTAATACTTTGCATTTGCACTTTGTTTTTACATTTTGCATTTTATTTCCATATTTTGTTTTCATACCTTGCATTTGGTTTAGTACATAGCATGTCATTTTTAATAAAATTCTCCATGAATTTGCTTAAGTAATATTTCTAAGATGGTAAAAGCTTCTTAAATTTGATCATCAATTTTAGGTCATTGTACATGAGTGGATGCTTTTCTTACATGATATTGGTTAAAATGGTGGTGGATTCCATATTGATTAATTGAGCCTGATTGCATAATAAAATACCTAGAGAGGTCCATTTTAAGCCTATACACGATTATATTCTTTTGTGTGGTATGCACTCATAGCAATTGAAACTCTAGAACTTGCTTAATTTCTTTTCAAAGTCACAATAGCATATGGATGCATGAAAAGGAAGGATAATTTTCATTGAACTCTTTTCTTTTGTCTATTTCAAATCCCATTTCTTTCTCCACAATTTTCTTGAAACATTCTCATTTAGCATCCTAAATCTTAATTCTCTTTGCTTGTCATATTTCTTTTATTTCATTAAGAGTTTGGATGAATTGCTTGATGAGTAAGGATGTCCAAGATTTTAAGTATGGAAGAAGGAACATCACTGAATTTGAAATGGTAGAAATGGATCTAGATTTGGAAAATGTTTGAGCAAGGGCTGATTTTAGGAGGTGTTTATGGTGCAAAATTCTGAAAATTCGGTTGTGAATGAATGGCTCTAATGTTCTATGTTAAATGTGTCCATTTCTTGAGTCTTATCATGTCAAGAGCAAGCTACAATTGTTTTAGATTTAGAGACTTGATACTATGTTGATACATTTAAAGCTTTTGGAGACATTTGTGGGAAGAAGATGTTGATATGCTAAATCCTGCAGAGATGAGAATGAAACTGAAAATTCTGCACTTGAAGATCAGATACAAGGGTTGAATCAAGGTTGCGAGTGTGCCATTTTGTGGATTGTTTGTGCCAAAATCAGTTCTGATTTTGTTCTGATTTCAGTTCTTTAAATCTGAATGGCATGAGATCTGAAATTTTTTTTTAAAAAAATAGAACTTGGAAATGTGTAGACATCAGTGAGCTATTTTGGAGCACAAACAAAAACAAAAAAAAATGAATACATATCTGTGCAGAGTGCAGAAATTCAAGAATGCAGATTTTGCAGAATGAATTGGGCCTATTTGTGCCAATTTTGGAAGAGAATTGCAATGAGCTAGAGTTGTTAGAAACTGGAAAGCTCTTAGTTTATACATTGTAAAAGGTTTTAAGAGACAAGAAGAAGAAGTATTGAAAATATTTGAGGCTAAACAGGGGAAAATTGATACAAAGTTCAGGTTCTTAATCAGTGAAGAGTTTAATGTTATTCCAGAGATTGATGAGCTTCTATTTTCCAGTAATTTTTGTTCTTGTGATGAAGCTATAGTGGAATTGGTAGACATGTAAAAGAATGAGTCACAACAATGCAGAAATTCTTTAAGCTGTAGAACCTGAAACTTTAAATCTGATTTCTGAAATTCTGGAATCTGTGGAAGGCTGTGAACTGTGCTATAAAATTCAGAAATGGAGTAGTTTATCTCTAAATTGTTGCTGCACCAATATTGGTTGATTCTATTCTCATGTAGCATGAATACACTCCTCAGTTATTCAAGATCCGTAGAAAAAGAAAAAAAATTGGGTTTTAGATTTTGTGGCAGAAATGAAACCTGGAATCTGGAAATCAGTGTTTCTGTATTTAAACAACTTGTTGCAAGTTCTGATCATTGAAGAACTAAGTGGATTTCTAAACATCTCGAGAAGGAAGAGGGAGCAAACAAATGGTGTTTCAAATTGTCCAAGTGTTCTACAGCTTGGAATTTGGATCAATTCAAATTCTGAAACTTGGAATCTAGAAACTGAGTTCACAGTTTCAGAATCAGTCTAATGCTGGGAATTACAGAGATAGAATTTTAACTTGGTGGCTGAGAATGGCAAAAGATAAATCAGTACTTTGAGTTGAAATTATAGAAATGTAGGAATTGTAGGCATTGAAGAGTTCAGGAAGTAGAAGTTGAAGCTGAAGTGCAGGAATGCAATGGTGTAAAATTTTCTCTGATCAGGAGCAAGAAACTGAAACTATAACACAAAGAAAAGGCTGTGGAAATCTGCAGAATTGTAGTGCAGAGTTGAAAAATCTGTATCAGTTTTGTTCAAGATTTGAAAGCAATATCTAAATGAGTGGAGGCTTAATTGAATATTAAGAAGGTGCTGAAAACAAATGGTATGCTGTCTTTCATGCAATCTGCAAAACAAGGAAGGATGATTTCAGCACAGAATTCATCCTGGACAAAAAGAAATGCCAGGGCAGGGAGTTGTTGTGGCTGCTGGGATACAGAGCTAGATCTGTTCTGAAACTGATTTCTGATTACTGAAATAGGAAATCAATTTCGAACTGGATTTTCTTTCCTGCTATCATTGAGTCTTGAAGAGTATTCAAAAGATGGCAGTCATAAACAAAGAAACTGAAGCAAGATAGATTTTGAAACAAATTAGGAATTGGAACCTAAGTTACTGATTAAAATTTCTGGTTTCAAGAAGCAGATGAGCTATGATTTAAAGTTGGCTGATTTCAGAATCAGGATTTGAAAGAGTAGGTTGTTAGGAAGTGCAGCAGAGGTTGCAACAGAATACAATACCAGAATAGATTTCTGTTTTGAATTTGAAACTTGCAAGGATGAATTCAAGTTTAGAAGCTTTCTTGTAGTTGTTGGAGACATCATAACAATTCAGGACAGCAAGCAAGATTACTAGTGCATGCTGTAAAGGGAACCAGATTTCAAAATCAGCATTAGTTCTGTTCTCAGTACTGATTTTTGAGCTGCTGGAAGAAAGAGGTAACCTGATTGCAGATCAAATCCAGAAATCAGAAACGAAACTACATTATGAAACTGTTTGTGAATCTGAATTTTCTACGTTACAAATTGAAATTACTGTAATTTGTAGATTCTGAAACTTAGTCCAGGAAGTTGCTGAGTTAGATTGCTAAATTGACACTAATCTGTAGTTAAGAAATCAGACCCTAGCAGTATGTTCAATTAACCTCCTATTATCTTAGTGCCAAATGACAATCTGAAGTGCTGATTTCAGGAATTCATGAACTAGCATTCTTGGATTTCAAAGTAACTTCATTGAGTTTCTACAAAATCCAATTTAACATATTTATTTCAACTGTCCAGAGTCACCAGGAAATCATATTGGAGAGGCTATGTTTGGAAAAGAAGTTGACATGTAGTTGAATTCTTTAGGTATGGAATTCTGTAAAATTTGCAGAAATGCTTAAGTTAGCACTCAATTTTGTTGCAGACCTCTAATTAGTGAGAAATCAAAGTGGAGATTTGGCATAGAAGTTTTGTTATTTTGTAAGAAATAGAGATTGTGCCAAGTTCTTTGCAAATCTTTCAATTTAAAGGAAGTATCAAGCAGAATTGGGTGATAAATATGTTCAGAAACAGAGTTCACGAAGCTGAAAACTAAGTACAGTTCTGAATTTTCAAAAACTGAACGTCAATTTCTTCTGAAATTTTCAGAACCCAAACTATACCATCTGAAATCAGTACGTTGCAAAGTTCGGAGGTGAAGATTTGTATAAATCTGTGGCTATTGATTTGACACCAAACTTGTTTACTTCTCGAATTTTATCTATGAAACTGCTCACTGACAGTTCTGAATGTATCAGCTTTAACATTTGTGTTCAGTGCTAAATGATCCGGCCTAGTATTCAAGAGCTGTGAAATGCATGATTTGAATTCTGAAATAGAAATTCTGTTTGATAGAAGCTGTATTCTGGGAATGGATTTCTAATTTTGAAGCAGCGAGCATAGGAATTCTAGAAACTGAACCTGTAGGATGCACAATTTATGATACAAAGTTGCTGGGTGGTTGAAATTGTGCCTTCTAATTTGAATTCAATTGCATTATTAAAAAATTCTGGAACTGAATTTCTCAAAGTTGCTGATTTCAGAGATTGCTGGAAATTGAATAGAGAATTTTTATTTGTGAAAATTTTGAAAAGTGCAGTTTGGCTTGCTGAAAAGAAATGTTGTAACCAATCTGCACTGGTTCACAATCTGGACAGTAATAAACTGCACAGATTTGAGTTTCTGAAACTGAGTTTTCGAAAGCTGAAAGCTGCAAGTAGTGAGAAGGAATTGAATGTTGGCTGTGGAATTTTAGATAGGAATTTGATATAGAAAATGGCTGCTGTTGGAGTCAACGAACTTTGTTTTGAAGTTGTAGATTAAAGCAACAATTCATAGATATTAGCAGCAATTCTAAGAAAATCTGAACTATTGTTGCTGCAGTGGATTGAATTTCTTGTTGTTGTTGTTTCTGATTCATTGATCAGTAATGCTTGGAAGAAGTTTACATCACCTGAATCCTTCGAGTCATGCAATAACCACTCCACCAATGACTTCTGTTTATAATGAATTCGGATCTGAAAACTCAGAAACAGTGGAAGGAAGTAAAATGTAATTCTGCAGAAAAGAATATAGTGGCTAAAAAATCTCGGAATATAGTTGCTGTAAAATGCAGAATGCAGTAGTGACAGCAAGAACCAAAACAAATTCAGTTTTAGAGTTGTATCGAATTGTATCAATCTTTTATCACCAGCTCTCAGACTAGTTTTAATGAATTGTTGTGGGTCAGGATACGGAAGTCTGATGTTTGAATCTACCAAAGGCAGAAACAGAGAAAAAGAAAGAAAAAAAAAAATCTGCAGCATGTATACAAGAAATATGTGTTGATGAGTATCAAGTTTATTGGAAAGCTTGATGTTTTGTATTGCCGAGACGGCTAATGTTTTAAGTGTGGGGGAGGGAGCTATTTTACATTAGCTAATGTGAGTTTGTTTTTGTTTAGCGGATGTGACAGATTGATCCAGCCCGAATTAATCTGGACTGTTCATTGAAGACAGGGCAGATCTGGGCCATCCAGTGATGATCTGGTCGATCTAACATAAGGGAGAGTAGATCCAGACCCCAGATCAAGATCAGTACCTTCGGATCAGATTTTAGGCGAACTTTCACCGTTGATTTAGCTCCAAATTGCTCCTAGCCGTCCGTTCAAATCTGGATCAGATTTAAAACAGAAGCTACAGTTCCCTTTCTTCTTCGTCGATTCCTCCACACACAGCAGCCTCGTCCTCGCGGCATCTTCCAGATTTCGGCCTCTTTCTCTTCTCCGATCATTCTCCCGAGCTTCAATCTTGGTGGTGAGCTTCTCGGCGGCGACATCCCGATCATCTGGAGCCATTGGAGGGTGTTCTCTCCGGTGGAATTTGGCTCGCGGCATCTTCCTTTTCCAGCTCGATTTGGCGATGGTCCTCCAAATCCAAGCTCCGATTCCCATCAGCAACATTCGGAGGTGGTCTTCCGGTGTTCCTGAGCTTCACTCGACGTTCATCCGCGTTCCACAGCCTTCTATCAGATCCAGAGGCAGATTTCCAGATTTTCGGCATTTTCTTGGGTTTAGGGTTGTTTCAGCTCGTCGGGGGTGGTCCGTCGACGTTTTTGAACCTTCCTTGAGATGATACGCAGCTTAGATGCTCCACTGAGGTCCGAAATTGGGTGGTCTCAATTTTGGCCTCTTGTGTGACGGCTTGAGTGTGAAGTTTGGTGAGATTGGTTGCGAGTTGGATTGGTTAGGGTTTATTTCGTTTTGTTATTGTTTTTACAGCTTAGCACAGATTACTTTTAATGTTCGTTATATTTTTATGCAAGTAGTTAGCATTTCTTTCCTTGTTGAAGCTTAGTTTAAGTTAATTTGATGCTTGGTTAAGTGTTTAGAGTTTAAGTTCCAAATTAGGGTTTAAATCATGCTTTAGATTAAATTTCATTTCTGTCTTGTAATTTCATATTTAGTTTAAGTGTGTGTTAATAATTTAATCAAAACGTAGAGTGACAATGCGTTTGGGTTTGATTGTTGGCACACAAGTGTTCATTGGCACATAGTTAGGTTTCACTATTGCTTTAGATTAATTTCTTATTCGCTATGCTTTTCATTTGTTAGATTTAAATTCAAGTTTAATTCCCCCCAATTCCATTTTTATATCGAAAACCCCAAAAATAGGAATAAAAGACAATCCTAAATTACATTCTACCGTTGGTTCCTCGAATCGATCCTGGGCTCGTTACTACAACGTTATTATGAAATTAAGGGGTTCAGTGAAATATTAAATTCTTAATTTGATAAGCATATTTGTGACATTTAATATAGATTTTAGGCCTTATCAGAGGGCAGTTTTCCAGTAGAGCTCCGGCGACGAAGCAAGTGCAACTGATGGATGGGCTACGAGTTCGGCGAGGAGCTGCAACCATTTCGATCAATTCAAAATTCATGTGCACACAATTAATTGAAGAAAACAAACAAAGGTCATACAAGGCAAATCTATTGAATTAGATTACTGACTGATTCAACCAAACAAGTTCCGTTGATTAATAGTACTACGAGTGGTATGAATTTTCTCACTCAGAGGAAGAACAGGATGAGTTGGTTCGCCATGAACAATATAATGCAGAGTAGAAATTGAGGATTGGTAGATGGTTCATGGATACACACTTTGGTTCACTTATATAGAGAAGCTGAAATATTTTCTTAGTTCGCACGCATTTCACGTTGTATTAATATATTTCTTATATATGAAAATATTTCTGCCAATCAATCTTGTACAGTGCATTGCTTTGAATTATATATACAGAAAATGGATAAATCGGGTAATGGGAAAAAGAAATTTAGGAGGCAATCATGTAAACGTAAGCGGGAAAGAGGCCATGTAATTTCAAAGTAGGTAAGTGTTCTAGTATTGACTGAATGAAGATTTTCTATTGTTAAGAATAATTTCAAAGTAAGCATAATGGATGTGTAGAATTAGCGTAGTCTGATGTAATATAAGCGTACTTGTACTCATAAATGGAAACCTTTTTTATTGTGTTACTATTAGTTTATATACAAATCTTAAAGTGTTTCAAAAAAAGAAAAGATCATAAAGATGCTCTGATACCTTTTCTAAAATGGTCTCACAATATCTGTATTTGTCATAAGAGAAGCTTCTAGTGTACATCTCGCACATGGAATATTCTCTGTCATTTGTGGCATAAAACGTCAAAAAATAATGTGAAGTGATTGGGTTGAAGGGTCCTTAATATACTTAACTGGAAAATTGACCGAGTTCCTTTTGTAATCCGATCGATGGTTGCTGATAAGAACAAACAAGTCAGATTTAAGGAATGTTGTTGGATACTCACCCCTTGCTTGACCTATTTGTTTGGCCTAGAATTCAATTGGACCGAGTGCCTAGTCTACCCAACCGAACTGTATGTCAGATCAGCTAGCTTACTCGATTGAGAGAGTTAACCGTGTTAACCTTGAACGATGAAGGGGACCTTGCTCTGGATGGTGTTGACTTAGCTTAGAGTTTTATCAATACTGAGGGGCTTGGGTCCGACTAGTCACAGGGTTCGGTCGAATGACCTCCCGATCGAGACGATCATATGCACTGGCCCTGAGTATTGACCGCTTCTTGACCTTGACTGTCATGTCAACTAACCTTCTTGACTTTAACTCAACTCAGAGGCCCCACCTTATTTGTTGTATCACAAGCTACTCCTTCAAGTCTAGTTGAAGAAAGTTGTAAGTCCAACTAATTAGACACTTGTGTCGCTTGTGCCTCCTCTGATTGGACGTTCAAACTTCCTTCTTCCATCCGGCTCACATGAATACCTTGTTTCCTGACCGGATGTTTATTTTCCAAATCATCGCTCGGCCCGAGTTGATATCCCTCTAGCACCTTAGAAATATGGCATGTCACTCATCATTAATGCGAACAAGATGAGCACGCCTTTTTATAATAATCCTTCTTATTGCCTCCCATCCCTCACAAATGCTGCATATGGTTTGCTACCACATGTTGAACGCTGATGAAAAGAATATCTAATGTGACAGATGTCTGTTGAGATACGATGTGACTGCTAATAGTTTAAATATAATAACCCAAATTAAATCTCTCTCCTTCGTACCCTTGATCGGACGGTTCTCAGGAACCCCTTAGTAGAGTTTTTAATGTTCATGTCTTAATGTCCCTTCATCGTTCTCGCGTTCTTCTCCTCACCTTCTTCCTTTGGTTTTCGCCTGCGATTCTCTAAGTCTTTTGTTTTCATTGTAAGTTCCTTCTCCTTTCTATAGCTTCCGCTCCTCATGTCGCTATTTATAGGCTCTGGTATATCTCCACGGCCTCTGACTTCAATGGTGATGAGTTGATATCCTACCACATTCCTCCTGACCATCGTCTCGTCATCCCTTCTGACCATAACCGACCCCATCTCCTCCCGGCAAGCACTCTTGCCTTTTTTTAGGGACTAGTTCCTCACTAGCCTCCGTTTTCCCTTGCACCCCTTTTCCTCGGAAGTTTGTTTTAATTTTCATATCCCCTGCAACACTGAGCATCTAACTCTATTAGATTACTATGCAGAGACTGTTGGACCCTGTGGTTATTTTGATGTGATCAACCAAGTTAATTTAGGTCATATTTTGGTTTGATCCTTGTATCTAAGTGTGTAGGAGCTTAGGAGCACAAGAAGTCGAGAGGAAGATGCAGCTAGCCAGAAGGATGACACGGGAAGGGAGCCGATGGGCTCGGTGCATCCGAGGGATGAGGTGCTGTGGAAGAGTACACCGGTGGACGAGAATGATGTACGTGATGTTCCGAGGGATGAAAAACTGGAGCGGAAGCCTGCTCAAGGAGAAGGGAAGAAAATGAGTTCTAGTGAACCCTATTTCGGTTGGCCAAAATCACCCAGACAATCGGAGCAGTAGGAGATCTAAAGGAAGGCTTGGAGCAAGGCATACACTGCTAAAGGCGCCTTCAAAGAGCATTGAATGCGCCTCCGAGGCACCCTATGCGCCTCCGCTTCCTTCAGGAGGAAGGCACCTTCCATGAGCATAAAAAGCACCATCCATGAGCAAGGGACACGCCTTCCATGCATATGGAAGGTGCCTTCGACCCAGTTTTGTTATCGTTGGCAATGGATAAAGCTTTATCCACTGCGCCTCGCAGGAGGCATCTTCCAACCCCTTTGGAGGCGCCTTCAAGCTACGGATAGGATTTTCAAGAGCTATAAAAAGGCCCCTGGAGCTAGGAAATATAATAACAACTTCTGTAATTACTTTCCTAGTTATTTCTAAGCTTTCAGTGTGTGTAAAAGGCTTCTCCGCCTTCAAAGAAAGAGTTTCTTAGTGAGCTTTTCAACTGGCTTGGATTAACCACCAATTAGGTTGTAACCAAGTAAATAGTGGTCTTTTATTTATTTCTTTAAGTTGTTAATTCTGTTTTAATTGCGTTTCTAGTCTAAGTCCAAGGATCGGGAAGGAGTTTTATTTTTCTATTTTAGGCAATTCAACCCCTCTTGTCGGCCTTGCTGCATCAACAAGTGGTATCAGATTCCAACCTCCTCAGAAGGACTAACCGCCGAATGTAGCATCAAAATCAAGACGATGGTCGGACCAACGATCTATATATCCATCAAAATTTGAAGGAGAATTTACGTCATGGAAGAAACGCATGGAGGTATTCTTCAAAAATGACTTCATAATTCTACTAATAATTAAATACGATTTTGTAGCTTCAAAAATCCCCCAAGGAGAAGAAAAAGAAGAATATCAGTGGACCAAGAAGGAGCAAGCAGACTTCGTAGTAAACGGACGAACCGAGTTCCACCTACTCAGCATACTTCCACCCCAGGAAGTGAATCAAATCGGAGATTATGATTCAACAAAGGAACTTTGGGAGAAGTTCCTAGAACTGCATGAAGGAACTTCCGAAACAAAGCTTACGAGATGGGACGTGCTCCGGAATCAACTGACGAACCTCCGGATGGAAGAAGGAGAGTTAGTAGCGCAACTACATGGAAGATTCAAGGAGCTAATCACCGGATTATCAAATCTTGGAGAAATGGTAATGAATTGGGATGCACAAAGGTATGGATTAAATGTGTTCCCAAGAACACCGGAATGGACATCTATAGTAGACTCCTACTATATCTCAAAGGATCTCAAGGTAAGTACACTAGACAATCTCTTTTCTATTTTCGAATTACATGAATCTCAGTGTGCAGGACAAAAGAGACCGAGCCAAAATATTGCCCTAAAGGCAAGAACGAACAATTCCGACTCTGAAAAATTAATTGGTGAAGACGGAGCTGCCCTAATGGTAAGAAAGTTCAATAAGTTTATTCAATCTAATAAATTTAAATCACAGATGAATAAGGATTATCGAAGCAAAAGGAAGGTCCGCTGTTTTAACTGCAACGAAGAAGGGCACATCAAGGATGAATGCCCTAAACTAAAGAAGAAGGAAAAAGAAAAGTACTAAAGACCAACATCCTCAAAACACAAAAACTTGAAGGCCACATGGGATGAATCATCATCCTCTGAGTCCGAGGTTGAGGCCTTCTCAGGACTAGCCCTAATGGCCAACCATCAATTAGAAGATGAAACCCGCTAAGAGATGAGCATCGATGAAGGGGGAGGGTCATCAGAAGAAAGCAGTGATGAAGGGGGAGCATAAGAGGTAAGTGAGGTACGTGCTCTATCTCCTAAGCAGTTCTTTAATTTTATTAAAATTATTTCTAAAGATTTAGTAAAATTAGAAAAGGAAAATGCTGAGTTAAAATTAAACTTAGCAAAAATATGTCCCTTAAAATTATTTAACAATTTAGAGTTAGAAAATGATAAATTGAAAATGCAAATCGAATGTTTGACAAAAGGTGAATGCTTAAAACCAAATAACCTTAAAAAAAATCAAAACTTAGAATTTATGGAAAGTTAAACTGATACATTAGAAACCATCAGGGATAACTTAGAAGAATTCTCAAAAAATATGTACCCCCCAGATTCTTAGCTAACCCAGTAGGAAGGAATCTATACTGGGTTTCAAAATCATACTTATATTAAATATTTTTTTAATCTAAGGCTTTTCAGAAAAGTTAAATGTTTAAATTCTTTAAGAGGTTTTGTCTAGAAGTGGTTGATAATCCAATAACCAAGAAGGCCTAGTGCCTCGCCACAGCCTAGAAGCCAATTAATGAATTGAATATTTAACTGACAACCTGATAAGTTTATGAAATTAATTAAGATAATGTTTTCAATCTTTGTCAATTGTTTGAAAACTTCATAATTTAGAAATTGTTTTTAATTTTTTTTATTAAATAAAGTTTTTTTTTTGTGTACCCCTAAAATTTAAATTTCAAAATTTTCTATTTTTTTATTTTTGTACCCTATTTTTTTTTAATGTAATCAAAGGGGGAGGAATAGGTACAAGTTTAGGGGGAGTTAGGATTTTTAAACTTTTATCAAATTTTGAATTTTGCTAACACTATTTTATCAGTCTGAATTTTGATAAATCAATTTAAATTATACTTGATGTTGCAGTTTCTTTTATTTGCAACTTTATCCCTAAAATGTTTGTTTTGTAAATTCTTTTATTGCATCTTGTTCGTTATTACCCTAACTTGAACTTGGGTTGATGCACATCAAAAAGGGGGAGATAGTTGTACCCCATGGTTGTTTTGCTGTGATCAATCAAGTTAAGTTAGGTCCTGTTTTGGTTTGATCCTTGTGACTAAGTGTGCAAGAGATTAGAAGCATAGGAAGTCTAGCGGAAGACGTAGCTAGCGAGAAGGATAGACCAGGAAGGGAGTCGATGGGCTCAGTGCATCCGAGGGACGAGGTGCTGCGGAAGAGTACACCGGTGGATGAGAAGAATGTACTCGACATTCAAGGGATGAGAAGCCATAGCGGAAGCCTGCTTGAGGAGAAGGTCGAAAATTGGGTTTGGGTGAGTCCTATTTCGGTTGGCCGAAATCACCTAGGCAATTGGAGCAACGGAAGATCCAAAGGAAGGCTTGGAGCAAGGCATACTTTGCAGGAGGCGCCTTCAAAGAGCATTGAAGGCACCTCCGAGGCACCCTGCACGCCTTTGCTTCCTCCAGACAGAAGGCGCCTTCCATGAGCATGGAAGGTGCCCTCATAAGCAAGGGAGGTGCCTTCCATGCTTATGGAAGGCGCCTTTGACCTAGTTTTGTTACAGTTGGCAATGGATAAAGATTTATATACTGCGCCTAGCTGGAGGTGCTTTCCAACCCATTTGGAGGTACCTTCAAGCTACGGATAAGATTTTCAGGAGCTTAAAAAGGCCCTTGGAGCTAGGAAATGTAATAATAACTTCTGTAATCACTTTCCTAGTTATTTCTGAGCTTTCAATATGTGTAAAAGGCTTCTCCACCTTTAGAGAATGAGTTTATTAATGAGTTTTTTAACCGCCTTGGATTAACAGCCAACTAGGTTGTAACCAAGTAAATAGTGGTCTTTTACTTATTTCTTTAAGTTGTTAATTCTGTTTTAATTGCATTTCTAGTCTAAGTCCAAGGATTGGGAAGAGATTTTATTTTTCTATTTTAGGCAATTCACCCCCCTCTTGTCGGCCCCGCTACGCCAATAGAGACATCGTACTAATCTATCTGTACCGAGTCCCGCTGCACCCTCAGATCTTCCACTACTTCTATTACTCGAAGAAATCCAAGCTGGACATTTTCATTTTCTAAGCCTGAGTGAGTGTTGTCTTTTTTGATAAAATGTCTTCCTCTAATAAGGGCTAGAAGTCCCACTACTTCTACCTCTGACCGACCCCCAGTAACTTTCCCAACCAGTTGACAAATGGAATTGCCTAACCCTCCTGAACTAGGAAAGTACCGATGGGAGCCAGTCTACCTAACAACCTATATTCAACTATCCAGTCTGAAATACAACATTCATAAGTTGTTAACTGAGGGCATACTGTATATGTTTATGTTAGAGTGTATACTAAAAGCCTAGCTTTTATAAACATTTATTTGTTGAAATAAAAGAATCACATTGGTCAATATCTGTATTTATTTGTTAAATGTAATTGTTCAATTAATTTATATAGTAGATAACATGGAGAGTGGTCTCATACTCAGAAGATCATGTTGTCGGTTCTCTATAAATTATAAACAAGTTGCTCACGATTAACTCATTCCACTAGAGAGTTCTTCCTCAAGTTGTTGGACTTGGGTTGAATTTCCAATTTGAACTGGCTCAGTTAAAGGACTCGAGTTAGTCACTTCCTTAAGGGCTGTTACCTCCTTTTGGAGTGACATGACTCAGACGTTGGATTTAGCCAACTTCTTTAGTAAGTAAGTTACTTGACTCGGACGTTGGATTTAGCCAACTTCTTTTCAAGTCACTCCAAAAGGAGGTAACAGTAAACAAGGTTTAACAATAGAGACCTCAATAGAAACACATTATCGAAACATGAAATCAAAACAAAAATCGATAACAAAAATGATAATTAAAATTGATAACCTCTTGTGTTTGGTTTTACAAGATCTATACAAAAGGATGCACTAGTTATAATGCGGAAACTTATAACTAGTTATACCTCTTGTAACTTATAGATCTCTTGATCTTCTATTGTATTCCTCCTCTTATCTCGGACGTCGTGTGAGCGACGATCTACCAAGATGAGAATCCACACAAGCCTTCTTCTTCCTTCCAAGTTTTGGCCACCAACTTTCTCCAAGAGATGATGAAGTTCGGCTACCAACCAAGCTCCAATGGATGCTAGGAAACAATGCCTCCTTCTTCTCCAAGCATGAATCGACCATCAATCCAACCTTTAAGTCTTGATGCCACCGGCCATAAAGATGAAGAGAAGAGGAAGAGCAAAGGGCCGGCCACCACCAAGGAAGAGAGGAGAGGAATAGAAGATGTGTTGTAAGGTGAGACACCTCTACCCTCTCTTTTATATTCCTTGGTCTTAGCAAATAAGGAAAGTTTTAAACATAATTAAAACTTCCTTATATTCCTTGCCAGTGACTAAAAAGGAAAGTTTTAAAACAAAAAAAAATTAAAACTTCCTTTTCTTCTTGTCATGGTCGTCCACCCCTCTAAATCCAAACAAGGAAAGTTTTAAACATAAAATTAAAACTTCCTTATTTGGTTCCGGTAAGAAATTTTAGTTAAAATTTTTTTTTCTTTAAATCCTTTCAAGGTTGGTTATAAAAGGAAAATTTTATAAATTAAAATATCTCTTTTAAAACATGTGGATGGTTATAAAAAAGGAAAATTTTATCAAAAATTAAAATTTTTCTCTTAACTACAAATAAGGAAAGATATCAAATCTTTCTCTTAATCCTTTGTAGAAAGATTTTAAAATTTTAAAACTCTCTTTTAAAACCATGACTTCCACAAAAGGAAAGATTTCAAAATTTAAAACTCCCTTTGAATTCAATGTGGCCGGCCACCCTTGCTTGAGCTCCAAGCTAGGGTCGGCCACAACTTGAACCCATCTAACCTTGGTTTGGCCGACCCTAGCTTGGGCTCCAAGCTTGGCTTGGCCAGCCACCTTAAGGTGGGTAAGAAATTGGGTTTGGGTGGATATAAGTTTTTATAAATAAGAGGCTACAATAGGAACCGAGAGGAGGAATTGGTTTTGGTCTCTCGATGAGTTTGAGCTTCCCGTGTTCGCCTCAAACACCCAACTCAAGTTCATCAATAATATCTCATTCCACTAAAGAGTTATTATTGCACTACCGCACAAATCCCATATTACTATATGAGCTCCTTCTTATCATGAGTGTGTTAGTCTCCCTATGTTTAAGATATTGAATGCCCACTAATTAAATGAGTTACTGACAACTCATTTAATTAATATCTAGCTCTAAGTGTTGGAGTGTATACTGAAAGCCTAAGCTTTGTAAACATTCATTATGAATAAAGAATCACATTTGGTCTAATTATCTACATTTGTTTGTAGTTGTTCATTTAATTTATATTGTAGATAACATAGTATGTGGTGTCACATACAGAAGATGATGTTATCAGTACCTTATAAATTATAAACAGTAGCTCACGACCAGAATGGAAAGGAACAAACCATTAGAAGGTCGTAGTGTAATTAGGTATTAGTTTATCTTGACTATATAATTACACTAGTACACTCAGAGTGTATTGAGTAGGACCATTTGAGGTCGTTCCTTTTATACTGACTTTATAAAGGAACAAAGACCTCAGTTATTATGGAAGTGTGTGCTCTTAATCCTAATATAATAACAAGCACATATGTTTGATATTTATTTCTTTAATTTATCAATGGGTGAGATTTAGTTCGATGAATCAATAAACCCGATAAATTGGGAAATGGTATCACTCATAGTGTGTGTTGTTGATTATAGAAGGAAACCGTGTCCTAGTGATACTAGGTTGATAATGTCCTCAAGAGGAGCTCATAAAGATTGTCATGTTAAACCCCGCAGTGGACTTAGTCCGACATGATAATAAGGTTGAGTGGTACTACTCTTGGACTTAGATATTAATTAAATGAGTTGTCGGTAACTCACTTAATTAGTGGACATTCAATATCTTAAACACAGGAGACTAACACACTCATAATAAGAAGGAGCCCAAAATGTAATTTGGGATTGGTGCGGTAGTTCAATGATAGTTCTCTAGTGGAATGAATTATCATTGATAAAATTAAGTTGTGTGTTGGGGCGAACATGGGATGCTTAATTTTATCGGAGACCAAAACCAATTCCTCCTCTCGGTCCCTATCGTAGCCTCTTATTTATAGAGTACTATACCCACATATACCCACCTTCTATACCCACCTAAAGGGGGCCGCCAAGCTAGCTTGGGAACCAGGCTGGCCTAAGCTTGGGTTTAAGGTGGCCGTCCCTAGCTTGAACCCAAGCTAGTAGGGCCGGCCATAATTAATTAAAAAGAAAATTTAATTTTAATGTTTATTATTATGTGGAAGATTTAATTTAAAAGAGAATTAAAATTAAAATATCTCTCTTGTAAAAGATTTACAAAAGATTAAAGAAAGAGATTAGATCTCTTTCCTTATCTGTAGATTGGAGAGATGTTTTATTTTCTCTTTAAAATTATTCACATGTTAATAAAATTAAAATTATAGATATTTCCTTTTATTAACCATGAAGAGATTTTAAAGAGAAATTTTATTTTTTAAAATTTCCGGAAACAAATAAGGAAAGTTTTAATTGTTGATTGAAACTTGTCCAATTTGCTTCCTATTGATTTGGCCGGCCATCATTGTTTAATTGGGGAAATATTATTTTATTTTTCTCAATTAAATCATGTCAAGGAAATTAAGGAAAATTTATTGTAATTAAATTTCCTAATTTACCTAGGCCAAGGAATATAAAAGAAGGGGTGAGGGTGCCTTCACAAGACACAACATCTATTATTCCTCTCCCTCTTTTGTTCCTTGGTGTGGTCGGCCATCATCATCTCCTTCTCTTCCTCTTGTGGTGGCCGAACCTCTCCCTCTCCCTTAGAGTTCTTGTGGTGGCCGGATACTACTCGGAGAAGAAGAAGAAGAAGGAGATAAAGCTAGCATCTCTTGGAGCTTGGTTAGTATTTTGGTTTTTCTCCTTGGTAAATCTTTTCTTTTGTGGCCGAACCTTGCTTGGAGGAGAAGAAGGTGGTTGGTGGTTTCTCATCTTGGAAGATCGTTGCCCACACAACGTCCGAGGTTAGAAGAGGAATACGGTAGAAGATCAAGAGGTTTTTTCTACAAGGTATAACTAGTAATTTCTATTTCCGCATCATGCTAGTTATTTATGGAAATAATACCAAATACAAGAGGCTTACGTTCTAGTATTTCGAATATGTTTTTCCGAAGTTGTGTTCTTTTGTTTCTTTCTTTTCCTTGTGATTTGATTGTTCTCTTTGGTTAACCTAAAGTTATTTTAGGAAATTAAATATTAGCTTTCTATTAAAGGTTTTGTCTAGTCGGTGGTGGTTGCTCCCATATCCAAGAAGGCCATGTGCCTCGCCACGTCAGTACTGGGAACCTTTTATGGAAATTAATATTTAATGGAATTAATAACTTAAGGAGACTTGGGTCGAACGTGTTAAGTTCCGCAGGAGATCCAAGTCAAAACCTAAAAGAACAAATAGATTAAGTTTTGGATCAAACGTGTTAAGTTCCGCAGGCGATCCAAAATTTAATTTAAAAGAACACATGGTAGCTAGGAAAAGGTTCAGACCTTTGTACAAAATTTTGTATAGTGGAACCTATAGGTTTTTCGAGTAGCAACCAACAATTGGTATCAGAGCTAGGGTTTTGCCTCTGTGTATTTGGTATTTAGTTTAATTATGCACATGTCATACATAATTTAGGCAGGATAATAGTAGGATGTGCTAACTTTGTGGATGCAGGATCCAACTATTATGGCTTTTAGTTAATTATGTGTGTGATTGGACCCTTGGACATGTCAAGGGCAATTTATATGTGTGTGCATGATTGTATTAAAATACAGCAGGAGCTGTATTTAGTTTTATTAGGATTTTATTTTTGATCTAGATACATGTACATTCCTTTTATGGAATATAGGATCAAAATGTAAAATTCTATTTATGTCGCGGATCGAATCTTGCAAAGCGTGGAACCTTCTAAGGACCAGAGGCGCAGCGGAACTAGGAGCAAGATGGATGCGACAGTTAGACCCGGTGGCGGTGGCCAAATATGGCAGCAGCTTCGGATGACAACACACGGAGGACAATTAAAGATAAAAGCCATAATAGTTGAAAATTAGATTTTCTATTTATTGCTTTTATATTATGCTGTGTGTGCATGTTAGTTTACAAGTTTAGTAGGCTAGCATAGTTAAAATTCCTCATTTATAAATAACTAAGTGGGAGAGGGATTTTTAAATAAATCTCATGGTCTCCATTACTGGTTTGTAAGTGATGCAAACAAGCTTGCGCGTTGGCTCTGAGTGCCTTCCTCCATAACGGATGAGCTTGTTTGTGGATCACTAGAACAGACTTCCATTTTTGGATGACTATAGGAAGTTAATTAAGAGCGTGTGATCTTCCCCAACGGAAGGGGCATAATCTTATTAATGGACTTAGTGTCAAGTAATGGTGTACACTTAGACACATCTAATAGTATCCTCCCCAACGGAGTCACTGCTATTATTTGTGTGACCAAATAATACCAACTATTAATTTTATTTGTCAAAAGTTAGGTTGACAAGATAATAAAATTAATGGGTTAAAACCCTCCTTTTACAAATGTTGAATTTGTATACGTCCACACTAACGTGGCATACAAAATTCACGGTGTTTTGAGGTGTTGGTTAATTTAAAATAGTATTGTTTGAGGAATCAATATTATTCTAAATTTAGAGTTCTGACCAAAAGTTATTTGTGATTCTTAGGATGACTTTCAACCCACTGTCCATCATACTTCAACAGAATAGACTTACTGGACCTAATTACATAGATTGGAAAAGAAACCTGGACATTGTTCTTACTGCTGAAAGCTATAAATTTGTACTGACTGAGCCTTGTCCTGAAGCACTTACTGGTGAATCTACCCAAGAGGAGATTGAATATCATAGGAAATGGGTAAAAGCAGATGAGATGGCGCGGTGTTACATTTTGGCTTCAATGTCAAATGTATTGCAACATCAGCATCAAGATTTACCAACAGCCTATGATATTATGAACAATCTCAAGGAACTCTTTGGTCATCAGGATAGGGCTTCTAGGCAAGAAGCCATGAGAAAGATAATGACAGCCACCATGCAAGAGGGTACTCCTGTGAGGGATCATATCCTAAAGATGATGGCTTATCTGAACGAGATACAGATCCTTGGAGGAGAAATTGATGGGGAAACCCAGATCGATATGATCCTCCAAACGCTACCTAGAAGTTTTGAGCAGTTCCGCCTGAACTATAATAAGAGGGTTTATTCATTAGCGGAACTACTGACAGAACTTCAAGCAGCAGAAGGATTATTTCGTCACAATGCTCAAATTCACTATGCTGAAAATGGTTCTACTTCTAAACCGAAAGGAAAGAAGAAGAAGAAACAAGCTGGTTCAACAAAGAAAGTGAATAAATCTCAGAGTACGGGATTTAAAGCTGGAATGAAGAAGCCGAAGGGCAAGTGCTTCATCTGTAAGCAGGCAGGACATTGGAAGGCGGACTGTCCTCGTAGGAACCAAAACAAAGGTATATCTCATACTCTAGTTGTTGAAACATGTTTAGCGGTGTTATCTACCAGCACCTGGTGTGTAGATACGGGAGCCACTGATCATGTCTGCAATTCCTTGCAGGGGTTCCAGGAAACCCGACGACTATCTGAAGGAGAAATTACCGTCTACATGGGCAATGCTACTAAGGTGGCAGCTGTTGCAGTGGGAGACGTCTACTTATCTTTTAGTAGAAATAGGAATTTGGTTTTAAGAAATTGTCTTTATGTACCCAGTTTTAGAAAGAATTTAATTTCAGTTTCTAAACTGTTTTTAGATGGATATTCAGTTTCCTTTAGTAACGATGTAGTTATTAAAAGAAATAAAGTGATTATCTGTTCTGGTACATTAGTTGGCAATTTGTGTACTTTAAATCCAATTTCTTCCACAAAGCAAAACATGGAAATTTATAACTCATCTTCTAATTCTAATAAGAGAAAAGAACCTTCGCAAATGAACCAAGCATATCTTTGGCATCTAAGGCTTGGACATATTAACTTAAGTAGGATTCAGAGGCTTATAGCCGATGGACTTTTGAGTTCATTTGAGTTGGAAAATTTTCCAACTTGTGAATCTTGCTTGGAAGGTAAAATGACCAAGAGGCCGTTCAAGGCCAAGGGGTATAGAGCCAAAGAAGTGTTAGAGTTGGTTCACTCTGATTTGTGTGGTCCTATGTCTGTCCGGGCAAGAGGAGGTTTTGAATATTTCGTCTCTTTCATAGACGATTACTCAAGATATGGATACATTTACCTAATGCGCAAGTCCGAGTGCTTTGATAAGTTCAAAGAATACAAGGCGATGTGGAGAAACGACTAGGTAAAGTATCAAGACACTACTGTCGATCGTGGTGGCGAATACCTCTTTGGAGAGTTTAGGAATTACTTATCGAGGCCGAATTCAATCCCAATTGTCTCTGGAACACCAACAGAATGGTGTGGCAGACGAAGGAATAGGACTCTTATGGAGATGGTTAGATCAATGATAAGTTATTCGAATTACCAAATTCGTTTTGGGGATATGCTCTGGAAACAGACATTCCGAACTTAGTACCTTCTAAATCAGTTTGTTCTACTCCCATAGAATTGTGGAATGGGCGAAAACCCAGTCTAAGACATATTCGGATTTGGGGTAGTCCGGCACATGTCTTTGAAACCAGATCTTGATAAGTTAGAATCTCGTACAGAAGTTCGCGTGTTTGTAGGATATCCCAAAGGAACAAAAGGTGGTTTATTTTATAGTCCTAAAGACCGAAGGTCATTGTTAGCACCAATGCCCGCTTTTGAAGAAGACTATATAATGGATCACAAGCCCGAGTAAAGTCGTTTTAGAAGAACTTAGAGGACATGTCTACTTCAATACCAACAAGACAAGATGAAGTACCACAAGAGCTCCAACACGTGTCACACATGATACACAACCACAGATAGTGCCTCGTCGTAGTGGGAGGGTTGTGAGGCTGAAAGATTCATGTTTTGGGAGAGTCTTGGACTTGATCCCGGAAAACATGAACCCGATCCCCGTATGATGAAGCACTCCAAGATATAGATGCGACATCTTGGCAAAATGCGATGAATTCCGAAATAGAGTCTATGTACTCTAATAAGGTCCGGAGCTTGTAGAACCACCGATGGTGTAAAAGCCGTTGGATGCAAGTGGATCTACAAAGGAAAAGAGGACAGACGGAAGGTAGAAACCTTCAAAGCTAGGCTTGTTGCGAAGGGTACACTCAAAGAGGAATCGATTATGAGGAAACCTTTTCACGGTAGCCATGCTTAAGTCTATCCGGATACTCTTATCCATTGCTGCTCATATGGATTATGAGATTTGGCAAATGGATGTCAAGACAACTTTCCTTAATGGAAGTCTTGAAGAGAACATCCATATGAAGCAACCAGAAGGATTTATTGAAAAAGGCAAAGAGCATCTAGTATGCAAGCTCAATCGGTCCATTTATGGACTAAAGCAAGCTTCAAGGTCTTGGAACATCCGGTTTAATGAAGTAATCCAGTCATATGGATTTATTCAAAGTCCGGATGAGTCTTGTGTATATAAGAAGTGTAACGGAAACGTGGTGGTATTTCTTGTACTATACGTAGATGATATTTTGTTAATTGGCAACAATGTCAAGGTATTATCAGACGTAAGGGTATGGTTGTCCAAACAATTTGATATGAAGGACTTAGGAGAATGTGCACACATTCTTGGGATCAAAGTTATAAGGGATCGCAAGAAAAGAATGTTGTGTCTATCCCAAGCTTCATATATAGATACAATCCTTGCTCGTTTTAGCATGCAAGACTCAAAGAAAGGTTTCTTACCTTTTAGACATGGAGTAGCTCTATCTAAAGAGATGTCTCCAAAGACATCAAAAGAGATAGAGGACATGAAAGCAGTTCCTTATGCTTCGGCTGTAGGAAGCCTAATGTATGCAATGCTATGTACGAGACCTGATATCTGTTTTGCCGTAGGCATGGTCAGCAGATATCAGAGTAACCCTGGACAAGGACATTGGACTGCGGTAAAGCATATATTAAAGTACCTGAGAAGGACTAGAGATTATATGCTAGTTTACCAAGCAGATGATCTGCTCCCTGTGGGTTACACGGATTCAGATTTTCAATCAGATAGGGACAATAGTAAGTCTACATCAGGCTATGTGTTTACTTTAGGAGGTGGAGCCATTTCATGGAGGAGTGTTAAGCAGAAATGTGTTTCGGACTCAACCATGGAAGCTGAGTATGTAGCAGCCTCTGAGGCGGCTAAAGAAGCAGTATGGCTCAGGAACTTTCTAATGGACTTAGATGTGATTCCTGGTTTGCCCAAAATCATCACAATTTATTGTGATAATAGCGGTGCAGTTGCAAACTCGAAGGAACCACGAGCCCATAAGACAAGTAAACATATAGAGCGCAAGTACCACCTGATACGAGATATTGTGAAGCGAGGAGAAGTTGTCATAGCCAAGATTGCATCAGCAGATAACCTGGCAGATCCTTTCACTAAGGCCCTTCCAACAAAAGCTTTCGATCCGCATGTGGAGGGAATGGGAATCAGATGTATGGCAGAAGATATGGCAGCTTAGTCGTTAGTATAAGTGGGAGATTGTTAGAGTGTATACTGAAAGCCTAAGCTTTTGTAAACATTTATTTTGAATAAAGAATCATATTTGGTCAAATTGTCTACATTTAGTTGTAGTTGTTCAATTAATTTATATTGTAGATAGCATAGTATGTCGTGCCACATACAGAAGATGATGTTATCAGTACCTTATAAATTATAAACAGTAGTTCACGACCAGAATGGAAAGGAACAAACCATTAGAAGGTCGTAGTGTAATTAGGTATTAGTTTATCTTGACTATATAATTACACTAGTACACTCAGAGTGTATTGAGTAGGACCATTTGAGGTCGTTCCTTTTATACTGACTTTATAAAGGAACAAAGACCTCAGTTATTATGGAAGTGTGTGCTCTTAATCCTAATATAATAACAAGCACATATGTTTGATATTTATTTCTTTAATTTATCAATGGGTGAGATTTAGTTCGATGAATCAATAAACCCGATAAATTGGGAAATGGTATCACTCATAGTGTGTGTTGTTGATTATAGAAGGAAACTGTGTCCTAGAGATACTAGGTTGATAATGTCCTCAAGAGGAGCTCATAAAGATTGTCATGTTAAACCCTGCAGGTGGACTTAGTCCGACACGATAATAAGGTTGAGTGGTACTACTCTTGGACTTAGATATTAATTAAATGAGTTGTCAGTAACTCACTTAATTAGTGGGCATTCGATATCTTAAACACAGGGAGACTAACACACTCATAATAAGAAGGAGCCCAAAATGTAATTTGGGATTGGTGCGGTAGTTCAATGATAGTTCTCTAGTGGAATGAATTATCATTGATAAAATTAAGTTGTGTGTTGGGGACATGGGATGCTTAATTTTATCGGAGACCAAAACCAATTCCTCCTCTCGGTCCCTATCGTAGCCTCTTATTTATAGAGTACTATACCCACATATACCCACCTTCTATACCCACCTAAAGGGGGCCGGCCAAGCTAGCTTGGGAACCAAGCTAGGTTTAAGGTGGCGGCCCTAGCTTGAACCCAAGCTAGTAGGGCCGGCCATAATTAATTAAAAAGAAAATTTAATTTTAATGTTTATTATTATGTGGAAGATTTAATTTAAAGAGAATTAAAATTAAAATATCTCTCTTGTTAAAGATTTACAAAAATTAAAGAAAGAGATTAGATCTCTTTCCTTATTTGTAGATTGGAGAGATGTTTTATTTTCTCTTTAAAATTATTCACATGTTAATAAAATTAAAATTATAGATATTTCCTTTTATTAACCATGAAGAGATTTTAAAGAGAAATTTTATTTTTAAAATTTCCGAAACAAATAAGGAAAATTTTAATTGTTGATTGAAACTTGTCCAATTTGCTTCCTATTGATTTGGCCAGCCATCATTGTTTAATTGGGAAATATTATTTTATTTTCTCAATTAAATCATGTCAAGGAAATTAAGGAAAATTTATTGTAATTAAATTTCCTAATTTACCTAGGCCAAGGAATATAAAAGAAGGGGTGAGGTGCCTTCACAAGACACAACATCTATTATTCCTCTCCTCTTTTGTTCCTTGGTGTGGCCGGCCATCATCTCCTTCTTTTCCTCTTGTGGTGGCCGAACCTCTCCCTCTCCCTTGGAGTTCTTGTGGTGGCCGGATACTACTTGGAGAAGAAGAAGAAGGAGAGAAAGCTAGCATCTCTTGGAGCTTGGTTAGTATTTTGGTTTTTCTCCTTGGTAAAGCTTTTCTTTTGTGGACGAACCTTGCTTGGAGGAGAAGAAGGTGGTTGGTGGTTTCTCATCTTGGAAGATCGTTGCCCACACAACGTCCGAGGTTAGAAGAGGAATACGGTAGAAGATCAAGAGGTTTTTTCTACAAGGTATAACTAGTAATTTCTATTTCCGCATCATGCTAGTTATTTATGGAAATAATACCAAATACAAGAGGCTTACGTTCTAGTATTTCGAATATATTTTTTCGAAGTTGTATTCTTTTGTTTCTTTCTTTTCCTTGTGATTTGATTGTTCTCTTTGGTTAACCTAAAGTTATTTTAGGAAATTAAATATTAGCTTTCTATTAAAGGTTTTGTCTAGTCGGTGGTGGTTGCTCCCATATCCAAGAAGGCCATGTGCCTCGCCACGTCAGTACTGGGAACCTTTTATGGAAATTAATATTTAATGGAATTAATAACTTAAGGAGACTTGGGTCGAACGTGTTAAGTTCCGCAGGAGATCCAAGTCAAAACCTAAAAGAACAAATAGATTAAGTTTTGGATCAAACGTGTTAAGTTCCGCAGGCGATCCAAAATTTAATTTAAAAGAACACATGGTAGCTAGGAAAAGGTTCAGACCTTTGTACAAAATTTTTGTACAGTGGAACCTATAGGTTTTCCGAGTAGCAACCAACACTAAGAGTAGTACTACTCAACCTTATCGTCATGTCGGACTAAGTCCACCTGCAGGGTTTACATGACAATCCTTATGAGCTCCTCTTGGGGACATTATCGACCTAGATTACTAGGACGTAGTTTCATTCTATAATCAACAACACACCATATAAATAATATCATTTCCTAACTTATCGGGCCCATTGATTTAACGAGCTAAATCGCACCCTTTGATAATTAAAGAAATAAATATTAAGTATATGTGCTTGTTATTATATCATGATTAAGAGTACACACTTCCATAATAACAGAGATATTGTTCTTTTATATAGTCAGTATAAAAAGATACTACCTCAGATGGTTCTACTCAATACACTCATAATGTATTAGTGTAATTTATCAGTCAAGATAAACTAATACCTAATTACACTACAACCACTCCAATGGTTTGTCCTATTCCATCTTACATGTGAACAACTGTTTATAATTTATAAGGAACTGATAACATGAACTTCTGTGTGTCTCCTCATACCATGTTATTTACAATATAAATTAAATGGACAACTACATTTAGCATAAATATAGACATTTGACCAATGTGATTCTTATTTCAAAATAAATGTTTACAAAGAACTAGACTTTTAGTATACACTCTAACAAAGGTCGCCTGCGATGCAAAGGCGATGCAGAGAGGAAAAGGGGGTGGTTGTGGAGAGGTTACATTTATAAAATATGGAAGCAAAAAAGGTGGAATCTGCAACCCCAGCAGCCTCACACGATCGGTCTCATGACCATCTGTGAGGAGATAAATCTGGAAGCTGTAGTTGACCAATGCGGTGGAGGGCTTTTTTCTTCGACTCTGTCGAGATTCGAACATTTGCCCTATGGTAATAACTCTGCTCCGTATTAACCAACCCAACTTTACATCGGGGTGTATAATATGTCATTATAGATGGTATAATATGATGTTTTATTTTTAAAATTAATGAGTGTTGTTATAAAAATATTAATAATTACATTTTTCATAAGTGTCATCAAGAAAGTATCGCTATAAGCCTTATTTCTAGTATTGAGTGATTGTTATTGTACTAAACAAAGGATGAAAAATAATTGATTATTCAACTTGGTTGATTATGATCATTGATGGAGCGTATTAGTTGAGAGAGTTTAGAATTTAACTATGGGGCTCAACTGATTAGTTAATAGTTGACTGATGATAATTGATAATCGATTGATGTATTTATTTAAGAGAATAAAATATTTAAAATTTGACTTTTAGATTCGACTGAATAGGTAATAATCAACTGATAGTAATAAACCGTCGACGGATACATGTTGAGGTGGATAGAGTCGTTGATTTGACATATCAAAGTAATGTTCAAATCTATAGTGAATTAATTAACTAATGAGTAAGATCAGATGACTGATATATATAAATCAGCCTGAACAACAACTTATAAAAAAGAATTTTAAGATGATTTGAATGAGTTAATTCTTGATAGGTTAGAGACTAAGTGTTGTTGTATTTCTTACCATTAAAAGACTGATACTTTAAACTTATGATTTTTTTAATATATTTTTAATATGAGATTTTGATTGTATTTTCAATATCAATATCATCCAAAGATAATCCAATGCAACAAACGAGCAAACAAAAGCAAAGATTATTATGAAAAGTTATTTTTATTTTTTATTTTTATTCTGTTTTCTTATTATGTTCTTAGAAGAACAAGGTGCAAGAGATTTCTCCTCATCCGGAAGATATCCAAGAAGGAAAAGGTTACTAGTAGTAATCTTTAAGACTAGATTTTGGATGTAGTCGCTTAAGATACTATAAATAAAGTAAAATCAATTGTCTATTATATTGAGTTTTCAGGTTTTCTTTGCATTATGAACAATGACATGATAAACGCTGTTCACCCTATCTCATCTGCATCGGTTCTAATATACAAAATATAATAGAGATCGTATTTAAAATTTAAATAGTTTAGATCCATATAATTAAAATTGATTACATTATCTAAATTAGTTAAAATTGAAAAAACCAAGGTAAATAATAAGTCAAAAAATCTTCATGGTACAGACGAATATTTACATGTAAAATTTAGTAAATATACGCTCATCTAATAGTTTTTAGAAAATTGATACATAGATTATAAAAATAAAATTTAAAAATGAACAAGTGAGAGTATACTATATATGAACACCATTGAAATGGAGTGGGAATAATAGGTAAATTCGGTAAATAAAAATATTGGAATAAAAAATAATTTTAAAAAAAACGTCCTTTGATTATTTATTTTTTTATTTTTTTTTGTTAATTTGGAAAATATCAAACGATGCGCTTTACTAAAATATATTTATTTGCAAGCAAAGCTATCCATTAATGCATAGACACCGAGCACCGCAACCCGCCACACCACTGCAGTCGAGTACTATTCTCTACTGCAGTCGTTATTGAAGATAACAAGAGCATAGACCACATAGGCACGTTCTTTTACATAGACAGGCACAAGCAGCAATAATAGGCAGAGACATGGCAGCCCTTTGGATTATTAGTCACAGCATTTGTTGGCGTGGGGTCCACAGGACATGGTCGCTGGGCAGGAAATGGCACACCGGCTCTGTACTACCAGGCTTCACATGCAGCACCTGGAGCATCACGTGCTGTGGATTCCACGACGTCGTGTCCAGGTGACAAACTGCGATCGCCTCCACTCGGCTCCCGTCGCTCCCCTTCAAGCTCACCGCGTACTCCCTCATCATCCCCTTCCCCACCGCGTGGCAGTGGAACACAACGTACGCGTACGGCTCTGCATGGCAGAACACACCCAGCACCTCCCCGCCCATCCTTTCGAACCCCTCCACGGCGTACCGCTGCATTTCCGCCGCTGCCGTGGCGTTCGCGACTGTCGACACGGCGTTGACATAGTCGGTGGCCAGAGCCGAGAGGGCGAAGTCGACCATGGACTCGATGGAGGTGGCGCAGTGCTTCGTCTCCCTTGCATTCGCCGTGCCCTCGCACCGTTCCAGGGTCGCACTCATCTCCCGGGCTTCCTTCGAGTTAGGGTCGATGGAGAGAAGCGCGAGAATGTCGGGGAGCTTGTTGGAGGAGAAGGGGAGGGCGTCGGCCACGCGGCGAGGGAGGAGGTCAGCGTGTTTGGGAATGGATCGCTTGAATTGCAAGTCGAAGGTGGCTCCTGGAAACAGGTCCTTCTCGAGGAAGAACAGAGACCGAGAGGACATTTCGCCGAGTTGCGCTGCGTTGGCGGCGTTGTAGTAAATGGAGGTGACTCCGGGAACCACCACTTCCTCTTCGGACTCCGGCGACGTCCATAAGCCCGGGCTCGTCTCTGCAATTCAATTGATGTATATATATTTATTGAGATTCCAAATTAACGAGATCATATCGTAATAAAAATATACATGCATGGATAAAAATCAATGAACCAGGGGGGTGAAGGAGGTCATGGATGCAGCTAGGGATGGGAGTGTTCGGGAGGGCAGTTTTCCAGTAGAGCTCCGGCGACGAAGCAAGTGCAACTGATGGATGGGCTACGAGTCCGGCGAGGAGCTGCAACCATTTCGATCAATTCAAAATTCATGCGCACACAGTTAATTGAAGAAAACAAACAAACGTCATACAAGACAAATCTATTGAATTAGATTACTGACTAATTCAACCAAACAAGATCCGTTGATTAATAATACTACGAGTGGTATGAATTTTCTCACCCAGAGGAAGAACAGGATGAGCTGGTTTGCCATGAACAATATAATGCAGAGTAGAAATTGAGGATTGGTAGATGGTTTATTGATACGCACTTTGGTTCACTTATATAGAGAAGCTAAAATATTTTCTTAGTTCGCACGCATTTCACGTTGTATTAATATATTTCTTATATATGAAAATATTTATGCCAATCAATCTTGTACAGTGCATTGCTTTGAATTATATATGCAGAAAATGGATAATTCGGGTAACGCGAAAAAGAAATTTAGGAGGCAATCATGTAAACGTAAGCGGGAAAGAGGCCATGTAATTTCAAAGTAGGTAAGTGTTCTAGTATTGACTGAATGAAGATTTTTTATTGTTAAGAATAATTTCAAAGTAAGCATAATGGATGTGTAGAATTACGTAGTCTCATGTAATATAAATGTACTTGTACCTATAAATGCAAACTTTTTTTTATTGTGTTACCATTAGTTTATACACAAATCTTAAAATGTTTCAAAAAAGAAAATATCATAAAGATGTTCTGACACTTTTCTAAAATGATCTCACAATATCTGTATTTGTCATAAGAGAAGCTTCTAGTGTACATCTCGCATATGGAATATTCTCTGTCATTTGTGGCATAAAACGTCAAAAAAGAATGTGAAGTGATTGGATTGAAGGGTCCTTAATATACTTAACTGGAAAACTGACCGAGTTCCTTTTGTAATCCGATCGGCGGTTGCTGATAAGAGCAAACAAGTCGGATTTAAGGAATGTTGTTGGATACTCACCCCTTGCTTGACCTATTTGTTTGGCCTAGAATTCAATTGGACCGAGTGCCTAGTCTACCCAACCGAACTGTATGTCAGATCGGCTAGCTTACTCGATTGAGAGAGTTAACCGTGTTAACCCTGAACGATGAAGGGGACCTTGCTCTGGATGGTGTTGACTTGGCTTAGAGTTTTATCAATACTGAGGGGCTTGGGTTCGACCAGTCACAGGGTTCGGTCGAATGACCTCCTGGTCGAGACGATCATATGCACTGGCCCTGAGTATTGACCGCTTCTTGACCTTGACTGTCATGTCAACTAATCTTCTTGACTTTAACTCAACTCGGAGGCCTCACCTTATTTGTTGTATCACAAGCCACTCCTTCAAGTCTAGTTGAAAAAAAGCTATAAGTCCAACTAATTAGACACTTGTGTCGCTCGTGCCTCCTCCGATTGGACGTTCAATCTTCCTTCTTCCGTCCGGCTCACATGAATACCTTGTTTCCTGACCGGATGTTTATTTTCCAAATCGTCGCTCGGCCCAAGTTGATATCCCTCTAGCACCCTAGAAATATGGCATGCCACTCATCATTAATGTGAACAAGATGAGCACGCCTTTTTATAATAATCTTTCTTATTGCCTCCCATCCCTCACAAATGCTACCTATGGTTTGCTACCACATGTCGAATGTTGATGAAAAGAATATCTAATGTGACAGATGTCTGTTGAGATACGATGTGACTGCTAATAATTTAAATATAATAACCCAAATTAAATCTCTCTCCTTCCTACCCTTGATCAGACGGTTCTCAGGAACCCCTTAGTAGAGTTTTTAATGTTCATGTCTTAATGTCCCTTCATCGTTCTCGCGTTCTTCTCCTCACCTTCTTCCTTTGGTTTTCGCCTGCGATTCTCTAAGTCTTTTGTTTTCATTGTAAGTTCCTTCTCTTTCGTTCCTTGTTCAACCTTCTCCCCTTTCTATAGCTTCCGCTCCTCATCTCGCTATTTATAGGCTCTGGTATATCTCCACGGCCTCTGACTTCAATGGTGATGAGTTGATATCCTACCACATTCCTCCTGACCATCGTCTCGTCATCCCTTCTGACCATGACCGACCCCATCTCCTCCCGACAAGCTCTCTTGCCTTTTTTAGGGACTAGTTCCTCACTAGCCTCCATTTTCCCTTGCACCCCCTTTTCTCGGAAGTTTGTTCTAATTTTCATATGCCCTGCAACAATGAGCATCTAACTCTATTAGATTACTGTGCGGAGATTGTTAGACCCCATAGTTATTTTGATGTGATCAACCAAGTTAATTTAGGTCCTGTTTTGGTTTGATCCTTGTATCTAAGTGTGTAGGAGCTTAGGAGCACAGGAAGTCGAGAGGAAGATGCAGCTAGCGAGAAGGATGGCATGGGAAGGAAGCCGATGGGCTCGGTGCATCTGAGGGATGAGGTGCTGTGGAAGAGTACACCGGTGGACAAGAATGATGTGTGTGATGTTCTGAGGGACGAAAAACTAGAGCAGAAGCCTGCTCGAGGAGAAGGCAAGAAAATGAGTTCCAGTGAGCTCTATTTCGGTTGGCCAAAATCACCCAGACAATTGGAGCAGTAGGAGATCTAAAGTAAGGCTTGGAGCAAGACATACACTGCTAGAGGCGCCTTCAAAGAGCATTGAAGGCGCCTCCGAGGCACCCTATGCGCCTCCGCTTCCTTCAGGAGGAAGGCGCCTTCCATGAGCATAGAAAGCACCCTCCATGAGCAAGGGACGCGCCTTCCATGCTTATGGTAGGCGCCTTCGACCCAGTTTTGTTATCGTTGGCAGTAGATAAAGCTTTATCCACTGCGCCTCGCAGGAGGCATCTTCCAACCCCTTTGGAGGCGCCTTCAAGCTACAGATAGGATTTCCAAGAGCTATAAAAATGGCCCCTGGAGCTAAGAAATGTAATAACAACTTCTGTAATTACTTTCCTAGTTATTTCTGAGCTTTCAGTGTGTGTAAAAGGCTTCTCCGCCTTCAGAGAAAGAGTTTCTTATTGAGCTTTTCAACCGCCTTGGATTAACAACCAATTAGGTTGTAACCAAGTAAATAGTGGTCTTTTACTTATTTCTTTAAGTTGTTAATTCTATTTTAATTGTGTTTCTAGTCTAAGCCAAAGGATCGGGAAGGGATTTTATTTTTCTATTTCAGGCAATTCACCCCCTCTTGTCGGCCCTGCTGCACCAACAAGTGGTATCAGATTCCAACCTCCTCAGAAGGACTAACCGTCGAATGAAGCATCAAAATCAAGACGATGGCCAGACCAACGATCTATATATCCATCAAAATTTGAAGGAGAATTTACGTTATGGAAGAAACACATTGAGGTATTCTTCAAAACTGACTTCAAAATTCTACTAATAATTAAATATGATTTTGTAGCTTTAAAAATCCCCCAAGGAGAAGAAAAAGAAGAATATTAGTGGATCAAGAAGGAGCAAGTAGACTTCGTAGTAAACGGACGAACCGAGTTCCACCTACTCAGCATACTTCCACCCCAGGAAGTGAATCGAATCGGAGATTATGATTCAGCAAAGAAACTTTGGGAGAAGTTCCTGAAACTGCATGAAGGAACTTCTGAAACAAAGCTTACGAGATGGGATGTGCTCCGGAATCAACTGACGAACCTCCGGATGGAAGAAGGAGAGTCAGTAGCACAACTACATGGAAGACTCAAGGAGCTAATCACCGGATTATCAAATCTTGGAGAAATGATAATGAATTGGGATGCACAAAGGTATGGATTAAATACGTTCCCAAGAATACCGGAATGGACATCTATAGTAGACTCCTACTATATCTCAAAGGATCTCGAGGTAAGTACACTCGACAATCTCTTTTCTATTTTCGAATTACATGAATCTCAGTGTGCAGGACAAAAGAGACTGAGCCAAAATATTACCCTAAAGGCAAGAACGAACGATTCCGACTTTGAAAAATTAATTGATGAAAATGAAGCTGCCCTAATGGTAAGAAAGTTCAATAAGTTTATTCAATCTAATAAATTTAAATCACAGATGAATAAGGATTATCGAAGAAAAAGGAAGGTGCGCTGTTACAACTACAACGAAGAAGGGCACATCAAGGATGAATGCCCTAAACTAAAGAAGAAGGAAAAGGAAAAGTACAAAAGACCAACATCCTCTAAACATAAGAACCTGAAGGCCACATGAGATGAATCATCATCCTCTGAGTCTGAGGTTGAGGCCTTCTTAGGACTAACCCTAATGGCCAACCATCAATTAGAAGATGAAACCAGCTAAGAGATGAGCATCAATGAAGGGGAAGGGTCATCAGAAGAAAGCAGTGATAAAGGGGGAGCAAAAGAGGTAAGTGAGGTACGTGTTCTATCTCCTAAGCCGTTCTTTAATTTTATTAAAATTATTTCTAAAGATTTAGTAAAATTAGAAAAGGAAAATGCTGAGATAAAATTGAACTTGCAAAAACATGTCCCTTAGAATTATTTAACAATTTAAATTTAGAAAATGATAAATTGAAAATGCAAATCGAATGTTTGAAAAAAGGTGAATGCTTAAAACCAAATAACCTTCAAAAAAAAAAATCAAAACTTAGAATTTATGAAAAGTTAAACTGGTACATTAGAAACCATCAGGGACAACTTAGAAGAATTCTCAAAAAATATGTACCCCCCAGATTCTTAGCTAACCCAGTAGGAAGGAACCTATAATGGGTTTCAAAATCATACTTAGATTAAATATTTTTTTAATCTAAGGCTTTTCAGAAAAGTTAAATGTTTAAATTCTTTAAGAGGCTTTGTCTAGAAGTGGTTGATGATCCAATAACCAAGAAGGCCTAGTGCCTCGCCACAGCCTAGAAGCCAATTACTGAATTGAATATTTAATTGACAAACTGATAAGTTTGTGAAATTAATTAAGATAATGTTTTCAATCTTTGTCAATTGTTTGAAAACTTCATAACTTAGAAATTGTTTTAATTTTTTTTTGTTAAATCAAGTTTTTTTTGTGTGCCCCTAAAATTTAAATTTCAAAATTTTCTATTTTTTTTTTATTTTTGTAACCTATTTTTTTTATGTGATCAAAGGGGGAGGAATAGGTACAAGTTTAGGGGGAGTTAGGATTTTTAAACTTTTATCAAATTTTGAATTTTGCTAACTCTATTTTATCAGTCTGAATTTTGATAAATCAATTTAAATTGATAAATCAATTTAAATTATACTTGACGTTGCAATTTCTTTTATTTGCAACTTTATTCTTAAAATGTTTGTTTTGTAAATTCTTTTATTGCATCTTGTTCGTTATTACCCTAACTTGAACTTGGGTTGATGCATATCAAAAAGGGGGAGATAGTTGGACCCCATGGTTGTTTTGCTATGATCAATCAAGTTAAGTTAGGTCCTGTTTTGGTTTGATCCTTGTGTCTAAGTGTGCAAGAGCTTAGAAGCATAGGAAGTCTAGTGGAAGACGAAGCTAGCGAGAAGGATGGAACAGGAAGGGAGTCGATGGGCTCGGTGCATCCGAGGGACGAGGTGCTGCGGAAGAGTACAACGGTGGATGAGAAGAACGTACCCGACATTCAAGGGATGGGAAGCCAAAGCAGAAGTCTGCTTGAGGAGAAGGTCAGAAATTGGGTTTAGGTGAGCCCTATTTCGGTTGGTCGAAATCACCTAGGCAATTGGAGCAATGGAAGATCCAAAGGAAGGCTTGGAGCATGGCATACGCTGCAGGAGGCGCCTTCAAAGAGCATTGAAGGCACCTCCGAGGCACCCTGCGCCTTTGCTTCCTTCAGACAGAAGGCGCCTTCCATGAGCATGGAAGACGCCCTCCATAAGCAAGGGAGGTGCTTTCCATGCTTATGGAAGGCGCTTTTGACCCAGTTTTGTTACAATTGGCAATGGATAAAGCTTTATATACTGTGCCTAGCTGGAGGTGCTTTCTAATCCATTTGGAGGCACCTTCAAGTTACGGATAAATTTTCAGGAGCTTAAAAAAGCCCCTGGAGCTAGGAAATGTAATAACAACTTCTGTAATCACTTTCCTAGTTATTTCTGAGCTTTCAATATGTGTAAAAGGCTTCTCTACCTTTAGAGAATGAGTTTCTTAATGAGTTTTTCAACCGCCTTGGATTAACAACCAACTAGGTTGTAACCAAGTAAATAGTGGTCTTTTACTTATTTCTTTAAGTTGTTAATTCTGTTTTAATTGCATTTCTAGTCTAAGTCCAAGGATCGGGAAGAGATTTTATTTTTCTATTTTAGGCAATTCACCATCCTCTTGCCGACCCCACTACGCCAATAGAGACATCGTACTAATCTATCTGTACCGAGTCCCACTGCACCCTCAGATCTTCCACTACTTCTATTACTCGAAGAAATCCAAGCTGGACATTTTCATTTTCTAAGCCTGAGTGAGTGTTGTCTTTTTTGATAAAATGCCCTCCTCTAATAAGGGCTAGAAGTCCCACTATTTCTACCTCTGACCGACCCCCAGTAACTTTCTCGACCGGTTGACAAATGGAATTGCCTAACCCTCCTAAACTAGGAAAGTACCGATGGGAGCCAGTCTACCTAACAACCTATATTCAACTATCTAGTCTGAAATACCACATTCATAAGTTGTTAACTGAGGGCATACTGTATATGTTTAGACTGAGTCCCATCTGAGTCAAACTGCCAGATAGCTTCGGTAAGAGATTCTTACTTGTTGCACTATTGAATCTAATTGATTTCCTCTCTTATTTTGCAGCTAAAATCATATGAAAAACTTTACTGAATGATTCCATGAAGATGGCCGATGAGGAGATGGATGCTCGAGGAGAAGCAGAACTAAAGAGCCAGTCTACCTAATATCCTCTACTCAATTATTCGGTCAGAAATATGATAACTAGTATTTTTATATGTTATTTTGGCTATTATACATAACATTTTTACCTTCTTGCATGCTTTATTATATGTTATAGTCCCCTTTGCTTTTATAAATTCAGTATAATTAAATATCATGTTTTTAATGTGATTTTGTAAGAAACTCAAAAAACCATGAATTATGGTCGGATCGGATCAAATCTGGCTTGATTTGGAGGTCAAACGAAGAATATCAAGCTGAATCAATATAAACTGTTAATCCCAATCTAGAGAGATCTTGTTCCTTCATTCAGTATAAGTCATCCTTCTCTTGATCTAGATCTGAAGTAATATGGACCATTGAATTTAAGCAAGAAGACAATCTCAATTAATTTAATCCGGACCACTCATTCCTTCATCATTTAAATCTCCATCTCTTCACAAGAATGGACAACTAGGATTGAATCCCCACCTTCTCTTTACCCTTCACGCGATGGCATAATGGAATTTGGCTCGGATTTTCTGCTTGGCACTGTGCGCGACTCTGCTCGCGTTTTCTCCCCCAACGCCCTCAAATATCCTTTCTTCTCTAATCTGCTTCAAGTGGCGATGGCGCAACATTCCTTCCGACAACTGCAAGCGACGGTGATGCCATTTTGACCATGCTCAACTCACTAGAGGTGTTCTTTGGTGAGTCTCCTTCCTCCATTTCTTTGTTGATTCCCTGCTTGAGCGGTCGCAGAAGTAGGGTTCAAGGCAATGGCGACAGCAGTGGGCTCCGGTCATCTCTAGCTCATTGGAGGGGTTCTTCGATGTGTCTTCCACATTTCGGTGTGTTTTCTAAGGATCTTTGCCTCCAGCGGGTTGCAAGGGCAGAGGATTCCGAAAAGGGTGACGACTGTGCAGCTTCTTCTCTGGCGAGTTTCTTATTCCATTCCTGAGCTCTGTATAGGGTTTCTTCTATAGACAGTGTTGCGAAAGCTAAGAGAGAGTAAGAGGTTTGAAAAGAGAGAGTAAGAGGTTGAGAGGAGAGAGAGAGAGTGTGGATCTTGAGAGGGGTTGAGCTAAGAGGATGTGGGAAATGGTTTGAGATGTGATTCTAGGATTTTGGTTTCCTTGTGATGCTAGGCGATGTTACATAGATTGCTTAGTTCCTATCCTCTATGTTCATGCTCTTGTAGGAAGTTAAATTCATTACCGACTCTCCCTTGTAGTGGACAAGCCAGCATGATCTCCGACTCCATGTCCTATGCTACTAAATGGAAGTGATTCCTATGAAGTCTGTTAACGGGTTACCCCTGTCACTAGGGCCTCTCGATCATACATCACAAGAACACACTAACACAAAATAACATAGAAATAGAAATAGTGATTACGCTCGATCCCCTACTGCCTTGTGGAGATTTGCTTCTCCTTTCAAGTTGATACCCTAGACATCCGTTAAAGGGTAACTCCTATCACTAGGGTCCCTCGGTCATACGATCTAGAGTATTTCTCCTACAGAATTAACAATTCTTCACAACCATTCAATAAAATATGCAAAAGATATATATATGCTTCACACATATATTTCATCAAATATGAACAAGACATCAAACAAGTCATTGAATAGAAACATGACAAATCTACATAGTTTTATATCTCCATCATATCACAAATACTCCCTAATCCTAGAAAGGAGATCTACTCCATTACAAAGGAAGAACAAACCCAAATATAAAGTAAAGCATACTTACGACCCTAGATATGAAAGAAGAGGAAGAAGAGATGCTTGCAGATGTTTTCAATATCTTGGGGATGCCTTCTTGCTCCAAAGATGGACGGATCATCAAGGGATAGAGGTAAATGAAGCTCTAAGGTTTCCCCCTAAGGGGAGAACCCTTCCCCAAGGAGAGGGGTGAAGTCCCAACCCCCCAATTCCCCAAAAATGGGAGAAAACCCATTAAATAGGGTTGGGCACAGGCTTCACACGACCCCGTGCCATGGTCGTGTGGAATCCATATAGCCAAGGTCTGCCTCGGTGACACGACCATGTGGATTCGCATGACCATGTCTTGCTTTACCTCTGGATGGGTTGCATGGTCGTGTGGAGTCACACGGCGGTGTTCTTGTTTTCCTCTGTTAGGTTATACGGTGGTGTTGAGTCACACGTCGTGTGCTACATTTGTTCTGGAAAGTCCACATAATCGTGTGGATTCACACGACCATGGTTTTCTTCTCTTGTGAAGTTCACACGGCTGTGAGAATTCACATGGTCGAAGCTTGCTTTGTTACGAGAGAGGACACATGGTCGTGTGGTTTCACATGACCTGAGCTAATCTTCTCTATGTTCCCTCCAATGTTCATCTTTTGCTCCATTTTCACTCCAAATCATGTCCTATCAATCAAAATAACAAAGAGTAGATCTCCGAATAAAAGGAGCAAAAATATAACATTCTAATGAAATAGGGTGCAATAAATATAGATTATACTCATGAAATCTAAATAGATGTGTGTTAAAGTATATATAAAAGTGTATATAATCTACGCACATCACTAGGATTGAATCCCCACCTTCTCTTTACCCTTCATGTGACGACATAGTGGACTTTGGCTCGAGTTTTCTGCTTCGTACTGTGCGCAACTCTACTTGCGTTTTCTCCCTAGACGCCCCCAAATATCGTTTCTTCTCTAATCTGCTTCAAGCGGTGATGGTGTAGCATTCCTTTAAGTGATTGCAAGTGACAGCGATGCCATTCTGACCATGCTCAACTCACTAGAGGTGTTCTTCGATGAGTCTCCTTCCTCCGGTGGTGATAGTAGTGAGCTCCAGCTCATCGAAGGGGTTCTCCGGTGTGTCTTCCACATTTCGGTGCTTTTTTTGAGGATCTTTACCTCCAGCGGGTTGCAAGATAGGCAAGGTCATGTGATCTCACATAGTCGTGTGGAAATTTCAGAGAGAAAGAAGAAGGTGGCTGTGTGAGGTCAATAGTGGAGGAAAAGAACTCGGTCGTGTGATACACACGGTCATGTGAAACCAGCCATGAGGAAGTCAATTTTGGCTATGTCCATCGACATGGCCATGCAGAGTTACCTGAGGAGAAGAAGAATGAGGCCGTGTCATTGACACGACCATGTGAAGAAAGAAAGAACAAGGTAGTGTGGAGCTCCCATGGCCCATCCCAGGGTTAATAAGTTAGGGCACGGGGGTGTGAGAGCCACACAGCCATGCTCGCCGCATGCTCCCTCTTCTTCTTCTCTCTTTCATTTCCTCTTCCTCCCAAAAGCCCTAGATTGCTCCCTTCCACCCTCCTCATCTAATCTCTTTAAAGCTCAACCTCTCTAGCGTCTAAAATGTCAACTCCCATCAAGGAAACTACACCAACAAGAAAAGGGAAAGAGAAGATGCTTGCTTCAAAAGGAAAGAACTCATGTTTCATAGGAATATCTAACAACTTTGATATCATTTTCTCTAATGATGAACAAAGGCATCATTATATCTCAATATGTAAACATTCTATTTTAGGTACTAAGTTTATGGACCATGTAACCTTGGATATTTTAGGTTTTAGAAGTGATGTTGATTGGCTTCTTGAAAGAATAGGTTGGAACAACTTGATGAACATGAAATACCCAACTTACCCTAGAGTTGTTTTAGAAATTTTAAGTTCTATTACGGTTGACAATGTACAAGAAGGAGGGGAGCTTAAATTCCGCTTATTGAGTGATGATTATGAATGGACATTAGATGATTTCACTACATGTTATGATTTGCCTAGGAATGGTGTATGTATAATTCTCCCTGAATTTGAAAACTTAAGCTTTGGCAATTAATCTCTAGGCAATCTCATTTTAACCCTCACACATCTAAGACCTCTAGTATCATTAATCCCATCTTTCGATATCTTCAATTGGTTATGAAGAACACTATATTTGGATGGGGGGATAAGGAAGGAATAGTAGGACTTACTGATTTGTATTGTTTATGGGCAATGGTTGAAAGTGTTTTAATAAATTCTAGTTATTTCTTCCTTAAGCACTTAGTGAAATTAGGGAAGGCATGGTCTACTACACCCATTTTCTTGGGAGGGATGCTAACTCGTATGACACTAGTTCTAGGTTGTGATTTTGATGGACTAGAGATGGTTAAAGATACTTGTAGGATAGATTTGAATTCATATTTAGCAATTCGTATGTTAAGATGTGAGGGACATGGGTATAGCCTCCTTATCAAAAATAACTTCCCGTTATGATTGCCCAATCAGGACTTAACTACCATCCGCATTAGGGATAATTGGTGATTGACCTTGGCAAATCAACACTCTAGATCCCTCTTAACTCTAGCTCCTAGAGACGTTCCTCTGGTAAATCATGACCTTCTTAGATTTAATTTCCATGAACTTCATTCCATTTTAGATAACATCCATAATAACTTGGAATCGACTAATAATTGCTTATGGATAAGGATTGCAAGGGAGAGGAACAATTTAAGCAATTGCAAGAGTGTTTCAGGAGTGAAAAAGAGTTATGCAACAAAATTTCTAAATTCATGAACACTTGTAGGACTCAAATGAAATTTAATGAAGAGTTTTTGGGGTTTCATGAGATATCTTCAAGATGATTTAAACAAGTTGTTTGAATATCATAAATTTTTTAGGGATGAGGTATGACGGTTCATTGATTTATTTCTTTTTCCCCTTCCTAATTTCCCATACCTCCCACCTCTACCTCCATTTTGATTTTATCGGGATGATGAAGAGTTTAAGTTTTGGGGGGGGGGGGTGTTGGAATGTATACTGAAAGCCTAAGCTTTGTAAACATTTATTATGAATAAAGAATCACATTTGGTCTAATTGTCTACATTTGTTTGTAGTTGTTCATTTAATTTATATTGTAGATAACATAGTATACGGTGTCACATACAGAAGATGATGTTATCAGTACCTTATAAATTATAAACAGTAGCTCACGACCAAAATGGAAAAGGAACAAACCATTAGAAGGTCGTAGTGTAATTAGGTATTAGTTTATCTTGACTATATAATTACACTAGTACACTCAGAGTGTATTGAGTAGGACCATTTGAGGTCGTTTCTTTTATACTGACTTTATAAAGGAACAAAGACCTTAGTTATTATGGAAGTGTGTGCTCTTAATCCTAATATAATAACAAGCACATATATTTGATATTCATTTCTTTAATTTATCAATGGGTGAGATTTAGTTCGTTGAATCAATAAACCCGATAAGTTGGGAAATGGTATCACTTATAGTGTGTGTTGTTGATTATAGAAGGAAACTGTGTCCTAGAGATACTAGGTTGATAATGTCCTCAAGAGGAGCTCATAAAGATTGTCATGTTAAACCCTGCAGGTGGACTTAGTCCGACATGACGATAAGGTTGAGTGGTACTACTCTTGGACTTAGATATTAATTAAATGAGTTGTCAGTAACTCACTTAATTAGTGGACATTCGATATCTTAAACACAGGGAGACTAACACACTCATAATAAGAAGGAGCCCAAAAATGTAATTTGGGATTGGTGCGGTAGTTCAATGATAGTTCTCTAGTGGAATGAATTATCATTGATAAAATTAAGTTGTGTGTTCGGGGCGAACACGGGATGCTTAATTTTATCGGGAGACCAAAACCAATTCCTCCTCTCGGTCCCTATCGTAGCCTCTTATTTATAGAGTACTATACCCACATATACCCACCTTCTATACCCACCTAAAGGGGGCCGGCCAAGCTAGCTTGGGAACCAAGCTAGGGCCGGCCTAAGCTTGGGTGGCCGGCCCTAGCTGAACCCAAGCTAGTAGGGCCGACCATAATTAATTAAAAAGAAAATTTAATTTTAATGTTTATTATTATGTGGAAGATTTAATTTAAAAGAGAATTAAAATTAAAATATCTCTCTTGTAAAAGATTTACAAAAGATTAAAGAAAGAGATTAGATCTCTTTCCTTATTTGTAGATTGGAGAGATGTTTTATTTTCTCTTTAAAATTATTCACATGTTAATAAAATTAAAATTATAGATATTTCCTTTTATTAACCATGAAGAGATTTTAAAGAGAAATTTTATTTTTTAAAATTTCCGGAAACAAATTAGGAAGTTTTAATTGTTGATTAAAACTTGTCCTCTTTTGTTTCCAATGATGTGGCCGGCCATCTCAAGTTAATTGGGAAATTTTGTTTTATTTTTCTCAATTAATTCATGTCAAGAAAAATTAAGGAAGTTTTATTGTAATTAAATTTCCTAATTTGCCTAGGCCAAGGAATATAAAAGAAGGGGTAGGGGTGCCTTCATGAGACACAACCTCTATTGTTTTCTCTCCCTTTTTCCTTGGTGTTGTGGCCGGCCATTACCCTCTCCCTCTCTTCCTCTTGTGGTGGCCGAATACTTCATCTTTCTTGGAGTTCTTGTGGTGGCCGGATACTACTTGGAGAAGAAGAAGAAGAAGGAGAGAAAGTTAGCATCTCTTGGAGCTTGGTTAGTATTTTGATTTTCTTCTTTGGTAAAGTTCTTCCTTTGTGGCCGAACCTTGCTTGGAGGAGAAGAAGGTGGTTGGTGGTTTCTCATCTTGGAAGATCGTTGCCCACACAACGTCCGAGGTTAGAAGAGGAATACGGTAGAAGATCAAGAGGTTTTTTCTACAAGGTATAACTAGTAATTTCTATTTCCGCATCATGCTAGTTATTTATGGAAATAATACCAAATACAAGAGGCTTACGTTCTAGTATTTCGAATATGTTTTTCGATGTTGTGTTCTTTTGTTTCTTTCTTTTCCTTGTGATTTGATTGTTCTCTTTGGTTAACCTAAAGTTATTTTAGGAAATTAAATATTAGCTTTCTATTAAAGGTTTTGTCTAGTCGGTGGTGGTTGCTCCCATATCCAAGAAGGCCATGTGCCTCGCCATGTCAGTACTGGGAACCTTTTATGGAAATTAATATTTAATGGAATTAATAACTTAAGGAGACTTGGGTCGAACGTGTTAAGTTCCGCAGGAGATCCAAGTCAAAACCTAAAAGAACAAATAGATTAAGTTTTGGATCAAACGTGTTAAGTTCCGCAGGCGATCCAAAATTTAATTTAAAAGAACACATGGTAGCTAGGAAAAGGTTCAGACCTTTGTACAAAATTTTTGTACAGTGGAACCTCTAGGTTTTCCGAGTAGCAACCAACAATTGGTATCAGAGCTAGGGTTTTGCCTCTGTGTATTTGGTATTTAGTTTAATTATGCACATGTCATACATAATTTAGGCAGGATAATAGTAGGATGTGCTAACTTTGTGGATGCAGGATCCAACTATTATGGCTTTTAGTTAATTATGTGTGTGATTGGACCCTTGGACATGTCAAGGGCAATTTATATGTATGTGCATGATTGTATTAAAATACAGCAGGAGCTGTATTTAGTTTTATTAGGATTTTATTTTTGATCTAGATACATGTACATTCCTTTTATGGAATATAGGATCAAAAATGTAAAATTCTATTTATGTCGCGGATCGAATCTTGCAAAGCGTGGAACCTTCTAAGGACCAGAGGCGCAGCGGAACTAGGAGCAAGATGGATGCGACAGCTAGACCCGGAGGCGGTGGCCAAATATGGCAGCAGCTTGGGATCACAACACACGGAGGACAATTAGAGATAAAAGCCATAATAGTTGAAAATTAAATTTTCTATTTATTGCTTTTATATTGTGCTGTGTGTGCATGTTAGTTTACAAGTTTAAGTAGGCTAGCATAGTTAAAATTCCTCATTTATAAATAACTAAGTGGGAGAGGGATTTTTAAATAAATCCCATGGTCTCCATTACTGGTTTGTAAGTGATGCAAACAAGCTTGCGCGTTGGCTCTGAGTGCCTTCCTCCATAACGGATGAGCTTGTTTACGGATCACTAGAACAGACTTCTATTTTTTGGATGACTATAGGAAGTTAATTAAGAGCATGTGATCTTCCCCAACGGAAGGGGCATAATCTTATTAATGGACTTAGTGTCAAGTAATGGTATACACTTAGACACATCTAATAGTATCCTCCCCAACGGAGTCACTGCTATTATTTGTGTGACCAAATGATACCAACTATTATTTTTATTTGTCAAAAAGTTAGGTTGACAAGATAATAAAATTAATGGGTTAAAACCCTCCTTTTACAAATGTTGAATTTGTATACGTCCACACTAACGTGGCATACAAAATTCACGGTGTTATGAGGTGTTGGTTAATTTAAAATAGTATTGTTTGAGGAATCAATATTATTCTAAATTTAGAGTTCTGACCAAAAGTTATTTGTGATTCTTAGGATGTCTTTCAACCTTGTCCATCATACTTCAACAGAATAGACTTACTGGACCAAACTACATAGATTGGAAAAGAAACCTGGACATTGTTCTTACTTTGTACTGACTGAACCTTGCCCTGATGCACCCACTGGTGAATCTACCCAAGAGGAGATTGAATATCATAGGAAATGGGTAAAAGCAGATGAGATGGTGCGGTGTTACATTTTGGCTTCAATGTCAAATGTATTGCAACATCAGCATCAAGATTTACCAACAGCCTATGATATTATGAACAATCTCAAGGAACTCTTTGGTCATCAGGATAGGGCTTCTAGGCAAGAAGCCATGAGAAAGATAATGACAGCCACCATGCAAGAGGGTACTCCGTGAGGGATCATATCCTAAAGATGATGGCTTATCTGAATGAGATACAAAAATTGATGGGGAAACCCAGATCGATATGATCCTCCAAACGCTACCTAGAAGTTTTGAGCAGTTTCGCCTGAACTATAATATAAATAAGAGGGCTTATTCATTAGCGGAACTACTGACAGAACTTCAAGCAGCAGAAGGATTATTTCGTCACAATGCTCATATTCACTATGCTGAAAATGGTTCTACTTCTAAACCGAAAGGAAAGAAGAAGAAGAAACAAGTTGGTTCAGCAAAGAAAGTGAATAAATCTCAGAGTACGGGATTTAAAGCTGGAGTGAAGAAGCCCAAGGGCAAGTGCTTCATCTGCAAGCAGGCAGGACATTGGAAGGCGGACTGTCCTCGTAGGAACCAAAACAAAGGTATATCTCATGCTCTAGTTGTTGAAACATGTTTAGCGGTGTTATCTACCAGCACCTGGTGTGTAGATACGGGAGCCACTGATCATGTCTGCAATTCCTTGCAGGGGTTCCAGGAAACCCGACGACTATCTGAAGGAGAAATTACCGTCTACATGGGCAATGCTACTAAGGTGGCAGCTGTTGCAGTGGGAGACGTCTACTTATCTTTTAGTAGAAATAGGAATTTGGTTTTAAGAAATTGTCTTTATGTACCCAGTTTTAGAAAGAATTTAATTTCAGTTTCTAAACTGTTTATAGATGGATATTCAGTTTCTTTCAGTAACGATGTAGTTATTAAAAGAAATAAAGTGATTATCTGTTCTGGTGCATTAGTTGGCAATTTGTATATTTTAAATCCAATTTCTTCCACAAAGCAAAACATGGAAATTTATAACTCATCTTCTAATTCTAATAAGAGAAAAAAAACCTTCAGAAATGAACCAAGCATATCTTTGGCATCTAAGACTTGGTCATATTAATTTAAGTAGGATTCAGAGGCTTATAGCCGATGGACTTTTGAGTTCATTAGAGTTGGAAAATTTTCCAACTTGTGAATCTTGCTTAGAAGGTAAAATGACCAAGAGGCCATTCAAGGCCAAGGGGTATAGAGCCAAAGAAGTGTTAGAGTTGGTTCACTCTGATTTGTGTGGTCCTATGTCTGTCCAGGCAAGAGGAGGTTTTGAATATTTTGTCTCTTTCATAGACGATTATTCAAGATATGGATACATTTACCTAATGCGCCGCAAGTCCGAGTGCTTTGACAAGTTCAAATAATACAAGGCTGATGTGGAGAAACGATTAGGTAAAAGTATCAAGACACTACGATCTGATCATGGTGGCGAATACCTCTTAGGAGAGTTTAGGAATTACTTATCAGAGGCTGGGATTCAATCCCAATTGTCTGCACCTGGAACACCCCAACAGAATGGTGTAGCAGAACGAAGGAATATGACTCTTATGGAAATGGTTAGATCGATGATGAGTTATTCAGAATTACCAAATTCGTTTTGGGGATATGCTCTGGAAACAGCAGTATACGTTCTGAACTTAGTACCTTCTAAATCAGTTTCTTCTACTCCCATAGAATTGTGGAATGGGCGAAAACCCAGTCTAAGACATATTCGGATTTGGGGTAGTCCAGCACATGTGCTGAAACCAGATGCTGATAAGTTAGAATCTCGTACAGAAGTTCGTGTGTTTGTAGGATATCCCAAAGGAACGAAAGGTGGTTTATTTTATAGTCCTAAAGACCAGAAGGTCATTGTTAGCACCAATGCCCAGTTTTTAGAAGAAGACTATATAATGGATCACAAGCCCAGTAGTAAAGTTGTTTTAGAAGAACTTAGAGAGGACATGTCTACTTCAGTACCAACAGTACAAGATGAAGTACCACAAGAGACTGCAACACGTGTCACACACGATACACAACCACAGATAGTGCCTCGTCGTAGTGGGAGGGTTGTGAGGCAGCCTGAAAGATTCATGTTTTTGGGAGAGTCTTCGGACTTGATCCCGGGTAAACATGAACCTGATCCCCGATAATATGACGAAGCACTCCAAGATATAGATGCAGCATCTTGGCAAAAGGCAATGAATTCTGAAATAGAGTCCATGTACTCTAATAAGGTCTGGGAGCTTGTAGAACCACCTGATGGTGTAAAAGCCGTTGGATGCAAGTGGATCTACAAAAGGAAAAGAGGGACAGACGGGAAGGTAGAAACCTTCAAAGCTAGGCTTGTTGCGAAAGGGTACACTCAGAAAGAGGGAATCGATTATGAGGAAACCTTTTCACCGGTAGTCATGCTTAAGTCTATCCAGATACTCTTATCCATTGCTGCTCATATGGATTATGAGATTTGGCAAATGGATGTCAAGACAGCTTTCCTTAATGGAAGTCTTGAAGAGAACATCCATATGAAGCAACCAGAAGGATTTATTGAAAAAGGCAAAGAGCATCTAGTATGCAAGCTCAATCGGTCCATTTATGGACTGAAGCAAGCTTCAAGGTCTTGGAACATCCGGTTTAATGAAGTAATCCAGTCATATGGATTTATTCAAAGTCCGGATGAGTCTTGTGTATATAAGAAGTGTAACGGAAATGTGGTGGTATTTCTTGTACTATACGTAGATGATATTTTGTTAATTGGCAACAATGTCAAGGTATTATCAGACATAAGGGTATGGTTGTCCAAACAATTTGATATGAAGGACTTAGGAGAATGTGCACACATTCTTGGGATCAAAGTTATAAGGGATCGCAAGAAAAGAATGTTGTGTCTATCCCAAGCTTCATATATAGATACAATCCTTGCTCGTTTTAGCATGCAAGACTCCAAGAAAGGTTTCTTACCTTTTAGACATGGAGTAGCTCTATCTAAAGAGATGTCTCCAAAGACATCAAAAGAGATAGAGGACATGAAAGCAGTTCCTTATGCTTCGGCTATAGGAAGCCTAATGTATGCAATGCTATGTACGAGACCTGATATCTGTTTTGCCGTAGGCATGGTCAGCAGATATCGAGTAACCTGGACAAGGACATTGGACTGCGTTAAAGCATATATTAAAGTACCGAGAAGGACTAGGGATTATATGCTAGTTTACCAAGCGGATGATTTGCTCCCTGTGGGTTACACGGATTCGTTTTCAATCGATAGGGACAATAGTAAGTCTACATCAGCTATGTGTTTACTTTAGGAGGTGGAGCCATTTCATGGAGGAGTGTTGCGAAATGCGTTTGGACTCAACCATGGAAGGAGTATGTAGACCTAGGCCGCTAAAGAAGCAGTATGGCTCAGGAACTTTCTAATGGACTTAGATGTGATTCCTGGTTTGCCCAAGATCATCACAATTTATTGTGATAATAGCGGTGCAGTTGCAAACTCGAAGGAACCACGAGCTCATAAGGCGAGTAAACATATAGAGCGCAAGTACCACCTGATACGAGATATCGTGAAGCGAGGAGAAGTTGTCATCGCCAAGATTGCATCAGCGGATAACCTGGCAGATCCTTTCACTAAGGCCCTTCCGGCGAAAGCTTTCGATCGGCATGTGGAGGGAATGGGAATCAGATGTATGTGGAAGATATGGCAGCTTAGTCATTAGTATAAGTGGGAGATTGTTGGAATGTATACTGAAAGCCTAAGCTTTGTAAACATTTATTATGAATAAAGAATCACATTTGGTCTAATTGTCTACATTTGTTTGTAGTTGTTCATTTAATTTATATTGTAGATAACATAGTATGTGGTGTCACATACAGAAGATGATGTTATCAGTACCTTATAAATTATAAACAGTAGCTCACGATCAAAATGGAAAAGAAACAAACCATTAGAAGGTCGTAGTGTAATTAGGTATTAGTTTATCTTGACTATATAATTACACTAGTACACTCAGAGTGTATTGAGTAGGACCATTTGAGGTCGTTTCTTTTATACTGACTTTATAAAGGAACAAAGACCTTAGTTATTATGGAAGTGTGTGCTCTTAATCCTAATATAATAACAAGCACATATATTTGATATTCATTTCTTTAATTTATCAATGGGTGAGATTTAGTTCGTTGAATCAATAAACCCGATAAGTTGGGAAATGGTATCACTTATAGTGTGTGTTGTTGATTATAGAAGGAAACTGTGTCCTAGAGATACTAGGTTGATAATGTCCTCAAGAGGAGCTCATAAAGATTGTCATGTTAAACCCTGCAGGTGGACTTAGTCCGACATGACGATAAGGTTGAGTGGTACTACTCTTGGACTTAGATATTAATTAAATGAGTTGTCAGTAACTCACTTAATTAGTGGACATTCGATATCTTAAACACAGGGAGACTAACACACTCATAATAAGAAGGAGCCCAAAAATGTAATTTGGGATTGGTGCGGTAGTTCAATGATAGTTCTCTAGTGGAATGAATTATCATTGATAAAATTAAGTTGTGTGTTCGAGGCGAACATGGGATGCTTAATTTTATCGGGAGACCAAAACCAATTCCTCCTCTCGGTCCCTATCGTAGCCTCTTATTTATAGAGTACTATACCCACATATACCCACCTTCTATACCCACCTAAAGGGGGCCGGCCAAGCTAGCTTGGGAACCAAGCTAGGGCCTAAGCTTGGGTTTAAGGTGGCCGGCCCTAGCTTGAACCCAAGCTAGTAGGGCCGGCCATAATTAATTAAAAAGAAATTTTAATTTTAATGTTTATTATTATGTGGAAGATTTAATTTGAAAGAGAATTAAAATTAAAATATCTCTCTTGTAAAAGATTTACAAAAGATTAAAGAAAGAGATTAGATCTCTTTCCTTATTTGTAGATTGGAGAGATGTTTTATTTTCTCTTTAAAATTATTCACATGTTAATAAAATTAAAATTATAGATATTTCCTTTTATTAACCATGAAGAGATTTTAAAGAGAAATTTTATTTTTTAAAATTTCCGGAAACAAATTAGGAAGTTTTAATTGTTGATTAAAACTTGTCCTCTTTTGTTTCCAATGATGTGGCCGGCCATCTCAAGTTAATTGGGAAATTTTGTTTTATTTTTCTCAATTAATTCATGTCAAGAAAAATTAAGGAAGTTTTATTGTAATTAAATTTCCTAATTTGCCTAGGCCAAGGAATATAAAAGAAGGGGTAGGGGTGCCTTCATGAGACACAACCTCTATTGTTTTCTCTCCCTTTTTCCTTGGTGTTGTGGCCGGCCATTACCCTCTCCCTCTCTTCCTCTTGTGGTGGCCGAATACTTCATCTTTCTTGGAGTTCTTGTGGTGGCCGGATACTACTTGGAGAAGAAGAAGAAGAAGGAGAGAAAGTTAGCATCTCTTGGAGCTTGGTTAGTATTTTGATTTTCTTCTTTGGTAAAGTTCTTCCTTTGTGGCCGAACCTTGCTTGGAGGAGAAGAAGGTGATTGGTGGTTTCTCATCTTGGAAGATCGTTGCCCACACAACGTCCGAGGTTAGAAGAGGAATACGGTAGAAGATCAAGAGGTTTTTTCTACAAGGTATAACTAGTAATTTCTATTTCCGCATCATGCTAGTTATTTATGGAAATAATACCAAATACAAGAGGCTTACGTTCTAGTATTTCGAATATGTTTTTTCGAAGTTGTGTTCTTTTGTTTCTTTCTTTTCCTTGTGATTTGATTGTTCTCTTTGGTTAACCTAAAGTTATTTTAGGAAATTAAATATTAGCTTTCTATTAAAGGTTTTGTCTAGTCGGTGGTGGTTGCTCCCATATCCAAGAAGGCCATGTGCCTCGCCATGTCAGTACTGGGAACCTTTTATGGAAATTAATATTTAATGGAATTAATAACTTAAGGAGACTTGGGTCGAACGTGTTAAGTTCCGCAGGAGATCCAAGTCAAAACCTAAAAGAACAAATAGATTAAGTTTTGGATCAAACGTGTTAAGTTCCGCAGGCGATCCAAAATTTAATTTAAAAGAACACATGGTAGCTAGGAAAAGGTTCAGACCTTTGTACAAAATTTTTGTACAGTGGAACCTATAGGTTTTCCGAGTAGCAACCAACAGGGGGGGGGCGGGTGTTTTCACAACCTGAATTTTCTGCTTCTCTTTTATATTTTTAGCACCTTACTTTCAGCATTTTCATTTGTTTTATTTGTTCTACATTTTGTTTTGCTTGCTTTTAGTTTCTACTTATGCCTTTGTTTTATTTGCTAGACTTATTTTTGATCATCACTTGACTGTCTTTTGAAATTTTTTGTGGCATATCGAGAATATCATTCCTATCCACCGCTGACTTGTCCAATAATAAAATTATTTACATGTTCATTTCTTGATTCATGTTGTTGTGGGCATAATGCGAATATGTTTAATATACCTCTTTATTCTATCTCAAGTAGTATGAAATGAGCTAAGTATTGTTCTGAGACAAATTTGAGTTTTGATTTAACCTTAAGGATCTTACTTTCACTTAAACTTGAATGGTTGATATCATTGGAATAGTCATTATTCATCTTATTTGTTTAGTACTTTAGTTTCCATGGCGATTTCTCAAACTATATTTTGGTTACTGGATGATGCTTGAATTATGTAAGCTCATTTGGAAAAATCAAGTATCTCAACATTTGCATATGCGCATTTGTGTTTTAAAGTATTACACCATGCAATCACTTAAAACAATGAATAAGGAATATAAAAAATAATTATTGTGAGTGGAGACTAGCAAGTTATCACTTTGAGACTGAGTTAAGTTACTAGGAAAATAACAATCATATTCCTCTTAATATCAAGCATGCCTTTGAGACCTTGGGTGGAATGAGGAATATGAACAAAGTATGTGGCAGGTAAGTGCCTATCACTGGGAATATTAGGAACTCGATTGAATGACTACTTGACTAAGACAAAGATTAAAACTTGAAGAGTTTGGGTCACTCATTGCACTGTGCACAAGAAACTTATGCTTAGGCCATACTTAAGTTATCTCTACGATCATGCTCACCAATGAAACTTGTGGATAGAGTTAGGAAAGTGCACTAGGTACTATGATGCATTATAGAGTACATGAGTTTAGATTGCAGCATTTTGCTTGAGGACAAGCAAAAGTGTAAGTCTAGGGGTGTGATGTGCATAGATTATATACACTTTTATGCATGTTTTGAGGCACATTCACATACTTTACGCATACTTTATCTATATATTTTTATACCCCTTGTCTTACTTTTAGCATAATTGCTCTTCTTTATTTGGAGATCTTCTCTTAGTGCATTTTCTATTGACAGAAGTTAAATTTGAAGAGAAAATGGCATTTGTGGTCAATCTGGACAGTAAACGAAGGCAAATGACACTGGTTGTGTGACCCTACACGGCCGTGTCAAAAGAGCAAGGAGGAGAATGACTCTAGACGTGTGAAGTCACATGGTCATGTGACTTCACCAAAGAAGGAGCAAGGCACGGCCGTGTGAACCAACACGGCCGTGTGAACTGACACGGCCATGTCACCCCACCAGTAACAACCAGAGCATTTCCATGTGGATCCACACTGCCATTCAATATTTCTAGAGAGCAAGAAGACCTCAGCTGTGTGACCCACACAACCATGCGGCTAAGCAGAAGAGAAGAAGAGCACGACGATTCACACGACCGTGTAGCCTATCCAGACCCAAAGCAGAACACGACCATGTGAACCCACACGATTGTGTCACCCTGGCCGAGACCAACAAGAAGGAGGCTGTGTGGAGGCTACACAGTCATGCCACAGATTGTGTGGTGCCCGTGACTTGCTCTATAAAAGGGGGTTTCTTCCCTTTCAAAGGGAGGAAGGCTCTCCTTTTGGGGAGATCCATCTTGGTGTCGATCCTCGCCTTCTCCAACCTTCATCCGATGATCTAAAGCCATCTCCATCTTCGCATCGACTCTGAAAGCTCAGGATTAGATCCCAATATCACTCAACGCCATTGGATAAGTATTTCTCTTCTCTTCAATTAGGGATTTGAATGCTTATGATCTTTATGTCTTTAGATCTCTATCTTAGTGTCATGGAGTAGATCCTTTGTTCTAGCATTAAGGGAGTAGTTATGGTGTGATTTGATATAAGAACTCATAGATATGCCAATTTCCTATCTAAATGATGTTAGCTGATTTTGTATCTATTTGACCTTATGTGAATTCATGTGTTTGGACTCAATTATCATGTTTTATTGAATGTTTATGTGTACTTGTGGATCCTGTAGAGGGATGTCTTAGATCGTATGGCTGAGGGACGTTAGTGACAGGCAGATCCCGCTAACGGACGTCTAAGGTATCATCTTGAAAGGTGAAGCAAGTATCTACACGGAATAGGGATGGTTAAATGCAATTATCACCTTCATCTCTATGTACATTGAGTAGTGCATGTGTTTCTATGTTGTATGACTGAGGGCGCTAGTGACAGGCAGACCCCGCTAACAGACTTCATAGGAATCATACCTATTTGATTGCTAGTGATATTGATCTAAGTCCCTTGCCGGTTGTCCTCTGCAGGGGAGAACCAGCTACTTCCTGCAAATGCATATGAATTGAGGATATGAATTGGTAAATCATGTTACATTGATGAATATCACAATGAAACCGAGCTCCTAGAATACTCACAAAAACCAAGTTCCTCATTTACTTTTCTTATTCTAAGTATTGTTTCTTTACTTAGTACCCTTCTTGTTTTAGTCAATCATTTAGCTAATTCTTTGTGAGACATCGTTAGTGTTTATAACTACTCCTTGTGGGTTCAATATCTTTTATTACTGATGATGAAACTATGCACTTGTGGTATCGTAACAAACAACCCGATCGACATAGGTACATCCAGTACATGATCCATCAATCACCCAAATTATGGGTAGATCCAACAGGTGTCCACTAAATAACAAATACAATAAGTAGTGACACATATAGTACACACCAACTACATATGCACCTAACATCATAGGTATAATCATCATGATACCTCTAATATCACACCATACGCATAAAAACACCAACATAGGTATTATTGACATGATTCTTCCAATAGTACACATCAGACACATGTGCACACACAACATAGGTACAATCAATATAATTCCTTCAATAGTAAACACCAGACATGTGTGCATACACAACATGCAAATGGACAACTAACATAAAAGTAACTCCTATAACACATACTAACAATGTGTACACTCAACATCATATGCATAATTAGCATGTTAGCTCAGTTAACAAGACATCTCCTATAGTACATACTCTAAATGTGTATACACAACAAAGTATAGATATTCAAAAGTCAAGACTATATATAAGATAAATAGATTATCTCAAAGGTCAAGCATGTAAGTATCAAGAAAGGTAACAATATAATGGATTTAAGATAAAGCAGTCTAATCCATCAAATAATAACCATGCACTAAGTTCAAAGAACTATATACAAGTCAAGGAAGAAATACTCACCTTTATTCGTCAATCGTGCTAAATAATACCACGTCGATACGCTCATCTTGAATTAACATCCTACAAATCACATGATGTACAGTTTAGCTAAACATTTATACAACAACCAGCTAAACCCAAAATCCAATCCTAATTCTATTAGGTAATCATGTTTAACTCCACCTAATGATCCAAATCCAATTAGATAATAAGTCCATCATTAATCCACCAATAAACTCCTTAATTCTCACCATAAATCCTTCTAAATCCACTAATCACTAATTTTCTAAGTAACAACATATTACAAAATCTCCAACATAATCTGATACAAATCCATATCTACCAATCCATCACAAAAATACAACCAAATCTCCATACTCAATCAGATAACAAATCCCTTATTCAATCCAACCTTCTACAGATATAATCATGCTATAATTAACTCCATTTAATCAACCCTTACATACAAGCAAATAGCACATGAGAAATTTGGAAAGAACAGATCATCCACAAATGGAACTCAAAGGCAAAGTCACTGAAACTAGCTCACTTGAGTGTATGAACAATGATCAGATATCGCAACTTTAACAACATCTCAAACCTATAAATCAATCAACCATATCCATGGGTTGCTTCCGCATCCAACCAATGGAGCAACTAGGATTTTGAAATTTGAGAAATAAGGAACATAAATTACCCCTAATAGGCCACCTCTTCTCCAATGTGGAACCCTAACAATAATATTTGCCGATGAGATCTATGATCAGTTTAGTAAGAACCTAACAGTACACTATGTTGGATGCCTCTCATTAGTCTAGATCAGAGAAGAACAACCAAAGAGAACTCACTATGCTAAATCCATGAATCCAAAATATCTAGTTGGGGAATCCCTTAGATGATCACTCTCCAATAATGGCACACAATCAGGTCCTAGCTCGTAGTGGCCCAAGTTGCTTCTCCATAGATCGCTTGACGAGAAGGCAAGGCTAGTGGATCTATTGGCACGACACCATCAGAGACGATGTCGGTGCCCAAGGGAAAAGATCGGTCGTGAACAGACTCAAGCAATCGTTGGATCCAGTGGCTACTTAGTCGGGGATGGCTGGGCACCGTTAAGATCTGGTGGCACACACCCGATGTCACCATGAGGGAGAGGCTAGGGGTGGAGGAGGAGCTTCGGATTGGGTACTAGCGGCAACACGATCGCGAGAAAGGGGCAGAAGGGCTCAAGTTCGGCTGTCGGTCGTAGCTCGATTGCAAGAAGGGCAAGAGAGGAAAGGGCTCCACACCATGAGAGGGAGAGGGAGGAGGAGGGAGGCTTGGCTGGTAGTGTGTCGAATGGCACTGGCATGATTGATTCCCTTGTGGCATCGAGGAAGAAGGTGTCAAGCAGAATGATTGGCGAAGAAAGGAAGAGGAGATGGCGTTTAAGTGGTTATGTAGCTAATGTTATATACTTAGGGTTTGATTAACTTAACCCTAAGTTAACTCCTCAATCAATTTCTACTTATTGTTTAATTTTCAATATCTTACAAAAAGAACATATTACAGTTTTATTGGGATGCATGGATCTAGACTTTGTATTTAGACATGATCGCCCTGCACCTTTAACTAATGATTCCACTGCAGATCAAAAGGTGAACTTTGACAAGTGAGAGAGATCTAATCACATGAGTCTGATGATCATGAGAATGTCAATTCTGAAATCATAACTGAGAATGAGGATGCTAAAACCTTTCTTAAGGAATTAGTAGATCAATTCACCTCAAACAAAAAAAGTTGAGACTACAACACTTCTCACGAAGTTAGTGTCCATGTGATACATAGAAAAGGGCAATATTAGGGAGTATATCATGGAGATGTCCAACTTGGTTATAAGGCTTAAGATACTAAAGTTAGGCATGTCTGAAAGTATCCTTATGAATCTTATCTTAATCTCTCTGCCTACATAGTTCACTCATTTTAAGATTAGTTATAATACTTAAAAGGAGAAATTGACACTAAATGAGCTCATAGCTCAATGTGTATACGAAGAAGAGAGATTGAGAGGTGACACATCTCAAAGTGCTCACTATGCATCCTAATCTCAGTATTCAAACAAGACAAAGAAGAAGGGTAATGGTAAGAGTAAGAGTAAACAACTTATAGTGACTAGGGCTTCATGGCATAAGGTGTAAAAGAAATAAGATCAGGACCCAACTTGTTTCTTTTGTAAAAAGAAAGGTCATCTGAAGAAGGATTGCCCTAGATATGCCAACTGGAGTGTCAAGAAAGGTATACTTCTTAATTTTGTTAGTTCAAAAGTCAACCTAGCTACTTACCTAATAACACTTAGTGGATAGATATTTGTCCAACTATTCACATAAGTATAACTATACAGGGTGCCTCATGAGCCGAATGCCAATTGATGTCAAAAGATTCATCTATACGGGAATGGGCAAAAAGATAAAAGTAGAGGCAATATGTGTCTTTAGAGTTTGTTTGGGAAACAATGTTCTTTTGAATTTCAAAAATACATTTGTAGTGTCATCTTTTAAATGGAACTTAATTTTTATTTCATGTTTAGACAAATCCAGATACACTTGTTCATTTGAAAGTGAAAAGTTTAGTAATTTTTGAAATTCTATTTTGTGTGATACTAGTTCTTTGATTGACAAACTATATAGATTGGGCATTAAACTCTAGTACCGGTGGAGAAACAAAGGGTGGGGGAAATCTCCTTAGGGCCGACGACAATGAATAAAACACGTTGGATTCTAGGTGAGAGTTTTTATATAAAGTGGAGGCTTTAATTTTATCTAAATTCTATCAATTATGTCATATAAATCTTAGTATATTTATACTTGGATAAAATTTCCTATATATATCCATCTCTATATCATCTATACATAGTAATATTTAATTCACATATTAAAATTTATAATACATACATTTCTTATATAATTTATATTACATATTACATATACACAATTATAATATATATATATATATATATATATATATATATATATATACACTATAGTTTACACGTTTCTAACTATATAATCCCTATTATATATTTTATATCATATAAAATATTTTATTTCCATATTAATTAGACATCTATCTAATATTTAATTCACATATTATAATTTATTATACATACATTTATATTACATATGATACTATAATTTACACATTATATATTTTATATCATGCCAAATATTTTATTTCTATATTTATCTTTGAAAATTTTTATATACTAAGTTTTATCCCTAAATGGTAAGTCCTTTAATTCCTATATATATATATTTTATATAAAATATCATAATAAGTTTTTATCTCTATCCTTTATCCATATCATAATTATATAATTTTTCATATATGCATATATAATTTGTATGTGATGAAATCTTGAAATTCTTAGTTATTATCTATAACATATTTCATTGGTTATGTAATGAGGCATATAAGTTGGCATATAAATTCATATGCTTTTATTTACTTACTAGTTAGATTTCCTATATGATAAATCCTATATATTATTCTTATAGATCTTGATACTAAGTCTAAATAGAAACCTCTATCATGGTCATATAATTACATGTACTAATTCCATATTTATATAAATCCATGTCTATATCACCCATACATGATAATATTTTTAATTCTGTTTCTTAATACTAAGTCATTAATTTGATATTGAATCAAATTATATATTTCCATATATATACCATATATATACCATGTATACATAATATTTAACATATTATAATTTTCTAAATATACACGTTTCATTAAATTTACATTATATATATAATATATCATTTATATTAATAATTAATTTGATATTGAATCAAATCTCCTATATTTCTATTTTATAATTTTCATATTTCCATTATTTATATTGTATACTTTATATTTCTTATATTATTTATATGGATCAAGTTTTCCTATATATAAATATATCCATATATACATAATAATATAATTCTCATATTAAATGTTTTAATTATTATCTACACGTTTCTTATATACATATTATATTACATATTACATTATACATTTATAATTCCTATATACATATATTATTCACACGTTTATAACCATATAATTTATTCATATATTTTATATTATACTATAATTATATGTTTACTTAATTAATTTAAATTTATAAATAAATTCTTAATTAAATTGAATGAACCCTCTTAATTAATCATTGGTTTGCGGATATTATATAGGTAATCTGTGATCGATGGTAGACCAGACCAGCGAATTATTAATAATGCTAACACTATGTTATTTTTTTTTTATATATATCTATTATGCTAACTCAGTGTTGTAGGCAAGTCTTTGTAGATCAGCTTGATCTACTAAGCAAGGCCATGGAAAGTCCAAATAGGTCTAACAGACCAGATGTTTGGCAAGTAAGTAAAAGGTAAGCAACTGGAGGAGTGACTCAGTGAGGACGCATCTCATTTGAGGGGGCAATAGGTATCGATCCAATTTAGGTCAATTTTGGAAACCTAAATTGAGACCCTGACTAGATCCTGGTCTCAGAGAGACAGAATCTGTAAAATACGATGCCCAAATAATAATTAAATAATAAGGTTATTTGACAAATAATTTTATGAGATTTTTCAAGAATTTTTAGAAATTTTCTGGAAAGTTTTCGGAGCCTGTTTGATGTGTTTTAAGGGGATCAATTATAATCTTGGAAAAATCCTGTTTGAATATCCCTAAGGTGGGAGTTGATTGAGGAATAAACTTAGGTTTTGATTTCCATAAACCTAAGTTCAGATTAAATAAACCTAATCATTTTTATTTCCCTTCTCCTCTTTATTTTTCCATCTCCGATTTCCCCTCCTTCCCGACCCGAACTCCTCTCCCTCACAACACCGCCACTGCACACCTCATCCTCACACCTGTTGGGATCGTTCGTACTCGGCTAGAGAGGGGGGGTGTGAATAGCCGCCCCAAATCGTTCGCGTTTCTTTCTACAAACTAGGGTTAGCGCAGCGGAAATAAGAACAAGAAACGAAAACAAGAAGATCAAACCTCAACGCGTCGATGTAACGAGGTTCGGAGATAAACTCCTACTCCTCGGCGTGTCCATAAGGTGGACGAGCCCTATCAATCCGTCGGTGGATGAGTCCCCGGAGAACCGGCTAATACAATATACTTCTTCTGGGTGGAGAAACCTCGCCATAATGTTTCTTGCACAAGCAAGATAGGAGTACAACAGATACAAGAAAGCAAAAGACAATATGAAATACTTGCTTGCCTTTCTTGTTGACTGGAGTGATGAAGCAGCAGCTTCACACCAGCAGTAGCTGATGAGAATCCAGTCGAGAAGCTCACACGAAGCTTCAGCTGCGAGGAGCTCAACAAAGCTCTGATGGCAGGTAAGAGCAGAAGCTCTAGAGCACAAGAACAGAAGTTCTAAGGAGGAAGCAGTAGCAGCAACGAAACCCTGTAGCCTCTTTTATACCTGCGAAGAAAAACACGAAGGAATCTAGCCGTTGCGTCGCAACGGCTAGTTCCCTGATCGGTCCACAGACCGATCAGGAGTGTGCCTGATCGGTCCACAGACCGATCAGCGCTTTCTCCCGAACTCCGCTAGCTAATGATCGTGCTCTGATCGGTCTGCTGACCGATCAGGGCTTATTGAGTGCGGTTCCTCGCACTCCTCAAGATCGTCACCTGATCGATCGGCAGACCGATCAGGATATCGCCTGATCGGTCCCCAGACCGATCAGTAAGCTCACAGAATCGATGCGTACCTTCTGTTTGTTATTTGATCGGTCACCAGACCGATCAAATACACAAGCGTATCACTGGATCGGTCTGGTGACCGATCCAGAGCTTGGTTTTTGCCCAAACCAAGTCCCAAGTCTCCCAAACCAACATCCGGTCAACCGGTCAACCTTGACCTGTTGGTACATCATGCTTAGCATCCGGTCACTCCCTTGACCTGTTAAGACTCCCTACCAAGTGTCCGGTCAATCCCTTTGACCCACTTGGACTTTCCTCTTTGTGTCAAGTATCCGGTCACTCCCTTGACCTACTTGACCTTCTCAACACCAGATGTCCGATCACTCTTGATCCATCTGGATTTTCCCTTGCCCGGCTTCACTCACCAGGACTTTCCCACTGCCTGGCTTCACTCACCCGGACTTCCACACTGCCTAACATCCCAGTTAGGACTTTCTCACTGCCTGGCTTCACTCACCAGGACTTTCCAACTTCCTAACATCCCAGTTAGGACTTTCCCACTGCCTGGCTTCACTCACCAGGACTTTCCACACTGCCTAACATCCCAGTTAGGACTTTCCCACTGCCTGGCTTCACTCACCAAGACTTTCCACACTGCCTAACATCCCAGTTAGGACTTTCCCACTGCCTGGCTCCACTCACCAGGACTTTCCACCTGCCTAACATCCTAGTTAGGACTTTTCCTCGTGCCAAGCTCCCTGTTTGGACTTCTCCGTGCCAAGTCTCCATACTTGGACTTTTCCAGTGCCAAGTCTCCATACTTAGACTTTTCCCGTGACAAGTCTCCACACTTGGACTTTTCGCGTGCCAAGCTCCCTGCTTGGACTTTTCCAGTGCCAAGTTCCCTGCTTGGACTTTTTCCATTGCCAAGTCTCCATACTTGGACTCTTTCCCGAATCAGGTCAACCAGGTCAACCTTGACCTAAGGTTGCACCTACAATCCCCCAAACACCTATTCTTATCAAACATCAAGAATACAACTCTCTTCTCGTCAAACATCGTCAAACATCAAAACACAACTCGAGTCAGGTCAACTCGAGGCAGGTCAACCAGGTCAACCTTGACCTAAGGTTGCACCAACAATCTCCCCCTTTTTGATGTTTGACAAAATCCAAAATCAAGTTAGGTTAACCCGATAACCTAACTTAGGTTTTCCAATGTTTTTCCTTGAACATTCTTCCAAAACCTACACTCTCCCCCTCGGGACATCTCTCCCCCTTTTTGACACACATCAAAAAGAGGAAATCAAGGTCAAGAGTTTCTTCCTAATGAAAGTCCCATACCTTTCATTGAAACCCTTAATTTCCCCCTTGATACTAAAACTCAACACTCAACTTAGTGACAATCCCATATCACTAATCCTCAAAAGTCTTAAGGAGTAAAAACTCCCCCTAAAAGTCAACTCCCCCTTGACAATTAGTTAAGACTCCCCCTAAAGGTCAACTCCCCTTTGACCATTGCACCAACAATGTCTTGGAGAGTTTCAAACCTTTAGAAACCCGAAACTCAACTCCCACAGCTGAAATTTCAGACCACAGTCGAAATTCAGCAAATTCAGCACGCCTGATCGGTCACCGGACCGATCAGAACCCCTCTGGATCGGTCCCCAGACCGATCCAGCCTTCCCTGGATCGGTCCAGTGACCGATCCAGCCTTGGACAGACTCGAGTTCTGATTTCCTTCTCCCGAAATTCAGAAACTCACAACAAATTTCAGAAAATTCTAAAAATTATGAAAATTTGAGGATACATTCCTCATAACATATACTATCAAGGAAAAATAGTTTTCTATGAAAATAACTTCCATTTTTCAATCTTGATACAAAGTTCAAAAGACTTTGAAATAGTTCAAAGTTAAGTAAACTTTGTATCACAATGTTCAATGATGAATGCTATCACTAGAATGGCTTCATCAAGGTTTTTCAAATCAATTTTGAAATGATTTTAAACCCTTTAATTTGGGACCACAATCTTTGGGCTATATGTACATGACTTGTACATAAGCTTTCCCTATGATCCCCAATTAGAATTAGGCTCATCTAGGTACAAGAACTATGCACCTTGATCCTAACTCACAATCCTAATATCTCACACACATCTAAGATGTATCAAACACATCCAAGTCAATTTTGATGTGAGATATGGGTTTAGGTATCTTAGACTAAGGTCTCATGCATTTTCTAAACACAAATTTGATCTCAATATCAAAATGTGTTTTTCATCCTTAAATCAATTCAATTGATTATTAATGCAAGAGATGATGACATGACATAAGATGGTATCATAAATGAAAACATGTGCCAAAGTCATGATGTCATGGCATAAAGTTTGAAACTTAAATAAACATGACATAAAAACTAGCCTAAGCATTATCATGACATTTCAAATGATAATAAAACTAAACTATCCTTAACCACTTGGCTAACTTCAAATTTAATCCTAGATTGCCCCAAAATGCCAAAATCCTAATTTTGACACTTCTTGAACTCTAGATTAATTCATGCCACTTAAAGATCAAATTTATCCTCAAAACTTAGCATGTTTCATTTTTTTTTCGAGAGTTCTCTAGATTTTCCCAAATTGTGCCAATTGAGATTAAAAATGAAATTTCCAATCTTTAGGCACATTTAACTCTTCAAAGGAGTAAATGATAATTCCATTTCATTTTCAAAAGTTCTCAAAACCTTAAAAATGCTCCTTGAGTGTCAATTTCCTCAAAGTTGGGTTAACTACCCTTCTAATCGGAGTTGACACTCTCTAACCCATCTATGGGGTAGAGAAGATGCTCCTAGGAACCCAATACCTATTAGAGCTCATTGGGTTCACTAAATATTCACTAGGGATAACTTCCCTAGCAACCCTCCTAATGACCCTCTTAGGATTTAAAGCCTTGGTCATTTGGGTCTCATCAAGGTCAACTATAGGGGTGACTCCCCTTGTGACCTTGGTAATGGTCTTCCTAGCCCTAGGTTTTGTTCCATAATCGAATGAAACATTATGATAAGTGGGCTTGACCAATTGGGACTTAGGTTTGTGACCCAAACCTTTCTTGTCCTTGGACTTGGGTTTTTGACCCCTAGACCCTAGAGTCAAATCCTTAAGAGCCTTTTCTAGAGAGTCAAGTCTTGACCTCAAGACTTGATTTTCTTTCTCTAATACCTCAAGTTTTGATTTATCATTTTTCTTTGAGGTATTCCTAGGCATGTGTCTAGATGATTTGGGATTTCTATCTAGATTTTCCTTAGCCTTAGATGAGTTAATTCTAGGGTTAGCATTTCTAGAATTGTTCTTATCTAGGCTAACATGCTTGACTCCTAAGCACATGTATCGATTTCTAGTGTTAACATGCTTATCATTATTGACAATGGCAATAAGACTACTAGCATGCATCCTACTAGAATTGCAAGAATGAGCTTTAAATGTTACCTTAGGGTTTGCCTTAGCTCCCCCTTTACACGTGTTTGGCCTCTTGTCCTTGTGAGGTTGCCTCCCCCTTGGACATTGACTCCTATAGTGTCCCCGTTGCTTGCATTGGAAGCACACCACGTGCTTCTTGCTCTTGCATGTCGGGACTCCGGCTTCCTTGACCTTTGGTGCCGGTGGAGTCTTTCTAACCCTCTTTGGACACTTACTCTTGTAGTGCCCAAACTTCCTACACTCAAAACACATTATGTGTAATTTGCTTGAAATCACAGTGTTTGAGTTACCTAGGGTTGTGGATGTAGATGAGCTTTCTTCTTCATCCCTTCCGGAGGTAGATGCCTCTTCTTGCTCCGATCTTGAACAAGAGCTCTCCTCCTCTTCTTCCTTGGATGTTGAGTAGCCCTCAACTCCCAATTCGCTTCCTCCATGATGTGAGCTACTTGGCTCACTAGGCTCCTCTTCATGGAATTTTGCCAAATTGTTCCACAATTCCTTGGTGTTGTTGTACCTATCTATCTTGCACAAAACATTATTAGGTAAAGCAAATTCAATAATTTTTGATACCTCGTCATTGATTTCAGATTGTCGGATTTGCTCTTTCGTCCACTCCTTCTTCTTGATAGGTTTTCCTTCCTCATCCATCGGAGGGGAAAACCCTTCTTGTACACAAAACCAATTTAACATATTAGTCCTAAGAAAATACATCATCCTTACCTTCCAATATGTGAAGTTGTCGTGAGACTCGTAGAAGGGTTGAATCGTGACATCTTCTCCATAGAGATCCATCTCCAGCCCGTGCTCCCCCGGGTGTTGATCCGTCGAAGAGCGGCCTCGCTCTGATACCACTTGTTGGGATCGTTCGTACTCGGCTAGAGAGGGGGGGTGTGAATAGCCGCCCCAAATCGTTCGCGTTTCTTTCTACAAACTAGGGTTAGCGCAGTGGAAATAAGAACAAGAAACGAAAACAAGAAGATCAAACCTCAACGCGTCGATGTAACGAGGTTCGGAGATAAACTCCTACTCCTCGGCGTGTCCGTAAGGTGGACGAGCCCTATCAATCCGTCGGTGGATGAGTCCCCGGAGAACCGGCTAATACAATATACTCCTTCTGGGTGGAGAAACCTCGCCACAATGTTTCTTGCACAAGCAAGATAGGAGTACAACAGATACAAGAAAGCAAAAGACAATATGAAACACTTGCTTGCCTTTCTTGTTGACTGGAGTGATGAAGCAGCAGCTTCACACCAGCAGCAGCTGACGAGAATCCAGTCGAGAAGCTCATGCGAAGCTTCAGCTGCGAGGAGCTCAACAAAGCTCTGATGGCAGGTAAGAGCAGAAGCTCTAGAGCACAAGAACAGAAGTTCTAAGGAGGAAGCAGTAGCAGCAACGAAACCCTGTAGCCTCTTTTATACCTGCGAAGAAAAACACGAAGGAATCTAGCCGTTGCGTCGCAACGGCTAGTTCCCAGATCGGTCCACAGACCGATCAGGAGTGTGCCTGATCGGTCCACAGACCGATCAGCGCTTTCTCCCGAACTCCGCTGATCATGCTATGATCGGTCTGCTGACCTATCAGGGTATGGCCTGATCGGTCTGCTGACCGATCAGGGCTTATTGAGTGCGGTTCCTCGCACTCCTCAAGATCGTCACCTGATCGGTCGGCAGACCGATCAGGATATCGCCTGATCGGTCCCCAGACCGATCAGTAAGCTCACAGAATCGATGCGTACCTTCTGTTTGTTATCTGATCGGTCACCAGACCGATCAAATACACAAGCGTATCACTGGATCGGTCTGGTGACCGATCCAGAGCTTGGTTTTTGCCCAAACCAAGTCCCAAGTCTCCCAAACCAACATCCGGTCAACCGGTCAACCTTGACCTGTTGGTACATCATGCTTAGCATCCGGTCACTCCCTTGACCTGCTAAGACTCCCTACCAAGTGTCCGGTCAATCCCTTTGACCCACTTGGACTTTCCTCTTTGTGTCAAGTATCCGGTCACTCCCTTGACCTACTTGACCTTCTCAACACCAGATGTCCGATCACCCTTGATCCATCTGGATTTTCCCTTGCCCGGCTTCACTCACCAGGACTTTCCCACTGCCTGGCTTCACTCACCCGGACTTCCACACTGCCTAACATACCAGTTAGGACTTTCTCACTGCCTGGCTTCACTCACCAGGACTTTCCAACTGCCTAACATCCCAGTTAGGACTTTCCCACTGCCTGGCTTCACTCACCAGGACTTTCCACACTACCTAACATCCCAGTTAGGACTTTCCCACTGCCTGGCTTCACTCACCAGGACTTTCCACATTGCCTAACATCCCAGTTAGGACTTTCCCACTGCCTGGCTCCACTCACCAGGACTTTCCACCTGCCTAACATCCCAGTTAGGACTTTTCCTCGTGCCAAGCTCCCTGCTTGGACTTCTCCGTGCCAAGTCTCCATACTTGGACTTTTCCAGTGCCAAGTCTCCATACTTGGACTTTTCCCGTGCCAAGTCTCCACACTTGGACTTTTCGCGTGCCAAGCTCCCTGCTTGGACTTTTCCAGTGCCAAGTTCCCTGCTTGGACTTTTTCCGTTGCCAAGTCTCCATACTTGGACTCTTTCCCGAATTAGGTCAACTAGGTCAACCTTGACCTAAGGTTGCACCTACAATCTCCCAAACACCTATTATTGTCAAACATCAAGAATACAACTCTCTTCTCGTCAAACATCATCAAACATCAAAACACAACTCGAGTCAGGTCAACCAGGTCAACCTTGACCTAAGGTTGCACCAACAACACCGTTGTCGACCACCGTGCTAGACGTCGGATTCCGATCGCTGCACACTGCCCCCTCCCGATCTCCCTTCTCTTTTCTTCCTCTCTGCTCCTCATCACCTCCGCGAGCGGATGTACCGAAAGAGGGAGAACCCGAGCCATCTCCTGATCTCGTCTATTCTAGGACCTAGCCTTGATGTCGTCGGTGAAGTCCTCAGCGGCAATATTCTCGCGACCTCGAAGCTGCAGCACCGTCTCCTCCCACGCGACGCCGCTATTGCACCATCTCAGATGACCCATCACCCGTGCCCTAGTTGGATCTATGTCACACCGATCTGGTTGATGGAGCAGATCTGTTGTCGCTATCCATCGTGAACCGAGACCTCTTGTATCTGACCTGGTTGTTGTGAGCCTTGTACCATTCAACGCCATTTCCCCTATGGGAAGTAGTGGATCATCGCCAGAATTAGGGTAAGGGTAGGTAATTGGGATTTGATTTCAGTTATGAGGTATGCATCATGGAATTGGATCTAATGCGATGGTTGTGTTAAAGGGTACCTGAATTGGAGATTAGCAATTCTACTTAGCTCCGATAATATTTTTTCAGTAGCAATGTTTTTGGCCGTGAATCAACTATCTCCAGATTTGGGTAAGAGGTATGAATTGATTTGTGTTTAGCTTCAATGGTATTAATCTTAAAGTGTATACTAAAAGCCTATCTTTTTATAAACATTTATTTTTGAAATAAAGAATCACATTGGTCAAATGTCAACATTTATATGCTAAGTGTAGTTGTTCAATTAATTTATATTGTAGATAACATGGTGTGTGGTGTCACACACAGAAGAGCATGTTATCAGTTCCTTATAAGTTATAAATAGTAGCTCACGACTAAGATGGATAGGAACAAACCATTGGAATAGTCGTAGTGTAATTTGGTATTAGTTTATCTTGACTATAAAATTATACCAGTATACTCTGAGTGTATTGAGCAGGATCATTTAAGGTAATTTCTTTTTATACTGACGACATAAAAGAACAAGATCTTTGTTATTATGGAAGTGTGTGCTCTTAATCCTGATGTAATAACAAACACATATATTTAGTATTTATTTCTTTAATTTATCAGTGGGTGAGATTTAGTTCGATAAATCAAAAGGCCCGATAAGTTGGGAAATAATATTATTTATAGTATGTGTTATTGATTATAGAAGGAAACTGTGTCCTAGCGATCTAGGTTGATGATGTCCCCAAGATGAGCTCATAAGGATTGTCATGTAAACCCTGCAGGTGGACTTAGTCCGACATGACAATAAGGTTGAGTGGTACTACTCTTGGAGCTAGATATAAATTAAGTGAGTTATTAGTAACTCATTTAATTAGTGGGTATTCGATATCTTAAACACAGGGAGATTAACACACTCATGATAAGAAGGAGCTCATATAGTAATATGGGATTGGTGTGGTAGTTCAATAATAACTCTTTAGTGGTATGAGTTATTATTGATAAACTCGAGTTGGGTGTTCGGGGCGAACACGGGAAGCTCAAGTTCATCGAGAGACCAAAATTAATTCCTCCTCTCGGTCCCTATCGTAGCATCTTATTTATAAAGTCTTATATCCATATAAACACAACTTCTTACCCACCCTAAGGTGGCCAGCCAAGGCTAGCTTAGAGCCCAAGCTAGGGCCGGCCAAACCAAGGAGAGATGGATTCAAGTGGTGGCCGACCCTAGCTTAGAGCCCATGTAGGTGGCCGACCACAATAAAAATAAAAGGGATTTTAATTTTAAAATCTTTCCTTATGTGGAAGCCATGATTTAAAAGAGAGTTTTAAAATTAAAATTTTTCTTTTATAGTTTCTACAAAGGATTAAGAGAAAGGTTTGATATCTTTCCTTATTTGTACTTGAAAGGAAGATTTTAATTTTGGAGAAAAATTTTCTTTTTGTAATCATCCACATGTTTTAATAGAGATTTTAATTTATAAAAGTTTCCTTTTATAACCAACCATGAATGGAATTTTAAAAGAAAATTTTTTTATTTAAAAAAAAAATCGAAAACAAATTAGGAAGTTTTAATTTTGTGTTTAAAACTTTCCTTATTTGGAGGACTTGTAGGGTTCGACCACAAGATGGGTTAACAGGAAATTTTAATTAAATTTTCCTTATTATCCATTGGCAAGGAAAATAAGGAAGTTTTAATTATATTTAAAACTTTCCTTATTTGCCAAGACCAAGGAATATAAAAGAGAGGGTAGAGGTGTCTCACCTTACAACACATCTATTATTCCTCTGCTCTCTTCTTTCTCTCTTCTCCATTTGTTGAGGCCGGTGGCACTTGGAGGCTTTATTTCATCTTGGTGCCCGATTGCTTGTGGAGAAGAAGAGAAAGAAAGTTTCCCTTCAAGAAGAGTTGGTGGTCGAAACTTGCAAGGAGAAGAATGAGGCTTGGGTGGATTCTCATCTTGGTAGATCGTCGCCCACACGATGCCCGAGATAAGAAGAGGAATAAGACAGAGGATCGTGAGGTTTATAAGCTACAAAAGGTATAACTAGTTATTAGTTTCCGCATCATAACTAGTTCATTCTTTTGCTTAGATCTTGAAATACCAAACACAAGAGGCTAACGATTCTAGGCTATCGAATTTATATTTCGATTTTGTGTTTCTTTTGTTTTTCGATCTTGTGATTCGATTGTTCTTAGTGGTTAAATCTAGGGTTACTATAAGGAGATTAAATATTGAATTCTGTTAAAAGGCTTTGTCTAGGAAGTGGTGGATGATTCCATACCCAAGAAGGCCTAGTGCCTCATCATGTTTAACCTAGAAGTCAATCTTTGAAATAAATATTTAATCAAATTTGTAACATAGGTTGATTTGGATTAATAATATTAAGCATCGTTTGTAATCTGTTGACCTCCGCAAGTGTACGGAAATATTACAAGTAATATAAAAGATTATCGTATCTACAGGGACTGGAATAAGCACTAAAGATGTCTCAAGGAGAGTTAGCTAAACAATCAATCAATTAATTTACAAAATCTATGTGTAACTATGAAAAGTAACAAAGAAATAAAAGAATAGGAAACAAGAATAAGGGCAATGATAAAGGATGTTCTAGAAGTTTTGGTTTCTTTGTAAGGTTCTTCAATGTAAATGATCTACCAAATCTTATTTCTCAATTGTCTAACATTTGTAGAAGGTTGTCGGTTCTCTCTTGCAATAGACAACAGGCCTAGTACTGAAATATATAGCTAAATGTGATCAATTAGATATGAGCCTATGTTGTCCTTACACGGGCATGTTCCTGTCATGAATATCCCTTGGAAAATCAACATAGAAATCATTACTTCTCAACCCATAAGATATAAAGATTAATGCATAAATCTATCCTACCCTCTTGAATTATCCCATTTCCCCCTAAAGTTTATCCCTCAAACGTCCTTACACGGGCTTGCACCTTTCGCGTGCTTCCCTCGAAATATCGAGTGAGAGATAATCTCTACAAGATCCATAAGGCATTTAAACAATCAATCAAGAATGTGAATTAGGTCCAAATCACAACAATACATCCAATATTTAATTGATACAAACAGGGCAAAATCATAGAAATAGGAAATTGGCAAATCCACAAGAGTTTACATCAAGATATCCTTACAAATACTCCCTCCATTCTAGAACGAAGAGATCTACTCCATGATTCATAGAGAAAAACCCGAAGAAATACAAATCACAAACATTCTTGATCCCCAATACAAGAAGAGGAAAGAAGAAAACTTATCTACAAAGAAGAATGGTCTTCGGATCCAATCCACACTCCCAGAGTCAAAACGTTGAAGATCTTCCCTTGGATCGCCCAGAAATCCTCCCAAGAATGAGAGGAATCGCCCAAATCTTCCTTTCTCCCAAGGGGGAGAAGATCCCCTTTCAATTCATGAAGGAAACCTTATATAGAGGAGGGGTTTGGGCGCCACATGACCCCGAGGCACGACCGTGTTAGGTTCACATGGCCTGCTCCATTCTCTTCTCTGCCAACCTCACACGGCCATTGTGAGACACGACTGTGGCATGCATCTTCCATGACCCCCCCTTGCACGGCCATATAGATCTACACGACCTGAACTGCTTCTACCTTTGGAAACCTGGCATGGTCGTGTGGTGCACACGGCCAGCACTCTCTTTCTTACTGGAAACCTCACACGACCATGTAGTATACACGGCCGAGGCTTCTCTGGTCTCTGGAAAACTTACATGGTCGTGTGGTGTACACTACCTAGGCTTCATTGGGCTTCAAAACATGGCACGACCGTGTGAGGTTCACAATGCCAAGCCATCTCCCTTCTCTACTGCAGCTACACGACCTCTCATCTCCACACGGCCTGGGCAAACCCCCATGGCAAGGTCGTGTGGGGTTCAGGTACCATGCCTTCCTCCATTGCTTTTCTTGTAGATTTGGCCTCGAACACGCATCCTTCACCAAATTTGACTCTTGCGTACAAAAAATGCACAAAAGTAGATCTTCGAACAGAGAGAGTCAATATGCTAATAAGGAAAGCTGGAAGTACGAAAATGCATAGATTAAGCATGTTCAAAGTATGTGAATGTGCGTCAAAACATGCGTAAAAGAGTATATGATCCACGCACATCACACCCCCGACTTAAACCTTTGCTTGTCCTCAAGAAAAATGCTGCAATCTAGATTCATATATTTTACAATGCTCTCATATCCCTAATACATTTTCCTAACTCTATCAAAACGTTTCATCAATAAGCATGATCATGGAAACAAGTTAAGTATGGCTCAAGCATAAGTTTCTTGTGCACAGTGCAAGGTAACTCAAAACTCTTCAAGTTTCAATCTATGTCCTAGTCAAGTCGTCATCAAATTTGAATTACTAATATTTCCGGTGATAGACAACTAACCAGTGATAGACACTTACTTGCCACACACTTGGTTCATATTTCTCAATCAACCCAAGGTCTCAAAGGCGTGCTCAATCTCAAGAGAAGCTAAGCAGTCATTTCCCCAGTAACCTAACTCGGTCTCAAAGGGGTGACTTACTAGATTCCACTCACGACAACTATTTTTTATATCCCTTATTCACTTTTTTTCTATTTTTCACACTTTTTTTTTCTTTTCATCATAAGTATTTGCATTGTGCAAATCTTATTCACAAATGTACTTTTGGCACAAATGTTGAGATATTTTGATTTTTCCAAATGAGATTACATGATTTGAGCCTCATCCAGTAACCAAAATGAAGTTTGAGAAATCACCATGGAAACTAATTACTAAACAAACAAGATGAATCATGACTATTTCAATGATAACAACCATTCAAGCATCAAGTATAGTGAAGTGAAGATAAGATTCTTAAGGTTAAGCCAAAACTAAAACTCATTTCCATATGATACTTAGCTTATATCATACTACCCAAGATAGAGAAAAGAGGTACATTAAGCATACTACTAGCATCACTTAAAACATCATGAATCTAGATAATGAATGTGCTAATATTTTTACTAAAAGACAAGAAAGCATATAAGTGAAGTTTGATATTCTCAAGATGTATGCCACGAAAAATCAAAACAAAATGCAAGACATAAGCAAAAAAAACAAAAATAAACAAAGCAAATCAAATGCATCTAATGCATCCCCCCAGACTTAAACTTTTCATTGTCCCAATGAAAACTAAAAACAATGTGGAAGAGATTTTAAGAGAAGTTACCAAGTGATGAGCTCCAAATGGTTGACATTCATGTTTTTAAAGATACTCCTCCATCCAATACTCACATTCCTCCACAACTTTGATTTCTACAACAATAATATAGACAAGAAAAATTAAGTAGAGGATACATGTTTATTATAAAGAGAGAATTAAAGACATAAAAGAAAATAAGGAAAATGAACTTGGGTTGCCTCCCAAGAAGCGCTTGTTTAAGGTTATTAGCTCGACCACCTCATTAGATTCATCTAAATCTTGCTCTTAGAGGGGTAAGATATTTCAACACCCTCCTACCAAGGGCTCTTATTATGGAGGGAGCTTTCAATATAGGAGCTAAAAAATGAAGTATCGCTCTCTCCATCTTCGTCTTCTTTAAAGTTCTTTCGAGTGGTCGAAGACGGTTCAAATTGAGCTTCCAATTATTAGCCCAATCTGCACATGCAAAGAAAATACAAATCTCCCACAAACATATTAGATAAGATAGAGTCATAACCATATTAAGATAAGCAGAATAAGAAATAAAAACTGAATCACATTCAACAAAATCAATGATAGGTACCTCTATAAAATTTTCCAAAAGATCACAAGAAATACTAACCTTACTTTGTTGAGAAATACCTGAAATTTCTAAACATGTAGATGTGACTTCCTCTGAATCAAAAGATGGTTCTGGCTCTGGCTCAGGTGTTGGCGATATCAAAGATGGTGATTCTTGAGACTCAACCATATCTACATGAGTCCCTGCACATTGTTCCACAACATGATCAATTCTTACAACCTCTAAGGGTTGTATGAACAAAGGTGGTGATCCTTGAGATGCTGCTTCCACAACACAGCTCCCTACACATTTTTCCATATCATCATCATCAACACAAACATCAAAAAATAAACCAACATCTATGTCCTCAATAGGAGAATCAATAACAAGAGGATCAATAACTTCACTTGCAGTTTTAAGTTGATCTACCACATCACATTTATCATCTGAAAGTTCAATGTCACTATAACACCCTATAAAATTTGGAGGTAGATCTGAAAACTTATTTACCACTGCATTATCTTCACAATCCTCATCTGAAGAGTCTTCATCTTTCTACAAATTCAAAAATCTGCACTCAACCTTACCAGTGTCACAGAATTTTTTAAAGTCATAGTTCTCATTGACCCCCACTAACCTTTGTGGAAAAGGAACCCTTAGTGAAGGTCTTGGGAAAGGTATTTCTAAGTTCCCATATTCCCTTTTAGCTTGTGGAGGAGATTCAACTTGCTTATCTAGTGTTGGTATGATCAATTGTTGAGGGAAAGGTACTTGTGGTATTTGGGAACCTCCTAGAATAATGGAACTGAGTTCATGTGGTCTTCTATTGTTCTTCTCCTCAATTCTAAACATGTCCCTCTTCAGAAGTTCTTCATGATTTTTTTCAATTCTCAACCCAACATCATCACACTTTTCACTAGATCTTGTCTGCAAAGGAGGGGGATCTTCTTTAAACCAATTTGAAACAATACTTTCAATCTTTGCCCCTAAATGTTTGAACTCCCCGTTCTGTGACTTGTGATTTTCAAAACTCATAGATGGTTGAGTTACAATTTATTTGACAGGATCTATAGCATTTATGGCTTGCACTTCTTGAATGTTTGATGGAGATTTCATCCAACTTATGTTTGACCATTCATGGAGGTTCAATGTCACTTGATCAATTAACATATATGCTTCATCTACACTTTTGTCTATAAAAGAACCTCCAGCTGATGAATCCAATAAACTCTTGTCTGAGAAAGAAATTCCCCCATAGAATATATGCAGAATCAACCATTTTTCAAAACCATGATGAGGGCACTGTCTTTGAAGACTCTTGAATCTATCCCATGTTTCAAACAATGATTCTCCATATGCCTGAGTAAAATTTGTTATGCAATTCCTCATATACATTGTTCTGCTTGAAGGAAAAAAATAATTTAGAAATTACTTCTCCAATTGCTCCCAACTTGTGATACTTTGAGGGTGGAGAGAATATAACCAGGTCCTTGTTTTATCCTTGATACTAAAAGGAAATGCCATCAATCCAACTGCATTTGCTGACACTCCTTCACATCTCACCATATCACAAATCTCTAAAAATGTTTCAAGATGCAGATAAGGACTTTCTGATACTTCTCCTCCATATTTGTGACCTTGTATTATAAAAATTAACTCTGGGTCTAGTTGGAAACTTTCTGCTTCAATTTGAGGTTGCACAATGGGAGATAAAATCTTGCAGAAAAAGGTGTAGAAAAATTTCTCATGGGCCTGCTTGACATGTTAGTGCTCATGGATATTCAAGAAAAAATTATTAGAAGAAAAAAAATTGAAGAATCAAAGACAAGAAATAAAATGCAATATGAGAAGCAAGAAAAAAATGCAGAATTTAAATTGCAAAAAAGAAAGTGCAAAATGAAAACAAGAAAGAAAAGACAAAAGGGAAAAGAAATATGTCTAGAATAATTTATATGCTAAAGATTGCAAGATATGTTTACACAAGAAAAGGAAAGAAAGAAACTAAATTAAAAGAAAAGCAGAGAGAAGGCTAGAATGTTAGAAATCAAGAATGCAAAATTTAGAAATGCAACAAAAAAACTAACAAGAATGTTATACAAGAAAAGAAAAACTTATTGAAAACAGAATTCTAAAGATTAGTTACAATTTTTCTAATGAAAAGAAAAGAAAAGTCATGTTTAGTCTAACTCAATTGATAATCCCTAATGTTATAGCGCAGTCCCCGGCAACGGCGCCAAAAACTTGTTGACCTCCGCAAGTGTACGGAAATATCGCAAGGAATATAAAAGATTATCGTATCCACAGGGACTGGAATAAGCACTAAAGATGTCTCAAGGTGAGTTAGCTAAACAATCAATCAATTAATTTACAAAATCTAAGTGTAACTATGAAAAGTAACAAAGAAATAAAAGAATAGGAAACAAGAATAAGGGCAATGATAAGGGATGTTCTAGGAGTTTTGGTTTCTTTGTAAGGTTCTTCAATGTAAATAATCTACCAAATCTTATTTCTCAATTGTCCAACATTTGTAGAAGGTTGTCGGTTCTCTCTTGCAATAGACAACCGACCTAGGACTGAAATCTATAGCTAAATGTGATCAATTAGATATGAGCCTATGTTGTCCTTACACGGGCATGTTCCTGTCACGAAGATCCCTCGGAAAATCAACATAGAAATCATTACTTATCAACCCATAAGATATAAAGATTAATGCATAAATCTATCCTACCTTCTTGAATTATCCCATTTCCCCCTAAAGTTTATCCCTCAAACGTCCTTACACGGGCTTGCACCTTTCGCGTGCTTTCCTCGGGAAATCGAGTGAGAGATAATCTCTACAAGATCCACAAGACATTCAAAGAATCAATCAAGAATGTGAATTAGGTCCAAATCACAACAATACATCCAATATTTAATTGATACAAACAGGGCAAAATCATAGAAATAGGAAATTGGCAAATCCACAAGAGTTTACATCAAGATATCCTTACAAATACTCCCTCCATCCTAGAATGAAGAGATCTGCTCCATGAATCGTAGAGAAAACCCTGAAGAAATACAAATCACAAGCATTCTTGATCCCCAATGAAAGAAGAGGAAAGAAGAAAACTTATCTACAAAGAAGAATGGTCTTCGGATCCAATCCACGCTCCCGGAGTCGAAACGTTGAAGATTTTCCCTTGGATCGCCTAGAAATCCTCCCAAGATTGAGAGGAATCGCCCAAATCTTCCTTTCTCCCAAGGGGGAGAAGATCCCCTTTCAATTCATGAAGGAAGCCTTATATAGAGGAGGGGTTTGGGTGCCACATGACCCCGAGTCACGGCCGTGTGAGGTTCACATGGCCTGCTCCATTCTCTTCTCTGCCAACCTCACACGGTCGTGTGTGAGACACGGCCGTGGCATGTATCTTCCATGAGCCCCCTTGCACGACCATGTAGATCTACATGGCCTGAACTGCTTCTGCCTCTGGAAACCTGGCACGGTCGTGTGGTGCACACGGCCAGCACTCTCTTGCTTACTGGAAACCTCACACGACCGTGTAGTATACACGGCCGAGGCTTCTCTGGTCTCTGGAAAACTTACATGGTCGTGTGGTGTACACGGCCTAGGCTTCATTGTGCTTCAAAACTTGGCACGGCCGTGTGAGGTTCACACGGCCAAGCCATCTCCCTTCTCTATTGTAGTTACACGGCCTCTCATCTCCACACGACCTGGGCAAATCCCCATGGCAGGGTCGTGTGGGGTTCAGCTACCATGCCTTCCTCCATTGCTTTGCTTGCAGATTTGGCCTCGAACACGAATCCTTCACCAAATTCGACTCCTGCATACCAAAAATGCACAAAATCAGATCTCCAAACAGAGAGAGTAAATATGCTAAAAAGAAAAGCTGGAAGTACGAAAATTCATAGATCAAGCATGCTCAAAGTATGTGAATGTGCGTCAAAACATGCATAAAAGAGTATATGATCCACGCACATCACAATCCAATTCTAAACCTTTAAGAACAGATAAGTTGAATTTGGAATCAATAATGTTAAGTTCTGTTTGTGATTCCAAATTTAATTTCTAAAGAACATAATAGGTTGTTAGGAAATGTTCAGGAGTTGTACAAAATTTTTGTATAGGGGAACCAGTACGATATTCCGAGTAGCAACCAACAATTGATATCAGAGCTAGGGTTTGCCTCTATGTGTTTGGTTTTCGGTTTAATTATGCACATGTCTTACATAATTTAGGCAGAATAATAGTAGGATATGCTAACTCTATGGTTGCAAGCTCCAACTATTATGGCTTATTGTGATTATGTGTGATTGGACCCTTGGACATGTCAAGGGAATTTTATATGTGTGCATGATTGTATTTATTAAATACAGCAGGAGCTGTATTAGCCCTAGGATTTTACTTTTTTGTTCGATCTAGACTTCATGTATATTCCCTTGTGGAATATAGGATCGATATATGTAAAATTCTATTTTTGTCGCGGATCGTATCCTTGTGAGGCGTGGTATTATCGGAGGACCAAAGGCACAGCAGAAAAGGAAGCTCAATGGACCCGACGTCATGAACCCTAGGGCTGGCAGCACATGGAAGACAGTGATAGAAGAAGCCATAATAGTTGGAAAAATAATTTTCATATTTATTGCTTTTATTTACTGTGATGTGTGTGTGTGCTTGCATGATAAAATTCCTCACCTTAAATAACTAAGTGGGAGAGGGATTTTAAATAAATTCCATGGTCTCCATTACTGGTTTGAAAGTGATGCAAACAAACTTGCGTGTTGGCTCTGAGTGCCTCCCTCCACAACGGATGAGTTTATTTGTGGTTCACTAGATCAAACTTCCTTTTATGGATGATTATAGGAAATTATTTAGGAGTGTGTGATCTTCTCCAACTGAAGGGGCACAATCCTATTTAATGGACTAAGTATCAAGTAATTGTATACACTTAGACACATTCAATAGTATCCTCTGTTAGTTAGAGCCCTAGAGCCAATCATCTGATGATTGTATGAACTCATGTATATCATATTCTTGTATATTAATAAAGGCATTTGTTTGGTTATTATACTTATTTGTATTAGTGTCAAATAGACTAAGTATAATAGCATCCTTGAGTAGAAGGTTCATACCTACATCAATCGATTAGTTGAATCGATAGTGAGATGATATAGGGAACACTACTCTAAATCATTCCTAGTCGAGTATTAACATTTAGGGACAATGTTAATATAATAAGACTAGCATGTAGGTCAGCTCGATGACTTGATCTCACAAGTCATGGATATAGAGATATCAAGCTGACACATGGGTATGCATTAGAGAATGCATACTGAATGACCCGCCATGAGAAAGTATCATGGATCGTTATATGAGTGTCATATACTTTCTCATGTGGCTATTAGTATGACTATTAGTCCTTAGACCTGAAGTCACCATGGATCCCTACATAAGGAGTTATGTACTTTGGTTTCGTCAAACGTCACCCGTAACTGGGTGGACTATAAAGGCGATTACTGGGTATATAACGAATTATGTAGAGGGATGTGAGTGATGTAGATGGGATCTATCCCTCCCATATGACGGGAGCGACATCGGTATTCTTGATAGAGTGAGACCACTAAGTGCATGGCCATGCCCAAATGAGTCAACATTAGATGTTGAGCTCATTTGATCTAGTGAGTCTACTTGGAGTTCAAGATTTAGATTGATTAGAGGATGGCACGGTCTATGCCTCATATTGATCAATCTAGATGTCTAGGATAGAAGGACAATGTCACATATATTGTGAGGAGTCACAATTAGTAGTCACAAGGTGATGTCGGATCTCGACATTCTTGTAACTTGGGTAGTAATGATGTGTTGCTAGATACCGCTCATTACTTATGCTCCTAAATAGGTTTAGGGCATTGCCAACGTTACAAGAACCTATAGGGTCACACACTAAGGACAATTAGATGGAGATTTGGTTCATATGATGAACCAAGAGGATTAGATTCATTTGATGAATCATATTGGATTAAGAGTAATCCAAATTGGGCTAATTGAGTTGGACTCAAGTTGATTCATGTATTCAATGAGTCTAATTTAGATTATGACTCATTAAATCAACTTAATTTAATGAATTAGATTCATTATATTAAGTTGGCTTGAATCATATGGTTGGATTAGATCAACCATGAGAGAGATTTGATCAAGTTTGACTTGATTTGAGAGGAAGAGAAAAAGTCATGTTTAACTTGACTTTTTGCCACATCACTAGTGAGTTGGCAAGATGTGGACCAATAGGATTACTCCACATCATCAATGTGTGCCACCTCATGGAGGTTACAAGCCTCCATAGCATTTAATGTGGCTGGCCCACATTAAATGAGGAGGTTACACTTATTGCCATGTCATTTAGTGAGGTTGCAAGATGTGGACCAATGGTGTTGATCCACATCATCCTAGAGTGCCACCTCATGAGGGTTACAACTCTTAATGGTCTCCACATTAATTGGAATTAATGTGGAGGTTACACCTCCTAGAGTGGCCGGCCACTTTGTGAATGAATGGGAATTCATTTTTCATTCATGTGGTGATTTCACTCTTCTTCTCCCTTGGGTGCTCTCTCTTCTCCCTCTCCTCTTTCCTTGGCCGAACCACATAGGTGCTAGCACACCTTGGTTTTTGGTCACCTCCATCTAATGTGTCCGTGTGGATACTTCTAGAGGATCGTACACTTGACGGTCTTGAGATCCGGCACCATTTGGACGAGCGGGATTCGCGTGGGGCGCGCATCAAGGGTAATGATCTTAACTTTAGTGTAGATCTAAAGTTTTTACAAACTCGTACAAGAAAAGGTTTTTCGAAAAGTTTTTGTTTCCGAATCTTTGCACGAGATCCATGGCTTTGGGTGACTCGGGGTTTCCGCGACGCGAAAAAGCGGTTTTCGCGGCCCGACGAACCTAATAGTGGTATCAGAGCCACGTGCAAGGACTTGTACGAGTTCGTTTGTATTTTTATGAAAAATATACCTTCTGTGATTTTCTGTAAAAATTGAGTTTTTAGAGTTTTTATGATTATTTTTTCCGTAGAAGCGAAGCACAAGTGTCTCGGCACTTGTAGGCTTCGGCTACCGGAAAGTTTTCTTTTAAATGGCTTCGTTTTGCCCCAAATCAGTTTGGGACAGCGGGGTCGGGTGCCATTAGATCGCAAAGGAGCAACTCACGATGGTTAGATCGTGGGTAGGGGCATTGCCCCTAACCCCGCAAGGGAATTTGCTCCGCGATTGCACCCGAAATCGCTAAAAACGAACCCGCCGGGAAGATTTTTCCGAAACGGCAATGTCTCGACCCAAATCATTTTGGGACAGCGGGTTTAGGCGCTGTTGGATCGCAAAGGAACCCTCGCGATGGTTAGATCGCGGGTAGGGGCGCTGCCCCTGGACCCCGCAAGGGGATCCGTTCCGAAACCGCTAAACGGGACCGCCGGGAAATTTTACTCATAAAAATTATAAAAATTATTTTTAAAATTATAGAAAATTATGAAAAATATATAATTTTGAATTATATATTAATTTGTGATAGTCATGGCCCAAAATACCCAATAAGATTGAATTTGTGTTGTAATTCATAATACGGCCTGCGTGTCGTCATATGATTGTGTGTGCTGTATTTTTTTTTTCCACGGCCTGCGCGTCGTGCATTTCTCTTATTCTGGTTGTAAATTAGATTTAGACTCGAATGTAACTCGAGTTTCAAATTGTAATGTACAAATTGGAGCGGTGGAGGGTCCACACGAGATTGAGTTCCGAGGCGAGCACGAGCAACACAAGGTGGTCAAAGGGAGGAGCTTGGAGAAGCTGTTGACCCTAGGTTGACCATTCGATCTTCTCATTGGCTTGAGAAGATCGTAGTAGGGCCATGACTAAATCACAAATAGATTAATTAATTAATTGTTATGTATTTGATGCATGTTTAATAATTAATTAATTAATTAGTGCCTTAACGATTAGATTAGATCTAAGTCGTGCACATGATGCACCCTTGCGATTAGCTTAGATCTAAGTCGTGCACAAGATGTATCCTTCTCGATTAGATTAGATCTAGATCGAACCAACTCTAAAATGCCTAACCGTGCCGTGATACCTATCACTACCTCGATCACATGTATTGTTGAATCTGCCAAAGCAGAGCAATACATATTATCTTGGTAGGATACGGAGGGACAATCTTGGTCCCGCCTATCAATGCATGGGTGAATATAAACTCAATTAGATTGAGTATTCCTAGTTGCTCGGTTAGATCGAGTCAACTATAGGCATTCTTCCAACGGTTGAAAAAAATAGGTCAAAATCACATCTATATTAACTCTCGGGCGTATTAGCCAAAGGTAACTCGAGTTTTAATATAAATGCGGATATTGATCCTATAAACAAGAGTTACATAGAGATGTAATTGGTAATCGTTACCTACCGATCATACTAAGTCTTGGGCGTATTAGCCAAAGCTAACTCAAGGGTTAGTATGATGTGGATCTTGTCCCACAAGAATTATAGTATTCAGTGGGAGCATCATTTAGTTAAAGGCCTAATTAAATGATTCTAAAAGAATATGATATTTATTTCTGCAAATTTTCTGTTGTAGATAACCATGATGCCGAATACGAACTCTTTCTCCCTGCGTTCTGTCCTTAAGAAGGACAAGCTCAACGGAGCAAATTTCCTGGACTGGTACAGGAACCTGAGAATTGTTCTCACTCAGGAACGTAAACTGTACGTTCTGGAGCAGCCCATTTCGGAGACTCCTCCTGCCACTGCCACGCGAGCAGACCGAGATGCATACAAGAAGCATCAAGATGACGCATTAGATGTGTCCTGTCTTATGCTCGCGACCATGAACTCTGAGCTTCAGAAGCAACATGAGTTGATGGGCGCTTACGATATGGTTGAGCATCTTTGTCACATATATCAAGGACAAGCAAGGCACTGGAAGAGGAACTCCAAAGAATACCTGGAAGATCTTAAAAAGAAGAGAAATAAGATTTCTACTTCAGGTATACATGTTATAGAAGTCAACCTCTCTATTTCTTCATCGTGGGTATTAGATACCGGATGTGCTTCGCACATTTGTACTAATGTACAAGCGCTGAGGAATAGCAAGGCATTGATGAAGGGTGAGATAGACCTACGAGTAGGCAATAGAGCACGAGTTGCTGCTATTGCTGTAGGAACTTGATCCGGCGATAAAAATCCGGAACCCCATAAGGAGTCAACGCTGAGGGGAGGTCAAAGGGTCCAGGGGCTCGCCGGAAAAGGGCGAGCCGACCGGACTCAGAAGAAAGAGAAATCTGATAGTAAAAGGCACCCTGGTAGGGACCAGGGGTCCGACGCTCAAATAAAGCAGTGCGTAATGACCGAGCGGAAGGAGGTGTCGCCCGAACGGCGCAAAGAATCAAGGCCGTCCGGACGACGTTCATCGCCCGCTCGGCGGGCCGGGCACCCCAGTCAGACGGTGGGTAAAAGACAGGGACATCTTCTGACAGCCGTCAAGTCGTATGGCTGTGCCATACTTCTAGTCTGACAACGGGTGGTCCTGCCGTCCCATCAAAGAACATGCTCGGACTGTGGCAGCATGGTGTCAGGTAAGCTCTCTGACAAGTGCATACCGTGGTATGGGTTGCTGACACATACGCTCCTCGGTGGGCGTGCATCAGTTCCTTCTCCGTCTTATATAAAGAGGCCATTACTTCGCCTAAGGTACGCATAATACGAATTTGGCATCCACTTTCTCCACCACTTACCTGACTTGAGCGTCAGAGGACCGTCGCCGGGACACCCCTCCCGGCTCGATTTTGTTGCAGGTTCGCCGGAGCACTCGAGGATCCAGCGGAGAGCGCCACGTGCCCAGCGTCCACTGACTCTTGATTCGGACAGGATCAAATTGGCGCCGTCTGTGGGAACGCTCCTGCATCCGATCGGAGACAATGGACGAGGCTGGACGACAACACACGGTGACGCTTTCAACAGAAGAACTCGACGCCCTGGTCGAGATAAGGGCCGCCAAACTCATGGAGCAAAAACAAAAAGCATCCGCCGAGCGGGCGGAGCAGCAAGCAACATCTGCGTCTCATGGCCGAGCGGAAGCGCCTCCAGCCACCGTCGCATTCCATCGGGCCTTATTTCGCACCCCTGAAGCCATACCAGCCCGAAGAGATAGAGGATCTTCCTCAGATGAAATGCCAAGGCGGGATGACAGGAAGGGGAAAGCTCCCCGAGCGGACTCCTCCCCCGAGCGGATCAATCGCCAATTTTCGGAGGTTATCCTACGAGACCCTCTGCCCAAGCATTACGTGCCTCCGACGATCGGCGAATACAATGGAACAACAGACCCGGATGATCATCTGGGTAAGTTCGATATCCATCAGTACACAGATGGAGTAAAGTGTAGAGTCTTCCTTACCACCCTCTCGGGATCGGCTCAACGGTGGTTTCGGAGGTTGCCGGACGGATCCATCACGAGCTTCAAGGAATTCCGAACGGCCTTCCTCCACCACTTCGCTAGTAGTCGGCGTTATCAAAAGACAAGTGTCAGCTTATTCGCCATCAAGCAAGAGCCGAGAGAATCGCTTCGAGGCTATATTCAGCGATTCAACCAAGTGGCGATGGATATCCCAACGGCCACATCGGAGACAATGATGAATGCCTTCACGCAAGGCCTTGTGGATGGGGACTTCTTCCGGTCGCTCATCCGAAAGCCGCCCCGAGATTATGATCACATGCTACATCGGGCCAACGAATATATAAATGTGGAAGAAGCGCAAGCCGCTCGGAAAAAGGAAACTCCGGCCGAGCGCGCACCTGTTCATGCCGAGCGGAAACAGCACACCGCTCAGCAGCCACCCAGAGGACCGAGGGCCGAAGCAATTCGATCCCCTCACGTCAGATCGCACGTACAAGAAGTGGCTGCCGCTCGGCCCAAGCCAAAGAAGAGGTGGACCCCTATGTTCTGCAAATTCCACCAGACGGATACGCACAACACGAGGGATTGCAGAAGCCTTCCTTTGTGTCCAACTGCTCCTGTGAAAGCCGAACACGGTCGCCTCCCATCGGACGGAGACGAGGACTCATGAAGTCGACCGACCCGCACCGAGGGGCGACATCGCAGACACCGATCGGCACCGATCCCCGGGTGAGAATCGCCGGGCCCAGTCACGCACCGTCCGCCGGGAGGAGGAAAATAGGAGCAATACTTCCGGGCGAGATCAACGTTATTCTTGGTGGGCCGATCGAGGAGATTCCAACCGAGCCGTAAAGGCGGGCGTCCGCAGATCCACGCGGTTTACCGCAGTTTAAGAGCGGCAAGTGGGCCGAAATCACTTCGGACCCGGGACTTAGAAGGAGTAGAAGTGCCCCACGACGACGCTTCATTAAAGCAGTAATAGCAAATTACACCATTCACCGATATTTGTTGACACGGGGAGCTCGGTCAACATCATATTTAAGAAGGCGCTCGATCAAATTGATCGAGCCGAGTCCGCCATGACAACCCCGCCTCACGGGTTTACGGCAACGAAGTTCAGTCGGACAAATCCTACCGCCACCTCGCTAGGAGAAGAGCCGCTCAGGAGGACAGCGAACTTCGTGGTGGTCGACTCTCCCTCATCCTACAACGTCATTTTGGGATGACCGACGCTCGGCGAATTCCGAGCGGTTGTCTCAACCTTCCACCGAAGATAAAGTTTCCCGTGGAGGACAAAGTAGGAGAAGTGCGGGAGATCAGCTAGCAGCTCGGGAGCAGAAGCTTGTTCCGCTCGGAAGGCGCCCCGAATTGAGGTACACGCCATAACCGAGAAACCTCCTACTTTAATTTATGATGAAAAGGAGGAAGTCCAGATCCATCCGACCCGATCGGAGGCCACGACTTTTATCGCCTCCGATCGGGAAAGAACGAAGGAGAAGCTGATTCAATGCCTCCAACGAAATCATGATGTCTTCGTCTGTCGACACATGAGTTACCCGAATTTCACGAGCCTAGCGCAGATGAATTGCATGTCCCACGGACGTCACCAAATGAAACAGAAAAGGGACTTCACGAGCGTAATGCCATTATCCAGGAGGTGGAAAACTTCAAGGCCGGTCACATACGCGAGGTGCAAGCGGCCGCCAACGAGTCTTGGTCTCCAAGCCGGCAAGTGGAGGGTCCGTGATCGACTTCGAGATTTAAACAAGGCATGCCCCAAGGATTTTTATCCGGATAGATCAGTTGGTGGACTCCACGGCCGGCTGCGAACTAATTTGCATGCTTGATGCTTACCAAGGATATCATCAAGTACCGCTCGCCCGGGAAGACCAAGAAAAAGTAAGCTTCGTAACGGCTGACGGCATATATTGTTACAATGTGATGCCGTTCGGATTGAAGAATGCCAGAGCCACCTATCAACGCTTGATGAACAAGGTGTTCAAGGAGCAGATCGGGCGGAATCTGGAAGTTTATGTGGACGACATTCTTATCAAATCCGTCCGAGCGGCCGATCTTTTCAAGGATATGGAAGAAACCTTCCGAACGCTGCGCAAATATGGAGTCAAACTAAATCCCCAAAAGTGCCTGTTCGGAGCCAAAGGAGGGCGCTTCTTGGGGTATATAGTGACCCAGAGGGGAATTGAAGCAAATCCCAGCAAGATTAAAGCACTGCAAGACATGCCGCCCCCAAGAAATACAAGAGAAGTGCAAAGGTTGACCGGTCGGATAACCGCTCTATCGAGATTCATCTCCAGAACCGCCGACCGGAGCCTGCCATTCTTCAAGATCCTGCGCAAGGTTACTAAGTTCCAATGGGATGAAGAATGTGACCGAGCATTTGAAGAGTTGAAGACATATCTCAATTCTCTACCAGTGTTAGCCAAGCCGGTCGGAGGTGAGTCACTTTATATGTATCTATCGTCAACTGAGCATGCTGTAGGCTCAGCACTTGTGAGGGCGAACGGCGAAGAGCAGCCGGTGTATTTTCTAAGTCACATTTTAAAAGATGCTGAATCTCGTTACACTGGGCTCGAGAAGTTGGCCTTTGCTTTAGTTCTAGCCGCTCGGCGCCTGCGACTGTATTTCTTGGCTCATACCATTATTGTCCGGACGAACAGTCCACTTGGAAGAGCACTGTTGAATCCAGAAGCGTCCGGACGGCTTATCAAGTGGACGACAGAATTAAGTGAATTTGACATCCAATATCAGCCCCGCTCGGCGATTAAAGCCCAATCCTTGGCTGATTTTGTGACCGAAGTGCAAAGGCCAGAGCCGGAAGCTATGTGGAGAATATATGTGGATGGATCCTCCGCTCGGCTTGGAAGTGGGATCGGAATATTACTACTCTCACCTCAGGAAGAAAAGATGCACCTATCCGTCCGGCTAGATTACAAATCTACTAACAATGAAGCAGAGTATGAGGCCCTCATAGCCGGATTGCAGGCAGCATGGCATGTGGGAGCAGGTCGGGTGACTATCTATTCCGATTCACAGTTGGCCGCTCAGCAACTTTCCGGCACTTTTGAAATCAACTGTGTTCGACTCAAACTCTACGCTGAGGCCTTTGAAAAACTCAAAGCTACTTTCCGAGAGGTGCTTATTCAGAAGATCCCCCGAACGGAGAACCAGGCTGCCGATGAGTTAGCCAAACTCGCGAGCTCAATAACGCCGGTCGCCATTCAGCAACCAATTGAAAAAACGCTGCTGGTGGCGCATGTCGACCGGATGCAAGGCCTCGCGTTTCCAAGTGACTGGAGGACACCTATTATAGAATTCCTCCGTTCGGGCACCACACCATCCGATGAATATGCAGCCCGGCTCCTCAGAAGAAGAGCCGGTCGGTTTACACTAATCGGAGATCAGCTTTACAAGAAAGCTTTCTCGTGCCCTTTGCTGAAATGTGTAAGCTCGGAGGACTCAGCTTACATCCTCCAGGAAGTACATCAAGGATCATGCGGGGGTCATCCGGGCGGACGCTCATTGGCCAAGAAGATCCTCTTGGCCGGATACTTTTGGCCAACTTTACAAACAGATGCCGCTCGGACAGTATCTACATGCCTTTCATGCCAGAAGTATCACAACTTCTCCCACCGACCGGCAGAGGAGATGAAGGCATCAACCATCTCATGTCCGTTCGATCAATGGGGAATGGATATTGTGGGTCCATTTCCGATGGCGACCGGGCAGAGGAAATTTTTACTAGTGGCGGTAGACTATTTCTCCAAGTGGGTGGAGGCCGAGCCGCTGGCAAAGATCACTGAACAAATGGTTAAAAAATTCATCTGGCAACACATCATTTGTCGGTTCGGCATCCCTCGCCGACTAGTGTCCGACAACGGGTGGCAGTTCACAGGGAAGATGTTAGAGGATTGGTGCAAAAGCTACGGCATTGAGCAACATTTCACGTCCGTGGCCTATCCTCAGAGCAACGGTCAAGCTGAAGGGAAATTCTTCGTATTCTGCGCGCTCGGCTCGACCATTTGGGAGGGAGTTGGCCGGATGAAGTGCCGAGCGTCTTGTGGGCCATCCGAACGACGCCAAAAGAAGGGACGGGAGTCACACCGTTCCATTTGGTATATGGCGGTGAGGCTGTCATACCGGTCGAAGTCGGCGTTGAGTCAGCCCGGATCCAGAGCTATGATGATGACAACGCCGAACGAAGAAACATGGAGCTGGACTTGGTAGAAGAGGAGAGGGCAAAGGCGTCCATTCGGCTGATGGCATACCGTCAGCGGATGAAGCAAAACTACAACCGGCGCGTAATTCCCAGATCTTTCCAAGTCGGCGACCTTGTCTGGAAGAAAGTCAAGCCGGTCGGCGACGTCGGCAAGCTTGAAGCTCCCTGGGCAGGCCCTTTCAAAATCATCGAAAAGCTCCGTTCGGGCGCGTATTATCTGGAGGATGAGGACGGACGGCAGCTAGATAGGCCGTGGAACGCGAACCACCTCCAGCCTTACCGGGCGGGGTGAAAGGTGTATCACTGTAAATCACCCTGTGTATTTCATTTTTCGACTAAATACTTGAAATGCAGAGATGAAAAGTCAAAAGAGCGAATATAAGGCATTATCATCAGAATCAAGGCCCCGAGCCGATCGGCCGAGGTTTGTATCCGAGCCGAGCTCGAACTCGAAGACCCCAGCCGCTCGCCGGCCGCAGAATATAAGCAACGTCGAAAGCGATGACCCCGAGCTGTTGCCGGCCGCATACTAGTGTGGCGGTGAAGGAAACCAAAGCCCGCTACTGCTGTGATGATAGAGGGAGGTTATTGTCAAGCGAAGGCCCCGAGCCGTATGGTTTTCCGAGCCAAGGGCTCGACAACGAAGACCCCGAACCGCTCTGCCGGAGGTATACGGATCAAATTGGCGCCAAACGCCTAAAAAAGCCCCGTACCATTCGGACGAAGATAAAATTATCCGAGCCAAAATGCTCAAGGCTGAAGACCCCGTGCAGGAGTACATTCTTGGGTAAAAGGGGCATATGGATTATCCGAGCCAAGCACCCGAATAGTGAAAGCCTCCCTGCCGATCAGATTCGCAGCGAATGACCCGTGCTGTTCACCGGCATAAATATTGTTCAAGCGCGGATATGAAGGCCAAGGTCGCTCGACCTGGTAAGGAGTTAGCCTCGCCGTCTAGCCCAGACGTTAAACCGTAGAGACGAGTCGGCGTCTATAAATCCTCCGAGCGAAGGCCGACGAGCACCGCCGTTAAAATCGAGAGCCGAGCCGGCGTCTATAACATCCGCTACCGACGAGCACCGCCGTTAAACATCGAGAGACGAGCCGTCTATAAATCCCGAGCGGAAGGCCGACGAGCACCGCCGTTAAAAATCGAGAGTCGAGCCGGGGCTATAAACATCCGCTACCGACGAGCACCGCTGTTAAACATCGAGACGAGCCGGCCTATAAATCCTCGAGGAAGGCCGACGAGCACCGTCGTTAAAAATCGAGAGCCGAGCCGACCGGCTATAAACCTCCGCGCCGACGAGCACCGCGTTAAACATCGAGACGAGCCGCCTATAAATCCCTCGAAGGAAGGCCGACGAGCACCGTCGTTAAAATCGAGAGCCGATCGGCTATAAACCTCCGCACCGACGAGCACCGCCGTTAAACATCGAGAGCTGCGCCTATCGCCTAGAGCGGAAGGCCGACGAGCACCGTCGTTAAAAATCGAGAGCCGAGCCGGTCGGCTATAAACATCCGCGCCGACGAGCACCGTCGTTAAACATCGAGAGACGAGCCGGCGTCTATAAATCCCCGAGCGGAAGGCCGACGAGCACCGTCGTTAAAAATCGAGAGCCGAGCCGGTCGGCTATAAACCTCCGCGCCGACGAGCACCGTCGTTAAACATCGAGAGACGAGCCGGCGTCTATAAATCCCCGAGCGGAAGGCCGACGAGCACCGTCGTTAAAAATCGAGAGCCGAGCCGGTCGGCTATAAACATCCGCGCCGACGAGCACCGTCGTTAAACATCGAGAGACGAGCCGGCGTCTATAAATCCCCGAGCGGAAGGCCGACGAGCACCGTCGTTAAAGATCGAGAGCCGCACCGATCGGCTATAAATAACCGCTCCGTCGACCACCGACGATAAATATCAAGAGACGAGCAAAGGATGGTTAATCGGAATTAAAGAAGCAAACAAGTTTGCGCACTGAGCGGCTGATCAGGCGCGTAATCAGACATTAAAGATAATTCGCTTGTCTGGCATAGCGAGGTGCCGAGCGGAATGGTTATAAAGAATACTTAGTAAGTTCTTGCCACAATAAAAGGTGAAAGGAACAGAAGATCATCTACTACGCAAGCTAAAAAAGTCATTACAGAGATAATCCTGGCCGAACGGCTGGAATACAAAAAAGTTTATAAAAACGCTCCTCAAACATCAAAATCAAAGAGAGCGTCGGGAATGGTGTCCATCACGCTCGCTATATCTTCGGGGGGGATGGTCAACTCGGCAGACAGGTGACCTTTGGTCTTTAGATATCCCACCGCCGCCTTGATCGCCTCCTCGAACGTGAGGGATATCTTGTCAGTGAACTTCTCTCCGAAGTCCTCCGAACAAAGGAACGCTTTCCTCACCTCGTCAGAGCGGGCCGACTCCCCCTCCTGGTATTCCTTGAGCGCGGCATGGGCGGCATCGCTGGTGGCTTGGAGCGCGGCCAGATCTCCGTCGAATCTTTGGAGATCCGCCGAGCGGCCCTCCTTCTCGGCGGCCAACAGGGCGTCCAAGTCTTTGATGCGTTGTTCCAACCCCCTGATCTCCACCTTCATACGGTCCATATCATTGATGGCCTGTTGCTTCCGAGTGGTCGCCGTTTTGAGCTCCTTCTCTCGTTGCTTGATCATCGTTTCGAGCCGAACGACTTTGCTCGCCAAATCGTTAGCCCTTTTCCGTTCGGCATCCAGCGATTTTTTGGCCTTCGCCAGAGCGGCAGCCGACTGCCCGTTACCCCCAACGGTTTTTTGTTTTTTCAACTCGTCCTCCAGCTCGGCCAATCGATTGCTAATAGCGATCTGCTCCACCCAGTTCTACCAACAAATGTCCACAGGTTAGAAACCTAATTCGAATATGCAAATAAAGAAAAGGAGAGCATACCCCGGTGGCCTGTTGAAGGTTGCTATCGCCGAGCTGCCCGGGAGTCATCTTGGCTATGCGACGCCGAGCATCTATCCAAGCTTGGGCAAGAGGGCCCGTCAGAGTAATCTGCTGCTCGGGGACCAGCCATGTACGCCTCGAGGGGAGGCGCAGAACGGTCTTTATCAAGTTTTGGCCGCCGCTCGCCCGAGAAGCAGCTGCCTTATCGGGCGCCCACCCAGAAGAGGAGGAAGCTCACCCATACCGATACGGCGCAAAGTTCGAAGGGCCGGACGGCGGCACCTCCGAGCCGGCCTCGGAGAGCCCCGAGGAGTTGGGGTACTGAGCGAAACCGCCCGGATAGCACGGTGCGCCCGCCCGCCGCAAGGGCTCATCAAGGTTAGCGCCCGCCAGCGTGACTCATCAAGGTTAGAGGCAGGGGCAGATTCTGGTCTTCGGCGCTTCCGAGTGCGAACGGCCCTCTACCTCACCTCGGTAGGAGGTTCCAGGTCGCCCGCGGCCTCATTGTGAAAGGCAGGGACATCTGAGGCTTCGGGGACAGTTGGTGCCCCCTCACTTTCTCCACCGGCCGGATCGGATGGAGCAAGGCCCCGCTCGGCGGCCTCCTTGTTCGTCACCTCCTCAATCTGAGCAGCTTTCAGTTTGAGCTTCTCGGTAGCCCTGGCACGCCACATGACTTCAGTTGCAGAAGCAAAAAATAAATCAGTTAGAACAAAACAAATGGGAAGATAAGGAAACTTACTCATGCTGTAGGGCAAATCGGCTGGAATAGAAGACAAGCCGAATATATGCATTACTCCCGGAAGGAGCATCTCGTCAATATGATAGCGCTGACCGACTAGCCGTTCGGCTGCATGGAGATAGTCCGCGTCACCTCTAAACTTGCCGAGCTCCGGTTGCGCGGGCATAGCCGTCTGCCACTTGGTGCGGAAAGTCGGCCGCTCGGGAAAACGTATATAGAAAAAATGCTCCTTCCAATGTTTGTTGGAGCTCGGCATATGATCAAAAAGCACGAAGCCTATCCTAGACTGGAAAACAAAGGTACCCCACTCGGCTTGCTTGGGATAGTAAAAGTAGTGGAATATTTTTGGGTCCAAGGGGATGTTGTTCAGCTTGAACAAAACTATCACTCCGCTCAGCAGCCTAATAGAGTTGGGAACTACCTGGCCGAGCGGAATGCGGAAATAGTTGCAGACTTCTATAAAAAATTTGTGAGGTGGAAAACGCAGTCCGGCCAGAAATTGGTCTCGGAAGAAAAGCACTGTGCCGGACGGCGGTTCATGAGGCCGAGCGGCTGGTGTGGCTAACACTATTTGGTGGTCGGTCGGCAGGTCATAAGTCCGGACGAGACGCAAGGCGTCTTCCTCATCAAAACGGCTCTCCATGGTCGTGTACCATAGACCTGGAGCGCCGCCAGTCGACTGTGAAGTGCTAGTCATGGTCAAGGGACGAGAATATAGAATGCCGAGGGAAGGGGTGAGCAAAGAATGGAGCAGAAGCCGATTGAAGGAAACAGGTAACAAAAAGAAGAAAGCGCTGGGAACAAGAGAAAAGGCCTTACAAACAAAGAAGATGATCGACGAAGGGCCGAGGTTTGCCGAAGAGTTAAGGGGCGAGGTTGCCGGAAGAGAATACGAGCAGAGAAGTGCCGGAGGAGAATGAAGCAGCGAGGCGGCGGCGGAAGCGGAGCCGCAAGCTTTATATTGCCGCCCGGAAGCAACCTCCACCGTCCGATCCAGGTCGTCGATATCGAGGTTGTCATCGGATCGTCCGTTTCAAACGGCGGCTGTCCCATCGGAAGTGACGTAACCGCCATACTCTGACAAATGCACGGTCGCCACGTGTCAGCCGGTTACTAGCCGCATTTAATGAGCTCCCCTTACCGTGCGCAGAGCACGTGATGGGTAGTGGGGGAGAACAACGAACATCGATTCCCAGAAAATACAAGGCATGGACAAAGTGTCGCCGGACAGACAGATATCGCCGCACGGAGGAGCATCTTTATGCCTGGCCGAGCGGCCTAAGGCAATGATCATTGTTCGACAGATCGGCAGTCCAGTCAGTCGGACTTTGCCTCCTTCGACTAGACTCGAGAGGAAGACAAGTGATCCGGCGGTAAAAATCCGGAACCCCATAAGGAGTCAACGCTGAGGGGAGGTCAAAGGGTCCAGGGGCTCGCCGGAAAAGGGCGAGCCGACCGGACTCAGAAGAAAGAGAAATCTGATAGTAAAAGGCACCCTGGTAGGGACCAGGGGTCCGACGCTCAAATAAAGCAGTGCGTAATGACCAAGCGGAAGGAGGTGCCGCCCAGACGGCGCAAAGAATCAAGGCCGTCCGGACGACGTTCATCGCCCGCTCGGCGGGCCGGGCACCCCAGTCAGACGGTGGGTAAAAGACAGGGACATCTTCTGACAGCCGTCAAGTCGTATGGCTGTGCCATACTTCTAGTCTGACAACGGGTGGTCCTGCCGTCCCATCAAAGAACATGCTCGGACTGTGGTAGCATGGTGTCAGGTAAGCTCTCTGACAAGTGCATACCGTGGTATGGGTTGCTGACACGTACGCTCCTCGGTGGGCGTGCATCAGTTCCTTCTCCGTCTTATATAAAGAGGCCATTACTTCGCCAAAGGTACGCATAATACGAATTTGGCATCCACTTTCTCCACCACTTACCTGACTTGAGCGTCGGAGGACCGTCGCCGGGACACCCCTCCCGGCTCGGTTTTGTTGCAGGTTCGCCGGAGCACTCGAGGATCCAGCGGAGAGCGCCACGTGCCCAGCGTCCACTGACTCTTGATTCGGACAGGATCAGAACTTATCATCTATCTCTTCCCTCTGGGCTTGTATTAGAATTAGATGATTGTTGTTATGTGCCTGCCTCGACTAAGAAAATTATATCAGTTTCTTGTTTGGACAAGAAAGGATTCTCGTTTATAATAAAGAACAAATGTTGTTCTGTCTATTTAAACGATATGTTCTATTGTAGTGCACCTCTGATAAACGGACTCTATATTCTAGATCTAGAGAGCCCTATCTATAACGTTAGTACCAAGAGGTTCAAATCGAATGATATGAACCACACCTATCTCTGGCACTGTCGCTTAGGTCAGATAAATGACAAGCGCTTATCCCAGCTCCATAAGGATGGTTTGCTGGACTCATTTGATTTTGAATCATATGAGATATGCGAGTCATGCCTACGAGGCAAGATGACCAAGACTCCTTTTAGCGGGCATAGCGAAAGAGCGACTGATTTGTTAGGACTCATACATAGTGATGTATGTGGCCCTTTCAATGTCGCTGCTAGAGGCGGTTATAGGTACTTCATCACATTTACTGATGACTTCAGTAGATATGGTTATGTGTATTTGATGACACATAAATCTGAAAGTTCAAAGAATTCAAGAATGAAGTACAGAACCAGCTTGGCAAGAGTATTAAGATACTTCGATCAGATCGAGGTGGTGAATACTTAAGCCATGAGTTTCGTGACTACTTAGCTGAGTGTGGGATTTTATCTCAACTTACTCCTCCTGGAACACCACAGTGGAATGGTGTATCTGAAAGGAGGAATCATACCTTATTAGATATGGTACGATCTATGATGAGTCACACAGATCTTCTGACATATCTATGGGGATATGCTCTAGACACGGCAGCTTTCATTCTCAACCGAGTTCCATCCAAGGCCGTGATAAAGACACCATATAAGATATGAACTGGGAGAGATGCCCAGGTGTCTTTCATGAGGATTTGGGGCTGTGAGGCTTACGTACGACGTCAAGTCTCAGACAAATTAGGACCCAAATCCGACAAGTGCTATTTCATCGGATATCCCAAGGAAACTAAGGGATATTACTTCTACATTCCCAGTCAGCACAAGGTAGTTGTGTCAAAAGGGATTTTGTTTCTAGAAAGACTAGTGGGAGCACGTTCGATCTTGAAGAAGTTCAAGATGCGAACAATAGCACTGATGGCTCGATGGAAATTGAACTGGAACCACAAAGTGTTGTGGATGATGTTGTTCCACAAAGAGTTGAGGAACAACAACCGGTTCAAGTAGACATACCTCTTCGCAGGTCTGATAGGGTACGTCGTCAGCCTGAGAGATATTCATTTCTCTTGTCTGACCATGATGACGTTGTACTCATAGAGGATGAGCCTACCACCTATCAAGAAGCTGTGACGAGACCAGATTCTGAGAAATGGCTAGAGGCCATGAGATCCGAGATGGATTCCATGTACACCAACCAAGTATGGACTTTGGTTGATCCACCTGAAGGGGTAAAACCCATTGGGTGTAAGTGGGTCTTTAAGAGAAAGACTGACATGGATGGACTTATCTATAAGGGTCGCTTGGTAGCTAAAGGTTTCAAGCAGATTCATGGTATTGACTATGATGAAACCTTTTCTCCAGTAGCGATGTTTAAGTCCATTCGGATCATGCTTGCTATTGCAGCCTACCATGACTATGAGATATGGCAAATGGACGTCAAAACCGCGTTTCTGAATGGAAACCTACTCGAGGATGTGTACATGACACAACCTGAGGGTTTTGTAGATCCAAAGCATACTAGCAGAGTATGCAAGCTGCATAGGTCCATTTATGGACTCGGAGCTGGAATCTTCGATTCGATGATGCAATCAAACAGTTTGGTTTCATCAAGAACAAAGATGAGCCTTGTGTCTACAAGAAGGTTGTAGGAGATATAGTTGTCTTCCTCATATTGTATGTGGATGACATACTACTCATTGGGAAGGACATCCCTTTGCTTCAGTCAGTCAAGACCTGGCTAGGGAGTTGCTTCTCAATGAAGGACTTAGGTGAGGCATCCCGCATTCTAGGGATACAGATCTATAGAGATAGATCTAAGAGATTGCTTGGCCTAAGTCATAGTACATACATTGATAAGGTACTCCTTCGAAAGGGATTTTTGCCGATGTCACATGGCGTGAGTCTTCAAGACTCAAAGTCCTCTTCTAGAGAGGAGAGACCGCATGGATCAGATCCCTTATGCCTCAGCCATAGGATCGATCATGTACGCCATGTACTCGACCGATGTCTCGTATGCTTTGAGCATGACGAGCAGATACCAGATCAGTGAAAGTCATGGATAGCGGTCAAGAATATTCTTAAGTACTTAAGAAGGACTAAAGAATATTTCTTGATATATGGAGGCAATGATGAGCTAACTGTAAAGGGTTACAGTGATGCTAGCTTCCAGATCGTGTTTTGCTTAAATGGTGGTGCTGTGAGCTGGAAGAGTTCGAAGCAGGACACAGTAGCTGATTCTACAACAGAGGCCGAGTATATTGCTGCATCAGAGGCAACAAAGGAGGTAGTTTAGATCCGCAAGTTCATCACTAAACTTGGGGTGGTTCCTAGCATCGCTGACCCAGTTGAGCTCTATTGTGACAACAATGGAGCTATAGCACAGGCGAAGGAACCTTGCTCACACCAGCGGACCAAGCACATACTACGGCGCTTCCATCTCATTCGAGAGATTATCGATAGAGGAGATGTGAAGATTTGCAGAGTACCTACAGAGGCTAACATTGCAGATCCCTTGACCAAGGCTTTGGCACAGAGGAAGCATGATGGTCACACTAGGTCTTTAGGCCTTAGAGCCTATACTGATTGGCACTAGTGCTAGTGGGAGATTGTTAGTTAGAGCCCTATAGCCAATCATCTGATGATTGTATGGACTCATGTATATCATATTCTTGTATATTAATAAAGGCATTTGTTTGGTTATTATACTTATTTGTATTAGTGCCAAATAGACTAAGTATAATAGCGTCCTTGATTAGAAGGTTCATACCTATATCAATCGATTAGTTGAATCGATAGTGAGATGATATAGGGAACACTACTCTAAATCATTCCTAGTCGAGTATTAACATTCAGGGACAATGTTAATACAATAAGACTAGCATGTAGGTCAGCTCGATGACTTGATCTCACAAGTCATGGATATAGAGATATCAAGCAGACACATGGGTATGCATTAGAGAATGCATACTGAATGACCCGCCATGAGAAAGTATCATGGATCGTTATATGAGTGTCATATACTTTCTCATGTGGCTATTAGTATGACTATTAGTCCTTAGACCTGAAGTCACCATGGATCCCTACATAAGGAGTTATGTACTTTGGTTTCGTCAAACGTCACCCGTAACAGGGTGGACTATAAAGGCGATTACTGGGTATATAACGAATTATGCAGAGGGATGTGAGTGATGTAGATGGGATCTATCCCTCCCATATGACGGGAGCGACATCGCTATTCTTGATAGAGTGAGACCACTAAGTGCATGGCCATGCCCAAATGAGTCAACATTAGATGTTGAGCTCATTTGATCGAGTGAGTCTACTTGGAGTTCAAGATTTAGATTGATTAGAGGATGACACGGTCTATGCCTCATATTGATCAATCTAGATGTCTAGGATAGAAGGACAATGTCACATATATTGTGAGGAGTCACAATTAGTAGTCACAAGGTGATGTCGGATCTCGACATTCTTGTAACTTGGGTAGTAATGATGTGTTGCTAGATACCGCTCATTACTTATGCTCCTAAATAGGTTTAGGGCATTGCCAACATTACAAGAACCTATAGGGTCACACACTAAGGACAATTAGATGGAGATTTGGTTCATATGATGAACCAAGAGGATTAGATTCATTTGATGAATCATATTGGATTAAGAGTAATCCAAATTGGGCTAATTGAGTTGGACTCAAGTTGATTCATGTATTCAATGAGTCTAATTTAGATTATGACTCATTAAATCAACTTAATTTAATAAATTAGATTCATTATATTAAGTTGGCTTGAATCATATGGTTGGATTAGATCAACCATGAGAGAGATTTGATCAAGTTTGACTTGATTTGAGAGGAAGAGAAAAAGTCATGTTTAACTTGACTTTTTGCCACATCACTAGTGAGTTGGCAAGATGTGGACCAATAGGATTGCTCCACATCATCAATGTGTGCCACCTCATGGAGGTTACAAGCCTCCATAGCATTTAATGTGGCCGACCCACATTAAATGAGGAGGTTACACTTATTGCCATGTCATTTAGTGAGGTGGCAAGATGTGGACCAATGGTGTTGATCCACATCATCCTAGAGTGCCACCTCATGAGGGTTACAACTCTTAATGGTCTCCACATTAATTGGAATTAATGTGGAGGTTACACCTCCTAGAGTGGCCGACCACTTTGTGAATGAATGGGAATTCATTTTTCATTCATGTGGTGATTTCACTCTTCTTCTCCCTTGGGTGCTCTCTCTTCTCCCTCTCCTCTTTCCTTGGCCGAACCACATAGGTGCTAGCACACCTTGGTTTTTGGTCACCTCCATCTAGTGTGTCCGTGTGGATACTTCTAGAGGACCGTACACTTGACGGTCTTGGGATCCGGCACCATTTGGACGAGCGGGATTCGCGTGGGGCGCGCATCAAGGGTAATGATCTTAACTTTAGTTTAGATCTAAAGTTTTTACAAACTCGTACAAGAAAAGGTTTTTTGAAAAGTTTTTGTTTCCAAATCTTTGCACGAGATCCATGGCTTTGGGTGACTCGGGGTTTCCGCGACGCGAAAAAGCGGTTTTCGCGGCCCGACGAACCTAACATCCTCCCCAACGGAGTCACTGCTATTTTTTGCATGACCAAAGGAAAACCTACTATTAATTTTATTTGTCATAAAGTTAGGATGATAAGATAATAAAATTAATGGATAAAACCTCCTCTTACAAATGTTGATTTTGTATACGTCCACACTAATGTGACATGCAAAATTCACGATATTTTGAGGTGTTGGTAAATTTAAATAATATTATTTGAGGAATCAATATTATTCTAAATTTAGAGTCTTGACTAAAAGTTTATTTTGTGATTCTTAGAATAACTTTCAACCCACTAGCTATTATTCTAAAAGAGAACAAACTTACTGGTCCCAACTATAAAGATTGGAAAAGAAACCTGGGCATTGTCCTAACTGCTGAAGGCTATAAGTTTGTACTGTTCGAGGCATGCCCTAATGTGCCTAATAGTGATTCTAGTGAAGAGGAGATTGAGTATCATAAGAAATGGGTAAAGGCAGATGAGATGGCGCGGTGTTACATTATGGCTTCAATATCAAATGTCTTGCAACATCAGCATCAGGACTTGCCAACTGCCTATGACATGATGAACAATCTCAAGGAACTCTTCGGACACCAGAATCAGGCTGCTAGGCAAGAGGCTATGAGAAATTTAATGACAGCCACCATGTCTGAGGGGGCACCCGTAAGGGATCTGAGGGGGCACCCGTAAGGGATCATATCCTAAAGATGATGGCATACTTGAATGAAATACAAATCCTTGGAGCTGAAATCGATGGGGAAACCCAGGTCAATATTATTCTCCAAACGCTACCCAAAAGTTTTGAGCAGTTTCGCCTGAACTATAACATGAATAAAAGGATTTATTCATTGGCGGAACTACTGACAGAACTTCAGGCAGCAGAAGGGCTATTTCATCATAATTCTCAAATTCACTTTGCTGAAAATATTTCTACTTATAAGTCGAAAGGCAAGAAGAAGAAGAAACAGGCTGGCTCAGTAAAGAAGGTGAATAGATCTCTAGGTACTAGACCAAAAGCTGGAGTGAAGAAGCCAAAGGGCAAGTGCTTCATCTGTAAGCAGTCTGGACATTGGAAGGCGGACTGTCCTCGTAGGAGAGAGAACAATAAAGGTATATCTTATTCTCTAGTAGTTGAAACATGTTTAGCGGTGCTATCTACCAGCACCTGGTGTGTAGATACAGGAGCCACTGATCATGTCTGCAATACATTGTAGGGGTTCCATGAAACCTGACAACTATATGAGGGAGAGATAACCGTCTACATGGGCAATGCTACAAAAGTGGTGGCTGTTGCAGTGGGAGACATCTACTTATCATTCGATAGGAATAAAACTTTGGTTTTGAGAAATTATCTTTATGTACCAACTTTTAGAAAGAATTTAATTTCAGTTTCTAAGTTGTTTGTGGATGGATATTCTGTTTCTTTTGATGATAAAGTAGTTATCAAGAAAAATCGGGTTATTATCTATTCTGGTATATTAGTAGACAATTTGTATACTCTAAATCCAATTTCTCCCACAAAGAAACAAATGGAAATTAATAACACATCTTCTGATTCTAATAAGAGAAAGGAACCTTCGGAAATGAACCAAACATATCTTTGGCATCTAACGCTTGGTCGTATTAACTTGAGTAGGATTCAAAGGCTAATTGTCGATGGACTCTTGGGTTCATTAGTGTTGGAAAACTTTTCAACTTGTGAATCTTGCTTGGAAGGAAAAATAACCAAGAGACCTTTTAAGGTGAAGGGGTATAGAGCAAAAGATGTGTTGGAATTGGTTCATTCTGATTTGTGTGGTCCTATGTCTATCCAGGCGAGAGGTGGTTTCGAATATTTCGTCTCTTTCATAGATGACTATTCGAGATATGGATACATTTACTTGTTACGTCGCAAGTCTGAGTGCTTTGATAAGTTCAAAGTGTACAACGCTGATGTGGAGAAACGTCACAGTAAAAGTATCAAGACACTATGGTCCGATCATGGTGGCGAGTACCTCTCAAGAGAGTTTAGGAATTACTTATCAGAGGTTGGGATTCAATCCCAATTGTCTACACCTGGTACACCCTAACAGAATGGTGTGGCAGAACGAAGGAATAGGACTCTTATGGAAATGGTTAAATCGATGATGAGTTATTCAGAATTACCAAATTCATTTTGGGGATATGCTTTGGAAACAGCAGTGTACATTCTGAATATGGTACCTTCTAAATCAGTACCCTTTACTCCCATAGAATTGTGGAATGAGTGTAAGCCTAGTCTGAAACATATTCGGATTTGGGGTAGTCTAGCACATGTGCTAAAGGGAGACACTGATAAGTTGGAATCACATACAGAAGTTTGTCTGTTTGTGGGATATCTTATAGGAATGAAAGGTGGTTTGTTTTATAATCCTAAAAATCAGAAGATCATTGTTAGTACCAATGCTTGATTTTTAGAGGAAGATTATGTAATGAACCATAAGCCCATGAGTAAAATTATTCTAGATGAAATTAGAGAGGGCACGTCTAGTCTAGTACCAACAGTACAAGATGAAATATCACAAGAAACTGCAACATGTATCACAAATGATGTATGGTTACAGACAGTGCCTCATCGTAGTGGGAGAGTTGTGAGGCAACCTGAAAGATTCATGTTTTTGGGAGAGTCTTCGGACTTGATCCCTGGTTAACATGAACCTAATCCTCGGGCATATGACGAAACATCCCAAGATAAAGATGTAGTATCTTGGCAATGAGCGATGAATTCTGAAATAGAATCTATGTATTCTAATAAGGTCTGGGAGCTTGTAGAACCACCAAATGGTGTAAAAGTCGTTGGATGTAAGTGGATCTACAAAAGGAAAAGAGGGACAGATGGGAAGGTGGAAACCTTCAAAGCAAGACTTGTTGTGAAGGGGTACACTCAGAAAGAGGGAATCGATTATGAGGAAACTTTTTCACCGGTAGCCATGCTTAAGTATATCCGGATTCTTTTATCTATTGTCGCTCATATGGACTATGAGGTTTGGCAAATGGATGTCAAGACAACTTTCCTTAACGGAAGTCTTGAAGAAAACATCCATATGAAACAACTAGAGGGGTTCATAGCAAAGGGCAAAGAGCATCTAGTTTATAAGCTCAATCAGTCCATTTATGGACTGAAGCAAGCTTCAATGTCTTGGAACATCCGGTTTAATGAAGTAATCCAATCATATGAATTTATTCAGTGTCTAGATGAGTCTTGTGTATACAAGAAGTGTGATGGAAACGTGGTGGTATTTCTTGAACTATACGTAGATGACATTTTGTTAGTTGGAAACAATATCAAAGTGTTGTCGGAAGTAAGGGTACGGTTGTCCAAGCAATTTGATATGAAGGACTTGGGAGAATGTGCACATATTCTTGGGATCAAAGTAACAAGGGATCGCAAGAAAAGAATGTTGTGCTTATACCAAGCTTCATATATCGATACGATCCTTGCTCGTTTTAGCATGCAAGACTCCAAGAAAGGTTTTCTACCTTTTAGGCATGGAGTATCTTTATCTAAAGAGATGTCTCCGAAGACATTAAAAGAGATAGAAGAAATGAAGGCAGTTCCATATGCTTCAGCTGTAGGAAGCCTGATGTATGCTATGTTATGCACGAGACCGAATATTTGTTTTACCGTGGGCATGGTTAGAAGATATCAAAGTAACCCTGGACAAGGACATTGGACTGCTGTAAAGCATATATTGAAGTACCTGAGAAGGACTAAAGATTATATGTTGGTTTACCAAGCAGATGATTTGCTCCCTGTGGGTTACACGGATTCAGACTTCCAATCAGATAGGGGCAATAGTAAGTCTACATCAGGCTATGTGTTTACTTTAGGAGGTGGAGCCATTGCATGGAGGAATGTTAAGCAGAAATGCATTTCAGACTCAACCATGGAAGCTGAGTATGTGGCAGCCTTCGAGGTAGCCAAAGAAGCTGTATGGCTTAGGAACTGCCTAATGGACTTAGATATGATTCCTAGTTTGCCCAAAATCATCACAATTTATTGTGATAATAGCGGTGCAGTAGCAAACTCGAAGGAACCACGAGTCCATAAGGCGAGTAAACACATAGAGCGCAAGTACCACCTGATACGAGACATCGTAAAGCGAGGAGAAGTTGTTGTCGCCAAGATTGCATCAGCAGATAACCTGGCAGATCCTTTCACTAAGACCCTTCCGGCGAAAGCTTTTGATCGACATGTTGAAGGAATGAGAATCAGATGTATGGCAGCATTTACAGCAGCATAGTCTTTTAGTATAAGTGGGAGATTGTTAGAGTGTATACTAAAAGCCTAGCTTTTTGTAAACATTTATTTTTGAAATAAAGAATCACATTGGTAAAATGTCTACATTTATATGCTAAGTGTAGTTGTTGAATTAATTTATATTGTAAATAATATGGTGTGTGGTGTCACACATAGAAGATCATGTTAGCAATTCCTTATAAGTTATAAATAGTAGCTCACGTCTAAGATGGATAGGAACAAACCATTGGAATAGTCATAGTGTAATTTGGTATTAGTTTATCTTGACTATAAAATTACACTAGTACACTCTGAGTGTATTGAGCAGGACCATTTAAGGTAGTTTCTTTTTATACTGACTACATAAAAGAACAAGACTTTTGTTATTATGGAAGTGTGTACTCTTAATCCTGATGTAATAACAAGCACATATATTTAGTATTTATTTCTTTAATTTATTAGTGGGTGAGATTTAGTTCGATAAATCAAAAGGCCCGATAAGTTGGAAAATAATATTATTTTTAGTGTGTGTTGTTGATTATAGAAGGAAACTGTGTCCTAGCAATCTAGGTTGATGATGTCCCCAAGATGAGCTCATAAGGATTATCATGTAAACCCTACAGGTGGACTTAGTCCGACATGACAATAAGGTTGAGTGGTACTACTCTTGGAGCTAGATATTAATTAAGTGAGTTGTTAGTAACTCATTTAATTAGTGGGCATTCGATATCTTAAACACAGGGAGATTAACACACTCATGACAAGAAGGAGTCCATATACTAATATGGGATTGGTGCGGTAGTTCAATAATAACTCTTTAGTGGTATGAGTTATTATTGATGAACTCGAGTTGGGTGTTCGGGGTGAACACGGGAAGCTCAAGTTCACCGGGAGACCAAAACCAATTCCTCCTCTCGGTCCCTGTTGTAGCATCTTATTTATAAAGTCTTATACCCACCTAAACCCAACTTCTTACCCACCTTAAGGTGGCCGGCCAAGCCTAGCTTGGAGCCCAAGCTAGGGTCGTCCAAACCAAGGAGAGATGGATTCAAGTGGTGGTCGGCCCTAGCTTAGAGCCCAAGTAGGTGGCCGACCACAATAAAAATAAAAGGGATTTTAATTTTAAAAGCTTTCCTTATGTGGAAGCCATGATTTAAAAGAGAGTTTTAAAATTAAAATTTTCTTTTTATAGTTTCTACAAAGGATTAAGAGAAAGGTTTGATATCTTTCTTTATTTGTAGTTGAAAGGAAGATTTTAATTTTGGAGAAAACTTTCCTTTTTGTAATCACCCACATATTTTAATAGAGAGATTTTAATTTATAAAAGTTTCCTTTTATAACCAACCATGAAGGGAATTTTAAAAGAGAAATTTTTTATTTAAAAAAAAAAATCTGAAAACAAATTAAGAAGTTTTAATTTTGTGTTTAAAACTTTCCTTATTTGGAGGACTTGTAAGGGTCGGCCACAAGATGGGTTAAGAGGAAATTTTAATTAAATTTTCCTTATTAGCCATTGGCAAGGAAAATAAGGAAGTTTTAATTATGTTTAAAACTTTCCTTATTTGCCAAGACCAAGGAATATAAAAGAGAGGGTAGAAGTGCCTCACCTTACAATACATCTATTATTCCTCTCCTCTCTTCCTTGGTGGTGGTTGCCCTCTCCTCTCTTCTTTCTCTCTTCTCCTTTTGTTGAGGCTAGCGGCACTTGGAGGCTTTATTTCATCTTGGTGGACGGTTGCTTGTGGAGAAGAAGAAGAGAAAGAAAGCTTCCCTTCAAGAAGAGTTGGTGGCCGAAACATGCAAGGAGAAGAAGGAGGCTTGGGTGGATTCTCATCTCGGTAGATCGTCGCCCACACGACGTCTGAGATACGAAGAGGAATATGATAGAAGATCGTGAGATCTATAAGCTATAAAAGGTATAACTAGTTATTCGTTTCCGCATCATATCTAGTTCATTCTTTTGTTTAGATCTTGAAATACCAAACACAAGAGGCTAACGATTCTAGGCTATCAAATTTATGTTTCGATTTTATGTTTCTTTTGTTTTTTGATCTTGTGATTCAATTGTTCTTAGTGGTTAAACATAGGGTTACAATAAGGAGATTAAATATTGAATTTCCTTGAAAGGCTTTGTCTAGGAAGTGGTGGATGATCTCATACCCAAGAAGGCCTAGTGTCTCGCCATATTTAACCTGGAAGCCGATCTCTGAAATAAATATTTAATCAAATTTGTAACATAGGTGGATTTGGATTAATAATGTTAAGCATCGTTTGTAATCCAATTCTAAACCTCTAAGAACAGATAAGTTGAATTTGGAATCAATAATGTTAAGTTCTGTTTGCGATTCCAAATTTAATTTCTAAAGAGCACAATAGGTTGTTAGGAATGGTTCGGGACTTTTACAAAATTTTTGTACAGGGGAACCAGTACGATATTCGGAGTAGTAACCAACAATTAATTATGAAAATGCATGAGATTATTGGAATGTAATTAAATTGTATATTTGGATTGAGGGTTGATTAGGGTTATTCATTTTGGAGGGCAGCATCTTCATCTTGATGCGGTCATCACTGTGCGTGGGCAATCCATAGCTTGGGCCACTATTTCCGATAGCAAGATCTTTAGTCGTGAGATAGTAGGGGAGCGACCAAATTAAGGTAAGCAATGTCTGGAGATATGATTGCATTTATGTGATGGGTTGGTGGATATGAATTTTGTATTGAAGAAGGAAAAGGTAATGTGAACCATTTGTTAATTAAGATTTAATTGGATTAAATCATAAGAGGATTAGTTGTGCAAGAAGTAGTGGATCAGTAAATAGAATTAAAATGTTGATTTCCTAATCGGATTAGGGTTGGGATTAGCTATTTGGGTTGTGATAGAACTTAGAAGTACTATGTATTCTGTGTTGTAAGATACTAGTCGGAGACACATCTTGATGTGGCATTATTTATCATGATCGGCAGATAAAGGCGGGTACTTCTTGTTTTATCTCTTTAGTATTTTGATCCTAGTGCATGAGCTTTATATTCAGATAGATACTATGTTTATCTTGACTCCACTCTTATTTTTCCTGTGTTTGATACTTCCACTTGATCTTTGAGCTACTCATTTCTGTATCTATACAGTCTCTCATTGCTATCTATGCTATTTAGCAGATACCAGACACCAGATAGTAGATACTAGTTACTGGATTGATAGATATCAGATACCATGCTTACTTGCTTTGACTGCTATTTATACATGTATCTTATTAAGCATGCTGGCTTCATGTAGCATACCTGATTCTTTGTTTATATATATATGATGACTATTGCATTGTACGCATCATGTCATTGCATACATACCGGCGACTATGTCTCCCTTGTGGTTGAGAGGGTCGTTGGCCAGGGCCGCACGCTTGGCCACTCATGGGTAGTGGCAGCTGGAGCGTACTGCTTGTCCTGTCGTGCCGCACTCGGCCACTCATGGATAGTGGCGGCTGAAGTAGTGAGCAGCAGTGACCCTATTGCTATGTAGCTATATAGCTATTATGCAAATTGTCCACTCGGTCACTTGAGAGTAGTGGTGGTTGGAGTGTCGTACAATTGTCATCGATCCGGCCTCTCGACCATACAAGGGTCATGGTGCAGAGGGGTGGGCGGGGTGACCATTTGTGTAAACGCTGTTGTTTTTATACTTGTGTTGTTGGCTGCTTACTTATGCTGTTATTGCTAGTTGATGCTGTTGTTACTTATGCTGTTATTGCTAGTTTATACTGTTGTTGCTTATGCTGTTATGCTTACATATGTTGAGTTATGCATCTGTTGTATGTGTTTAGACACTGACTCACTTATTGGTATTATGTATATACCTCACATGCTATCCTTGTAGTATGAGCAGTACTGTAGCAGATCTTTGCTACTTGTGACCTATTACTAGCCTAGGATATGGTTTTAGGTATGGACATTTATTATGAAATCACCGTAGTATCTGCTATATTCCCTATGAGACTGTATACCTTTGTATCTCTAGTTCTTTACTATACTCATACACTATCTGCCTATTACCCGCTGAGTCTTTATACTCACCACCCCGTAAACTGGTTATTTCACCAGGTAGCAGGTAAAGGATTTATGGAGTCGCCTGGAGAACCTGTCTGCCAGTCCCACGTCACATTCGATGACGATCTTATGATTTTGGTATTCCTTCCACTATTTGTATTTGGTTTTGTACTTGTTCTTGTACTTGTGTATTTTGTTATTTGGAGTATCGTTTGTGGTATCTTGTATTTGGTTTGTTAATATTGTGTCAAGTCGAGCCGGCTAGCAGTTAGTTGTTCTGTTGTTTTATGTTCCTTATTTTGTGATTTCCATTGTATTATGTTTCAGCCGTGTGGGCTGTTATTAAAATTGCGTGGTTGTGTTATTTATCCAGCCGTGTGGGCTGTTGTATACTACTAATGAGTATGTCTGTGGTTATATGTACTTATGCTTCATATTGTCACCGGTACAGGGGAGACGCTGCCAAAATTTCGTCGGTAGGGACTCCTCTGGGGGCGTGACAGGATTTAACTCATAAATCTATATAAACTATTTATACATATATTTTTATAACTCTATGTTGTAGAGATAAACATAGACCTCTGAATTCTACAGGCGTGGCAACTGACAGATCTTGATTCTGAATTTGAAATCAAAAGTTATAGCCTCTAGAAGGTTGTTGTGTCAAACCAGCAGTTGGAGGTGCCTTAAAGTAGTGGAAGGAGCCTTGATCTTGTTGGAAGGTACCTTAAAGTGCTTTGAAGGCGCCTTCCAGAGGATAAAACTTGTAGTTTGCATATTTTATCACTACCAAAGAAAGGGGGATAAAATTTATTTGTGGAGGCACCTTGGAGGAGGTTGAAGGAGCCTTCCACGGCCCATATAAGCCATGTTCAAGCAACATTCACAACATAACTCATATACAAGTTTCTACGCATCCGATTGAGGTTCCAACTGCTTCAGCTTCCTACTGTTGCTCTGCTACGACGCTGCTGTACCTAACTACTACCGAGAAGCTATCCAACACCAAGCTTGATCTGATCATCTTCAAGGGTGTTGGTAACTAAATATTAACACTGTACTTAATTGTTGCATAAAGAAAAGTGTAGCGTGTTACACTTTTTCTTGTTCTTTCATTGTACTCAATCCCCTCTTCCTATGATTCCAAAAGAGGTACTAGTGGATTACCCGTTGATAGGTCCACAGAACCTAGGTCTTCGAGTAGGAGTCGCCGAAGGCTCCTGTTGGAACCCCAAGGTGTTTTGATGTGATCAAACAAATTAAATTAGGTTCTGTTTGGTTTAACCCTTGTGTCTAAGTGTGCAGGAGCTTAGGAGCATAGGAAGTCGAGTGGAAGATGCGACTAGCGAGAAGGACGGCACAGGGAGAGAGCCGACGGGCTCGGTGCATTCGAGGGATGAGGTGCCGCAGAAGAGTACACCAGTGGACGAGAAGAACGTACGCGATGTTCGAGGGATGAGAAACCGGGGAGAAACGCTGCTCGAGGAGAAGGCCGGAACTTGGGTTCGGATGAGCCCTATTCCAGATGGTCAAGATCACACAAGCTAGCGAAGCTGGAGCGGAAGACCCAGGCCGAGGCGAGCTGAACCGGAGCAGAGGGCTCGAATCAAAAAAAGTCAACTCTGTTGACTTTCTTGGTCCGGGCACCCAGACCTGGATGATTATCTAGATCATGGTCAACGTGATCTATGTAAGAAGGGATAAAATTTTATCCTCTCCCAGGCGCCTGGAACCCTTCCAGGCGCCCCGACCAAGGCTATAAATATAGCCTTGGTCCAAGAAGTTCAACAACAACTTGTAATCCATTTCTGTGTGTTCTACTTTTCTTTGTGTGCTGTTAACGCTGTAAGAGACTACTCCACCCGAAGGAGATCTTCAGATAATGTGCTCCATTATCCTTGGATTAACAATCTTCTGATTGCAAACCAAGTAACTCCTTTGTATCTATTTCTTGTTTAATTAGTCTCTTTATTTTTTATTACAAGTATTCTTAATTTAATTATAAGTCGAGAAAGGGTTGATTTATTTTTTCAGGGCAATTCACCCCTCCCCTCTTGTCGGCCTCCAAAGGGACCAACAAGTGGTATCAGAGCAAGGACGCTTCAGAAGGACTAACCACCGACCGAAGCAAAGTAACCAATGGCCGGACCAAGCATCGTTCCACCAAAATTCGAGGGAGACTTCGCACACTGAAACGTCATATGGAGGTATTTCTGAAAACAGATTTTGAAATTTATTTAATAATAAAATATGATTTTGTAGCTCCTATGAATCAAAATAGAGAGGAAAAAGAAGAAAGTCTTTGGACGAAAAAAGAACAAAATGATTCCGTAGCAAATAACCGGGCGAAATATCACTTGCTGAGCATGTTGCCGCCTCAAGAAGTCAACCGCATCAAAAGCTACTTGTCGGCTAAAGAACTCTGGGAAAAATTCCTGGAACTCCACGAAAGCACATCCGAAGCCAAACTTGCAAGGAGAGATATACTTCAGAACAAACTGATAAACATCCGTCTGGAAAAAGGTGAGAAGGTAGCCGATCTACACGCAAAGGTAAAAGAACTAATCACTGGACTCGAAAACCTCGGAGAAATGGTAACCAACCGGGGCACGATATGCTACACACTCAATGCCTTTCCCAGGACTCCAGATTGGACCTCAATAATCGACGCCTACTACATCTCAAAAGACCTGGAGGTAAGTACCCTAGAGGAACTTTTTTCCACTTTAGAATTACATGAAACCATATGTGCAGGGACAACAAAAGAATCAAGTTAGATTATGACGTTGGCTGCAACCAAGAAGGATGAACCCAAGTCAGACTCAGAAGAAGATCAAAAAGCTTATATGGTAAGGAATTTCAAAAAATTCTTTAGATATAATAAATTTAAATAAATACAGAATAAGAAAAATCCAAAAAATAGTAGAAGGGTTCGTTGCTACCAGTGTCAAAAGGAAGGACACTTAAAAGAGGATTGCCCAGAACTCAAGAACGATAAAGTTAAGATACCCCAAAAGTACAAGAACCTGAAAGCTACTTGGGATGATAGTTCATCATCTGAGTCCGAAATATAAGAATATGTCGGGCTAGCACTGATGGCGAGCTATGAAGGGCAAAGTACATCAGAAGCCAGCATCGATGAAGGAGGAGCGACTTTAGATGAATGCAGCGAAGTAGGGGGAGAGTCAGGCTTCAAGTCTGATATGATAAGTAAGGTATGCCTCTTACCTCTTGATCAACTTTATTATGGTATTAAGTCTATGACAAAGTCTATGTACAAATTAAAAAGTAAAAATAATAAGTTAAAAAATGAAAACTTAGAAATAAAAAGAATTTTAGCAAAATCATGTCTGTTAAAAGATTTTGATAAAGTAAGACTTGAAAAAGGTAAATTAAAAGAAGAAATAGAAATTTTGAGAAATTCTACTTGTTCAAATATTTTTGATTTTAGAAATTATAGAGGATTAAACTGGTACTATAGATTTCACAAAAGTCAGATCAGAAAATTATCAAAAGCTTATGTACCTAGGAAATACCTGATTAACCCTATAGGAAGGAATCTATATTAGATTTCAAAAATATGTTTAAATTAAAAGTATAATTAGACTTTGGGCTTTCAGGTAGAAAATAGAATATTTGAATTCATTAAAAGACTTTGTCTAGAAGTGGTTGATGATCCAATAACCAAGAAGGCCTAGTGCCTCGCCACAGCCTAGAAGTCGATTTCTGAATTAAATATTTAATTGACAAACTGATAAGCATAAAATAGTTAATTGCTTTCAATATTTGTCAATGATTTAACACTTATTAAAATTTCTTCTAAAAATTTTACTTAGAAAAATTCAATATTTAAATTATTTCTGTTAAAAATATTTTTTTAAGTTATTTGTTCCATTGCACAAAATTTTTAATTTAGAATATTAAAAAAAATTACTTAGAAATTTTTCTTACTTAGAAAATTTTTTCTGCCTGACAATTTTTTCACTTAGAAATTAAAAAAAAAACACTTAAATTTTTTTTTAAGTGTTAAAATTAACCTTAGACTTGTTAAGAAACCCCATTTTTTATGTGATCAAAGGGGGAGAAGGATATTAAGTCTAGGGGGAGGTAGTATAATCCAAATTTTAAACTGAAAATTTTTTTTCACTTATTTGAAAAATTAATTGTTTTTACATTGCATTTATTTACTCTAGCTTAACTTGGGTTGCTCACATCAAAAAGGGGGAGATTGTTGGAACCCCAAGGTATTTTGATGTGATTAAACAAGTTAAGTTAGGTCCTATTTGGTTTAACCCTTGTGTCTAAGTGTGCAGGAGCTTAGGAGCACAGGAAGTCAAGCGGAAGACGCGTCTAGAGAGAAGGACGTCACAGGGAGAGAGACGACGAGCTTGGTGCGTCTGAGGGATGAGGTGTCGTAGAAGAGTACACCGGTGGACGAGAAGAACGTACGCGACATTCGTGGGATGAGAAATCGGGGAGGAAGGCTTCTCAAGGAGAAGGTCAGAACTTGGGTTTTGATGAGCCCTATTCTGGATGGTCGAGATCACCCAAGCTAGTGGAGCCAGAGCGGAAGACCTGAACCAAGGCGAGTTGAACCGGAGCAGAGGGCCCGGACCGAAAAAAGTCAACTCTATTGACTTTCTTGGTCCGGGCTCTCAGAACCATTCTGAGCGCCCGGACCAATCCGGGGCGCCTGGAACCCTTCCAAATGCTCGGACCTAGATGATAATCCAGATCGCGGTCAACACGATCTATGCGAGAAGGGATAAAATTTTATCCCCTCCCAGGCGCCTGGAACCCTTCTAGGCGCCCAGACAAGGCTATAAATATAGCCTTGGTCCAAGAAGCTCAACAACAACTTGTAATCCATTTCTGGGTGTTCTACTTTTCTTTGTGTACTGTTAACGCTGTAAGAGGCTACTCCGCCCGAAGGAGATCTTCAGATAGTGTGCTTCATTCTCCTTGGATTAGCAATGTTCTGATTGCAAACCAAGTAACTCCTTTGTATCTATTTCCTATTTAATTAGTCTCTTTATTTTTTATTACAAGTATTCTTAATTTAATTATAAGTCCAGAAAGGGTTGATTTATTTTTTCAGGGCAATTCACCCCTCCCCTCTTGCCGACCTCCAAAGGGACCAACAACTCCGAACCAAGTAAAATTGAACACATTTTCTTGTGTTCCCTATTTTCAATTCTGTACTTATTTTCTGCTGCATATACTTTTATTTCAAAACAAAAGAATAAGTTTTTGAAAACTATGTGATTCACCCCCCGCCCTCCCTCACTTGCATCTCGATCTAACAAATAGAGTCTCAGAGCTTATACATATAGATATATGTGGACCATTCCCTAAGGCTTCTTAGAATGGTCAAGCATACTTTATAAGTTTTATAGATGATTATTCCTGATATGGATACTTATATCTTACTCATGAGAAGTCACAATCCTTGGATATGTTCAAAATCTTCAAAGCTAAAGTTAAAAAAAAAATTAACTTGGTAAGAAGATTAAGGTCGTAAAATCAAACCGTGGTGGTGAATACTATGGTAGGTCTGATGGATCAGGTGAACAATATCCTAGGCTATTTGCAAATTACCTTGCTGAATGTGGTATCCTCGTGCAATACACCATGCCTAGGGCACCTCAGATGAATGATGCAGTAGAGTGACGAAACTGGTCCCTTAAGGATATAGTGAGAAGTATGATTGTATTTTCTTCTCTACCGGAGTCCTTATGGGGTGAGACATTCAAGAATACAATTTACCTACTCAATAGAGTTCCTACTAAGGCAGTAACAAAAATCCCATACGAGTTGTAGATAGGTAGAGCGCCTAATCTAAGGACTCTACATGTCTGGGGTTAACTTGCTGAAGCTAGGCCCTATAGGTCTAACGAAAGGAAATTAGACTCAATAACCGTTAGTTGCCACTTTGTAGGATACTCTGGAAACTCAAGGGGTTTCTTGTTCCATACCCACTTGATTATGTCATCTTGTACCTTTATGTAGATGATATATTTATCATTGGGAGTAATGATAAGATTTTAAAATCCACTAAAGATATGTTGAATTTAAAATTTGATATGAAAGACATGGGCCTAACTTATCTAAGTCAGTCTTATTATGTAGATAAGATTTTTGACAAATTCACCAAGGGTGATGCCGTGTTGGTATGAACTCTGATAGATATGAGTCAACATCTATTCAAAAATTAGGGAGAGAGTATCTCTCAAATAGAGAACTCCAGAGTGATTGAAAGTTTGATGTACTTGATGAGTTATATAAGACCAGACTTAGCTTACATAGTAAGTAAATTGAGTAGGTTCTTGAGTAATCCTGATATTAAGCATTAAAAAAGGATAACAAAGGTATTAAGGTACTTAAGGTATTCTCGTAAATATAGACTACACTATACTAGATATTCTGTTATGATCAAAGTATATAATGATGTGAATTGGATATCTTACATGAAAGACTTAAAGTCTATGAGTAAATATATATTCATGTTGGGAGGTGGAGTCATTTCATGAAAATCTTCTAAGCAAACTATAATAATCAAATCCATAATGGAATCTAAATTTGTAGCTCTTGACATATGTGATGAAGAGACTAAATGGTTACTACAATTATTAGAAGATGTTCCAAGATTGCCGAAACATGTGTCGGCAATATCCATACATTGCAATAGTCAATCAACTATTGGTCAGACACAGAGTTATATGTATAATAGTAAGTGATCCTATCCAAAAGTGGAGAAGATGGTAAGCTGGGGATGTGGCTCGAAAGTTGACAAGGTGGAGACTCCATGTGGTTTTGTAACACAAGAGGCATTAGTGTTGGGCCGGGAAGGGGTTCCCAGCTTTATCCCTCCAATGCTCAATTTAGTTTCCAACAAGTGGAGAATAATAGTAAACTATAGCTAGAGTGTATGAAACAATGAAGTTGAGCATACCTCCACCTGTAGATGGGAACCCCCTTTTATAGTGCCACTATAGTGCCTATGCACGTATCTCAAAGCATGTGCACATTTTCTAACGCGTGTCATAGGAAAAGACAAGTCAAAAATGTCCCTGATACCTTTCCCTATTGTGATAGGCTAGAAGTGTTAGAGTGTATACTAAAAGCCTAGCTTTTGTAAATATTTATTTTGAAATAAAGAATCACATTGGTCAAAAATATCTACATTTATATGCTAAGTGTAGTTGTTCAATTAATTTATATTGTAGATAACATGGTGTGTGGTGTCACACACAGAAGATCATATTATCGGTTCTTTATAAATTATAAATAGTAGCTTACGACTAAGATGGATAGGAACAAACCATTGGGATAGTCGTAGTGTAATTTGGTATTAGTTTATCTTAACTATAAAATTACACTAGTACACTCTGAGTGTACTGAGTAGGACCATTTAAGGAAAGTTATTTTTATACTGACTTAATAAAAGAACAAGACCTTAGTTTTTATGAAAGTATGTGCTCTTAATCCTAATATAATAACAAGCACATATATTTAGTATTTATTTATTTGACTTATCAAAGGGTGAGATTTAGCTCGATAAATCAATAGGCCTAATAAGTTGGGAAATGATATTACTTATAGTGTGTGTTGTTGATTATAGAAGGAAACTGCATCCTAGTAATCTAGGTTTATAATGTCCCCAAGAGGAGCTCATAAGGATTGTCATATTAAACCCTGCAGGTGGACTTAGTCCGACATGACGATAAGGTTGAGTGGTATTACTCTTGGACTAAGATATTAATTAAAGTGAGTTGTCAGTAACTCAATTAATTAGTGGACATTTGACATCTTAAACACAGGGAGAATAACACACTCATAATAAGAAGGAGCCCAAAATGTAATTTGGGATTGGTGCGGTAGTTCAATAATAATTCTTTAGTGGTATGAATAATTATTGATGAAATTAAGTTGGGTGTTCGGGGCGAACACGGGAAGCTTAATTTCATCGGGAGACCAAAACCAATTCCTCCTCTCGGTCCCTATCGTAGCCTCTTAATTATAAAGTATTATACCCACCCATACCCACCTTCTTACCCATCCTTATGTGGCCGGCCAAGACATGGCTTGGATGGGTTGAAGTGTGGTCGACCCTAGCTCGAGTTCAAGCTTAGGTGGCCAGCCACAATAAAATTAAAAGAATTTTATTTTTTAAAATTTTTCTTATGTGGATTCCATGGTTTTAAAAGAGAGTTTAAAATTTAAATCTTTCCTTTTATAGCTTTCTCCAAAAGATTAAGAAAAGACTTGATATCTTTCCTTATTAATAGATTGAAAGGAAGATTTTAATTTTGAGAAAACTTTCCTTTTTTGTAACCATGTTCATGATTTAAAAGAGAGTTTTAAAATTATAAATTTTTCCTTTTATAAGTTTCTACAAAAGATTAAGAAAAGATTTGATATCTTTCTTTATTTGTAGATTGAGAGGAAGATTTTAATTTTAAAGATAACTTTCCTTTTTGGAAATCATCCACATGTTTTAATAGAGAGATTTTAATTTATAAAATTCCTTTTATAACCAACCATGAAGGAAAAATTAATAGAGAAATTTTATTTAAAATTTTCGGAAACAAATAAGGAAGTTTTAATCTTGTGTTTAAAACTTTCCTTGCTTGGATGATTGAGAGGTGGCCGACCACATTAAGTTTGAAAGGGTTTTTTTTTAAACTTTTCTTTCATTGGCTAAGAGAATATGTTTTTATAAAACTTTCCTTATTTGCCAAGATCAAGGAATATAAAAGAGAGGGTAGAGGTGCCTCACCTCATAACTTGAGATCTAGTTTTCCTCTCTTATATTTTCTTTGTGGTGGCTGGTTTTTCTCATCCTCTTCCTCTCCTCCTTTTCTTCTTCATTGGTGGTTGGTGGCATCAACTCTCAAGGAGCTTGTTGGTGGCCGGATTTCGCTTGGAGAAGGAGAGAAAGGAGGTTTTATTTCTAGCATCCCTTAGAGCTTGGTGGTGTGGTCGAACCTCATCTATTCTTGGAATCCTTGTGGTGGCCGAAACTCACAAGAAGGAGAAGGAAGCTTGGGTGGTTCTCGTCTTGGTACATCACCGCCCACACAACGTCCGAGATACGAAGAGGAATACGGTAGAAGATCAAGAGGTTGTTGTTTACAAAGAAAGGTATAACTAGTAATTCTATTAAGCATCATACTAGTTTTTCTTTGTATACCTTTTTAAAATACCAAACACAAGAGGCATATGATTCTAGGTTTTAACTTTGTGATTTGAGTTGTGTTTCTTTTATTTTACTTTTTCGATCTTGTGATTCGATTGTTCTTTTAGGTTAAACCTAGGGTTATATAAGGAAATTAAATATTGAATTTTGTTAAGAGGCTTTGTCGAGGTAGTGGTGGATGTTCCCATACCCAAGAAGACCAAGTGTCTCGCCATGTTTGACCTAGGAGCCAATTTTTGAAATTAATATTTAATTGAATTTATAACATAGGTGGATTTGGATCAATAATGTTAAGTTCGATTTGCAATCCAAGTCTAAACCTAAAAGAATAGATAAGTTAAATTTGGAATCAATAATGTTAAGTTCCATTTGCGATTTCGAATTTAATTTCTAAAGAACACAATAGGTTGTTAGGAAAGGTTCGAAACTTGTATAAAATTTTATACAGTGAAACCGGTACGATCTTCCTGGGACCAACTTGTTGGTGCAACCTTAGGTCAAGGTTGACCTGGGTGACCCGACTCGAGTTGACCTGACTCGAGGTATATTTTGATGTTTGACAAGAATAGAGAAGTTATATTTTGATGTTTGACAAGAATAGGAACTTGGGGGATTGTGGGTACAACCTTTGGTCAAGGTTGACCTGGTTGACCCGACTTGAGTTGACCTGATTCGGGAAAAGTCCAAGTATGGAAGCTTGGCATGGGAGATCGAAGAAGGCTCGGTAGCTCGTTCTCCGGACTAGGTCAGAGAGGGCTCGGTAGCTCGTTCTCTGGACCGGACGAAGTTGGAGAGGGCTCGGTAGCTCGTTCTCCGGACTAGGTCAGAGAGGGCTCGGTAGCTCGTTCTCTGGACTGGATGGAGTCGGAGAGGGCTCGGTAGCTCGTTCTCCGGACTAGGTCAGAGAGGGCTCGGTAGCTCGTTCTCTGGACCGGACGAAGTTGGAGAGGGCTCGGTAGCTCGTTCTCTGGACTAGGTCAGAGAGGGCTCGGTAGCTCGTTCTCTGGACTGGATGGAGTCGGAGAGGGCTCGGTAGCTCGTTCTCCGGACTAGGTCAGAGAGGGCTCGGTAGCTCGTTCTCTGGACCGGACGAAGTTGGAGAGGGCTCGGTAGCTCGTTCTCTGGACTAGGTCAGAGAGGGCTCGGTAGCTCATTCTCTGAACCGGACGTGGAAGTCGGAGAGGGCTCGGTAGCTCGTTCTCCGGACTAGGTCAGAGAGGGCTCGGTAGCTCGTTCTCTACATCAGGAAGGCTTTAGGGTTTAAGGCTGGGAAATTGGATCGGTCTACTGACCGATCCAGTGATACTATGGGTATCCCGATCCAGTGATACACTGATTCTCACTGTGGGTCATCTGATCGGTCTGGTGACCGATCAGTAACCAAACAGATTGGGAGAAGGAATAGGAGGGATCGGTCGGTGGATCGATCCACCTATGGCCTGATCGGTCCACAGACCGATCAGGGCTCTGCAACCAACTCTGTGAGAGTTGGGATCGGTCTGGGACCGATCAGCCTAGGGCCTGATCGGTCCCCTGACCGATCATATCCGTCCTGGATCGATCAAGGTGGAGGTGGACTTCTTCTTGCTCCTGCGATCTGAGCTTTGCTGAGCTCTCCATTACTGAAGCTTCGTGTGAGCTTCCCTCGGCTGGACTCCAACTGATCAGTTGCTGCTGTTGTTGGCATCTGTGAAGTGGTTGCTTCATCACCAGTCGACGAGAAGGCAAGCAAACTAGTGTTTTTACATTCATATTGTTCTTGGCTTCTTACTTTATCTTTGTACTCTGATCTTGCTGTTGCAAGAGAGATTGTGGCGAGGTTTCTCCACCCAGAAGGAGTTTTTATTAGCCGATTTTCCGGGGTCTCATCCACCGACGGATTGATAGGATTCGTCCACCTTACGGACACGCCGAGGAGTAGGAGTATCATCTCCGAACCTCGTTATATCGTCGCTTTTGAGGTTTGATATTCTCCTGTTTCGTTTTTATCTTTTATTTCCGCTGCGCTAACTAAAATTGTAGGAAGAAACATGAATTTGGGGTCGGCTATTCACACCCCTCCTCTCTAGCCGCGTCCAAAGGTCCTAACAAGTGGTATCAGAGCAAGGTCGCTCTTCGTCGGATTAACACCTGGGGGAGCACGAGCTAGAGAATGGATCAACTTGGAGAAGACGTCACGATTCCACCCTTCTACGATCGCGACGACTTCGCGTATTGGAAGGTAAGAATGAAGTATTTTCTTATGACTAACCTAGTAAATTGGAATTGTGTACAAGTAGGTTTTATTCCTCCGGTGGATAAAGAAGGAGAACCTCTCGAGAAGAAGAAGTGGACGAAGGAACAAATCCACCAATCCATAATCAACGACGAGGTAACGAAAATCTTTGAATTTTCATTACCTAATGATATCTTGTGTAAGATAGGTGGATACAACAATGCCAAGGAGTTGTGGAACAACTTGGCTAAGCTCCATGATGAGAGCTCCAATTCAAGTCATGAAGAGGAGTCAAGTGAGCCAAGTAGCTCACATCATGGAGGTATGGAATTAGAAGTTGAGGGCTACTCAACATCTAAGGAAGAAGAGGAGGAGAGTTCTTCTTCAAGACTGGAGCAAGAAGAAGAAGCCTCTACCTCCAGAAGGGATGAAGGAGAGAGCTTATATCCATCCTCAACCCTAGGTAACTCAAGCAACTTAATTTCAAGTAAATTACATATAATGTGCTTTGAGTGTAGAGAATATGGGCATTACAAAAGTAAATGTCCAAAGAGGATTAGGAAGACTCCACCGGCACCAAAAGTCAAGGAAGCTGGAGTCCCGATACGCAAGGACAAGGAGCACGTGGTGTGCTTCCAATGCAAGCAAAGGGGACATTATAGGAGTCAATGTCCAAGGGGGAGGCAACCTCACAAGGACAAGAGACCAAGCACATCTATGGGGGGAGCTAAGGCAAACCCTAAGGTATCCTTTAAGGCACATTCTTGCAATTCTAATAAGACACATGCTAGTAGTTTTATTGCAATTGTCAAGCATGATAACCGTAGAAACCGATACATGTGCTTAGGTGCCAAACATGTTAGTCTAGATAAGGACAATGCTAGAAATGCCAACCCTAGAGTTAACTCATCTAAGGTTAGGGAAAACCTAGATAGGAATCCCAAAATAACTAGACATATGCCTAGGAATACCTCAAAGAAAAATGAAAAATTAAAGCTTGAGGTATTAAAGAAGGAAAACCAAGTCTTGAGGTCAAGACTTGACACGTTAGAAAAGGCTCTTAAGAATTTGGAGAAGTCAACTCTAGGGTCTAAGGGTCAAAAACCAAAGCCCAAGGACATGAGAGGTTTGGGTCACAAACCCAAGTCTCAAGTGGTCAAGCCCGCTTATCATAATGTTCCATTCGATTATGGAACAAGACCTAGGGCTAAGAATTTGTGATCTAATTGGCACATAGTGATCTAAAAATCTTTAGCATATGATTTTAGGTCTATTACACTTAGGAATATAGAATTTGTGGTAAAATGATCAAATTTATCAAAAATGGCAACTAAGGCTAGAATTAGGTATTTTCTATACCTTTATATGTTATTTGCCATACATTGTTTGTCATATGCCATGTCATTACATCATATTTATTTTATTATCATTTGAAATGTCATGATAATGCTTAGGTTAGTTATATGTCATGCCTTATTTAAGTTTCATACTTGATGACATGACATCATAACATTGGCACATGTTTCCACTTATGATATTATTTTATGTCATGTCATCATCTCTTGCATTTATGATCAATTAATTTGATTTAAGGATAGAAACACAATTTGATATGGAGATCAAATTGTTATTTAGAAAATGCATGAGAACTTAGCTTAAGATGACCTAAACCCATATCTCACATCAAAATTGACTTGGATGTGTTTGATACACCTTAGATGTGTGTGAGATATTAGGATTATGAGTTAGGATCAAGGTGCATAGTTCTTGTACCTAGATGAGCCTAATTCGAATTTGAGGATCATAGGGAAAACTTGTGTACAAGTCATGTACATTTAGCCCTAAGATTGTGGTCCTAAATTGAATGGTTTAAGATCATTTCAAAATTGATTTGAAAAACCTTGATGAAGCTTTTCTAGTGATAGCATTCATCATTGAGCAAGTTGATACAAAGATGGATTAACCTTGAGTTATTTCAAAGTTTTCGAACTTTGTATCAAGATTAAAAAATGGGAGTTATTTTCATAGAAAACTATTTTTCCATGATAATATATGTTATGAGGAATGTATCCTCAAAATTTTACAATTTTTGAAATTTTCTGTAATTTTTTAGGGGTTTCTGAATTTTGGGAGAAAAATCAGAAATTCTTATCAGAGAATTGTGGACCGATCAGAGAAGATTCTGATCGGTCTGGTGACCGATCAAAGCGTGCCAAAATATTGATTTTCGACTGTTGTCTGAAATTTCAGCTATGGAAGTTGGTGCTTTAGATTTCTAAAGGGTTGAAACTCTCCAAGACATTGTTGGTGCAATGGTCAAGAAGGAGTTGAACTTTAGGGGGAGTTTTACCTAATGGTCAAGGGGGAGTTGACTTTTAGGGGAATTTTTGCTCGTCAAGTTTTTTTTTATAAGTGATTATCACTAAGTTGATTGTTGATTTTAGTATCAAGGGGGAAATTAAGGGTTTCATTGAAAGGTATGGGACCTTCATTAGGAAGAAACTCTTGACCTTGATTCACTCCTTTTGATGTGTGTCAAAAAGGGGGAGAATATCCAGAGAATATTCAAGGAAGAACATTGGAGTTTGGGGAGAATGTTCAAGGAAGAACATTGGAGAACTATTGGAAAACCTAAGTTAGGTTATCGGGTTAACCTAACTTGATTATGGTTTTTGTCAAACATCAAAAAGGGGGAGATTGTTGGTTCAACCTTAGGTCAAGGTTGACCTGGGTAACCCGACTCGAGTTGACCTGACTCGAGGTATATTTTGATGTTTGACAAGAATAGAGAAGTTATATTTTGATGTTTGACAAGAATAGGAACTTGGGGGATTGTGGGTGCAACCTTTGGTCAAGGTTCGGTATTGGAGAGGGCTCGGTAGCTCGTTCTCCGGACTAGGTCAGAGAGGGCTCGGTAGCTCATTCTCTGGACTGGATGGAGTCGGAGAGGGCTCGGTAGCTCGTTCTCCGGACTAGGTCAGAGAGGGCTCGGTAGCTCGTTCTCTGGATCGGACGAAGTTGGAGAGGGCTCGGTAGCTCATTCTCTGGACTAGGTCAGAGAGGGCTCGGTAGCTCGTCCTCTGGACCGGACGTGGAAGTCGGAGAGGGCTTGGTAGCTTGTTCTCCGGACTAGGTCAGAGAGGGCTCGGTAGCTCGTTCTCTAGATCAGGAAGGCTTTAGGGTTTAAGGCTGGGAAATTGGATCGGTTTGCTGACCGATCCAGTGATATTATGAGTATCTAGATCGGTCTGCTGACCGATCCAGTGATACACTGATTCTCACTGTGGGTCATCTGATCGGTCTGGTGACCGATCAGTAACCAAACAGATTGGTAGAAGGAATAGGAGGGATCGGTCGGTGGACCGATCCACCTATGGCCTGATCGGTCCACAGACCGATCAGGGCTCTGCAACCAACTCTGTGAGAGTTGGGATCGGTCTGGGGACCGATCAGCCTAGGGCCTAATCGGTCCCCTGACCGATCAGATCCGTCCTGGATCGATCAGGGTGGAGCCTGATCGGTCCAGGTCTAGTCGTTGAGTCACAACAGCTAGATTTATGTGTCTGTGTCTTCTTCTTCGCAGGTTCATATAAATCAAGAGGTGGAGGGCCTCTAGAGGAGGTGGACTTCTTCTTGCTCCTGCGATCTGAGCTTTGCTGAGCTCTCCATTACTGAAGCTTCTTGTGAGCTTCCCTCGGCTGGACTCCAACTGATCAGTTGCTGCTGTTGTTGGCATCCGTGAAGTGGTTGCTTCATCACCAGTCGACGAGAAGGCAAGCAAACTAGTGTTTTTACATTCATATTGTTCTTGGCTTCTTGCTTTATCTTTGTACTCCGATCTTGCTGTTGCAAGAGAGATTGTGGCGAGGTTTCTCCACCCAGAAGGAGTTTTTATTAGCCGATTTTCCGGGGTCTCATCCACCGACGGATTGATAGGATTCGTCCACCTTACGGACACGCCGAGGAGTAGGAGTATCATCTCCGAACCTCGTTATATCATCGCGTTTGAGGTTTGATATTCTCCTGTTTCGTTTCTATCTTTTATTTCCGCTGCGCTAACTAAAATTGTAGGAAGAAACGTGAATTTGGGGTCGGCTATTCACACCCCCCCCCCCTCTCTAGCCGCGTCCGAAGGTCCTAACACAACCAACAAGAAGCTTCCAAAGTACAATTTACCTGCTAGACATACTCTGTTGTCAGTGGCATAAATCTCCAAGAAAGTGCGATGAGATGCGTAGGTGGGTCCCGTTGTAGGTTAACTGGTGGTCGTTCGACCTGGACACCCCTGTTCGATCATACTAATCAAAGCAATCTCCTTTCACTCTGCTGTCCCTATTGCTAGAGGGTTTATTTTAATCTGACCAGACATGTCAGCTGATTGGTTGGGCCGATGGTCCTAGGATTTTAATGTTGTCTCCCTAGTTCCTTCGTAGGCTTTCAAAGGTTGGGCATACCATCTAGCCTTGCTTGTCTACTCAGACCAGGTAAGTCGTCCATCCGGCCCTGCTGTTCCATTCGGCCTATCTCGCCGGATCTATGGACGACGTCTCTTTGCCTTCCTTGACTTTGACCTCTATGTCAACCGATCTTCCTTGCTTTGACCTATCTTTTGAGGAGTCCCTCTTCATCACTATATCAGTAAGTCTAGACATATACATCATAGACACAATACTATTGATAACTACTCTCAATGGGAGCTATCACTAGACTATGTAAAGCCAAATAATAATCTAGCGAATCCACTAACAAAGAGTTAAACAGAGAGTTTGTTGCAAGCTCATCGCGAGAAATAAGCTTGATGCTGATGAGAAATATTGGTGTAAAGGAAACCCAACCTATGTAGACTAGAAATCCCAAAAACTATTGTTATAGGGGCAACTTAACTACACTAACAAAGTTGCTCATTGTGGGGGAACGACCTAGTGAAGGATGAAGGTTAAGTACATAACTTTTAATGATCCAGTATAGTAATGTGGAATACTGTTGAGAGATCACCTATATAAGAAAGAAATTGGTTCGCTTCAAAGAGAATTGGAGACATAATTCTTAGAACTTTTTGTAAGTACCTCGTGGTAGTTTTGATGTGGTCAACTGAATTAAGTTAGGTCCTATTTATGTTTGATCTTTGTGTCTAAGTGTGCAGAAGCTTAGAAATACAAGAATTTGGGTGAAAGACAAAACTAATGAGAATGATAGCACAGGAAGAGAGTCTACGGGTTTGGTGCATCTGAGAGATGAGATACTGCGGAAGAGCACACTTGTGGACGAGAAGGATGTGGGCAATGTTCTAGGGATGAGAAGCCGGGGAGAAAGTTTGCTCAAGGAGAAGGTCAGAGTTGGGTTTGGTGAGCTCAACTCTGGTTAATTGGAGCATCACCTATGTGAACAAGATCAACTTAGAGGCTGATATACTTCATGGAAGGTGTCTCTAATCGCTTGGAAGGCGCCACGCATGAACAGTGTGAAGGCACCTTCAAGCCTATTGAAGGTGTCTGCAATACTTGTTAGCTGAAGATAATGTTTTATCTTCAGCGGATAAAACTTAATCTATTGAAGGCGACTTGGACCTACTTGAAGGCACCTCCGAGCAATAGATAGGTTTTTCCAAGGGTAATAAAAAATCCCTAGAGCTAGGAAATTAACAGCAACTTATGTATTAATTTTTCTAGTTATTTCTAAGCTGTCAATGTGTGTAAAAGGCTTCTCCATCTTAAATGAAGGAGTTCTTTAGTGAGCTTTTCAACGCCTTGGATTAACAACTACCTAGGTTGTAACCAAGTAAAACTCTAGCCTTCTACCTATTCTTTTAAGTTATTTTCATTAATGTTAGTTGTCTATATTTGCTTAATCTAATTGTGCATCCTTGCTAAGTAAAAGCAAGAGATTTTTTATTCCAACTCTGATTGCAGGTTATTTATTAACGCTCCTCTAGCCGACCACGCTGAGACCAACAATTAGTATCAAAGCCCAACCACTTTAAAAGGACTAACCGCTGACCAAAGCAAACAAGATCATGGTTAGACCGAGTATCTATCCATCGAAGTTCAAGGGGGAGTTTGCCCTGTGGAAAAACCGAATGGAGGAATTTTATTAAAACTGATTTCAACATTTTACTAATAAGCAAACATGGTTTTATAGCTCCCAAAGATCAATAAGGAGTTGAAAAAGAAGAATACCTATAGACCAAAAAAAAATATGTCGACTTCGTAGCGAATGGACAAGCTGAGTTCCACTTACTAAGCATACTTCCACCCCAGGAAGTCAATCAAATCAGAGCTTATGAATTAGCAAAGAAACTTTGAGAGAAGTTCCTAGAGCTACATGGAGGAACATCCACAGCAAAGCTCGTAAGACTAGACCTACTTAGGAATCAAATACAAACCTCCGGCTGAAAAAAGAAGAATCAGTAGTGCAACTGTATGCCAAATTGAAGGAGCTGATCATTGGACTCACGAATATTGGAGAAAATGTAACAAACTGAGATTCACTAAGGTACGCTTTGAATGCTTCCCCCAGAACACAAGAATGGACGCCCATAGTTAACTCCTACTACATCTCTAAGGATCTAGAGGTATGTTTATTAGAAAGTTTATTTTCAACTTTAGAACTTCATGAATTTAGATATGCAGAATTAAAGAATGAGCGAAGTCAGACAATTGCCATAAAGGCAAGAACAGACGATCCAAACTCTGAAGCATCAATCAACAAAGATGAAGTAATCTTAATGGTAAGAAATTTTAGTAAATTTCTTAAAGCTAATAAATTTAATAAGTCACGGGTAAAGAAGCACATTCAAAGAAAGAGGAAATTAGATGCTACAACTACCAAGAAGAAGGGCACATCAAGGACAACTACTCTAAATTAAAGAAGAAGGAGAAAGACAATGGCAAAGGACCAACAAGATCGAAGTACAAGACCCTAAAGGCAACATGAGATGAATCTATTAGGGGTCGATTTGTAGCTAGAGAGGGGGTGAATATCTTGTCGCGCTCATTGTTTTGCTTCATGATGATGATATGCAGCAGAATGAAACATGAAACACACTTACTGTTAAGATGTATACTAAAAGCCTAGCTTTTTGTAAATATTTATTTTGAAATAAGAATCACATTGGTCAAATATCTGCATTTATGTTAAATGTAGTTGTCCATTTAATTTATATTGTAGATAACATGCTGTGTGGTGTCACACAGAAGATCATGTTATCAGTTCCTTATAAATTATAAATAGTAGCTCACAACCAAGATGGATTGAGACAAACCATTGGAATGGTTGTAGTGTAATTTGGTATTAGTTTATCTTAACTATAAAATTACACTAGTACACTATGTGTGTATTGAGCAGGACCATTTGAGGTTGTTTCTTTTTATACTGACTACATAAAAGAACAAAACCTCTGTTATTATGGAAGTGCGTACTCTTAATCTTGATATAATAACAAGCACGCATACTTAATATTTATTTCTTTGATTTATCAATGGGTGAGATTTAGTTCGATAAATCAATAGGCCTGATAAGTTGGTAAATAATATTATTTATATGTTGTGTTGTTGATTATAGAAGGAAATTGTGTCCTAGTAATCTAGGTTGATGATGTCCCCTTGAGGAGCTCATAAGGATTGTCATGTAAACCCTGCAGGTGGACTTAGTCCGGCATGATAATGAAGTTGAGTGGTACTACTCTTGGAGCAAGATATTAATTAAGTGAGTTGTTAGTAACTCATTTAATTAATGGACATTCGATATCTTAAACACAGGGAGATTAATACACTCATGATAAGAAGGAGCCCATAATGTAATTTGGGATTGGTGCGGTAGTTCAATAATAACTCTTTAGTGGTATGAGTTATTATTGATGAACTTGAGTTGGGTGTTCGGGGCGAACATAGGAAGCTCAAGCTCATCGGGAGACGAAAACCAATTTCTCTTGTCGGTCCTTGTTGTAGCCTCTATAAATCCTTGTATTCATAAAGTCCACTTCCTACCCAAGTAATAGGTCGGCCACATCCTTGCTTGGTGCAAGGGGACCCGCCAAGCATGGGCTTGGAAGCCAAGAGGTGGCCGGCCAAGCTTGGTGTTCAAGCTAGGGGTTGGCCACTAGAAAAGGAAAAGGAAGTTTTGTTTTTAAAATAAAATTTTGTTAAAATCTTCCTTATTTGTAGTTATCTACAATGGTTAAAAGAAAGATTTTATTTTTATTAAAACTTCCCTTTTATAGCCATCCACATGATTTTAAAAGAGAGTTTTAAAATTTTAAAATCTTTCCTTTTATAGCTATCCACAAAGGATTAAAGAAAGATTTTAATTTTGTTAAAATCTTTCCTTATTTGTAGTTATCTATAATGCTTAAAAGAGAAATTTTAATTTTGATAAAACTTTCCTTTTTTGTAACCATAATTTAAAATAGAAGTTTTAAATTTAATCGAGAAGTTTTAAATTTAATCTTTCCTTTTTGTAGTCATCTATAATATTTAAAAGAGAGATATTAGTTTTAAAACTTTCCTTTATTGCCATGTACAATAAGAAATTTAGAAAAGAGAGATTTTAATTGTTGTTAAAATTTCCTTTTTTAAGGGTAGGCCACAAATAAGGAAGTTTTAATTATGTTTAAAACTTTCCTTTTTTTTTGCCCATGACCAAGGATTATAAAAGAGAATGAGAGGGTGCCTCATAAGACACACACTGGGGCGGAGCTAGCATACGCCCAGTGTGGGCAACTGCCCACACTGGGCTAGGACCTAAAAAAAAAATTATATTAACACAAGCTTGGACGAGAAAATAGGTGACCAGATGAAAAAAGAAAAGGCGCTTTCTCTTGTTACAACAATATTTGATGCATGTTAAAAACATTTTTTTTCAATTCCAAATTATTTATAAAATTTCATTGCACTTCAAATATATTATTGAAAAATATTAATTTTTTATATTTTATTTTTCTTGTTGCTGGCCCTTAATTTTATGATTCTCTCCTCTAATATTTACTTTTTCCTAACTAAACAGCATAATAAGAATATGCAGTATGCCGAAAGTAAGATGCATATTGATACACTTCTTTTCTTATGTTTTCCATACAAGTATAAGAAAAAAATTAGACAAATACTGTAAAAAAAAGACAGATGGCACAAAAAAAAAGAAAAAAAAAATAGGCAGATGATACACACACAAAAAAAAATGTATCTTAAATTAGTAAGATACATGACAACACGGCTTGTGAAGTGGAGAGCTTTAGTTGCGACACTACTATTAGGTCTGCTATCAAAATTGGACCAAGGGAGGCGTCCTTCGCAACATGTCCGATCTATCAATGGTAGCTATAATTTGCCTACACTAAATCTATATCCTAGCTCCGCCCTTGGACACACAACCTAAGTTCCCTCTCTTCCTAATCCCTTGGTGGTCAGCCCTTCCCTTATCTCCTTCCTTAAGGACCGGCTACAATACTCATCTTCCTTCTACAGCCGGTGGCACAAGAGGATTCTATCCAAGCTAGGGTCGGCGGGTTTTGCTTCCATAACCTAGGGCTGGCGGCCTTGCTTGGAGCTCATCTTAGATCCCATTGTGGCTGAAGGTATAGAGGAAAGGAAGAAGAAGGTGGCCGGTTGCTTGGAGGGGAAGAAGAAGAGAAGGAAATTTCCTATTTTGGCATCCCTTGGTGGCTCGAGAGTCTTGGAGGAAAAGAAGTAGTTTGGGTGGAATTCATCTTAGTAGATCGCCACCCACACGACATCCAAGAGGAGGAGAGGAATACAATAGAAGATCAAGAGGTATTTTGTCTACAAAGAAAGGCACAACTAGTCTATTATCCCACTGCGTACTAGTTTGTTTTCTTTGTGTGGATCCTGAAATATCAACACAAGAGGCTATCATTTTTAGATTTTGGATTTCATGTTTCGATTTTGTGTTTCGATCTTGTGCTTCTATTGAGGTCTCTTTAATTAAACCTAAGGTTACTGTAAGAAGTTAAATATCTAATTTCTTTGAAAGGCTTTGTTTAGGAAGTGGTGGATGATCTCATAACCAAGAAGGCCTAGTGCCTTACCATGTTTAACCTGGAAGCCAATCTTTGAAATAGATATTTAATTAACTTCTGTAATATAGTTTAACTTCTAAAGAACACATAGGTTAAACTTGGAGTAAAAATGTTAAGTATCGTTTCCAATCCAAGTTTAACTTCTGAAGAGCAACTTGGATTAATAATGTTAAGCATCGTTTGTAATCCAAGTTTAACTTCAGTAGAGTACATAGGTAGCTAGGTTAAGTTCTGTGCTTGTACAAATTTTTGTATAGGGGAAACAGAACGGTGTTCCGAGTAGCAACCAACACTTACAAAGCTAACACGAAAAATTTACTTAGTATCCACCTCAAGAAGAGGTGACTAATCCAAGGATCCAGCCCTCACTCACTCATCCACTATAAAAAAACTCCTTCTCAGTAACTACCGAAGGCAGAGAAGCCTTGTACAAACTCTCGCATAGACAATACAAGAAGAAAGAAATACAAGCTAATACACTATCAATGTCACGCCCCAAAGGAGTCCCTGCCAGACAAAAATCCGACAGCATCTCCCCTGTACCGGTGACAATCTGAAGCATAAGTACAAACAAAATATACATCAGCCACATGCGGCTGGAATATTTATATACACAACCACGCAGTTATAATAACAGCCCACACGGCTGGAATGAAACAATTACAACCACGCAGTTATATATAAAACAGCCCACACGGCTGTACTAAAAACCAACACAGCGGAAAAACGAACACGGAAAGCCCAATACAACACAAAAAAACATACTGCTAGCCGGCTAGGCTTTATACAATAAATACAACACCAAAACCATAAGATAGCCACATGGCTATACATAAATACAATGCCAAAAATAAGAAAAGAATATACAAAACGAAAAACGACCTTCGGATGTGACGTAGGACCCGGCAGACAGGATACTCCGAGCGACACCAACCATCTACAGGCTACCTGAAAACATAAATGTATATATGCGGTGGTGAGTATAGGAAACTCAGCGGGTAATAGAAAAGATAGTGCATGGACTATACATAAACATGGAGATCACAAGTATACAGTCTCAGTAGGGAATATGAACATGGTCATACTATCATAATCAATGCATCTGAACATACCTGACATAATAACCTGACATAAACTGTACAAAGCACAACTAACATAATGACAGATACAAACCCAATCTGGAATCGACCCATGGTACAATGATCAGTAAACTCATCGGATCTGCAACAGATATACCCGTGACACCTGTGCAATATAAGTACGACTGCATATACATGTAAAATAAATGACATGTATGCAGCATGGCAATCAAGTGCAACAATCATATCTCAAACAAGTGCAACAACGACAATCACATGCAACTAGTAACTACTAGGCATGTATGCAAATGCAGATGCACCGCGCATCAAATGCAAGAATAATAACTGCGTATGTATGCTCCATGGTCACCCCCGCCACCTCTCTAGACACCACGACCCCTGTATGGCCGAGAGGCTTGGGTCTGTGACGACTGTACTACCCTCCAGCCCACTATATAGTGGTCGAGGCGGACAGTCCGCTAATAGCTATCTAGCTAAATAGCATCAGGGTCCCTGACTGCTCACAACGCCGGATCTCACTAAACCTCGTGACCGGGTGGCACGACAGGACTAGCGGCAACCACTACCCATGAGTGGCCGAGTGTGCGGTGCTAAACCAAACCAACTGATGACTCTCTCACCATAAGGGAGACAATGGTCATCAGATGCAATAAATGATGAACATGATATATATATATATAATCATCATCCATGCAATAACTCCAAACCTCAAAAAATACCTCCAACAAGAGTATAATCGTCATGATACCACCACGTATCCCACCAAACACATATACACAACTATACGCATATAATCAACCAAAAATCTCCAATAATCCACTAGACACATATGCACCGAACGTAAGTACCATCAACATGTATCCTCCAATAATAACCACATCAGACACGTGTATAAACCATAAACATACAATCAACACAACTCCTCCAAAAATACATAACCAAACATGTGTGTACATACAACATGCAAATGTAGGGTCAACATGATGACTCCTAAAATACATACCAAGCTACATACAATCAACATTATATGCATAAATCAGCATGATAAACCCAACAACTCGACAATCCCCACTATACATACTCTACACGCGTAATCCCAGCAGAGTAGAAATCAAGAGTAGAGACTGCATATGATATAACTAGGACATCTCAAAGATCAAGCATAAGTATCAAGCAGGAAGACAACCAACAAATACGATATAAGGAAGAGCAACCTAATCCATCACATAAAAGCCATGCACTAAGATCAAGAAAAACTACGTAGAGGTCAAGGAAGAAATACCCGCCTTAAAGTGTAGATCGTGCCAAGTAATCCCGTGTCGAGACGCTCGTCCCGAATCCAAGTCCTGTGATCAATATATATATATTTCATTTAGCTATATCCATATGAATTAAATAACTAAATAAAATCCCTAACCCAATAGGATCACTCCAATCAAATCTGATCCCTGACTAATCCTCCAAATAATCCTTAACCACATAACCCAAATTCATCCATTAATCCACTCCTTCTAAAACCAACCATAATCCACAATAACCTATCATAAAATCAAATCTCTATCATAAATCCACATCAACCAAACAACCAAATCCAATGATCCTAAAAATGATCCCATAATAATCTATATCAACCAAAACAATACTTACCACTAGAGGCAAACCATTAATCCTTAATCCACAATAATTCATCCAATCCGCATCCCACCACTCATAAATCTAAGCAATACCAAACCCCACATAACCCATAGAAAACCTAATTATGTAACACACTACTGATACCAATAGAAACACCATACTGGAAGGACATCTCTTACCTTAATATATGGCAGCCAATCCAAACTCACAGCTCCGCAAGAGCCCCTGCCAACAACCACCAAGAGCTTCTGCCGACAACTACCAAAGAAGCATCCATACATCAATCCTTCCAAAATCTATCTAGAACCAATTGTACAGTAATGAATTACTGAAACCCTAACAAAACAGAAGCAATACTTACCTAAATCGATCCCCACCAATTCACAACTGATCTGGCACAACAAAGGAGACAAGATTTCAAGGCATTTCATCAAACACCTGTTAAGCACAAGAAATAGCACTGCCCTAATCCTCAATACCAAAAACTCACCTCAACGGAACCTCACCTTCTCACCCGTGACCTCCACAGCTTCAAGAGTTGGAGTGGCAGTGATCGGCAACAGTGAAATCCTCCAATATTTCGATCTGATGCCTTCATCCAATCCAGAACAGGAAGAACAGCCAAATGGAAACAATTGAGCAAGATCTGGAATTAAAACAAATCCAGATGAAATTTACCTACATTGATCGTTCCCTGGTGGTGGCGCTCGATCGAGACTCCAGTACACGGTGAGGCAGCGAGGTCATGGTAGTGCGACCAACGATCAGAAGAGGTTGCGAGAGAAACACATCGGGTGGGGGAAAGAGTGGTTGCCGGCGACGAATCTGAGCTAGGGCACAGCTTCAAGAACGGCTACGGCATCCCGTGGGTCAATGGATTACAGCACCACGAACGGGAGAGGGAGGAGGGAGCCGCGACCTCAGCAATCGGGATGGAGAAGGAAGGTCCGGTGGCGATGGGCCGGACATCACTGGCGCGATCAAGAATCGTCGGCATCACGGCGGAGATGCGATGGGAACCGAGAATGGGAGGAAGAAGATAAACGCCCTTAGCTTGTCTTCCCTCCTAAGCACTCCACCATCAGCCACGCCGGCGCCACCGAGAGAAGGAGGAAGAGAATCGCCGGTGAGGATCGGGACGAAGTGGATAGGGGAGGAAGAAGAATCGGGGGAAAATAAAAGAGAAATTAGGGATTTAATTTTTATACCTTAGGTTAAATTTAATTAAACTCTAAGTTAAATTCTCAATCAACTCCTATTTAAATGGATATCCTAAATAGGCTTCCACTGAACCCCGAATCCATCCCCTTAAAACGGGTCATACAGATTCCGTTTAAATCCAGAAAAATTTCTAAAAATTCCAGAAAAATCCAATATGATTTTTCGTCCAATAACATTTATTATTTGATTTTGCGATATCTTACAATCAAATCTTACAAGATTTACAATGAAGAAACCCTAGCTTGCTTCTCCTTCTTGTTTAGAATGCCTCTTGACCTTGGAAGTGTAGCAACACATGACTCCAAGACATCTTCAAGAACTAGCATAAACCTATGAAAGATGATCGCAAGGAGTGGAGAGAAAAGGCTTGCAAATCGCTACGAAGAAGATGACTTTTGTGTGCTTCCTTCGCAACGGTCATATCCCAATCGATTGGTCAAACGATTGGGGAGGCTTGAATCGATCGCCTGATCAATTCAGAGCGCCTCTGTGCTCTACTGGAAATGGCCTGAATTGATCGACCGATCAATTCAGGCTTCCTCTCATTCACATGAGAAAACCAGCCCCCAATCGATCGCCCGATTGATTGGCAGTGCCCAATCGATCGACTGATCGATTGGGGATTGTTCTGTTCTTGCGGGTTCGCTTCTCAATTGATCAACTGATTGATTGGGCTACTGTTTGTCGTAGTACTATACCCAATTGATCAGCTGATCGATTGGGCTTGGTCCAATTTGATCACTTGATCAAATTGACCAATCCTAGCTCGTTCGAGTCAAGTCTAGGGCTCCCAAACCCAACATCTGGTCAACCGTGACCTGTTGGGACTGTTGGTGCGGTTAGCACTAACGGTCTAACTCAAGTTTTGATGAATGGAAAAACAGGTTAAGTTAGTTTTGTTGTTATCTAATACTCTGATCGAGTGTGTAGGAGAAGCCCAGTTAGGTCGACGGGTCGACCGGATAGCTGGCACGAAGCTCAAACGGGTCGATGGGCTGATCAGACGTTTGGCACGAAGTCCAGCTAGGTCGACGGGCTGACCGGATAGCTGGCACGAAGCCCAGATGGGTCGAAGGGATGACCGAACGTCTGGCAGGTAAGTGGAGGTAAGTCACTAGGGGGGAGTGACGGTGATGACGCGTTCCGGGGAAGGGAACATTAGGCGTCGATCTGACTTAGACCCATTTTAGATATCTAAGTCGAGATCGTGACTAGATTCCGATCTTGAGGAGATGGAATCAAGCTAATACTCTGCTTGTTAACTTTAAACTGTGCTGACACTTTGTTTTGCAGGATATATATCTCATATGTTTGCCTCCGAACTAACATTTTTTTGCAAGAAGGAAGTTGCTGGAAAACAAGGGTCTGGGCGCCCGGAGGTGAATTTTTATCCGTAACGTCATTTCGCCACATGGAGCGCCCTGGTTGGCTCGGCTACGTCATATTCACGGTGCCCTGGAGGTTCTAAGCGCCCCGAACCTCCTATATAAGGAGGGTAAAGGCTGAAACTCAACACAACAACGAACGATCTGCTCTCCTGTGCTCCTGCGACGCTGTGAAAGCTCTCTGATAAAGTTTTGTTTTCTTATTATTGTCTTATTGTCGATTTCTTTTCCTTTACTAAAATTCCTGTATTACATTTGTAAAAATATTTCGAATTATTAGTAATTGTCCATCGAAAGCACCCTTGTGTGCGGGTCTTAGAGTAGGAGTCGACACAGGCTCCGAACCAAGTAAAACTACTTGTGTCATTCTTTTTGCTTTACTTTTTCCGCTACGTACTTTACTTGCATAATTTTTTAATCGCTATTTACCGCCCCCTAGTGAATATCTCGATCCAACAAGTGGTATCAGAGCAGGTACCGCTCTGATTTGGTGCAACCACCAATCAGACAAGGGGGTGAAATTTCTTTTCTCTTCATTTTGTTTTCGATTTTCAGTTTTTTCATAATTTTCCAAACTAGTACTATTACCTTTTTGGATTTTTTTTTTTGTTGCTATTAATCTGATTTGGTGCAACACCGATTCAGTTTGCTTTTCAGTTTATCTTTTCTTCTCTTGCACTACTAATCCAAGACCAAGTCTTGGGACTCTCTTTGTCAATTTTTTCCTTGTGTGCAGGTTAATTATGTCTCAAATTGAAGGCTTCAGCACAATACGTCCTCCCCTATTCAACGGGGATGATTTTCCATACTGGAAGAAGCGGATGGAGGTCTACCTGAAGACGGATTTTGACCAGTGGTTTAGCGTCACTAGAGGCTACAAGGTGCCGGTCGACAACTCCAGAATCCCACTGGAACCGAAACAGTGGACTCCGGATATGAAGAAGACAGCATCAACGGATTTCAAAGCACTCAACACGCTTCAATGCGGACTGATGAAGGAAGAATTGAACAGGGTAGGATCACACCAGAACGCAAAGGAATTGGGGGACAAACTGATCGAACTGTATGAAGGGACAAGTGACACCAAGGTAATGAAGCGCGATCTTTTGTAAAATAATTTTTTTAATATTAAAATGTAGGAAGGAGAATCGGCTAGTTAGTTTCACGCAAAGGAATTTTTTATGTAAATTTTAATTTGCATAGAAAATCCTTTAAAATTATTGCATGTCTGAATAGTAAATTAATTACATTAGAAAAAGAAAACAAATTGCTCCTTGAGGAAAATCAAAACCTCAAGGAACAAATCAAAATTTCAAATCCAACTCAAGACCTAACAATTGAGGAGCAAAATTTATCACTAAAATTAGAAATTAATAAATTAAAAGACCTCTTAGAAAAATTTACAACAAGATCTAAGAATTTAGATCTAATTTTAAATAATCAAAGACAATTTACAACAAAACCGGACTTGGCTATAAGTCAAGTTCAAATAGAATATTTAAATCATTAATAACCCAACACAAACAATCAAGTAAAGCTTGGGTTCCAAAAGAGTGGGTTCCAAAAGCGTGCTTAACCACGTAAGTAGGACTTAACCAATACTACATACCGAAAGAAAAAATATATTATATAAAATCAAACAAATCAACTCAAAAACCAAAATACAAATCCAGACCAAATTCAAAATCTAAATATTTTAAACCCCACCAAGACTTAGAATATCATCAAGTCAATTATAACTATAAAAAAAATAGACATAAAACAAGAACTAAAAATTCAAAATAAAGGCCAATAATTCAGGGGGAGTCTTCAGAATAGCTAGCACCTCTGAAATTAACCTACTCGACAAGGTAACCCAAACTAAGCTACCCGGTAGGGTAATTAGGACTAATTAGAAAGAGACCAAGTTTGACTTGACCTATGGTACTTGTGAAGTTTTGGATGATAGTACGTTAGGGAAGTTTAGTCTATTCATGTCTAGGAAGATATGACTTCGACCTAGTGCATTTGACTAAGTGGAACTAACCTAAGCTACCATTTATGAATCCTAACCAGTTACACTAAGGTTTTGTATTAAGTTCAGCGGATAGGACTATTTGAAAAACCTCGAAGGCATGGTTACTCTAATGATGTCCAAGTGACTCACCATAGCCTAGAAGTTTATCTGAAGAATGTCTATTTGTTAAACCCAAAGCAAAACCTGAATCTAACACAAAGTTAAACTAAACCCTAAAACTGAACCTAATTTATTTCACAAAATTATAAGATTCCCTGATTCAAAATATAGATTGGGTGAGATGACTAAGGACTCGATAAAATTAAATTAAATTAAATCAAATCAATTTAAAATTTAAAAAATTTAAAAAATATTTTAAAACTTATTTTAAAAACTTTAAAAAATTATTTTAAAATTATTTTAAAAAACTTTAAAATTTATTTTAAAAATTCTTTTAAAAACATTTAAAATTATTTTCAAAACTTTAAAAATTGTTTTAAAAATTCTTTTAAAAACTTTAAAAATCATTTTAAAAATTCATTTAAAAACTTTAAAAAATTGTTTTAAAATTTTTTTAAAAAACTTTAAAATTTATTTTAAAAATTCTTTTAAAAACATTAAAAATTATTTTCAAAACTTCAAAAATCGTTTTAAAAATTCTTTTAAAAACTTTAAAAATCGTTTTAAAAATTCATTTAAAAACTTTAAAAAATTATTTTAAAAACTTTAAAAATCATTTTTAAAACTTTAAAAATTGTTTTAAAAATTATTTTAAAAACTTTAAAAAATTATTTTAAAAATTATTTTAAAAACTTTAAAAATTGTTTTAAAAATTCTTTTAAAAGCATTAAAAATCATTTTAAAAAATTCTTTTAAAAACATTAAAAATTATTTTAAAAATTTTAAAAATCATTTTAAAATTCTTTTAAAAGCTTTAAAAAATTATTTTAAAAACTTTAAAAATCGTTTTAAAAAAATTCTTTTAAAAATCGTTTTAAAAATTCTTTTAAAAACTTTTAAAAATTCTTTTAAAAACTTTAAAAATTATTTTAAGAATTCTTTTAAAAACTTTAAAAATTATTTTAAAAACTTTAAAAAATTATTTTGAAAATTCTTTGAAAAACTTTAAAAATTATTTTAAGAATTCTTTTAAAAACTTTAAAAATTATTTTAAAAACTTTAAAAAATTATTTTGAAAATTCTTTGAAAAACCTTAAAAATTATTTTAAATTTTTTTAAAAAACCTTAAAAATCATTTTAAAAATTCTTTTAAAAAAACAAAAAATAATTTTAAAAAAAAATGAAGTCAAAAACCAGTGGTGGGCACCCCTGTTATTCTCTTCCGGGGCACCCGGAAGGGACTCCAGGTGCCTCGCCCCAGCTTATCCCAGGCACCCGAAAAGGGTTCGGGCGCCCGGAGCCCCCTATATATAGGGGGGCAGGGGCGCCCTCTCCCTTTGCACCACATCTTCTTCACTCTTGTTAAGGCTCTTTTCGAGCTTTATTACGAGAGTGATCGAAATTAAAATTTTATTTCATTCTACAGTTATTACGCTACTGCGAATCAACCGAGGTCGTCAATTCTAAAAATATTATTCACGATGCCTCGATAAATCCTTTTTCCCCCTAAGTTTTCTTTAAATATTTCACTTATTTTTTATGCTTAGTATAGTTTTCTTTTATAATGCAGAAAACGTTCTAGATCTAGTGTTGGGCCCTCTACTGCTAGTGTTGACCCTAGGTTTCCTACTGACGAACTTAGGGTTAGATTTGAGTCGACCATCTATATGCCTATTAGGATTAGGTGCTTAGATAGAGAGTTTTTCTTGCGTTCCTGTATTCCAGCTGTAGAGGTCATTAACCACTATAACTTATGGAACCTTGTTTACTGTACCAGTTCAGTAAACATAAGTTTGTGTGCTGAATTTTATAATAACTTAGTTAAGGTAGATGATCTTACTTATACTACTAGGGTTGCCGGTACAGATATCACATTATCTCCTACCATTATTCAGGACTTCTTAGAGTTACCACCATCTACGTGCCCCTTTCAGTGTTACCCTCCTAGGGATCTACCATTTGGTGATCCTTACTCACATATTACTTTGGATATGATTTACTCATATTTTTTTGGAGGGGAGCGAGTACCCACTGTGACTATGTTTAGGTCAGTAGGCCTTCGAGTTCACGATTATGTACTCTATAGGGTTTTAGTCTTCTGCATCTTACCGTTGTCCACTCGCGACATAGCGATGATGTGTCCATTTCATTCATTTCTCTTGTATGCCCTTTGCCATAGATTAGACATAGATATTAGTTTACATATTTTTCAGACCATTATCCACTCAGTTGGAGTCACCACCAGCGCTCGAGTTCATATGTCGTATTATCATATTTTGACGGCATATTTCACCCACCTTCGTATTAACGTCACCCGAGAAGATGTCTGAGTCCTAACTGAGTTCGACGTCTTAGGACCTAGGAACTGTTGGTTGCTACTTGGAATATCATACCGGTTCCCCTGTACAAAAATTTTGTACAAGTCCTGAACCATACCTAACAACCTATTATGTTCTTTAGAAATTAAATATGGAATCGCAAACAGAACTTAACATTATTGATTCCAAATTTAACTTATCTGTTCTTAAAGGTTTAGACTTGGATCGCAAACGATACTTAACATTATAGATCCAAATCCACCCATGTTACAAATTCAATTAAAGATTTATTTTAGAGATCAGCTCCCAAGTAAAACATGGTGAGGCACTTGGCCTTCTTGGGTATGGGAACATCCACCACTGCCTCGACAAAGCCTCTCAATGAAAATCAATATTTAATTTCCTTATAGTAACCCTAGGTTTAACCAAAAGGAACAATCAAATCACAAGATCGAAAACAAAAGAAACACAACTTCGAATCACAAATCCGAAACCTAGAATCACTACTCTCGTGTGTTTGGTATTTCAAAATCCATACAAAGAAAACTAGTATGATGCGGAATAGAAATACTAGTTATACCTTTCTTTGTAAGCAACAACCTCTTGATCTTCTATTGTATTTCTCTTCTTATCTCGGATGTTGTGTGGGCAACGATCTACCGAGATGAGAACCACCAAGACTCCTTCCTTCTTGCAAGTTTCGGCCACCAACCTTCAAGCTCCAAGGGATGCAAGAGCAAAGCCTCCTTTCTCTCCTTCTCCTAGCAAGAACCGGCCACTAAAGAAGAAAAGAAAGGAGAAGAGAATAGGCCCGACCACACCAAGGATGAGAGGAATACTAGATGATATGTTGTGAGGTGAGGCATCTCTACCCTCTCTTTTATATTCCTTGGTCTTGGCATATAAGAAAATTTAATTATTATTAAAATTCCCTTATTTTCCTTGCCATTGGTTAATAAGGAAAATTTAATTAATCATTCCTTTTAACCCTTCTCATGGCCGGCCCCTTCATGTGATCCAAATAAGGCAAGTTTTAAACACAAAATTAAAACTTCCTTATTTGTTTCCGGAAATTTTTAAAATAAAAATTTCTCTAATAATTTTTCCTTCATGGTTGGTTATAAAAGGAAATTTTATAAATTAAAATCTCTCTTTTAAAACATGTGGATGTTTTCAAAAAAATAAAGTTTTCTCCAAAATTAAAATCTCCCTTACAACTACAAATAAGGAAAGATATCTAATCTTTCTCTTAATCTTTTGTAGAAAACTATAAAAGGAAAGATTTAAATTTTAAACTCTCTTTTAAAACATGGCTTCCACATAAGGAAATATTTTTAAAACAAAATCGCTTTTATTTTATATGACCGGCCACAACAAGCTTGGGCTCCAAGCTATGGTCGGCCACCCTACTTGGCTCAAGCCTTTGGTTTGGCTAGCCCAAGCTTGGGCTCCAAGTTTGCTTGGGCTCCAAGCTTGCTTGGCCGACCACCTAAGGGTGGGTAGGAAGTGGGTATTTGGTGGATATAATTCTCTATATTTAAGAGGCTACGATAGAGACCAAGAGGAGGAATTGGTTTTGGCCTCCCGATGAAATTAAGCTTCCCGTGTTCGCCCTGAATACCCAACTTAATTTGATCAATAATAATTCATACCACTAAAGAATTATTATTGAACTACTGCACCAATCTCAAATTACATTTTGGGCTCCTTCTTATCATAAGTGTGTTAATCTCCCTATATTTAAGATGTCGAATGTCCACTAATTAAATGAGTTGCTGACGACTCACTTAATTAATATCTCAGTCCAAGAGTAGTACCACTCAACCTTATCGTCATGTTGGACTAAGTCCACCTGTAGGGTTTACATGACAATCCTTATGAGCTCCCCTTGGGAACATTATCAACCTAGATTACTAGGACAGTTTTCTTCTATAATCAACAACACACACTATAAATAATATCATTTCCCAACTTATCGGGCCTCTTGATTTATCGAGCTAAATCTCACCTTTAATAAGTCAAAGAAATAAATACTAAGTGCACGTGCTTATTATTATATCGGGATTAAGAGCACACACTTCCATAATAACAAAGGTCTTATTCTTTTATTAAGTCAGTATAAAAAGAACTTACCTTAAATGGTCCTACTCAATACACTCATAGTGTACTAGTGTAATTTATCAGTCAAGATAAACTAATACCTAATTACACTACGACTATTCAATGGTTTGTTCCTTTCCATCTCAGTCATGAGCTATTGTTTATAATTTATAAAGAATTGATAACATGATCTTCTGTGTGTAACACCACACTCCATGTTATCTACAATATAAATTAATTGAACAACTACACTTAGCATATAAATGTAGATATTTGACCGCATTATTCGACGAGGAGGCTTCGACCCCTGTACCACCACCACCTCCAGGCCGAGCACGTTGTCCCGTTCCTCGCACTTTAGGCGACCGGGTTGCCGGACTCGAGATATCCATGACGAGTATTCGTCGAGAGGTGAGACATGACATCTCTGACTTACGACGAGAGGTGCGGCAGGAGGTGTCTGACTTGCGACGAGACGTGAGACAGGAGATCTCCGACCTTCGACGAGATCTATCCAGATCCCGAGAGGATGACCAGACCCGTCATGCTAAGCTAATCGAGATGTTACGTTCCTTGGGATCCGGACCACCTCCCCTCCTCATCTCGATAGACTTCATCATCTCTATGTATATGATCATTGTACTTTGACCTTGACATTGACTTATGCTATTCTGGGTTACTCTAACTTAGGCATATCTCGACTCTTACAATGATTGACCTTGATGTATTTAATAGACTAGGATACTAAAATTGCAAAAACTGTTTTAATTGACTTAAATTGTTTAATAATATTTTCAAATTCTAGGATAAAATCTTTAATTTTTTTTAAAAATCTTCCCTTTCTAAAATTTTAAATCAATTTTAGCCTTAGACTAGAATAATCCCTTAGAAAGCATGTTCCCCTAGGGCTAGTACTTGAGCATCTCACCAACACCCTAGGATTCTCTTGTTTGTGATTGCCAAACATAGAAAGGGGTGAGATGCATAGGCAAATTGCCTAGACTTAAGATGCTTATTTCAATGCATCGACATAAGTCTAGGCGTTAAATACCTAACAGACATTAATCAGGTTAAGTCATTCAGTCTAGTCAAATACTAACTGATTACAATTAGACTTAACTTGACTAACCAAGTGAAAGTTGCTATCCACTAATAGTCATTAAGTAGCTAACTGGTAAGACAGATTTTGTAATGTCAGATTCAGGGGGAGGATTAATCTTATTTTTGAAAAATATTTTTTAAATTAGGTTAAAACTAAGTGTGTAAAAACATTTTTTAGATTCTTCAATTAGTTTTGAAAGTTAAAATTGGTTAAACTTAGATTTGAAAATTAATGTTATTTTCAAAACTCTAATATTTTCAAAACTTAATTTTGAAATTCATATTCCTTTAAACTTGGTTTAAAAAAAAAATTGGCTTTTTCAAACATATTTTGAAAATATAATAAAATTAGTTTTGAAATTTGGAACTTACAAACTTATGTTTGAAAATTGAATTTTACAAGCTTTACTCTGTTTTGTAACTTAGCCTTTTTAAACATATTTCAAAAATTGGAGGTTACAAACTTGAGTTTAAAAAGAGATTTTACTTGGTTTCAAAAGTTGGTTTTTGAAAATTAGATTTTACAAACTGAGTCTTGAAAAATAAAACCTCATTTAATTTTGAAAACTTGATTTAAAAATTAGACTTAGCCCAAATAATCATTTTCTTTGTAAAAATGCTATGTTTGCAAAGCTTATTAAGAAAATTAGGTTACATCTGCAAACTTTTACAAGATCAAAAGTTATCTTTTTAAAGCCTTAAAACTTAGTTTTTTTTAACTATGATTTTTATAAAATTTTATATGTTTTCAACTCCCCCAAGTTAATCTGACTTCCATGTCTAGACTTTTCTGGACTTCCTTACACTAACGGTCTAACTCAAGTTTTGATGAATGACAAAATAGGTTAAGTTAGTTTTGTTGTTATCTAACACTCTGATCAAGTATGCAAGAGAAGCCCAGCTAGGTCGATGGGTCGGCTGGATAGCTGGCACGAAGCCTAAATGGGTCGATGGGCTGACCGGACATTTGGCACGAAGTCCAACTAGGTCGACGAGCTGACCGGATAGCTGGCACGAAGCCCAGACGGGTCGAAGGGATGACCGAACGTCTGGTAGGTAAGTGAAGGTAAGTTACTGGAGGGGAGTGACGGTGAGGACGCATTCCCGGGAAGGAAACATTAGGCAGCAATCCGACTTAGACCCATTTCGGATATCTAAGTCGAGATCGTGACTAGATTCTGGTCTCGAGGAGACGGAATCTAGCTAATACTCTGCTTGTTAACTTTAAACTGTGCTAATACTTTGTTTTGCAGGATATATATCTCATATGTTTGCCTCCATACTAATGTTTTCTTGCAAGAAGGAAGTTGCTAGAAAACCAGGGTCCAGGCACTCGGGAGGGATCCGGGAGCCCGGAGGTGAATTTTTATCCGCAACGTTATTTCGTCACATGGAGCGCCCTGGTTGGCTCGGCTACATCATATTCAGGGCACCTTGGAGGTTCCAGACACCCTGAACCTCCTATATAAGGAGGGTAAAGGCTGAAGCTCAACACAACAACGAACGATCTGCTCTCCTGTGCTCCTGCGATGCTGCAAAAGCTCTCTGACAAAATTTTGTTTTCTTATTATTGTCTTATTGTCGATTTATTTTCCTTTACTAAAATTCCTGTACTACATTTGTAAAAATATTCCAAATTATTAGTAATTGCCCATCGAAAGCACTCTTGTGTGCGGGCCTTGGAGTAGGAGTCGACACAGGCTCTGAACCAAGTAAAACTACTTGTGTCATTCTTTTTGCTTTGCTTTTTCCACTACGTACTTTACTCGCATAAATTTTTAATCGCTATTCACCCCCCCCCCCCTGTAACGAATATCTCGATCCAACATGGACTCCTCATGCCTAGCATCTAATCAACCTTGACCTGCTGGGACTTCTTTACCAAGTATCCGATCAATCATTTAACCCACTTGGACTTTTCTCTTCGTGCCAAGTGTCTGCTCAACCTTGACCCACTCAGACTTACCGTCTCATGTCAAGTGTCCGGTCTTCCATGATCCACTTGGACTTTCTTCCACCAGATGTCCGGTCACCCTTGACCCATCTAGATTTCCCAACACCAGGTGTCCGATCAACCTTGACCCACCTGAATTTCCATGTGCCTGGCTTCACTCACCAGGACTTTCCATCTGCCTAGTTTCACTCACTAGGACATTCCATCTACCTGGCTTCACTCACCAGGACTTTCACCTAGCTTTAGTTACTAGGATTTTCCCATTGCTCGGCTTCACTCACTGGGACTTTCACCTACCTAGCTTCACTCACTAGGTCTTTCACGTGGCTTCACTCACCAGGATTTCCAACTACCTAGCTTCACTCACTAGGTCTTTCACCTGGCTTCACTCACTAGGATTTCAACTACCTAGCTTCACTCACTAGGTCTTTCACCTAGTTTCACTCACCAGGATTTCCAACTTCTTGGATTCACTCACCAGGACTTCCACTTACTTAACCTTTTGTTAGGACTTTTCTAGTCAAGTATCCGGTTAACTTTGACCTACTTGACTCTTCTTCACATCAAACTGGTCAAACCTTGACAAGAGGAGAATTACACCAACAATCTCCCCAAATGAATGATTGCACCTGTAATCTCCATATATTTTCAAACATCGAAACTCAAACATCAAGACTCAAGCTTGAGCCAACTAAAGCTTGGTCGACCTGATCAACCTTGACCTAGGGGATATTACACCAACAGATTCATCGTTATCAAAATCAGAGTTAGAAGAGTATGCCGGATTAGCCCTAATTTTAAAATATCGAAAATGGGCAAATAACCATAAGGAAATTTTATGGAATTTTTAAAAAAAATTTGGGAATTTTTTGGAGACTGTATAGCTTCAGTTACAGGGATAAAAACTAAGCTCCCGGGAAAGCCTCTTTAGGCTACCCCATTTAAGCAAGGAAATGTTTTTTTTTTCCTTTCTCTATTTCTTTTTCTTTATTTTCTTTTCCCCCGTGCCTTTCCCCTTCGTTTCCTTCCCCGCGTGCCCGACGCTGTCCCCCTCCCCCCAAGCCTTCTCTCCTGATCTTCTACCCTAACCGCACACGGCGGTTTCTCCTTCCCCCGCGCGTCTCCCCTCCCAATTCTTCTTCCCCTCCTCTTCATCTCCGCCGAACTCGAGCCCTAGATCTTCCCCTTCCTCTCCGATCGACGTTGATCCGCCGCCTACTTTCCTCGACCTTTGCTGCCATAACCGATCGTCTTCCTCTCAATCTCACAGTGCCACCTTTTCTATGCCCTAGGACCTCCGCCGCCGTCGAACAGAGCAACGCCGACCCTTTCCCCTCTCTTCTCCTTCCCTCCCGAGCCGCACACCCAACGCCACTGCCGCCTCCCTTCTTCCACTCGACGTCGACCGCCGCCCTTCTCCTTGCTTGAGTCATGATTGCAGCGACGAGATGAGGCCGAACACTAGCGCTGGTTGATAATCACCAAAGAGGACCGAGCCACCTCCAAGCCCTAACCTCCACCTTTCTTATCTTTGTCAATCGATCACCTACTCGTCGCAGAAATCTCAGCCGACCTTGCCACTGTGCCTTAGCCGGATCTTAGAGGTAAGGCATCGTACTCTATGGGTTGTTGAAATGTTGTGTGACCGATTCTTCCTTTCCCTTGCTCACCAGAGACATTCGATTGTTGAGGTAATCTAGTTGTGGAGTCTTCTTGTGGCAGCAACCATCTATAGTTGAGGATCAACAGAAAGTGAACTGTTGATTGCCTCTAAACCTTACGTGAGAAAGATTCCAGCAGGGAAGTCTAGTTCTGTGGTGTTTTTCCGAGGATTACCAGCAACCTTATCGGTTGTGAGTCGAGGTAAGGTGTAGGGATTTAGTTACATGTTGTATATAATGGATCATATGTGGATGAATTAGGTTCATGTGTAGGTTTTAATATAATCGAACAGTGGAATGAAACCCTAAGATTTGGATTAGGGATAGTTAACTGGGATTAACTATTTAATTAGGGTTCCTGGAGAAAATAATTTGGTTTAGCTATTTTTCTTATAATTAAACTTAGCTAAACTGTACGATTTATTATAGGACTTTGATTCAAGACGGTGTCTCAACGAGGGATCTATTTCGGATACGATCCTTTTATTGGAGGCGAGTACCTTGACTTATCTTTTAGATTTGTCATTTGATGTGCATAGTAGATTTTTAACAAATAGTAATGATTATGTTTTATATCTGCATTAGTATGTCATTATCCATTACCTGTGCATGCTTTGATTGTTTCCTATTTGCATTCATGTTTATACCTTCAGATTACTTATGATCATAAGGGTAATGACATACCATGCCATAGGATATACCAGACTTATTTGATACCATATCTGACGAGTGTACCTAGATCTTCTAATTTGATCCATGTATATTTTTGGTACATATTTTATGGAGGTAGATATGGTCAGGAGCTTCATGCTTAGTGTCATGCATCATCTGCATGATTACATGCTGAGCGATTAGTAGCTCTATTATTGTTGAGCACATCACTAGTTACATAGATCTGCACACACCACCACTCATGGGTTAGTGAGATGTCAGGCAGGGTGTGTGGCAGTTCTATTGTTAGGCTCCGCTGGTCTGGTGACACAGCGTGGTAGTTGGCAGACAGTTCTGCTCTGTTAGGCTCTGCTGGTCTGGAGATGCAGCGTGGCAGTCGGCAGATAGTTTTGTTTTGTTTGGCTCCGTTGGTCCGCTCATGGGTAGTATGACACAGTGTGATAGCCGGCAGGGATCCCTCCTTTGGACTTGCTCAGGGAGATGAGAGCATTGTGCTCCCCCACTTATGATTTGGGGTAGGAGGATATGTGTACTCCAACAGCATCCCGTCCATTCGATCACTTAGGAGTAGTGATGGCAGAGTGCACGGTTGTCACAGTCCTACCCACTCGGTCTCACCATCATGTGTGAGATGGCTGACTGACAGTAGGGGTGACCAGGACATGTCATTGGCATCATATGCATTGATGCATTTATTGCTTGTGTTTGCTGCACTTGTATGCTGCATATTAGATGGATGCATTTGTTTGACATGCATACAGGATTCCTACACCTCTTGGTTTACTATCGATACACCAGGTCCTGGTTAGTATAGTTGTTCTCCTATTTATTTCCGTTGTATTTATCCTTCTTATATCAGGAGACTGTACGCATGATTAGTGCTATTTGTTATTTTCTTTATTATGCATATCAGTAGTTACCCGCTGAGGAGTTGACTCACCTCGTGGATATTTACTACTTTCAGGTTGAGGCTCTCCGGAGGAGTTTCAGTCGCTAGTTCCCCTGCAGTTCACGAGGATATTTGTTTGGTTTTCTTTATTGTACCATCTAGACTTGTACTAGTTTTGTTTCTATGGATATGATATGGTTTTGTTTTATTTGTCGATGGGTTTTTATTGGATTTATTCTACTACATGCCTGCCTAGACGACAGAAGAGGTGAGTTGATTTTATCGTTGTGATTTGTGTGTTTACGGGTGTAGTGGAGTAGGATATAAGTTTTGAGCTTTATGAGTGTAGTTGAGTAGGATTTTTTACTTTGTTTTTCCTTATTGTTGCATTTGTTTAGTTTTACTATTTAACTGTGTGGATGCTTGCTTATCGTGTGGTATGTTATTATATATATTGTTTCGACCGTGTGGCCAAGGTATCTGGATAATGTAGAAAGTTTCAGATTGTCACCCGTACAGGGGAGATGCTGTCGAAATTTCTTCTGGTAGGGACTCGCTCCTCCAAGGTGTGATAATTTATTTGGTATCAGAGCCAGGTTTTTTATGCTTGTTTTTTCGTATTTTTAGTTATGGCAAGTCAAGTTTTTGTGTGTTGGATTTTTGAAATAATCTGATACTAATATATTTGGTATCAGAGCCAAGTTTGCGAGTCAAACTGGTATTTTCAAATTTATACGGATTTCCGTTATGATTATGTTGCGGAATTCTGTTTTGGATTTGTATGGATTTCGTCGATTTTCTCGTATGGAATTTCAAGGTTACATATGGGGACTGGACAGCGACGGAACATCTCCAGACCTCAAATAGGTATAAAGGTAATTTTATAATTTTTATACTTGTAGTGATATTTGTGTTATAACTTAACAGATATGAGGAGATCTACATGAGTAGCTGCGAGACGTGGTGTTGGACGGCCACGTAAGAGGACTTTGGAATATCTGGCAGCGGACTCGCCAGAGATCGCTACTGGGTTTGAGCCTGTTGGTCAGGGACAGACTCAGGATACTATGGGTGCGTCGGGCTCTCAAACCCCGATGGCTCCTTTAGAGGTACCTACCTCGGCTGCACCCACTGTACCCACCCCTACCGTATTTACGGTACCACCAGGGGTACCATTGGCATATCCCGCACCTACTCCGGTCAAGCCTACGGCGTACCAGGCACCACCGCCACCTGGACCTACCGTGTACCCGACACCATCGGCACTTGTGCCTCCAGTACCTACAGTGTACCCAGCACCCGCACTAGCGGTACCGGTTGCTCCATGTCCGGTACCCCCACCTACCGTACCTCCATGCACTCATATTGATCTGTATATGCAGGCATGTACCTGTACTATTCCACAAGGATAACCGGTGTACCTCCTAAGATATCCTACTGCTTTATGTGATTCCGCCATTCATTCCTTTGTTTTCCCTGCCCTTTCTTACCTCCTCAACAGCACACATACATGAGTTATCTGATTCCTCTTCCTTTGCCTAGTCCTCCTTCTACGTCTAGGGTTGGTGATTAGTACAACCACTAAAACTTCAGTGGCTTCCTCCACTTAAAGTTGTGCTAGGGACCAATACTAGCACCTCGGACATTTGAAATGTCTCATTCTGACAGTGGATTAAAGACCTATACTCTTAGACCACAGTGACTGACCGTCTCCCTACTATCCAGTGATGCTTTGGACGTCACCCAGGAGGTCAGAGGTTGCCCGTTAGACTTTGGCAACATAATACTTACGGTACATCTTTTAGTACTAGAAATGATCGACTTTGATATTATTCTTAGCATGGATTGTTTGTCAGCATATCATGCCACTGTTGATTGCCAGACGAGGGTGGTCATATTCTGACCTCCGAACCAACCCTCGTGGGATTTGACTGGCATCAGATACGATGACATATCGACTATTTCAGCGATTCAGGCTCAGAAGCTGCTGTCACAGGGTTGTCAGGATTTTCTATTATCTTTGATTCATACTAAAGACGGCAGTAGTTCTCAACTCTCCGACATTCTAGTAGTCCGAGAGTATCCGGATGTATTCCTAGAGGAGCTATCAGGTTTGCCTCCCAGAAGGCAAGTGGAGTTTGCTATTGAGTTGATTCCGAGAATCGCACCGACATCGAAAGCTCCTTATCGTATGACACCAAAAGAGTTGAACGAACTGAAGGTTCAACTCCAGGAGATTTTAGACAGGGGATTTATACGCCCTAGTGCTTCTCCATGGGGTACTCAAGTATTATTTGTCAAGAAAAAGGATGGTACTCTGAGGTTATGCATAGATTATAGACAGCTGAATGCAGTGACCATCAGAAATAAGTACCCCTTACCATGGATCGAGGATTTGTTTGATCAGCTCAGATGTACATCAATGTATTCTAAGATTGATCTGTGGTCCGGATATCATCATCTGAGAGTCAAAGAATCTGATATTTAGAAGACAGTATTCCGTACCAGATACGACCATTATGAGTTTTTGGTAATACCATTTGGTCTTACCAATACTCCAGCGGAATTTATGGATTTGATGAATCGCATCTTCCTGAAGTATCTTGATTAGTTTGTTATTATTTTCATCGATGATATATTGGTCTACTCACGTTCCGAGGAGGAATATGCACAGCATCTTCGCATAGTCTTGGAGACTCTTCGACGACATCAGCTATATGCGAAGTTCAGCAAGTGTGCTTTCTGGCTATCTTCAGTCGATTTTCTGGGACACGTGGTCTCTAACAGAGGTATTTTAGTAGACCCTCAGAAGATCGAGGCTGTCACCAGTTGGGAGCAGCCGAAATCAATACAAGAGATCCACAGTTTTCTGGGACTAGCTGGATATTATAGATGGTTCGTCGAGGGTTTCTCCCTGATTGCTATGTCGCTGACACGCCTGACCAGGAAAGGCTTGAAGTTCACTTGGACCGAAGATTGCGAGACCAGCTTCCAAGAGCTGAAGCGGAGATTAGTGTCGGCTTCGATTTTGGTTTTACCCTCCGAAGAGGACGGATTCATGCTCTATACCGATGCATCTCTTCAGGGTATGGGCGTTGTTCTGATGCAGAATGACAGGGTAGTCTCCTATGCTTCTCGTCAAATGAAGGAGCATGAGAAGAACTACCCAGTATATGATTTGGAGCTTGCCGCCATCATCTTTGCTTTGAAGATTTGGCGGCATCATCTGTATGGCATTACCTTTGAGATTCTTACAGATCATAAGAGTCCCAAATATATTTTCACTCAAAAGGAAATCAATCCCTGACAGAGGAGATGGATGGAGTTCCTGAAGGATTGTGATTGTACCATTAGCTATCACCCAGGGAAAGCTAATGTGGTTGTCGATGCACTCAGCAGGAAGTCCAGAGGGACTTTGGCTTGCCACCGTGCTTCAGTCACAGACTTGATTCAGGGTTTCTCCGAGTTAGGCCTTGAGGAGCAGGGATAGACAGAGCAGGGTATTCTTGTTACCATGGTTACTCAGTCGTCGATCAGGACAAGGATCCGAGAGGCCCAGGCCGGTGATCAGCATTTTCAGTTCATTGGCAGCAAGATAGCTTTCAGGCAGCATACCGAGTTCACCTGAGATGAGGAGGGTATTATATATTTCCGACACAGATTATGTGTACCTCAGTCTCACCCGGCCTTATAGGAGCTACTTCAGGAGGCTCATCGCTCTCAATTTGCGATCCATCCAAGTGGGACCTGGATGTATCGAGATTTGAGGCGTTCCTATTGGTGGACCGGTATGAAGAAAGACATCGCAGAATTTATAGCTAGATGTCTTATCTGTCAGCAGGTGAAGGCTGAGCACCAGAGACCTGCCGGATTACTTCAGCGGATTCCTATTCCTGAGTGGAAATGGGAACATATTACCATGGACTTTGTGGTGAGTTTTCCTAGGACACGACGAGGTTATAACGCAATTTGGGTAATCGTTGATCGATTAACCAAATCCGCGCACTTCTTAGCGATCCGGAAGACTGATTCCCTGGATCGATTAGCAGATCTGTATTGCCAGGAGATCATTAGATTACATGGTATTCTTTTGAGTATTATTTCGGATAGAGACCCTCGGTTCACATCTAGATTATGGCAGAGTCTACAGCAGGCCTTGGGCACTCAGCTCTGTTTCAGTACAGCTTTCCATCCACAGATTGATGGAAAGTCAGAGTGAACCATTCAAACTCTAGAGGACTTGCTGAAATCTTGTGTATTGATTTCGGAGGTAGTTGGGAGGACCATTTGCCATTGGTAGAGTTCGCCTACAACAACAGCTTTCATTCGGCTATCCAGATGACACCGTTTGAGGCGTTGTATGGTAGACTTTCTTGGAAACCCACCCTCTGGGATGAGGTTGGGGAGGCCCATTTGTTAGGGCCTCATATAGCTCAGCATGAGGCAGAGTTGGTCCGTACTATTAGACGGAGGATGTTAGAGGCGCAGGATCGCCAGAAGAGTTATGATGATCAGAGATGGAGACCCCTGGAGTTCTCTACAGGCGACCATATATTTTTGCAAGTCTCACCCACGAAAGGGGTGAAGAGATTTGGCCTCAGAGGTAAGCTAGCTCTGCGATACATTGGACCTTTCCAGATCTTGAAGCGGTAGCTTATCGTCTGACACTACCATCGTCCCTGGCAGGTGCCCATGACGTATTCCACGTATCTATGCTGAGGAGATACATACCCGACCTGATACATGTACTGGCAGATATCTCAGTTCCTGTTTAGCCTAACGTTACCTACGAGGAGGTTCTGGTACGGATTCTGAACCGGAAAGAGCGTCAACTGCGGAACAAGACTATCTGGTTGGTTAAAGTCAGATGGCAGTATCATTCGGACGAGGAGGCTACCTGGGAGGTCAAGGATACTATCCGAGCTCGATACCTTCACCTTTTTACTTGAGTTATGTGGGTTATTTTTAGTTCATCATTTATACTTTCTATTTGTTGTTAGTACTTGCTGATGGTAGATAACAAAATTTGGAGATCAAATTTTTATTAGTGGGGGAGAATATAAAATATTGAAAATGAGCGAATAACCATAAGGGAATTTTCTAAAATTTTTAAAAAAATTTCGAGAATTTTTCGGAGACCGTATAGCTTCGGTTACGAGGATAAAAATTGGGCCCCCGGGAAAACCTATTTAGGCTACCCCATTTGAGCAAGGAAATGTTTGTTTTTTTTCCTTTTTCTATTTCTTTTTCTTTATTTTCTTTTCCCCCGTGCCTTTCCCCTTCGTTTCCTTCCCCGCGTGCCCGACGCCTCCCCCAAGCCTTGATCTTCCTAACTACACGCGCGGTTTCTCCTTCCCGTGCCTCCTCCCTTCTTCTTTCTCCTCTTCCCAATCCTCTTCTTCTCTTCTCCTTCCTCTCCGATCGACGTTGATCCGCCGCCTACTTTCCTCTCACGGTGCCACCTTTTCTATGCCCTAGGACCTCCGCCGCCGTCGAACGGAGCAACGCCGACCCTTTCCCCTCTCTTCTCCTTCCCTCCCGAGCCTCACACCCGACGCCACTGCCGCCTCCCTTCTTCCATTCGACGCCGACTTCCGCCCTTCTCCCTGCTCGAGTCGTGATTATGGCGACGAGATGAGGTCGAGCGCCGACGCCGGTTGCTGATCACCAGAGAGGACCGAGCCACCTCCAAGCCCTAACCTCCACCTTTCTTATCTTTGCCGATTGATCACCTACTCATCAGAGAAATCTCAGTCGACCTTGCCGCTGTGCCCTAGCCAGATCTTAGAGGCAAGGCATCGTACTCTGTGGGTTGTTGAGATGTTGTGTGACCGATTCTTCCTTTCCCTTGCTCACCAGAGACATTCGATTGTTGAGGTAATCTGGTTGTGGAGTCTTCTTGCAGCAGCAACCATCTATGGTTGAGGATCAACAGAAAGTAAACTGTTGATTTCCTCTAAACCTTACGTAAGGAAGATTCCAGCAGAGAAGTCTAGTTCTGTGGTGTTTTTCCGAGGATTACCAGCAACCTTATCGGTTGTGAGTCGAGGTAAGGTGTAGGGATTTAGTTACATGTTGTATATAATGGATCATATGTGGATGAATTAGGTGCATGTGTAGGTTTTAATATAATCGAACAGTGGAATGGAACCCTAAGCTTTGGATTAGGATAGTTAATTGGGATTAACTATTTAATTAGGGTTCCTAGAGAAAATAATTTGATTTAGCTATTTTCCTTATAATTAAACTTAGCTAAACTGTACGATTTATTATAAGACTTTGATTCGAGACGGTATCTCGACGAGGGATCTATTTCGGATATGATCCTTTTATTAGAGGCGGGTACCTTTACTTATCTTTTAGATTTGTCATTTAATATGCATAGTAAATTTTTAACAAATAGTAATGATTATGTTTTATATCTGTATCGGTATGTCATTATCCATTACCTGTGCATGCTTTGATTGTTTCCTGTTTGCATTCATGTTTATACCTTCAGATTACTTATGATCATAAAGGTAATGACATACCATGCCATAGGATATACCGGACTTATTTGATACCATATCTGACCAGTGTACCTAGATCTTCTGATTTGATCCATGTATATTTTTGGTACATATTTTATGGAGGTAGATATGGTCAGAAGTTTCATTCTTAGTGTCATGCATCATCTGCATGATTGCATGCTGAGCAATTAGTAGCTCCATTATTGTTGAGCACATCGTCAGTTACATAGATCTGCACATACCACCACTCATGGGTTATTGGGATGTCAGGCAGGGTGTGTGGTAGTTCTGCTATTAGGCTCCGCTGGTCCAGTGACTCAGCGTGGTAGTTGGCAGATAATTCTGCTCTATTAGGCTCCGCTGGTCTGGAGATGCAGCGTGGTAGCCGATAGACAGTTTTGCTCTGTTTGGCTCCGTTGGTCCGCTCATGGGTTGTGTGACGCAGCATGGTAGCCGGCAGGGATCCCTCCTCTGGACTTGCTCAGGGAGATGAGAGCATTGCGCTCCCCCACTTATGATTTGGGGTAGGAGGATAGGTGTACTCTGACAGCATCTCATCCATTCGATCACTTAGGAGCAATGATGGCAGAGTGCACAGTTGTCACAGCCCTACCCACTCGGTCTCACCATCGTGTGTGAGATGGCTGACTGGCAGTAGGGGTGAGCAGGACATGTCATTGGTATCATACGCATTGATGCATTTATTGCTTGTGTTTGCTACACTTGTATGTTGCATATTAGATGGATGCATTTGTTTGACATGCAGACAGGATTCCTACACCTCTCGATTTATTATCGATACACCAGATCCTTGTTAGTACAGTTGTTCTTCTATTTATTTCAGTTACATTTATCCTTCTTATATCAGGAGATTGTACGCATGATTAGTACTATTTGTTATTTTCTTTATTATGCATATCAGTAGTTACCCGCTGAGGAGTTGACTTACCCCGTGGATATTTACTACTTTCAGGTTAAAGCTATCCAAAGGAGTTCCAGTCGCTAGTCCCCCTGCAGTTCGTGAGGATATTTGTTTGGTTTTCTTTATTGTACCATCTAGACTTGTACTAGTTTTGTTTCTATGGATATGATATGGTTCTATTTTATTTGTCAATGGATGTTTATTGGATTTGTTCTACTACATGCCTACCTAGACGGCAGAAGAGGTGAGTTGATTTTATCGTTGTGATTTGTGTTTTATGGGTGTAGTGGAATAGGATATAAGTTTTGAGCTTTATGGGTGTAGTTGAGTAGGATTTTTTGAATTGGTTTTTTCTTATCATTGCATTTGTTTATTTTTACTATTTAACTGCGTGGATGCTTGATTATCGTGTGGTATGTTATTATATGTATTGTTTCGGTCGTGTTGGCCGAGGTATCTGGATGATGTAGAAAGTTTCAGATTGTTACCCGTACAGGGGAGTTGCTGTCGAAATTTCTTCTGACAGAGACTCCCACGGGGCATGACACTAATAGCAGACCATCAGAGGAACGACGAAAGTTCCTTAGAGATGAGCATCGACAAAGGGGGAGCATCATCGGAAGAACGCAACGATGAAGGGGGAGTGTCAGATCACAAGGTAAGTGAGGGATGTTCCCTGCCTCCTGAATAATCATACAAGTTTATTAAAATGTTTCCAAAAACATGTTAAAATTAGAAAATGAAAATGCTAAGCTTAAATTAAACTTAACAAATTCATGCCCTTTAGTAATGTATGATAATTTAAAATGAAAAATTAAAAATTAAAAGTATAAATAGAGAAACTGAAAAATGACAATATATGTTCAAATGTGTTTAAATCAAGGTTTAGAAATTATAGTAGAATAAACTGGTATATTAGAAATCATAAGGGACAAATCAGGAAAATCCCTAGGAATTATGTCCCACCAAAATTTCTAGTGAATTCAATAGGTAGGAACCTATATTAAGTTTCGAAATACATTCTAGATTAAATTACTAATTTTTATTGTTAGGGTAGAAATTTTTTTGAGTTAGAAAAATCTTTGTTTTATCTTATATTTTAATTTTCTATTCAAAATTTCTAGTCTAATAGTACAGTCTCATTTCTATTTAGGGAAATTTTTTCAAATTTTCTGATAAATAATAAAATTTCTATAAACTATTTTCTAAAAAGTTAATTTTTAATATTAAAAATTTAAGAAAATAGAAATTTAGAAACTTTAATTTTTTTTATTGTTAAACAATGTGTTATATATATCCAGGAAAATTAGTAATATTTTTAGGGTTGAAAATATAATTTTAAAGATTTATTTTTAAAAATTAGATTGCTCTACTGACATAAATTATTTCTATTATATTAAATAATATCTTTCAATGTAAATTTTTTTACTAATCTAGATTATTCTGTTTAAGTTCAAAAAAAAGTTTAAGATTTTTCTAAATCGAAAAGTAATTTTGAAATTATTTTTTGTACAAATATAAGATTAATTAATAAAAATAAAATATGTTTAAAAATTATTGCTAAAAAATATATGTCTACTAGTAATTCTTATTTTATACCCTAGAAAACTTTTCAAATTTTTTCTAATTGCTTATTTTATTTTTTTCCCTTTTTTTTATGTGATCAAAGGGAGAGGAATAGGTATAAGTTAAGAGAGAGGTGGGATAATTGAAAATTTTATTCCTATACTTATTTACAAATAATTAGTGTCATTGCAATTTTCATTCACTTACTTATTATGTTGCTTTTTGGTTTGACCTTAACTTTTACTCGAGTTGATGCATATCAAAAAGGGAGAGATTGTAAGTATCCCATAGTAATTTTGATGTCATCAACCGAGTTAAATTAGGTCCTGTTTGTGTTTGATCTTTGTGTCTAGGTGTGCAGGAGCTTAGGAACACAAGAAGTCGAGCGGAAGACGCAGCTAACGAGAAAGATGACACAGGAAGAGAGTAGACGGGTTCTGTGCATCTTAGGAATGAGGTGTTACGGAAGAATATACCAGTAGATGAGAAGGACGTGTACGACATTTGAGGAATGAGAAGCCAGTAAGGAAGTCTGCTCAAGGAGAAGGTCGGAGTTGTTGGTGCAATATCCCTCAGGTCAAGGTTGACCTGGGTAACCAAGCTGAGTCTTGGTTTGGGTTTAGATGTTTGACAATAAGATATTGATTGAAGAAGAGTCAAGTAGGTCAAGGTAGACCGGATACTTGACTGGGAAGTCCTAACTGGGATGTTAGGTAAAATGAAAGACCTAGTGAGTGAAGCTAGGCAGTATGAAAGTCCTGGTGTGTGAAGTCAGGCAGAAGGAAAGTCCTGGTAAGTGAAGCCAGGCAGAAAAAAAGTCCTGATGAGTGAAGCCAGGCAGAAGGAAGTCCTAGTGAGTGAAGCTAGGCAGATGGAAATCCTGGTGAGTGAAGCCAGGTGAAAGTCCTAGTGAGTGAAGCTAGGCAGATGGAAATCCTGGTAAGTGAAGTCAGGTGAAAGTCCTAGTGAGTGAAGCTAGGCAGATGGAAAACCCTAGTGAGTGAAGCTAGGTGAAAGTCCTGGTGAGTGAAGCCAGGCAAGGGAAAATCCAGATGGATCAAGGATGATCGGACATCTGGCACTGGGAAGTCCAAGTAGGTCAAAGGATTGACTGGATACTTGGCATGAAAGAAAAGTCCAAGTAGGTCAAAGGGATTGACCGGATACTTGGCACAGAGAAAAGTCCAAGTAGGTCAAAGGATTGGCTACTTGCACAGAGAAAAGTCCAAGTAGGTCAAAGGGATTGACCGGATACTTGGCAGAGAAAAGTCCAAGTGGGTTAAAGGGATTGACCGGACACTTGGTAAGGAGTCCTAGCAGTCAAGGAGTGACTAGATGCTAGGCATGACATACCAACAGTCAAGGTTGCCGGATGTTGGTTTGGGAGGTTTGGGACTTGGTTTTGGACAAAAATCAAGTCTTTGGATCGATCGATGGATCGATCCAGCGATCTTCGGTGGATCGATCCATTGATCGATTGAAATGGTCGGATCGATCCGTGGATCGATCAGAGGTCCCAATCGATCGCTGGATCGATTGGGACGCCGTCCGCGATAAGCGCCGGATCGATCCGTGGATCGATCCGCACTTCCATGAAACGGCCGGATCGATCCGTGGATCGATCCAAAGCCTCCCCTATCGATTGGGAATATTCGAATCGATCGGGATCCGACCGTTGCGTCGTATTTGAGCTGCAGGCGTGCGTTGGCTGCAGCATCTCTTCTCCGATTCACTCCAGATTTCTCGCCAGCTCCTCCACAGCACTCACAAAGCTCAGATCACCAGTTCTTGAAGGATCTTGGAAGTTTTCCAAGTCAAGAGGCGGATCAAAGCCAAGAAGAGAAGCTAGGGTTAGGGTTTATACTCATTGTAAGCTTGTAAGCTTGTATTTCTTGTATCCTTTCCCTCTCTTCTTGTATTGAGTCTTGTAGGGCTTCTCCGCCCTTGGTAGTTACCATAAAGGAGAATTTTATTTAGTGGAGGGTGTGTGTGTTGGTGTGGATCCTTGGATTAGTCACCTCTTGTGAGGTGGATACCAAGTAAAACCAACCGTGTTAGCGTTGTGTGTTTGTTTCTGTATTTTCCGCTGCACATCTTTGAAGGAACAAGCAACGCCGAGCAACGCCAAGCACTGAGTGAACGCGACGAGCTATTCACCCCCCCCCCCCCTCTAGCTACTTTTGGTCCTAACAAGTGGTATCAGAGCAAGGCCGCTCTTCACCAGAATCATCGCCGGAAGGGTCAAGTATAACAAGAAAAGATAGAGGGTGAAGAAGTTGGAGCAAATTCTTCAAGTTCAAGATTTTATCAAGCTCAACTTCAAGATGCAATTCCAAGATGGGCTTGGATTTGACACAAGGGTGGCTCCACCATACACTTCTACGAGTTTCGATTCTTGGAAATCAAGAATCGAAAATTTTCTTATGATGGAGATAGAGCAATGGTTTGCTCTCATGGAAGGTTTTGAAGCTCCCACAAATTCCAAGGGCAAAGTACTCAAAAGGAGCAAGTGGAGCAAAGACCAAATCCAAAGATGTGAGGCCAATGACAAAGTGACCAAGCTTTTGGTCAATTTATTGCCAAGAAACATCTTGGAACAAATTGGAGAGTTTGAAGATGCCAAGGAGCTTTGGAGCAAATTGGCAAGAATTCATGAGATCCCCTCCACTGTACCAGGTCAAGGAGAATCCAAAGAGGGCGACTCAATGGATCAAGACCAAGAGGAGGACTCCGAGGTTGAGAGATGCTCAACTTCCGAAGAAGAAGTTCAAGAAGAAGCTTCATCTTCAAGGGAATGCAACGAAGGGAACAAGGAGGGAGCATACTCCTTGTTTCATATTCAAGATGATGAAGCCTCCACCTCTAGGATTGAGGGGGAGCAATCCTTGGTGACACCGGATCAAGAAGAAGGAGAAGCTTCTACATCCGGGTCAAGAGATGAAGAGATGGAAGAAGCTTCTACCTCCACAAGTCAAGAAAAATCAAATGGAGGAGAATCAAGGTCCTATCAAAAGGAAGTTTCTACCTCTGGATCCAAAGAAAAAGATGCCACCCCTACAAGCAAAGGTATGAATATTTCAATTAATAATAAAAATCATATAATATGTTTTGAGTGTAGGGAACATGGGCACTACAAGAGCAAGTGCCCTAAATTGACCAAGAAGAAGGGCCAAGTGGCACAAAAGGGCAAGGTGAAGCCCAAGGAGACCATCCCCGGAACGAAGAAGAGCAAGGAGCATATCATATGCTTCTCTTGCAATCAAAAGGGGCATTACCGAAGTCAATGCCCCAAGGGGAAGGAGGTGGTCACGGCTCAAGAAGGCACTAGTCAAGGGGGAGCCTCTAAGGTAAAAAGGAAGGTAACTTTCATTGAGCCTATTCCCTTACAAAATGGTAAAAAGCATGCTAGGTCAAATTTCTATCATTTTAATGCTATTTACCATGAAAATAGAAAGCATGATAGCGTTAAAGAAAAACATATAGCTTTTCATGCTAAAACTACTACACCTAAGACTAGGAATGTAGGTAAAAGTCTAGGTAAAAACTCTAAGGATTGCAGCTACAAGCCTAGAAACAAAAATGCTCATGAACTTAATGGAAAACCAAAAACTAAGGACTTAGTGATGGAAAATCAAGTCTTGAGGTCAAGGCTTGATAAAATGGAAAGGACCCTAAAAAGGATGGAAAATATCCTAAAAGGGCAAAATGAGCATAGCCTAGGTCTAGGAGCACAAAGGTCATCTAATGGCCATAGAGGTTTGGGATACAAACCAAAGGCTAATAAGGATGTGCCCTCTTACCATAGAGTTTCATATAGTTATGGAACAAACCCTAGGTCTAGTGGTCAAGCCAAGAATACTAGGGAAGTCATCCCTAAGAGTATTTTTGCAATAAATGTGACTAAGACTTCTAAGAAGTCTAAGAAAGTCACAAAGAAGGTTAGAAGGGAAGCTATCCCTAGAGTTGACCTAGAAAATGTGACCAAGGCTTCTAAGAAGCCCAACAAGGTCACTAGGAAGGTATCTAGGAAAGTTATCCCTAGTGAGTACCTAGAGCATCCAAGGAGCACCAATAGGTGTTGGGTTCCTAGGAGCATCTTCTCTACCCCATAGATGGGTTAGAGAGTGTCAACTCCGATTAGAAGGGTAGTTAACCCAACTTTGAGGAAATTGACACTCAAGGAGCATTTTCAAGGTTTTAGTTAACCTTTGAAAATGAAATGGACCTATTGATTACTCCTTGAAAGAGTAAAATGTGCCTAATGGTGGAAGAATTGATTTTAATCTTAAATGGCACATATTGGGAAATTCATAAGAACTATCAAGTTGGGATTTTGGTATGTTCTTAGGCAATTTAAGGCAATCCGGGCCTTAAATTTAAAAGTGCTACTCTTGAGGAAAAATGGAATATGCCAACATTTGAGGACATGTTTATTTTCAATTGGCATACATTAAATCAAGGAAATTAGAAATGCCAAATTTAGGCTTTGGCATTCTCTTGTAGCACTTTAGGGCAATCTAGGTTTAAGTTGTAAGTTTAGCTAAGACTTTAAGGATACTTAGATAGTTAATCTAGGTATATTTTATTTATGCTAAATCTTGCCATGATTGTTTGCCCATAATATGCCATGACATCATGTCTAGTTTTGCATTCATGTTTTATTATGAAAAATCCAAAAATACCATGTCATGACATTCATACATCATGTAGTAATAGGATATTCTCTATTGAAAATTATTTTCTTTTGATGTATGCCATAACATAATCATGCATTAAGTTTAATTCCTTGTAATTAAGGACAAATGGCATTTAACGACACTCATTGACAAGTGACATCCTAGGTGGATGTCTAACATTTCTAAAATGCCTAGATAAATATGCATGATCCCTAGATTAGGGCAAAAAAAAAAAACAAAAAAACCAAAATCTACATCTCACAGAGACTATAAGGTGACTTGTATGTGTTTTGTCCACAATAGATACAAGTGAGATGTTAGGATGATGAACAAAACTCAACATGTTGATTTAGTGCATTCTTTTGAGTTTTTAGGTTCATCAAAACACATAGTTATGTGTTTTCCCATCATTGGGAAAGCTAATGTACAAGTCATGTGCATTATGCCCAAGGAACATGATGGGATATTGGTTTTGAAAATGTTTTTAAAATGTTTTTGGAAAACCTTGGTGAAGGCTATCTTTTGATAGTAATCACCATTGAATAGTTAGACACAAACTTGAAGAAAAACACTAAAGTTTTTGCAAGTTTTCAAGTTTGTGTCAATCTTTGAAAATATGATGTATTTTCATAGAAAGCTATTTTTTCCATGATTAAGTATGCCCTAAATAATGTCTACACGAAATTTCATAATTTTTGGATTTTTGTAGAATTTTCTAGGGGTTTCTGAAGTTGACTGAAATGGAATTTCAGCAACTATCGAGTCTCGATCGATCCATGGATCGATTGGAGTTCTGAATCGATCCATGGATCGATTCAAGCGATTCCGACTAAGTTGGATCGATCAACCGATCGATTCAGGCTTCATCGGATCGATTCAGCAAGGTTCAATCGATTGGAACCCAACTTCAATCGATCCAAGTTGCTGGTTTTGGTTGGGAAGGCTGATTTCAGCATCTTTGAACCTATTTTAGTCTAGGTAACCATTCCAAACCCTTAAATACATTTGTATACATACAAAGGGTGTTTTCATGTTGAAAACAAGGATGGATTGGTTAACGAAGACTAAGTAGAAGTTTAGGTTGAGGTTGTTTCAAATTTTGAATATTTGAACCTCAAAACTTCTAAATTTGGGTTTCCTAATGTTTTAGGGATTCCAAGTCATTGTTGGTGCAATGACATAAGTTACCACCATGTCTTTAGGGGGAGGGACTCTTTAAAGACATGAAAATTATTTTTCATGAACCTTGGAAGGTGGTTAACCTTCTGTTGTGAACTTGCTCAAGGTTGAGCATTTAAACTTGAAATGGGGAGAAATGGGGAGTGGATATCCTCATTATTTCAAGTGGACACTCAAGTGGTAGATAATGCTCAAGGTTGGGTAGTTGTCTACATTGAGGGAGAAGTTAAGGATAAATGAAGGGTATGGGACCTTCATTATCGTGTTGATCACAACGAGTGATGTTGTGAACAACGATGAGCAACTCTTCAGGGGGAGAGTCTTCAACAAATGGATTTGTTGAAGTGTGCCCAGAATTGAAGCATAGGTTGATGTGTGTCCAACGATGGGTTGATGTGTGTCCAACGATGGGTTGATGTGTGCCAATAGGGGGAGAATGTATGGTTAAGCTTAGGCCTTCATTACCTATGGGAAGGTCATAGGGGGAGAATGAAAGGACTCATGAAAGGGAGTAAGTTAGGCTTTCATTACCTAGAGGGAGTTTGCCCTCTTAGGGGGAGAATGAAGAGCTTAATTTATGCTTTCATTACCTAGTGGCATGAAGAAGGAGGCTATGGGATTAGCCTAACTTACATATGGGATTGTAAGTGTTATTGTGGTATTGTCAAACATCAAAAAGGGGGAGATTGTTGGTGCAATATCCCTCAGGTCAAGGTTGACCTGGGTAACCAAGCTGAGTCTTGGTTTGGGTTTAGATGTTTGACAATAAGATATTGATTGAAGAAGAGTCAAGTATGTCAAGGTAGACCGAATACTTGACTGGGAAGTCCTAACTGGGATGTTAGGCAAAATGAAAGACCTAGTGAGTGAAGCTAGGCAGTATGAAAGACCTGGTGAGTGAAGCCAGGCAGAAGGAAAGTCCTGGTAAGTGAAGCCAGGCAGAAGAAAAGTCCTGGTGAGTGAAGCCAGGCAGAAGGAAGTCCTAGTGAGTGAAGCTAGGCAGATGGAAATCCTGGTGAGTGAAGCCAGGTGAAAGTCCTAGTGAGTGAAGCTAGGCAGATGGAAATCCTGGTGAGTGAAGCCAGGTGAAAGTCCTAGTGAGTGAAGCTAGGCAGATGGAAAACCCTAGTGAGTGAAGCTAGGTGAAAGTCCTGGTGAGTGAAGCCAGGCAAGGGAAAATCCAGATGGATCAAGGATGATCGGACATCTGGCGCTGGGAAGTCCAAGTAGGTCAAAGGATTGACTGGATACTTGGCATGAAAGAAAAGTCCAAGTAGGTCAAAGGGATTGACCGGATACTTGGCACAGAGAAAAGTCCAAGTAGGTCAAAGGATTGACCGGATACTTGGCACAGAGAAAAGTCCAAGTAGGTCAAAGGGATTGACCGGATACTTGGCACAGAGAAAAGTCCAAGTGGGTCAAAGGGATTGACCGGACACTTGGTAAGGGAGTCCTAGCAGGTCAAGGGAGTGACTAGATGCTAGGCATGACATACCAACAGGTCAAGGTTGACCGGATGTTGGTTTGGGAGGTTTGGGACTTGGTTTTGGACAAAAATCAAGTGCTGGATCGATCAGTGGATCGATCCAGACCTGTCCCAGCGAACAGAGAGCCTCTGGATCGATCCAGAGGTCCCAATCGATCAGTGGATCGATTGGGACGCGGCTGCTTCGCGCGATAAGCGCTGGATCGATCCGTGGATCGATCCAGGCGTTTTTCCAGAGCACAGAGGCGCTCTGGATCGATCCGTGGATCGATCCAAAGCCTCCCCGATCGATTGGGAATATTCGAATCGATCGGGATCCGACCGTTGCGTCGTATTTGAGCTGCAGGCGTGCGTTGGCTGCAGCATCTCTTCTCCGATTCACTCCAGATTTCTCGCCAGCTCCTCCACAACACTCACAAAGCTCAGATCGCCAGTTCTTGAAGGATCTTGGAAGTTTTCCAAGTCAAGAGGCGGATCAAAGCCAAGAAGAGAAGCTAGGGTTAGGGTTTATACTCATTGTAAGCTTGTAAGCTTGTATTTCTTGTATCCTTTCCCTCTCTTCTTGTATTGAGTCTTGTAGGGCTTTTCCGCCCTTGGTAGTTACCATAAAGGAGAATTTTATTTAGTGGAGGGTGTGTGTGTTGGTGTGGATCCTTGGATTAGTCACCTCTTGTGAGGTGGATACCAAGTAAAACCAACCGTGTTAGCGTTGTGTGTTTGTTTCTGTATTTTCCGCTGCACATCTTTGAAGGAACAAGCAACACCGAGCAACGCCAAGCACCGAGCGAACGCGACGAGCTATTCCCCCCCCCCCCCCCCCCTCTAGCTACTTTTGGTCCTAACAGGAGTTGGGTTCGGATGAGCTCAATTCCAATTAATCGGAGCATAACCTACACGAACAAGATCTACTTAGAGGCTGATCTACTTTATGGAAGGCGCCTCCAATTACTTGGAAGGTGCCTCGCATGAACAGTGTGAAGGCTTCTTCGAGCTGGTTGAAGGCGCCTTCAATATCCGTTAGCCGAAGATAAAGTTTTGTCTTTGGCAGATAAAACTTAATCTATTGAAGGCGCCATGCGGACAAATGAATGGAGAGATACTTTCTCTCATGTATGGACTCGTGGAGGTGCAAATTTAGAGGCCGAATTATATTGAATTAAGTTGACTTGTGTGAAAGCTCAATCTGTGCATGCCAAATGTCAGACTAGTGATTAGTATTTTATATTTATTTGGTGACATATACTATTTTATATTTATTTGGTGACATAATGAGATGGAGATCAAGATGTGCAAGCAATCAAACCTATCACATAGAATAACTATCATAAGAAAAGGAAAAAATTTTTATATGTAAATGGACTTAGCAACAAGCTACATGAGTTGGATCAATTAAATATCCATAAAGACCTGTCGAGCAAATCAATGAATTAGATGAGCTAAGCAAATAGGTTGGACGAATGAGTCAAGAAAGGATGGCCCGAGTAATATCAAATGAATTGAAAGTGTTAGGCAGAATGGAATATAGCTAATGATGTTTGATCAACATTATCTTTTAGATAAATGGAAGGAATTGAACCTAACAAACAAACTAAATTGGCCAAGAGATCATTGCTCGAACCAAATAAAATGGTAGGGCACAATATCAAATGAGCTACGGAAGTGAAAAAGAATAAATGTACTAGATATAGGTAAGGTGAGGATAGAACAAATTCGACACAGGTATTTATTCTCTCCTTTTGCTTTCTTACTCTTTAATATTTTAATATAACTTATTGTATTGGTAATTTTGAGAGCATGAAAACTAAAGTGAAATAATGCGGTAACCATTCATATTGATCTCTCAAAGAAATCGCCGAAGAATCGCCGGAGACGTCGCTGTTGCTGTCGCCGAGAAGATCACCTCACGGAACCTCCTCGAACTCTTTCACAAACCAAATCCCGGCCTCTGGATGTTCTCCTTTGCTCGAGCAAATCTCCTCACAACTTGGTAGTGCTCTCTCATTGATCACCTCCGCTTCACCGTTCGTCGTCCCTTTTCTAATTGCCTTGGACGCCTCTTATAAGAAGGCGAAGGAAGACGAAGGGGAAAGGACGTCCCTTCGTCTCCTTGGCGTTTGCAGCAAAAGGAGAGTAACGAAGGGAAACCCTTCGTCTCCAGTAACGCCTCACATCTCCCACTCGTCCAAGCCAATCCATATGGTCACATAGACCATGTAAGTCACATAGACTACAAGGTGATCATGTCACGAAAACCAGAGCGAAATTAGTCACAAAGACTAAATAAGCCACATAGACTTTATGAGGATCAAGTCACAAAGATCAGAGCAAAATTTAGTCACAAAGACCAAATAAGTCACGAAGACTTTATGAGGATCAAGTCATGAAGACCAGAGCAAAATTTAGTCACAAAGACCAAATAAGAACACCCATTCCATACATTAGGGAAAATGGTTCGTGCGACAGTAAACACAGTGAGCATTCAATTACTAAGAAGATTGTCACACCTTACTTAGCTGCTCCATAGAACAAATCAGAGACATTAATGTCCATAAAACGAATCAAAGGCATAAATGGCTTGCTTTTACCCCAGATTAAATTATTTACATCATCATGAACATCTCTAATCCCTCATATTGACCATATGTTAAGAGCATGTTTAACATTTCCAATCAAACAAATTATTCACAGTTACATTTTATATACTGAACTAAAAATGTAATCGGTACCAGTGAATAAATGTCACAGATGTAAATCAATCTTAATCTTCCTTTTTAGCTAGAATTCATTCATTCTAATCAGTCGCTTTCCTAGTTATGCTCCATAGACCAAATCATCCATAGCCAATAGGAAACATGCTAAAGTAGCAGACACTGATCAAAATTTCAAGTAGACGGCTAAATAGTTACTTAGGATAAAATCGAGATTAACTTATAATCTCAAGGGTCTCACATAGTAGAGAAGCAAGGATCCATTCTCATACTACCCTTCTTGTCGTCATAGCACATGTGGTATGAATCACATGCTACGATGTTATTCTCTTTACCAAAAAGAGCGCATGTTTTTTCCAAATTTAACATCGTACAGATTTCGATCTAGACATTCCCAATTTCTAATCCTGAATTCAACATATGAATTCTAATCTAGCCTCAAGCAGATTCAGTAAATGGTGGGTGCATTTACTCCAATCATTACACAAATGATCTCATCTTGACACAAATATCAAGGTGACCTTAACTTATGGGTATGTCTCTATTCACAGCTACATAAGTTGTCTCATAAGCAACGGTCTTACCTCTATTCGTACTTAACAAATAGAGATGATTGTTCATGTGAGTGGACCAATCTCAATCTGCCAACATGCTTATCGAGACTTTTATTCGAATGTAACAAAGACATATACATTGAATAAATCATGGCCTTTTCATTTATCAAAATGTCTTTACAATTAGTTACATTCTTCGAAGTCCCAAAGACTTCACATGTCCATGAAATGACTCTTTAGTCAATGGCTTAGTAAAAGGATCAGCAAGCATATTCCGTGTAGGAATGCACTCAAGAATAATCTTTTTCTTGTCAATAATATCACTTACAAAATTATACTTAATTTCTATATGCTTGTCTTTGCTATGATATTTGGGATCCTTGGAAAAAGCTATCGCAGCTTGACTGTCACAGTACACATTAACAGGACTCCCACTATCCTCAGCAATCCTCAGATGCTTTAGGAACCTTCTTAGCCAGATAGCCTCTTGTACAGCCGCTGCACAAGCCACATACTCATCTTCCATTGTCGACAAGGCTACACAAGCCTACTTCTTGTTGTTCCATGAGATGACACCATCATTCAGCAAGAAGACATAGCCAGATGTGGATTTTCTGTCATCAAGGTCCCCTGCCCAATCTGCATCTGTGTAGCCACTTAGGCTCATTTCTGATCCTTGGTAACAGAGGCAATAATCAGTTGTTCCTTTGAGATATCTGAATATCCTCTTCACCGCTTTCCAGTGTCTCGATCCTGGGTTTGACTGGAAACGACTAACTAAGCCAACAACATAGCTTATATCGGGACGAGTACACAGCATAGTGTACATCAAACTACCAATAGCACTGGCATATGGTTTCTTCTTCATTTCGGCTATTTTCTCAGGAGTCTTGGGATACATGCTTTTGCTCAAGACACTACCTTTCGCTATAGGCGTCTGTTCAACGTTGCAATCTGACATATTGAAGTGTTGCAGCATCTTAGTGATATAAGTTTCTTGAGACAAAACCAAAAGCCTCTTTGATCGGTCTCTAACGATCTTCACTCCTAAGATGTACTATGTTTCTCCCATATCTATTATGTCAAATTATGATGAAAACCAACTTTTGATTTCTATCACACACTTTATGTCACTTCCAGCTATTAGCATATCATCAACATATAATGATAAAATGGCAAACTTTTCTTTTTTCTTTCTTAGGTAAACACAATGATCCTCATTGATCATTTCGAAATAATAAGACAATATTACTTCATTAAATCTTATGTTCCATTGTCTTGATACTTGCTTTAGCCCATATATAGACTTCCGAAGTCTACATACTCTTTTCTCTTGGCCTTCAGCAACATGACCTTCTGGTTGTACCATATAGATTTCTTCGTCAAGATTACCATTAAAGAAAGCCGTTTTTACATCCATCTGATGTAATTCCATGTCATATTGTGCTACTATAGCTAGGATGACATGTATTGACACAAACTTCACAACTGAGGAGAATGCCTCTTCAAAGTTAATACCCTCCATTTGGGTATATCCTTTTGCAACCAATCGAGCTTTGTATCGATTAATCGATCCATCTGCTTTCCTCTTTACTTTGAGAATCCACTTATTCCCAATAGCCCTTCGGCCCGGAGGAAGCTCGACTAAATCCCAAACTTGATTTTTTCTCATTGGCTCCATTTCTTCATCCATTGCAACTTTCCATTCTTTTCTAACTAAGCTGCTTAAAGCTTCCTCAACTATTCGAGGTTCCTCATCGTCAACTGGGAGAACCATCAATGCCTCATTCTCAATATCAAACCTTCTCCGAGGAATAATCTGACGACTACTTCTTTGAAGGTTAGATTGTTGAGAAACTGACTCATTCAATGACAAATTACTCCCACTCGGTTGACTAGATTCAGGCATCCCCTGATTTGTTGATAAAGGAACATTATCCTCCTCATCTATCTCATATAGAGGAATTGTCTTATCAACTTCACCTCGTGTTGGGAACTCAGTTTCTAGAAAAGTATCATCTCTTGACTCTTTCTCAAAGATGGTTCCATCTTGTCGCTCACGAATAAAAACATAACCCTTAGAAGTCTCAGAATACCTTATAAAGATACACTTCTTACCTCTGGGTCCCAATTTTCCATGTTGGTGAGTCTTATCATGAACGTAGGCAGCTGACCCTCAAGGTCTCAGATTACTTAAATCCGGCTTTCTGCCTGTCCAACGTTCATGTGGGGTAGATGGAACTGACTTTGAAGGCACTTTGTTAAGTATATAGGTCGCAACTAATAATGCATCTTCCCAATAGGAGATTGGCAAATTAGCCTGCACCATCATAGACCTAACCATTTCAAGAAGAGTCCTATTTCTTCTTTCATCAACCCCATTTTGCTGCGGAGTGTTGGTGCAACCTTAGGTCAAGGTTGACCTGGGTGACCCGACTCGAGTTGACCTAACTCGAGATATATTTTGATGTTTGAAAAGAATAGAGAAGTTATATTTTGATGTTTGACAAGAATAGGAACTTGGGGGATTGTGGGTGCAACCTTTGGTCAAGGTTGACCTGGTTGACCTGACTTGAGTTGACCTGATTCGGGAAAAGTCCAAGTACGGAGACTTGGCACGGAAAAGTCCGAGCAGGGAGCTTGGCACGGGAAAAGTCCAAGTATGGAGACTTGGCATGGAAAAGTCCAAGCAGGGAGCTTGGCACGGGAAAAGTCCAAGTATGGAGACTTGGCACGGAAAAGTCCAAGCAGGGAGCTTGGCACGGGAAAAGTCCAAGCAGGGAGCTTGGCACGGGAAAAGTCCAAGGATGGAGACTTGGCACGGAAAAGTCCAAGCAGGGAGCTTGGCACGGGAAAAGTCCAAGGATAGAGACTTGGCACGGAAAAGTCCAAGCAGGGAGCTTGGCACGGGAAAAGTCCAAGTATGGAGACTTGGCACGGAAAAGTCCAAGTAGGGAACTTGGCACGGGAAAAGTCCAAGAAGGGAGCTTGGCACGGGAAAAGTCCAAGCAGGGAGCTTGGCACAAGGAAAAGTCCAAGTATAGAAGCTTGGCATGGGAGGTCATAGAGGGCTCGGTAGCTCGTTCTCTGGACTAGATGGAGTCAGAGAGGGCTCGGTAGCTCGTTCTCCGGATTAGGTCAAGAGAGGGCTCGGTAGCTCATTCTCTGGACCGGACGTGGAAGTCGGAGAGGGCTCGGTAGCTCGTTCTCCGGACTAGGTCAGAGAGGGCTTGGTAGCTCGTTCTCTGGACCGGACGTGGAAGTCGGAGAGGGCTCGGTAGCTCATTCTCCGGACTAGGTCAGAGAGGGCTCGGTAGCTCGTTCTCTAGATCAGGAAGGCTTTAGGTTTAAGGCTGGGAAATTGGATCGGTCTGCTGACCGATCCAGTGATACACTGGATCACCTGATCGATCTGGTGACCGATCAGTAACCAAACAGATTGGGAGAAGGAATGGTCTGATCGGTCCACAGACCGATCAGGGCTCTGACAACCAACTCTCTGTGAGAGTTGGGATCGGTCTGGGGACCGATCAGCCTAGGGCCTGATCGGTCCACAGACCGATCAGGGATCGCAACCAACTCTCTGTGAGAGTTGGGATCGGTGTGGGGACTGATCAGCGTAGGGCCTGATCGGTCCCCTAACCGATTAGATCCATCCTGGACCGATCAGGGTGGAGCCTGATCGGTCCAGGTCTAGCCGTTGAGACACAACGGCTAGATTTCTTCTTTCTTCTTCTTCGCAGGTTCATATAAATCAAGGGCCTCTACAGTAGAGATTGCTTCTGGCTGTTGCTCCTTCTTGTTCCTTGCGATCAGAGCTTTGCTGAGCTCTCCATTACTGAAGTTTCGTGTGAGCTTCCCTCGGCTGGACTCCAACTGATCAGTTGCTGCTGTTGTTGGCATCTGTGAAGTAGTTGCTTCATCACCAGTCGACGAGAAGGCAAGCAAACTAGTGTTTTTACATTCATATTATTCTTGGCTTCTTGATGTATTTCTTGTACACTGATCTTGCTGTTGCAAGAGAGATTGTGGCGAGGTTTCTCCACCCAGAAGGAGTTTTTATTAGCCGGTTCTCCGGGGTCTCATCCACTGACAGATTGATAGGATTCGTCCACCTTACGGACACGCCGAGGAGTAGGAGTATCATCTCTGAACCTCGTTATATCGTCACATTTGAGGTTTGATCTTCTCCATTTTCATTTCTACTTTTTATTTCCGCTGCGCTAACTCAAATTGTAGGAAGAAACGTGAATTTGGGATCGGCTATTCACACCCCCCCTCTCTAGCCGCATCCGAAGGTCCTAACAAGTGGTATCAGAGCGAGGTCGCTCTTCGTCGGATTAACACCCGGGGGAGCACGAGCTAGAGAATGGATCAACTTGGAGAAGACATCACGATTCTACCCTTCTACGATCGCGACGACTTCGCGTACTGGAAGGTAAGAATGAAGTATTTTCTTATGACTAACCTAGTAAATTGGAATTGTGTACAAGTAGGTTTTATTTCTCCGGTGGATAAAGAGGGAGAACCTCTCGAGAAGAAGAAGTGGACGAAGGAACAAATCCACCAATCCATAATCAACGACGAGGTAACGAAAATCTTTGAATTTTCATTACCTAATGATATCTTGTGTAAGATAGGTGCATACAACAATGCCAAGGAGTTGTGGAACAACTTGGCTAAGTTCCATGAGTAAAGCTCCAATTCAAGTCGTGAAGAGGAGTCAAGTGAGCCAAGTAGCTCACATCATGGAGGTATGGAATTAGAAGTTGAGGGCTACTCAACATCTAAGGAAGAAGAGGAGGAGAGTTCTTCTTCAAGATTGGAGCAAGAAGAAGAAGCCTCTACCTCCGGAAGGGATGAAGGAGAGAGCTTATATCCATCCTCAACCCTAGGTAACTCAAGCAACTTAATTTCAAGTAAATTACATATAATGTGCTTTGAGTGTAGGGAATATGGGCATTATAAAAGTAAATGTCCAAAGAGGATTAGGAAGACTCCGCCGGCACCAAAGGTCAAGGAAGCCGAAGTCCCAATACGCAAGGGCAAGGAGCACGTGGTGTGCTTCCAATGCAAGCAAAGGGGACATTATAGGAGTCAATGTCCAAGGGGGAGGCAACCTCACAAGGACAAGAGACCAAGCACATCTATGGGGGGAGCTAAGGCAAATCCTAAGGTATCCTTTAAGACACATTCTTGCAATTCTAATAAGACACATGCTAGTAGTTTTATTGCAATTGTCAAGCATGATAACCGTAAAAACCGATACATGTGCTTAGGTGTCAAACATGTTAGTCTAGATAAGGACAATGCTAGAAATGCCAACCCTAGAGTTAACTCATCTAAGGTTAGGGAAAACCTAGATAGGAATCCCAAAACAACTAGACATATGCCTAGGAATACCTCAAAGAAAAATGGAAAATTAAAGCTTGAGGTATTAAAGAAGGAAAACCAAGTCTTGAGGTCAAGACTTGACACGTTAGAAAAGGCTCTTAAGAATTTGGAGAAGTCAACTCTAGGGTCTAAGGGTCAAAAACCAAAGCCCAAGGACATGAGAGGTTTGGGTCACAAACCCAAGTCTCAAGTAGTCAAGCCCGCTTATCATAATGTTCCATTCGATTATGGAACAAGACCTAGGGCTAAGAAGACCATCACCAAGGTCACAAGGGGAGTCACCCCTAGAGTTGATCTTGATGAGTCCCAAATGACCAAGGCTTTAAAGCCTAGGAGGGTTGCTAGGGAAGTCATCCCTAGTGAATATTTAGTGAACCCAATGAGCTCAAATAGGTATTGGGTTCCTAGGAGCGTGATTCCTTCACGCTAGATGGTTTAGGGTGTGCCAACCTTAATTGGATAGGTAGTTAACCTACTCATGGCAAAAGGTGGTATTTTAGGAAGTTTCAAGGTGTAATCAAGCCTTGAAAATGAGATTAAAAATTATTCCTAAGGTGATTAGGATGTGCCAACCACATTTGAGGAGTTTTCTAGGGTCAATCTAATTGGCACATAGTGATCTAAAAATCTTTAGTATATGATTTTAGGTCTATTACACTTAGGAATATAGAATTTATGGCAAAATGATCAAATTTATCAAAAATGGCAACTAAGGCTAGAATTAGGTATTTTCTATACCTTTATATGTTATTTGCCATACATTGTTTGTCATATGCCATGTCATGACATCATATTTATTTTATTATCATTTGAAATGTCATGATAATGCTTAGGTTAGTTATATGTCATGCCTTATTTAAGTTTCATACTTTATGCCATGACATCATGACATTGGCACATATTTCCACTTATGATATTACTTTATGCCATGTCATCATCTCTTGCATTTATGATCAATTAATTTGATTTAAGGATAGAAACACAATTTGATATGAAGATCAAATTGTTGTTTAGAAAATGCATGAGAACTTAGCTTAAGATGACCTAAACCCATATCTCACATCAAAATTGACTTGGATATGTTTGATACACCTTAGATGTGTGTGAGATATTAAGATTATGAGTTAGAATTAAGGTGCATAGTTCTTGTACATAGATGAGCCTAATTCGAAATTGAGGATCATAGGGAAAACTTGTGTACAAGTCATGTACATTTAGCCCTAAGATTGTGGTCCTAAATTGAATGGTTTAAGATCATTTCAAAATTGATTTGAAAAACCTTGATGAAGCTTTTCTAGTGATAGCATTCATCATTGAGCAAGTTGATACAAAGATGGATTAACCTTGAGCTATTTCAAAGTCTTTCGAACTTTGTATCAAGATTAAAAAATGGGAGTTATTTTCATAGAAAATTATTTTTCCATGATAATATATGTTATGAGGAATGTATCCTCAAAATTTTATAATTTTTGAAATTTTCTGTAATTTTTTAGGGGTTTCTGAATTTCGGGAGAAAAATCAGAAATTTTTATCAGAGAGTCGTGGACCGATCAGAGGAGATCCTGATCGGTCCAGGGAAGTCTGGATCGGTCACTGGACCGATCCAGGGCAGTGTGGATCGGTCTGGTGACCGATCCAGTGGAGTCCTGATCGGTCTGGTGACCGATCAGAGCGTGCCAAAATGCTGATTTTCGACTGTTGTCTGAAATTTCAGCTGTGGAAGTTGGTGTTTTAGATTTCTAAAGGGTTGAAACTCTCCAAGACATTGTTGGTGCAATGGTCAAGGAGGAGTTGACCTTTAGGGGGAGTTTTACCTATTGGTCAAGGGGGAGTTGACTTTTAGGGGGAGTTTTTACTCGTCAAGATTTCTGAGGATGAGTGATATGGGATTATCACTAAGTTGATTGTTGATTTTAGTATCAAGGGGGAAATTAAGGGTTTCAATGAAAGGTATGGGACTTTCATTAGGAAGAAACTCTTGACCTTGATTCACTCTTTTTGATGTGTGTCAAAAAGGGGGAGAATGTCTAGAGAATGTTCAAGGAAGAACATTGGAGTTTGGGGAGAATGCTCGGAGAATGTTCAAGGAAGAACATTGGAGAACTATTGGAAAACCTAAGTTAGGTTATCGGGTTAACCTAACTTGATTATGGTTTTTGTCAAACATCAAAAAGGGGGAGATTGTTGGTGCAACCTTAGGTCAAGGTTGACCTGGGTGACCCGACTCGAGTTGACCTAACTCGAGATATATTTTGATGTTTGACAAGAATAGAGAAGTTATATTTTGATGTTTGACAAGAATAGGAACTTGGGGGATTGTGGGTGCAACCTTTGGTCAAGGTTGACCTGGTTGACCTGACTTGAGTTGACCTGATTCGGGAAAAGTCCAAGTATGGAGACTTGGCACGGAAAAGTCCAAGCAAGGAGCTTGGCACGGGAAAAGTCCAAGTATGGAGACTTGGCATGGAAAAGTCCAAGCAGGGAGCTTGGCACGGGAAAAGTCCAAGTATGGAGACTTGGCACAGAAAAGTCCAAGCAGGGAGCTTGGCACGGGAAAAGTCCAAGCAGGGAGCTTGGCACGGGAAAAGTCCAAGGATGGAGACTTGGCAGGGAAAAGTCCAAGCAGGGAGCTTGGCACGGGAAAAGTCCAAGTATGGAGACTTGGCACGGAAAAGTCCAAGCAGGGAGCTTGGCACGGGAAAAGTCCAAGCAGGGAGCTTGGCACGGGGAAAAGTCCAAGTATGGAAGCTTGGCATGAGAGGTCAGAGAGGGCTCGGTAGCTCGTTCTCTGGACTGGATGGAGTCGGAGAGGGCTCGGTAGCTCGTTCTCCGGATTAGGTCAAGAGAGGGCTCGGTAGCTTGTTCTCTGGACCGGACGTGGAAGTCGGAGAGGGCTCGGTAGCTCGTTCTCCGGACTAGGTCAGACAGGGTCTGGTAGCTCGTTCTCTGGACCGGACGTGGAAGTCGGAGAGGGCTCGGTAGCTCGTTCTCCGGACTAGGTCAGAGAGGGCTCGGTAGCTCGTTCTCTAAATCAGGAAGGCTTTAGGTTTAAGGCTAGGAATTGGATCGGTCTGCTGACCGATCCAGTGATACACTGGTCACCTGATCGATCTGGTGACCGATCAGTAACCAAACAGATTGGGAGAAGGAATGGCCTGATCGGTCCACAGACCGATCAGGGCTCTGACAACCAACTCTCTGTGAGAGTTGGGATCGGTCTGGGGACCGATCAGCTTAGGGCCTGATTGGTCCACAAACCGATCAGGGATCGCAACCAACTCTCTGTGAGAGTTGGGATCGGTATGGGGACCGATCAGCGTAGGGCCTGATCGGTCCCCTAACCGATCAGATCCATCCTGGACCGATCAGGGTGGAGCCTGATCGGTCCAGGTCTAGCCGTTGAGACACAACAGCTAGATTTCTTCTTCTTTGCAGATTCATATAAATCAAGGGCCTCTACAGTAGAGATTGCTTCTAGCTGTTGCTCCTTCTTGTTCCTTGCGATCAGAGCTTTGCTGAGCTCTCCATTACTGAAGTTTCATGTGAGCTTCCCTCGGCTGGACTCCAACTGATCAGTTGCTGCTGTTGTTGGCGTGAAGTGGTTGCTTCATCACCAGTCGACGAGAAGGCAAGCAAACTAGTGTGTTTACATTCATATTGTTCTTAGCTTCTTGCTGTATTTCTTGTACACTGATCTTGCTGTTGCAAGAGAGATTGTGGCGAGGTTTCTTCACCCAGAAGGAGTTTTTATTAGCCGGTTCTCCGGGGTCTCATCCACCGATGGATTGATAGGATTCGTCCACCTTATGGACACGCCGAGGAGTAGGAGTATCATCTCCGAACCTCGTTATATCGTCGCGTTTGAGGTTTGATCTTCTCCATTTTCGTTTCTACTTTTTATTTCCGCTGCGCTAACTCAAATTGTAGGAAGAAACGTGAATTTGGGATCGGCTATTCACACCCCCCCCCTCTCTAGCCGCATCCGAAGGTCCTAACATGGAGTTCCAGGGATAGTTAGCTGTCTAATAATCCCTTTCTCATTATACATTGTCTTGAATTGATCAAACAAATATTCTCCTCTACGGTCAGTGCACAAGGTTTTAACCTTACGTTCCAATTGATTCTCAACTTCGTTCAAGTAACGAATAAAGCAATCCAATGCTTCAGATTTGTGAGAAATCAAATACACATGACCAAAACGTGTGAAGTCGTCGATAAATATAATGAAATAAGAACTCTCATTTCTAGCCTTCATATTCATTGGACCACAAATATCCGAATGAATTAACTGCAATGGTGATTCAACCCTAATAGCCTTACCAAATGATTTTTAGTCAACTTTCCCACAAGACAATGCTCACATATAGACAAGTTAATCTTAGCATGAGTGCCTAATAGGCCCTCCTTAGCTAATCAATTCATTTGTTCTTGTCCTATATGTCCCAATCTAGCATGCCAAATTTCATCATTAACATCAGTATTACTAGTAAGAGCAATGTTTGAAAAACAACCATCATTATTATTTGGTTCTACATCAAGAACTATAAAATCATTTGTTACAAAACCATGCCCAATTAACATAGAGTTAATTCGAAGTTCCACACAACGGCTATAAAAATTTACATTGTAACCTAAATCAAGAAGATAAATAACTGAAACCAAATTCTGTCGAATCTCAGGAGCGTACAGGATATTATGTAGAAACAACGTGTCTCCACCATGTAAGTTGAGCTTACAAGTGCCAATTCCTTTGACTTCAATTCTTGTATTGTTTCCTACATATATCCATTTGTTGCCAGCTGGTACCCGACGGTACTCCACATATGTAGCTCGATCATGAGTTACGTGGTTCGTTGCTCCTGAATCTACAATCCACAAAGGATACGAATCAACTAACAACACTGTACTTGCAACATATTGCTCATGGAAAGAAGACAAAAATGGATCTACCTTTTTAGGCTCAGTACAATCCCGAGCAAAATGACCCTTCTTGCCACAGTTGAAGCAAGTCAACCTGCTCTTAGGTTTTTATCCATATTTCTTTCCTTTCTTCTTGATTTGGTTTTTCACAGCAACAACATTAGCCTCCTTTCCCGTTTCCTTTCTTAAACCACTTGTTCTTATTCTTGGAACCAGAACCTTCAGCTACAAAAGCTTGACCCGAAATCCTTGCGGATTCAATCCTCTCCGCCTCAAGTTCAACATGGCGTGAGATATCAGTGAAAGTCTTAATATTCTCACTGTGGGGCAGATTCTGTTTCATCGTTTCCCAAGAATCAGGAAGGGAACGAATAACTGCCTAAACATGTTGTTCATCGGTCAACACATAACGAGCAGTCTTAGGCTCTCGAATCATGTTACCCATCTCCCTGAAATGTTGGGCCATGGTAACATTCGAGTGCTTTTTACAGCTATCAAACTTGATAGTTAGTTGACGGAGCTTACTCAGACTGACTCCACTGTACTTCTCTCCAAGGGCTACCCAGACAGCATGAGCCGATGGTAATGACTCATATTCAGATACCAGGTCATCCACTATTGAACTAATCAATATACCCTTAGCAATGGAGTCCTTCCTTTTCCATGCCTTATAGGCATCAAGGTCACGTCTGTGTTGTGTTGTAGAACCATCAATCGGTTCCTCCATGATTTGATTTACAGCCTCTAGAACTTCTTGTTCCTCAAGAACGTATTGTATCTTGAGGTGCCAGATTTTGTAGTTATTCCCATATAATTTCTCACCCTTATTGAGTTCAGCTATGATGTTTTTAGTTGTCATGATCTACATAAATAAATATATTATTTATTATTTCAGTGTAATTCATATATGTGCAATTAATTATTGACTCAGTGTAAATTAGAATTAGTTTACAGAATCAAGTGATAACATTGTTTCCACTCATCATTTGTATGTTCTAATCTAATCAACATTGATCAATTTTATTGCACACATCCCATCTAATGAACGAATCATTTAATATGAACGAATCATATTTATATGAACTAATCATATCATGAAATGAACTAATCATTTCCAAGTTAGTTAACATATAACATAACTTTTCATTATTTAATTCTGTTCGTACAAAACGACAGAAATTATTACATGACTCAAAAACCAGATGAGCTGACACTGTTCGTACATAACGATAATAAACAGAACACTAATAAACTAGATAGGTCAGCACTGCTCCCACTAGGACAAATACTAGTGTAGCAGCCAACACTATCCCTATTAACCTGGACTTATTTTGGATAATCTCAGATGGGGCAGCTTCAGGATTCTCTATCAGATTCATTTCTAGATCTTCCTCGAGCATCTCCTGGTCCTCTTCAGACTCTTCTTCACCCATATGACGAAGTAGTTCCTTACACAGTACTGAATATGTGACACGTCCTTCATAACGCCTCCATATATAGTCTACTATTATCCTGGGATACTCTGGCAATGAATGCATCAATGCCCAGATCCTATAACTGTCCAGGACTGGAAACTCTTCTTGCTCAAGTTTCCAAAATAGTCTATCCAGCCATCTAACATGTCCGTCGACTCCATAAGCAGACTTATACTCTATCTCCTGAATCTCCTCTCGGAGCTGGTTTCGCCGCACTTCGCGACGAGTCAATGTGGTAATCGTCCGTGCCATCTAAAAAATTGAATTTAAATAAGTCAGTACAAAACCGACTAACCAGTACAAAATCAGTTTAATTCAATTTATACAGGCATACCATCATTATAAATCAAGAAAAATAAATCTTCTCGATTTTCAGGAGTTTAAGTCGACTGACCCATTAGACCGGTCAATTAGGAGTCTGGATGTTAAACTTAGTATATTGTCCTCATTAGAACTAATCTAATTGGACCTATGTTCTATTATCCTTTAAGCTCATTTGAGTCAATCTCAGACTTATTGATCAAACTTAGGTCCGTTTGATTCATCCAATTGCTCATTGGATTAAGTCTGACCCATTAGAACAAATCTAATTTTTATGATCAAATCTAATACACCAGAACTAATCCGGTCATATTTGATCAACCCAACTTCTGTAATCAAGATCACCCTAATTAATTCAATAATAAACCGAGCTGGTTAAACCAACAAATAATTTGAACCAGCTTTAGGTATCATTGAATCAATTTGGTCTGCTTAATTAATAATTTAAACTAGACCTGGATTTGATCGACTAACTTGGTCTGGTTCCATTTTCAGTCAATTGAACCATAAATTAATTAAATATTTATTTATTAATTAATAATACATATCTATATGTATTTAATTAATTAATAAAAATATTTAATTAAATTTAGCTACTGATCATGTCGTGAAGAAGGAAAAATAAAATCAACATGTATACATTTTTTCTTTCTTACACGGTTTTTGTTTGTTTTTTTTTTTAAACTTCGATCGATTCAAACTTGACATTGAATCGATTCAAATAAAAACAAACTGTGCTTCGAAAAAAAATATTGTGCACACTTTTAATCGATTCATGTATGCAATAAAAGAATGACATTGTACTTCGTCAAATCGAGCACTGTTCATTTCGGTTTTTTCTCTCTTTAATCGATTGAAGAATCGATTAAAATTTTCCAATCGATTAATGAATCGATTCAACATTTTTTTTCCTCTATTGCGATTTTGAATCAATTGGAATGAAAATTCAATCGATTCAATTTACTGTTCATCTTCTTCTTCGCGACATAAGAAGAACAAACGCAAGCTTTTTCGCGTCGATTTTCATGCTTTCAAAACCATGCACGCTCTGATACCATTGTTGGTAATTTTGAGAGCATGAAAACTAAAGTGAAATAATGCGGTAACCACTCACATTGATCTCCCGAAGAAATCGCCGAAGAACCGTCGGAGACGTCGTTGCTGCTGTCGCCAAGAAGATCACCTCACGGAACCTCCTCAAACTCTTTTACAAACCAAATTCCGGCCTCTGGACGTTCTCCTTTGCTCGAGCAAATCTCCTCACAACTTGGCAGTGCTCTCTCGTTGATCACCTCCGCTTCACCGTTCGTCGTCCCTTTTCTGATTGCCTTGGACGCCTCTTATAAGAAGGCTAAGGAAGACGAAGGGGAAAGAACACCCCTTCTTCTCCTTGGCATTTGCAGCAAAAGGAGAATAACGAAGAGAACCCTTCGTCTCTAATAATGCCTCACATATTGGGCAAAAGATTTCATTTTTAACTTATAAATATTATTAAGAACAATTATAAATATATATTTATGAATACTAATTTAAAAATACATTTAATAAAAATATAATTAAGAATTTAGTCAGGAATATTCCCACTCGAATGAAGTCGCCTTGCTCATGATTGAATTTAGTGCAACTCCAATCCATGCCTAAGCCAAAAATTAATTTGTAGTTTGACAATTCAAATTTGTTATAAACCTAAAGTAGAACATATAATTCTTATAAATGATTTAACTACAAATTGCCCTTTAGACTCAAGTCAAATTTTGTACACATAATTATACAACAAATTAAGGTGCAAAAACAATACATCAAATACCTTATCAAGCAAGGATTTAAGCAGTACAAAGATAGCAAATACAGACAGCATATTTCATAGATAAAAAGTGCATTACACTAAACAGCAGGACCAAGTTGATATTCCTACTTATTTTTACCATTAGATGAACCATTAGACAGAGAAATCACACAACCAACAAGCTTCTTAAATATTTTAGGTTGATTTGACCAGTTTTTCACTTAACTCCCATAGCTTTTTTGCCAATTCCTCATTTCTACCATTGGCAGTCGTCTTCTCCACGTTGCAATCGGCGAAGTATTTCCCACTGACTCCCTTCAAGCTTGGATGAAGTGCCACATAGCATGAAGTAGCTGCTCCCTGCAAGTATGTAAACCTCGATCATCAACCATTAGATGAACTATAGAGAAATTTCCATGAGTTTTCACTTCATATGAATTCCACAACTTTCTTTGGCAGTGAAACTTTCATCTTTAAAGCTGAACTATTCCTACTTATTTTTCATATCGTAGTTATTTGTTTCTCTAAGATCAGATAAGGAAAAGTCTCCGTCACTTTTTTTTCTGTTCTAGATTTTAGATTCAAAACAGAAGTCTAAGTCCAGGATCCTCCATATCATATCAACATGATAAACAATAATCTAAATCATTCATTAGTCGCTGACAACATATGTTTAATCTTGTTGAAGTTTTTCAGATCAATATGTTCCCTTTTAGAATTTTATGACGATGGAATATCAATAAAATTAGGGTTACATATGAACTGTGGAACTCAACCGCTATTTATAACTAAAGAGTTGTAAACCTTTCATATTTTTTATTTAGCCTATCATAAATTAGAAATAAGAAAATAGGCCTCTACACAAAATAAAATCCATATTTAAATTTAATGCTCCAAACTCGATAAATATAACTTAATTAAATCACTTAATTGGATTCCACTTTTAACATAGTCATTTATAAACACATTTAATTAAATATGTTAACCCACACAATTATTTTTCCAACAATAGATTGCAAATGAATTGCTGAATAGCAGTGCTAGCATGCTTGAACTAGCATATACAACGTACAACCGCAACCAAGTCTTATCCCCACTTGTCTTATCCCACTAGATGGGGTCAACTAATTCTTGAACTAACATATGCTGTGTAAAAATATGGATGGATATTGAAGCAACTGGAAAAGCACTGATGAATTCAGTAATTTCATGTAGCAAACACCGATTCAGAAGTATGGCAAACCTGAGGTATATTCTTCCACAAGATGGAAGTTGCAGCTCTTAAAATAGCTGTAACCAAAAGCAAATGCAGTCTCAATTTGCAGCTTTTAGATTGCTAAGTTCTAAAACATAATTTGTAGGTTTAAGGAACATACTCACGAAGACTGGGGAGTGTCTCCCTAAGTTTGTCTGAATTAAACCAGGATGAACAGAATTCGCTGTAACATTTGCGCCTTCTTCCTGTTAATTAATCATGGATGTGTGACACATATAAGCATAACTATCTCATTTCACTGTATTCAGTGCATTTTGGTATGGAATCTGCTCTGGAAAATACAAATAGAACCTTTAAGCGCTTAGCGAGCTCATTTGCATGTAATATGTTTGCCAATTTGGACTGCCCGTATGCCATTTTGTCATTGTATCTAGAAAAACAAGATAGAAAAAGATATCTCAAACAATTGAATAAAAAGTGGCTGGGAATAGTTTTGATGCAGCATAACTAACTTTCAGAAAAAATAATTTGCCTAACTATTAAGACTAACTTACGTGCTCTTGTCGTTGAGTTTATCGAACCGTATTCCCCCTCTATAGGTTGTCATGTGAGCAGCAGAAGATAGATTTACAATTCGACCCTCAGTTCCTGTCTTCTGTGCTGTGCTTTTCATCTTCTCGAGTAAAAGATTTGTCAACAAAAAGTGACCTAGAATCAAAAGAAACACTCAATATAACTGAAGAATTTAGCCACTTAAGCTCATGCTCAAAATTAAGATGATGAAAATACCAATATGATTTGTAGCAAGCTGCATCTCTATCGCGTCCTCGGAAAGTTGGAAAGGACAGTACATCACACCAGCATTGTTTCTGGAAACAATCTAAATTCGTAAGTTTTAGCCCCAGAAGTAAAAAAAAAAAAAAATGTAACACTCGAACCCGTAGAATCATGTTATTACATCAAGATGTTGAGAGGTAGATTCCTCGAAAGAAATCTATCTGCGAATGCTCTCACGGACTTTTGAGAGCTAAGTTCAAGCTCTGAGACGTCAACTTTGGCAGATGGAGTGCTCTGAAGGATGTTCTGCTTTACACCATTGGCAGCTTCCAAGTCCCTTGCTCCTATGATGACATGGGCTCCTCTAAGGGCCATCGTCCTTGCGGTCTCAGCTCCAATCCCACTACTACCTCCTGGGTTGCATCAATATCCTCACATAATATGCTTCAAATAAAAAAAAAAAAAAAATCAGAACATTCTATAAAACCTAATGGTTTCATCATGGGTTGCTTAATCTTAGCACAAAGATCAATTGACAAACTCTGGGTACAGTGGTGTCCCAGAATCTACCCTAATCTTCCGATCCTTCAGCTTCAGGGGGGATTTATACTAACAAAGAACAGGAGCATAAGTGAACAGACCGGTGATGATGACGGTGCGATCGGAAGCATCGATGCCTTCGGTGACCTTCTCGGCGGTGGATTTGGATCCGAAGCCGCTTGGCCCGGGTATTCCGGTGGCTTCCCTGAAGTAACCCATGGCTTCGAGCTTGGTTCGGGGGAAGAAGAGACAGCGAGAGGGGAATCGAGCGAGTGGATCTCTCACATGAGGCAGGGACTGGGAGTGGCGCTGGAGCCGAGGGATAATGTTGTCGTCTTAATTTCATTTCAACCCTTGTAGAATATAGGTTTCTTAGTTTAGTCCTGACGACATACCAAGGCTTGTGTCAACTAGCACGGTTCAATTTATTTCATATACGATAGCAGTACAACCTTTATGACAAACGATAATAGCATTACTCTTGAGCCACACGCTATCGAAACTAGTAACTAACAAGCCACATAGAACTTAGAACTCGTACAATAACCCTCCACCCTCTTATTTTGAATTAACGAGTTGTTCGCTGAAGTCCCAGAGCTTCTTAGCCAATACTGCATCTCTGGCCATGTCGCTCGGCTTCTCCTCGTTCGAGTCGGCGAAGTACTTCCCACTCACGCCCTTCAGGCTAGGATGCACTGCCACGTAGCATGAGGTTGCTGCTCCCTGTAATTGTGAAGATGCAGAGTGTTGGTGCTCAACCTTTGTGGGAACAAATTCTAGCAAGTATACAAGGTTATTCAGCAAGTGTGACAGACCTGAGGTATGCTCTTCCACAGGACGCAGGTGACAGTTTTCAACACAGCTGAAAGGAAAAGCACCAAATTTGAAATCTGAGTTCAAAGAGAATCACTATGGAGTAGTAGATCAGCAATGAATTTGAAGGTTTAAGTAGCATACCCATGAAGACGGGAGAATGTTTTCCCAAGTTTGTCCTAACCAGACCGGGATGAACAGAATTTGCTGTGACATTTGCACCTTCTGCCTGTTAATCATGAATGTATTTCTATGAGATAAATTTCTTCTTTCTTTATACAAGCTACATCTGTTCTAGACCATTAGTAGTACCTTCAAGCGTCGTGCGAGCTCATTGGAGTGCAGGATGTTTGCCAATTTGGACTGCCCATATGCCGATTTATCATTGTATCTGGAAAACGTGATGAGAACCATCAAGTAATTGAATACAAGGAATATCATCATGAATTTGCTTCACTATAAGGCCCATATGCCTAACTGTTAGTTATTACTTACACTTTCTTGTCATTGAGTTTATCGAACTTGATTCCTTCACTATAAGGTCCAATGTGAGCTACTGAGGATAGATTCACGATGCGGCCTTCAATCCCCGTCCTCGCTGCTGTGGTTTTCATTTTCTCGAGAAGAAGATTTGTCAACAAAAAGTGACCTGAAATTAGAAGGACCATGTTAAACACAAAATCCTGATGAATACTTGGGAGGAAGAAAAGTTGATCAGGGAAGTATATATGAAGAACCGCACCAAGATGATTAGTGGCAAACTGCATCTCCACACCATCTTCAGAGAGTTGGAACGGGCAGTACATGATGCCAGCGTTGTTACTGATAACAAATTGAAAACGTGAGATTGGGCCCAGAAAATTGACAGGACATGTAACACAGAGCAGGAGATCCATGCAGCTACTCACATCAAGACATTGAGAGGCAGATTCATGGCAAGGAATTTGTTGGCGAAGGCTCTGACAGATCTGAGTGAGCTAACATCAATCTGTATGATGTCAATTCTAGCAGATGGGATGCCCTGTCGAATGTTTTGCTTCACATTGTTGGCAGCTTCCAAGTTCCTTGCACCGATTATGACATGAGCTCCTCTGAGGGCCAACACCCTAGCAGTCTCGGCTCCAATACCACTGCTTGCACCTGGATTTCAAGAATAATCTCATAAATAAATTTTTCAGAAGCAGAGGAACTCATTCATGAGCAGAGCCAAGTTCAAGAGAGTGGTGCAAATTGACACCACAAAACTTAAAAATTTATCTTATTAAACATATCAAAATAATAGGAAAAAAATCTATGTCAATAAGTCATTTGACACCACCTGCTCAACCAATACGACACCATATAAACAATATAAGAGTAAATATTGATAAGTTTCAATGATGCAAACGAATAAATGATACAATTCAAAGTTATTTGCAATATACATATTTAATTTTAATAACTAGTTAATTTGGCATTCAAATTTGTTTTACTTTAGTGATTATTTTGTAGTTAAGTTTTTGTTTATGTAAAAAAAATATTATACTATGATATATTAGTCGCAAATTTGATGAGGATAATTCGAAATAAATTATATTAAAGAAATAAACTGAGACTCAACCTATCCTGATGATTTATTGATTTGACTAAACAAGTTGAATTAGACCAGACGTTTTTAGCCCGATTGATTATATAAAATTGATACAAATCCTATTCAATCATAAACAAAAAATATTTTAATCATACAGAAATTTAAGTAATTTCTTGCCTTCTAAGTTAGTATCTCTGTCGGGTTTTCTCTTAACTTGGAAGACAAACTTTACTTTCAAGATGAGGGGAAAAAATATTGCACCCAAAAAGAAAAGGGAAAGAGGAAACACACAAAATTGATAAGTTGGGCGACAAGATCGAATGAGAAGAAAAAATAATCCAGAAAATGTAACAGTATAAGCTAGTAACTCATTCCAATGACAACCATTTCAGATTTAGGGCTGGATTAAAAGATTAGGGAAACAATCGAAAGAGAGGGGCTGCCGAGGACAAACCGGTGATGATGACGGTGAGACGGGAGGCGTCGATGCCTTGGGTGACCTGCTCGGCGGTAGCGCCGGATCCGAATCCGCTGGGACCTTTGATACCGGTGGCTTCCCTGAAGTAACCCATGATTTTAGGAGTATCTTTTGGCAGAAAGAAGAAGAGAAGGAAAGGAGACTGAAGCCTGAAGGAGAAGGAGAAGGAGAACAGGAGTGAGATGAGAAGGAAGCAAAGACGATTATTTATAGCGGCTTCCGATGCCACGAATTCATTTTGTTGGAACAGAACGACGAATTTTCTTTTTACTTTTAGTTTTAAGGCTTTTTTTAAATAAAAAAATAGCGAAATTGCCATGGGAACAAAAATTGGCAACGCCGGGTCAATACGATTCAACAGTGTTGTCAATAGAGGCGGCCAATTTCTATTGTTTTTTGCAAAATTTTTGAACTGCGCCCTTCGAATTATAAGATTCTCAAAAAAAAAAAAAAAATACTCCCTACTTTCTAAATTTCTAAACCACACTCATATTCCATTTGATGTGCCCGAAATGCCCCTCCTCAGTCAAGCAACTCAAAAATTAGAAATTTTTCAAATAGTCCCTATACGTTTCGTTTCGAGATTTCTCAAAGTGCCCTCGACATCTTAAATTGCTTCACAGATATTTGTTCTATTTGCTCATTTTTGCAAAATACTTTTAACATTATAAAATTAATTAATTTTTTATTAAAAAATAAAAAAAATCAAGTTTATTATTTTTACATGTAGTTTTGCTAAAAGTGGTCAATAGCTTATATGTAATGAAAATTATTAATTAAAATTGTATATGAACTAAAAAAAATAATAAACATAAATTACTTAAATCCATGATGCCGAAGCATAAATGTATTTTTAACCTAACAAAATGATAAATTTGATTACTTTCATTGATTAATCTAGAATGATTAGTTTGATCCCATAAAATTTTTCCGTTGCGTATGTCAAATGCATTTTTAACCTAGAGGATTTAGGGATAAATGCAGATCAAATAAACAAGGTCTAACCGTAATGAATTTTATATATTATCTTTAATTAATTATATAGGAATTATTAGTTATTTTCACTATCATAAATTTCACGATACCTAATTTATTAGTTAATTTTGAAAAGTGGAAACTCATTTTAGAAATTCTAAAAATATAAATTACAGTTAGAAAAAAAATGGAGGTTTGAAGAGGGTGCGGCTTAGAAATTGTAATTTGAAAGGTGAGCCGTTTGAAAATTTTGAAACTAGAGGGTGCTGATCTAAGTACTTTGAAAATCTTTTCCCTTCCAAATGCAAAGATGGAGCCTCGCCCTTGCGTAGTGAATCTTTCTAGAAGCTAAATTTCGATAATATTGAAATCGTAGAGCGTATCCTTCAAAGCAAACCGCGTTCGGAGAATCGTAGAAAAAGTTAAAATATGGAGTAAAGTGAGTATTCCCAAGCATTAAAAATTGAAAAATGAGAAAAGTTTAAGATAAAGTATGCAAGTGGAGTAGTTTGGAGGAAGGCACAAATGCTTCTCTCTTGGTATCAGATGCTTACAAATGTGCACATTCGATGTAGCCGTTTTTCATGGGTGATCACGAGAGTACAAGGGTACGGCAGTAAACGAGTGTAAATTTTGTAGTGTTAAATTTCAATAATTCAAACCAATCTAAATTTAAATTGAACTAAGCTATTAAATTAATTATTTAAGTTTGACTTAATTTTTTTTTATAAACTTAAATATAATTTATTTAGATATTATCAAGCCTTAATTTAAATTTATTTGAATGTTTTAAATTTTTATATTTTAAACTTATTTGATTTGATTGATTATTAAGTTTGATAATATAAATTTATTTTATTTATTTTAAAAAAATTATTTGACGTATTAATAAAAAATTTATTGATGAATATTATTCATAAATATTAATAAATTAAACATATATATTAAACTAATCACTTTAAAAATTATTTAATTAAACAAACATAAATAAATTCAACTTATTCATCAACATTCACTTCATTTACAGCCGCACACGAATTGAACTCCATCCGTCAATGTCTTTTTATAATTGGACAAAAATTAAAGCATCTAAGTATTTGCAAAGTCATTAGGACATCGACATTGGTGGGTGTTATAATATCCACCATCTCATAAAAAAGTATGGGGTCCACATGTCACATATACATCATATTAACACATTCATTCTCTCACATTCGTTTTAACATTAACGTTCATTATTTGTGGGATTCGCTGTCCATTCATCTTTATTTTTATTATAATTTCAATTGTATTTACACAATTTAAATAATAATTATTTAAAATAATTAATAATATTATTTTAAAAATATATTATTTATGTAAAATTAAAATATATTTATTTAAAGGTAAAATAAATAATAATATTAATAATTTTATTTAAAATTAAAATATTATTATAAATTTGAAATGAATGAGTACAACATATAAAAATAATTACACTTGCATAATAAAAAATTACATTAATTGAAAGTACAATAATTGAATATTACCGTTAAAATTTGAAATAGCCGTTGAAAAATTAAAATGATTTGTTGCATTGATTAATATCCGTTGCGTTGAAAAGCTATCCGTTGATTAATATCTGTATGTTGAAAAACTATTCGTTGATTACTATCCGTTGTTCCTCACTGTTTAAATGATTTTTTTAAAAAATTTTTAATAGAATATATATATTGTAGAATAAGTTTATGGTGGGCCAAAGGGATTAAAAAAAATCAAAAAATAGACATTGAACGCGTTCAATGAATTGAATGCGTTCAATGTTTTGTGTGGGTTCACATCTATTATAACTTTCTCTACATTGATTTAAACATTCTTTAAACGTTATAACAGATAAATAATACACCAATACAGGTGCTCTTAAAGAGATGTCTTTTTTATTTTATTTTTTTAAAGAACATTCCATACCAAATTTATCATTTTGGACCTGATTCACACTACTTAAAATCATTTAACTGATCAATATATGTGTGCGAATGAAAAGAATATAATATAAGGGTATATAAATTTTACTATTTTTTGAAAATTACCATATAAATTATAAAGTCAAAATATATTGTTTAAAAGAAAATTATAATTTATTATAAAATATCATAATATATATATATATAGAAAGAGAGATTGTGCGCGACCGTGAGCAAAATCTGACGTAGACTATCTGACGCGATCAAAACTCAATTTTTTTAATCTCTCTCTCATCTGTATACAACAACTTTTCTCTTTTATCAGCATGCAACAACTATAGAATTTTCATTTCTCTCTTATCTGATTGCATACAACAATCATTGTACTGTTAATTGTTAAAGATGATATAGTTGCTACAATATTATAGCATCTATTACACAATAGTTGCTACACGTTTTAGCAGCTTTTGTACAATAGCTGTTATAACGTGTAGCAATGTTATTATGTAGCTACTATGTTGTAGCAGTTACTGCATCGTTGTAGCAGCTTCTGCACCATTGTAGCAAATTCTGTACCATTATAGCAACTACTGCACCGTTGTAGTAGTTTTTACACCGTTATAATAGCTTCCGCACCGTTGTAGCAACTTTTGCTCCGTTATAGCAGTTTTTGCATCATTGTAGCAGTTACTGCACCGTTGTAGCAGCTTCTGCACTGTTATAGCAGCTACTGCATACTAACTTCTACAAGTTGTAGCAGCAGTAGCTACTATAACATTGTATCATCACTACTACAATAATTTTTACATGTAATAATAGGAGAGAGAAGATAAAATTTCATTTTAATTTAAAAATAAAGAGAGAAAAGTTGTTACATGTAGATTAGAGAAAGATTAAAATAATTAGATTTTGACCGCGTCAAATATTCCACGTTGGATTTCGCTCATGGTCATGAACAAAGTATCGCTTAGCATATCAAAGATATATATATATATATAAAGATGAGATAATTTTAATTAAAATAATTAGCTTAATTTATTTTGGTCAAAGCCTAGTTTTTTTTATCAAAATGATTGTAGATCATATAGTAGTTTTGAATAAAATTATTTTATGTTACATACTAGTTTTGATCAAAACTATTATATAATTATTATTTTAAAATATTCTTGTTACATGAGCACACTCTAATGTCCTCATAGAATGTATTTATATATTTAGATTAATTTTTTTTTAAAAAAAATCAGGTGATAATTTTGTCAAAATTACAATATGATTATTTTTTAATCTCAATAACTTTAAAAAATATAAATGACTTTCAATGTTCTTAGAGTTTAGGAGAAAATGAATATATATATAATAATTAAAATTGTTAGCCAATTTAAACTTAAAGTTATTATATATTTATTTTATTTTATTAAATAATAATTTTCTCTTATAAATCATAGTTTTTTATTTCAAAGTGACCAAAAGATTTAAAACATAATCTAATAATATTCATAAATATTTTTGGAACTTTTTTCTATACTGTAGGAGATTTGAGTTCATTTTATACAGACAAAACCTAAATTCATGTTGCACCTATCACAACCCCTGATCTAGTCGTACCTTGATCTAACTCATGATTGCATGGTGCTCCACAGCCTGACATGATCCACTGATCGAGCCACATTCACCTAGCACAACCAATGGATTTAATATGACTCAACCTTTATGATCTGATTATGTCGGGTACGACTTAGACCAAGTCAATTAGATCAGGTAATTAGACCCAACAGAATTAGCATCTCTTTATGTCCCATGTTAAATAAAATTTTAAGTGGCTTAATATAACCACTTGAGTAGAAAATTGACTAACGCTAAGTCATTCAAAGTCCCCTGTTGTTGCCACCCTTTAATGTCGTTAATTATTGAAGCAAAGAAATAATTGTTTTGAGTTATCTAAAGTGTGATTTTGTGGTTGCTCATCCACGAAGATAGATCCTCTGGATCGCTTTTTATGATTCAGGGGATGATCCTTTAACATAGATTGGTGTAATGAATGGTCCTCATTCATAAAATAGGTGGAGACCATTCATCCCAACTAATCTATATCAAGGGATCATCCCCTGTATCACAAAAAACGATCCAAAAGATCCAAGTTGCTCATCCACTACGTACCTCAAAAGGCTATATTTTCATTAAAAAAATATTTAGTCATCTGTATCAAGGAACCCTTAAACTGCAATTTATTTCTTTTGAATGTCTTCATCACTAAGTCTTACAATAACTACATTTTCATTTACTTAACACATGATCAAGCTTTTCACAACCAAATTCCCTTAAGTTTATAGGGATTTTATACTACTTAATCATGAGTTAATCCACTTTCATTTAGACTTAATTAGTACACTTGATTAATATATTATTAGTATATATGTCTCTTGCATCACAACATACTGATTCAATGTTTTACTGTTTTAGGAATGCAATTTAATAATTCTCCAATAATCTATTTTAGTTATATATCAATAATTACTAGAATCATGTCTTCTAAATTTTCATCAAAACTTAATTGGTCAATAATGGAAGAAGAAGAGGGTAGGAACTAGGAAGCTTCTCTTTAATTCCCACTCACATATTGTCTTAAATTTATGATCCTTCTAGATTTAATCAATTTTAGATAGGAACCACGCTCATGCTTCTAGAAGGTCTAAAAAGGTCTATTATCAATAACTTATCAAACGAAAAGAAAAGAATGCATTTATTAATTTATATAATCTTCAAACGAGAGAAAATGAGATTCTAGAAGGTCTATCTCAAAGTGACAGAATTTATCATCTTCTACGGGAACAGTTCGTCGCATCTCTTCACGCAGTGCTTATTGACCGTATAAATAATAATAATAATAATAATTTTTAAAATATTATAATATTTTGATAATTTGTGATATATATTAGATATTATGGAATCAATAATTAACAAAAATTACCAACAGCGAATTGAGGTTATATTCAACAAGTTAAATTTAATGGTTCGATTAATTGGATATAACAGATATCATAGATTTGTTCCAGAAAATCTCATATTATATATATATATATATATATATATATATATAGATTTGTTCCAGAAAATCTCATTATATATATATATATATATATATATATATATATATATATATATATATATATATATATATATATTTTGATTTAGGGACTCACGTAGCCAGGATTTTTAATATCAATGGGCAGATTGAATAAATTTTAAAAAATAATACAACAGCTTTATAATAAAATTGATATATTAACTTTTATAATATTATTCTCCAAGATTTCATATTTTAAAAATTCTGAGTAATTACTTCATTATTAACGACATTAAACACATCTCACTCAATATATGTTATCAAATAATTATTTACTATATCATCTTCCAACCGATTACAAAGTGAGATTTCGATTATTTTCACTCTCTCTACCATTGTAGTTATTTCTTGAATTATCTTTTTAGTAAGATGAGTAATCTCCACCGCCTCAAAGAATTGATTGTTACTCTATAATTCTGTCCGAAAGTCAATGAGATAGAAAGCTAAGCATGTAGCGCTCTCGCTGACCACCTGTAGACTCCGCTCCGACCTGCAACACAGATTACGTCAGTGTGGAGCCAAGGAAGGGATCCCCGACGTTAGCTCTCCGACGCTCAAGTTAGTCACCGGTGATGATGTAGGAGGCGGAACAACAACAAAAATGAACAATGTAACATGAATAGTGTCTATTGCATACCTCCACCGATACTTGAACCCCCTCTTTGTCACGCCTCAGAGGAGTCCCTACTCGACAAACGGACAATATCTCCCCTGTAACTATGACAATATGAATCATAAATACATACACAAACTATATACACCAGCCCACACGACTGGAATATACACAACCACGTAATTATAAACTCAGCTCACTCGGCTAGAACAAAACAATCACAATCACGCAGTTATATATATATAACAACTCACACGACTACACTAAAAATACAGCGAAAAATGAAAGAAAAGTCTGCACAAACCAAATAGATACAATGTGTGCCGACACGGCTTAAACACAAATACAACACCAAAAAAGTAATGAAATAGCCACATGACTAAACACCAATACAATGTCAAAACAGTAAAGAATATATGAAAGAAAATAAGAGGGAAGTAGAATCGTCTTCTGATGTGACGTAGGACTGGCAGACAGGATACTCCAAGCGACTCAATAATCATCTATCTGCTATCTGAAAACATAAAGATACAAACGGGGTGGTGAGTGCGGGTCACTCAGCTGGTAATAGACAAGATAGTGGATGGTCTATATAAAATAAACATGAAGATCAAAGTATATTGTCTCAGTAGAGAAATAAGAACATGATCATATACTGACATAGTCAATAAACACACATACAAGTACCAGTCTAACAGACATGGTATAATGATCATTACTAACATAATGAATACACATAACCATATTGACATAATGAGCACATACCCAATCTGAAATCGACACATACGGTAGTAATGAACAGTACTCACCTGGAATCAGCAACAGATCTACTCGTAACACCTGATCAATATAAATCACAGTGTATACATGTATAATAAATGACATGTATGCAGCATACAACCATATACAACAATCATATCTCAAACAAGTGCAACACATCACAATCACATGCAACTGGTATCTACTAGGCATGTATGCAGATATAACTCCATAGATGCACTGCGCATCATATGTAAATGTGCATGCATATCACATGGTCACCTTCGTCACCTCTCCAGATACCACGACCCCTGTATGACCGAGAGGCTTGGGTTTGTGACAAACCGTACTAGCCTCCAATACATGCACCGCTATAGAGCAGCCGAAGCAAATGGTTCGCTAAGTAGTTATCTAACTATATAGCATCAAGGTCCCTGACTATTCACATCACTAGCCCCCTGACTACTGAACCCTCCAGACCCACTACTCCAGAGTGGTCGAGGTGAACAGAACATTGAGCAGCCTAGTGGGCAGAATAGGACTAGCTACCACTCTCCCATAGTGGTTGGACGGGCAGCTATAAATGACTGTCGACTATCTCACACCACAAGGGAGACAATGGTTGTCAACATGTAATGAATGATGCATATGATAAATAATCATGATACCGACATGATCATCATCGGTGCAACATCCCCAATCCACATAAACACCTCCAGTATAAAAATCCATCTAACACCTATATGTATAGGTAAATCCAACTAGTGTCTACTAACCAACAAAGTACATCAAGTAGCACACCAGGCCCATACCAACCATACACGTACACACTCTACAACATAAGTATAATCAATATAATACCTCCAATATCACAACCAGACACATACACATAACCACATAGATATAATCAACCAGAATCCTCCAATAGCCATACAAAAACACCTATGCCCATAACCACAAAGGTATAATCTACAAGAAATCCACCTTAACCACACTGGACAAGTGTACACACACTACATGCAAATGGACAGTCAATCCTGTGACTCGTACAACACATACCAATCATGTGTACAATCAACAAAGATATGCATAATTAACATGTTAACCCAAATCAACCAGACATCCCTATGATACATAGTATACATGTGTATATACAACAGAGTTCAGGTATCAAGAAATGAGACTGTATAGAATATAACTAGATTACCTCAAAAATCAAGCATAAGTATCAAACAGAAAAGCAGCAAACATACAGATTTAAGGTAAAAACAACCTAAACATCCAAATATAGTCATACTTTAAAGTTCAAAGAACTAAATAGGAAACAAGAAAGAAATACCCCGTCTTTATACGTAGATCATGTCAACCATCTTCAACAAGTCCAAAAGATCACATCCAGTATGAATCCTACAAATACAGGGTACGTGACAAAACTAAAGATCTATAATCAATCCAATACAACTTAATTCATTTCTATAACCATTAACCTATCATTCAATCCATTGCATATTTACTATACATCATGAATCTAACCAAACTCACCTAAGCTATGTACATCATCTTTAATTCATTGATGGAGCATCTGCTACCAAAAAATGTGGCCGAAACTAGATAAACCAACGATCTCTTAATCAACAATCCTAAATCAAAATCAACACATCCACATCTAAGCATTAGCCCCAAATTACTGATGCATAACCTCCAAACTAGCAACTTACCCCTGAGCCAATCTCTGACTTCTGGCCTAATCGGTGATGCTTGGAAGATGCCCCAGCAACTTCATATCAGAACCAGAAAGTGATGTCCAACACTGGATCTTGGGCAGGATGATGGTCGAAGTAGAGGTCTAGTGATTACAACTAACCAATAGTAGTCAAAGCCCATCCATAGTCAACTTCTCGGCGAGGGGAAAAACTGGAGTGAGGCCACAGTCACCGCCATCAGTCGGTCGGTGTGGAGGGGTCTGAGGGTCAAGATGCAGCGTGTCGATGCGGTGATAGAGGATCGACGGCTAGGGCTCAACTCAGTGAGGTCTGTGGCAGCCGACGTATCGATCAACTCCTTGTCGGGGTTGTCATCCGAGGAGGAAAGATTGGCTGAGGGGAGGCACACTTGAGGGGAAGAGCGGCGTTGGTGATGTACTCGCGACAACCAAGGCGATGGTGGCAATTCACATCCACAACGAGGGGATGGCACGACCGAAGAGAGCAGCACTATGGCGTCACCGTGCTGGACTCCACGGAAGGGGCGATGACGCAATGGCGATCCGGCGGTGGCGACAGGATTGAGAGAGGGGCGGGGGTTGGTGATCCACCGAGGGAAAAATCGCAAAAAGAGAAAGGGAGGAGGAAGCTTTGACGAGATTGGGGGAATAAGGAAAGAATCAAGAAGAAGGAGAAGAAATGGATTCGGGATAGAGGGCATCGGTGAGATGGGGAGAAGGAAGAGTTAGGGCATGGTTATAAACTTAGGTTAATTAATCCAACTTTGGATTAATTAAACCAATCAACTCTCACTTTAATTGGGGTATCCAAACAAGCCTCCACCTAGCCCCACCGATTCATCCCCTCAAAACGAGTCATACGGACTCCGTTTAAATCTCGAAAAATTTCTAAAAATTTCAATAAGGTCATTTATCCAATAACACTTATTATTAAATTTGTTATATATTACACCCTTTATATAGAGTTTCTGTAATGCACGTGCACTCTTTCCCATGAGGGCGTACGTCTCGAAGTTTCTCCTGAAAAGACTTGTCAGTAAAGTGTCCCTGACACAATATCTTAACGAGCCGAGCATATCTCTGATGTGACAGTAGAAGCTTTTGTCGTACGATCTTCTGGTTGACTATGTCTGGTGTTAGCGACACTAACTCCCAAAAAGATGTCGATGGATATCATAGCGAGGTAGTTGCAAGGCCGAGCGGGATAGCCGCTCGGCAGGACTTCACTGTTCCTGTGTACCATCCGCTTAGCGGGGACTTCGTTGCATGTGTCGCATCCGCTCGACCGAAGTTACACTCTGCCAATGTCGAGTCACACAGCCTGGTTGAGCGGGGTAATTGCTCGACCCAGCTTCTGCATATCGTCTCCTCTTCCATCCGGCGTCCACTACTCCATTGAGTGTCGTGTTAGGATTTATACTAAAAGCCTAGCTTTTGGTATAAACATTTATCTAGAAATAAGAATCAAATTGGTCAAATATCTACATTTATGATAAATGTAGTTGTTCAATTAATTTATATTGTACATAATATGGTGTGTGGTGTCACACACAGAGGATCATGTTATCAGTACCTTATAAATTATAAACAGTAGCTCACGACCATGATGGAAAGGAACAAACCATTGGAAGGTCGTAGTGTAATTAGATATTAGTTTATCTTAATTATATAATTACACTAGTACACTTAGAGTGTATTGAGTAGGACCATTAGAGGTCATTTTTTTATACTGACTTTATAAAGGAACAAAGGCCTCAGTTATTATGGAAATGTGTGCTCTTAATCCTAATATAATAACAAGCACATATATTTGATATTTATTTCTTTAATTTATCAATGGGTAAGATTTAGTTCGATAAATCAATAAGCCCGATAAGTTGGGAAATGATATCACTTATAGTGTGTGTTGTTGATTATAGAAGGAAACTGTGTCCTAGTAATCTAGGTTAAGAATGTCCCCAAGAGGATCTCGTAAGGATTGTCATGTTAAACTCTGCAGGTGGACTTAGTCCGACATGACGATGAAGTTGAGTGGTATTACTCTTGGAGCTAGATATTAATTAAGTGAGTTGTCAGTAACTTACTTAATTAGTGGACATTTGTTATCTTAAACACAAGGAGACTAACACACTCATAATAAGAAGGAGCCCAAAAATGTAATTTAGGATTGGTGTGGTAGTTCAATAATAGTTCTCTAGTGGAATGTATTATTATTGATAAAATTAAGTTGTGTGTTCGGGGCGAACACGGGATGCTTAATTTTATCTGGAGACCAAAACCAATTCCTCCTCTCAGTCCCTATCGTAGCCTCTTAATTATAGAGTACTATACCCACCTATACCCACCTTCTTACCCATCCTATAGGGGCCGGCCAAGCTAGCTTGGAGACTAAGCTAGGGTCGGCAATGGTTTGGTTCATGGGTGAATTCATGTGGCCGGCCCTAGCTTGAACTCAAGCTTAGGTGGCCGGACCTATTAAAATTAAAAGGAATTTTAATTTTAAAATTTTTCTTATGTGGATAACATGATTTAAAAGAGAGTTTAAAAATTTAAATCTTTCCTTTTATAAGATTCTACAAAAGCTTAAGAGAAGAGTTAAAATCTCTTTCCTTATTTGTAGATTAAAAGGTTAATTTTAATTTTGGTAAAAACTTTCCTTTTAATTATGTTCATGATTTAAAAGAATGTTTAAAAATTAAAAAATTCTCTTTTATTAGTTTCTACAAAAGATTAAGAAAAGATTTAATATCTTTCCTTATTTGTAGATTGAAAGGAGATTTTAATTTTTATAGATAACTTTCATTTTTGGAAATTATCCACATGTTTAAAAGAAAAATTTTAATTTATAAAATTTATTTTTATTAACCAATCATGAAGGGATTAAAATTATTGGAGAAATTTTTATAAATTTCTAGAAACAAATTAGGAAGTTTTAATTTTTGTTTTAATTAAAACTCTCCTTGTTTTGGGGAAAGAGGTGGCCGGCCAAATAAATTAGAGAAGAGAAAATTATTTTTAATTAAATAAATTTTCCTTTTCATGGCAAAAGAATTAAGGAAGTTTTTATTTAAATTTCCTTATTTGCCAAGACCAAGGATTATAAAAGAGGGGGTAGAGTAGGCTTCATGGTGAACGACTCTATTCTTTTTCTTCCTCTCTTTTCTTCCTTGGTGTGGCCGGCCCCTAGAGGTTCCCCTTCTCCTTCTCTCTTCTCCTTCTTGTGGCCGAGACTTCATCATCTCTTGGAGGCATAGAAGTGGACGGATCTAGCTTGGAGAAAAGGAGAGAAAGGAGTCTTGTTTCTTGCATCCCTTGGAGCTTGGTTGGTGGAAAAAGTTCTTCATCCTTCGGAAGTTTTTGCTTGGCCGAAACTTGAAGGAAGGAAGAAGAAGGTGCCTTGGTGGTTCTCATCTCGGAAGATCATTGCCCACACAATGTCCGAGGTTAGAAGAGGAATACGGTAGAAAATCAAGAGGTTGTTTAAAAGGTATAACTAGTATTTTTTCTTTCCGCATCATACTAGTTATTTTTGGAAATAATGTCAAATACAAGAGGCATGCGATTCTAGTATTTCGAATTTATTTTCGATGTTGTGTTCTTTTATTTTTTCGTTTTCCTTGTGATTTGATTGTTCTTTTCGGTTGACCTAAAGTTATTTAAGGAAATTAAATATTAGTTTTCCTTAAAAGGCTTTGTCTAGTCGGTGGTGGTTGCTCCCATATCCAAGAAGGCCATGTGCCTCGCCACGTCAGTACTGGAAGCCAATTTTAGAAATTAATATTTAATAGAATTAATAACCTAGGTGATTTGGATCGAAAGTGTTAAGTTCCGCAGGAGATCCAAGTCTAAACCTAAAAGAACAAATAAATTAAACTTTGGATCAAACGTGTTAAGTTCCGCAGGCGATCCAAGTTTAATTTAAAAGAACACGTGGTAGATAGGAAAAGGTTCAGACCTTTGTACAAAATTTTTGTACAGTGGAACCATTAGGTTTTTCGAGTAGCAACCAACAATTGTTGTCAGAGCTAGGGGTTTGCCTCTGTGTATTTGGTATTAGTTTAATTATGCACATGTCATACATAATTTAGGCAGGATAATAGTAGGATGTGCTAACTTTGTGGATGCAGGATCCAACTATTATGGCTTATAGTTATTATGTGTGTGATTGGACCCTTGGACATGTCAAGGACATTTTATTGTATGTGCATGATTGTATTATAAAATACAGCAGGAGCTGTATTTAGTTTTATTAGGATTTTATTTTTTGATCTAGTTACATGTACAATACTTTTATGGAATATAGGATCGATGGATATAAATTTTATTTTATGTTCGATCTAGTTTACATGTACATTCCTTCGAGGAATATAGGATCAAAAAATGTAAAATTCTATTTATATCGCGGATCGAATCTTGCAAGGCGTGGAACCTTTTGAGGATCAAAGGTGCAGCGGAACAAGGAACAAGATGGATGCGACAACAAGACCTGGTGACGGTGGCTAAAGATAGCAGCAGCTAGGGTTGGCGACACACGGAGGACAGCAATAGATAAAAGTCATAATAGTTGAAAATTAGTTTTTTTATTTATTGCTTTTTATGCTGTGTTGTGTGTGCTTGTTAGTATGCATGTTAGGTAGACTAGCATAGGCAAAATTCCTCACTTTAAATAACTAAGTGGGAGAGGGATTTGTTTTAAATAAATTCTACGGTCTCCATTACTGGTTTATAAGTGATGCAACAAGCTTGCGCGTTGGCTCTGAGTGCCTTCCTCCATATCGGATGAGCTTGTTTGCGGATCACTAGATTAAACTTCCATTTTGGATGACTATAGGAAGTTAATTAAGAGCGTGTGATCTTCCCCATCGGAAGAGGCACAATCTTATTAATGGACTTAGTGTCAAGTAATGGTATACACTTAGGCACGTCTAATAGTATCCTCCCCATCGGATTCACTGCTATTATTTGTGTGACCGAAGAAAACCAACTATTAATTTGTCAAATAAATAGGTTGACAAGATAATAAAATTAAAAACCCCTCTTACAAATGTTTGATTTTGTATACGTCCACACTATCGTGGCATACAAAATTTACGGTGTTTGAGGTAATTTTATTCGTCATAAAGATTTATTGACAAGATAATTAATGGGTAAACCCCTCCTCTTACAAATGTTTAATTTTGTATACGTCCACACTATCGTGGCATGCAAAATTCACGGTGTTTGAGGTGTTGGTGAATTTAAATAATATTGTTTGAGGAATCAATAGTATTTTAAATTTAAAAGTTTTGACCAAATATTTGATCAAAGACAGATCAACTATTAATTTTATTCGTCATAAAGTAAATTTGACGAGATAATAAAATTAATGAATAAAATCTCCTCTTTGATTTTGTATACGTCCACACTATCGTGGCATACAAAATTCATGGAGATTTTAAGGAATTGATCTTGACCAAATATTTTTGTGATTCTTAGGATTTAAAATATTTGTCAATTCCCTAGTTGTTATACTATAGAAAAGACTTAGTAGTCACAATTATAATGATTGGAAATAGGACTTGGACATTAAGGTAGACTGTCTTCTTAGAACTGAGAGCAATATGAGTGTATTCATTTGTTGTTGAAACATGTTTAGTGGTGTTATCCACCAGTACCTGGAGTGTAGATACAGATACCACTAATCATGTCTGTAATTCATTGCAGGGTTCTAGGAAATCCGACAACTATATGAAAAGGAAAACACTGTCTGCATGGGCACTACTGCAAAAGTAGCAGCTGTTGTAGGGGGAGAGGTTTATTCTCTAATAGGAATAAAATATGGAAATTGTCTTTACGTACTAAGTTTAGAAAGAACTTGTTTTCAGTTTCTAAAGAATAGATATTGTGTCTATTTTTGATAACATAGTTGTTATCAAGAAAATAGAAAAGATATCTATTCTGGTACGTTAGTTGACAATTTATAATCCAATAACTCCCACGATGCAATAAATGAAAATTGATAACACATCCTCAACTTTAATAAGAGAAGCAACCTTCGGATATGAACCAATTATATCTTTGACATCTAAAGCTAGGTTATATTAACTTGAGTAGGATTCAAAGGATAATAATCGATGAACTCTTGGGTTCATTGGTAGAGGAAAATTTTCCAACCTGCGAGTCTTACTTGGAAGGAAAAATAACCAAGAAGCTTTTAAATCTAAGGGGTATGGAGCCAAAGATATGTTGGAATTGGTTCATTCTGATTTGTGTGATCCTATGACTATCCAAACAAGAGGTAGTATCGAATATTTCGTCTATTTTATAAACAACTATTCGAGATAAGGATACATTTACTTAACGCACCGCAAGTCTAAGTGCTTTGATTAGTTCAAAGAGTACTAGGCTAATAAGGAGTAATGTCAAGGTAAAAGTATCAAGACACTACGGTTAGATCGCAGTGGCAAGTACCTCTTGGAAGAATTTAGGAGTTACTTATCAGAAGTAGGGATTCGATCCCAACTAACTACACCTGGTATACCCCAACAGAATGGTGCAGAAAAAGGAAGGTATAGGACTCTTATGGAAATAAGTAGATTGATGATGAGTTATTACCAAATTCATTTTAAGGATATACTCTGGAAATGGAAGTGAACATAGTACCTTCCAAAATCAGAACTCTCCACTCATATAGAATTGTTGAATAGGCGTAAGCCTATTTTAAAGCATATTCGGATTCGGGTAGTCCAGCACATATGCTGAAGAGAGATAATGATAATTTGGACAGGAATTCACTTGTTTGTAGGTTATCCTAGAGAAATGAAAGTAGGTTTATAGTCTTAAAAATCAGAAGGTCATTGTTAGCATCAATGATCGATTTTTAGAAAAGGACTATGTAATAAACCACGTGCCCATAAGTAAATTTTTTCTTACGGAAATAATAAAAGACATGTTTAATCTAGTACCAACTGTACAAGATGAGATACCACAAGGAAACTGCAACACGTACACAATTGCAGAAAGTGCCTCGTCGTAGTGGGAGGGTTGTTAGGCAACATAAAAAGATTCATGTTTTGGGAGAGTTTTAGGACTCGATCCTTGGAGGACATAAACCTGATCCCCGGACATATGACGAAGCACTCCAAGATAAAGATGCAGCATCTTGGTAAAGAGTAATGAATAATAGAATTAGAATATATGTATTCTAATAAAATCTGGAAGCTTGTAGAACCACCAAATGGTGTAAAAGCCTTTGGGTGTAAAAATGTCTATAATAGGAAAAGAGGGATAGACAGGAAGGTAGAAACTTTCAAAGCAAGGCTTGATGAAAAAGAAAATTTTTTCATTGGCAGTCATGCTTAAGTCTATCTGGATTCTTTTATCTATTTGGCAAGTGGATGTCAAGACAACATTTCTTAATGAAAGTCTTGAAGAAAGCATCCATATAAAGCAATCAGTAGGGTTCATTGCAAAGGGATAAGAGCATCTTGTGTGCAAGCTCAATCAGTCTATGGACTGAGGCAAAGCTTCAAGGTCTTGGAACATCCGGTTTATTAAAGTAATCCAGATGGATTTATTTAGTAACCGGATAAGTCTTGTGTATACAAAAGGTGTGATGGAAATGTGGTGGTATTTCTTGTATTATACGTAGATAACATTTTTGGTAGTTGGAAACAATATCAAAATGTTGTCAGAAGTAAGGGTATGGTTGTCCAAACAATTCGATATAAAGGACTTGGGAGAATGTATATATTCTTGAGATCAAAGTAATAAGGGATCGCAAGAAAAGAATATTTTACTTATCCCAAGCTTCATATATCGGAAAAAAAATCCTTGCTCGTTTTAAGCATGCAAAACTCCAAGAAAGGTTTCTTACCTTTTTTAGCATGAAGTAACTTTATCTAAAAAAATGTCTCCGTAGACATGAAAGGAGATAGAGGAAATGAAGGCAGTTCTTTATGCTTCGGCTGTCGGAAGCCTAAAGTATGCTATGCACGAGATCAGAAATCTGTTTTGCCAAGGGCATAGTTAGCAGATATCAAATTAACCCTGGACAAGGACAGTGGACTGCAGTAAAGCATATATTGAAGTACCTTAGAGGCACTAGAGATTATATGCTAGCTTACAAGGCAGTTAATTTGGTCCTTGTGGGTTGCATGGATTTTGACTTCCAATCGGATAGGGACAATAATAAGTCAACCTCGGGGTTTTGTGTTTACTTTAGGAGGTAAAGTCATAACTATGGAAGAGTGATAAGCATAGGTGCTTTTCTAGACTCCACCATAGAAGCTTAGTATATGGCAATCCTTTGAGGTAGCCAAAAAAGCTGAATGACTCAATAACCTCAAGATAGACTTAGATATGATTTCTGGTTTGTCCAAAGATTATTACAATTTATTGTAATAATATTGGTGCAGTAGCAAACTCGAAGAAACCATAAGTCTATAAGGCAAGTAAACACAATAGAGCGCAACGAGAAATCGTATAAACGAGGAGAAGTTGTTGCCGCCTAGATTGCATCAGGTGATGACCTATAGATCCTTTCACTAAGGTCCTTAAGGCAAGAGCTTTTGATGGGCATGTTGAAGGGTTGGGAATCAGATGTATGGCAGCAGATATAGCAGCTTAGTCTTTTAGTATAAGTGGGAGATTGTTATGATGTATACTAAAAGCCTAGCTTTTGGTATAAACATTTATCTAGAAATAAGAATCACATTGGTCAAATGTCTACATTTATGATAAATGTAGTTGTTCAATTAATTTATATTGTAGATAATATGGTGTGTGGTGTCACACACAGAGGATCATGTTATCAGTACCTTATAAATTATAAACAGTAGCTCATGACCATAATGGAAAGGAACAAACCATTGGAAGGTTGTAGTGTAATTAGGTATTAGTTTATCTTAATTATATAATTACACTAGTACACTTAGAGTGTATTGAGTAGGACCATTAGAGGTCGTTTCTTTTATACTGACTTTATAAAGGAACAAAGACCTCAGTTATTATGGAAGTGTGTGCTCTTAATCCTAATATAATAACAAGCACATATATTTGATATTTATTTTTTTAATTTATCAATGGGTGAGATTTAGTTCGATAAATCAAAAAGCCCGATAAGTTGGGAAATGATATCACTTATAGTGTGTGTTGTTGATTATAGAAGGAAACTGTGTCCTAGTAATCTAGGTTGAGAATGTCCCCAAGAGGAGCTCGTAAGGATTGTCATGTTAAACCTTGCAGGTGGACTTAGTCCGACATGACGATGAAGTTGAGTGGTACTACTCTTGGAGCTAGATATTAATTAAGTGAGTTGTCAGTAACTTACTTAATTAGTGGACATTTGTTATCTTAAACACAGGGAGACTAACACACTCATAATAAGAAGGAGCCCAAAAATGTAATTTGGATTGGTGTGGTAGTTCAATAATAGTTCTCTAGTGGAATGAATTATTATTGATAAAATTAAGTTGCGTGTTCGGGGCGAACACGGGATGCTTAATTTTATCTGGAGACCAAAACCAATTCCTCCTCTCGGTCCCTATCGTAGCCTCTTAATTATAGAGTACTATACCCACCTTCTTACCCATCCTATAGGGGCTAGCCAAGCTAGCTTGGAGACCAAGCTAGGGCCGACCATGGTTTGGTTCATGGGTGAATTCATGTGGTCGGCCCTAGCTTGAACTCAAGCTTAGGTGGTCGGCCCTATTAAAATTAAAAGGAATTTTAATTTTAAAATTTTTCTTATGTGGATAACATGATTTAAAAGAGAGTTTAAAAATTTAAATCTTTCCTTTTATAAGATTCTACAAAAGATTAAGAGAAGAGTTAAAATCTCTTTCCTTATTTGTAGATTAAAAGGTTGATTTTAATTTTGGTAAAAACTTTCCTTTTAATTATGTTCATGATTTAAAAGAAAGTTTAAAAATTAAAAAAAATCTCTTTTATTAGTTTCTACAAAAGATTAAGAAAAGATTTAATATCTTTCTTTATTTGTAGATTGAAAGGAGATTTTAATTTTTAGAGATAATTTTTCTTTTTGGAAATTATCCACATGTTTAAAAGAAAGATTTTAATTTATAAAATTTCTTTTTATTAACCAATCATGAAGGGATTAAAATTATTGGAGAAATTTTTATAAATTTCTAGAAATAAATTAGGAAGTTTTAATTTTTGTTTTAATTAAAACTCTCCTTGTTTTGGGGAAAGAGGTGGCCGGCCAAATAAATTAGAGAAGAGAAAATTATTTTTAATTAAATAAATTTTCCTTTTCATGGCAAAAGAATTAAGGAAGTTTTTATTTAAATTTCCTTATTTGCCAAGACCAAGGAATATAAAAGAGGGGGTAGAGGAGGCTTCATGGTGAACGATTCTATTCTTTTTCTTCCTCTCTTTTCTTCCTTGGTGTGGCCGACCCCTAGAGGTTCCCCTTCTCCTTCTCTCTTCTCCTTCTTGTGGCCGAGACTTCATCATGTCTTGGAGGCATAGAAGTGGCCGGATCTAGCTTGGAGAAAAGGAGAGAAAGGAGTCTTGTTTCTTGCATCCCTTGGAGCTTGGTTGGTGGAAAAAGTTCTTCATCCTTCGGAAGTTTTTGCTTGGACGAAACTTGAAGGAAGGAAGAAGAAGGTGCCTTGGTGGTTCTCATCTCGGAAGATCATTGCCCACACAATGTCTGAGGTTAGAAGAGGAATACGGTAGAAAATCAAGAGGTTTTTTAAAAGGTATAACTAGTATTTTTCCTTTCCGCATCATACTAGTTATTTTTGGAAATAATGCCAAATACAAGAGGCATGCGATTCTAGTATTTCGAATTTATTTTCGATGTTGTGTTCTTTTGTTTTTTCTTTTTCCTTGTGATTTGATTGTTCTTTTCGGTTGACCTAAAGTTATTTAAGGAAATTAAATATTAGTTTTCCTTAAAAGACTTTGTCTAGTCGGTGGTGGTTGCTCCCATATCCAAGAAGGCCATGTGCCTCGCCACATCAGTACTGGAAGCCAATTTTAGAAATTAATATTTAATAGAATTAATAACCTAGGTGATTTGGATCGAAAGTGTTAAGTTCCGCAGGAGATCCAAGTCTAAACCTAAAAGAACAAATAAATTAAACTTTGGATCAAACATGTTAAGTTCCGCAGGCGATCCAAGTTTAATTTAAAAGAACACGTGGTAGCTAGGAAAAGGTTCAGATTTTTGTACAGTGGAACCATTAGGTTTTCCGAGTAGCAACCAACATGTCGATCATTTGACACCTCCCCGTGTCAAAGGCGGGATCGGACCGGAACCTTCTCTTCTCGGTCGGGCATGATCGCCCGACTGCAAATGATATTTGAACGTTGACCACCTTGACTTTGACCTCCGCCATGGCAGCTATCCCCTGCAGGATGAGCCCCTCCTTATGACCGCATTACATGCTTCCCCCTTAAGTCTAGTCGAAAGAGGCTGCAAGTCCGACTGACTGGACAAAATTATTTGTGAAGCTTTTCACCTGTTCAGTTTATGACATTTCTTATCTTCAGATCGGCCTGACACAATCTGTCGGTCAGTTATGGGACTGCTCTTTTGTAACTGAGTGAATGTTAACAACTTTTACTATCGATTGGCGACAGGTCCACTTCCTTGCATCGATCAACACAATGAAAATTCATACTTGGAAAAACCTTTTCTTGCGCTGCCTCGGGCGAGCGCGATCTAGGCTGACGTTAGTCATATTTCTGGGAGACCGTGCAAATCTCGGCTCATGATAACTGAGCATGACCCATGCCCCCTTAATTGTCTCCATTAAATGTCGTCCCATGGCTGAGTGTCATGTGTCCTGCCTGCTGCCGCCGCACGCTTGACATGACAGGCAGATATCTGCTGGCGATGTGACATTTGATGCTTTGAATTCAACGGTCTGATTTCTACCTGGGTCTCCGCGATCTAGATCGGACGACTCCGGTCGGTCGACCCTGAGGCTTATAAGCCTGTGTGCATCACCTTCTCCTACTTCGCATCCCCGTCTTTGAGCTCTTCGGCTATAACTCCTTGCATTTCTCAACGACTTCCTTCCTCCAGCGACATTCTGTCCTTGCTCCTCCACTATTTTCTTCTTCCGTTGCTCTCCGGTGACACCCCTGTAAGCTTCTCTCCCTTCCAATCGTGTCCTTTTGTTTTTCTTTGTGTTTTTGTGATGGCGAGTTCTTCACAGCCTCCCGTCGACATTCCTGGGCCTTGGTATACCTCCACTAAGTCCAGGTTTGATGCTGGCGACGCTGAGAGTCTAACAGCCACCTTTGAGTTCCCTTCCGAATACAAAGTTGTTCTTCATTCTCCTTCCGATCGACCAAATTCTCCATCACTCGGCTGTCTTTGTTTCTTTAGAGATGAGTTTACCGCTGGTCTATGGTTTCCTATTCACCCCTTTTTTCCCACCATATGTAAATACTTCTGCATCTCCCTTCGTCAACTAGTGTCGAACTCCTTTTGGCTAATGTGCGGGGTAGTGGTTTTGTTCCGCCTGCACAGCATTCATCTCACTCCTCAGATTTTTCATTACTTTTATTATTCCAAACTGTTCGAGCCGGGGACTTTTCTTTTCCAAGCCCGAGTGAGCTTAGTTTTCTTTGACAAGATGTCGACCTCCAACAAGCATTGGAGGGAATACATCTTTTTTGTATACCTTCCCGAGCGGCCATACTTCCCGACCAACTTGCAGCTCGAAGTAGCGAGTCAGCCTCTCTTGAAATAATAAAAGTGCTGATCGAACTACCTCAACGCAACTTCAATGTTGGCCGATTAGAAATATGACATCCATAAGTTGCTACGGAAGGGTGTCCTCTTCATTTTTGGCTTGAGTCTGATCTACACCCGACTTTCGTCCAACCTAGCTATGCAACTTTTTCGCTCCTTCCTTTGATTTTAACTGATTTTTCTTCCTCTTTTACAGCTAAAGTCATGCTACATGCGTGTCTGGCTGGCAAGGCTAAGCTTACGGATGCCGCGATCAATGCGGCGACTGTGGAGGAGTTAGAGAGCCACAATCTGCAGTCGGTCGGCTTACAAGAAGATCCACAAGACGAGAGCGAAGCGGCTCCAGTCTTGGTGAGAGGAGGGGCAGCCAGTCGAACGCCTAGTGGTGGAGCAGTTGATGGATCACACCCTCCCTCTGAACGGCTTCCAGTTATTTAAGTTGAGGGTGCGTCAAGCTCGGCCTCCTCAAGAGAGTCGTTGATTAGGCGTAAGAGGTGTCGGGCGGAGCCTTCATTGTAATCCGCTTCCTCGATGGTGCGGACTGCCGAGCGGGTTGAAACTTTGACCCCAACTCCAGTTCAAGAGACTGCGACGCCCACGTCATCTGATTGGACGTCGTCGTTATCTAGTCTACCGCAGGGAACTCTCTGTGTGCCACTAGTGGCCTTCATGCCACCGCTATTGGAGGTCAAAAAATCTAGCATCTGTCCGGCGTCTTCGTCTTAGATGTCCGACCGAGTGACCTCTGCCCAATCAACCCCAAGCGGCCAGCGCCATATAACGACGATTTTTCATCTACCGACTAAGGAATGGTGTGAGCCGACTAGCGTTGAATCCCGAGACCCCGAGCACTAAATAATTATTCAGGGGCCACTCGCATAAATATGGGTTGACGCCCAAGCCCGTGCAGCGATGATGACTCCGGGGGCACTCGCGGACAGTGACACCCAAATGTCCACTGGGGAAAGTGTTGTATTTTCTTAATTTATCTCCGATCAACACTTATATTTTTCTAGTCACTCGCAGTATTGGGTAGAGAGCCTGACCATGTGCCAAAGACTCACATTTTTGGAGCAACAGGTCAAGCAGCTGAAGGCGTCGAGCGGCCAATCATCCGCCTCTCAAGAGCAGACGAACGCTGAGGTGGCTAAGCTGAGGGTCGATCTGGCGAAGAGCGCCGAGCTGCTAGAGGTCGAGCGGGGAAAGAGCGCAGAGTAGGCCTCTCTGTTGGCTCAGCTTAACAAGAAAGTCAGCACTTTTAATGCCAAGATCGAATCGGCTAATGCGAGAAAGCTCTGGGCCATTGAAGACTTGGACCTGAAGAATAAAGAGGCCCAGGCTCTCGCTAAGAAACTCAAAGAGGCTGAATATTTTTTGATTGCCGAACGAAAAAACCTGTCGGCCGAAGAAGCTGTCCTTTGAGGCCAACTCTTCGCAAAAGATGATGAGCTAGCCACCATGAAGAATGAGCTGGGGGCCTCTCGAGCAGCTTTGAAAACCTATCAAGATGTCGAGCCTAGCCGGTTTGAGGCTATGAAGAAAAACTACATCCACTCGGATGCTTTCAACGACAAGGTCGCTGATAATTAACATTTTGATGTATTATTTCGACCATCAATTTTCATGTTTTAATCCTTTCATATGATTAATTGTTGATTCTTATCATGTTTATTGAGTTGGATTCATATTATGGGTTTTGTTATAATTCTTCTTATTTTTATGGATTTCTACTTATAATTGTGCACTTTTATTTTTTTAGGGATTGAGCTCAAGTTGAACCAAATTGAACCTAAAGACTTGAGTTAATGTGAAGTCTAATCTGAAGAAATCTGAGCCATTGGATTAAATCTAAAGCAAATTAAATGAAATATTTAGATCTAATTAATTCTAGCCATTCATCAAGATCTGACTGATTCTAGTCAATCTGTGTAATGATCTGAGCTGCTCATCTTGATCTAGCCATCCTGACCATTCAATGGGTTCCAGTTGATCTCAACCATTCACTCAGATTTGATCTCAGCCGCTCCATCAAAACTGGATTGATCAGGACCGTCAGATCAGATATGGGGAAATAAAATCCACAAATCCTTTCTCTTCTGGGGTTTTTTTTCTCTTTGTTCGTGACTTCTCCTCGAGCTAGGGCTCGCGATGCCACTCCTTCGTCTCTTCCTCCTTCACCAATGGCCGGTGGCCACTTCTCATCATTCACTGACGTTGTCCAGACTTCTCCTCCACCTCCTCTCTTCAAGTTTGAAGAGGAGCTCCCTCCATCATCTCATTCTTCTAACCTAATGCACAACACACCCACGCACGCCATTAGCCAACGCCAGAGTTCATCCCGTTCAAATTTGGCCACCATCTACCATCTTTGAGCATCCAACTTCTGATTGGATCCGATCTTCTTCAAGCTTCAACAAAAACTTCTTTAGCCTATCAATCCTTCAAGCTTCAGAATGACAGCAATTCCAGGCGGCAAGCTTCGGCTCCGATCATCCACCTCACCAGAGGGGTTCTCCAGTGAGATTCTTCACCTTCCGACATTCTTCTTTCACTTCTTCCTACTGGGGTTTAGGTGGAAGAGGCAGAGGAGTGGTGGCAGTTCATTCCAACACAACACCTTCTCACAGCCGGTTTCTTAGTTGTTGTTCATCAGTTCCGGGGGTTCTGGAGTTGGGCGTTTCGTGTGACAGTAGGGAGGGTTATAAGAGAAGAAGTTTGCACCCACTTCCTTCATCTGGACCAGATCTGGGCAAACCGAGCTCCATCTTCTATAGATCTGATCTTCTTCAAGCTTCGGTGCCCATCCTCTTCGTTCCGGCGAGTCCGAGCAGCACTTATTCTTCATCTGATTTCGGACAGTTTTGGATTGTTGCATTTCTTCACTTGATTCGTATCGATATATTGATTTGTGTGGCTGATTGTTTGATGCTTGTACTAAGTTGTTCTTCCCTATTTTAGATCTGCACGTACTCATGTCATTTTGATTCATGCTCCTAAGGTGTTCGACAAAATGTTTCTTCCAATAGTTAGGTTTAAATTCGTGCACTTTATTGTCTTGTCTCTTTCAATTGCTATAAGTTTTGTTCTTCGTTTGGATGCAATTAGTATTAGATTTCTTTAATGCTGTAGATTTCATTCAATGCTTACTTTATGTCTTTAATTTCCTTGCAATCATAGTTTAAGTTAGAGTAGGTTTTCTTATTTGCATTGTCTTTCATTAATTAAGATTAGATTTCATACTTACTTTGCTCTCTTGTTCCTTAGGTTTAATTTCATACTTGTTTTGTTATTTCATATCGTAGTTTAGAACTCAAATCCAACCCCTCCTTTTTCACGTTAAAATTCAAAGCAATAATCGATCCTAAGTTTATCATTTACCGTTACATTCGTTGGGAGACGACCCGAGTCATCTCTATACTTCTTAAGTGTAGAGGGGTTCGGTAACTTCAATTATAATTTGATACTAAGTTTATCATTTTCTTTATCACATCTTTATTGGTTTATTTTTTTCCCTTATTGTTGTGAGTTTTAGATGATATCATGATTATTTATATTGTCCGAGACGAACAAGTTTAAGTGTGGGGGGAGGTAAATTTGTATGGACGAATGCTTGTGGGAAAACAAATCTCTCTATGTACGAAAAAAAGAAAAAAAAACAAAGAAGAAGAAAAAACATAAAAAAAAAGTTGAAAAAAATAAAAAGAGAGGAAAAAAATTCTCAAGCATTTGTTGTTTTGTTAGTGATGAACAAGAAGGAACATCTCCATGAAAAGATTGATGTATACTCATTTGACATTGTTATTAAAAGATACTCATGAGTTAAGTTATAAATATATACATGTATTTTAGAGATGTTATAGTGGTTGATGTATATCGTATTGAGAATGTGTAAGGAGAGTTGAGTGTTGGATATTTGGGTAAATTTTTGACATATTATTTGATTGTATTCTTCATGTTGATTGCCCCAATGCTCTCATATTCTCTTTGAATTCATTTATTGTCTATCCTTCTTGTTCTATTGTTTACATGTGTGGTTTCATTATTATTCATGACAAGTCCTCTTGATTTATGTGTACTTATGTTTACATTAGTGGAGAAGTAGAAAATAAGCAAGCATATGGTAATGCAATGTCATGAGTTGCTTTAGAGAGAGCTCCACTTTCATATTTATTATTTATGTGAGCATTAGTGCATATATCCACCTTGTGAGGTTCTATCCTACTTAATCTATTCAAGTTGATTGAAATTACCATGCTTGCTGACTTATATGAGAATTGGAACCATGAATACCTTGATTTTTAAAACTTGATGATCCTAAGTAATTTTCTTTTACTACTTACAGAGTATTGCTACGGAATTGATAGGGAGATAAGTTTTTGGTTGCTTTTTATTTTTATTTTACTTGCTCGAGACGTGTAAGAATAAGTGTGGGGGAATTGATAATTAATATTTTGATGTATTATTTCTGCCACAAATTTTCATGTTTTAATCATTTCATATGATTAATTGTTGATTCTTATCATGTTTATTGAGTTGGATTCATATTATAGGTTTTGTTATAATTCTTCCTATTTTTATGGATTTCTACTTATAATTGTGCACTTTTATTTTTTAGGTATTGAGCTCAAGTTGAACCAAATTGAACCTAAAGACTTGAGTTAATGTGAAGTCCAATCTGAAGAAATCTGTGCCATTAGATTAAATCTGAAGCAAATTAAATGTAAGATTCAGATCTGATTAATTCTAGTCGTTCATCAAGATCTGATTGATTTTGGTCAATCTGTGTAGATCTGGCATGATCTGAGCCGCTCATCTTGATCTAGCCATCCTGACCATTCAATGGGTTCCAATTGATGTCAACCATTCACTAAGATTTGATCTCAACTGTTCCATCAGAACTGGATTGATTAGGACCGTCGGATCATATCTGGGGAAATAAAATCCATAAATCCTTTCTCTTCTAGGGTTTTTTTCTCTTCATTCGCGACTTCTCCTCGAGCTAGGGCTCGCGACGCCACTCCTTCATCTCTTCCTCCTTCACCAACGACCGACGACCACTTCTCATCATTCACCGCCGCCGGCCGGACTTCTCCTCCACCTCCTCTCTTCAAGTTTGAAGAGGAGCTCCCTCCATCATCTCATTCTTCTGCCCCAACACATAGCACGCCCACGCACGCCATTAGCCAACATCGGAGTTCATCCCATTCAGATCTGGCCACCATCTACCATCTTCGAGCATCCAGCTTCTGATCAGATCCGATCTTCTTCAAGCTTCAACAAAAACTTCTTCAGTCGATCAATCCTTCAAGCTTCAGTAGCGACAGCAACCAATTCCAGCTAGCAAGCTTCGGCTCCGATCATCCACCTCACCGAAGGGGTTCTTCGGTGAGATTCTTCACCTTCCGGTGTTCTTCTTTCACTTCTTCCTACTGCGGTTCAGGCGGAAGAGGCAGAGGAGCGATGGTGGTTCATTCCAACACAACGCCTTCTCACAGCCGGTTTCTTAGTTGTTGTTTATCAGTTCCGGGGGTTCTGGAGCTGGGCGTTTCGTGTGACAGCAGGGAGGGTTAGAAGAGAAGAAGTTTGCACTCACTTCCTTCATCCAGACCAGATCTGGGCAAACCGAGCTCCATCTTCTATAGATCTGATCTTCTTCAAACTCCGGTGCCCATCCTCTTCGTTCCAGCGAGTCCGAATAGCACTTATTCTTCATCAGATTTAGGACAGTTTTGGATTGTTGCATTTCTTCACTTGATTCGTATCGATATATTGATTTGTGTGGTTGATTGTTTGATGCTTGTACTAAGTTGTTCTTCCTTATTTTAGATTTGCACGTACTCATGTCATTTTGATTCATGCTCCTAAGGTGTTTGACAAAATGTTTCTTCCAATAGTTAGATTTAAATTCATGCACTTTATTGCCTTGTCTCTTTCAATTGCTATAAGTTTTGTTCTTCGTTTGGATGCAATTAGGATTAGATTTATTTAATGTTGTAGATTTCATTCAATGTTTACTTTATGTCTTTAATTTCCTTGCAATCATAGTGTAAGTTAGAGTAGGTTTTCTTACTTGCATTGTCTTTCATTAATTAGGATTAGATTTCATACTTGTTTTGCTCATTTGTTCCTTAGGTTTAATTTCATACTTGTTTTATTATTTCATATCGCAGTTTAGAACTCAAACCCAACCCCTCCATTTTCACATTAAAATTCAAAGCAATAATCGATCCTAACTTTATCATTTACCGTTATATTCATTGGGAGACGACCCGAGTCATCTCTATACTACTTTAGTGTAGAGGGGTTCGGTAACTTCAATTATAATTTGATAAGCTCCCGTAGCACGACACTCGAGCTCACATCAGTCGTCGATCGAACTCTTCGCCTGTTTGATCTTGTAATTGAAGGGGCATTCGACCAACTCTAGGTGGGTGACTACATCTGTACTGCTTTATCGAGTAAGCTCATTAGTCAGGACAAGCTGATTGAATCGCTGCCTGATGATGCTTTGGATTATCTAGAATGAGCTTTTCTCGAGTGATGTTGTATGACCCTTCTATTTGTAACCCGCCTGCTAGATGTTTGTAATCTTTCTAAGTATTAACAAGTGATCGCCTGTTCAACGATCTTTTATTATGCATTCGTCCCCTTGCCTTCCTTCGGCCTCTTTCGATTTGACTTGTATTTTAGTTTGTGTCGCCGCGCAAACCCCTGAGCAAGATTGCGAGCAGCTTATCACTACTTTATGGCCTTCCAATTGGTAGGAGAATAATCCTGAACGATCACCGTATTTTGAAGACTTGGAGCTTTTGAGTAGCTCGTATTCATGGTCGGTCGCTCATCGATCTTGAATTATAAGACCGATGCTTGCCCGCTCACCGAACTAAGAGTTTAAGGTCGTCGCTCGACCGTTGATGAAGACTAAGGTTTAAGGTCTTCGCTTGAGTATTGATGAAGACTAGGGTTTAAGGTCGTCGCTCAACCGTTGATGAAGATAAGGGTTTAAAGGCATCGCCTGACCTTTGATGAGGCCTAGGATTTAAGGTCGCAGATCGACCGTTGGGGAAGATGAGGGTTTAAGGTTGTCGCTCGACCATTGATGAAGACTAGGGTTTAAGGTCGCTGCTTGACCATTGATGAAGACGAGGGTTTAAGGTCACCACTTGACCGTTGATGAAGACTAGGATTTAAGGTCGTCGCTCGACCGTTGATGAAGACGAGGGTTTAAGGTTGCCGCTCAACCATTAATGAAGACTAGGGTTTAAGGTCATCGCTCGACCGTTGGAGAAGACGAGGGTTTAAGGTTGCCGCTCGACTGTTGATGAAGATGAGGGTTTAAGGTCACCGCTCGACCGTTGGGGAAGACGTATCTTAAGAGTGACATTCTTCACTTTTATTCATATTTGCCCTGTGTTCAGGAAACATACAAAAATACATGTACACTCGCGCACCTCTCATCTGACCTTGTAGGGTTGGAGATGATTCGTGCTTCACGGTCGCTCGAGCTACCTTCCCCCCTCATCCTCCAAGTAATAGGCGCCTGAGCGGAGATTTTGCACGACCTTGAAAGGTCCCGCCCATCGGGCTTCGAGTTTTGTGACATCGCCGACCGGCTTCACCTTCTTCCATACGAGGTCGCCGACCTGGAAGGACCTCGGGATCACCCTCCAGTTGTAGTTCTACTTCATCCATTGCCGGTATGCCATTTGCCGAACAATTGCTTTAGCCCATGTTTCTTCCACCAAGTGGAGGTCCATGAGCCTCCGTTCGGCGTTTCCTTCATCGTAGTACTACACCCGATCGGATTCTACCCTGACCTCTACGGGGACGACTGCTTCACCGCTGTATACCAAGTGGAAGGGAGTTAAGTCGGTCCCCTCCTTCGAGGTCGTGCGGAGGGCCCATGACACACTGGAGAGTTCGTCGACCCAGCTGCCTCCAGCGTGGTCGAGCTGAGCACATAGAACTCTAAGAATTTCCCGATTGGTGACCTCCGCTTATCCATTGCTCTGGGGGTAAGCCACAGAAGTAAAGGCTTGCTAGATGTCATAGCCTTCTCACCACTCTCTGAATCTCTGATCGGTGAATTATCTCCCATTATCTGATACGAGCCAGCGTGAGATGTCGAACTGACATATGATATTCTTCCAAACGAACTTAATGACCATATGCTCAGTTATTCTTGTAAGCGGCTCGACTTCCACCCACTTCGAGAAGTAGTCCACCGCAATGAGTAGAAATCTCCGCCGACCTTCGCCATGGGGAATGGCCCAATGATATTCATGCCCCATTAGTCGAACAGGCAAGATGCTGTGGACGCCTTCATTTCCTCGGTTGGTCGGTGTGGAAGATTGTGATATTTTTGGCAGGACAAGAAGGTGGCCACCATCCGAGCGGCATCTTCTTAGAGGGTCGACCAAAAATATCTGGCTAGGAGTATCTTTTGAGCTAACGCACAGCCGCCCCGATGGCCTCCGTAGGAACCTTGGTACACTTCTCGCAGAATGTATTTGGCAGCTTCTGATCCGATGCATTTGAGTAGGGGTCTGGAGAAGACTCTCTTATAAAGCTGGTCCCCGACCAAAGTGAATCGTCCGGTCCTCTTCTTCAGCAAGCAAGCTTCTTCCTAATAGGAAGGTGTAACTCTCGACCGTAAGAACTCTATCAGAATCATCCTCTAGTCATTCGAGAAGGTTATTCCTTCCATTCGGTCAATATGTGTCACAAGCGAGACTTGTTCGATCAACTGCCCTATGACGATCGGTGATAACAAACTGACTAATTTTGCCAACTCATCTGTCGCCTGGTTTTCTGATCAGGGGATCTTTTGTATAATGACCTCCTAAAATTTGGTCTTCAGCTTCTCGAAGGCTTCCGCATAGAGCATGAGTCGGGCATTGCTTATTTCAAACGTCCCGGATAGCTGCTGAGTGACCAACTGAGAGTCCAAGTGGATGAGGACTTTAACGGCTCCCACATGCCGGGCTTCTTGTAAGCCGGCTATTAATGCTTTATACTCAGCTTTATTATTGGTGGCGCAGTAGTCAAGTCAAATGGAAATCTGCATCCGATCTTCCCGTGGTGATATAAGCAATATGTCGATTCTGCTACCTTGCTAAGTGGGCGATCCGTCAACATATATCTTTCACGTTGCCTCCGGCTCGACATTCTGGACCTCTATGACGAAATCCACCAAGGCTTGAGCCTTGATTGCGGCTCGAGGTTGATATTATATATCGAATTTGCTTAGCTCGGTCGTCCATTTGATCAGTCTTCCTGATGCCTCGGGGTTGAGAAGAACCCGTCCCAAGGAGCTGTTAGTCAGCACGATGATTGTGTGTGCGAGGAAATATGGACGAAGCCTCCGAGTGGTGAGAATCAAAGCATAAGCTAATTTTTCCAAATCGGTATAGAGAGACTCTTCATCCTTCAATATATGGCTTAAAAAGTATACAGGTTGTTGCTCTTGGTCGTTCTGCCTGACTAGAGTCGATCCAATGACATGTTCATTGGATGATAGATAAATCCATAGTGGCTCACCAACAATTGACTTGGCCAATACAGGCAAGGAGTTTAGATATTCTTTAAGCTCTTCCAATGCCCGATCACACTCGGCATCCCACTGGAATTTTATAGCTCAGCGAAGCACTTTGAAGAATGGTAGGCTCCGGTCTGAGGACTTGGATATGAATCTGGATAATGGCATGATTTGACCGATCAGTCGTTGAGCTTCCTTCAAGTTCCGAGGTGGTGGCATGTCTTGTAGCGCTTTAACTTTGCTTGGATTGACTTCAATGCCCCGCTCGATGACGATGTAACCTAGGAAGCAGCCACTTTTTGCACCAAATGGACACTTACTCGGATTCAACTTTATTCCATAAGTCCTCAGTGTTTGGCATGTTTCCTCGATATCTGCACACAGGTCAACAACTCAAAGGGATTTTATTAATATGCCATCGACGTATACCTCCATCTGTCGGTCGTAATGAAACTAACTTTCTCCTGATCCTCTCGAGCAAGTGACATTTGATGATACCCTTGGTATGCGTCGAGCATGCAGATCAGCTCACAACCCACTGTTGAGTCCACCATCTGGTCTATCCTAGGTAACAGATAGAAGTCTTTTGGCCACGCTTTGTTCAAGTTATGAAAATCGATGCAGACCCTGTTGGTTACTACTCGGAAAACCTAGAGGTTCCACTGTACAAAAATTTTATACAAAGGTCTGAACCTTTTCCTAGCTACCATGTGTTCTTTTAAATTAAATTTTGGATCTCCTGCGGAACTTAACACGTTTGATCCAAAACTTAATCTATTCGTTCTTTTAGGTTTTGACTTGGGTCTCCTGCGGAACTTAACACGTTCGACCCAAATCACCTTAAGTTATTAATTCCATTAAATATTTATTTCCATAATCGGTTCCCAGTACTGACGTGGCGAGGCACATGACCTTCTTGGATATGGGAGCAACCACCACCGACTAGACAAAACCTTTTATAGAAAGCTAATATTTAACTTTAGGTTAACCGAAAAGAACAATCAAATCACAAGGAAAAGAAAAATAAAAGAACACTATATCGAAAACAAATTCGAAACTCTAGAATCGTATGCCTCTTGTATTTAGTATTATTTCCATAAATAACTAGTATGATGCGGAAAGAAAAATTACTAGTTATACCTTGTAGAAAAACCTCTTGATCTTCTACCGTATTCCTCTTCTAACCTCGGACGTTGTGTGGGCAACGATCTTCCGAGATGAGAAACCACGAAGCACCTTCTTCTCCTCCTAGCTAGGTTCGGCCAACACAAAGAAGCTTCACCAAGGACGAAGAACAAAACACCAACCAAGCTCCAAGGGATACAAGCTTTCTCTCCTTCTTCTTCTTCTTCTCCAAGTAGTATCCGGCCACCACAAGAGCTCCAAGCCAATGGAGAAAGGTTCGGCCACCACCAAGAGGAAGAGAGGAAGAGAGGTTGGCCGGCCACAACACCAAGGAAAAGAGGGAGAGAAGTAATAGAGGTTGTTCTTTTTGAAGCCTTCTCTACCCCCTCTTTTATAATCCTTGGTCTTGGCAAATAAGGAAATTTAATTAAAAACTTCCTTAATTATTTTGCCATGAAAAAGAAAATTTTATTTAATTAAAAATAATTTCCTTTTTACAAATACAATGGTCGGCCACACCATTCAATTAAGGAAATTTTAATTCACACAAGAATTAAAACTTCCTAATTTGCTTTCAGAAATTTATAAAAATTTCTCAAATAATTTTTCCCTTCATGGTGGTTAATAAAAAGGAAATTTTATAAATTAAAATATTTCTTTTAAACATGTGGATAAAAAGAAAGTTATCTCTAAAAATTAAAATCTCTTTTAATCTACAAATAAGGAAAGATATCAAATCTTTTCTTAATCTTTTGTAGAAACTTATAAAAGAGAATATTTAATTTTAAACTCTCTTTTAAATCATGAACATGATTAAAATTGAAAGTTTTCTTAAAATTTAAAATCCTCCTTTAATCAACAAATAAGGAAAGATTTCAAATTTTAAACTCTCTTTTAAACATGTAGATGATTTACAAATAAGGAAAGTTTTTACCAAAAATTAAAATCATCCTTTAATCTACAAATAAGGAAAGAGATTAATCTCTTCTCTTAATCTTTTATAGAAAGTTATAAAAGGAAATTTTTAATTTTTAAACTCTCTTTAAAATCATGATATCCACATAAGAAATAATTTTAATAAAATCCTTTTAATATTCTAGTGGCGGCCACCCAAGCTTGGGACCCAAGCTTTGGCCAGCCACCAACTGGCTCATCCACTTGGCGGCCTAGCTTGGGTTCCAAGCTAGCTTGGCACCCCATTGGATGGGTAAGAAGGTGGGTATCGGTGGGTATAAATCTCTATATACTAGAGGCTACGATAGGGACCGAGAGGAGGAATTAGTTTGGTCTCCCGATGAATTTAATCGCCCGGAACACACAACTTAATTTCATCAATAATAATTCATTCCACTAAAGAACTATTATTGAACTACGCATCAATCCCAAATTACATTTTGGGCTCCTTCTTATTATGAGTGTGTTAGTCTCCACGTGTTTAAGATAACAATGTCCACTAATTAAGTAAGTTACCGACAACTCACTTAATTAATATCTAGCTCAAGAGTAGTACCACTCAACTTCATCGTCATGTCGGACTATGTCCACCTGCAGGGTTTAACATGACAATCCTTATGAGCTCCTCTTGGGGACATTCTCAACCTAGATCACTAGGACACAGTTTCCTTCTATAATCAACAACACACACTATAAGTGATATCATTTTCCAACTTATCGGGCTTATTGATTCATCGAACTAAATCTCACCCATTGATAAATTAAAGAAATAAATATCAAATATATGTGCTTGTTATTATATTAGGATTAAGAGCACACACTTCCATAATAACTGAGGTCTTTGTTTCTTTATAAAGTCAGTATAAAAGAAACGACCTCTAATGGTCCTACTCAATACACTCTAAGTGTACTAGTGTAATTATATAGTTAAGATAAACTAATACCTAATTACACTACGACCTTCCAATGGTTTGTTCCTTTCCATTATGGTCGTGAGCTACTGTTTATAATTTATAAGGAAACCGATAACATGATCTTCTGTGTGTGACACCACACACCATGTTATCTACAATATAAATTAATTGAACAACTACATTTATCATAAATGTAGACATTTGACCAATGTGATTCTTATTTCTAGATAAATGTTTATACCAAAAGCTAGGCTTTTAGTATACACTCTAACAGACCCGCCATTTATTGCCCAGCTTGGAGACTAGCACGACGTTAGCGAGCCAGCTCGGGAATTGGACTTCCCTTATATGGGCAACCTCCAACAACTTCTCTATCTCTGCCCGGATGATCAAATTCTATTTCGCGCTGAAGTCCTATTTTCTTTGCTTCACCGGCCGTGCGTCCGGTCGAATGAGAAGCTCGTGCTAAGCCACACTCAGGGAGGTGCCAAAAAGCTCATGTGTCAACCAGACGAACACATCGTGATAATTTCTAAGACATGCAACCAGGTCTGCCTTCTTCCTATCCTCCAAGTCGACAGCTGTAACGCTCGCCCCTCCTATAGATACATAGACTACCCTAAAGGGACGGGGTTACTTAGACTTACTTGACATATGCATGCATATGAACTCATGGCAGCGGAAGACATATGTAGAGTTTATTTATTTATTATTATTATTTTTTTTTCATATGCATCTTACCCTTAACATGGCATGTGAACAACATACTTGCTTTATATCTGCTACTTGAACATGATTCATAATGTCATGAATATACTAACATGAATAAGATAACATAAGTGCACCACATTCTAGTTTAAGTTATCATCACAAGTATAAAATCCAAACTTAGTTCACATGCACAACTTAACCAAATATAAGTATTTGAAATGAATTAGATCTATCCACCATGCCACTTCCACACACAATCTTGCCCTTCCTGCTGCTCCCCTTAGTTCATCCATTCCTTTCCTTTTTCTGCAGTACAAGGAAAATAATCTATAAGCCCATAGGCTTAGTGAGTTTCTTTCCTACTCATAAAATCATGAATTATACATACACATAAAGCATATACAAGCATGTGGAAACATAACATAAAACATATTATAGCAGGTGAGAACATAAATATAAAACATATCATGGCATGTGAGAACATAACATATCATAGCATGGGAGAACATAACATAACATATCATGGGAGAACATAACATAACATATAACATAATCATATTTTATTCTCAAGGACATCTTTAATAAGTGTAAGGAAAAAATATGACATAAACATGTAGATGCAAGATGTTCCTTTGAAAACATGCATAATGAAATGAACATATGCAACATATTTTTTTTTAAAACATATCATATACATACTTGAATATAATCTGTAAAATACCGGAAATAGGCGAATATTAGGGAATTTTCCAGAATTTTTAGAAATTTTTCGGAGCTCGTACGGGCGAGTCAACGAGGATAAAAATGGGGCCCGGAAAATCCTGTTTAGGCTACCCTGTTTTAATGAGGAAAAGTTTTATTTTTCTTTTCTTTTTTCTTTTCTTTTTCTTTTTCTTTATTTTCTCTCTTCTTCGCCGTTTCCTTCTCTTCGGCCGCCCCTGCCCTCTCCGAGCCCTAACCTCCTTCCTCGATCCCGAGCGGTTTCCCTTTCTCTTCTCCTCCTTGCCTTAACCGCCGGCGGCGGTTACTCCTCCTCGAGCATACAACCCCTCCGTCGAGCCCACCTCTTCATCTTCTCCATTTTTGTTTTTCTCCCGAGCCGCACACCCGACGCTAGCGCGCACGCCTTCCTCCTCTCCTCTGCCGCCACTCCGACCCGACCCCGAGCCCTAGGTGCCGACGCCCTCTCCGACTTCCTCTGTGCTGCTACCGAGACTCCTTGGCCGAGTTTCCTCCGTGCCCTAGCCAGCCCGACGCCACCGCCGGCCACCCCGTGCCCTAGCCGAGCCTTCTTTCCGCACGAGGCTAGCCCAGCGACGCAAACGGATCGTCGGCCTCTCCTGTGCCCGAGCATTGTGCCGACGCTGACGCATAACCCCTCTCCGGTGCCTCCTTCCTTTCGAGCAGTGGAGATTTAGCTAGGGTTCATGTTCACCGGCACATCTCTACTCTTTGCTAGTCTTTTTGATCAGAGGCACACCTTTGCATGATTTGCGTTCCAGCAACTCATTTTGGTTTTGGCAGGATTTCCTTCCAGCAGTTGAGATTTAGCAGCCACTCGATTTCCGACAGCTACTCAATTTTGGCGGCTACCCGATCTGGCCGTGATCAACCGGAGAAGCTTAGTGTTGAGGTAAGGTGTAGGGATTTGGATTTACATGAGTTAGTATGATTGGTATATAATTGTTGGTTCATGTTTGTTGGATAATTGTAGTATGCCAATATGGAAGCATTTATCCCTGCTGTAGTATCACTTAAAACGGAGATTTGGAATAATTAGGGTTCGTTAATTAACCGTTGGATTTGTTTTAGGTAGATTGAGATTTATGGTTTAGGGGTTTTCCCTAAAATTATTCTTAAAGATTTTTATTTGGCTATTCGTTTAATTTGTAGCTAAATAAAAATGTATGTTTGGTATTACAGGACTTTGACGCGAGACGAGTATCTCGGAGTCGGAATTGGACCTTTCTTTTGTCGGAGGCAGGTACTTTTGACTTTGTGTCTTTGATATGCATAGTAGTGAAATTTACAAGTAGCAATAATTATGTTCTCTTATTTGTTTCGGTTAATTACTACCCGATACCTGTTACCTGCTTGATTGATTGTTTGTTTTGCATCTTGTGTTGTTACGTACCTGATTACACATGCTCATAGGGGTAGTGATATAACCATGCTTCACCATGTTCAGGACCTAGGTTTGATACCTTATCTGATCAGTGTACTTTGATATGATTTATTTACTATGGTGCACATCATATGTGTATGTAGATTTGTTCGGTATATTACCACGCTTAGTGGCATGCACCATTCGCATGATTGCATGCTGTGTGATAAATTGCTCCATTATTGTCGAGCACATTGCCAGTTCCATCACTGTTCGGTGCTCCGTTGTGACGCTCATGGGTAGCGTGACGCAGCGTGGTAGCACGTCAGTTTGCTCTTCCAGTGCTCCGTTGGTCCGCTCATGGGTAGTGTGACGCAGCGTGTAGCACGTTAGAGATCCCTCCCCGTCATAGTGTATCGGGAGATGAGAGCACTGAGCTCCCCCATTTATGATTTGGGGTAGGAGTATGTATGTACTCCGACAGCATCCCGTCCTCTCGATCACTCATCAGGAGTAGTGATGCAGAGTGCACGGTTGTCACAACCCTACCCACTTGGTCCCACTTTTGTTGTGAGTTGGCTGACTGGCGTCAGGGGTGACCATGACATTGGCACCATATGCATGATGCATTTATTGTTTGTGTTTGTGTTTGCTGCATTTATATGCTGCACATTGTTTGGATACCTATGTTTGACATGCATACAGGATTTTTATACCTCTCGGATTGCTTGTCTTTATACCCAGGTCCTGGTTAGTACAGTATTCTCCTGTTTATTTCAGTTTGCATTTACCTTTATTTTATCAGGAGACTGTACGCATGATTAGTGCTAGGTGTTATTTCCTTACTTTGCATATCAGTTGTACCTGCTGAGTGTTGGACTCACCCCGCCTCCATTGTTGTTATTTTCAGGTTGATGCTGTCAAGAGAGAGTTCCAGTTGATAGTCCCCTGCAGACCACCAGCTGTAGTTATCTTTTGGTTTTATTTATGCTTCTTATCTGACTATGTTTTAGACTTGGTTGGTTTTATGGTTTTCTTACTTAGGTTTTTCTACACTTGTTCTGGATGGTGGTATAGACATTGTATGGATTTTTGTGATGATGATGGATTTTTATTCGATATATTTTGCTACATGCCTACCTAGACGGCAGAAGAGGTGAGTAAATCGGATTTGAGCTTTATGAGTGTGGTGGAGTAGAGTTGATTTCGAGTCATGATATTATTGTTTTCTTTGCTTATATATAAACTGCGTGGATGTTTCTGTGTGTTGTATTTCTTTATTGTTATTATTCCAGCCGCATGTGGCTGAGGTATTTGAGGATGTAGAAATGTTTCAGATTGTCCGCCGTACAGGGGAGATACTGCCGAAATTTCTTCGGACAGGGACTCCTCCGGGGCGTGACAATTTAGTGGTATCATAGCCAAGTTTTACGATCTTTGTTTTCGTATTTTGGATATTTGGGATAACCTGATACCAATTTATTGGTATCAGAGTGCCAGGTTGGTGATACTAGTTTGATTTTCGTGTGTTGGATTTTCGAGATTTATCTGATACCAATTTATTGGTATTAGAGCTGGTTATGATACCTGCTTTAAGGTATTCTGGATATTTGGATATCTACTTCGGTTTGTACGGATTTCCATTATGTTTTGTTTCGGACTTTCGTTTCGGATTTATATGGATTTCCGATGATTTTCATGTTCGGAATTTTGAGGTTAGAAGTTGGGGGACTGGACAGCGATGGAACATCTCCAGACGGCATATAGGTATGATGTTTAATTTTATAATTTATGACATGTATTAGCATTCTTTATTTAGTACCTGTCTGGTTGTTATAACACATATTACATGTGATGGGTTAGCCATTGAGCATGATTGACCTTAATAGAGATCAAGGGTTATAGTCTCTGGAGATTTTTCATATCATACTATCAGTAGTTTTAGCTTCTGTTACTACTAGTAGGAGATGAAGGCACATACCAGCCTCTGCTATTGTTAGCTGGGAAATGGATGATATCTACATATTTCTGTTGACTTAGCCAATAGAGTTTTTATACTCATATCTTTTGGATAATAGGGTACCTGATACAATGAAAATTGGTCATTGGGGAGTTATCATGTTTGATCATTGTTGAGAATGGTTTGAGGTTGAGGGATATTGTGAGATTAGATATTGTGATATGTTGATTTCTAGTGATTATGAGAGTAAATGTTATGTGGTTGTCTGATGATCTATTACTAGATATTTGTTTTGATGATCTATTAGTGGATAACTATTTTGATGATTTATTATTTGGGTTGTCGTTGATGGTGACATAGTGAGTGTCATGTTTGATGTTCACAGGTTTGATGATTATAGTTGGTGATCAGATTATAAATCGGGTGCTAGAGAGTTTACGATTGAGTGTGCCTAGGAGATTTTAATAAATCTGGTTAGTTGTGGTTAGTTAACAGGATGATAAAATTGATATTTGCTTCCTCTGATATTGGACTATGTGGATAAATAATGATTTGATGTTTTGAATGCTAACTTGCTCTCATGGGGAGTAGAGACTGATTCATCTGATATTATGTGGGTTGATATTTTGAGGATAAAATGAGAGTGTCTTGATGTTCTTGAATTCTGGCTTTTTCTTTTGGGTCGTACACATTTATACATATGATTATTGTGGGTTTCTAGTAGATTATACCGAGTGGTTAGGCATACATGTCTGATTGTTTATTGGAGGTATTGTCAATTAAAAACTATGTTGTGGAATGTGCACATATGTTTGAGTGTTTTATTGGATGTATCTTATCGATTTAATCTGAGTTGTGATATGTGCAGATGTGTTCGGTGTAATATTTGAGGTATCTTGTTTATTATATGATTGTTCTGAGAGTATACTCGTGTCGATTATAATTTGTTGGAAGTATTACGTTGATTATACTCTTAGCATAGCTGTTTATATGTCATGTGAGTGTTGCTGAGGTGTATTGTTGATTATACCTATGTTGATATATGCACACAGGTTCGGTATGCATTGTTGGAGGTATCACGATGAATTATACCTATGTTGTGAGTATGTGTGGTGTGTACAAATTGGAGGATTATGTCAATCATACATGTGTTGTGTGAGCAAGTGTGCCAGGTGTATTATTGGTAGCCGCATGATGATTCTACTTATGTTGAATGCAGGATGTGGAGTGTCTGCATTATGTCATTTGTTGGATTATCCTATCAACCCATTTTCTTATTAGTGGGTGACTCACTACGATGTTGATAGATTTGACGATGAGTTTGATTTGATTGCTGGATTGTTATACCTTTGGCTGCCCACAGTGATATGTGGTTGAATGATCTTATGCAGCCTCTAGTTAGATAGTTAGGTGCCTTGGACACTTATGGATCGTTTGTGGTGGAGCGGAGCTCCCACATATTATAGTTAGTTTGTGATAGAGCGTTGCTCTTACATATTTTGGATTGTATATTACGGATTGTTTGTGGAAGAGCGTTGCTCCCACATATGTGGTATTTCTTGTGATGGAGCGTTGCTCTCACACTAGCAGATCTATTCTTTGGTGATTTGTATTGTTGGTGATTATATTTCAGACTTATTATCAGGGATATTATGATTAGAAATGTCTGTGATACACATTATGTGTCATGATTTTACCATTAGGGTTTGGGAAGCTTTAGATGTTTTCATAGACTTGATGATTTTGATATTCCCAGGATGTTTGGATCGGTTTCCATTGTCTTTGTTGACGATGTTGTGATATATTTCGAATCCACGGTGAGTCACGCACATCATCTTTGCATAGTTCTAGAGATGTTTCGATGGAAACGTCTAGATGTGAAGATCAGTAGTGCGTATTTTGGTTGTCTTCTGTGAGATGTTTGAGACACACGGTCACCAGTAGGAGTATACCGTGGTTCCACAGGAGATCGAGGTTGTTACCGTTGAGAGTAGACGGAGTCTAAAGAAGAGGCTCGCAACTTCCTTTGTTTGGCTCGATATTTCCGGAGATACGTTAAGGGTTTCTCACGGATTGCTATGCTACTTACACGCCTGACCAGGAAGGGCGTGAAGTTCACTTGGACTGAGGATGGCAAGACCAGCTTCTAGGAGCTGAAGCGGAGACTAGTGTCGGCTCCGATTTTGGTTTTACCTTATGGAGAGGACAGATATGTCCTCTACACCGACGCATCTATTCAGGGTTTGAGCGCTGTTCTGATGCAGCACGATATGGTAGTCTCCTGTGCTTCTCGTCGGTTGAAGGAGCATGAGAAAAACTACCCTGTACATGATCTGGAGCAAGTCGCCATTATTTTTCCCATGAAGATTTGGCGACATTATTTATATGACATTACATTTGAGATTCTCACTGACCATAAGAGTCTCAAATATCTGTTTACTTAGAAGGAACTTAATCTTCGACAGAGGAGATGGATGGAGTTCCTGAAGGATTATGATTGTACCATTAGCTATCACCTGAGGAGAGCTAATGTGATTGCCGATGCGCTTAGCAGGAAGTCCAGAGGGATTTTAGCTTGCCATCGAGTTGTGGTCACAGACTTGATTTAAGGTTCCTCCAATTTGGGCCTTGAGGGATAAGGACAGACAGAGCAGGGTACTCTGGTTACCATGGTTGCTCAGTCGTCAATCAGGACGAGGATCCGAGAGCCCTAGGCTGCGGATCAGTATGTGCAGTTTATTTGCAGCCAGATAGCTTTCGGGCAGCAGACCAAGTTCACACGAGACGAGGAGGGTGTTATACACTGCCGAGGCAGATTATGCGTACTTCAATCTAATCCGGTCTTATAGGAGCTACTTCAGGAGGCTCATCATTCTCGATTTGTGATCCATCCAGGCGGGACCCGTATGTATCGAGATTTGAGGCGTTCCTACTGGTGGAACGACATGAAGAAAGACATTGCGAAATTTGTAGCTAGATGTCTTGTCTGTTAGCAGGTGAAGGCTGAGCACCAGAGACCTGCCGGATTACTTCAGCGGATTCCTATTCCTGAGTGGAAATGGGAACATATTACTATGGACTTTGTGGTGGGATTGTCGAGGACACGACGAGGCCATGACGTGATTTGGGTAATCATTGATCGATTAACCAAATCCACGCACTTCTTAGCGATCCGGAGGACTGATTCCCTGGATCGATTAGCAGATCTGTATTGCCGAGAGATCATCAGATTACATTGTGTTCCGTTGGGTATTATTTCGGTTAGAGATCCACGATTTTTATCACGTTTCTGGCAGAGTCTGCAGCAGGCCTTGGGCACACAGCTCCGTTTCAGTACAACCTTCCATCCACAGACAGATGGACAGTCAGAGCAGACCATTCAGACTTTAGAGGATCTGCTGAGGTCATGTGTTATGGATTTCGGAGGTAGTTGGGAGGACCATCTGCCGTTAGTAGAGTTTGCTTACAACAACAGCTTTCATTCGGCTATCCAGATGGCACCGTTTGAGGCGTTGTATGGTAGACCTTGTCAGACACCCGTCCTCTGGGATGAGGTTAGAGAGGCCCAGCTGTTGGGACCTCATAGAGCTCAGCAGGATGCAGAGTTGGTCCGTACTATCAGACGGAGGATGTCAGAGGCGCAGGACCGTCAGAAGAGTTATGCTGATCGGAGACACATACCACTAGAATTCTCTGTTGGCAATCATGTATTTCTACGAGTTTCACCCACGAAAGGGGTGAAGAGAATTGGCCTCAGAGGTAAGTTAGCTCCGCGATACATTGGCCCTTTCGAGATCTTGGAGAGGATCGGAGCGGTAGCTTACCGACTGGCACTACCACCGTCCCTGTTAGGCGTCCACTATGTATTCCATGTATCCATGCTTAGGAGATACGTACCTGACCCGACGCATGTGCTGGCAGATATTCCAGTTCCAGTTCAGCCAGACATTACATATGAGGAGGTTCCGGTACGGATTCTCGACCGGAAAGAGCGTCAGTTGCGGAACAAGACTATCCGGCTGGTTAAAGTCGGATGGTAGCATCATTCGGACGAAAAGGATACTTGGGAGCTCGAGGATACTATCCGAGCTCGATATCCCCATCTTTTTACTTGAGGTAGGTGATTTAATTTACCGTTCAGCATTTATACGCTTTACCTGTTGTTAGTGTTTGTTGATGGTAGATAACGAAATTTGGGGACCAAATTTTTATTAGTGGGGGAGAATGTAAAATACCGGAAATAGGCGAATATTAATAAGGGAATTTTCCGAAATTTTTAGAAATTTTTTGGGAATTTTTCGGAGCTCGTACGGACGAGTCAACGGGGATAAAAACGGGGTCCGGAAAAGCCTATTTAGGCTACCCTGTTTTAATGAGGAAAAGTTTTATTTTTCTTTTCCTTTTTCTTTTCTTTTTCTTTTTCTTTATTTTCTCTCTTCTTCGCCGTTTCCTTCTCTTCGGCTGCGCCTGCCCTCTCCGAGCCCTAACCTCCTTCCTCGATCCCGAGCGGTTTCCCTTTCTCTTCTCCTCCTTGCCTTAACCGCCGGCGGCGGTTACTCCTCCTCGAGCATACAACCCCTCCGCCGAGCCCACCTCTTCATCTTCTCCATTTTTGTTTTTCTCCCGAGCCGCACACCCGACGCCAGCGCGCACGCCTTCCTCCTCTCCTCTGCCGCCACTCCGACCCGACGCCGAGCCCTAGGTGCCGACGCCCTCTCCGACTTCCTCTGTGCTGCAACCGAGACTCCTTGGCCGAGTTTCCTCCGTGCCCTAGCCAGCCCGACACCACCGTCGGCCACCCCGTGCCCTAGCCGAGCCTTCTTTCCGCACGGGGCTAGCCCAGCGACGCCAACGGATCGCCGACCTCTCCTGTGCCCGAGCATTGTGCCGACGTTGACGCACATCCCCTCTCCGGTGCCTCCTTCCTTTCGAGCAGTGGAGATTTAGCTAGGGTTCATGTTCACTGGCACATCTCTACTCTTTGCTAGTCTTTTTGATCAGAGGCACACCTCTGCATGATTTGGGTTCCAGCAACTCATTTTAGTTTTGGCAGGATTTCCTTCCAACAGTTGAGATTGAGCAGCCACTCGATTTCCGACAGCTACTCAATTTTGGCGGCTACCCGATCTGGCCGTGATCAACCGGAGAAGCTTAGTGTTGAGGTAAGGTGTAGGGATTTGGATTTACATGAGTTAGTATGATTGGTATATAATTGTTGGTTCATGTTTGTTGGATAATTGTAGTATGCCAATATGGAAGCATTTATCCCTGCTGTAGTATCACTTAAAACGGAGATTTGGAATAATTAGGGTTCGTTAATTAACCGTTGGATTTGTTTTAGGTAGATTGAGATTTATGGTTTAGGGGTTTTCCCTAAAATTGTTCTTAAAGATTTTTATTTGGCTATTCGTTTAATTTGTAGCTAAATAAAAATGTATGTTTGGTATTACAGGACTTTGACGCGAGACGAGTATCTCGGAGTCGGAATTGGACCTTTCTTTTGTCAGAGGCGGGTATTTTTGACTTTATGTCTTTGATATGCATAGTAGTGAAATTTACAAGTAGCAATAATTATGTTCTCTTATTTGTTTCGGTTAATCACTACCCGATACCTGTTACCTGCTTGATTGATTGTTTATTTTGCATCTTGTGTTGTTACGTACCTTATTACACATGCTCATAGGGGTAGTGATATAACCATGCTTCACCATGTTCAGGACCTAGGTTTGATACCTTATCTGATCAGTGTACTTTGATATGATTTATTTACTATGGTGCACATCATATGTGTATGTAGATTTGTTCGGTATATTACCACACTTAGTGGCATGCACCATTCGCATGATTGCATGCTGTGTGATAGATTGCTCCATTATTGTCGAGCACATTGCCAGTTTCATCACTGTTCGGTGCTCCGTTGTGACGCTCATGGGTAGCGTGACGCAGCGTGGTAGCACGTCAGTTTGCTCTTCCGGTGCTCCGTTGGTCCGCTCATGGGTAGTGTGACGCAGCGTGTAGCACGTTAGAGATCCCTCCCCGTCATAGTGTACCGGGAGATGAGAGCACTGAGCTCCCCCATTTATGATTTGGGGTAGGAGTATATATGTACTCCGACAGCATCCCGTCCTCTCGGTCACTCATCAGGAGTAGTGATGCAGAGTGCACGGTTGTCACAGCCCTACCCACTTGGTTCCACTTTTGTTGTGAGTTGGCTGACTGGCGTCAGGGGTGACCATGACATTGGCACCATATGCATGATGCATTTATTGTTTGCGTTTGTGTTTGCTGCATTTATATGCTGCACATTGTTTGGATACCTATGTTTGACATGCATACAGGATTTCTATACCTCTCGGATTGCTTGTCTTTATACCCAGGTCCTGGTTAGTACAGTATTCTCCTGTTTACTTCAGTTTGCATTTACCTTTATTACATCAGGAGATTGTACGCATGATTAGTGCTAGGTGTTATTTCCTTACTTTGCATATCAGTTGTACCTGCTGAGTGTTGGACTCACCCCGCCTCCATTGTTATTTTCAGGTTGATGCTGTCAAGAGAGAGTTCCAGTTGATAGTCCCCTGCAGACCACCAGCTGTAGTTATCTTTTGGTTTTATTTATGCTTCTTATCTGACTATGTTTTAGACTTGGTTGGTTTTATGGTTTTCTTACTTAGGTTTTGCTACACTTGTTCTGGATGGTGGTATAGACATTGTATGGATTTTTGTGATGATGATGGATTTTTATTCGATATATTTTGCTACATGCCTGCCTGGACGGCAGAACAGGTGAGTAAATCGGATTTGAGTTTTATGAGTGTTGTGGAGTAGAGTTGATTTCGAGTCAGGATATTATTATTTTCTTTGCTTATATATAAACTGCGTGGATGTTTCTGTGTGTTGTATTTCTTTATTGTTATTATTCCAACTGCATGTGGCTGAGGTATTTGAGGATGTAGAAAAGTTTCAGATTATCCGTTGTACAGGGGAGATACTGTCGAAATTTCTTCGGACAGGGACTTCTCCGGGGCGTGACATAATCTCAACATGAGGACCCGACTATGTACCACATAACATAAATACGCGCAAATCCCTAGGACAGGGTAGCTAGCCCCGAACCTACTAGGGAACTAGGTCCGTACGACGACCGTCGACCTAGGGGCATACTAAGGAGCCCATCACTTTACTAGACCCATTCATAGTCCGTCGGCCTAGGGGCGCTTATGAAGCCCACCCTTGGTACAAGCCATACAAAGTAAAATAACATGTCATACATATCATGTTTCTTATCATATCATACATATCATGTTCTTGTCATATCATGAAGAGTGCTCTTGATCTCATCTCAAGGGAAGCATCTCTTAGGCTTTTCTTCTTGCATAAGTCTTTCATAAACATATATCATATCATAAAACATAGCATATCATATCTTGAAGCATAACATATCATATCATGAAACATAGCATATATTATATCATGAAACATAGCATATCATATCATGAAACATAGCATATATCATATCATAAAGCATAGCATATCATATCTTGAAGCATAACATATCATATCATGAAACATAGCATATATTATATCATGAAACATGGGGACTTAAACTAACCATATATCAAAAATCATATATCATGGGAGAACTTAAGCATGCATAGTTAGGTTCAGAACTTTTCCCTAAACCTCTTCATTCAATCTTGGCCGAATCCCTATAGTAGAGTTTTTTTTTTCTTTGACCATTATAAGAAGCATGAAACTCAAGCTAGTCCTAGATAAATAATCATACATCACAAATAAGCATAAACAAACATGGTTAGATTTCAAGACCTTGCTCTAAGCCTCATATTCTTACTTGGCCGAACCCTAGGGTGAAGTTCTAAGGTTCATTTGTACAACATGTAGCATGATAACTTCTCTAGCAATATACCAAAAGATCATACATCATGTAAAAGAACATAACTAAGCATAATTAGTTGCTCAAAGCCTCATATACTTGCTTGGCCAAACCCTAGGGTGAGGTTCTAAGGTTCATTTGTACAACTTGTAGCATGATAACTTATCTAACAACATACCAAAAGATCATACATCATGTAAGAACATAACTAAGCATAATTAGGTTTCAAAAACTTGTTCTAGGCTTTACATTCTATGTTGGCCGAAACCTATAAGTAGGGTTCCATTCCCTCTAATACAACATGTATCATAAAGACTTAACCTAACCACATACAAGATATCATACCTCATGAATAAGCACAAACAAGTATGATTAGGTTAAAAATTTCTTCTTGCCCTAAGCTTCACATCTCATCTTGGTCGAAACTTTAGACTAGTGTTTATATAATTTTTTTTCCAACACATAGCATGGCAAATTAGGCTATCAACACATGAGAGATCATATATCATGAAGGAGTATAAACAAGCATGTTATCATTTGAAACCTTTGCTCTAAACTTCATTTCTATTCTTGGCCGAAACCTGAAACTAGGGTTCCCTTATATATTTTTTTTTATACAACATGGAGCATGAATCTAAGCTATCACATATAAAATCTTTCATCATAAAGGAGCATAAACAAACATGTTTCCTTTTCAAAACTATGCCCTAGACTCTATGATGAATCTTGGCCGAAACATCAAGTTAGGGTTTTCATATTTTTATACAACATGGAGCATGGAAAACTAAGCTATTAACACATGAGAGATCCTATATCATGAAAGAGCATAAACAAGCATGTTTATCATTTAAAAACTTTGCTCTAAACTTCATTTCTATTCTTGGCCGAAACTTGGAACTAGGGTTCCCTTATATTTTTTTTTTATACAACATGGAGCATGAATCTAAGCTATCACATATAAAATCTTTCATCATAAAGGAGCATAAACAAACATATTTCCTTTTCAAAACTATGCCCTAGACTCTATGATGAATCTTGGCCGAAACATCAAGTTAGGGTTTTCATATTTTTATACAATATGGAGCATGGAAAACTAAGCTATTAACACATAAGAGATCCTATATCATGAAAGAGCATAAACAAGCATGTTATCATTTGAAAATTTTGCTCTAGACCCCATTTTTCTATCTTGGCCGAAACTTCCAAGGTGAGATTCTAGACTTTTTGGTTACAACATCAAGCATAACTCATAAATTTGCTAACCCTAAGTGACCACAAGTCTTTATCTTGGCCGAAACATGCAAGAATGTTTTTACGGTTTCAATAACATTTAGATACAACAATCGATAACTACTTGTACTGCAGTGAGGGGATACTCACTTCCTCTCGCTTAATTTCCTAGAAGAAGAAGTTCTTGGTTGTGAAGCTTTTCCTAGAGAGCTTGCTTCTTGCTTGGTTCGGCAATGGTGAGGGAGAGGAGAGGGGTTTCGGTGGAGAGGAGGAGGGAGAAGGAAGAGAGCAAAATGAAGATTTTCATTCATTTTCTCTTTTTATTCCAATTGAAAAGAAGAAGGGAAAATGGGTTTTTCCTTCTCTTTTCTTTAACTCATCCCTTAATGAAAAGAGAAAGCAAGAATCATCTTTTCATTTGAGAGGAAGAAGGCAACTCCAACTTCTCCTTCTAAATAAGAGAAACCTTTTCTTACTCTTAACTATATTGTCCCTTCTCTTTCTAACAATATCTCCTCTTGGTCTATTGGTTATCACATACATGTATCTAGTAAGAGGTTCAAGGTTCACGCCTTGATCTTGCCTCTTTTAATTCTATTTTATTTTATTTTTGCTAATATTCACATAAGGCCTATATTTTAACCATGGCCAAAATATATGAAATTGCTAGGAACCCTATGGGTGTTACAACAGCAATAAAGGTGGTTGCTTCCGTCTGTCTTGGGTGGATCTGAACCTCCTCCTTTACCTCGTATAGCAATGTAGGGGGTTTTTAGTGATTGTGTTCACCTCCAAGTGCGGATTCTTTCGAGCGCTTCTCGTTTCAGACTTGACCATCTCGACGTAGCATCGTTGAGCGACCAGCTGATTGCCTTTGACTTCGCTCACCTGGTCGTTCACCGGGAACTTGATCTTTTGGCTGTATGTAGACACCATCGTCGAAATTCGTTGAGGACCGGTTGGCCCAATATGACATTATAGGCCGACGGTACATCCACCACTATGAAGTTGGTGGTCCTAGTTCTTGGCAGTAGCCTTTTTCACATGTCACTAGGCGCTCCAAATTAATTAAGATTGTGAACTCAACTAAACTAAAGTAAACACGTGTAGTAAGAAGTCCTAAGTCGTATTTTTCCAAGGATAACTAGTAAATATGTGTTAATTCTAGTATTGATTCAAATCGAATTATTACATCAACAAGGTCACTAAGTACATCCATTTGACTTACATTTCAAATTGTCTTCATCTAATACATTCAAGAATAGAATCAAAGAGAGAATGTTCTTATCTAGACATGATCAATTGTATCAAATAATTCAATTCCCAATCTCACTAACAAGTAATCTCAAAAGCTCAAACAAACTTGTAGATACCGAAGTATCATTCAATTAACAATTACAATCTAGTTCAACAATTAAACTCAAAGACTCATTCACAATGGCGTTGTACAAAGATAAACAATCAAATCCTCAAGTTAAGCATTCAACCAGTAAACTCAATCGCAGCAACAATAGATTCATTGAATAGATCAAGAATTTCTAACTAATTAACCAAAATTAACAAGCCAACAGTAAACTAAACTACAAACTCAAAATGAACATAGATTGCAAACTAATAAGAAGCAGTAACAAGATTTGGATTCCAGAAATTCAAACAAAAACTAAATTGCAAAAGTAAAAATCAGATCATAGGATCTGAGCAGATTCAAGAACTAATCAAAAGAAAACAAAACAAAACATTCTACAATCCAAACCCGAATCCACAATCCTTCCTCTCTGTCGTGAAGCAGAGACTGAATCTGGGAACACCCGTTAACAATCGGCAGTGAAGTTCTGGACATCCAACTCATTCAGGTGATGTTCATAGCTTTTAGGGAACACCCATCTAGCTCACAACAACCTGAGCTTACCAACAATCAAAGAACAGAAGAAATCTTACAAAATCGTCTGAATCAGGAATCACAAGGGGAAATCGGAGATGGAATAGAATCGGAACTGCTGGGGAACGCCCTATGGCACCTCCGTTGGATGATGGCAAAACCAGATTGGGGAACACCCTCAAATCTTGTCTCGGATGGAATCACTGGAATCAGAACCATGAACGGGGAGCGTCCTCAATTCGCGCCTCGCTTCTTGCTTGCTGGACGTCAGTCGGTTCAAAGCTTGCCGTCGATGAAGAAGTTAGGTTTTCATATCTGGAAGTGGAATGGGAGCTGCAACCGACGCTGCGAAGAAGAAGAAGAAATAGTGCGATGTCGTGAACGCCCGAGCCCAAGGGAACACTGTAGCTTCTCAAGGTATTTAAATCCTCCTCAAATATGATCGGATGGTCCAAAGTGTTTCTGGGCTTGATCAACGGCTAGAACATATCAGATCTGGATCAAAGCTTCTGGATCTTCAAACGACTATGATGTGTTACCTCTTGGTTTGGATGGACCAGATCCGTGACGAATGGCTCAGATCTCTCCGATCTTCAATGGATGGTCCAAATCACTCCAAGGCTTGATCAACTTGATTAGCCCTAGATTTGAGCCCAAATATGGTCTGATCTGATCGGGTCCATGACCCTTTTGATGTCTACAAAATAATAATCAAATATTAGCATCAAATACCATGATAATAAACTAATTTACAATTAAGTCCAAGATTAAATGTGATTATGAAATGTGATGTAGATATGAATTCAATCTACAAGAAAATCATTAAAAACTTGCATTATGAATCAAGATAATATAGTCAAAATCATGGTTATCAGTTCTCCTCAGTGGCTTTTACCCGAGCAAGATGGCCAGTCGAGCCTGTCCAAGCGGCAGTACTTCGTTGCCCAAGAAATCGTAAAGAGGGGTCATCATGTGCAACAACTCATTTCGAACAATTTGTAATTGATCGAACGCCTTCTTGAAGATGATGTTCATCGAACTCTCTATATCAATAAAATTTCAGTGAATAGTATAATTAGCAATTACCTCCTAGATGATCAACGCGTCATCGTGAGAGATCTCCACTCCCTCCAAATCGCTGGGGCCGAAGCTAATCTCGGGCCTTTCGGCCTTCTCCCTGCTATATCCCGCTACGTGGATCTCTAGTCATTGAGCATATGACTTCCTGGCTCTGTTGGAGTTGCCGTCAGTCGGCCCTCTGGCGATTATGCATATTTCTCCTCGGGCAGCGTTGCTTTTGTTTTCTTCTTCCCTAGCAGAGGGTCTATTTCACTCAGCTGGGACTCGGGAGGGATCAATGTTATCCCTCCGCCGGTGCTGATGGTGCTGCTTGGGCACCCTTCTTTTATCCTCTTGTCGCTCAGTAGATCGTTGTCTATGTCGCCGATTGAGAGTTGAAGATTGGCAGCGGTATCCTCTCGACGCCGGTCGACTGTCGATCGATGTAAGATTGTAGCAGTTTGCGCGTGCTGTGCGTTGGTGACTGGTGAAAGGAGCAAAACATTGGCGTCCATATCTTGCCTCTTGTCGTCTTCTACTGACTGGAGGTCACATGCTGCATGGCATGTGTCCTGACCTCTTGGTGTGGCCACGCTCCCTCTGCTTTTGGCCTTTTGGGTGGTTGGTGGCTGCTCGACTGTCACCGCTCGGACGCTGTCGTGGGCTCGACCAGCGTTTCCTTCTTTCTCGCTTCCTGGGCTTCTTCCACATTTATGTATTCATTGGTCATCCTAAACTGGTGGTTGAAGTCCCTTGGCGGCTTCCTGATGAGCGACTGAAAGAATTCACCTTCAACGAGCCCTTGAGTGAAGACGTTCATCATCGTCTCGAATGAGACCGAGGGGATATCCATGGCTACTTGGTTAAAGCACATGATGTACGCTCGGAGCGCTTCCTTGGGTCTCTGCTTTAGGGTAAAGAGGCTGACACTCGTCTTCTGATAGCATCGGCTGCTAGCAAAATGGTGCTGGAATGCAGCTCGAAAGTCCTTGAAGCTATGTATGAATCCGTCCAGCAGTCTTCAGAACCAGCGCTGCACCGAGACGGAGAAAGTAGCGAGAAAGACTCGACACTTCACCCCATCTGTGTGTTAGTACAGCGTGACCCCATTATCAAACTTATCCAGATGATCATCTGGATCGGTCATTCCATTTTATTCCCCGATCGCTAGTGGGATATAGTGCCTGGGTAGAGGGTCACACAAGATCGCTTGAGAGAATTGCATATTGATCTGCTCGGGCGAAGCATGACTTCTAGGAGCCTTTCCTTTTTGCACATCCCGAACGAGAGCATCGTCCGAAGATGACCCCCTTTCTCGGTTCGCCTGAGCTATTTCTGAGGGAGTTTGGAACAAGGCACGATAAAATGGGATGGGCGTGGGCGGTGTTTTCCCCAGAGTGCCAGTCAGACCTCTATTCTGCCCCCATATGGAAATTGGTTTTGGTCGATCTTCCACTCCTGCTCATCCTCCTGCTGTCGACATCGTCGGCTGTTATACTAGACGATCAACTAGTGCCTGCTATTGCTGCTGCTCGAATATCTTCACCACTAGGGCTTGCACAAGCATGTCGAGCTACTCTTTGGTGAGCGCCACGATGGTGAGTCGTCCAGTGTCCTCCATCTTCTCAACTCGGATGCAGGTTAAGTTCCCACATACGGCGCCAAATATGATCCTGTTTGAAAGTCGATGAGATGGAAAGTTGGGGATGTGGCGCTCCCGCTGACCGCCTGTAGACTCCGCTCCGACCTGCAACATAGATTACGTCAGTGCCGAGACAGGGAAAGAGTCCCTGGAGTTGACCCTCTGATGCTCAAGTCAGTCACTGACGATGAAGTAGGAGGCGGAGCAACAATCAGAATGAACAGTGTAATACGAATAGTGTCTATTGCGTACCTCCGCCGATGCTTGGACTCCCCCTTTATATAGAGTTTCTGCTGCGCGCGTGCACTCTTCCCCAAGCGAGCGCGCGCCTCGAAATTTCTCCTAAAAAGACTTGTCAATAAAGTGTCCTTGACACAATACCTTAACGAGCCGAGCATATCTCTGATGTGACAGTGGAAGCTTTCGTTGTACGATTTTCTAGTTGACCATGTCTAGTGTTAGTGGCACTAACTCCCAAAATGATATCGATGGATATCACAGCGAGGTAGTTCCTAGGCCGAGCAAGATAGCCGCTCGGCCGGGACTTGACTGTTCCTGTGTACCACCCGCTGGGTTGGGACTTCGTTGCATGTGTCGCGTCTGGTCGGCCGGAACTCCCTTGTGCTTGTATCACATCCGCTCGGCCGAAGTTCTGCTCTGCCAATGTTGAGTCATGTTGCTTGGCCGAGCAGGGTAGCTGCTCGGCCCAGCTTCTGCATATAGTCTCCTCTTCTATCTGACGCCCACTACTCTATTGAGCGTCAATCATTTGACACCTCCCCATGTCAAAGGCGGGATCATACCGGAACCTTCTCCTCCCGGTCGGGGCATGATCGCATCACTAGCCGATGATATCTGAGCATTGACCTGATCGCCCGATCGACCGATGATATCTGAGCATTGACCGCCTTAATTTTGACCTCCACCGTAGCAGCTATCCCCTGCAGGATGGGCCAATCCTTATCACCGCATCACTCTACATATCAAAAATAAAGTTATAAAGTTGGTACTCAAGATGCATTAACTCTATTGGAAAAATAAATCGGATGGATAAAACTAAGTAAATTGAAGCAATTTTCTCTTATCATAAGTAAAGAATGAGTTTGATAGATCAAGACAAGCTATACAAAACAACAACTCCATGTTCACCTCGTTAAGATGATTGTTCAACTCTTGAAATTACAAATCTATCACTTTATAAAAAGTTTCAACGTGATAATACTAAAGATTTGTCCTTCCTTCAATATTTCATCATGATCTCCTATAAAAGACAAATAAGTCTTCTGTGTACAAGGTGACTACCTCATATTTAATACAATATAAAGAAATTTTATTCAATAACAAATCCCATCCATTATCTCTTATGGTTTGCTGTTGATGTTTGCTTAATCTTACAAGAATCATGACATTTATGATATCATGATCTTTTCTTTGTAAAACGTGCAACAAATCATTTGTGACTCTAAGCTATTCTTCATTAAGTGCATTTGAAATATAAATTTATATTTCCCAATTAATTATAGCAGATTATTTGTTTGCACCCTTTGCTTGTGATTTTTTCCCTCCTCTTCAACAAATAAAAGGATATCAATAAATGAAGGATACAAGCATATCAAACTCAACAATTTATTATAATGTGAATCCCAATGTGTGCTCCCAGTTCTTTTTAATATCCTCTCTTGATTCATATACCGTCCAGTAAAAATATCATTGTTACAAATTCTTTTAATATTTTTTTTAAAATTATTTCTCACGAAGTATGTCTCTTCACTTGCATAACGCTCTAACAATATTGTTCAATTGTGAAACCACATCAAAAAAGTAAAAATTCTCATGTGATTTTTAGTAATAGCTACAAGTGTAAGTTGCAATTAATGAGTAAAACAATGAACATAATAAGCAAACTTGTTCTCTATCCTCTCATATTCTAGCTCCATTGTATCCTTACCCCCGTAAATTAGATATAGACAATCTACTGGCACAACAAAGAATCAATAGCAGTCTTCAGTGATAAGGCAGTAGTGTCATTTACATGTATAATACCTAGAAAATATTCAATAATATTTTCTCTTTCATCTACAAACCGTAAAGTAAATGTCATTTGCTCTTTAACATATACATCACGAGTCTCATCAACCAATAAAGTAAATAATTCATCACCAAGATTTCCAAGAATAAAATTAGTGGTTAAATAGACAATGGATCTGATAATATCTTGTTGTATATCAAGCGATGTTAATTTAAGGTTTGAGGGAGCATTGTCGAGTGCAACTTTATTAATATCCTCATTATGGTAGTAAGAAATTTTAACAACTCAAGAAAATTATCATGATTTAGTTAGTTTATTGATTCATCATGACCATAAAATGATAATCCTTGACGCACAAGAGATCTTAAGCAATCAATTGATGTTATCAAACAAACATGATAATCAACGACTACCTGACTAGATTAATTGAGCAAATAAGTTTCAATATGTTGTTTTTGATTTATTAAGTCATAAGCCACCATCATACATCTGTTGTGACTACTACTTTGATTTCCAACATGTTCACGAATTTTTTTTCCTTTCTCTAATTTTTAAATCTCTCGGCAACAAAAAATCACCACAATGTTGACCATGATCTGCTTTGAATAAATATCAAAAAAGATAAAAGACCGTGTCTTTTGTAATGTTGTATTCTAGCCAATTTGGATGATTACAAAATCATATAGCTCAAAATCTTTGTTTCTCCTTTGGACAAAAATGCTAAGAAAATTCATGATTCTCAAGCTGAAACAAACCTTTTAGCAAATAGTAACATCAAACAATCTCCCTGTCATTCACAGTATACTCGATGATATTCTTTCTTAGCCCAGGATCACTAGAATACTCATTCGAGTCAGCATCAGGAGGAGGTGGTAGAGGTGGCGGAGGAGGTGGTGGGGGGAGATGTCCTGTTTGAAGTAGATTCATCTCGTATTTTCTTCAAATACTTCAACATTGATATTTTACCTAATTTATCATCAACATAATATTTTAGAAACATAATCACCTAATTTAATGATAATCATTTTCTAATAATTCAAAAAAAATAACAAACGAAATTAATAGAACTAACTTGAGAGTTAATGATCTCTTATTTTTTTCATGCATATTGGTAGATGTACTAAATTAAATGTTCACATTATAAAGACATACATTTCTAGACATATAACTATTCAATTTTAATGCTTATCCTAGAGACGATTCCTTCCGTATGCATGTACTTATAATGTTTGTGTAAATTATATAATGAGTCTATCCATGCAATAAATGATGTGATTTAATTGATCAAATTTTCGAACGATCGTTAATTAATTAATCACCTTTATATAACAAACCAAACATCAAATGCACAAACGACCTCAATATATGTAAACCCTTGATATACTTGACTAGTAAACAAAAAATATGAATATATGAAAAATTAACACTATGTTTTTCCAACACTTAAATCCATAATTGAAAGAGATCAAGCAAGAAAACTTTACCTCAATCAAAAGATATTTGCTGTGGAGTATCGATGAAGCGATGATGGTGGCGCTAGTAGTAATAACGTGTGGTGATAGCGGCGTGCAACGACAACAACGTGGACGGTAGCGATAACAACGTGCGGTGGAAGATTTTGAGGGCAAAATTAGGATTAGGAAAAGAATAAGAAGAAGATTAGGGGAGGAAGAAGAAAATGGGAAAGGGAAAAAAAAGGGAGAAGAAAAAAAGTTAGGTGGAGAGAGAAAAAAATCGGCTTGTAGTTTTAATTAAACTTTTTGTGAAAAGGTCTTAAAAATTTTAAATTTATAACTAATTTTTTTTATTTATTTTCTACTATACCTCCCAACATAACTACACCTCTTCTCGCAGTTCCTTAGTCATTGTTTTCATATTATACATAATGTACAATGAGTCGGTAAGATAATTAAGAATGTAGTTTCAAACTGGAAACTTAGAATGATTTCATGTTTCCACTATAGTGTAGTCATCTCAACAGATCAAGTCTATTTTAAGATTATTGCTAGAGTCACAAGGAATAAATTGAATAAAAAATCATACGAATTTAAATTTAGACTTATTTTTATTGTGATGACCTTGCACTCATAGCTTGCTTGGGAAAAATTGGACAGAAGACCAAATGCTGTTGGGATGGCTCGAGTAGTGCAAATCCTCTCTACCGAGTGGGATTGTTTCCTTGAAGCTCGACTGCCTGAGTGGCCCTGAGTGTTGAGTGGTTCTTAGTGGGACAACTGTTGAGCGTCGAGTGGGTCGAGTGCCTCAAGGTCCGAGAGACCCAATTGCCGAGTTACCCAAGCTTTGAGTGGTTCATGCTGATTGATCCTTCTTTCCATGGTTGTGTTGATCGAGTGTTGAGTGTCACTCGAACTCGAGTGGGTCATTGCTGCTTGAATGCTTGAATCCGAGTGGGAAAGAAAGGTCCTAAAGTTTAAATAGATCCGAACCCTCCACGATGCTTCGAAGTTAGGATAGAAAGACAAAACTATGATGACAATATAAGAGTTTCTAATAGGGGTGGAGTTAGCATGGGCCTAGTGTAGGCAAACAAAAAAATATTAATATGACAAAAAAAATTATTACATAGCCCTAAGTAAACTTCGTCCCCCCCTTTCTGTACACACCCTTCGGCCTTTGCAGTTCGCACTCCACACTCTGCAGCAAGCTACACGCCTATTGCCTCCGCCCTCTATAGCAAGCAAGGAAGCTCAATCAAAGATAACCCTAATTTCCTAAACTTTCTCTCTCTTGTTCTGCAAAAAAAGATGACAACATGACCTTTTTATTCTTTTTAAATTTCCTTTCGAATATAACTTAATGGCTAAAATTTGATTATAAATGTTTGATTTGTGGCCTCATTGTGATTTGTGAATGGGAGTTTACCGTTGCGAAGTTGCCATTTTGATTTTCAACATTGTGTTATTAAAACCGTTCTTAATAATTTGTTTTAGGAAAATATCAATTTTAGAGGTTTACCTAAACAGCTTAATTTTGTATAAAATAAATTTAAAAAATAAAATATATTATTTTTTTGTTTTGAAGAAAAAAGAGAGATGATATCTTCTATTCGAGTTGAATAATCAATTACGCTTAATAGCTAGTAGACCGTGTAACTAATAAAACTATATTTAAGATTGTAAACCACATAATCTCTTCTTTAAGCGATTCAATACAGCGCCTACATTGAATCAATATCCTAACTCCACCCCTAACTACTAAGCAAGTCGTTTGACAAAGAGGACGAGAACTGGGAAGGAGATGGATGGAGTTTATGCTCACTACTCCACGTAATTGGTCAATAATGGAATGCCCCTTTTATCCAAGGCCATAACCTCTTTATATAGAAAATCCAATCCTCAACCGTTTACCATCAATGATGTAAGTTGATCTGCTTGAATAAATTTTATCCCGACTAATCCAATAATTGAGCCACGCAAATCACGCCTACAATTTAGTGTAATGTGGGTCCTATATTTATGAAAGAGAGGCTGTCCCTAAACATGTTAACAACTTTAATTATTGTGATTCATTATAAATCAACTTCAAACTACTTAACTCTCCATGTAGAATTAATATCTCATTTGTAATAAAGTCTCTCTCTGTCTACCATTTTTTTGTAGGGATTTTTATACTCCTTAATGTCCGTTAATTTATTGTACATTAGTTAATCCAATCTCATTTTGACTTAGTATACTTGATTAATATATTATTAGTATATATATAAATATATTTGTCTCTTGCATCACTATATACAGATTCAATGTTTTATTATTTTAGGAATGCAATTTAATAATTCTCTAAGAATCTATTTTAGTTATATATCAATAATTATTAGAATCAGGTGTTCTAAATTTTCATCAAAACTTAATTGGTCAATAGTGGAAGAAGAAGAGGATCAGAAGCTTCTCTTAAATGCTTCTAGCTTTAGTCAATTTTCTGTTGGAATCATCCGCCAATGAATACCTTTTAAAATCACGCTCATGATTCTTTAGTTAAAGATACGTATAGCAAATATACAAAATAATCAAATTAAATGATGATCGACGAAGAAAGTGTTAGATTACAAAGGAGAGGACTTTGATTTTTTATTTTGTGTCATACAACTAAAAATTAATATTCTAAACTATGAGGATTAGAATAATAAATAACAAATTATAGAGGATCAAATACAATGTTTTTGTTTTGTTTTTTTACGACAACTTCCGCGTTTCATCCCACAAGTTGTCCATTTTTAAGTAATGGAATCGTTATAAATAATTATCCCCTTGTTGCTGCACATCTCATCCTCTTCTTCTCCGCTTAGCTCTTCCGCCTCATCGCCTTCTTGATCTTTCTCTTCCTTTTTCAGGGCTACTCCGACCCCAAGCCATGGGTTACTTCAGGGAAGCCACCGGCATTAAAGGCCCCAGCGGATTCGGATCCGGCAACACCGCCGAGGAGGTCACCAAAGGCATTGACGCCTCCCATCTCACCGTCATCATCACCGGTTTACTCTCCGTCCCTCTCGGTTATCTTTTCTTAATCTTCCGCATTCCACCCCTAAATCTGGAGGAGTTGGTCATGAGAAAAGATTACTAGTTAAAACCAACAGATTTTGGGAAAATTTTCTGTTTGCTGTAAAGATCTGAGTTTTTTTTCACACTAGATCTTGTTGCCGGAAAAAAAAAAGAACAAAAAATCGATCTCGATGGCATTGATGAGATTCTTCTTGAAATCCAGGTGGAAGCAGTGGTATTGGAGCCGAGACTGCGAGGGTGTTGGCCTTCAGAGGAGCCCATGTCATCATCGGCGCAAGGAACTTGGAAGCTGCCAACAATGTGAAACAAAGGATTCTACAAGGCCAAATCTCACCTGCTAGAGTTGACATCATACAGATTGATGTTAGCTCACTCAGATCTGTAAGAGCCTTCGCCGACAAATTCCTTGCAATGGATCTGCCTCTCAATGTTTTGATGTAAATTCCTGCATGGATCTCCTGCTCTGTGTTACATGTCCTGTCAATTTTCTGGGCCAAATCTCACGTATTCAATTTATTTTCAGTAACAACGCTGGTATCATGTACTGCCCGTTCCAACTCTCCGAGGATGGTGTGGAGATGCAGTTTGCCACTAATCATCTTGGTGTGGTTCTTCACACTTCCCAGATTAGCTTTTCTTCCTCCCAAGTATTCATCAGGATTTTGAGTTTAACATGGTCCTTCCAATTTCAGGTCACTTTTTGTTGACAAATCTTCTCCTTGAGAAAATGAAAGCTACAGCAGCGAAGACGGGGATCGAAGGCCGCATCGTGAATCTATCCTCGGTAGCTCACATTGGACCTTATAGTGAAGGAATCAAGTTCGATAAACTCAATGACAAGAAGGCGTAAGTGATAACTAGCTGTCTGAGTCAGGCATATGGATTTTCAATTTTTCATGACTTCAAGATTTTAGTGTTCTCTTCCATTCAATCAATTGATGGTTTCCGTCTTGTTTAATTTGCAGATACAATGATAAATTGGCCTATGGGCAGTCCAAATTGGCAAACATCTTGCACTCCAATGAGCTCGCGCGGCGCTTGAAGGTACTTAGCTTCTAAGTTCTAATGGGCTAGAACAGATGCTGTTTGTAAAAAAACTGAAGAAATTTATCTCATAGCATACGAATTCATGATTAACAGGCAGAAGGTGCAAATGTCACAGCAAATTCTGTTCATCCAGGTCTGGTTAGGACAAACTTGGGAAAATATTCTCCCGTCTTCATGAGTATGTTACCTAAACCTTCCAACTCATTGTTGATGTACTTCCTAGCGGCGGTTGTCTGTGAACTCAGATCTCAAATTTGTTGCTTTTGCTTTCAGCGGTGTTGAAAACCGTCACTTGCGTCCTGTGGAAGAACATACCGCAGGTCTGTCACACTTGCTGAATAACCTTGTATACTTGCTAGAATTTGTTCCCACAACGATTGAGCACCAACACTCTCCATCTTCACAATTACAGGGAGCAGCAACCTCGTGTTATGTGGCAGTGCATCCGAATCTGAAGGGTGTGAGCGGGAAGTACTTCGCCGACTCCAACGAGGAGAAGCCGAGCAACATGACCAGAGATGCAGTATTGGCTAAGAAGCTCTGGGATTTCAGTGAACAACTCGTTCATTCAAAATAAGAGGAGGTTGTTGTACGAGTTCTAAGTTTTACGTGGCTTGTTACTGGTTGCGATAGTGTGTGGCTCAAGAGTAATGCTGTTATTGTCTGCTACATAGCTTGTACTGCTATAGATTAAGCATATATGAAATAAATTGACCGTACTAGTTGTCACAAGCCTGGGTTCCTCCCTTCGTTCTAAAAGCTAAAAGTAAATTATTTCTCCCACCCGGACAGCACCCTCCCTCCCACCTCCGACAGCACCCTCCCTCCCACCTCCGACAGCACCCTCCAACCATATTTGTCTCTCTTGAAATGACTTTTATGTCCTCTTTTTTAAAATAACAAGTTACTTGTATTTTTTAATTTTTATTATGTATTAATCAATTTTATTTATTATTTTTAATTAATTTTTATTTTTTTTATTTTTTTATTTTATATAATTATATATGTCAAAATCTTCCCTCCTTTTAAATTATCCCCCTCCAATCCTTGACACATGATATATGTTAGAACTTTTCATTTTCATTAAATTACTTACCCTCCAACCCTTGACACCTATGAAAACACCTCATCCCGTTAAATTACTCCTCATCAACCCTTAACACATGTCAGAACCTCCTCTCCCTTACCCAACCTCCAACCCTTGATACTTGTTAAAATACTCCTCTCCCTTTAAACTACCCTTTCCAACCTTTCACACATGTCAGAATCTTTCCTCTCTTTAAATTATCCTCCTTTCAACTCTTGACATATGTCAGAACTTCTCCTCCCTTTAAATTACCCTCCTTCCAATTCTTGATACATGTTAGAACCTCTCACTCTCTTTAAATTACCTACCCTCCAATCCTTGACACATGTCAAAAAACCATCATCCCTTTAAATTATCCCCTCCAACCTCTAAAACATGTCAGAACCTCTTCCTTAAATTATCTACCCTCCAACTCTTGACACATGTCAGAACCTCCTTTAAATCCTCATCTCACACATCATTTTTAGTCACTCTTCAATCACACCTCCCTCCAGTGCTATCTCCCTCTTAACTTCTCATTCTCTCTTCTTAGAACATAGCTATCTTCTTAGTCATTACTTTTCGTAATTCATAGAAGAAAATTATGAATGACTATTTGAATTTATTTTCAGATAGTTGGTCAATTAAGAATGATGTTCCTAGTGGAGAGAGTATATCCAACAACAGTCATGATTATACAGCCGAATTTACCACAGATCAGATTAGTTATTATCGTTATTTTATACATATTCGCTATTTATTTTATAAGTAGAGAAATTATGTTAAGATTGGATAATGTTATACTTATACATCTTTGTTATATTTTTTTTATATAGATATTTAAAAGTAGAGAAGACATGATAAATTGGGCGAAAACAGTTGGTCTGAAGAATGGTATTGTAGTGGTTATTAAAAATTCTGCTAATTTAAAAGGTGTCAAGCTGCCAAAGTGTCATCTTATGTGTGAAAGAGGTGGAAAGAACAAACTGCCATGATATCTAGTTGATGGTCAATCCTTAAAAAAAATACTGGGACTAAAAAATATGAATGCCCATTTGAGCTGCGAGGTATATCAATACCTCCAGATGGTGGGATGTGGGCTTTAAGGGTTGTTTGTGATTTTCATAATCATCAATCAGCAGAATATATTGATGGTCATGAGTACCCATGTAGGTTAAAACCAATAGAGAAAGAATTTGTGCTCAACATGGCCAACAACACTACACCTCGTGGAATTCTTAGTATTTTGAAGGAAAGAAATCCGTCAAACACTACGAGGATAAAAAGTATTTACAATGTCATTTTCATAAGCAAATCCACTAAACGGAGCAACCTAAATTCTATTCAATATGTCTTGAAGTAATTAATCAAGAAAGAATACCTCCATAATTACCATACAAATCTAGACACCAACGAAATCACAGACATTTTTTGGGTTCATCCAAAAAGTCTAGAGTTGTCTGTCAACTTTTTGTCTGTATTGATCATTGATATATACAAGACCAATGAGTATCAGATACCACTATTGGAGGTTGTGGGTATTACATACATAATGCGAACTTACTCACTTATATTCGCATATCTTAGTAATGAGAGGATAGAGCAACTGACATGGTCATTAAGTATCTTAAAGAAGTGGATGGTTAAAAAGGAGGCATTGTTGCCATTGATATTTGTTTCAGATCGGGATTTGATACTTATTAATGTCATTGAAACATGTTTTCTCAATGCACGTCACATCCTTTGTATTTGCCATATAAACCAGTGTGTAATGAAGAAATGCACCCCTATGCTAGTCTGAAGTGGGAACGTTTTTATGCATCATGGTACTCATTCATTAATTCATCAACACAGTGGTCTTACCAACAGAAGTGGGATGTCATACGAGAGGAGTATCAACGATTCGAGGGTGTTCTAAATTACCTTTGGGAGACATGGTTACACCCTTAGAAAGAGTGATTTGTTTCAGCATAGGTTGATACATGTATGCACCTCAAGAGCAATTAAAATCAAAGGTATAGTCACTTTATAGCTTTATTATTTTAATTTCGTTCATTATTGTACTATTTCAATTCTTTTCATTATTAAAATATAATATATTTTTTTATTACAAGACAGAGTCTGCACATACGAGATTGAAATTATATTTGGGAGATATCATGTCATCCCTACAAATATCTTTTGAAAAAATATAAAAGATGTTGAGAATTTAGTTCGGAGATATTAAGAAGTCGTTCGAGAGATCTCTCAACATTCCACGCTATCAACATTAAATGATGAAATTTCCATTCAAATAAGATGTCAAATTTCATTAGAGGCAATGTAGTTGATTTTTGGTCAGCTAAAATGTGTTGAGGAAGCATCTCACCAGTTAGCTAGCAAATGCAACTGTTTTATCAAAATTGTATACGGATTGCCATGTGAGCATGATCTTGCACATTACCATTACTTTTTCATTCCAATTGCGCTACAGAGTATCAACGGTCATTGGAGGAGATTGTATAGGCGCACACATCGATTTAATGATGAGGGAGCACGACCCAACAGGGCATCCCACGTTATTGAGATATTAGATGGGATGGATCCACATATGCGAGAGCATATGTTAGACAAGTTTTTAGATATGATAGATCCATCTCAAAGTACAGTTCGAGCCCCTTCGTACAATACAGAACATAGAGGTTGACCTATAGGTAGAGATGAGCAAAGTAAACGTCGCATACCTTCTTTTGCAGATGCATCCACTTCAGGATCTAGGGTCTCTCAACCGATTGCAACATCTCGAGGGAAAGGAAGATGTGGAAGGGGTTCGAAGGTTCGCAATACTCAAATGACTCATGATCACTCTCCAATTCCACCCATCCTTGATACATATATTGAGAAATTACCTGTGCCTCTACAGCGTTATATTTCTCACACTGTTGACGTTCAACCTGACGGTCACTATGGATTCAGGGCAATAGCTGCACTAATTAGGTATCGTGAAGAAGGTTGGTTTCAAGTACGATTCGAGCTTATAGAAGAGATTCAACAAAATAAGGATCTATATGATCAACTTTATCCAGATCAAAATTTGGTAGTCAATCTATTATTCTCATTAAATTAGTTCGAACCGTGGACACCAGAAATGTATTGGATAGACTCTATGCCTTTGGAAATTGTCATTGCATCAAGATACAATCTTGTACTATATACATTTGGTGAGAATGCTGGGAGTTGTTTTACTCACTTGCCATTAAGAACTCATCCAGTTTCAAACCAAGAGCATAGAGAACTAGCTATTGCCCATGTTGGCAATTACTTCGTGCAAGTTTTCTTATACTCTCATTACCCTGTACATCCATTCCAACGTGGTGGTGGCAACATTCATCATATGAAGCTAAAGGATGGATCGTTCATTTTAGGGCACGTGTTCATTTGTGGTACGAAGTAATAGGTACACTACTAAACTCGTCGGGAGCAGAATTTGGAGACAATATTGATTAAAATTTTTATTTTTATGTATTTTTTTTTGTGTATTATTACATGTATTCTTCATTTGAAAAAAAATTTATTCGTAAGTTATAAATGTGGTTACTATTAATTGTTAATGTTTTTATTACTTATATGTATATATATATATAATTTTTATTTTGATCCATATTTATATATATATTTTTTAAATTTTTACAAATAATAACTCTTAAAATTTAGGATAAAAAATAAACAAAAATTACAAACATATAATAAAAAAAATTATTCAAAAAGAAAAATAAAACTGATAAAAAAATAAAATTGATAAAAATAAGAAAATCGGTTAAAAAAAATAAAACCAATAAAAAAACCGAAACTAAGAAAAATAGGAAAACGGTATATAAGGGTAAACTATTATAAAATTGAGGTGGGACCGGGAAGGGAGCTGTGTCGGGGGAGGAGGGGGGTTGTGAAAGCTTCTAAAATTACTATTAATCCTAATCCATGTTACACTTGGTTTCATTTTAGATTTAAAGTATCTATATATAGATACCATATTTAAAAATTTTAAAGAATCATATTTAAAAATTTTACTCTAAGTTTTAGATATGATACTAAAAAAATAATTATATCAGTTATTCTATATATTCCTTAAATTATACATAATTCTCTAAATTTTGAAAATAAATTTTATTTCTTAAATATTATAGAAGAGAAAAAAAAAATAGAGAAGTTAATATATAATATATTGAAAAATAAATATTTAAATTTAATAAAATATTTTTTAATTTTAAATTATATATTTTAGATAGTATGATACTTAGCGTCTCTAATGAAACGGTTTTTTTTTTCCAGATTTTTATTTTTCTCTACCCTACGGATCAACGAAAATCAAGAGTTCGATGTTCGAGAATACCCAGCTTCTACTTCTCTCTTCGTTATGTTGGTGGAGGCCATCAAAAATAAAAGAAACCTTTAAACCATTTACTACTGATCTTTCTTGTTCAATTTAGACTGTAACTGGCAATTTAAGCACTTGGAGGCAGTTGGCATGGTATGCAGATTTGATTGGATTTGCTAGGGCAAAATATTTAGTAATTTATTTATATATCTTTTACTGTAGAACTGACAATACTGAATTATTGAGGATAAATAATAATATATTTTTCTTCGGTAGATTTGATTGAAGTTGTCCTCGGAGTAATGATGAACGGCAGATTGTCTATTCAATTTTACAAATATTTAAGAGTAAAATTTTAATTTTGATAAATTAATAAATAAATTGTTTTAATGAACAATAAATTTAAAAATATTAAATTGTCCTACGAGCATTTTCTCATTTATTTTAATAGTTAATAATTTTTTTTTTTATAAAATCAGACCGGCTACTGGACATTTATTAATGTAAATTGAATTGGTAACTGATGCCAACATATTGTAGAGTTGGTTTAAGTTTACTATTCCACATAGGTCATCCGAGTTGATATGTGATGGGATACTTACCATATGAGATCGTGGAGTCGAAACTCAGGGTAGTCAGGGTGTAAATCTTCGGTCTCTGTGCAACTCACCCCACCTGTCACATGCTCGCTCAGGATGCTATGATTTATCTCCCTCGTGATGACTTTGGGTCGGGTACGACGGGAGCGCTGGAGGTGAGCGATTTCACCTTTTGCCACAAGTTGCCCTATTGACTTAAAATTTTTCTATTCGCCATCAATGCACACAAGTTTTTCTTATTGGATTCAATTAAATTAATCCTATCCATTAATAGAGTAACGCTATGGATGATCTATCTATTTAATCTATATTGTAGATGTCTATCTATATTGTCTATATCTATAAATATATTATTATTAATATAATAGTCAAAGTTGCGCTCCTAAGCATCGTGAGTCGTGGAACCCGAATGAGCTATGCTTATGAACATCCCGAGCGCCCAAGTTGTCTAACCCGAATGGATAGTGCTCCCAAGTGTCTAGTCATCGAACCCGAATGAATTGCGCTCCCAAGCTCCAGAACGTTGATCGCTAGATCTCCTAGTGGTCAAATCCCGAGTGTCGAGCACCTCGAGTCCGAATGATTTGAGTTATTAGTGTAAGAAGTATTAGGTAATTAAATCTATATTTTAATAATGATAAAGAGTTTAAATTTAAGTTGTCTTGTTATTTAATAAGTGTAAATAAGTTGTAGGAAAATCTTAAGTTATCTTAGATAAAAGTCTTGATGGATTATAGGCAGGTAGAAAGTTCTAATCGCGGTTAGACAACGAAGTTCTTAACCTGAGGACTGGACAAAATATTGGCAGGTCGAGGACTTTGGGTGAAGTCCTATAGTCGAGGACTCTAGGTGAAAATTCTAGAGGTTGCGAACACCAGGTGGAACACTAGACGAGTCATGGATCGAACATTCAACATAAAGTCCTGAAGTTTCGAACGTTGAGCAAAAGTCCAGACGATATGGAGGAGAGTCTAGTAAAAGGTAATTTCTCCTGAGAGGAATAGGTGAAGGCGCCTTCCCCGAAGAGGGAACAGTAGCCGTCGGTCTGACCTAGAGTTTTATGCGAAACTCAAAGTCAAGATTGGATAGTCCGGAAGCAGTCAAAAGTTAATTTTTTATACTGTTTGTCTATTATTCTAACTCCATTTTGTTGGGAAACTAATATTTTTGTAGGTAGAGGTTGTTACCTTGTTCGATCAACAAAACATTGGGATTAGCTGTCCGAACCCTAGTGATCAGATCAGCTCACGGCTAGCCTCAACAAAGGGATTGATCGACCGAATATCGAGTTCAGTTGACCGAATAGTGGATAAGCAGCAGACTGATCGGACCAGGTTGATCGGATCAGATAAGCCGGGGTTCATCGGTGGATTGGTTGACCAAACGAAGACTCATCCGAAGCTGCAACATTTATACATGAAGCCGGGCTGATTCATGTAGGATCAGTCGATCGATCAAGGGGATCGGTCGATCAATCAGCGTCGAGTCAAACACTGATCCTGAGATCAGTAGATATGTATCAAGTAAAACTTGGCTATAAAAGGAGGTCTCGACCAGCACTTTGTGACAACGAATTCAAATAACTTCTGCTCTTGTGCGCTACTCTAAAGACAAGTCCACGAAGTCGTAATGTTGTTCTGACGACCGAAAGCTTGCATCTCCAACCCTCTAAGTTGTCGGTATAGTTTTTTATTTATTGCACTTAATCTACTCAATTGTAGTTGCACTTGTCTTTGTAATTCTCTGAATTGATAGTGAATTGCCCAAAGTAAACACTCAATGAGTGTGAGTCTTAGAGTATGAGTCATCACAAGCTCCCAACTAAGTAAAACCAAAAGTGTCAGCTTGGTTTTCGATTGCTTGATTTTCTTTCTTACTATTCCGCTGTGTTTACTTTGCTTTTCGAAAAATGAATGTGAAATCCACGAGCATTATTCACCCCCGCTATCGCTTTCGATCCTACAATTAGTATTAGAGCAGGGGGTTTGAATCAGTTAAACCACCATTTAAGCAACTTTTTCGTGGTTTAATTTTTTAATTTTTCGGAATCGATCAAAAACGATATAATTGCCCCTTTCGATCATTCTTTCTTGCAATTGATTTTTTTTCTCAAAATTGGTGTAACACCACTTGAGTTCTTTAGTATTTTTTTCTTCTTTATACCACATTGCTAATTCAAGACTATGTCTCGGGACAAGTTTTCATATTTTATTGTGTGCAAGATTTAACTTTCAATGGCTTACCAAGAAAGTTATAGCACTGCGCGACCACAACTCTTCTCCGGCGAAGATTTTGGTAACTGGAAGAGCTGAATGGAGTATCATATCAAAACACAAGTCGAGATGTAAATAATCATCCAAACCGGCTTCGTGCTTCCACTCGACGGTACTGGAAAACTAGTATTATGTGAAAATTGGGTCAACGTGTAATGAAGAAGATCGAAGCTGATACAAAAGCAACCCATACCCTTAAATGTTGCTTAACTAAAGAGAAATTGAACTGGGTTGACCCCTTCAACAGTGCTAAGGAATTATAGGAAAAGCTTATCGAGTTGCACGAGGGCACCTCCGACACTAAGGTAAGCAAATGAGACTTGATTTTAAATAAATTATATAATATTAAGATGCAGGATGATGAGTCAGCAAATTAACTCCACACTTGGATCCAAGACCTGCTTAACAAACTCCATGCGATCGGACAAAAACTAGAGAATCACGACGTCATCAGGTATGCCCTTAACGCTTTTCTGAGTAATACCTCGTGGGCATCGATGGTAGATGCTTACAAGGTATCTAAGGATCTTTCTTTATAATTAAACTAGATGAGCTATTTTCAGAATTTGAACTTCATGAATAGACTAATGCAAGTCTGATAGAGAAAGGTATTGCGTTAATTGCAAGTACAAGTTAGAAAAAGGAGTCTAGGAACAAGCAACGAACTAAACTCGAGTCCAAAGACAAATTAGACTCAGAAGATGATGAAGAAATTACCATAGAGCTTGTCAACCTAGTACGAAAATTGTATGAGAAAAAGAAGGGCTCCACAAAATGCGAGATCAAGTAGGTAATCCAGTCAAAGACAATGCAACCAAGTCCAACCACAAAAGTCAAGTCTAAAATCACCTACTACAGCTGCAACAAGAAGGGATACATCAAAGAGAACTGTCTAAATCAAAAGGAAACGAAAAAGTAGTGGAAGAAGAAGGCATTGCAGGCAACGTGGGATGAATCTTCATTGGAAAACTCTGACGAAGATCTTGAACAAACGAGCTTCCTCGTACTTTGGGTCTGAGAACAAGTCATCGAATCTGAGTTCAAGACATAATTAGAAGCTAAGTTCGAGTGAAGCCATGGATCCGTATCCGGTTCAGAAGGTTCCAAATCCACTATAAACATCACTCTGGTTAGATTGCATAATTTGATTTTGTACTTGTCTAGAAAATTAGCTAAATCCAATCTCCGGGTCAAGTCACTTAAAGAGGAGGTCAAAGCTCTCAAGGAAGTGACTAAACCAAACTCCTTGATCGAATCTATTCAAGCTAGAACTTCAACTCAAGCCCAACAACTTGAGAAAGAAAATTCTAACTTAAAAAGTCAAGTGAAGGAACTTAGGGACTCATTGGAACAGTTTGATTTAACTTCCAAAAATATTGACCTAATTCATGGGAAATAAAGGGCCGTATACAACCGATCCAGACTTCGATATAAGGCTAAACATAAATTCAAATCTTATCTATCTCTTGTTAATCAAATAAATATAAAAGTGGTCCAAGCATGGGTCCTTAAGTCGATTTTTGGTCCTGGTCTTCCGCTCCGTTTTCACTTGCATTGGTCCGGGTGTTCTTATCTGGCTCCGCTTGCTTGGGTGTGTTGGTGCAGTAAGCATCCGACGATCGAACCTAAGTTTTGATAATGGAAAAGAGTTCAAAGTTAAGGTCATTTGAGATCTAACATGTTTAAATGAGTTTGTAGAAAAGTCCTAAGTATACTTAGGCAAAAGTCCTAGTTGTGGTTAGGCAGGTGAAAAACCCTAGGGGGTGGTAACCCTAGGCGGAAAGTCTTGGCGGGTCGAGGGCTTGGGGCAAAAGTCTTAGAGTCGAGGACTCTAGGTGAAAAGTCTTGGTGTCGCGAACCAGGTGAAAGACTCGGCGGGTTGTGGAGTGGACGTCCAGCAGAAAGTCCTGGAGCATCGAGTGCTGAGCAAAAGTCCAGTTGGTCTAGAGGATCAACTGGCAATAGGAAAACTCTCCTGAGTGGAGTAGGTGAGGACGCGTTCCTCGGTGAGGGAACAGGAGGCGTCGGTTCGACCTAGGGTTTTCGGACGGGAAATCCGAAGTCAGAACTGGATAGTCCAGAGACTGTCATACACTTATGTTTGACTTATTTTGTTGTGCTAAACTCTGTCTTGCAGGATATGATTTGTATTTTGGACTAACCTATCTTGCAGGGGATGAAAAAGAAGCAAAAGGATAAGATAAACAGTCCTGAGGCACCCTCTATGGAGCTTGGAGGCGCCTTGTGTCACTAGTTGATGACCTTCACATAGCAGGGTAGAGGGCGCCCTCCATGGAGCTGAGGGCACCCTAGACGCTGGGCAGAGGGCGCCCTCCATGCGGTTGGAGGCACCCTCGGGCGGATAAGCGGCGAAGAGGTCAGAGCTCATTCACGCTGAGGATTTGGTGCGGATGAGGGCACCCTCCATGGTGTTTGAGGCGCCTTCAACAGGCTTTATAAGGCAGGTTCGAGCAGAAGCAAAGGAACAACTCAAATCTATGATCTTTCTTCCGTGTGCTGCTAGAAAAACATTCCGATAAAGTTGTGACAAGACACCGACAACCCAAAGCTTCAAAGTCTACTGTTTTCATTGTCGGTATAACTTTCGTTATGATTTTACTATACTTAATCACTGTACTATAAATTGTAATATTTCCGGATTGATAATGATTGTCCAAAGTAAACGCTCAACGAGCGTGGGCCTGGAGTAGGAGTCACCCCAGGCTCCGAACCAAGTAAAAAACTTGGTGTTTGCGTGTTTCCATTATTATTTACTTTTCCACTGCATTTTACTCTTAATCTTTTCCGAAATGAAAGTGAAAGTCACGAGCGCTATTCACCCCCCTCTAGCGCTTTCGATCCAACAATTGGTATTAGAGCGGGGTCACATCGAATTGGTGAAACCACCATTCAAGCAAATTTTTCGTGGTAGTTTTTCAAGTTTTCGGAGTCGATCAGAATCGATAAAATTACCGCCTTTCGATCTATTTTTTTTCGTAATCAAATTTTTTCCTCGAAGTTGGTGCAACACCACTTGAGTTCATGTTTAATTTCTTAATCTCACACTACTAATCCAAGACTGAGTCTTGGAACAAGTTTTATGTATTTTTGTGTGTGCAACATTTTTTTTCAACAATGGCCCATCAAGAAGGCTACAGCACAGCCCACCCGCCGCTCTTCTCCGGTGAAGACTTCGGCTACTGAAAGGGCCGAATGGAGTCTTACATTCAAACTCAGTTTGAGATGTGGATGATCATCAAGACTGACATCGCACTTCCACTCGACGACTCAGGAAAACCACTATCATGTGAGAATTGGGATGCAAGTACCATAAAGAAGGTCGAAGCCAACGCAAAAGCTACATGTACCCTTCAATGTGGTCTAACAAAGGAGGAGCTAAATCGAGTTGGACCATTCTCAAGTGCCAAAGACTTATGAGAGAAGCTAATTGAGCTGCATGAAGGGAGTTCTGACACAAAAGTAAGTAAAAAGGATATGTTTTTTAATAAATTATATAACATTAAATTACAGGAGGGTGAAACAGCAAGTCAATTGCATGCACGTATCCAAGACCTCCTCAACAGTCTCCACGCAATCAGACAGAAGATGGAGAATCGAGACATAATCAGGTATGCGTTAAACGCTTTTCCGAGGAATACTTTGTGGGTATCTATGGTAGATGCTTACAAGGTATCCAAGGATCTTTCTTTAATTAAGTTAGATGAACTTTTTTTGGAATTTGAATTACACAAATAGATTAATACACGCCCTGCCGAGAAGAGTATTGCCTTGATTGCAGGTACAAGCAAAACCCGGGAAGCAGAAATAAAGCGTAAAACCGAACCAGAGTCCGAAAAAGAACCAGACACAGAAGATGACGACAATGAGATAGAAGCCAAACTCATCAACCTAGTACGTAAGCTCTACAAAAAGGAGGCGTTCACAAAGAAGGATATCAAGAAGGTGGTTCAGTCCAAAAAGGTACAAACGAGTCCAAAGGTAAAGTTCGAAGTAACCTGCTATGGGTGAAATCAAAAGGGACACGTCAAGGCCAATTGTCCAAACCTAAAAGAAGCAAAGAAGCAGAGGAATAAGAAAGCACTACAGGCAACATGAGATGAGTCCTTTTCAGAAGACTCTGATGAAGAGCTCGAACAGACGAGCTTTCTTGCACTAATAGTCCGGGAACACATCGACGAATCAGAGACCAAAAGTGAATCAAAAGCTGAGTCTGAGCGAAGCCATGGATCCGTATCAATTTCCAAAGGGCCCAAACCCACTGTAAGAAATTCACTGCATAATTTAGTTAATTATTTAATGCACAAGTTAGCTAAATCAAATGTCTGGGTCAAATCACTTCAAAATGAGGTAACATCCCATAAAGAAGTGACTAACCCTAGCTCCTTGACTGATCTCATTCAGACTTGAACCTCAACTCAAGTCCAAAAGCTTGAGGAAGAGAATTCTAGCTTGAAAAATCAAGTCAAAGAACAAAAGGACACGTTGAAACGGTTTACTTTGAGCTCCAAGAATCTTGATATGATTCTTGGAAAACAACGAGCCGTTTACTACCGATCCGTACTTGGATTTAAAGCTAATAGAAAATACAAATCTTATTTATCCCTTGTTAATCGAAATAATATAAAATTAATTCAAGCATGGGTCCCCAAGTCAAACTTTGTTAATCAAGTTGAACTTGGACACAATTGGGTCTCCAAGGATCAAATTCATTACCTTGATAGACCCTATCGAGGCTATGATTCATGGGAAACCAATAGAAAGACCATTTTTATCAACAGATAGAATTGTTTGATGATTGCTTTTACTGCTTTTATTATACATGCTTAAATTAGCCTAGATAAGGACTTAGGAGTAATTTACACATGACTAGTTAGACCTAGGGGTTTCAAAAGGAAAATTAAATATCCAATTTCTTTGAAAGACTTTGTCTAGAAGTGGTGGATGATCTCATACCCAAGAAGGCCTAGTGCCTCGCCACAGCCTGGAAACCAATATTTGAAATGTATATTTAATTGACTAATTGAAAAACCTGAGTCTAACCCAAATATAAATTAATCCTTAGACATAATTTAAATCAAAAATAAAATTAAATATCTCACAAAATCCATAAGGTTCCTTGATTGATAACTTAAAAACGGGTGAGATGGACCTAGGTAAAATTTAGAATAAAATCAATCAATATAACTTAATCTAATTAAACAAATCAACTTAATAAATCAATTAACCTGATTAATAAATCAATTAACCTAATTAATAAATCAATTAATCTAAATAATACATTAAAAAAACTGCATAGGGTGCCTCACGAAGGCGCCTCCACAGTAAAAGGAGGCACCCTCATGAGCGGTGGGAAAACTCCCGCAGAAGCCTTGGAGGGTGTTGTAGGAACCCCAAGGTTGTTTTGGTGTGATCAACAAGTTAAGTTAGGTCCTGTCGGTTTTTAACCTTGTGTCTAAGTGTGCAGGAACTTAAGAGCATAGGAAGTCGAGCAAAAGACGCAGCTAGCATGAAGGACGGTACGCGGTGCGTCAGAGGGACGAGGCGCTGCAGAAGAGTACACCGGCGGACGAGAAGGAAGCATGCAGTGGTTCTGAGGGACGAGAAGCCGGAGCGGAAGACTGCTTGGGGAGAAAGAGACGTAGCTAGAGAGAAGGTCGGCACGGGGTGCGACCAAGGGACGAAGATTGCGGATGAGTACGCTGGCGGACGAGAAGAAAGCACGCGACGATTCCAAGGGACGAGAAGCTGGAGAGGAAGCCTGCTTGAGAAGACCGGAAGTCGGGTTCGGGTGAGCCCTATTCCGGATGGTAGAGATCACCCAAGCTAGCAAAAGACTCGGACTGAGGCGAACGGAGCTGGAGCAGAAGACCTGGGCTGAAAAAAGTCAACGGGGTCGACTTTCCCACCCGGGGCGCCAGGAACAGTCCGAGGCGCCCGAAACCCTTCCGGGCGCCCGGACCAAAAATATATCCAGATCTCGGTCAAACCGAAATCTATGCGTTGGGGATAAAGTTTTATCCTCCCAGGGCACCTGGAACCCTTCGGGGCGCCCCGACCAAGGCTATAAATACAGCCTTGGCCCAGAAGCTTAACACCAACTCAAGCAATTGATCATTTCCAACACTTGTAAGCTTTCATTTAGAGTTTAGCTTCTTTCTTTGTGCGCTTCATTGCTGTAAGAGGCTTCTCCTCCTGAAGGAGATAGTTAGTACGACACTTTCCTTGGATTAACAACCTCCCCGGTTATAACTAAGTAAAACATCCTTGTGCCTCTACTTTTTGTTTTAGTTTATCGCTTTTCTATTTTGCAAGTGTTAGTTTAAGAAAAGTCGAGAAGGGTTTTCATTTTATTATTTTGCAGGCTATTCAATTCCCCTTCTAGCCGACCGCCGCGGTCTAACATGTAACGCCCGCCCTCCCTGCTAACCCTAAGGGACGGGGCTACGATACTCTATGTACATATTATAGCGGAAGACTTAAAATCATTTTTCTTAGATTAATAAAACTTTTCTTTGGTTTGCATACCCGAACTACACCAATATGGTTTCCATAACATGATAACAAGATAAATAAAAGCATAACATCAAGTCAACCATATGGTACTACAATTTACTAAACCAAAGTGAAATTCTTAAAAGTTCTTAAAGCAGGTTCTTATTTGGTTGCCTAGCCACCGCCACACACATCTCCTTGCCTCTCCTGCTGCTCCTTTAGCTCATCCAGCTTTTTCCTTTATCTGTGGTACAAGGAAAGTAAGCTATGAGCACTCATGGCTCAGTAAGTTCCTTTCCTACTCACTAAAACCGAAAATCATCACATGATCAAAGAATATCTTAACATAACATAATCTCAACTAGTCATGGCATAACATATCATACTCTTTAAGCATATCATGCAACATAACAACATCATGACTAGTCATGGCATATCATCTCTTAAAGCATAGCATGGAACATAACATAATCATATCTAATCATGGCATATCCTAGTATCATTTTAAGGTAGCATAGCATATCAAGTTCATAAAGCATAGCATGAAACATAACATAATCATATCTAATCATGGCATGTCATATTATCATCATAAGATCACATAACATATCAAGCTCTTAAAGCATAGCATGAAACATAACATATTCATATTCAATCATGGCATATCATAAATCATAGCATCATCACAACATGATCATAAGTTATATGCAATATGATTTTTAAAACATGTATCCGAAAAACATGTGTATGTTTCATGATCTTTAAAAACCATTTCTTCATACATATATACTTGAACATAATCTCAACATAAAGGGGCCCGGCTTAGTACCACATACATACATAATGCGCGCATCCTAAGTACATCCAAGGTAGCTAGTCTTGAACCTACTAGGAAACTAGGCCCGTAGCTCGACCGAGGGGCACGTAAGGAGCCCACCCTTTACTAGGCCCATTATTCGACCAAGGGGCACATAAGGAGCCCACCCTTTTGGTACAAGCCATTCAAAGTAAAATACATGTCATACTTATACATATCATACATCATATAAGCATGCATCACTTAGGCATACATTATATAAAAGTATGCATCAATTAGGCATACATCATGTCATAAAAGTATGCATCACTTAGGCATACATCATATAAAAGTATGCATCACTTAGGCATACATCATGTCATAAAAGTATGCATCACTTAGGCATACATCACATAAAAGTATGCATCACTTAGGCATACATCATATTAACATGCATATCATAAAAGCATACATATTTTAAGCACATAGCATATTTTCAAAGTATGCATATTTCCTTCCACATAGCATATCATAAAAGCATGCATATTTTAAGCACATAATCACTTCATCAAAGCATGCATATTTCTATCCACATGGTATCACAAAAGCATGCATATTTTAAGCACATAGCATATCACCCAAGCATGCATATTTCTATCTACATAACATATCATAAAAGCATGCATATTTTAAGCACATAACATATCATCAAAGCATGCATATTTCTAAGCACATATCATATCATGGAAAGTAGAAATCACAAGCATATATGTTTAAGCATAAGGGTGTATCATATAATTATACTATCATAAGAAACATGGTAACATAGTTAGCTTGGGTTCTAAGCTTCCTAATCTCTTGGGTTCTTATCATGGCCGAACCCCCTTAGATCTCAATTTAGGTAAAAACAACCTCCAAGCATGTGGAACCTAAATTATCATTACATAAATTTCATAGGAAGCATTATAAGTATGATTTACTTGGTTTCTAAGTTCTCCAAGTCCCTAAACTTCATGTGGCCGAACCCTATCAGGTGTGAAACAAGGTCCCAAATGTCATGAAAGCATGGAAACCTTAAACCACATTTATAGCATTTTTTTCCAAGTAACATAGTAAGCATATTGAGCTAGTTCCTAAGTCCTTCAAGCCCTTAACATATGTCATGGTCAAACTTTTAACAAGTGTTCATTAGGGCTAAAAACAAATATACAATCATGTGAACTTGAACTAACATCATGTATAAATTCATAACAAGATATTATACAATATGTATGGCCAAAACTTACCCTAGCCTCAATTAGGTCATTAAACAACATATAGCATAGGAACTTTGTCTTTCTACTTATCATATTTCATGTAGAGTGGCATAAGCATATTTAATTTTTGTTCTAGGGTTTCTAGGGCATCTATCCCTTCATGGCCGAAACATACAATGGTCCATTTAGGTCATGGAAAAATTGTACAAGCATGTGACACAATCAACACATTATCATATTTCCATAAGAAGCATTTTTAACACCTTTGGTTTCATTTCTAAGGCCTCTAGGTCTTTTAAACCCTACTTGGACAAAACTCAACAGTATATAAACTTGCTTCAAATAGCCTAAAAGCATAAGAAATCATACAAGTTTCATAGCATGTATAAAGACAAGCATAATAAACATACATGTGAATTGTGTCTTAGGCTTCCTAGGTTTCTTTCCCTTTTCCTTTTATTTTTCCTCATGGCCGAAACCTACCAATCTCTAAACTAGGTTTTAAGTGGCCTAAAGCATGGAAAACCTAAGTAAGTTTCATGGCAAAAAATTACTAAGAACATCATATACAAAGTTGGTTCATAAACAAGCTAGGACCCTTGTGATCTTACATGTCATATATCATGTAACTAATTTTCTATACTCCAATTAAACATGAGAGCATTAAATAACTTTCATATCATAATATCACAGAGGTCTTGAGCATATTAGAATTTTGCTCAAGCTTTTCTAAACTATCCATCTTATCATGGCCGAAAATCTAAAATAAGAGTTCATGAATTTCTAGCAATGTCCAACATGCAATTCTTTAAGAGAACTCTATATTCTATCATACAAACATGGTTACTTAAATTTAAAGGTCTTCCTAACCCTAAGCCCTTTTCTTGGCCGAAACATATAAATGGATTTCTTTTGGTTCCAAGTAACTTTCAAGCAACAAAACCAATAAAAGACCCTTAGTAGTTCATGGAGGGAATCTTGTACTAGTTTGGTTACACAATGTTTTCCCTAACCTCCTTAAAATATTTTTGGCCAAAATTCTAGGGTTAGGCACTCCTCTGATCAAGCATCAATTAGGTATAAAAACATGAAGAAAATCCTTCCTACATAGCATAGAAAACATATCATGAAATAAAGACTTGTTTAAACCTTCCTAGATTTGAAAACCCTTTCTTTAGCCGAATTTTCTAAAATTCTTTCCTAGGTTTTCTAATCCTCATAAAATCCAAAAATCACATAAAAAGCCTTGTACCACAGGTGAAGGGAAGCTTACATCCTTTTCTCTTGTGGATCTAAGGTATGGTGATGGAAGAAGTAGCCTCTTCTTCTAGTTCCTTTCCCTTGATTCCCTTGCTTAGTCCTCCTCGTATCTTAGGCTTTCTAGGAGAAAACCTTGGCTTTGGGGCCGAGGGTGGAGGAGAGGGTGTTGGTGTTCTCGGTGAGGGAGAGGGAGGATGAGAAAATGAGAGAAAAATAAACTTCTCTTTTCTTGCTCCCTTTTATGTTAAGGGGGAAGAGGTAGTAAGATTGATTTTTGCTTTCCTTCTCCCTTAACCCATTTTCTATTTTTCTTTCATTTATTTTATTTTCTAATTTATTCTCACCATTCATGATGAAATAAGGGGGAATGAATCCCCTTAATTCCTCTTTAAATTTTCGGCAAAAGCAAAGAGGAAGAGGGAGAGAAAGGGAGGAAGGCAAGTTGCCTTTCTCTTGCTCCTTTCTTGTTTTCTTTTGGCTAGCTTTTACTCTTACCTTTATCATGAGTTTCCCTCCTTTGCTATCAACATCTTCTCTCTATCCCAATTGGTTTATACTAATTAATTCTATGAAATATAATATAAGAGGTTCAAGGTTCAATCCTTGACTTCCTCTTCTTTTTATTTCATTTTATTTCTTTTTGCTTCAACTCACTTCTTATTATTTTTCTAAGGCAAAATCCCATATTCATATGTTTATCTTAAAAGCTTAGTGGGTGTTACATAACAAGTGGTACCAGAGCCAAGGCGCTTCAGGAGGACTAATCGCCGAACGAAGCAAAGAAATAATGGTCAGACCGAGTATCTACTTGCCGAAGTTTGAAGGGGAATTTGCTAGTTGTAAAAAGTGAATGTAGGTGTTTTTTAAAACTGATTTTGATTTAATGTTAATTATGGAATTCGGTTTTACAGCACCAGAAGGTAAGGAGAAATACCACTGGACGAAAAAGGAGCAGGCCAACTACGTGGCAAACAACAAAGTAGAGTACCATCTGCTAAGCGTTCTCCCGCCACAAGAAGTCAACCGAATCGACAACCACGACTCCACAAAAGGAACTTTGGGAGAAGTTCCTTGAGCTGCATGAAGGAACGCCCGAAGCCAAGCTCACTAGATGACATCTACTTCGCAATCAGCTCACCAACCTGTGACTTGGGGAAGACGAGACAGTTGTGTTGGATCGAAAGCGCTAGAGGGGGGGGTGAATAGCGCTCGCGGCTTTATCACACGTTTCGGAAATTAAAATGTATCGAGTAATGCAGCGGAAATAATAAAAGAAATAAGCAATCACACAAACGACACCAAGGTTTTACTTGGTTCGGAGCCTAGGGCGACTCCTACTCCAAGGCTCGCGATCGATGATCGATTTCTGTGGGCAACAACTATATCGTTTAAAAGAGAGTACAAATATGTATTACAATAAGTGCAATAATAAAAAACAATTATATCGACGACAGAATCGAAATCTCGGAGCTCCGGGTCATCGGGGACTTGTAACAGCACTTCATAGCGTCTTTTGGAGCAGCATGTTGTAATAGAAGCACTTAAAACTTGTTGTCTTGAGTGCTACCTCGAGACCTCCTTTTATGCACAGTTGGAGGCACCTCCAAGCCTCCCGAGTTGCCCGCGTGGATCAGCACAGAACAGGTCACACCTCATCCTTTCGAAGGCGCCTCCAAGCCACTCTAAGGCGCCTCCAAGCTCTGGTCCAAGGCGCCTCCAGCTCAGTCTGAGGCCCCTCTAGGCCTGCTGCGCAATTCCCTTCAGCCTTGCACCTGAGGCGCCTCCAAGCTCCATGGAGGCGCCTCGGGCACTATTCATCCGAGGCTTAAGGTTGCTTCTTTGTTCCTGCAAAATGTCTTAGTCTCAAACACATACCCTGCAAAACAAAGTTAGCACATAATAGTCATAAATAAAATATTGACAGTCTCCGGACTATCCGGGTCTGACTTCGGATTTCCGACCGGAAACTCTAGGTCGACCCGACGCCTACTGTTCCCTCTGTGGGGAACGCGTCCTCACCTACTCCACTCAGGAGATTTATCTGTTGTCAGCACGATCCTCTAGATCAACTGGACTTTTGCTCGGCGCTCGATGCTTCCGGACTTTCTGTTGGACGCCCGCTCCTCGACCAGTCTAGTCTTCCACCTGGTTCGCGACACCAGGACTTTCCACCTAGGGTTACCACCCCCTAGGACTTTTGCCTGAAGCTCTCGACCCACAAAGACTTTCCGCATAGGGTTACCACCCCCTATGACCTAGGGTTACCACCCCCTAGGATTTTCCACCTGCCTAACCGCAGTTATGACTGTTTCCTAAGTACACTTAGGACTTTCTTGCAAGCTCATTCAAACTGTTAGATCACAAAATAACTTAACTTTAAACCCTTTGCCATTATCAAAATTTGGGTTCGATCGTCGGATGCTTCCCGCACTAACAATCTCCCTCTTTTTGATTATGACAACCAAAATTCAAAGTTAAGTAAAAGACATTAAAGAAAAGGTAGAGATAACACAAGTATAAACAAATTGACAGCACAAGCATGAGAGAATAAGGCTCCCCCTTAATTTTTGAAGTTATGCTCCCCCTTAATTTTTGAATTTATGAATTTCTTTTCTTTATTTACTTTTTCTTTATGAATTTACTACTCTCCCCCTTTACCATACATCAAAATACAAGGAGAGTAAAACTAATCTGAGTACTTGGATTTGGAAAAAATTTTGAAAAAAAATGAAAAGTACTTAGCTTTTTAGAAAAAATGTTCTTGTAGGATTTTTTTTTTTGGCTAAGAAAGAAAAAAAATATAAGTTATTTCAACTTTGAAACTTTAGCTAATCAAGATACTTAGATAAAAAGCTTTTTACTTTTTGAAAAATCCTTAGTTAAGTTTAGAAGTGCTTAACCACAATCATTTAGAAAAATACTTATATTCTGTGTAAAACATTTAGCTAAGTAAATGTTAAGGATTCAAAGAAGATCTTTTTAGATAGCTTTAAAGGTTTAAGTTTGAAGGCATTTGCTCAAAATATTTGAAAACAACTATAAAGGTCACTTAGCTAACATTTTAATGAGCCTTTGAAAACATTTAGTTGAAAACACTTAGTTTAAATTTGAAAAAGATGCTTTTGCAAAAATAGCTAAAGGATCTTAAGAAAAGATAGGTTTTGAAAGACATTTAGATTGTAAGACTTAGTTAAATTTTAGCTGCAAAGAGGGAGGAGCTTCACTTATGAAGATTTAAGTTAAGGTCATTCGTTCAAATTCAAGTAGTCCTAAAGTCCAAGCATGAGTAATTTTGAAAATTAAAATTAATCATTTAATCTCCTGGGCCAAATGTCTAACTACTAGCTACTAACTGCTTACCTAGAGGGTAACAACTTTCACTTGGTTTGTCAAGTTAAGTTGAAAATCCAGTTAGATTTGACTAAGTCAGGATTACTTAACTTGATTATTGTATTTTTGGTATTTAACGTCCAGACTTACTATGATGCACAAAGATAAGCATTCTGAAGTCCAGGCTATACCCTATGCATCTAACACCATTCTAAGTTTCTTTCAAACACAAGCAAGTTAAGCCTAGTGTGTTTGTGAGATGCTCTGGCTGAAATCTAAGGGAACATGATATCTAGGGTTAGTGCCTAGGCTAAGTCCATATTTTGAAAGTCTAATAAAGTTGGGATTTTGAAGGCATTTTTCCTAGAAGTTTATAAAAGAAACTAAGCAAGAGTCTAATATGTGTAGAAAAATAACAAAGACTAGTAAGGAGAAAGTTGTTGGGACTTTCGAGCCGTAAAAACCGCTTTTTGCATTGCGAAAACCTCGAAGTCTTGCCACGGATCCATGCGAAGATATAAAATAAATCATGTACATGTTTCTAACCTAGATCTACCTTAGATCTACATGAATTAGAAGCGTTACCCTTGTTGCGAAGCCCTTCGCTTATCCCGCTCATCCAAAAGGTTGCTGGATCTCGAGAGTGTCAAGCGTACACTCCTCTATACATATCCACACGGATAATAGGTGGAGAAGAACCGATTAGAGTGTGCTAGCACTCTTGGGTGGCTCGGCAATGGAGGAGAGGGAGAGAGAGCTAGAAGAGAGGAAGAATAATGATGGTTTGTTCATAATGAAAAATAAGAGTTAAATGGCTTAAGTATTTTAATCTAATGAAAATACTTAATGCTCATTAACTCCATTAATGAGCCTCATTAATGAGTCTTAATGAGTATTTAATGAATATTCATTCTTCATTAAATGGCCATTTTGAAACTCCTCTTCTCTTCATAATTTGAATCGAAATTTGAATCTAATATTCAAATTGAATTCATAATTCAATGAATGTCACCATTTATCATTGAATTCAAAATTCAATGAATATCATCATTAAGCCTCACTTGAGTCTAACTCAAGTCTAGCCTCACTTGAGTCTAACTCAAGTCTAGCCTCACTTGAGTCTAACTCGAGTCTAACTTAATCGAGTCTTACTCAATTAATCTAATTTGGATTATACTTAATCCAATTTGGTTCATCATATGAACCTAATCCTCTTGGTTCATCATATGAACCTAATCTCCATCTAATTGCCCTTTGTGTGTGACCCTATAGGTTCTTGTAACGTTGGCAATGCTCCTAAACCTATGTAGAAACATAAGTAATGAGCGGTATCTAGCAACACATCATTACTACCCAAGTTACAAGAATGTTGAGATCTAACATCACCATTGTGACTACTAATTGTGACTCTCACAATATGTGACAATGTCCTTCTATCCTTGACATCTAGAATGAACAATTGAGGCATAGACCGTGTCATCCTCTAATCAATCTATGCCTTGAACCCCAAGTAGACTCACTCTAATCAAATGAGCTCAATATCTCATATTGACTCATTTGGGTATGACCATGCACTTAGTGGTCTCACTCTATCAAGAATCATGATGTCACTCCCATAATATAGGAGGGATAGATCCCATCTACATCACTCACATCCCTCCGCATAATTTGTTACATACCCAGTAATCGCGTTTATATTCCACCCAATTACGGGTGACGTTTGATGAAGCCAAAGTATGCAACTCCTTATGTAGGGAACTATGGTGACTTCAGGTCCAAGGACTGATAATCATACTAATAGTCACATGAGAAAGTATATGACACTCATATAATGATCCATGATACTTTCTCATGGCGGGTCATTCAGTATACATTCTCCAATGCATACTCATGTGTCAACTTGATATCTCTATATCCATGACTTGTGAGATCAAGTCATCGAGTTGACCTACATGCTAGTCTCATCACATTAACATTGCCCCTAAATGTTAATACTTGACTAGGAATGATTAAGAGTAGTGTTCTCTATATCATCTCACTATCAATTCAACCAATTGATTGATATAGATAAGAACCTTTTACTCAAGGACGCTATTATACTTAGTTATTTGACACCAATACAAGTAAGTATAATAACCATAAGGAAATACCTTTATTAATATATCCGAATATGATACATCGAGTCCATACAACAATCATCATATGATTGGCTCTAGGGCTCTAACTAACAATCTCCCACTAGCACTAGTGCCAATCAGTATAGGCTCTAAGGCCCAATGACCTAGTGTGACCATCATGCTTTCTCTGTGCCAAAGCCTTGGTCAAGGAATCAACGACGTTAGCCTCTGTGGGTACTCTGTAAATCTTCACATCTCCTCTATCGATGATCTCTCGAATGAGATGGAAGCGTCGTAGTATATGTTTGGTCCGCTAGTGTGAACTAGGTTCCTTAGCCTGTGCAATTGCTCCATTGTTGTCACAATAGAGCTCTATAGGATCAGCTATGCTAGGAACCACCCCAAGCTCAGTAATGAACTTGTGGATCCAAACTGCCTCCTTTGCTGCTTCTGATGCAGCAATATACTCGGCCTTTGTTGTAGAATCAGCAATTGTGTCCTGCTTTGAACTCTTCCAGCTCACAGCACCACCATTTAAGCAAAACATGAACCCAGACTGCGATCTATAATCATCCTGGTTAGTTTAGAAGCTGACATCACTGTAACCCTTTACAACTAGCTCACCATTGCCTCCAAATATCAAGAAATATTCTTTAGTCCTTCTTAAGTACTTAAGAATATTTTTGACCGCTAGTAGTGACGCTCATCTGGATCTGACTGGTATCTGCTCGTCATGCTCAAAGCATATGAAACATCAAGACGAGTACATAGCATGACGTACATGATAGATCCTATGGCTGAGGCATAAGGGATCTTATCCATGCGATCTCTCTCCTCTCTAGAAGAGGGACTTTGAGTCTTCGAAAGACTCATACCATGTGACATCGGCAAAAATCCTTTCTTGGAATTCTGCATGGCAAACCGTAGTAATACCGTGTCAATATATGTACTTTGACTTAGGCCAAGCAATCTCTTAGATCTATCTCTATAGATCTTTATGCCTAGAATACAGGCTGCTTCACCTAAGTCCTTCATTGAGAAACAATTCCCCAGCCAAGTCTTTACAGACTGCAGCAAAGGGATGTCATTTCCAATGAGTAGTATGTCATCCACATACAATACAAGGAAGACAACTGTGTTCCCAACAACCTTCTTGTAGACACAGGGTTCATCTTCATTCTTGATAAAACCAAACTGTTTGATCGCATCATTGAATCGAAGATTCCAGCTCCGAGAAACTTGCTTTAGTCCATAAATGGACTTATGCAGTTTGCATACTCTACTAGTATGCTGTGGATCTACAAAACCCTCAGGTTGTGTAATGTACACATCCTTAAGTAAGTTTCCATTCAGAAACGTGGTTTTGACATCCATCTGCCAGATCTCATAATCGTGGTATGCTGCAATAGCAAGCATGATCCGAATGGACTTAAACATCGCTACTAGATAAAAGGATTCATCATAGTCAATACCATGAATTTGCTTGAAACCTTTAGCTACCAAGCGACCCTTATAGATAATAAGTCCATCCATGTCAGTCTTTCTCTTAAAGACCCACTTACACCCAATGGGTTTGACCCCTTCAGGTGGATCAATCAAAGTCCATACTTAGTTAGTGTACATGGATTCCATCTCGGATCTCATGACCTTTAGCCATTTCTCGGAATCTGGTCTCATCACAGCTTCTTGATAGAAGGTAGGCTCATCCTCAATGAGCATAATGTCATCATGGTCAGACAAGAGAAATGAATATCTCTCAGGCTGACGACGTACCCTATCATACCTGCGAAGAGGGAGGTCTACTTGAACTGGTTGTTGTTCCTCAACTCCTTGTGGAACAATCTCATCATCCACAACAATTTGTGGTTCCAGTTCAACTTCCATCAAGGCTTCAGTGCTATAGTCCATATCTTGAATTTCTTCAAGATCGAACGTACTCCCACTAGTTTTTCTAGAAACAAAGTCTCTTTCTAGAAATACCCCAGTCTTAGCCACAAACACTTTGTGTTGACTAGGAATGTAGAAGTAATATCCCTTCGTTTCCTTGGGATATCCTATAAAATAACACTTATCGGATTTGAGTCCCAGTTTGTCCGAGACTTGACATCAAACGTAAGCCTCACAACTCCAAATCCTCATAAAAGACACCTGGACATCTCTCCCAGTCCATATCCTATATGGTGTCTTTATCACAGCCTTGGATAGAACACGGTTAAGTGTGAAGGCTGCTGTGTCTAGAGCATATCCCCAAAAGGATATAGGAAGATCTGTGTGACTCATCATAGACCGTACCATATCTAATAGGGTACGATTCCTCCTTTCGGACACACCATTCCACTGTGGTGTTCCAGGAGGAGTGAGTTGAGATAGGATCCCACACTCAGCTAGATAGTCACGAAACTCATGGCTAAGGTATTCACCACCTCGATCTGATCGAAGTATTTTAATACACTTGCCTAGCTGGTTTTTTTACTTCATTCTTGAATTCTTTGAACTTTTCAAAGGATTGTGATTTATGTGTCATCAGATACACATAACCATATCTACTGAAATCATCAGTAAATGTGATGAAGTACCTATAACCACCTCTGGCAACGACATTGAAAGGGTCACATACATCACTATGTATAAGTCCTAACAAGTCAGTTGCTCTTTCGCTGTGTCCACTAAAGGGATTCTTGGTCATCTTGCCTAGTAGGCATGACTCGCATGTATCATATGATTCAAAATCAAATGAGTCCAGCAAACCATCTTTATGGAGCTGAGATAAGCGATTCTCATTTATATGACCTAAGCGACAATGCTAGAGATAGGTTTGGTTCATTTCATTTGACTTGGACCTTTTGGTACTTATGTTATAGATGGAGTTCTCTAAGTATAGAATGTAGAGTCCATTCATCAGAGGTGCACTACAATAGAACATATCTTTTAAATAAATAGAACAATATTTGTTCTTTATTACAAAAGAAAAGCCTTTACTGAAATGATGTTCTTTGTAAGAGCAGGCACATAACAACATTCATCTAATTCTAGTACAAGCCTAGAGGGCAGAGATAGAAAGTAAGTTCCTACAGCAACAGCAGCAACCCATGCTCCATTGCCTACTCGTAGGTCTATCTCACCCTTCGTCAATACCCTGCTATTTCTCAGTGCTTGTGCATTAGTACAAATGTGAGAAGCACATCTGGTATCTAATACCCACGATGAAGAAATAGAGAGATTGACTTCTATAACATGTATACCTGAAGTAGACATCTTATTTATCTTCTTCTTAAGATCTTCCAGGTATCCTTTCTAGTTCCTCTTCTAGTGCCCTGCTTGTCCTTGATATAGTTGACGAAGATGTTCAACCATGTCATAAGCAGTCATCAACTCGTGTTGCTTCTGAAGCTTAGAGTTCATGGTTCCGAGAATGAGGCATGACACATCTAATGCGTCATCTTGATGTTTCTTATAAGCATCTCGGTCAGCTCGCGTGGCAGTGGCAGGAGGTACCTCTGGAATGGGCTGCTCCAGGACGTACAATTTTCTTTCTTGTGTGAGAACGATTCTCAGATTCCTGTACCAATCCAGGAAATTATCTCCATTGAGCTTGTCCTTGTCAAGGACAGTACGTAGGGAGAAGGTGTTCGTGTTTGTCGACATGACAATCTACAACAGAAATAATGTAAAAAGTAAATATCATATTCCTTTAATTATTTAATTATGCCTTTAACTAAATGATGCTCCCACTGAATTATAGAGAGCTTTTGTAGAATCAAGTCATGGATGTGGTTAAACCACACTACTAGATTCTTACCAATTAGCTATAATTTTCGTGGGACAAGATCCACATCATACTATTACTTGAGTTAGCTTTGGCTAAGATGCCCAAGACTTAGTATGATCGGTAGATAACTAATTATCAATTACATCTCTATGCAACTCTTGTTTATAGAATCAAAAATCTCATTTATATTAAAACTTGAGTTAGCTTTGGCTAAATCGCCCAAGATTTAGTATAAATGTGATTTTTATCCTATCGTCCAACCGTTGAAAAATGCCTATAGTTTTACCTGATCCAATTGAGTTAACTAGTTATGCTCAATCTAATTAAGTTTGTACTCACCCAAGCTTTGATAGGCGGGACCAAGGTTGTCCCTCCACACCCTACTAAGATAATATGCGTTGCTCTGCTTTGGCAAATTCAACAACAATAAATGATTGAGGTAGTGATGGGTATCAAAACTTGGTAGGCATATCGAGTTGACTTGATTAAGATCTAATCTAATCGTGGATTTGTATCTTATACGCATCAAGGCACTAATTATCTTACATTATTATGCATCACATACACAAGCAATGATAGATAACTAATTATTTTGTGATAAGGTCATGACCCTACTACGATCTTTTCAAGCCAATGAAAAAGATCGGATGGTCAACGACTTCTTCAAGCGCCTCCCTTTGATCGCCATGTGTTGAAATCACCCTCCTCGTAACTCCTTCTTGAGTGGACCTTCCACCGTTTCATTTTGTACATTACAAAAGTCAAACTCGAGTTGCATTCGAGTCTAAATTCTATTTACAACAAAAATATAAAAGAGAAGGTACGACGCGCAGGTCGTATATCAATACAACACGCACAACACAAAAATGGCGCGCAGACCATATTATGAATTACAACACATTTTAACCAATCATATTGGGGTTTTGGGCCATGACCATCATAAAATCACACATAATTCTAAATTATGTATTTTTTTTTATAAATTTCTATAATTTTACTACTGATTTTATCGATTTTATGAGTCACAACTTCCTGGCGGTCCCGTTTAGCGATTTTCGGGCGCGATCATGGGACAATGCCCCTTGCGGGGTTAGGGGTAGTGCCCTTCTCACGAAATGAATATCGCGAGTGTCCCATCTTGATCTAACAGCACCTTAAGCCGCTGTCCCAAAATGATTTGGGCGAGATCTTGCCGTTTCGGAAAGTTTTTCTTGTTAGTCGAAGCCTACAAGTGTCCAAGCACTTATTGCTTCGCTTCTACGAGAAAAATACTCAAAAAATCTATAAAAATAGAAAACTTACAGATCTGAAATATTTTCATAAAAATAAAATACAAACTTGTACATGCTTCGCACGTGGCTCTGATACCACTATTGGGACTTTCGAGCCGTAAAAACAGTTTTTTTCGTTGCGGAAACCTCGAAGTCTTGCCACGGATCCGTGTGAAGATATATAAAATAAATCATGTACATGTTTCTAACCTAGATTTACCTTAGATCTACATGAATAAAAAGCGTTACCAGTCCTTCGCTTATCCCGCTCGTCCAAAAGGTTGCCGGATCTTGAGAGTGTCAAGCGTACACTCCTCTATACGTATCCACATGGATAATAGGTGGAGAAGAACCACTTAGAGTGTGCTAGCACTCTTGGGTGGCTCGGCAATGGAGGAGAGGGAGAGAGAGCTAGAAGAGAGGAAGAATAATGATGATTCGTTCATAATGAAAAATAAGAGTAAAATGGCTTAAGTATTTTCATCTAATGAAAATACTTAATGCGCATCAACTCCATTAATGAGTCTCATTAACGAGTCTTAATGAGTATTTAATGAATATTCATTCTTCATTAAATGATCATTTTGAAACTCCTCTTCTCTTCATAATATGAATCAAAATTTGAATCTAATATTCAAATTGAATTCATAATTCAACGAATGTCACCATTTATCATTGAATTCAAAATTCAATGAATATCATCATTAAGCCTCACTTGAGTCTAACTCAAGTCTAGCCTCACTTGAGTCTAACTCAAGTCTAACTTAATTGAGTCTTACTCAATTAATCTAATTTGTATTACACTTAATCCAATTTGGTTCATCATATGAACCTAATCCTCTTGGTTCATCATATGAACCTAATCTCCATCTAATTGTCCTTTGTGTGTGACCCTATAGGTTCTTGTAACGTTGGCAATGCTCCTAAACCCATTTAGAAACATAAGTAATGAGCGGTATCTAGCAACACATCATTACTACCCAAGTTACAAGAATGTTGAGATCCAACATCACCATTGTGACTACTAATTGTGACTCTCACAATATGTGACAATGACCTTCTATCCTTGACATCTAGATTGATCAATTGAGGCATAGACCATGTCATCCTCTAATTAATCTATGTCTTGAACCCCAAGTAGACTCACTCTAATCAAATGAGCTCAATATCTCATATTGACTCATTTGGGCATGACCATGCACTTAGTGGTCTCACTCTATCAAGAATAATGATGTCACTCCCGTTATATAGGAGGGATAGATCCCATCTACATCACTCACATCCCTCCACATAATTTATTACATACCCAGTAATCGCCTTTATAGTTCACCCAGTTATGGGTGACGTTTGACGAAGCCAAAACATGCAATTCCTTATGTAGGGAACTATGGTGACTTCAGGTCCAAGGACTGATAGTCATACTAATAGTCTCATGAAAAAGTATATGACACTCATATAATGATCCATGATACTTTTTCATGGTGGGTCATTCAGTATACATTCTCCAATGCTTACCCATATGTCAACTTGATATCTCTATATCCATGACTTGTGAGATCAAGTCATCGAGTTGACCTACATGCTAGTCTCATCGCATTAACATTGTCCCTAAATGTTAATACTTGACTATGAATGATTAAGAGTAGTGTTCTCTATTCATCTCACTATCAATTCAACCAATTGATTGATATAGATAAGAACCTTCTACTCAAGGACGCTATTATACTTAGTTATTTGACACCAATACAAGAAAGTATAATAACCATAAAGAAATACCTTTATTAATATATCCGAATATGATACATCAAGTCCATACAACAATCATCATATGATTGACTCTAGGGCTCTAACTAACAAAAGTTAGGTTGAGTAACTGAGCTCTGATCAGTAAAAGTTTAACTAGATAATAATGGAATATCAGATGAAAGTGTCTGTGTCTAAAGTCCAAAGTACAAGGCATGAAAGGATAGTATCAATTAGTAGGATCATCAGCTGGAGGGTCGTCAGCTGGAGGTGGTGCACGATGCTGCTCGGGAGCAGTCTGTCCCTGTCAAAGAGAGGCAAAGCCGGAAGCTATCTCTGTGCGAAGCATGCGAAACTCATCTAGTATAAACCGTTGTGTCTGAGCAGAGTAAATCTCGAGACATGCGAGTCGGTCCTCGACCGATAAGGTGGTGGATGGCTGTGACGAGGTCGAGGGCTGAGATGGATCGAGGGGCTCTCCAAATATCTGATCATGAGAAAACTCAAATAGCTCCTCTCGTCCCTCAGGCGGCAGAAAGAACTCATCTGGGGCTAGACCACCTCCCACAGCAGGAGCAACTGACTCATCCTCGGTTGGGTCGGCTGGTGGAGGCCTGCCCACCCATGCTAGGACCCCTTGAGCAGTGACATCTATATATGCTAACCTATGAGAACCTAGCCCATACTCATCATAATGGGTAAGGGGAAGGACCATCCCCCGAGTCACATCTATGCCCTCTATCGTCGAAAAGATGGACGTCAGCACATGGCAGTAGGGCATGTGAACAACTCGGGAAGTGACAAGGCTAGCTGCATGAACTATGTTGGAGAACATATGTAATGCAATATCTATATCTAGATGATGACACAATGCACACAAAAAGAAGGAATGGGACGGACGCATTTCAGGACGTCCCGAGATGTGATGGGTAGAATGCATGCAGTAAGGACTCTATACATGATGTAATCCTACACCCTGAGAGACATCGACCTGAAATCAGAGACTCCAAGTGGTCTCTCCCCACCGAAAAAGTACTCATAGAGTGTATCTAGAGTAATGTGGGAGTAGGGGTTACTAAATGGCAGATCCCTACTAGGGTAGCACAGGAAAGGAGATGCTGACTGTCTAAGCTCTAAGCTGGTGCGTAATAGAGAAGGAGTAAACTGGATGTCCTTTCCACCAAGTCTGGTGGGATAGACCAAATCATCAACCCTTTCAAGGTTGTTGAAAAACTGGGCACATAGATCTTTATTTACTGCATGACTGCAGTAAACCAATTTATCCAACTGGTAGTGGGCAATCATCTGTATGATGAACGGACAATAAGTCATAAAACAGAGTCTATTTAGATATCTACACTTAATGACAGAGTATGAATGCTGATAAAAACTAAGCCTATGCTGCTCAGTGGGGAATCTAACGTCAGTGGACGGGGCAGTACTCGAGGTGGATGCAACATTGTGTCGCTTCCTAATTTCAACCATATTCATATAAATTTGCAAAACAAGTACTAAAAATATGTAAAGGATGATTTAGGATAGTTTAGAGTATACGTAGGAGGCGTTGTAGGGTATTTGAAGGAGTTGAAGAGTGGAAATCTAGGTTTAAGGCGCCTTGGATCAAGATTTTCGACGAGAGGAGAATGTGCAGCGAACGTTCTGTTCGCTGGATATTTTGATATTGAAGGCGCCTTCAATCTCATTGAAGGCGCCTCCAAGCGGCGTTTAGGGCGCCTCGGACCCGGTCCGAGACGCCTTAGTTGTTTTCGGCGGGAATTTTCCCGCCGACGCTCGAGGGCGCTGTTAGTTTTTTTTTTTTTAGAATTTTTATGTAGATTTTTAAAGAATAAGTTTAGAAGAATTTTAATATAAGAATAAAAGAATTTTTAAGTAAATTTTTTTTTGGAGGAATAATTTTAAAATAAGTTTTCAAAAGAATTTTTAAAATAAGATTTTTAAATAAGTTTTTAAAATATTTTTAAATAAGTTTTAAAAACATTTTAAAATAAGTTTTAAAAATATTTCTAAATAAGTTTTTAAAATATTTTTAAATAACTTTTTAAAATATTTTTACAATAAGATTTTTAAATAAGTTTTTAAAACATTTTTTAAATACGTTTTTAAAAGATTTTTAAATAAGTTTTTTTTTAAAACATTTTTTAAAAGATTTTAAAATAAGTTTTTAAAATATTTTTAAATAAGTTTTTTAAAACATTTTTTTAAATAAGTTTGTAAAAACATTTTTAAATAAGTTTTTAAAAGAATTTTAAATAAGATTTTAAAAGATTTTTAAATAAGTTTTTAAACCAATTTTTAAATAAGTTTTTAAAAGTTTTTTAAATAAGTTTTTAAAATATTTTTAAATAAGTTTTTAAAAGATTTTTAAATAAGTTTTTAAACCAATTTTAAATAAGTTTTTAAAAGATTTTTAAATAAGTTTTTAAAAGATTTTTAAATAAGTTTTTAAACCAAGTTTTAAATAAGTTTTTAAAAGATTTTTGAATAAGTTTTTATAACATTTTTTATATAAGTTTTTAAAACAATTTTAAATAAGTTTTTAAAATATTTTTTAAATAAGTTTTTAAAACATTTTTAATTAAGTTTTTAAAAGATTTTTAAATAAGTTTTTAAAAAGTTTTCAAATAAGTTTTTAAAACTTTTTTAAATAAGTTTTTAAAAGATTTTGAAATAAGTTTTTATACCAGTTTTTAAATAAGTTTTTAAAAGATTTTTAAATAAAATTTTAAAAGTTTTTTAAATAAGTTTTTAAAACATTTTTAAATAAGTTTTTAAAAGATTTTTAAATAAGATTTTTAAATAAGTTTTTAAAATATTTTTTAAATAAGTTTTTAAAAGATTTTTAAATAAGTTTTTAAAATATTTTTTAAATAAGTTTTTAAAAGATTTTTAAATAAATTTTTTAAAAGAAAAGGTTTTTAAAAGGTTTTTAAATAAGTTTTTAAAACATTTTGATATAAGTTTTTAAAACATTTTAAAAAAAGTTTTTAAATAAGTTTTTAAAAGTTTTTTAAATAAGTGTTTAAAATATTTTTTTAAATAAGTTTTTTAAAGATTTTTAAATAAGTTTATTAAAAGGTTTTTAAATAAGTTTTTAAAAACATTTTTTAAATAAGTTTTTAAAAGTGCTTTAATTTAATTTTAATTTTAATTTTGATTTTAATTTTAATTTGATTCAATCCTTAGTCATCTCACCCGATCTAAATTTCAAATCAGGGAATCCTATAATTTTGTGAGATGAATTAGATTCAATTATAGGGTTTGGTTTAACTTTGTGTTAGATCCAAGTTTAGCTTTGGGCTCAACAAATAGGTATTCTTCAGATAAACTTCTGGACTATGGTGAATCACTTGAACATCATTAAAGTAACCATGTCTTTGAGGTTTTTCAAATAGTCCTATCCACTGAACTTAGTACAAAACCTTTGTCTAATTGGTTAGGATCCATAAAGGGTAGGTTCGGTTAGTTCCACTTAGTCAAATGCACCAGGTCAAAGCCATATCTTCCTAGACATGCATAGACTAAGCTTCGCTAACATACTATCATCCAAAATTTCATCAGTACCATCGGTCAAGTTAAACTTGTTCCCTTTCTAGTTAGTTCTAATTACCCTGCCGGGTAGCTTGGTTTGGGTTACCCTGCTGGGTAGGTTAGTTTTGGAGGTGCCAGCTATTCTGGAGCCTCCACCTAAATTATTGATAATTTTCTATATTTTTATTTAATTTCTAGATTAGATTTAAGTTTTTAATTATATTCTTTTAAATTTATTTATTAATACAGTTTTTCTTTTGGCTCCCCCTGGATCATAGCCTCGATATGGTCTATCAAGGTAATACACTTGATCCTTGGGAACCCAATATTGACCAAGTCCAACTTGATTAACTAAGTTGGACTTGGGTACGCATGCTTGGACTGCCTTACTATTTGGTCTGTTGACTAAGGTTAGATAGGATTGATATTTATTTTTTGTTTTAAAACCTAATCTAGATCTGTTGTAAACGGTTCTTTGTGTCCCAAGAATTAGATCAAGGTTCTTGGAGCCCAAAGAAAATCGTTCCAAGGTCTTCTTCAAATCCTTGACCTGAGTTTTCAGACTAGAGTTTTCTTCCTCAAGCTTTTGGACTTGAGTTGAATTTCCAGTCTGAATTGGGTCAAGCAAGGGTTTGGAGTTAGTCACTTCTTTAAGAGCTACTACCTCCTTTAGAAGTGACTTGATCCTAATATTGGATTTTGCTAATTTTCAAATTAAATAATTTACTAGATTATGTAAATGCGGGATACTTACTGCGGAGTCAGGACCTTCGGAAACGGATACGGATCCGTGGCTTCTCTCGGACTCGGCTTCCGATTCGTCCTCGCTTCTGGATTCGTTGGTGTAGTCCCGGGCCGTCAAGCGAGAAAACTCGTTTGTTCGAGCTCTTCGCCATCGGACTCCTCCGAGGATGACTCGTCCTAGGTCACCTTCAGAGCCTTCTTCCTTCTCGGTTTCTTCGGATCCTTTTGGTTCGGACAGTTCGCCTTGATGTGCCCCTTCTGATTGCATCCATAGCATGTTACCTCAAATTTCACCTTTGAGCTTGGTTGGGCTTCTTTGGACTGGAGAACTTTTTTGACATCCTTCTTATTGAAACCTTTATTTTTCTTGTACAGTTTCTTTACCAGGTTGACGAGCTCGGTGATGATTTTGTCGTCATCATTGTCCGAAACTGGTTCTTCTTCTTCTGATTCTGGTTTGGTTTTGTGCTTTGATTTAGTCTCGTGCGCTCTACTTGTACCTACAACCAAAGCCAAACCTTTCTCGGCCGGACGTGAGTAAACCTGTTCATGTAATTCAAACTCGGCAAATAGCTCATCTAATTTTATGGAAGAGAGGTCCTTAGAAACCTTGTAAGCATCAACCATGGATGCCCACAAGGTGTTACTTGGAAAGGCGTTTAAGGCATACCTCATAATATCCCAGTTCTCTACCTTCTGTCCGATTGCATGTAAACCATTGAGTAGGTCTTGTATCCGAGCGTTGAGTTGGGTATCCGTCTCACCTTCTTGCAACTTAATATTATACAATTTATTGAATAATAAATCCCATTTACTGACCTTGGTATCGGAGGTTCCTTCGTGCAGCTCGATGAGTTTCTCCCACAATTCCTTCGCGCTCGAAAAAGGGCCGACACGGTTCAGCTCCTCCTTTGTCAGTCCGCATTGTAGGGTGCAGGTTGCCTTTGCGTTGGCTTCTACCTTTTTGATGAGTGTCGGTTCCCAGTCCTCGTATGGTAGTATCTTGCCGGTAGCATCAGTCGGTAGTTGGAGTCCGGTTTTGACGATCATCCAGACTTCAAATTGAGTCCGGAGATACGCCTCCATCCGACCCTTCCAATATCCGAAATCGTCTCCGGAGAAGAGCGGGGGGCGACCAGTGCTAAAATCTTCTTGGAAAGCCATTTAGATCTAGCATGGAAAAAGACGAGAGAAACAACGTCCCAGGACTTGATCCTGGATTAGCAGTGCGGTATGAAGATAATAAAAACGATCTCGAGTGGTGTTGCACCGACTTCGAGCAAAAGCGATTCGAATAGATAAAGAATTGGAATGTAGCAACTATACTAATTCCAATTGACTCCGAAAAATTGAAAACACCACAAAAAAATTGCTTGATTGGTGGTTGTACCAAATCAAATTTATCCCGCTCTAATACCAATTGTTGGATTGAAAGCGCTAGAGGGGGGGGGGTGAATAACGCTCGTGGCTTTTTCAGGCGTTTCGGAATTAAAAACGTATCGAGTAATGCAGCGGAAATAATAAAAGAAATAAGTAATCACACAAACGACACCAAGGTTTTAATTGGTTCGGAGCCTAGGGTGACTCCTACTCCAAGGCCCACGATCGATGATCGCTTTTTGTGGGCAACAATTATATCGCGTAAAAGAGAGTACAAATATGTATTACAATAAGTGCAATAATAAAAAACAATTATACCGACGACAGAATCGAAATCTCGGAGCTCCTGGTCGTCGGGGACTTGTAACAGCACTAGTAGAAGCACTTAGAACTTGTTGTCTTGAGTGCTGCCTCGAGACCTCCTTTTATGCACTGTTGGAGGCACCTCCAACACCATCCAAGGCGCCTCCAAGCCTCCCGAGTCGCCCGCGTGGATCAGCACAGAACAGGTCGCACCTCATCAACTCGAAGGCGCCTCCAAGCCACTCCAAGGCGCCTCCAAGCTCTGGTCCAAGGCACCTCCAGCTCAGTCTGAGGTGCCTCCAGGCCTACTGCGCAACTCCCTTCAGCCTTGCACCTGAGGCGCCTCCAAGCTCCATGGAGGCGCCTCGGGCACTGTTCATCTGAGGCTTAAGGTTGCTTCTTTGTTCCTGCAAAATGTGTTAGTCCCAAACACATACCCTGCAAAACAAAGTTAGCACATAATAGTCATAAATAAAATATTGACAGTCTCCGGACTGTCCGGGTCTGACTTCGGATTTCCGACTGGAAACCCTAGGTCGACCTGACGCCTACTGTTCCGTCTGCGGGGAATACGTCCTCACCTACTCCACTCAGGAGATTTACCTGTTGCCAGCACGATCCTCCTGATCGACTGGACTTTTGCTCGGCGCTCGATGCTTCCAGACTTTCTGCTGGACTCCCGCTCCCCAACCCATCCAGTCTTCCACCTAGTTCGCGACACCAGGACTTTCCACCTAGGGTTACCACCCCCTAGGACTTTTGCCTGAAGCTCTCGACCCACCAAGACTTTCCGCATAGGGTTACCACCCCCTATGACCTAGGATTACCACCCCCTAGGGTTTTCCACCTGCCTAACCGTAGCTAGGACTTTTACTTAAGTACACTTAGGACTTTCCTGCAAGCTCATTCAAACTGTTAGATCACAAAACAACTTAACTTTGAACCCTTTGCCATTATCAAAACTTGGGTTCGATCGTCGAATGCTTTCCGCACCAACAAGTTGCGCATCTGCATTCGAGAATTAAAGAAATCATCACCGAAATTTCAAATATCAGAGAAAAGGTAAGTAACCGAGATTCGCTCAGGTACGCACTAAACTCTTTTCCTAGGAATACAAAATGGGCATCGCTAGTAGATGCCTTTTACATTTCGAAAGATTTAGAAACAATTACATTGGAAGAATTATTCTCGACATTTGAAATGCACGAATCAAGATGTGCAGGAATGAAGGAGCCCAAAAACAACATCGCCCTTAAAGCATCGAGAGACGAACCTGAGTCGGAGTCTTCTCTCGACGGCGAGGAAATGATAATGATGGTAAGATGATTCAAGAATCTTTGTAAGTCTAGAAAAACTAACCATCCGTAGGGTAGAAAGAAAAAGACCATCCGCTGCTACCACTGTGATGAAGAAGGGCACGTCAAGGACAACTGCCCCAAGCTAAAGAACAAGGACAAAGATAAAGGTAAGAAGCCTGTCCAAAAACGCAAGGCATTAAAAGCGACATGGGACGATATGTCGTCCGAATCATAAGTCGAACCCTTCTCCGGACTTGCACTAATGGCAAGTCATCAAGACGACGACTGCGATGTTAGGATCGGTTGAGCTAGAGGGGGGGGGGGGGAATGGCTCACTTCATTTTCTTGATTTTTGATTTTGCACAGCGGAAACTTGAAGCCAATGCTAACTCCGGTATTTACTTGGTATCCACCTCCTCAAGGAGGTGACTAGTCCAAGCATCCACGCCACTCACCACACTTCCACTATCCAAAAACCCTCCTTCTCGGAATCACACCGAAGGTGGAGAAACCTTACAACACTTACAATACTTCCTCTCCAAAAGGAAATAGCTCACACTCACTACAATGAGGAAGAGAAGAGATTTACAAACTTGAAATAGCTTCTTCCTTGTGGCGTGAGATTTGAAAGCTTGGAGAGATTGAGAGCTTTAACTTCCAACGCTTGAGAGATCTTGAGCACTTCAAGGATTCTTCACACCAGAGCAATAGAACAGTATTTTTTTTTATTAATCGGTGCTTATTCCTCTTTCTTCCAGCGTTTTAAACATCAAGAAAACTAGCCATTTCTCACGCTGTCGTCGCCATGAATCGATTGAGATTATGTCCCAATCGATTCAAAAGTATCCGTTGGAAGCCATCGTGTTAAGATCAACGGTGCAGATTCTTTTATTTGACTTGGATCGATTGGGGCAGAGTTTGAATCGATTCAGCCTCTTGCTCATGAAATCACAGCTTTGTGAATAGATTGGCCGATCAATTCAATACCTTGAATCGATCGGTTGATCGATTCAGGATGATTCTGTGCTTCGCACAGAATGTTCACGGATCGATCGGCCGATCGATTCAATACCTTGAATCGATCGGCTGATCGATTCAATACCTTGAATCGATCGGCTGATCGATTCAGAAGGGTTCTATGCTTCGTGCAGATCCTTTCCGATCGATCGGCCGATCGATTGACTTACCTTCAATCGATCGGCTGATCGATTCAAAGGCATTCTGCCTCACAACCATGTCTGAATCGATTCACCAATCGATCTCTGATAGTGAGCCTAACACACATATAATCTTGTGACCTGCAGGAGCTTCTTTTGCCAAGAATCCGGTCCCCGACCTTCTCGGACTTCTCTTGCATCTGGTCTTCTGACCTGCAAGAAACCTTTTTACCAAGAATCCAGTCCTCGACCTTCTTGGACTTCTCTTGCATCTGGTCTTCCGACCTGCAAGAAATTCCTCCTGCAAACTCATAATGCATGTTAGTTCCAACGTATTAACCTAAACTTAAATAATTGTCAACACATTGAAACTTCCAGGACATGATTGTACCAACAATCTCCCCCTTTTTGATGTTTGACAATCTATTTAAGTTTAGGCTAACTTCCAAAATATCATAATGATACAATGATAGATAATGATTGCAACAACGCTGAAAATCATCTAAATTAAACATAAGCAATAAACATGAACATATTTAAGCAGTAAGCTTGATTTTAATTATCTTAAGCGTAAACTTCAACATATATCTCCCCCTTTGTCAAAAAAATAAAAAAAAAACAGAATTCCCCCTCAATAAGTGCACGAGGCAAATACGATAAATCCGAGAGGTGTTCCCCCTAAAACACATATATCCCCATAATAGAACAACACTGAAATATAGATATATATATAAAAAAAATGAAATACATCATAAGGAGTATATCATACATTCAAAAAGAGACGAAGTTCACACAGGGACTCCATAATAACAACCATCCATATAGCATACAATAACAGGTCATAGCGGGACATAAAACTCAATAAGATCATCCCTTGGAGGAGTGGGATCAAGCTCAGCAGAAGGAGCAGACGTAGTGGCCGGAGCTAGAGCAACCGCAGACTCAGGAACAGGTGCATCCTCAGCAGGGGGAACATGGGCGGTGGATGGACCAGATTGAGACGGATTACTCGTCACCCAGGAGCTCACTAAATCCACTAATGTATCCATAGTCGCCTGCATCGAAGTCTGTCGATGGACCATGGTCTCCATCATGGAACGCAGGTCAGCCACCTCCATGGTCAGCTCCTCTAGGCGAGTGTCGACAGTCTCCTCGAATGTCAGAGAAGCTGGCTCGGGGATATCCTCCTCAGCATCATCTGCCGCAGGAACTAATACCTGTGCATCCCCCCCGCGGCGAGCCCTGGGTCCCTCACCAAAAGCACGGCCATCGCGCCATCGAACTCCCGCTGGACCACCAACTAAACCCGTCTTCGTGAAGGAGCGGGAAGAAATCCGAGAATAAGCCACAGTCATGTGCTCCAGCCGTCCCCGGGAGACATCTATCTTTTGGGACTCCAGCCAATTTGTGATAAGATGCCCGAAAGGCATATGGATCGTCTGCTGCACGGGCTGGGTAAAATAAATGATGCAATGAAAGATATTCAGAGTGATGTTGATGTCAAGGGAATGACGAATGACATAGAGAGCAAACATGTGAGGAGGTCGCAGAGCGGCTAAGGCACGAGAGACAATGGGGAAAAGGCAGTTGATGATCACTTTAAACAAAGCATTGTTTTCAGCTGACAACTCAAGCGAAGAAAATTTTGTGATTTGAGCATTTGGCCCATCCGGACGAGGACGACCAAAGAGGAAATGATGCATGGATGCAATGCTAATATGCTCAAAAGGTGGAGGCAGCTCATCGGGAAGATTGGGATAAAAGACAAAATCATTGTTTGAAGGTAGACATTCAAGATAAGATCGAAGAATCTCATAGGAGAAGTCCAAGCTCCGTTTCGCAACACGAGTGCGATAATTTACACCATCAGAAGTGTGCAAATTATTGTAAAATTCGGAGACAAGACCTACATTGACATCCCTCTCACAGGTTAACAAAGAGTTAAGTTTATAATGCTTGAACCGATTATAGGTAACAAAACAAGATGTCCTATAGTATTGCAAATCAACTGATCTAGGGGTTATAAGTTTGAAGGTGTTTTTGCTAAAGGATTGTTGCATTGCAGCATTTGGGAATCTCGGATCAGTAGGAGGTTGAGGACGTGAGGAAGGTATAAATGATCCTTCGCCCGATTCACGAACCTTTTGTTTCTTTCTGTGGGATAAAAAAACAAGAGATGGCACGTGGTTTGGTAGTGCAACAGGAAAGGATATGCAAAAATGCAAGGGCAATGCAGATAATGCAATGCATGAGGGAAAATGCAATGCACAAAGACACACAAAACACATACAGATTAGGTCAAATATAGGAGCAAAAACCCCAAAAAAAAAAAAGAAGAGAGCAAAGAAAATTTACTTAGGGTTAGGGTTTTGAGTCCGCATGTTGTGTGAGGACGTGGAGACGAGGAAAAGAGCTGCCCAGTCCGTCAAGAGAGAAAAAGCAAAACCAGAAGAGAGATGGAAGAGCTCCCCTTCGCCGGAGAAACCCGTCGGAGTGAACGAGCGAGGCAGACGGAAGAATCGCCTGGAAAATCGCCTAGGGCAAGACAGCGTTGCGAGAGAGAAAAAAAGAAGAGAATAAGTGGATCGATTCGGATGTAGGGGTTTAAGACGGGTTTTAAATTCTCAATCGATCGACCGATCGATTGAGGACAAGTGAATCGATCGTTCGATCGATTCACGACGCTTCTGTGAGAATCTGAACAGGCGTCTCAATCGATCCAACGATCGATTCAACCGGGATGAATCGATCCATTGATTGATTAAAAAGCCTTCTGTGAAAATTGAAAGGGTGTCCCAATTGATCCATTGATCGATTCAAATACACTGAATCGATCCGTTGATCGATTTAAAAGCCTTCTGTGAAAATTGAAAAAACGTCCCAATCGATCCATTGATCGATTGGAATATTCTGAATCGATCCATTGATCGATTCAGATGCCTTCTGGAAAAACTTGAGTACGCGTTCTGTGGTTAAACGAAAGTGTGTCGTAATCGATCCATTGATCGATCTAAACAATCTGAATCGATCCATTGATCGATTCAGATGCTCTCTGGAGTGAAATGTGAACCTCCCAATCGATCGACCGATCGATTGGGAAGTCGATGTTTCTGCATTTCTGAAAACCTTTCAGATCCAAGTTTTGGAAATGCACAAATGATTATATATTCCTCTAAAAATCATGAAATTTGGTGTAAACACTATTTATGTCTCATATTATCAAGAAAAAATTAAAGATTGACAAAAAGCGACACTCCCTAGACAAGATTTACACAAAATCAAAAAGTGTCAAAAACTTTAATACTTTGAGTAAGTATGTATCCAATTGTTCAATGATAACTCTCATTCAATACCAACCTTCAATCAAGGTTTCAAACAAAGGTTTTATACATACTGTAAATTTGAAATTTCCAATCATAATCGTAGGGCAAAGTGCACATGATTTGTGCACCTGCTTTCCCTATGATTGGACAAATGAATGTTTCATATGAAAACCACTTTTCTTGACCAAAATAATGCATCATAACAAGCATCATGACCAAGATAAATGTCCCTAACCTCTCACCCCATCTAAATCATATTAAGAGGACAATCCATGTTCCTGTGAGAGGCAATGTTAAGGTGAATAAACCTTAAAGAACTCTAGCTATGAAGTGATCATGGAGGATGTGATTTAATCAATACAACACATTCCCAATTCCCTTCTAAGAAAACTAAATTCAACTTCGGGAAGAGGTTTAGTGAAGATATCGGCTAAGTTTGATTTTGATCCAACATAATTCAAAATGATATCACCTCGAGTGACATGATCACGAATAAAATGATGTTTAACCTCTATGTGTTTCGTTCTTGAATGATGAACGGGATTTTTGGTCAAGTTGATTGTACTCACATTATCACAAAGAACTTGAACATTGTTATAAGTAAGTTTATAGTCCTCTAGAGTATGAGTCATCCACAATAATTGTGATACACACTCTCCTATGACAATATATTACGCTTCGGTTGTGGAGAGAGCTACACAATGTTGTTTTCTACTTGACCCTAGAAATTGACAACTACCACTAGTGCTTTTGCGATCCAATTTGCATCCGGCATAATCGGAATCGGTATAGCCCACTAGGTCAAAAGTTTCAGTTCTAGGATACCAAAGACCAACATTTTGAGTCCCCTTGAGATAACGAAGAATTCGCTTAACGACACTCAAATGTGACTCCTTGGCACAAGATTGATACCTAGCACATATACCTACGGCGAAAAGTATATCGGGTCTATTAGCCGTGAGATAGAGAAGACTTCCTATAGCACTACGATATACCTTGGAGTCAACTTCTTTCCCCTCAATGTCTTTATCCAATTTAGTATTTGTGGCCATGGGAGTAGATATTTCCTTTGCATTTTCCATCCCAAATTTCTTAAATAGCTCTTTGACATATTTGGATTGATGAATGTAAATGCCTTATTTTGTTTGCTTAATTTGTAATCCTAGGAAAAATGTCAACTCACCAACCAAACTCATTTCAAATTCACTCTCCATGTGATAAATGAATTCATTTAAAAAATCTTTATTTGTGGAACCACAAATAATGTCATCTACATATACTTGGGCCACAAACATATCATTACCACTAATTTTCAAGAATAAAGTAGGATCAATTTTTCCTCTATGAAACCCTTTTGATACTAGAAATGTTGACAATCGTTCATACCAAGCTCGAGGAGCTTGTTTTAGTCCATATAAGGCCTTTTTAAGTTTATATACATGGGTTGGACACTCCAAATTCTCAAATCCCGGTGGTTGCTCAACATATACTTCTTCTTTTATAACACTATTTAAAAATGCTGATTTTACATCCATTTGGTACAATTTGAAACCCTTGTGGGCGGCAAAGGCCAACATCATTCTAATTGACTCCAATCTTGCTACAGGTGCATAAGTTTCATCATAGTCCAACCCTTCTACTTGATTGAAACCCCTAGCGACCAATCTAGCTTTGTTTCTCACCACGATCCCTTTATCATCAAGTTTGTTCCTAAAGACCCATTTTGTATCAATAATTGATTTGTTGGTAGGCCTAGGAACTAAATCCCAAACTTGACTTCTCTCAAATTGAGATAATTCATCTTGCATTGCTAAAATCCAATCCGGATCAAACAAGGCATCATCAATGGTTTTTGGTTCTATTTGAGATATTAAGGCAACTTGACTTCCTTCATTTCTAAAGTAAGATCGAGTTCTCACTCCTTGAGTAATGTCTCCTACTACTTGATCTAAGGGATGATTTACATGAATCCTAGTAGGTCTTGAATTTTGATTTGTTATAATTTCGGGTTCAAGTGGCAAAGGTTCATTTTTCTCACCATCACTTTCTTGATTTTCTTCTCCTTGATGATTTACCTCATTTAGTGTTAGTTTCTCTAACTCAAATTGTAATTCTTCATCGTTTGTTCTTATAGAGTTTAAAGAAGGATTTTCTTCAAATACAACATTTAGTGATTCTTCAACTAGTTTTGATCTTTTGTTGTAAATTCGGTATGCCTTGCTATGACTTGAGTAACCTACAAGAATCCCCTCATCCGCCTTAGCGGAAAACTTTCCTAAGTGATCCTTGGTGTTTAGAATATAGACCTTACACCCAAATACTCTAAGATGCTTAATTGTAGGTTGTTTACCAAACCACAATTCATGAGGTGTTTTTCCTAGAAACCTATGTATTAAAGTTCTATTTTGGACATAACAAGCTGTATTAATTGCTTCGGCCCATAGGAACTATGTAGTGAATATTCATTTAACATGCTCCTAGCGGCCTCTTGCAAAACCCTATTTTTCCTCTCAACAACTCCATTTTGTTGAGGTGTTCTAGGGGTTAAAAGCTCATGTTTGTAGCCTTTTTCCATACAAAAACTTGTGAATCTATCATTTTCAAACTCACCTCCATGTCCTTTTGAAACTTCAACTTTGGCAATCCTTGCACCAACTCTTTCTTTGAAAGATTTTTGATATTCCTCATGTTGGTGTGAGCAAGTCTCCGGTGCCAAAGCCAAGTCTCCTCCACTTTAGACATGAGACACTTAGCAAACACATTAGTAGCACCAAATAGTTCAACTTGATAAATATTTTCTTTTCTATGGCCTATGAGAACATTGGTGTTTAGTTCACTATGCTTGACTAGGCATTGAGATGAGTTGAACTCAACTCTATACCCTGAGTCACATAGTTGACTAACACTCAAAAGATTAAAAGCCATGCCTTTTACTAGTAACACATTTTTTATTACAAATTTTTCGGAAATTCTAATATCTCCTATTCCTATAACTTTTAACTCACCACTATTACCAAAAGAAATGGTACCTTTACTTTTGTGTCTAAATGATGAAAATTTTGATGAGTCCCCCGTCATATGCTTAGAGCATCCACTATCTACGAACCATGTTGTTGGATGCTCCCCCTTCGCGCATGCCTGTTTAAACACGATGAACCAAATGTTTTAGTACCCATACTTTGGGTCCGATAGCATCAATAACAAATTGCTTGGGTACCCAAGCTTGAACAACCTTAACCCTTGAAGCATGGTTTCTACTAATTAGAGACATGAATTTAACTTCCTTATCTTGTGATTTAAAACCTAGTCCCGCTTTGTTGTACACGCCTCTTTGAGCTCCTAGAATCATGTCTAAGTATTTTAAGCTTGAAGTAAATTTTTCTAGAGCACATCTAAGATCATCAACTTGTGATTTCAATGATACATTTTCTTTTACAAGATCATCAACATCATTTTTGTCATTTTCATGAAGCATGCAACTTTCACATGGCACAATTTCATTTTTGAGTGATTTCAATTCATTTTGCAATCTTTTAACCTTCCCTTTTGATTTAGCTAGTGCATTGGTTAAGCATGCAATGGTGGCATACATCTTATCAAGCTTGGGAGAAATTACCTCATCATCACTAGATGATGACTCACTTGAAGACTCCACATCTTCTCCATGACTATCTTCATCTTCACTATCTTCTACATGGCTTAAGGCCATAAGAGCCATGTGCTTTGAGCTCTTCCTTTCATCTTCTTCCGATGAGCTTGATGATGAGTCATCCCATGTGGATTTCAACGCCTTCTTCTTTTTCTTGATCTTTTCCTCTTGCTTCTTCAACTTTGGACACTCCGTTTTGTAGTGCCCCTTTTTCTTGCATTTATAGCAAATTACATCAGTTTTATTCTTAGAATCCACAAGAGATTTACCTTTTCTCTTCTCATCATTGAAGATTTTCTTAACATCCTTCTTGTCAAACTTCCTTGAATGTCTCATCATTCTTCGAACGAAGTTTGCCATTTCACTTGATGATAGCTCTTCATCACTATCACTATCACTATCTTGTTCGGATTCTGAAGATGACTCCTTCTTCTCCTTTTTCTTTTCCTTGTGCTTCTTTTTGCTCTTTTCACCTGCAACCAAGGCTATACCTTTCTCCTTATGGCTTGTGTTAGCTTGCTCATGCAATTCAAGTTCACAAAATAATTCATCCAATTTCACTATTGACAAATCCCTTGAAACCTTATAAGCATCCACCATGGATGACCATAAAAAGTTTCTTGGGAAAGATTTTAAAGCATACCTTATGAGATCTCGGTTCTCCACACTCTCTCCAACTGAATGAACACCATTTAGGAGTTCCTTGAATCTCCCATGTAGTGAGCTTACCGTTTCTCCATCCTTCATGGTGAAGTTTTGAAGTTGATTTATCAACAAATCTCTCTTTGCAATTCTTGAATCCTTGGTGCCTTCATTTAGTTCAATAAGCTTATCCTACAAATCCTTGACACTCTTAAAAGGTCCAACTTTGTTGAGTTGTTCCGAGCTTAATCCACATTGAAGAGTCACAATCACCTTTGCATTTGCTTGAGCCTTCATTTTTTGTTCAACAGTCCACCTTGATGACTGAAGCATTTTTCCATTTTCAGTTGGCGCCATGAATCCCTCCGTGATTGAGAACCACATATCAATTTCGGTGATGAGATAGTGTTCCATGCGACTCTTCCAATAAGCAAAATTGCTGCCTTCATAGAATGGTGGTCGTGAAGTACTATGCCCCTCCTTCATTGACATCTTGTAGCTCTTTAACTTGTGCTTTCTTGACAATGAATCCTCAAAAGAAAACCAATGCTCTGATACCACTTGTTAGGATCGGTTGAGCTAGAGGGAGGGGGGGTGAATGGCTCACTTCGTTTTCTTGATTTTTGATTTTGCACAGCGGAAACTTAAAGCCAATGATAACTCCGGTATTTACTTGGTATCCACATCCTCAAGGAGGTGACTAGTTCAAGGATTCATGCCACTCACCACACTTCCACTATCCAAAAACCCTCCTCCTCGGAATCACACCGAAGGTGGAGAAACCTTACAACACTTACAATACTTCCTCTCCAAAAGGAAATAGCTCACACTCACTACAATGAGGAAGAGAAGAGATTTACAAACTTGAAATAGCTTCTTCCTTGTGGCGTGAGATTTGAAAGCTTGGAGAGATTGAGAGCTTTAACTTCCAACGCTTGAGAGATCTTGAGCACTTCAAGGATTCTTCACACCAGAGCAATAGAACAGTATTTTTTTTTGTTAATCGGTGCGTATTCCTCTTTCTTCCAGCGTTTTAAACATCAAGAAAACTAGCCATTTCTCACGCTGCCATCGCCGTGAATCGATTGAGATTATGTCCCAATCGATTCAAAAGTATCCGTTGGAAGCCATCGCGTCAAGATCAACGATGCAGATTCTTTTATTTGACTTGGATCGATTGGGGCAGAGTTTGAATCGATTCAGCCGCTTGCTTATGAAATCGCAGCTTTGTGAATCGATTGGCCGATCGATTCAATACCTTGAATCGATTAGTTGATCAATTCAGGATGATTCTGTGCTTCGCACAGAATGTTCACGGATCGATCAGCCGATCGATTCAATACCTTGAATCGATCGGTTGATCGATTCAGAAGGGTTCTGTGCTTCGCGCATATCCTTTCCGATCGATTGGCCGATCGATTGACTTACCTTCAATCGATCGGCTGATCGATTCAAAGGCATTCTGCCTCACAACCATGTCTGAATCGATTCACCAATCGATCTCTGATAGTGAGCCTAACACACATATAATCTTGTGATCTGCAGGAGCTTCTTTTGCCAAGAATCCGGTCCCCGACCTTCTAGGACTTCTCTTGCATCTGGTCTTCTGACCTGCAAGAAACCTTCTTACCAAGAATCCAATCCTCGACCTTCTTGGACTTCTCTTGCATCTGGTCTTCCGACCTGCAAGAAACTCCTCCTGCAAACTCACAATGCATGTTAGTTCCAACGTATTAACCTAAACTTAAATAATTGTCAACACATTGAAATTTCCAGGGCATGATTGCACCAACATGCGAGTCAAGCTCTTTCGAAATGAACATCGAGAGCATTGATGAAGGGGGAGCTACATCGGAAGAAAGCAACAGTTCGGGGAGAGAAACGAACAACGAGATCGACAAGGTAAGTCAGGTACGATCTCTTCCTCCCGACAAACTATTTAAGTTTATTAAATTGTTAACTAAGGATTGCTATAAATTAGAAAAAGAAATTAAGAATTTAAAAATAATATTAGCTAAATCTTGCCCAATAGAAGAATTCAACAGAATTAACTTAGAAAATGAAAAATTAAAAGTAGAAAATGATAATTTAAAAGTACAAGTAAATAACTTGAAAACCCATGCATGCTCATCTAATACCAATGTTAGAAAATTTAACAATTTAAATTGGTATTTTAGATATCATAAGAGAAAAATTAGAAACATTTCAAAGAAATATGTCCCTAAGAAATTCTTAGTTAATCTAGTTGGCTGGAACCTATATTGGGTTCCTAAGTCATGCTTAATCTAAATTTTAATCGGATTTAGCGCTTTCAACAAGAAAATTAAATAGTGAGTTTCTTTATGAGGCTTTGTCCAAGGAAGTGGTTGTTGCTCCGATAACCAAGAAGGCCTAGTGCCTCGCCACGACCTAGAAGCCGAAATATTGAAATAAAATGTTTAATTAACTTTCTGATAAAACATTAAAGTTGAAATTTAATATTGCTTTAAAAAGTCTTTTAAACATTTTTTTTTACTTAGAATTTTTTCTCGTAAAACTTTTACTTAGAAAAAATAAGTTAAAAATTTCTTATGAAATTAGAAATTTATGCTTAAATTTTTACTTAGAAAAATTAAAAAAAAATATTTTTATAAAATTTCCTAAGTCAGAATTTTTTTTCTTAAAGCTGTACTTATAAAATTTTCTTACTTAAAGTTTTAGTTAGAAATCTTTTAACTTAGAACATTTTTTTTTCATTGAAAATTATTGCAAATTTTTTCAGAATTACAAACTTTTCCCTTAGAGTTTTTCCTAGAACCCTAATTTTTTTATGTGATCAAATGGGGAGAAGGAAAAGTATAAGTGTAGGGGGAGGTAGACAAATTTTTCTATCTTTTTACACTTTATTACAAAATTATTTAGTTTATTTTTATATCTATTTACTCTAACTTAACTTCGGTTGCTCACATAAAAAAGGGGGAGTTTGTTGGAACCCCAAGGTTGTTTTGGTGTGATCAACAAGTTAAGTTAGGTCCTGTCAGTTTTTAACCTTGTGCCTAAGTGTACAGGAACTTAGGAGCATAGGGAGTTGAGCAGAAGACGCAGCTAGCATGAAGGACGACACGCGGTGCGTCTGAGGGATGAGGCGTTGCGGAAGAGTACACCGGCGGACGAGAAGGAAGCGTACGGTGGTTCCGATGGACGAGAAGCTACAGCGGAAGACTACTTGGGGAGTAAGAGACGCAGCTAGCGAGAAGGTCGGCACAGGGTGCGATCGAGGGATGAAGACTGCGGATGAGTACGCTGGCGGACGAGAAGGAAGCACGCAACGATTCCGAGAGACAAGAAGCCAGAGCGGAAGCCTGCTCGAGAAGACCAGAAGTTGAGTTTGGGTGAGCCCTATTCTGGATGGTAGAGATCACCCAAGCGAGCGGAAGACTCGGACTGAGGCGAACGGAGCCGGAGCAGAAGACCCGGGCTGAAAAAAGTCAACAGGGTTGACTTTCCCACCCTGGGCACCCGGACCAATCCAGGGAGCCCGAAACCCTTCTGGGCGCCCGGACCGAAAATATATCGAGATCTCGGTCAAATCGAGATCTATGCATTGGGGATAAAGTTTTATCCCCCAGGGCTTCTGGAACCCTTCGGGGTGTCCCAACCAAGGCTATAAATACAGCCTTGGTCCAGAAGCTTAACACCAACTCAAGCAATTCATTTCCAACACTTGTAAGCTTTCATTTAGAGTTTAGCTTCTTTCTTTGTGCACTTTATTGCTATAAGAGGCTTCTTCGCCTGAAGGAGATAGTTAGTGCGACACTTTCCTTGGATTAACAACCTCCCCAGTTGTAACCAAGTAAAACATCCTTGTGCCTCTACTTTCTATTTTAGTTTATCGCTTTTCTATTTTGCAAGTGTTAGTTTAAGAAAAGTCGAGAAGGGTTTTCATTTTATTATTTTTGCAGGCTATTTAACTCCCCTTCTAGCCGACGGCTGCGATCCAACAGGCGCCTCCCACCAGTCGGAGGCACCCCCCATAACCCATTGAGGGTGCCCTCCATGCGGTTGAGGACGCCCTCAACGCTATTTTTCCCAGCGAATAGAGAGCCTCTCTGTTCACGTTTTTCACGATACAACTCACACCGAGGCGCCCTCCTCGACAAGATTTTCTCCCTTCTGATCCCAAAATGCCTCCTAGGTATACCCTATTTCATTATATTGCTTCAATATGTATTTTTCTATATATTTTTTGTTATATGTTTGCATGTATAAAAATAGGAAGAGAAGGAATGTAGATGCTGCTTCTAGTAGTACCCCATCCACTGATGCTAGGTTTCCTTCTAAGCGGCATAGGATAGAGTTCCTTAGTCATAAATTTACTCCATTAAAATGTAGATATTTAAGCAGATCAATTTTTGCTAAATATTGTCCATCTATTATCTAGATATTTAAGCATTACCAGCTAGATAAGTTGGTTTATTGTAGCCATGCAATTAATCATGACCTGTGTGCTTAGTTTTATAATAATCTAGATAGAGTAGATGATTTGACTTACTCCACCAGAGTTGGTGGAAGGGATTTCTAGTTTTCTCCCACCCTCTTATGCACTAGTTTAGGACTTAGGCCATCCACATGTTCATTTTTGTGTTACCTTAGTAGGGACCTACCATTTGGTGATCCCTACTCCCATATCACCCTAGATACTATCTATATGTATCTTTTTAGGGAGGGGAGACTGTTAGAGTGTATACTGAAAGCCTAAGCTTTTGTAAACATTTATTATGAATAAAGAATCACATTTGGTCAAATTATCTACATTTGTTTGTAGCTGTTCAATTAATTTATATTGTAGATAACATAGTATGTGGTGCCACATACAGAAGATAATGTTATCAGTACCTTATAAATTATAAACAGTAGCTCACGACCAAAATGGAAAGGAACAAACCATTAGAAGGTCGTAGTGTAATTAGAAATTAGTTTATCTTAACTAAATAATTACACTGGTACACTTAGAGTGTATTGAGTAGGACCATTAGAGGTTGTTTCTTTCATATTGACTTTATAAAGGAACAAAGACCTCAGTTATTATGGAAGTGTGTGATCTTAATCCTAATATAATAACAAGCACATATATTTGATATTTATTTCTTTAATTTATCAATGGGTGAGATTTAGTTCGATAAATCAAAAAGTCCGATAAGTTGGGAAATGATATCACTTATAGTGTGTGTTGTTGATTATAGAAGGAAACTGTGTCCTAGAAATCTAGGTTGATAATGTCCCCAAGATGAGCTCATAAGGATTGTCATGTTAAACCCTGCAGGTGGACTCAGTCCGACATGATAATAAGGTTGAGTGGTACTATTCTTGGATTAAGATATTAATTAAATGAGTTATCAGTAACTCACTTAATTAGTGAATATTCGACATCTTAAACACAGGGAGACTAACACACTCATAATAAGAAGGTGCCCAAAAATGTAATTTGGGATTGGTGCGGTAGTTCAATAATAGTTCTCTAGTGGAATGAATTATTATTGATAAAATTAAGTTGTGTGTTCGGGGCGAACACGGGATGCTTAATTTTATCGGGAGACCAAAACCAATTCCTCCTCTCGGTCCCTATCATAGCCTCTTATTTATAGAGTACTATACCCACCTATACCCACCTTCATACCCATGATGTAGGGGCCGGCCAAGCTAGCTTGTGGTTCAAGCTAGGGTCGGCCAAGCCTTGGTTCATGGGTGGCCGGCCCTAGCTTGAACCTAAGCTTAGGTAGCCGGCCCCCATTAAATTAAAAAGAATTTTAATTTTAAATTTTCTTATGTGAAAGATATAATTTATTGGAAAGATTAAAAATTAAAATATCTCTTTTAAAAGGATCTATAAAAGATTAAAGAAAGAGATTAGATCTCTTTCCTTATTTGTAGATTGGAAAGATATTTTATTTTTCTTCTTTATAAATTATTCACATGTAGAAGAATTAAAATTATAGAATTTTATTTTTATCAACCATGAAGGGATTTTAAAGGGAAATTTTATTTTTTAAAATCTCTGAAGATAAATAAGGCATTTTAATTGAAATTGCCTTGTTTGCTCTTATTGAGGTGGCCGTCCATGACATGATGATTTAGGAAATTTTGTTTTATTTTTCTTAATTAATTAATGTCAAGGAAAGTTAAGGAAATTTTATTGTAATTAAATTTCCTTATTTACCAAAGCTAAGGAATATAAAAGAGGGGGTTGGGGTGCCTTCATGAGAGACAACCTCTATTATTCTCTCCCTCTTTTCCTTGGTGTTGTGGCCGGCCATCCTCTCTCCCTCTCTTCCTCTTTGTGGTGGCCGAAACTCTTCTTTGCTTGGAGTCTTTGTGGTGGCCGGATACTACTTGGAGAAGAAGAAGAAGAAGGAGAGAAAGCTTGCATCCCTTGGAGCTTAGTTGGTGGAAAAAGTTCTTCATCCTTGGATTTTGGTGCTTGGCTGAAACTTGAAGGAAGAAGAAGAAGGTGCTAGGTGGTCCTCATCTTAGAAGATCATTGCCCACACAACGTCCGATGTTAGAAGAGGAATACGGTAGAAGATCAAGAGGTCTTTCTAAAAGGTATAACTAGTATTTTTCCTTTCTGCATCATACTAGTTATTTTTGGAAATAATACCAAATACAAGAGGCATGCGATTCTAGTATTTTGAATTTATTTTCGATGTTGTGTTTTTTTATTTTTCTTTTTCCTTGTGATTTGATTGTTCTTTTCGGTTGACCTAAAGTTATTTAAGGAAATTAAATATTAGTTTTCCTTAAAAGGCTTTGTCTAGTCGGTGGTGGTTGCTTCCAAGAAGGTCATGTGCCTCGCCACGTCAGTACTGGAAGCTAATTTTGGAAATTAATATTTAATAGAATTAATAACCTAGGTGATTTGGATTGAAAGTGTTAAGTTCCGCAGGAGATCCAAGTCTAAACCTAAAAGAACAAATAAATTAAACTTTGGATCAAACGTGTTAAGTTCCGCAGGTGATCCAAGTTTAATTTAAAAGAACACATGGTAGCTAGGAAATGGTTCAGACTTTGTACAAAATTTTTGTACAGTGGAACCATTAGGTTTTCCGAGTAGCAACCAACAGAGACCACTTGTAGTGATTAACTTCAGGTCACTTTCTCTTAGGGTCCAGGACTATATCATGTACCGAGTCCTGACTTCCTACATTTTGTCGATCGCATCTCGAAACATTTTGAAGATGCACCCTTCTCATTCCTTCTTTTTGTATGCCCTCTGTTAGCCTTTGGATATAGATATAGCATTACATATGTTTCATAACATTATACGTGCTTCTAGTCTTGTCACTAGGCTCGAGATCCATATGCCCTATTGTCATGTCTTGACATATATGTTTTTGACCTTAGGGATAGACACGACTCAGGGGAGGGTCACTTCCCTTAGTCCTTACGATGAGTTCGTTCAGTGTCAGTTAGCCCTAGTATATATAGATATTACCGCTCAGGGGATCCTAGCTTGGAGAGGTGGGCCATATCTAGCTACTCCAGTAGGAGATGATTTCTATGCCCCTGCCGAGGGAGAGGAGTGGTTAGAGTTTACAGAGACAGATCTCTTTGAGCATCCTCCTCCAGCACAACCCTCGACTTTGACCCAGCCCTCGACTTCACTGTCTGTCAAGGATCACCTCACTCATCTCGAGGAGTCCTCTGCGCAATTACAGTAGTCAGTCTCGGATGGCTTCAACACACTCCGGGGAGAGATGACTGCTCTCCGGGATGACGTGACTTCCAGACTTGATCAGATCCTTTAGACTCTACGGGGCCCTGAGTGACCATTACCACCATCTACTGATGATGCTCCGACTTGATCAGTCTATATATTTCCCTATGCTTTGTATATAATTGGCATACTATCTATAGACAGTTTGTTCTGGTCTGTTTGATGAACATACTTTATAGACTTGGATTCATTCTACTTTCTAAATTGCTATTTCAGTCTGTTACTCAGTTTTAAACTTTTAGGAAAAATATTTTCAAAATTCTAATTTTATTAGTTTTTCAAAATATTGAACTTAGCCTAGGTATTTACCCCCTAGAAAGCATGTACACCTAGTTCTTAGCCAAAGCATCTTACAAGCACACTAGGTTTACCCTGCTTGTATATGAAAAATACTTAGAATGATGTGAGATGCATAGAGTACTACCTGGACTTCAGAATGCTTATGTCTGTGCATCGACATAAGTCTGGGCAATAAATACAAACTTTATATCAATCATATTGAGTGATCCATGTTTAGTTAAAACTAACTGGAACATTTACTTAATTTGACTAACCAATTGAAAGCTACTACCTCTTGGTAAACAGCTAGTAACTAAAAGTTAGATAGTTGTTTATAAGTAAATATTTTGGTTACTCATACTTGGACTTTAGGATTTTTTTTATAACAAAATTGTTTTGGCATTTATCAAGGGGGAGTGAACTAGGATTTTTAAAATCAAGGTGATATTTTCTTAGTTTTTGAAATAATAAAAATATTATTATGTTACTTAACGTTGAAAACTTTTTTATAGTTTTTTCTCTACATTTTACTAAGTGTTGGAATTTTTTAAAAAAATAAATTCTTGGTTTTTGAAATAAATATTTTTGACTTAGCTTAAAATGTCTTTTGGCAAGATTATTTTAACTACATTTTACTAAGGTTTTTATAACTTAACTAAGTTTTAGAACTCTTTAAATGTTTATCTAAGTCATTTTAAAAAAATCAAAATTTTTGCTAAAGTTTCTTTATCAAAACTAATATTTCAAGTACGAGTTGTCTTTCAGGGGGAGCTAATTATTCCCTTCTAGAATTAGTATTTTTGATCTATGGAAAAGGGGGAGAGGAAAGTGAAAGTTAAGTTAAAAATAAATAAAAAGTTAAGTTAAAGTTGAATAATTAGAACAATTTGTTATTGCATTACTTGCTAGGTTTTTATGCCATGTTGTATTTATCTTACTATCTTTTTATGCTATGATCTTGCTATGTTTTTACTTAACTTTGAATTTTGTTGCCATAATAAAAAAAGGGGGAGATTGTTGGTGTGGTAAGCATCCGACGATCGAACCTAAGTTTTAATAATGGCGAAGGATTCAAACTTAAGGTCATTTGTGATCTAACATGTTTAAATGAGTTTGCAGAAAAGTCCTAAGTGTACTTAGGCAAAAATCCTAGCTACGATTAGGCAGGTGGAAAATCCTAGGAGGTGGTAACCCTAGGTCCTAGGGCGTGGTAATCCTAGGTGGAAAGTCTTGGCTGGCCAAGGGCTTCGGGCAAAAGTCCTAAAGTCGAGGACTCTAGGTGAAAAGTCTTGGTGTCGCGAACCAGGTGAAAGACTCAGCGGGTTGTGGAGCGGACGTCCAGCAGAAAGTCCTGGAGCATCGAGTGCTGAGCAAAAGTCCAGTTGATCTGGAGGATCAACTGGCAATAGGAAAACTCTCCTGAGTGGAGTAGGTGAGGACGCATTCCTCGATGAGGGAACAGGTGTGAGATCTCGGAAAATTTAAATAAATAGGGTTATTTCAGAAATAGCCTTATAGAATTTTTCCGGAATTTTTAGAAATTTTCTGGAAATTTTTCGGAGCTTGTACGGAGGATTTTGAGGGGATAGATCGATAAGTTCGGATAAAGCCTGTTTGGGATACCAATTTAAGTGAGAAAATGTTTTTATTATATAAATCCTTTTCCCTTTATTTCCTCCCCCAAATCGCCGATCCCGACCCGACCTTTCCCCTCTCTGCCGACGCGAACCTCCCTTCCTTCTCTGTTCTCTCTCGCGGACAAGCGACGGCGACGGGAGCAAGGGTCCAGCTCCGGCGATCGTCGATCTCGACCCAGGGGAGCAGTCGCTAGCGCAGATCCGGACGTGGGTGATTTTCTCCAGCCCTAGGTGAGAGCGCTGATCTTCTCTCGGCGTCGTCGGCGCAGATCGGAGCTCGGAGCATAAGGGTTCCGATTCTCTCCTCCTCTGGTTTCCTTCAATCTCCGATTTCTTTCTTCTCAGCCGAGTCTGCCGATCCTTTTCTTCCCCGATCGACATCACTGGATTGAGTCGTGCCGCCCGATCGCCGGCGTGGAAGAGCAATTAGGGCTTCAAAGGTAAGCCATCGAAACTCTTCTTTCCTCTTGATTCATGGTTGGGTTCTTGTTGATTCATGGGTTAGCGCTCTATTCTGGTGTTGTGTGATCCGTGATCTCCATTGATTGAACCCTTCTTGATCCGATCAGGAGGCGAGGTCCTGTTCTGTGAAGGCGATCTTGGATTCCCTCTGTGTCGCTGCTGATTGAGGTCTCGGGTGAATTGGGAAAGAACTCCAGCAGAGGTTTCTGTGAGTTTTCTGATCCAGCAAGGTGAAGATCTGTTTTGGTTCTTGCTGTGGTGTTTTTGGCTTTGGCAGACACCTCATCCAGCCAGCTCAGTTTGGATCGGCAGTCATCCATACCTCAGTGTACTTGATACAGCACCTAGTTCAGCTGGGAATTGAGGTATGTGTAGGGATTTTGATACATGTGTAGTGTTGATTTAGGGTTAGGTTTGAAATGAATTGTGGTTGGAACATGTTATAGATTATGTGTTGTATGATTAGGGTTTTGCCCTAAGTTAGTTCTAGGGGTTTTATTTAGCTATTCATTTGATTTAGCTAAATAAAATATATATGTATTGTTTGTTTGACGCAGGACTCTGATTCGAGACGAGCGTCTCGACTTCGGACTTTGGATAGCTTGATTGTATCTTCTATTTGAGGCGGGTACCCTTTGACTTATCTTTTGATAATGTCTTATGATATGTGTAGCTTATATATACTTACTAGTGGTAGATATCAGATTATTCTTTCTCTTGGTCTTAGCTAGTTGATACCTATCACATGCTTCATCTGTTAGTTGTGTTACTTCAGGATTGGATATTTTATCTCTTGCCATGTGTATATATGTTCATAGAGGTGCATAGCTATAGTGCTCTACTCTACTGGATTAGTTGCTTTACATGGGTGATACATGCTCTTCGATTCATGATACTTACATCCTTGTTATATGTGATGTCTTTGGATTTATGCTGTTTATATCATGGTTACATATATGCGGTTACCTTTTGGGCACACACATATATGGAGGAGGCTATGTTCAGGTATGACATACTGTAGCATCATGCACCATCCTGCATGATTGCATGCTGGGCGATTGACGACTCCATTATTGTTGAGCTCGTCGGCCGGCTACATAGGCCTGCACACAACGTGTTTCACTGCATGGGTAGTGGCACAGCACTCAGGGTGTGTATGGCAGGTTGCTCGGTGGTGCACCGCTGGGGTGCTCATGGGTAGCACGATACAGCGGGGTTGCAGCCGGGATCCCTCCCCGTCATCGCGTACCGGGAGTTGAGAGCATTGCGCTCCCTCACTATGTTTGAGGTAGGAGGATAGGTGTACTCCGACAGCATCCCGTCCACTCGGTCACTCTTCAGGGGCAGTGATGGCAGAGTGCACGGTGTCACAGCCCTACCCACTCGGTCTCACCATTGTGTGTGAGATGGCTGACTGGTTGACAGGGGTGACCATGTCATATTGCATCATATGCACGGATTGCATTCGTTATGATTGATGCATTTTGGTGATTGCATATGATTGACATGCATACAGGATACATGCTTTTGCTCTGACTACTTTTATCTCTGTATGTTGACAGTCAGTTGCCCAAGCCTCGCAGGTGAGCACAGTTTATTTCAGTTATGCATTTTCTTATCATGCTTGCTATAGACTGTACTTTATGCCTTTTGCTGGTTATTACAGTTTATTTCAGCTATGCATATCTGTTATACTGTTAGGAGACCGTACCGTAGGTTGTACTGTTAGGAGATTGTACTGTAGGCTCTATGGTTTAGTGTACTGTACCATAGGATGTTGCTAGTAGTTATATGTTGCTGTACATATCTATTGGATTACCTGCTGAGTTCTTTGAACTCACCCCGTTGTTACTATTTTTCAGGTTGAGGCCGTCGGGAGATATTCCAGTCGCTAGCCCCATTCTCGCGAGGATTTTCTTTGTCGTATTATATTCTGCTTTTGCATCTTATATACTTGTATTGTGGGTTTGTATTGTGGACTCTATACCGACCACTTGGGTTTACTACGTTTGGTTTTTCCGCTGCGGATATATTTTCATTACTTCGTGGATTTTGTTTTCTTCGTTGTAGTGGAGTAGGATGTGTACGTATATCTTCGTTGATTTCTATATCATCTTTTCTTTATATAACTGCGTGGATTGTTCATATTATGTCTATGTAGAAATGTTGAATATAACTGCGTGGATTGTTTATTGTTTGTGTGTATTATTCCGGCCGAGTGTGGCCGAGGTATAGATATATGTATACTGAGATTCATATTGTCCGTCGTACAGGGGAGATGCTGCCGAAATTTCTTCGGACAGGGACTACCTGGGGCGTGACAACAGGAGGCGTCGGTTAAACCTAGGATTTTCGGACGGGAAATCCGAAGTCAGAACTGGATAGTCTAGAGACTGTCATATACTTATATTTGACTTATTTTGTTGTGCTAAACTCTATCTTGCAAGATATGGTTTGTATTTTGGACTAACCCATCTTGTAGGGATGAAAAATATGGAAAAGGCTCGGATGAACAGTCTTGAGGCACCCTCCATGGAGCTTGGAGGTGCCTTAGGTCACTAGTTGATGACCTCCGCGCAGCAGGGTAGAGGGTGCCCTCCATAGAGCTGAGGGCATCCTAGATGCTAGGCAAAGGGCACCCTCTATGGAGTTGAGGATGCCTTGGATGCAGGTGGAGGGCGCCCTCCATGCGGTTGGAGGCACCCTTGGGCGGATAAGATGCGAAGAGGTCAGAGCTCATCCACGCTGCGGATTTGGTACGGATGAGGGCACCCTCCATGGTGTTGGAGGTGCCCTCAACAAGCTTATAAGGCAAATTCGAGCAGCAGCAAAGGAGCAACGAAAATCTGTGATCTTTCTTCCATGTGCTGCTAGAAAAATGTTCCGATAAAGCTGTGACAAGACTCCGATAACCTGAAGCTTCAAGTCTACTGTTTTCATTGTCGGTATAACTTTTGTTACGATTTTACTGTATTTAATCACTGTACTATAAACTGTAATATTTTCAGATTGATAGTGATTGCCCAAAGTAAATGCTCAACGAGCGTGGGCCTTGGAGTAGGAGTCGCTCCAGGCTCCGAACCAAGTAAAAAACTTGGTGTTTGCGTGTTTGCATTATTATTTACTTTTCTGCTGCGTTTTACTCTTAATATTTTCAAAAACGGAAGTGAAATCCACAAGCGTTATTCACCCCCTCCCTAGTGCTTTCGATCCAATAGGGTGATCTCGACCATCCGGAATAGGGCTCACCCGAACCCAACTTCCGACTTTCAAATAATCTTTCACTCAAGCTTCCCATCCCTCGGAAACACAGCGCGCCTCCTTCTCATCTGCCCACGTATTCTTCCACAACACCTCATTCCTCGAACGCACTGAGCCCATTGGTTCTCTCTCCCGTGTCGTCCTTCTCGCTAGCTGCATCTTTCGCCCGACTTCCTGTTCTCTTAAGTTCCTGCACACTTAGATACAAGGGTTAAACGACAACAAGATTTAACCTAACTTGGTTGATCACATCAAAACTACCATGTGGTACTTATAATCTCCCCCTTTTTGATGTGATCAAACCCAAGTTAAGTTAGAATAAATCATAAACAAATAACAAAACATTTGCAAGTATAACAAATTTTAAAAATTTGTACTAACTACCCTCCCCCTAGACATAATCTTTATTACTCCTCCTTTTGATTACATTAAAAATGGGGTACTTTTAAAATGACTTTGGAAAAGTTTAATTTAAAGTCTAAGGGAAAAAACATGAGAGGTTAAGCTTCAAAAACTCTGGTTTTATAAACAAACTCCTTTAATTGATGAGAAAATTTAACAAGGGTTGAACAAAAAGTTGAATTTTAGGTAGAAATAAAAAATTTTCTTTGTGATAACTAGTTCATAGAAAATTTCCTAACAGAAAAAAAAAATTTTAGATAAAGTTTCACAAAAACATAACTTTGCTAAAATAACTTAAAATGATCAAAAATTTTGATAAATAATTTAAAGTATTTTTATAACTACTAAATGCTTAACAGTTAGTCAATTAAATACTTATTTCAATAATTGGCTTCTAGACTATAGCGAGGCACTAGACATTCTTAGATATTAGAACAATAACTACTTTCTATACAAAGCCTTTTAAATAAAATGAATATTTAGTTTTCTCTTTGAAATCCTTAAGTCTAAAAACAGTCAATCTAAATATGTTTTTGGAATTCAAAATAGATTCCTTCCTACAAGATTAATAAATAATTTCTTATGAATATATTTCTGTGATATTTTTCTAATTTGACCCTTATGATATTTGAGATACCAGTTAAGTCCTGAATAATTTCTAAAATTAGCAGGAATAAAAGTTGAGCATGCATGACTTTTCAAATTTTCTATTTCCTTTTTTAATTTTTAATTTTCTATTTTTACTTTGTCGAAATCTTCTAATCGACAAGAACCAGCTAAGGTTGATTTTAAATCCTTATTTTCTTTCTCTAATTTACAATAATTTTTTGATAATAGTTTTATGAACTGAAATAACTTGTCAGAAGGAAGAGATCGTACCTGACTTACCTTGTCGATCCTATAATATGAAGCTCCCCCTGAAGTACTGCTTTCTTCCGATGTTGCTCCTCCTTCATCAATTCTCTCGATGCTCATTTCGGACGAGCTTGCTTCGTCTTCGTCTTCTTGGTGACTTGCTACTAGCGCAAGTCCGGTGAGGGCTTCTATCTCCGATTCGGATGACATGTCATCCCGCGCCACCTTTAGATTATATTTGGGTCGGGCTGGCTTCTTGTTCTTTTCCTTGCCCTTATTTTTGCTCTTCAATTTTAGGCAGTTATCTTTGATATGACCTTCTTCATTGCAATGGTAGCATCTTACTTTCCTTTTTCTTTTTGTACCCTGCACTTGATTAGATTTATTAGATTTAAATAATTTTTTAAATTTTCTTACCATTAACGTCGTTTCGTCATCATCAAGTGGTGTCTCGAAATCTAGTTCATCCATTTTAACTTTTAAGGTAATGTTTTGTCTTGTTTCCTTCTTTAGACCTGCACATCTTGACTCATGAATTTCAAAAGTTGAATAAAATTCTTCTAAAGTACTTACCTCTAAATCCTTAGAGATGAAATATGCATCTACTAAGGTCGACCATTTCGGAGTCCTAGGAAATGTGTTAAGTATGTACCTTAGCGAATCTCAATTGGTTAAATTTTCTCCAAGATTCGTGAGTCTGGTGATGAACTCCTTGATTCTTGAGTGGAGGTGTGCAATGGTTTCGCCTTCTTCTAACCAGAGGTTGATGATCTGGTTTCGAAGCAGGTCCCGTCTTGTTAGTTTTTCCTCCGAGGTCCCTTCATGTAGTTCTAGGAATTTTTCTAGAGCTCCTTGGTTAACTCGTAGGCTCCAATACAGTTGACTTCTTGAGGTGGTAAAACACTAAGCAGATGAAACTCTACTTTACCGTTTATCACGAAGTCGGTTTACTCCTTCGTCCACTGATATTCTTCTTTATCTTTCGGGGCTACAAAACTATATTTCATAATGATTAATAATTCAAAATATGTTTTAAAAAATACCTCTATCTTTTTCTTCCAACTTGTGAATTCCCCCTCGAACTTTGGTGGATTGATGCTCGGTCTGACCATCTTGTGTGCTTCATTCGGCGGTTAGTCCTCCTGAAGTGAACTTGTCTCTGATACTATTTGTTGGTCCCTTTGGTGACCTGCTAGAGGGGGGTGAATGGCACTGCAAAGAAAATGAACCTTCCTCAAACTTTACAGCTTAATAAGAATCAACACTTGCATAAAATAAAATAAAAGACTGAAAGAGAAGAGGTACAAAGGATTTACTTTGTTACAACTGGGAAGGTTGTTAATCCAAGGAAGATGAAAGCGCACTAAAATCTCCTTCAGGTAAGAAGCCTCTTTACAGTAATTAAAGCACTCAATTACAGAATCAGACTAAAGAGAAATCAATCATAAGTGTTGTTTTGACCTTCTGGGACCAGGGCTGTATTTATAGCCCTCGTCGGGGGTGCCTGGAAGGGTTCCAGGCACCTCTAGGGGATAAAACTTTATCTCCGTCGTAACATCCTGCGCCACATCACATTTGGTTAAATTTTTTGATCCGGGCGCCCAGGGTTTGGGTACTTGGACCAAGTCCGGGCGCCTCAGACAGGTCCAAGCGCCCCGGACTTGGTTGAGGTGCCCTGGACTGAAAAATCAACTTTTTGTTGATTTTTGATCCTAGTCTTCTGCTCCGTTTCCACTTTCATTAGTCTAGGTCATCCACTCCGGCTCCGCTCGCTTGGGTGATCTCGGCCATCCAGAATAGGGTGTTGGTCCCCGTGGTTGTTTTGATATGATCAACAAAGTTAGGTAAGATCCTATTTGGTTTTGATCCCTGTGTCTAAATGTGCAGGAGCTTAGGAGTGTAGGAAGTCGAGCAAAAGACGCAGCTAGCGAGAAGGATAGCACGGGAAGGGAGCCGACGGGCTCGGTGCGTCCGAAGTAAGAAAGAGCTGCGGAAGAGTACATCAGTGGACCAGAAGAACGTGTGCAACGTTTGAGGGACGAGAAGCCGGGGTGGAAGCCTGCTCGAGGAGAAGGCTAGAAATTGGGTTTGGGTGATCCCTATTTCGGTTGGCTGCAATCACCCAATCAAACAGAACTTCGGAAGCTAAAAAGGAGAAGAAGAAGTGTTGGAAAAACATCTGGAAGCACCCTCAATAGTCATTGGAGGCGCCTCCGACTTCAGCATCCTGAAGGCACCCTCAATGGAATTGAGGGCACCCTCAATAGCCTTGGAGGCGACCTCAATTCCTTTGAGGGTGCCTTCTGTTGGGTTTTTCGGGCCGCAAAAATCGCTTTTTGCATTGCGGAAACCCCGAAACCCCCCGCCACCGGAACCGTGCGAAGAATAAAATTTCGTAAAACTTCGAGTATGAGTTTTCTAACCTAGATCTACACTAGATCTACAAAGGAGAAGAGTTTACCCTTGATGCGAAGCCCTTCGCGTAATCCCGCTCGTCCAAGGTTCGCCGGATCTCGAAAGTATCAAAGTAGATACTTCTCTATGTGTATCCACACGAACAAATGATGGAGAAACCTAACAAAAGGTGTGCTAGCACCCTTTGAAAGATTCGGCCAAAGAGGAGGAGAGGGAGAAAAGAAAGAGCTTGAGGAAGAAGAAGATGGAGTTACAAAATAAAATTGAAACTCCACAAGTACTAAAGTGGCCGACTACTTTTCATGAGGGGGTATATACTCCATGGAATTTCAAGAGTCAAAAACTATTGATCTCCCTCATGAGGTGGCACACACATGTGCTAGCCTTGATGATGTGACACATCACCATTAGCCACTTAATGCCAACTCACCAATGAGGTGGAAAATGGTCAAGTCAAACTTGACCCTTCATCTTCCTCTCAAGTCAAGTCAAACTTGACCACTTCTCTCCCTTGGTTGATCTAATCTAACCATTGGTTCAAGTTAATTTTAATTTAATGAATCTCTATTCATTAAATTAAATTAATTAAATGAGTCTAAGTCCAAATTAGACTCACTTAACACATGAACCAAATTGAGTCCAACTCAATTAGCTCAATTTGGATTACTCTTAATCCAATTTGGTTCATCACATGGACCTAATTCCTTAGGTTCATCAAATGAACCTAATCTCCATCTAATTGCCCTTTGTGTTTGACCCTATAGGTTCTTATAACGTTGACAATGCTCCTAAACCCATTTAGATGCATAAGTAATGAGTGGTATCTAGCAACACATCATTACTACCCAAGTTATAAGAATGTTGAGATCCAACATCACCTTGTGACTACTAATTGTGACTCTTCACAATATATGACAAGTTTCCTTCTATCCCTGACATCTAGATTGATCAATGTGAGGCATAGACCGTGTCATCCTCTAATCAATCTAAATCTTGAATCCCATGTAGACTCACTCAATCAAATGAGCTCAACATCTCATATTGACTCATTTGGGCATGGCCATGCACTTAGTGGTCTCACTCTATCAAGAATATCGATGTCTCTCCCGTCATATAGGAGGGATAGATCTCATCTACATCACTCACATCCCTTCACATAATTTGTTACATACCCAGTAATCGCCTTTATAGTCCACCCAGTTACGGGTGACGTTTGACGAAGCCAAAGTACGTAACTCCTTATGTAGGGAACTATGGTGACTTCAGGTCCAAGGACTAGTAGTCATACTAATAGCCACATGAGAAAGTATATGACATTCATATAACGATCCATGATACTTTCTCATGGCGGGTCATTCAGTATACATTCTCCAATGCATACCCATGTGTCAACTTGATATCTCCATATTCATGACTTGTGAGATCAAGTCATCGAGTTGACCTACATGCTAGTCTCGTCGCATTAACATTGTCCATGAATGTTAATACTTGACTAGGAATGATTAAGAGTAGTGTTCCCTATATCATCTCACTATTGATTCAACCAATCGATTGATATAGGTAAGAACCTTCTACTCAAGGACGCTATTATACTTAGTTATTTGGCACCAATACAAGTAAGTATAATAACCAAAATAAATGCTTTTATTTATATATAGAAGAATATGATACAATGAGTTCATACAACAATCATCAAATGATTGACTCTAGGGCTCTAACTAACACCCTCAACCTGGCCAACTTGGCCGTTGACGAACGAATAAAGTTTTATCCGCTTATCCCCTTGGAGGCACCCTCAACCCCTTTAGAGGCGCCCTCGAGACTCGAGATAGGATTTCCAGGAGCTATATAATGGCCCCTGGAGCTAGGAATTAATCATTCAACTCAGTCTTCAATTCCTAGCAACTCTTAGAGCTTTCTTAGTGTGTAAAAGGCTTCTCCGCCTACAGTTAAGGAGACATTTCTAATGGAGCTTTTCAACTACCTTGGATTAACAACCACCTAAGTTGTAACCAAGTTAAATTTCTTGTCTCTTCTTTTTTATTATTTTATTTTATTATTGTTACTATTTTAGAGTTGAAAGAACGAGGACGGTATTTTCTTTTTGTTGGAAATTCACCCTCCCCTCTTGCCGGCCCCGCTGCACTAACAAGTGGTATCAGAGTCAGACTGCCCCAGAAGGACTAACCGCTGACTAAATCATCAAGATCAAGATAATGGCCGGTGCAAGTATTCATCCCTCGAAATTCAACAGAGACTTCGCTACATAGAAACACAGAATGAAGGTATTCTTCAAAATAGAATTTGATATTCTTTTAGTTATGAAATATGGGTTTGTAATCCCTAAAGAAGAGGAAGAATACAACTGGATGAAAAAAGGAACAAGCTAATTTCGTGGCCAACGGAAAGGCAGAGTTCCATCTGCTCAGCATTCTGCCGCCCCAGGAGGTAAGTCGGATCAGAAGCTACGACTCCGCCAAAGACCTCTGGGAAAAATTCCTAGAGCTCCACAAAGGTACCTCAGAAGCGAAGTTAACAAGGCGCGACATCCTTCGGACTCAGCTTACAAATCTCCGGATGAACAATGGCAAGAAGGTATCACAACTCCAAGCAAGAATCAAGGAGCTAATAACTCAACTGAACAACCTTGGAGAATCGGTAACAAACCGAGACTCAATCCGGTATGTGCTCAATGCCTTCCCAAGAACTCCAGAATGGACGTCCTTAGTAGATGAATACTACATCTCTAAGAACTTGTCTACGCTAGAAAATTTATTTTCTACATTTGAACTTCACGAGTCTTGAATTGCAGAACCTAAACAAATAGAGAAGTCAAATCTCAATGTTGTCCTACAGGCTGACATGGATGATCTTGACTCCGAAGCGTCGATCGATGAAACTGAAGCGGCACTATTGGTAAGGAAGTTAAATAAGTTTATTAAGACTAATAAATTTAGATCACAATCGAGAAAGCATCAATGCAACAGAAGGACTGTCTGATGCTACAACTGCAATGAGGAAGGACACATCAAGGATGACTACCCAAAATTGAAGAGAAGGGACAAGGAGAAGTCCCAAAGACTAACGTCCTCTAAATGCAAGAGTCTGAAGGCTACATAGGATGAATCATCATCCTCTGAATCTGAAGTCGAAGCCTTCTTGGGATTAGCACTGATGGCCAACCATCAAATTGAAGAAGAAACCAGCTCAGAGATGAGCATAGATGAAGGGGGAGGATCATCAGAAGAAGAAAGCTGCGATGAAGGGGGTGAATCAGAAATTGAGATAAGAAAGGTACGTGCTCTAATTCCCAAGCAGTCCTTTCAGTTCATTAAAGTGCTTACCAAAGATTTAGTTAAATTAGAAAAGGAAAATGATGAGTTAGAATTAAACTTAGCAAAGGCATGCCCTCTAGAAATGTATGATAATCTAAAATTAGAGAATGAAAAATTGAAAATTGAAATTGGAAAATTGAAAATTTGAAAAATTGAAAAATGATCATGCATGCTTAAATAAATTTCAAAAATCAAAACTTAAGTTGTATAGAAAATTAAATTAGTACATTAGAAAACATTAGAGATAACTCAGAAAAATTTTCAAAAATTATGTACTCCTTGAGTTTTTGATTAATCCTGTAGGAAGGAACATATACTGGTTTCCAAAATCATTTCTAGATTAAATTTTTGTAAATTAGCGCGTTCAGCAAGAAAAATTAAATAGTTAATTTCTTTATGAGGCTTTGTCTAAGAAAGTGGTTGTTGCTCTAATAACCAAGAAGGCCTAGTGCCTCGCCACTGCCTGGAAGCTAAAATATTGAAATAAAATGTTTAATTAACTTACTGATAAAGCATGAAAATAGAAATTAGATAATGCTCTAACAAGTGTTTTTAACATTTTTTTTTGAAAATTTCTCAAAAATATTTTGTTTAAATTGCCTAAAGGTTAGAGTTATTTGTTAACTTAAAATTGATTTTGAAAAATTCCTACCTCATTTTTGCTGTGATCAAAGGGGGAGAGATAGGAACAAGTTTAGGGGGAATTAATATTTTTTAAAATTTAGGGAGTTAATATTTTTTTTAAAAAAATTGGTACTTAAATTTTTTTTTTAAATAGGAACAAGTTAATATTTTTTTACTTAGAAAATTACAAATTCTATTTATTGCAATCTTTGTGCTTAAAATGTTAGTTTAGTAATTTCTTTAAATTACTTATTGTCTGGTTTTTCCCTTAACTTGAACTTGGGTTGATGCACATCAAAAAGGGGGAGATTGTTGGTCCCCGTGGCTGTTTTGATGTGATCAACCAAATTAGGTTAGGTCCTGTTTGGTTTTGATTCATGTGTTTAAGTGTGCAGGAGCTTAAGAGCACAGGAAGTCGAGCGGAAGATGCAACTAGCAAGAAGGACGGCATGGGAAGGGAGCTGACAGGCTCGGTGCGTCCGAAGGATGAAAAATCTACGGAAGAGTACACCGGTAGGCGAGAAGAACATGCGTGGCATTCGAGGGATAAGAAGCTAGGGCGGAAGCCTGCTCGAGGAGAAGGCCAGCCCTCCTCATTGTTAGGATCGATGGTCGCGGCTAGAGAGGGGGGGTGTGAATAGCTGACCCCAAAATCGCGTTTCTTTCTACAAATTAGGGTTAGCGCAGCGGAAAATAAAACAATAGAAACAAAGACAAGAAGATCAAACCTCAACGCGATGATGTAACGAGGTTCGGAGATGAAACTCCTACTCCTCGGCGTGTCCGTAAGGTGGACGAAGCCTACCAATCCGTCGGTGGATGAGACCCCGGAAACCCGGCTAATAATCACTCCTTCTGGGTGGAGAAACCTCGCCACAATGTCTTGCAACAGCAAGATAAACAGGAGTACAAGAATACAGCAAGAAACTAAGTACAATACAAAAATGTAATAACCCTAGCTTGCCTTCTTGTCGACTGGATGAAGCAGCAACTTCACGGGAATCCAACCACAGCACCAACTATCCAGTTGAAGTCCCCAGCCGAGGAAGCTTACGCAAAGCTTCAGCGAAGAAGAGCTCAACCAAGCTTAAGCAGAAAATACTTCAGCAGTCAGTAGTAAGAAGAGGAAGAAGTGAAGTGTTGAAGCCCTCGATCTCCTTTTATAACCTGCACTGCAAAAGGACAGCGAAGAAGACGGAGATAGCCGTTGTCACTCACAACGGCTATACCTGGACCGATCAGGCTCCACCCTGATCGGTCCAGGGTGCTGCTGATCGGTCATGGGGACCGATCAGGCTCTATGCTGATCGGTCCCTAGACCGATCAGACAGCTTCACAGAGAGTTACCCAACTCTCTGTGCGTACCCTGATCGGTCCCGGGGACCGATCAGAGCTTCCTCTGATCGGTCCAGGGACCGATCCCCTTCCTTTTCTCCCGAGCTTCTTGCCTTCTGATCGTTGTTTCCTGATCGGTCTGCAGACTGATCAGATAACACTCAGTAGGCTACTGTTTGGTTACTGATCGGTCACTAGACCGATCCAGATACCCAGTGTATCACTGGATCGATCCACTGATCTATCCAGAGCTTGGTTTTTGCCCAAACCAAGTCCCAAGCCTTCCAAACCAATATCCGGTCAATCTTGACCTATTGGTATCTTATGCTTAGCATCTGGTCACTCCCTTGACCTGCTAAGACTCCCTACCAAGTGTCCGGTCCAGAGAACGAGCTACCGAGCCCTCTCTGACCACAGTCCGGAGAACGAGCTACCGAGCCCTCTCCAACTTCCCGTGCCAAGTCTCCATCTCGGTATTCTCCGTGCCAAGTCTCCATACTTGGACTTTTCCCGTGCCAAACTCCCTACTTGGACTTTTCACCAGATGTCTGGTCAACCTTGACCCATCTGGATTTCCCTTGCCTGGCTTCACTCACCAGGACTTCCAAACTGCCTGGCTTCACTCACCAAGACTTTCACCAACTGCCTGGCTTCACTCACCAGGACTTTCACTTTCACCTAGCTTCACTCACTAGGATTTTCACCTGACTTCACTCACCAGGACTTTCCGAACTGCCTGGCTTCACTCACCAGGTCTTTCCGAACTGCCTAACATCCCAGTTAGGACTTCCCAGTCAAGTATCCGGTCAACCTTGACCTACTTGACTCTTCTTCATCCAACCTGATCAGACCCTGATCAGTATCTCTCCGCATGGACAACTGCACCTGCATTGTCCATGTCTACATGTCTTTCTGTATTGTCAAACATCGAAACCATGACCAAGGTTTACGCTTGGTCAACTAGGTCAACCTTGACCTACTGGAAATTGCACCAACACTCACTAATGGACTGTGAGGGCGGAGCGCTACTGGACTACTAACTTTACTTAATTAGAGTTGTTCACATGTAAAGATCAATACATAAACTCTAAAAAACTCAAAACATACAATTAACTAGCAGCGGAAGACTAAATGACTCATCTAATACATTCTACTCAACTCTTTGTTAATAAATTCTTATGCTAAATCCCAAGGCTTCTATAGTCCAGGCATCACACATCCATCCACACCTCCTTGTCACCTTCCTTTACTATAGCTTTTCCTTTCCTTTATCTGCAGTAAGAGGAAATGCATCTATAAGCAAAATTGCTTAGTAAGCGCTATCTAACTCACAAAACTCGAGTATGCATGTAAGCTGAAAGAAATCTAGAAACTGAATGCTCATCTAATAGCAAACGAAATATAGCATACTGAAATACTAAACATGTAAGCAAATCTAAACAACATGTCAGTATATAAGAAAGCTAAACTTGCTGAATTTTAAACTTATGTGAAGCTTATTTCTTTTGTTTGAAAACTTATACTTTAATATTTCAAAATAATAATCAACTTTCTTCTTGGGCCCGACAACTATACTTGCTATGCGCGCATCCCTAACTAGACCCAAGGTAGATAGTCCCGAATCTAGTAGGGTTTACTATTGTAAGGACCCGACCCATTTGGCGGCCCATTTGGCGACCCATTTGGCGACCCTCGGGTCGTTGACCATCGACCGTCGGCCGTGTCGTTACTACTAGGTTATCTAAACCTAGGGATGACTATGGGAGCCCAACCCAAGGACAACTGAGAGTCCAGCACAGTGCCAATGATAAAAGTAAAATACTTGTTATCTTTTAATACTTCTAATATATAATGCCTCGGCATTTTAACGAGCACCTTGTGTGCCAAAATCCCTAAAGTCTTGACTTTGGGATCTACTTAAGGCCTTGGCCTTTTTCTTTCTTTTCTTTATCTTTCTTATACTTGTTAATACCTCTAATAAAAGAATGCTTCTTTAAAAACTGAAATGTTTAAACAAATTCTAACTTTGAAATGCATAAACAAAAATCTGCATACTATGCTAATCAAAATTTTGCATACTATTCTAATCAAAATTCTGCATTCTATGCTACATTATTTCTGCATACTATGCAAACATAAATTCTACACTATAATACTTAACCAAACTGCACTATAATCTTTTTCTTTAAAAACTGCATTATAAGTTCCACCAAAAATCTGCACTACAAGTTCTACCAAAAATATGCATATAAGCTTAATCAAAATCTGCATTCAAGCTTAATTAAAATCTGCACTATAGGCTTAATTAAAAATCTGCACTATAAGCGCTTCTTATGCTTCTAATTCAAGAAGAATAAAGGTCCGAAACTACTCCTACTACAGGTGAGAAGCACTTACCTTGCTTCTTGGACTCACAACCGAACAAAAAGGGCTTCTAGGACCTTGGCCGGCCGCTAGAGATGATGCCCTAACTCCCTTTCATTTTCTGCCCGAGCTCCGCCATCATACGCAGAAGAGAAGGAGAGAATGGTTTAAGTCACGAGAAAATAGAGCATCAACTTATCCCTTTTTATAACTTAATATTTCTATTAACTCCTTAAATAAATTCGCTACCTTTTCTAAACAGACAAATCCAACATCAACTTATCCCTTTTATAATCCAATATTCTGTTAACTATCTTAAATAAATTCGCTACCTTTTCTAAACAGACAAATCCAACATCAACTTATCCCTTTTATAATCTAATATTCTGTTAACTATCTTAAATAAATTCACTACCTTTTCTAAACAGACAAATCCAACATCAACTTATCCCTTTTATAATATTCTGTTAACTATCTTAAATAAATTCGCTACCTTTTCTAAACAGACAAATCCAACATCAACTTATCCCTTTTATAATCCAATATTCTGTTAACTATCTTAAATAAATTTTGCTACCTTTTCTAAACAGAACCTCTTGCTTGACCACTTGGTCAGTCAGATTTGCTTAAGGCTTGGTTCGGCCGGAGGTTGCAGGTTCGAATCTCGGCTAATTTTCTTTATTTTTTGCAACTTGTTTCTTTTGGTAAAAATACCAAACAAACTCCAAAAATTGCATAAAAATACTCTAAAAATTTCTAAAAATATCTAGAATTTTTCTAAAGCATTCCTAAATATTTTTAAGTACTATTAGGACTCGAAATTAGGAAATTTGAGTTGTTACAAGAAATTGGGTTTAGGTGAGTCCTATTTCAGTTGGCCGCAATCAACTAATCAAACGAAACTTCAAAAGCTGAAAAGGAGAGAAAGAAGTACTGGAAAAACAACTAGAGGCGCCCTCAACAGTCGTTAGAAGCGCCTCAGACTTCAGCATGCTAAAGGTGCCCTCAATGGCATTGAGGGTACCTTCAATAGCCTTGGAGGCACCCTCAATGCCTTTGAGGGCACCCTCGACCTGGCCAACTTGGTCGTTGACGAGCGGATAAAGTTTTATCCGCTCATCTCCTTGGAGGTGCCCTCAACCCCTTTGGAGGTACCCTCAAGACTCGAGATAGGATTTCCAGGAGCTATATAAAGGCCCCTGGAGCTAGGAATTAATCATTCAACTCAGTATTCAATTCCTAACAACTCTTAGAGCTTTCTTAGTGTGTAAAAGACTTCTCCTCCTACAGTGAAGGAGACATTTCTAGTGGAGCTTTTCAACTGCCTTGGATTAACAACCACCTAGGTTGTAACCAAGTTAAATTTCTTATCTCTTCTTTTTTGTTATTTTATTTTATTATTGTTGTTGTTTTAGAGTTGAAAGAATGAGGCGGGTAGTTTCTTTTTGCAAGCAATTCACCCCTCCCCTCATACTGACCCCGCTGCACCAACATAGGGCTCACTCAAACTTAACTTCTAGCCTTCGAGCAATATTCCGCTCTGGCTTCTTGTCCCTAAGAAATGTCGCGTGCCTCCTTCTCATCTGCCTGTGTACTCTTCCGCAGCACCTCATTGTTGGGGCAATTTGCCTAGGTCAAGTTTGACCAATTTGAGTAAGCTTGAGTCAGGATTTGAGTTTTGATGTTTGACAATATAAGGAGATTGCTAGAGCAATCACCCAGTTATGGAGATGGTCAAAGGGTTGACCAGGTTGATGAGAATACAAGTTAAGTAGGTCAAGGTTGATAGGAGACTTGACTGGGAAAGTCCTAACTGGATGTTAAGCATTTGGAAAGTCTTGGTGAGGAGCCAGACAGCGGGAAAGTCCTAGTGAGGAGCTAGGCAGGAGAAAGTCCTGGTGAGAAGCCAGGCAGTTGGAAAGTCCAAGTGTGATCTTGGCAAAGGAGAAAGTCCTAGTGAGGAGCCAAGCAATTGAAAAGTCCAAGCATGTGGTCTTGGCAAGGTAAGTCCTGGTATGACTTGGCAAGGAAGACCCGACAACTAGGATGAGGCCGAAGGAAGCTCCTGAAGGCAAGGCGTGAAGGATGGGGAGATATCCGAGGGATGCAAGGCTGATGGAGGAGGCTAAAAGGCTAGTTCGAGGTTGGTCGGGTGTCACCAAATGCTTGGCATGGAGACCCAACAGGTCACGGTTGACTGGAAGTTGGGTTTGGGACTTTGGATTTGAGTTTGAGTCAAGTTCAGATTGTTTAATTGATCGGGCGATCGATTGAACAGGGTCCAAATCGTTTGGTCGATCGATTTGGACTGTACTACGATTGTGGGAAGGCCCAATCGATCGATCGATGCCCAATCGATCGATCTATCGATGCCCAATCGATCGATCTATCGATTGGGATATGAAATCACCATCACAGAGACTTTCCCAATCGATTGGGCGATCAATTGGGAGCTGCCAATAGATCGGGCGAATGATTGGGAGCTGCTAATCGATAGGTCGATCGATTGGGCAGCAGAAGCTCTCACGCAGACGCGAGAGCACTGAAAGGCGCTGAATCGATCGAGCGATCGATTCAGGCAGTCCCAATCGATCGGTCGATCAATTGGGAAGTGACCGTTGCACAGGATGCAGATGATGGATGGTTGCGATAGAGCGGTGCTGACGTGGCAATCGATCGGGGTTGTTTCAATCGATTGGAGGCACTGTATATAGCCTGGGCGGAGCGTTTTCTTCGCTAGAACTTTTGTTCTTCTTCCTACGATCTTCAGCGATTTTCACGCGAGCTTCTTCTGATCTTCACCACCAGTTCTTGAAGGTGCTTGGGGTGCATTCCCAAAGTTCAAGAGGCAACAACAAGCAACAAGTAAGCAAGAAGAAGGGTGTATTTCATTCATATCTTGTATTTTCTTCTTGTGTGAGTTGTGTTGTTGTGTGTGAGTTTGTACGAGGCTTCTCCGCCTCCGGCTACGACCGAGAAGGAGGTTTTCATAGTGGAGGAGCGTGTCATGTGTGGATCCTTGGATTAGTCACCTCTTCTTGAGGTGGATACCAAGTAAATCTACTTGTTAGCATTGTGCGAGTCTTGTATTTTATTTCTGCTGCATATCATCATCAAGACGCAACCGACGAGCGCGCAACGAGACGCTATTCACCCCCCTCTAGAGGACACATCGGTCCCAACAATTGGTATCAGAGCGAGGTCGCTCTTCTACGGACTAACCGCTAAGAGAGAAAGAAGCTAGAGGAAGAAGAAGATGGAGATTGAAGGACCGCTCAGATGGGATATCTGAATTCCACCTCCGTACGACAAAGAAGACTTCAATTATTGGAGGACGTGGTTGGAGACATGGTTTCAAATGGATTGGAGCCAATGGGTTGCATTGGAAGACCCATTTGAAGCTCCTAAAGATAAAAAGGGGAAGCGCCTCCGACCTTGACATTGGAGCGAGGAGCAAAGGCAGCAAGCGGAGGCGGATAAGGAGGTAACAAAAATCTTATTAAATTATTACCTTCTAATATCATTGTGAGTGTAGGTGAATGCACAAGTGCATGCGATCTTTGGAAAAAGATCATTGCCTATCATGAAGACCCATCACAATTCCAAGGAGTAGAGGAGCCCAAGCAGAAGGGCTCATTGGTCCAAGAAGAGGAGGACCAATCAGAGGTTGACACGAGTGCAACATTCAAGGAAGAAAAAGAAGAGGAGAAGAAGGAAGATGAGGAGAGATCATCCACATCTTTAAAAGAGGAAGAGGTGGAAGTATCCACATCCTCAAGGGTTGAAGGGGCGGAAGCACCCACATCCTCAAAAGGAGAAGAAGAAGAAGAAGATGATGCAACCTCCACAATGCAAGATAAATCAAATGGAGGATCAAGCACCATCCCTACACATAAAGGTATAATTAGCTCAATTAAAAATAAAAATCATATCATTTGCTTTGAGTGTAGAGAACATGGACACTATAAGAGTAAGTGTCCAAAATTGGCCAAGAAGAAGGGTCAAGTGGCAACCAAGGCTAAGGAGAAGCCTAAAGTGGTTGGTCCCATGGAACACAAAAGCAAGGAGCACATTGTGTGCTTCTCATGCAAACAAAGAGGGTATTACTGAAGTTAATGTCCTAAAGAGAAGAAGCCAACCAAGGTTAAAGGAGGAAGCATAAGTCAAGGGGGAGCTTCCAAGGTAAAATCCAAGGTATCATTTAGTGAATCTAATCCTTTGACACATGATAAAAAGCATGCCAAGTTTAACTCTTGCAATTTTAATGCTAGAAATAATCTACATCATTCTAATGCTATGTATCATGAGAATAGGAGGCATGATAGAGTTAAGGACAAGTATATTCCTCCTCATGCTAGATTTACCACACCTAAGGTTAGGAAGGTAAATAACAACTTAGGCAATAACACCAAGGACTTTAGATATATGCCTAAAAATTGAAATGCTCAAGGATTCAATGAAAAACCAAAATCTAAGGATTTATGGAGTGAAAACCAAGTCGTGAGGACAAGACTTGATAATTTAGAAAGGACCTTAGCAAGAATGGAAAACATGCTTAGGGGTCAAAATGAGCATAACCTAGGAAAAGCTAGACAAGAGCCATCCAATGGCTATAGGGGTTTGGGATACAAACCTAAAGTCAAGAAGGATGTGACTTCCTTTCATAGGGTTCCATATAGCTATGGGACCAACCCTAAGTTTAGAGGTCAAGTCAAACATACTAGGGAAGGAATCCGTAAAAATACTTTTGGTAAGACTAATGTGACTAAGGCTCCATAAAGGCCAAACATAGTCACAAAGAAAGTTACTAGGGAAGTTATCCCTAGGAGTGACCTAGTAGAAGTGACCAAGGCTTCTAAGAAGCCTAGAAAGGTTCTTAGGAAGGTGACTAGGGAGGTTATCCCTAGTGAGTACCTAGAGTATCCAAGGAGCACCAATAGGTATTGGGTTCCTAGGAACATATTCTCTACATCCTAGATGGGTCTAGAGAGTGTCAACTCTAATTGGAAGGGTAGTGAACCCAACCTTGATGAAGTTGGCACTTGGAGAGCATTTTCAAGGTTTTACTAACCTTTGAAAATGAGAAGGATTAAGTGTTACCCCTTGAGAAAAGCAAACGTGCCAAAATTTGAGGAGTTGAACTTAATCTAAAATTGGCACATCAAAGGAAACTATAAGGAATACCAAGTTGAGATTTTGGTATCTTCTTAGTGGATTAAGGGAAAACTAAGTCTCAATCTAAATGTTGGATCCTTAAAGAGAGTAAAATGTGCCAAATAAAATGTGAGGATTTAATTTTTAATTTCAATTGGCACAAATAAAAAGGGTAGAAGAAATGTCAAGTTGGGGTTTGGCATTTCCTTAAGGAATACGCAATCTAGGTTAATTTTAAGGTGTAGCTAAGAATTAAGGATACTTAGATAGATTATCTAGGTATATTTTACTTATGCTAAAATGCCATGATTGATTGTCTATCATATGTCATGACATCATGTGTCGCATTCATTTCTATTATGAAAAACACAAAAATACCATGTCATGTCATACATACATCATGTAGCTATAGCATTTTTTTCTATTAAAAATTGCTCATTTTGATGTATGTCATGTAACATCATGCATTATATTAATTTCCTTGTAATTTAGGATAAAAGGCATTTATCATGAATGGTAAATATCTCAACAAGTGGGATGACACCAAGTGACATCCTAGGTGGATGATCATAAGTTTCATAATGCCTAGATAGTTATGCATGATCCCTTAGTTTAGGGCAAAACCCAATATGCATCTCACAAAGAACCATAAGGTGACTTGTATGTGTTTTAGTATACATTAGATACAAGTGAGATGTTAGGATGGTGAATAAAACTTATGATGATGATTTAGTACATCTTGTTGAGTTTTAGGTTCATCAAAACACATAGTTATGTGTTTTCCAATCATTGGGAAAGCTAATGTACAAGTCATGTGCATTGAGCCCAAAGACCATGGTTGGATATTGGTTTTTAAAATGTTTTTAAAATTCTTTTGGAAACCTTGGTGAAGGCTATCTTTTGATAGTATTCATCATTGAAAAGTTAGACACAAACTAGGAGAAAACATTGAAGTTTTCAAGAGTTTTCAAATTTGTGTCACTCTTTGAAAATAGGAAGTATTTTCATAGAAAATTATTTTTCCTTGATAGAGTATACCCTAAAGAGTATCTACATGAATTTTCACAATTTTTGTAATTTTGTATAATTTTTGGGAAGTTTCTGAATTTCGTTGAAACTAAATTTCAGAAAATCAGAAACCCAATCGATCAGCCGATCGATTGGGATGGTTTTAATCGATCAGTCGATCGATTGGGAAGCCAATTCCCGTGAACAGAGGGTCAGTGGATCGATCAGCCGATCGATTAACCTAAGCTGGATTGATCAACCGATAGATTCAGAGGGAGTTTCTGCAAGCAGAAGCTTGCGGAATCGATCAATGGATCAATTAAAGTAACTTCAATCGATTGAGTCCCAACTTCAATCGATTGAGAAGTCTGATTATGGCTGGAAAAGCCTGATTTCAGCACATTAAGCCACTTCAAGTTCCAATAACCATCCCAAATCCCTTGGAATACATTTGTATACATTTAGGGGGAGTTTTCATGATGAAAGCAAGTATGGATTGGTTAAGGTAGACTTAGGTGAAGTTTAGGTTGGGGTTTAGTTTCATTATTGAATTTTGAACCTCAAAACTTCAAGTTTTGGTTTTTCTAACTGTTTAGGAACTCCAAGTTATTGTTGGTGCAATGACAGAAGTTTGACCATGTTTTTAGGGGGAGTGACTCCTTGAATGCATGAAAATTTACTTTCAAGGACCTTAGAAGGGGGTTAAACCTTCGTGATGGATAATACTCAGGGTCGAGTATTAGGGAACAATGGAAGATTGGTTATCTTCATTGCTAAAGTGAAAAATACTCTTGGATGAACATTGAGAAGAAGGTTACTGCTCAAGGGGGAGCATTGGATTAATGAAGAGGATCAGACCTTTATCGGTAAAGTGAAAAATGCTCTTGGATGAGCATTGAGACATTGCCGTTTCGGAAAAATCGTCCCGGCGGGTTCGTTTTTAGCGATTTCGGGTACGATCGCGGAGCAAATCCCCTTGCGGGGTTAGGAGCAGCGCCCCTACCCACGATCTAACCATCGTGAGTTGCTCCGTTGCGATCTAAAGGCACCCGAGTCCGCTGTCCCAAAAGATTTTGGGTCGAAACGAAGCTGTTTGGGAAAATTCTTCCCGATAGCCGAAGCCTACAAGAGCCGAGACACTTGTGCTTCGCCTATAAGGAAAAATTACCCATAAAAACATAAAAATTAAATTTTTACAGAAAATCACAGAAGCTTTTTGTTTTCCAAAAACCAAAAACTAACTCGTACAAGTCTTTGCACGTGGCTCTGATACCACTATTGGGTTCTTCGAGCCGCGAAAACCGCTTTTTCCCGAAGGACCCAAAGCCGTAGATCCGTGCAAAGATTCGTATAAAAAATTCGAAAAACTATTTCTTGTACGAGTTTAAAAACTGATCTACTACTTAGATCTATGAGGAAAAAATGTTTACCCTTGATGCGATGCCCTTCGCGTTCTCGCTAATCCAAATGATGCCGGATCTCAAGACCGTCAAGCGCCGGTCCTCTAGAAGTATCCACACGGACACACTAGATGGAGATGACCAAAAACCAAGGTGTGCTAGCACCTATGTGGTTCGGCCAAGGGAGGAGAGGGAGAGGGAGAGCTTGAGAGGGAGAAGGAGGAAGATGCGCACATGAATGAAAAATCAAATTCTCATTCACAAAACAAGTGGCCGGCCACTTTCAAAATTCACATTAATTGCATTAATTACAATTAATATGAAACCATAAAATCACATTAATTGCATTAATTGCAATTAATATGAAACCATTAAGAGAGTGACTTTGTTACTTCCATGAGGTGGCACCCATGATGATGTGGAACATCATTATTGGTCCACCTAATGCCAACTCACCAATGAGGTGGCAAAAAGGTCAAGTCAAAATTGACCTTTGGTCTTCCTTCTCAAGTCAAGTCAAACTTGACTCCATCTCTACCATGGTGGATCTAATCTAACCATTTGATTCGAGCCAACTTAATATAATGAATCTAATTCATTAAATTAAATTGATTCAATGAGTCAAAATCTAAATTAGACTCATTTAACACATGAATCAACTTGAGTCGAACTCAAGTTAGCCCAATTAGGATTACTCTTAATCCAATTTGATTCATCAAATGAATCTAATCCTCTTGGTTCATCATATGAACCTAATCTCCACCTAATTGTCCTAAGTGTGTGACCCTATAGATTCTTGTAACGTTGGCAATGCTCTAAACCCATTTAGGAGCATAAGTAATGAGCGGTATCTAGCAACACATCATTACTACCCAAGTTACAAGAATATCGAGATCCGACATCACCTTGTGACTACTCACAAAATAATGACAAGTGTCCTTCTATCCTAGACATCTAGATTGATCAATGTGAGGCATAGACCGTGTCATCCTCTAATCAATCTAAATCTTGAACTCCAAGTAGACTCACTCGATCAAATGAGCTCAACATCTAATGTTGACTCATTTGGGCATGGCCATGCGCTTAGTGGTCTCACTCTATCAAGAATAGCGATGTCGCTCCCGTCATATGGGAGGGATAGATCCCATCTACATCACTCACATCCCTCTACATAATTCGTTATATACCCAGTAATCGCCTTTATAGTCCACCCAGTTACGGGTGACGTTTGACGAAACCAAAGTACATAACTCCTTATGTAGGGATCCATGGTGACTTCAGGTCTAAGGACTAATAGTCATACTAATAGTCACATGAGAAAGTATATGACACTCATATAACGATCCATGATACTTTCTCATGGCGGGTCATTCAGTATACATTCTTTAATGCATACCCATGTGTCAGCTTGATATCTCTATATCCATGACTTGTGAGATCAAGTCATCGAGCTGACCTACATGCTAGTCTTATTGTATTAACATTGTCCCTGAATGTTAATACTCGACTAGGAATGATTAAGAGTAGTGTTCCCTATATCATCTCACTATCGATTCAACCAATCGATTAATATAGGTAAGAACGATCTACTCAAGGACGTTACTATACTTAGTTTATTTGGCACTAAAACAAATAAGCATAATAACCAAACTATTGCCTTTATTAATATAAGAATATGATATACATGAGTCCATACAATCATCAAATGATTGGCTCTAGGGCTCTAACTAACATAAGTTTATGAACAAGTAAAAATAAGTTTTACATAAGAATAAAAGTACTAAAGAATGAGTTTTAAGCAAGTGAAATAAAAGAATCAGCTTAGAACAAGTAAAACAAGTTTCACTTTGTTTTAAAGATCAGTAAATTTAGCTTCCTTTTATGCTAGCAGCTTTAACATGTTTAGTTTTCTTACATGTTATTGATTTGCTAGTTGATGAGCATGTTTAGCTATACATGTTAGCTTTTCAATTAGTTGATTCCTTTGCTATTTATGAGCATGAGTATCTTTACATGTTAGCATTCAGTTTTAGCATGTTTTTATTTATATACATGCATATCGTGATTTTGTGAGTTAGATAGCGCTCACTAAGCATTTTGCTTATAGATACTACTTTCCTCCTACTGCAGATAAAGGAAAAGGAAAGCTAAAGTATAAGAAGGAAGGCGACGGGGAGATGCTGTGACGGTGTGTGATGCCAGGACTATGGAGAGATCATGAGTTTGCTAAGGAAACTGTCAAGACTCCTTTTGAGTTTTCTTTCAGTTATTAAGTTGATAGAGATTGTATTAGTTGTTTCCTTTGTCTATGTTGATTAATTGAGTCTATTCCGCATTGTTAGTTGAGTTATTTCCTATTGTTGGAGCTATATAGTTTTCTATTGCTAGAATAGTTTCTTTTTAGTGTCGTGTTATTATTTCTGCGTGGTTGTGAAAAATATGTTCCAGCCGCCTGTGGCTGTGTATATAGTGTTTGTATCCCAGTTTGGGGTCACCGGTACAGGGGAGACTCTGCCGAAATTTTTCGGTAGGGATTTCTCGAAGTTAAGTAGCGTACCGGTTAAGTAGAGTTAGTAGTCAAGTAACGGTCATCTTTAGAGTGTAGTAGTAGTAGTAAGAAGGGTCGTTACAGTTGGTATCAGAGCGATATCGACCTTTACAGTTAAGAGGAAAAAAAAATAGTAGTCAAGTAGTGGTCCACCTTTAGAGAGTAGTAGTAGTGTAGAAAGGTGGGTCGTTACATTATTTCCACTGCATATCATCATCAAGACGCAACCGACGAGCACGCGATGAGACACTATTCACCCCCTCTAGAGGACACATCGGTCCCAACACTCATCTCTCGGACGCACCAGCCCATCGACTCTTTCTCCCATGTCATCCTTCTTGTTAATTGCGCCTTTCGCCTAACTTCCTGTGCTCCTAAGTTCCTGCACACTTAGACACAAGGGTTAAAGCACAACAGGACCTAACTTGACTTCGTTGATCACATCAAAACTACCATGGGGTACTTACACTGCCCACTACTTTTGCTTTGAGTTTTGAATTTTAAAATTCCCTCCTAACTTGGCTCCCTCTCCCAAGTGCCCCCAAGGGTGATCTTCCTTTGTCTTCACTGGTGCCACCTTGAAGACGGTTAGTCACTAGAAAACTATAACTTCTGGCTAGAGAAACTTCACTTCGGGCTGTGAGGTGGAAAGTTCTAGTTGCAACTAGGCAAGAAAGTTCTGATCTATGGGACTGGGTGAAGTCTTGGCAAGTCAAGGACATCGGGAAGAAATACTAGGGTCAAGAATACCAAGTGGAAGTCTTGGATGTCATGGACAACAGGTGGAAGACTGGACGGGTCGGGTTTCAGACATCCAGCAGAAAGTCCTGAGATCTCAGGTGTTGACCAAAAGTTCAAATGATCTGGAGGACCGGTTTGGCAAAAGGTAAACTTTTTTTGGAGGAGTAGGTAAGGATGCATTCCCTATTGAGGAAACAACAGACATTTTTGACCATAAATTCACATGAAACTTTACGAGACTATCAAATAGTATTCTACTTTACATATTATTATTTATTGGACTAACCTGTGATGTAGAATAAAACTTGTTGGAAAAGAGTTATCCAAGAGCACGGAGTTGCTCCAAGCACCCGGGTCAATGGCTAACAGGGAGCGTGTCAATTGGCCAACCTTCATGGCCTAGGGTGTCACGCCCCAAAGGAGTCCCTGTCAGACAAAAATCCGACAGAGTCTCCCCTGTACCAGTGACAATATGAAGCATCACTACAAGCAAAATACATCAGCCACATGCGGCTGGAATATTTATATACACAACCACGCAGTTATAATAACAGCCCACACGGCTGGAATGAAACAATCACAACCACGCAGTTATATATAAAACAGCCCACACGGCTGTACCAAAAACCAACACAGCGGAAAAACGAAAACGGAAAGCCCACACAAGACAAATAGATACAATGCATGCCGGCACGGCTTAGACACAAATACAACACCAAAAGAATAAGATAGTCACATGGCTAAACACAAATACAATGCCACGAATAAGAAAAGAACACACAATAAGAGTGCTCCAATATCTCCACACATCAGATGTCACCCGAATGTATCACCAATCCAGATCAAGGTGTTTCCGACAGTAACTCCTCCCGGATAAGAAGTGACTCGAGAACACACATGATCTCCCACGAAAATAAAGAATCTCATTCTCATTACACGAGAATTCTCACTACTAGCACGAGACTACTCCGCTCATGCTATATCAGAACTGCATCGACTCCCAGATACGATACATCTGTGTAGAGTACAAATCCGTCTACACTAGAAAGTACAACTAAGACAGTGCAGTTAACAACTTCTCGTTTCAACTCCTAAAACTGATCTTGTAAGCGTCTATCCAGGAAAAGTCCATACTCATCCTGAATAGTCCAGTCAACGACATAACAATACTGGAGAAACTCTCAATCAATCTCCGATAACATCTAGCTAGATCAAGAAAGGAACAGCGAATCTCCGGTGTAGACTACGCCTACTCCTAACTGATAATCACCACTATCTCCTATGGATCTACCCATATCCCTCTACCAGATACAATGTGTCCCAAAAACTCGTAAAAGATAATCACAATACCTACTACTAACTTCACATATAGATGTTCACGTCGAAACATCTCTAGAACTATGTGAAGCTAGTGTACGTGATCCACCTCGGATCGGGAATAGATCACAACATCACCAATAAAGACAATGAAAAATGATCCAAACACCCTAATGATACCAAGTACATCGAATCCATAAAACGTCTAGGGCACGGTATGCCTAAATGATAACACCAAGGACTCATAATATCCATACCACAGACTTTCTCAACCATAAGATCCCCAACAAATCTGTGATCTGATCACCAACTATAGATCACCAAATCCATAAATATCACACAAGTGCTACTCCTCATGTCTCTATCAGCATCAAATACCAAACAATAGATTATCAAATCAAATATCCACTAATAGATCATCGAAAGATAACATATCACCACACCTGATCTCCCAATATCCGCCAATCTTAATCATCCTCAACATCAATCAATCATACCCGATAGTCTCCTAAACAAAGATAGAGTAAAAGAAAAACATCCAACCTTCAACACACACTACCAACAAACTAAATGTATCTAAAAAGTCTACCAAATCTCACCGTCTCATCCTTTCTGATAATCAAATATCCACAGTAAAGGAATGTCAATCCAAAGTCAAAGGGTCACACAACCTGCTGACTAAGAGTCTACCTATCAAGGAGATATCTCCACCACCCTCATCATCATCCTATATATGTCCCTCGACAAATATCGATAAAAGGTCGAACCCTCTAATATGAGATATAGAATACAAGATCTGGTAAAATGATCACGTGATCAAGGTCTTAAGCCACCTGATAGAGACAATGTTAGCTGAGTCGTCTAACCATTGTCTTGTACCCCAACATACTGTGATTGCTCCACCCTGAGGTTCAGCAACCTCCAGTATCGAGCAATGAACACAAAGATAAAGGAATACTATAACCAAACAGCTGATCAAAATATCTGTCAATTGACGCTCTACCCCTCAAAGATCATCATATGAAATTATACCTAGTTATGATCAGAACTCCTAGGTATTACTCAACTAATACCCCTACCTCCGTATCATCACAGGTCGTAAATCACTAGGTACATCAAGGATATCTAACTACATCCGATAGCTCTATGAGTCAGGATCTCCCATGGAGCAACGTTAGACGAGTCTACTAGTCATCCCTTAAAATCCATCGTGCTGACGAAAGAAGTAGAGAACTACTCTCTCTCCAAACACCTCAAGGAAATCACTAAGTGATGACCTAATCTCCAAAAAGCATTCCCTGCTTCTCCCTTCACGTGGTACCGGGTCACGTAAAGGTTAAGCAGCTAACTTCAACTCTCTCCCACCAGAACAAATCATATGTCCGAAAGTACTCTCCAACTCATACACCATAATAACGGTTATATCTCATAAGTGTTAAGCATGTAGCTTTACACTTTTCCACATCAGTGGAGTATCCTATCCTAATGTACCTTCTAAGTCACCCAATCAGGTACAGACAATCCATAGTCAAAGTCCCCATGGAATAGGATGCATCGATCCTCTATAGACTGACTAAGCCGATAATGGTATACGGCCAACTCAGTCCTTTCTACACCGGTACGAGTCATGTACCCAAATGTATCTCCCAAATATCTAACCAAGCACAAGTAACCCTAAAGATCAGAATCTCTAAAAATAGAGTATGACGATACCCTAATGATCGAACTACTAACTAAATCGGTCGTCAACTAACTGATCTAATAAGGGTAAATCAATCCTCGTCAAAATCAACTAAGGTAAAATTGATCCACCACTACCCAAGTCAACGAGGGTAATCTACTAACGTAACCAACATGAGTAAATTAATACTCTACTAATCCAAACAACAGGAGTACAAAACCAACTAAGATAAATCAAACTACCACTGCACAAGTCGATCAGGTAAATCAATCCTAAACTGATTTAACCAACCGGAGTAATACAACTGAGTCAATATATGCATACAGATATCATCCACTATCCAGCTAATAATAATAGAGACAGGTATGTGACTCTGACCTCAACCAACTAGTAGTAACAGACACTAAAACTACTAATAGTATGATATGAGGAAATCCCTTGAGACTGTAATCCTTGATCCCCAGTAGGTCAACCGTGATCAGTGATTGACCCAACACATGCAATGCATGCTACAATTAATAAGACAGGTACTAGCAAAAGAGTACTAACACATATCATAACAACTATCATGGACAACATTACATATACCAACAAAAATGTATGATAACAATATGCATGCATACCTCCTATAGCCTGGAGATGTCCTACTGCTGCCTGGTCCCAAAACCCGAAAAGTCACATCAAGAGAAACCAAAACACGAAATCTGAAAACACGAATAACAGGCATCAAACCTGCTCTGATACCAAAAATTGGTATCAGATAAATCTCAAAAATCCAGAACACAAAACAAAACAGGTATCGTACATGCTCTGATACCACTAATTTGTCACGCCCCAAAGGAGTCCCTGCCAGACAAAAATCCGACAGAGTCTCCCCTGTACCAGTGACAATATGAAGCATCACTACAAGCAAAATACATCAGCCACATGCGGCTGGAATATTTATATACACAACCACGCAGTTATAATAACAGCCCACACGGCTGGAATGAAACAATCACAACCACGCAGTTATATATAAAACAGCCCACACGGCTGTACCAAAAACCAACACAGCGGAAAAATGAAAACGGAAAGCCCACACAAGAAAAATAGATACAATGCATGTCGGCACGGCTTAAACACAAATACAACACCAAAAGAATAAGATAGCCACATGGCTAAACACAAATACAATGCCACGAATAAGAAAAGAATATACAATAGAAAACGAACACAGTCTTCGGATGTGACGTAGGACCCGGCAGACAGGATACTCCGAGCGACACCAACCATCTACAGGCTACCTGAAAACATAAATGTATACATGCGGTGGTGAGTATAGGTAACTCAGCGGGTAATAGAAAAGACAGTACACGGTCAACAAATAAAACATGGAGATCAAAAGTATACAGTCTCAGTGTAATACCCACTAAGCTTGTAAGATAAATATATGAATGTGGGATTTTGCCTTAGAAAAATAATAGAAAGTGAGTTGAACCAAAAAGGAAATAAAAAGAAATAAAAATAGGGAGAGGTCAAGGATTGAACCTTGAACCTCTTATATTATATTTCATAGAATTAATGGGTAATAACCAGTTGGGATAGGAATAATATGTTGATAGCAAAGGAGGGAAACTCATGATAAAGGTAAGAGTAAAAGCTAGGCAAAAGGAAACAAGTAAAGAGCAAGAGAAAGGCAATTTGCCTTCCTCCCTTCCTCTCCCTCTTCCTCTTTGAGTTTGCCGAAATGTTTAAAGAGGAATTAAGGGGATTCATTCCCCCTTATTTCACCATGAATGATGAGGATAAATAAACAAATAAAAAAATAAAATAAAAATAGAGAAAAAGGCTAAGGGAGAAGGAAAGCAAAAATCAAGTTTGCTACCTCTTCCCCCTTAACATAAAAGGGAGCAAGAAAAGAGAAAACTATTTTTCTCTCATTTTCTCTCATTCATCCTCTCCCTCACCGAGAACACCACAGTCCCCTCTCCTCCATCTTCAGCCCCAAAGCCAAGTTTTTCCCTAAGGAAGCCTAGGATACAAGGAGAACTTAGCAAAGGAACCAAGGGAAAGGAACTAGAAGAAGAGGCTACTTCTTCGTCACCATACCTTAGATCCACAAGCAAAAAAGGATGTAAGCTTCCCCTCACCTGTGGTACAAGGCTTTTATGTGTTTTTTGGATTTTATGAAGATTTTAAAACCTAGAAACAAGTTTGAGAAAATTCGGCCAAGAAGAGCTTCCAAAATCTAATGGTGTTTAAACTAGTCTTCACTACATGATAGATTTTTCTATGCTATATAAAGGGGTTCTTCTTCATGCTTTTATACCTATATGATGCTTGATCAGAGGAGTACTGAACCCTAGAATTTCGGCCAAAAATATTCTTAAGAGGCTAGGGAAATTTATTGTTTCACCCAACTAGTACAAGGTTCTCCCTATGAAATATTAAGGGTTATGTATTAGTGTTTCTTCCTTAGAAGATATTTGAAACTAAAAGAAAACCACTCATATGTTTCGGCCAAGAAAGGGTTTAGGGTTAGAAAGACTTTTAAATTTAAATAACCATGCTCATGTGTTAGAATACAAAGATCTTAAAGGATTGGTATGCTTGAATATTGCTAGAATTCCATGAACTCCTTCTTAGGGTTTTTCGGCCATGATGAGATGGATAGCTTAGAAAAGCTTAAACAAGATTTTAATATGCTCAAGACCTCTGTGCTGTTTAGATATGAAAGTTGTTCAATGCCCTCATGCTTAGTTTGGGTGTAGAAAAATTAGTGGATGACATATAACATGTATAACCACAAGGGGTCCTAGCTTATTCATGAACCAATTTGTATATATGTTTCTTAGTAATTTTTGCCATGAAACTTACTTAGGTTTTTCATGCTTTAGGCCACTTAAAAACCTAGCTAAAGAATGGTAGGTTTCGGCCATGAGAAAAAAAAAATAAAAGAAAAAGAGAAAAAGAAACCTAGAAAGCCTAAGACACAATTCATATGTATACTCATTATGCTTGTCTTTATACATGCTATGAAACTTGTATAAATTCTCATGCTTTTAGGCTATTTGAAGCAAGTTTATATTCTGTGAGTTTCGGCCAAGTAGGGTTTAAAAGACCTAGAGGCCTTAGAAATGAAACCAAATGTGTTAAAAGTACTTCTTATGTAAATAGGATAATGTATTGATTTTGTCACATACTTGTATAATTTTTCCATGATCTAAATGGACCATTGTGAGTCTCGGCCATGAAGGTTTAGATGCCCTAGAAACCCTAGGACTTAAATTAAATATGCTCATGTCACCCTACATGAAATATGATAAGTAGAAAGCCAAGGTTCAATTACTATATGTTGTTTTATGACCTAAAATGATGCTAGGGTTTGTTTCGGCCATAACTATTGGATGATGCCTTGTATGAATTTATACAAAATGTTAGACCAAGTTCACATGCTTGTATGCTTGTTTGTAGCCCTAATGAGAACTTGTTAAATTTCGGCCATGACATATGTTAAGGGCTTGAAGAACTTAGGAACTAATTCAAATGTGTCAAATGTGTTTACCTTGTTCCTTGGTAAAAATGTTATAAATATGATTTAAAGTTGTCCATGCTTTTATGTCATATGGAACCTTGTTTTACACCTTAAGGTTTCGGCCATATGAAATTAGGGACTTGAGGAACTTAGAAACTAAGTTAATCATGTTTATAATGCTTCCTATGAAAATGTTATGATGATAATTTAGGTGCCACATGCTTGGATGTTGTGTTTAACCTAAATTGAGCCCTAAAGGGTTTCGGCCACAAGGGTTTAGGAAGCTTAAAACCAAGATAAATATGATACCATGTTTCCTATGATAGGATAATCACAAGATACACCCTTATGCTTAATATGTATGCTTGTGATTTATGACTTATGATATGATATGCATGCTTTTATGATATGATATGCTTTGTGCTTAAAATATGCATGCTTATGTTATGATATGAGGTTAAATTATGCATGCTTTGATGCTATGTTTAGTGCTTAAAATATGCATGTTTTCATGATATGCTATGTGGTTAAATCATGCATGCTTGATGATATGCTTTATGCTTAAGATATGCATGTTTTTATGATATATGCCTAAGTGATGCATATTGTTATGACATGATGTATGCCTAAGTGATGCATACCTTTATGATATGATGTATGCCTAAGTGATGCATACCTTTATGACATGATGTATGCCTAAGTGATGCATACCTTTATGATATGATGTATGCCTAAGTGATGCATACTTTTATGACATGATGTATGCCTAAGTGATGCATACTTTTATGATATGATGTGTGCCTAAGTGATGCATACTTTTATGATACATGATATGTATGACATGTACTTTACTTTATATGTGAGTGGCTTGTACCAAGGGTGGGCTCCATAAGCGCCCCGGGGACTAAGGACCTCGTTAGGGATGGGCTCCTAAGTGCCCCTAGGACTAAGGGCCTAGTATGTTTGCCTCGTAGGGTTCAAGACTTGCTACCTTGGACCTACAAGGTTGCGTGCAATATGTAAGTGGTACATAGCCGGGATCCCCCTTATGTTGAGATTATTTTCAAGTATATATGTAAAAGAAAATGATTTTAAAGATCATGAGACATACACATGTTTTTCGGATACATGTTTTCCAAAATCATATTGCATAACACCTTATGATTATGCTATGTTTCATGTTATGCTCTTGATTATGATATGCCATGATAAGGTATGATTATGTTATGTTCATGCTATACCTTATAGACATGTTTCGGCCATGGATTTGTTGATGCTTGATATATAAATTTTGGCCATAGATATGATGATGCCTTGATGTACATGTTTCGGCCATAGTATGATGCTTTGATATACATGTTTCGGCCATGCTTTGATATACCATGATACTTGTTTGTTATGCCATGTCTAGCTATGTTTTATGCAATGCACTATGTATATGTTTCGGCCATGGTGATGCTTGATATGCTATGACTAGTTGTGATTATATTATGATGCATGATATGTTTGAATAGAATGCTATGTTATGCCATGATTAGTTGAGATTATGACTTGTTGATGCATTCTTGATTATGTGCTGATTGTTGGTTTTAGTGAGTAGGAAAGGAACTTACTGAGCCATGAGTGCTCATAGCTTACTTTCCTTGTACCACAGATAAAGGAAAAAGCTGGATGAGTTAGAGGAGCAGCAGGAGGGGCAACGAAGATGTGTGTGGCAGTGGCTAGGCAACCAAATAAATAAGAACCTGCTTAAAGTTTCTTGAAAGAACTATGCATTGGTATTTTATGACTTGTGATACCTAAACATGTGTGGCTTGACATTATGGTTCCACTGGATTTGATGTTATGATTTTGATGCCATGTGATAGTATAGTTTAAAAGAAATTTAAAAGAAAAGTTTTATTAAAACTATGAAAATTATTTTAAGTCTTCCGCTGTTTTAAAAAGAAAAATTTATACGTAGAGTATCGTAGCCCCGTCCCTTAGGGTAGCAGGGAGGGCAGGCGTTACACTCAGTAGGGAATAAGAACATGATCATACTATCATAATCAATGCATCTGAGCATACTTGACATAATAACCTGACATAAACTGTACAAACCACAACTAGCATAATGACAGATACATACCCAATCTGGAATCGACACATGGTACAATGATCAGTAAACTCACCGGATCTGCAACAGATATACCCGTGACACCTGTGCAATATAAGTACGACTGCATATACATGTAAAATAAATGACATGTATGCAGCATGGCAACCAAATGCAACAACCATATCTCAATCAAGTGCAACAACGACAATCACATGCAACTAGTATCTACTAGGCATGTATGCAAATGCAGATGCACCGCACATCAAATGCAGGAATAATAACTGCGTATGCATGCTTCATGGTCACCCCCGACACCTCTCTAGACACCACGACCCCAGTATGGCTGAGAGGATTGGGTCCGTGACAACTGTACTACCCTCCAGCCCACTATATAGTGGTCGAGGTGGACAGTCCACTAGTAGCTATCTAGCTACATAGCATCAGGGTCCCTGACTGCTCACAACGCCGGATCTCACTAAACCTCGTGACCGGGTGGCACGACAGGACGAGCGGCAACTGCTCTAGCTACCACTACCCATGAGTGGCCGAGTGTGCGGCGCTAAACCAAACCAACTGATGACTCTCTCACCACAAGGGAGACAATGGTCATCAGATGCAATGAATGATGAACATGATATATATATATAATCATCATCCATGCAACAACCTCAAACCTCATAAATACCTCCAACATGAGTACAATCGTCATGATACCTCCACGTATCCCACCAAACATATGTACCCACTACACATGTATAATCAACCAAAACTCCAATAATCCCACCAGACACATGTACACCAAAAATATAAGTACAATCAACATGTATCCTCCAATAAAAACACAACGGATATGTGTATATACTCCGAACATACAATCAACACAACTCCTCCAAAAGTACATGACAAATACATATGTACACACCCCATGTAAATGCACGGTCAACAAGATGACTCCTACAACACATCTCCACCTATGTACAGTCAACATCATATACCCAATCAGCATGGTAATACCAACAACCCGACAATCCCTACAAGACATACTCTATACGTGTAATCACAATAGAGTAGATATCAAGAGTGGAGACTGTATATGAATTAAATAGATCATCACAAAGGTCAAGCATAAGTATCATGCAGGAAATAAACAGCAACCGATCATGATATAAGATAAAGCAGCCTAATTCATCCAATAATAACCATGCACTAAGTACAATAAAATCTACATAGAGACCAAGGAAGAAATACCCGCCTTAATACATAGATCGTGCCCGGAAATCCCACGTCGAGACGCTCGTCCCGAATCCAAGTCCTGCATCAATCAATATATATATGTTTTATTTAGCTAAATTCATATGAATTAAATAGCTAAATAAAGTCCCTAACATAATTAGGATCACTCTAATTAAATCTGATCTCTGATTAATCCTCCAAACAATCCTCAATCAATCCAACACATACCAATTACGATCATGTTTAACTCCACCTAGTGATCCAAATCCAATACGATATTAAATCCATCCTTAATCCAACTCCTTCTAAACCAAACATAATCCACAACCTTATTAGCATGATTCTATACACGATTCATCTCCAAAAGCTCACCCAAATCAACATATCACACTATTTCCAAATACAATAATCATCCAATCATTTAATCCATTAAATCAACCACTAAACATCATGAATCCAACATGTATACTTCTTCCACATAATCAATCCCTAACCGCCACATCTGATAATCCAACCACAATCAATCCAATGATCATAAGAATAATCACATAACCGACTATATCATCCAATCACCATCAACAACTAATTAACCCAAAATGCAACAACTTACAACTAGAAGTAAAACCTTATTCCTTCTTTCAACCTTGCATGATCACCCAAAACAGAGCAAACCTAATAAGAAAACTAGTGGTAAACACTTACTTTGAGAGATGGCAGCAAATCCCGTAGCTAACAACCAGCCAGCCACTATCCGGAAGCTACAACAGAACACCTACACCAATTCTTCCAAAAACTCAATCCAGAACCTAATTGATCCATAAAACAGTACATTGCTAAACCCTAACAAATAAGGCCACATTTACCTCAATTGAACACTTACCTTTTCACCAGAGATCCCAACCACAGCTAGAAAGGAAGAGAGCAGTAATCGACATGGAAGAAAATCCACCAACATGCTAATCCAAATCCCTCCTCCTAGTCCGGATCAGAGTGAGCATCACAATGGGGAAACAAATTACACAAGATCTTTGAATCTACAAGGCTCCACATATAACTAACCTAGATTGGTCGCCCTTAGATGATGACGCCCGCTTCAATCCAACCGGTGCAAAGATACAAATCACTCTCCAGTGATCAGGTCGAGGAGAATGAACGAGAAGGTCGATCGATTGGGAACGATGCAAGGCGAGTCCACCGTGATGCCCTAGGCGCCGAGCTACTACCAATCGCGCTCAAGAACAGCCACAAAGACATCCACTCCACCGAAAATGGCACGTACTGTTGAGATCTGGCAATGCTTCCTCCGGCGACGTGGTGAGAACGAGATCGCCGGGGAAAGAAATCGTCTCCATCGACGTCGGGTATGTCGGGTTGTCCGCGAGAGAGATGGAGAGGGAGAGGAAGAAGGATCAGCAACTCGTTTCCTCCTCGAAGCTCTGGTGTTCACCGCGCCGGCGACACCGAGAGGGAGGAGAAAGATCGCCGGAGAAGAAAGGGGATTTCGGGCGCGAGGTCGAGGAAGAGGGGATCGGGGAAGAGGAGGTGGGAATCGGCGGATTTGGGAAAAAAAAAATAAAAGAAAATGGATTTATAATTGAAAACATTTTCTCACTTAAACGGGTATCCCAAACAGGCTTTATCCGCACCTGTCGATCGATCCCCTCAAAACCCTCCGTACGGGCTCCGAAAAATTCCCAGAAAATTTCAAAAAATTCTGGAAAAATCCAATAAGATTTTTCGTCCAATAATATTTATTATTAAATTTTACGATATCTATCAAATATTATTCTACTTTACATATTATTATTTATTGGACTAACCTGTGATGTAGAATAAAACTTGTTGGAAAAGAGTTATCCAAGAGCACGGAGTTGCTCCAAGCACCCGGGTCAGTGGCTAACAGGGAGCGTGTCAATTGGCCAACCTTCATGGCCTAGGGTACCAGGATAGTCTAGGCGCCCGGACTAGTCCAGGAGCCTAGACTGGGCAAATTTCATCCGCAAGCTGCTGTGGCATGCTTCAACTGACCATCCCACATCAGTGGTTTGAGTGCCTAGACCAGTTCAGGCCCCCGTAGGTGGATAAAGTTTGTTGGATGAAGTTTCAACGAGAGCACGCCATGTTAGCCCTATAGGGGTGCCCGGGGAGGAGTCAAGGCACCCGAATAAGGCTATAAAAGGAGGGTTCGACCATCACTTTAGTACATCAATATCCAACAAAAGCGATCGTCGATCATGGGTTTTGGAGTAGGAGTCGTCATAATCTCTAAACCAAATAAAAGAAAAGTGTTAGTGATTTCTCTTTCTTTACTTTACTTTTTGCTCCGTTTACTCTCAATTGATTTATGAAAATGTAAAAAAGCCATGAGCACTATTCACCCCCTCTAGCACTTTTGATCTAACAGATCTCAGGTTTTCACTTCAACGGTAAGTCTTTGATCAACTAGGTGATCGGCTTAAAGTACCGATCAAATCTCCCAGGACTTAGTTCCCCATTTCTTAGAGTCAAGTATCTAGTATATGGCCAGTCAGCTAAAGAATTGACCAGACCTAGGGAACTTAGCTTCATATTACTTCCAAAACAGATCTCCAACATCACCTAGTGCATAAGTGAATCCACAATAGGGTATTTAGAGGGGATATTTGTTACGAGCCACAAGTGCATGGCTACCTCATCAGTAATATAAAGATTATCAAATCCACAGGAACTGGATATAAGCACTAGTGATTTCTTATGGAGAATTAGCTAAACAATTGACAGTTGAGAGTCACATGCTAAGTAAAGAGAAATAAGATTGAGAAAAGGAGAGAGAGAGAGAGACTTGATTTGGGAGATGTTCTAGAGGTTTGGTTTTATTGTGATATTTATCAATGTATCATGGTTCACCAATTGCCCATCCTCAATTCCCATGCACTTGTATGAAGCTACATTCATCGGCTCTTCCCTCAAGTGGTCAAGCCGGAATGCTTTTTGGATCCATACCCCATGCTATTAAATGGAAATAGTTCTTATGAAGTTCGATAATTGGTTACTCCTATCATTACAGTCCCTCGGTCCTAAATCACAAGAACACACTTATATTGAATAACCATTGATATAGAGATAACAATTACATCAAATTCCCTACTTCCTTGTGGGAATTGCTTCTCCTTTCAAGGTAATGCCTAGATGTCCGAAAATGGGTTAACCCTATCACTAGGACCCCTCAGTCATATAATCTAAGGCATTCCCCCTATGGGATTAACAATTCTATACAAACATTCAATCAAACATTAGAATTAAGCTCAAACACAATACATGCATATAAGATCAAATAGATATAAGGCATGGTAATGTTATATAGATAGAAAATTGGCATATCCATGAGTTATTACATCAATCCACATCATAATTATTCCCTTACTCCTAGAATAATATATCTTCTCTATGGCACAAAGGGAAGAATCCAAAGACATAAGAATTGAAAGCATCAAAACTTAACTAGAAGAGGAAGGGAGAAGAAGCTCATCCAATTGCATCGAGTGATCTTTGGATCCAATCCTTTGCTTTTGGAGTCAATGAGATGATGAAAATAGCCTTGAATCATCGAATGGAGAGCGGGGAGAATGTAGATCGGTATCAAGATGGATTTCCAAAAGGGAGAACCTTCTTCCTCTTGGAAAGGTGAAGAAATCCCCTTAAATAGTGCTGGGCATGGGCCTAGCACGACCCATGCCACAGCCATGTGGCATCCATATGACCACCCTCTACTTGGCCTCGGGTTAGGTGGTATAACTGTGTGGATTCACACAGCTATGTTCTATTTGGTCTCTGGATGATCCACACAGTCGTGTGTATTCCACCCGGCCAAAGTCTGCTCCTCCTCTAGAAGGCCACATGGCCGTGTGGATCCACACGATCGAGGCCATCTTCTTCTTTGCTTCTTGGGACGACCATGTGGAATCACACGGCCAGAGACTTCTCCACCTTTGGTAAGTGGCACGATCGTGTGAACTTCACACGGCTAAGCCCTTTGTCTTCGTTTGTTCTCTGAATCATCTACGAGCACTGTTTTCACCCCAAAAGTGGCTCCTATCAATAGAAAAATATACAAAGAGTAAATCTCTGATAAAGAAGAATAATTATATTGAAAATATAATAAGAGGTGTAGAAATGCACAGATCAAGCATAAATAAAGTACATGAATGTGCATCAAAGTATGTATAAAAGTGTATATAATCTATGCACATCAATATTTTCCCAAATATCCCTAATCTCAAATATCCCCCATTGGAAGGGGATATTATGGAGAAGATTTGAAATCACCAGGTATAGAGTTATGCCCGGTGTTTTTTCTCTCTCTCTCTTTTTATTTTTTTTAACAAAAAAAATTAAAAATATATATTTAATGGTGGAATTTAGAATATTTTTATAGTGAATTTTTAATAGTTGGGTCCCATAAATATTTAGTTTGTAAGATATTTGATTGTGTGATTTGGGATATTTAAGGAATGAGATATTTGATTGATGATGTGAATGTGGGGACCATAAATATTGAGAGAAATATTTAATCTTATTATGGATGCTCTAACCAAGTGGCTTAAGGAAAGGATGACTATACAGTCAACTGGTTTAAAGATCAAGTCGAGATACACTCAGTAGACAACATGGTCAGAGAATCACAACCCATTAGAATAACAACCATTTTGTCAAAAACTATTCCTCTATTATAATATGAGCATTCACTAAAACCTTCTTTGAAGATGATTACACTTCCCATCAGCCGACAACTTATAATAGCATATTATTTCAAATGCCTCATTAATGGTCTAAGTTACAAAAAGGGTGCACATGAGTAATGGAAGATTCCTCGAACTATGACTATACGCCTCCCAAGCTATACATATTCCCTTAATCAACAACTTTTGACACCCGACATTCTCTGCCACCTCATGATTATGTAGGTTATGAGAGGTGATAAATAAAGGAGGAGTCTTCTCCATTGGCGAGGTAAGTGAAATCACATTAAGTCACATTAAGTGAAATCATATTTAAGCATAGACAATTATGCTTAGCTATTCACACTCATCTATTGTTCTTTTTTTTGCTCGGGCAGCATACTGACTTGAGCATTGGAGAGTCTATGCCATGGACCCCTCCTCTAGTTTTTAGCGCTGACATCCTGTTTGTTCTCTTTGGTGTGTGCAGAGAGGAAGAAGAAGCCCCTTTTTCTCTAATTCAAAGTCTTCACGTAGTCAACAATGCAACCATTTGCCCAGCACACCATCTCTCTAGTTTTGATATAGGATCAAATTTGGCACAATTTGTGGGAACTTTCATCTGAATTTGAAGCATAGAGATGGAATAAGCTCGACGATTCACTACAGTCACCTTGTCTCAAGAGGATTTTGAGTAGGTAATCGCAGTCCGGGCTCAAAAGATAATGCAATAGTAGTAATTTGCTGCTGCTGGCATGTTGCCGCATGATGTGGCTTCTTCCAGGACGCACCCTCATACTGAAAGGACTCAAGTAGAAGGCCTAGCTAGGTTTGTGCAACCACTCATCCGGCCAGTTGACCTACCGTCTGTTCCACCATCCCCATTAGTACACCACCGAGCACTATTCCGCACTTCGCTCAGGGAAGTGGGCTAAGAGGAAAGATCCCAAGTATCGTCTATTGGGGATGCACCCATACTACATATGCGTAAGGGAAACACCCTAAGAGTCAACAACTCTCTTGAGTGGATAAGCATATCGTTCTCCCAGGAGATATTGGGAGACAAGCTGCCAAAACACTATCAACCCTTGACGATAAGGGAATATAGAGAGTCAATTGACTCCGAAGATCACCTCCTCAAGTTTGAGAATGTTGCCCTCCTTCACCAATACATGGACCACGTGAAGTGTCGAATGTTCCTCACTACACTTTCTGGCTCAGTACATAGGTGGTTCAAGTGATTGCCGTCGAATCCAACTGTTGTTTTAAGGATTTTCATAAGATTTTTCTTCATCATTTCACCAGTAGCCTCCATTACCACAAAACCCCCTAAGTCTATTTTCACTCAAATAGGAGCCCAAAGAGAGGCTCAGGGCCTACATCAAGAAATTTAATCAATGGTCATGGATGCCCCCTCGGCCACCCGAAAAATCTTGTGAGCGTCTTTTCTCAAGGGCTTGTAGATAATGATTTCTTTCACTCTCTAATCAGGAAGCCTTCTAGAGATTTCGACCATCTACTTGGCTGAGCGACTTAGTATATCAATGTCAAGGAGGATAGTCCATCCGGAAGAAGGAAGTCACCATGCCTGCTCCGGCCTAAGTTCCCGAGCGACGGGCACCACCACCTCTTTTGCATAAAGGACCCTAGGTGGGCCCTCAACCTCATCATCAAGAACCATGACCCACACCGTACATCATGTGGAGGCCGAGTGAACAAGATATCCCAAGCCCCCTAGATGGGATTCACGAAAGTTTTACACATACCATCGATCGGAGACCCATGATGCACGAGATTGCTACAATCTAGGGAATCGCCAGGCAGCCAACCAAGAGTTCCACCGACACTCATCATCGCCCAATCATCATCATTGCTTGAAGCTGAATGGACCACCATAAAGAGACTACCAAGGCACTAAACGACGTCAAAGAACGCATCCACAATAGTTAGATTAGGCCCAGGCCCCGGTTCGAGTCAATCAGGAGCACCCCCTCATATGATAAAAGGAGAACCACAATAATGCTGCTTGGGAGGATATTGGCATGATCGCCAGAGGTCCGACCGATAGAGACTCCAATTGGGAGATGAAGTCACATGCCCACTGATTGAAGATCCGCACAGTCCGCTACAGTCAGGAGTAGACCTAAGGACCTGAAATAAGCTTCAAGTCCAAAGACTTGGAAGGGGTCGAAGTACCCCATGACGATGCTATAATAATTAAGGCTATTATTTCCAATTATAACATCTATCATACCTTTGTCGATAGAGGTAGCTTGGTTAACACCATCTTCAAATAGGTGTTCGAGTAGCTGTAGATCGACGAAGGTGAGCTCCAGCCCATGATGACTCTGCTATATGGATTCACAAGTAATGAAGTCTAGCCGTTTGGCCAAATTAAGCTGGTCATATCCTTAGGGGAGGAGCCTCTAATGAGGATGCTTCGATCAACTTTTATAGTGGTGGATGCTCCCTTAGCCTACAATAGCATTTTGGGTCGACCAATCCTAAATGAATTTCGGACAGTTGTGTTAACCTTCTACCAAAAAATAAAGTTCTCCGTAGATGACCAAGTCGGGGAAGCTAAAGGAGATCAATTGGTAGCGTATAAGAGCTATGTTTACATTATCAAGATGGAGGCTAATGCTACTGAGAAGATTCAGTGGATAGAGGTCAACACCATTTGTGAAGCTTCTTTTACACTCATCTACGAAGAAAAAAAAGAGGCGCAAATTTGACCAGGCCAATCGGAGGCTACTACTCAAGTGGCGGCCGACTTGTGCCTAGAGCTTAAAGCAAAACTCGTTGCATGTCTAACACGTAATAATGATATCTTTGCCTAGGAGCCTAAGGAAATCATGAGCATCTCACCTACGGTCATGGAGCATATACTCCATGTCTATCCAAATGCCCGACCGATCAAGAAAAGAAAATGGAATTTTAGAGCTGAACAGAATAAACTAGTATGAGCTGAGGAGGTTAAACTATTGGAGGTCGGTTATATTTGGGAAGTATAGTTCTCGAGTTGGCTAGCGAACATGGTCTTGGTGGCCAAGCTAGGAAATAAATGGAGGGTCTGCATTAACTTTAGAGACCTCAATAAGGCGTGCCCTAAGGACTTCTATTCCCTACCTTATAACGATTAAGTAGTGGATTCAACCTCTGGACCGATATGCATGCTAGGCGCGCATCAGGGTTATCATCAATTCTCGCTTGCCAAAGAAAACCAAAAGAAGGTTAGCTTTATAATTGCTAAAGGCACTTACTGCTACAATATTACGTCATTTGAATTAAAGAATGCAGGTTAAATTTACCAATGACTCATGAACAAGGTATTTCTAGAGCAGATCAAATGGAATATGGAGGTTTATGTAGATGATATTCTTATCAAATCTCTTTAAGCAACCAATCTCTATGTTAACATCGAGGAGACCTATAAGACTTTAAGGCAGTATAGACTGAAGGATAATCCTAGCAAGTGTCTATTCGGAGCTAAGAGTGGGTGTCTTCCGGGTTGCATAGTCACCAAGAGGATAATAGAGGCTAATCCCAATAAGGTACATGCTCTCCAAGATATGGCTCCCCCGTGCAACTTGAAGGAAATACAAAGGCTGATCTGGTGGATCATAACATTATCTCGCTTCATATCAAGATCGTCTTACCAGAGTTTACCCTTCTTCAAAATTCTTCATTGGCAACAAAATTTCAATGGGATGCTGACTATGACAAGACGTTTGCGTTGGATCGGGTAGGTCGGCTAAAGAGGGTTGAGTTTCCTGAAACACTCAACCAAAATACCTTTCTCGTCTTTCAACTCAGGTTAGCAGCAATAGCAAATAAAATTAAACAAAAATAACAACTTAAATAAAATAAATGAAAGGCCAAGAATTACTTGGTTACAACCTAGATGGTTGTTAATCCATGGCAGTAGAAAGCTCACTAAGAATCTCCTTCACTGAAATTGGAGAAGCCTTTTACACACAATGAAAGCTCAGAAAAGACTAGGAAAGTGAATACTTAAATTGTTACTATAGGGGATCGGTGGCCGGCTTGAAGGGGGGTTGGATAGACGGCGCCCCCAAATCAATCGCTTCTCCTACGATGTTAGCTTGCGCAGCGGAATACAAACAAAACAAACAAGCTAAAGGCTAAAACTAAGAAAGGAAATGCAAACCGCTAACACGTTCGTTTAACGTGGTTCAGAGATTAGGGCTCCTATTCCACGACGTGTCCTTGAGGTGGACGATCCTGATCCATCGGTGGATTAGCCCCCGGTAAACTCCGGCTATCTCAAGTAGCTCCTTGTGGGTGGAGAAACCTCACCACAACACTCACAAACACTTGAGAACAAGTAGACTACTAATTAGGGTTTACCACCACTAATTTCGTCAACTATAACCAAGCTCCCAAGCTTTGGTTATATAGGCCACGGGTTGAAAACTCCGCCTACCAGTCGACTGCCAAAACATGCAGTCAACTGCCCTCTGTGAAAATTCGACTGTTACATCCCAACGGCTTGATTCCAGTCGATTGCTAAAACTAGCAGTCGACTGATCCACACTGACCGAACGAACAGAATCATTCTGTTCGCTCCCAGTTGACTGCCCGGTCGACTGCTAAGACATGCAGTCGATTGCTACAGTAGAGCTACAGTACTGCTACAATAAATCCTAAAACTAGGATTTTACTCCGAGTACAATATCTCGTGCACTCGTACCCTCATCCTTATGACTCACTTGACGCTTCTTTGCAGCCTTGACCTCTTGCCCTGAAGCCTACTTCCTTTGGCTCTCGTCCCTCGGATGCATTCAAGCCCGCGGCTTGTCCCCAATGCCATCCTTTGCGTATGCCTCGAAGTCGCTTCCCTTGGCCCTTGTCTTCGTTGCCTTGCCCACGGTCCCTCGGATGCTCCATCCTTCACTGGACCTGAAGCCGTCAACCTGAGTCACATGTGTATCTTGTAGTCCTGCATAACTCAAGTACACAAATCAAATAACAAGGGTGAACCTAACTTAAACCCTTTTCCCAAACACCAAAACACATGGTCCCACGGACCATTGGGATTGCTCCAACAGTTACTTCTTTCTTAGGTCCAAGAGTCTTTTTATAGACCCTGGAAAAACTTATCCGTAGGTCGAAGGCGCCTTCCATAGGGATGGAAGGTGCCTCCAGCGAGGCCAAGGATAAAACTTTATCCTTTTCCGCAACAGCTAGAATTGCCTAGTCAAAGGCACCTTCCATGGCTGGTTAAAGACGCCTTCCATGAACAAGGAAGGCACTTTCCATGAGGGCTTAAAGGCACCTTCCATGCACAGTGAAGGCGCCTTTCTAGCAGAAGACTTCAGCTTCTTTTCTTCCTCTCACTCTTTTACTTGGTTGATTTCGGTAAACCGAAATAAGGCTCACCCGAACCTAATTTCGGCCTTCTCCTCGAGCAGCCTTCCTCCCCGGCTTCTCATCCCTCGGACTACCTCGCGCATCCTTCTCATCCACCGGTACACTCTTCCATAGCATCTTTTCTCTCGGACGCACCGAGCACATCGGCTCTCTCCCGTGTCATCTTTCTCACTAGTTGTGTCTTCCGCTTGACTTCCTATGCTTCTAAGCTCCTGCACACTTAGACACAGGGATCAAAGTATAGGATCAAAAGTGCTAGAGGGGGGGTGAATAGCGCTAGTGGCTTTCACATTCATTTTAAAACTATCGAGTAAATGCATAATGGAAATAAAAGAAACAATTGCAAACACAAACACCAAGATTTACTTGGTTCGGAGCCTGTGGTGACTCCTACTCCAAGGCTTACACTCGTTGAGTGTTTACTTTGGGAAATCATTATCAATTTAGAAAATTACAACTTAAGTATAGTTAATTTAAATGCAGTAAATTATATCGACAATGACTAAAATCAGTAAACTTGAAACTTCAGGTCGTCGGAGTCGAGTTGCAACTTTGTCGGATCGTCCTTTGAGAAACATGTTGGTGCGGGAAGCATCCGACGATCGAACTCGTGTTTTGATAATTGCAAAGGATTCAAAGTTAAGGTGTTTTGTAATCTAACAAATCTGCTTGAGGATTTCAGGAAAGTCCTAGATGCGGTTAGGCAAAGGGAAAACCCTAAGGGGTGGTAACCCTAGGTCATAGGGGGTGGTAACCCTATGCGGAAAGTCTTGGCAGGTCGATGGCTTCAGGCAAAAGTCCTAGGGGATGGTAACCCTAGGTGGAAAGTCCTGGTGTCGTGAACCAGGTGAAAGACTGGATCAGCCGGGAAGCGGAAGTCCAGCAGAAAGTCCGGGAGCTTCGAGTGCCGAGCAAAAGTCCAGTCGATCTGGAGGATCGAACTGGCATCAGGTAATCTCTCCTGGGGGGAGTAGGTTGTTGGGGTTGCAAGGTTGCAAACATAGTCCCATATTGAAAACACATGGAAAAGATCATAGGTTTATAAGAGAAAGATATCTCTATTGGCATGAGGCCTTTTGGGTAGAGCCCAAGAGCAAAACCATGAGGGCTTAGGCCCAAAGTGGACAATATCATGCCATTGTGGAGATATCTAAATTCTTTTCGATCCTACAATTGGTATCAGAGCCCGGACTGCCAGAAGGATTAACCGCCGACTGTGCACAAGAGCTATGGTCTGATTGAACCATGTGAGTACAATATTGACCTCGAACAAAGAAAGTGGGGGCTCCTATGTTCGGATCAAGAGGACCAGACACCAGGCAGGAAGTCCTAGTAGGTCGGGTGGACCGAGGGGCAGGAAGTCCTAGTTGTGGCTAGGCAAGGAAGTCCTAGTAGGTCGGGTAGACCGAGGGGCAGGAAGTCCTAGTAGGTCGGGTAGACCGAGGGGCAGGAAGACCTGGTGGGTCAAGGATCGGACGTGGGAAGCCCATGGTCCTTTGTTTGAGGGGGGATTGTTGGGGTTGCAAGGTTGCAAACATAGTCCCATATTGAAAACACATGGAAAAGATCATAGGTTTATAAGAGAAAGATATCTCCATTGGCATGAGGCCTTTTGGGTAGAGCCCAAGAGCAAAACCATGAGGGCTTAGGCCCAAAGTGGACAATATCATGTCATTGTGGAGATATCTAAATTCTTTTCGATCCTACATAGGTGAGGACGCGTTCCCCGTAGAGGGAACAGTAGGCGTCGGGTTGACCTAAGGTTTCCGGTCGGAAACCCGAAGTCAGACTCGGACAGTCCGGAGACTGTCTATACTTCATTTATCATATTTATTGTGCTAACTTTGTGTTGCAGGGTAGTGTTTGGGACTAACGTATCTTGTAGGTGCAAAGGAGCAACCTAAAGCCTCGGATGAACAGTGTCCGAGGCGCCTTCATGGAGCTTGGAGGCGCCTCGGGTGCAAGGCTGGAGCTGGCTGCGAGAAGCTGTTCAAGGCACCTTGATGAACAGTGGAAGGCGCCCTGGTGAACAGTGGAAGGCGCCTTGAATCTGTGATAAGGTTCGACCAGTTCGCCCCTTATCTCCGCGGCTGACTCGGCTCATTCAAGGCGCCTTGGTGAACAGTAGAAGGCGCCTTGAACAGCCTTAATAAGAGGTCTCGACCAGCAGCTCTAGATAACAAGTTTACAAGCTTTACTTCTGCTGTGTGCTACTCAAGAGTCGATTCTAAAGTTCTGTTGCAGTCGTCGATGACCCGAAGCATCATTTATTATTATTCTGTTGTCGGTATTACTTCAATTTCAGTTGTACTTAATTCCTTGTACTTATTCGCGATACTTTAGTTGTTGCCCACGCAAAACGATCAAGGATCGCGGGCCTTCGAGTAGGAGTCGATCTAGGCTCCGAATGAAGTAAATGACTGTGTTCTTGTGTGTTTGCTTATTTTTATTCCGCTGCTTTAATTACATAACGATTGTTTTACGATTAGGATAATCGAACGAAATAGCCGCGAGCGCTATTCACCCCCCTCTAGCGCGTCTCGATCCAACAATTGGTATCAGAGTCTTAAAACTTAAATTTCAAAATTCAAAATTCAAAATCAATTTAAAATTTTGAAATTAAATTATAAATTCAAAATTCAAAATTCAAAATCAATTTAAAAATTCGAAATTAAATTCAAAATTCAAAATTCAAAATCAAATTAAAAATTCGAAATTAAATTATAAATTCAAAATTCAAAATTCAAAATCAATTTAAAAATTCAAAATTAAATTATAAATTCAAAATTCAAAATTCAAAATCAATTTAAAAATTCGAAATTAAATTATAAATTCAAAATTCAAAATTCAAAATCAAATTAAAAATTCGAGATTAAATTATAAATTCAAAATTCAAAATTAAAAATTCAAAATCAATTTAAAAATTTGAGATTAAATTATAAATTCAAAATTCAAAATTCAAAATCAAATTAAAAATTCGAAATTAAATTATAAATTCAGAATTCAAAATTCAAAATCAAATTAAAAATTCGAAATTAAATTATAAATTCAAAATTCAAAATCAATTTAAAAATTCAAAATTAAATTATAAATTCAAAATTCAAATTACAAAATCAAATTAAAATTTAACTTATAAATTCAAAATTCAAAAATAGATGGAGGATCCAAACTAGCTGACACCTCCAACTGAACTACCCGACAGGGTAACTGAACCTAATCTACCTGAAATGGGTAAAACAAGAGTACATTACCCGGCAGGGTAATTAAGGTTAGATTAAAACGGGCTAGGTTTAACTTGACCCACAGTACTGGTGAAGTTTTTGGATGATAGTACGTTAAGGAAGCTTGGGCATCGCATATCTAGGAAGATATGGCTTCGACCTGATGCATTTGGCCAAGTGGAACTGACCGAAGCTACCCTTACATGAATCCTAACTAGATAGACCAAGGATTAGTATTAAGTTCAATGGGTAGGACTATTTGGGAAATCTCGAAGGCATGGTTACTTTAATGAGCTCCTTGTGACTCACCATAGCCCAGAAATTTATCCAAAGAATGCTTACTTGTTGAACCCAAAGCTAAACCTGAATCTAACATAAACTTATACCAGACCCTTAAATTCAACAATAATTCATCTCATAACAATTATAGGGTTCCCTGATTGACAATTTAGATCGGGTGAGATGACTAAGAAATTAAACTATGAAAATTGACTTAAACTTAAATCAAGTTAATCAACAATTAAATTATCTTTAATTAACAAAACTAAAATGATTTTAAAACTCAATTTCCAAAATTATTTTAACCTAAATTTTAAAACCTAAATTTCAAAATTATTTTAAAACCTAAATTTCAAAATTATTTTTAAAACCTAAATTTCAAAATTATTTTAAAATCTAAATTTCAAAATTATTTTTAAAACCTAAATTTCAAAATAATCAAAATTATTTTTAAAACTTAAATTTCAAAATTATTTTTAAAAATGAAATTTCAAAATTATTTTTAAAACTTAAATTTCAAAATTATTTTTAAAACTTAAATTTCAAAATTATTTTTAAAACTTAAATTTCAAAATTATTTTTAAAACTTAAATTTCAAAATTATTTTTAAAACTTAAATTTCAAAATTATTTTTAAAACTCAAATTTCAAAATTATTGTTAACTTAATTTCAAAATTATTTTTAAACTTAATTTCAAAACTTAATTTCAAAATTATTTTTAAATTCAATTTCAAAATTATTTTAAACTCAATTTCAATTTTTTTTAAAAAAACTCAAGTTCAAAATCATTTTAAAACTCAATTTCAAAATCATTTTAAAACTCAATTTCAAAATTATTTTAAAACCAAATTTCAAAATTATTTTAAAACTAAATTTCAAAATCATTTTAAAACTAAATTTCAAAATTATTTTAAAACTAAATTTCAAAATTATTTTAAAACTCAAGTTCAAAATTATTTTAAAACTCAATTTGAAAATTATTTTAAAAACTCAATTTGAAAATTATTTTAAAAACTCAATTTGAAAATTATTTTAAAACCTCAATTTCAAAATTATTATTTTAAAACCTCAATTTCAAAATTATTATTTTAAAACCTCAATTTCAAAATTATTTTAAAACCTCAATTTCAAAATTATTTTAACACTTTTCAAGAATTGATCAACTCTAAAATCTTTACCAAATTGACTTAACTTGACGAACCATGTGAAAGTTGTTGCCCTATAGGCAATCAACAAGTAGCTAAAGGTTAGACAGTTGGTAAAGGATACTCAATTTTTTAGTTAAGCATGTTTGATCTTTAGGGCTCTGATACCTAGTAAGTTAATCTATTGAACATGATTCATGCTTGGACTTAAGGACCAACTGACTTTGAATGAATAACCTAAACCAAATTTTTAGCTACTCTGCTCCCTCCTAGCCCTAAAATTTAATAAGTATTGTTTAAAATTAAGCTAAGTTTTTTTAAGTCATAGCCTTCAAATCCAATACTTGCAAAGAACTTAGTTTTATTTTCAAAATTTTAAAACTGAGCTTACTTTGAAATCTAACTTTATAAATTCTTGTTTTCTTAAGTAGAGCAAAGATTTCAAAGCTACTTCAAAGATTTCTAAATAAAGATTATTGTTTTACTAGCTTTTTAAACTATCAAAAAGATCCACTTTCGAGAAACTTTTTCTAAGTTTCCAAAAAGCTAACATCATTTAAAACTGTTAAATATTTTCTCACTTAGCTAAACTGTTAAATATTTTTCAAAATCTTGTTAAATCAAATGACTATTTTTACTTATTTTTTTGATATATGGCAAAGGGGGAGAATAGCAATAAAATTCAAATTTAAAATAATAAAAAAAGGGGGAGCAACAGTTAAGGGGGAGCATATAGTTGGCGCTAAACTTTAAATTCGTAGGGTTTACTTTAGCAAATTTGCTTTGTTAAATGTGTTCATCTATTCTTAACAAATTTGCCTGTGTTAAAAGTATTCATCTATTCATTTGTTTACTTAACTTTGAATTTGAGTTGCCATAATCAAAAAGGGGGAGATTGTTGGTGCAGGAAGCATCCGACGATTGAACTCGTGTTTTGATAATGGCAAAGGATTCAAAGTTAAGGTGTTTTGTAATCTAACAAGTCTGCTTGAGGATTTCAGGAAAGTCCTAGCTGTGGTTAGACAAAGGGAAAAACCTAGGGGGTGGTAACCCTAGGTCATAGGGGGTGGTAACCCTATGCGGAAAGTCTTGGCAGGTCGATGGCTTCAGGCAAAAGTCCTAGGGGGTGGTAACCCTAGGTGGAAAGTCCTGGTGTCGCGAACCAGGTGAAAGACTGGATCAGCCGGTAAGCGGAAGTCTAGCAGAAAGTCTGAGAGCTTCGAGTGCCGAGCAAAAGTCCAGTCAATCTGGAGGATCGAACTGGCATCAGGTAATCTCTCCTGAGGGGAGTAGGTGAGAACGCGTTCCCCGTAGAGGGAACAGTAGGCGTCGGGTCGACCTAGGGTTTCCGGTCGGAAACCTGAAGTCAGACTCGGATAGTCCGGAGATTGTCTATACTTCATTTATCATATTTATTGTGCTAACTTTGTGTTGCAGGGTAGTGTTTGGGACTAGCGTATCTTGCAGGTGCAAAGGAGCAACCTAAAGCCTCGGATGAACAGTGTCCGAGGCACCTTCATGGAGCTTGGAGGCGCCTTGGATGCAAGGCTGGAGCTGGCTGCAAGAAGCTGTTCAAGGCACCTTGATGAACAGTGGAAGGCGCCTTGAACAGATGATGGCGCCCTGGTGAACAGTGGAAGGCGCCTTGAATCTGTTATAAGCTTCGACCAGTTCTCCCCTTATCTCCGCGGCTGACTCGGCTCATTGAAGGCACCTTGGTGAATAGTAGAAGGCGCCTTGAATAGCCTTTATAAGAGGTCTCGACCAGCAGCTCTCGATAACAAGTTTACAAGCTTTACTTCTGCTGTGTGCTGCTCAAGAGTCGATTCTAAAGTGTTGTTGCAGTCGCCAATGACCCGAAGCCTCATTTATTATTATTCTGTTGTCGGTATTACTTCAATTTTAGTTGTACTTAATTCCTTGTACTTATTCACGATATTTTAGTTGTTGCCCACGGAAAGCGATCAAGGATCGCGGGCCTTCGAGTAGGAGTCGATCTAGGCTCCAAACGAAGTAAACGACTGTGTTCTTGTGTGTTTGCTTATTTTTATTCCGTTGCTTTAATTACTCAACGATGTTTTACGATTCCGATAATCGAACGAAATAGCTGCGAGCGCTATTCACCCCCCTCTAGTGCGTCTCGATCCAACACAACACACGGAAGAAAGATTGTGATTCCTAGTTGTTCCTGAGATTCTACTCAAGACATGCTTATACAACCTATTGAGGACGCCTCTAACTGCATGGAGGGTGCCTCCAACCCTACCGAATCCTCAGCGTCGATAAGCCCTGCGTCGCCCATTGCTTATCCATCTAAGGGCGCCTCCAAACTCCATGGAGCGCGCCCTCCAGCATCCAGGGCACGTCCAAGCTCCATTGAGGGCGCCCTCTGCTCTACTGCGCGGAGGTCTTCGACTAATGCACCGGAGGTGCCTCTAAGCTCCATGGAGGGCACCTCGAGTACTGTTCATCCGAAGCTTTAAGACTTTTTCACTCCTTGCAAGATGTGTTAGTCCAAAACATAAAACATATCCTATAAAACAGAGTTTATCACAATAATATAAGAAATAATAAGTCATTTTGACAGTCTCCAAACTGTCCGATTTTGATTTCGAATTTCACCTCCGAAAATCCTAGGTCGAACCGATGTCTACTGTTCCCTCACCAGAGAGCGCGCCCTCACCTACTCCACTCAGGAGAATTTACCTTTTTGCCAGATCGGTCCTCCAAACCGACTATACTTTCTGCCTATGGTTACCACCCCCTAGGAGCTAAGGTTACCACCCCTTAGGGTTTCCCACCACCTAGGGTTACCACCGCCTAGAACCTAAGGTTACTGCCCCTTAGAGTTTTCCACCACCTAGGGTTACCTCCCCCTTGGATCTAGGATTACCGTCCCCTAGGATTTTTCACCTACCTAACCATAGCTAGGACTTTTGCCGAAGTACACATAGGATATTCCTGCAAATTCATTCAAACCTATTAGACCACAAATAACCTTAACTTTGAATCCTTTTCCATTATCAAAATTTAAGTTTGATCGTCGGATGCTTCCTGCACCAACAATCTCCCCCTTTTTTATTATGACAACAAAATTCAAAGTTAAGTAAAACATAATAAGAGTAAAAATGTGTACAAGTACATAACTTGATTATAAGCGTGTAAATGTGCACTAACTTAAAAGAATAAGATTCAAAAGCAAGTAATTGTAAATGGAACAAATTGAACAAATTAACAATTCCCATTAATCACTTATTCATTTTTAATTACTTAACTTTCACTTTTCTTAATCACTTATTCATTTTTAATTACTTAACTTTTACTTTTCTCTCCCCCTTTGCCATATATCAAAAATATTACTTAAAGAACAGAAAAAAAGATGGAAAGATAGGAAATATTTAGCTCCCCTAGAAACGTAGCTCTTAAAAAATATAGTTTTGCAAGAAGAAGCAAAAATATAATAAAGGAAATAAAGGTTTTGACAAAACTTTATTAGAAGTACTCAACTTAAAAGATTCTGATAAAAGCTTTTGCTTAGTCAAGTATTTAGTAAAAAACTTCTAATAAAAATAATTTTAATTTAAGCTTAATAATAATTTTAATTCAAAAATTGATATTAATTCAAAAATAATTAATTTTGAATAAACACTAAGTTTAATAATAATTTTATTTGAACATGAAAAATAATTTCATTTTAACACCAAGTTTGAAAATAAATTAATTCTAACACCATGTTTAAATATCTAGGCTAAGTCCAAATTTTGAAATACTAACAAAATTGGAATTTAAAAATATTTTTCCTGGAAATTAAAAAACTTGAAAACCTTTTTGAAAAGTAAAAAAAAAATCCTTGTCTAATAAGCATGCTCATCAAACAAACCAAAATAAACTGTCTATAGATAGCATGTCAATCATATACAATACATAGAAATGTATATAGTGGTTGCACTTTTTTTTTTTATATTATTATTATTTATCTATTTAAGTTTAGTTTTAGGTTTTAAATTAGAATTTGGGTTAGTTTTAATTAGGATTAGTTGAGTTAAGTTTAAGTTTGTGTTGATTTGATTAAGTTAATTTAATTTGGAATTACATTAGTTAAAGATTGGATAGATTTATTAATTTAGGTTAATTAAGAATTTATTAAATTGATTTAATTAGATTTATTTGGTTAATTAATTATTTATTTGACTAATTCATTAATTAAATACTTGATTAGTTTAAATATTAATTAGGTAGATTTATGAATTAATTAAATTAATTAATTGATTAGGTTACTTTGTTAGGTTAATTAATTAGTTAGGTTAATTAATTTATTAGTTAATTAATTAGGTTAATTAATTAGGTTAGGTCAATTAATTAGGTTAGGTCTAAATTTTACCTAAGTTCATCTCACCATTTTCTAAATTAGCAATCATAGAACCTTATAGGTTTTTATGAGATGGTTAATTTAATGTTTGATTTAGGTTATCTTTTAAGGATTAATTTACATTTGAGTTAGACTCAAGTTTTTCAATTAGTCAATTAAATATTCATTTCAAAGATTGTCTTCCAGGCTGTGGCGAGACACTAGGCCTTCTTGGGTATGAGATCATCCACCACTTCTAGACAAAGCCTTTCAAAGAAATTGAATATTTAATTTTTCTTTTTGAAACCCCTAGGCCTAACTAGTCAAGTGTAAATCATGCCTAGGTCCTTATCTAGCCTATTCTAAGCATATATAATAAAAGCAGTAAGACAATAATCAAACAATTCTATTTATAAAAATAATCTTTCTATTGGCTCCCCCTGGATCATAACATCGATAGGGTCTATCAAGGTAGTGGATTTGATCCTTGGAGACCCAATATTGGCCAAGTCTAACTTCATTAATCAAGTTTGACCTGGGAACCCATGCTTGGACTATTTTTTTATTATCTCTATTTACAAATGATAAATAAGACTTGTATTTTCGTTTAGTATTAAATCCAAGTCCAGATCGGTTGTAGATGGCTCTCTGTTTTCCAAGAATCAGGTCAAGATTCTTGAAACTCAAGGTGAATCATTCCAACGTGTCTTTAATTTCTTTGACTTGAGTTATCAAATTGGAGTTTTCTTCCTCAAGTTGTTGGACTTGAGTTGAGCTTCCAATTTGAACTCGCTCAGTCAAAGGACTCAATTTAGTCTCTTCCTTAAGGATTGTTACCTCCTTTTGAAGTGACTTGACCCGGATGTTGGATTTGGCTAACTTACGCAAAAGGTAATTAACTAAATTATGCAACTTAATTAATTGAGAGTTTCTTATAGTGGTGTTAGGCCCTTCAGAAATGGATACGGATCTGTGGCTTCGCTCGGACTCGGTTTTCAATTCACTCTCGGATTCTGATTGTTCGAGTTGTTCCCAGACCGTTAGCACGACGAAGCTCGTCTATTCAAGCTCTTCGTCGAAGTCTTCTGAAGAAGACTCATCCCATGTTGCTTGCAGTGCTTTCTTCTTCCTCTGCTTCTTTACTTCCTTTTGGTTTGGACAATTGGCTTTGATGTGTCTCTTTTGGTTGCACCATAGCAGGTTACTTCAAACTTGACTTTTGGACTGGCTGGCACCTTCTTGGACTGAATCACCTTCTTGATGTCCTTCTTGGTGAAACTTTTCTTCTTTTTATAGAGTATGTGTACAAGGTTGACGAGTTTGGCTGCTATCTCGTCGTCGTCATCTTCTATGTCTAGTTCATCTTCGGACTCGGGTTCAATTTGATGCTTCTTTCTAGCGTCCTTTGCCTTACTTGTACCTGTAATCAACACAATACCTTTCTCGGCCGGACGTGCATTAGTCTGTTCATGCAATTCAAATTTGAAAAATAATTCATCTAATTTAATTAACGACAAATCCTTGGATACTTTGTAGGTGTCTACCATTGATGCCCATAACGTATTCCTCAAAAAAGCATTTAGTGCATACCTTATTGCATCTCAATTCTCCACCTTCTGTTCGATCGCGTGGAGGTCGTTGAGGAGGTCTTGGATGCGTGTGTGCAAATGACTTGCCGATTTACCATCCTGCAACTTTATGTTATAAAGTTTATTGAAAATTAAATCTCTTTTACTTACTTTAGTATTTAAGGTCCCTTCATGTAGCTCAATTAGCTTCTCCCACAAATCTTTGGCACTTGCAAATGGACCAACTCGGTTCAGCTCCTCCTTTGTTAGCCCACATTGAAGAGTACATATAGTGAAACACCCCACCCCTTTCACTACTTATATCCTTACCTTACAGGCTTACGAGGCAGAGGTTACTCTTTTCATATCTAATTTTATGCTCCCATTCTTACCTATTAGAAACTGCACGATACCGAGACCTACTCAAAACTTGCTTCGTGGTAGGACGTGATTTGGAACCAAGCAGAGCTAGGAGGGAGTCTAGAGCTTCTGGCGGATAGAGGTTGTGCAACCCTGACGGGTCGTGTAGTCTTGCAGAGGCCACAACTTGGCACGGTCGTGTGAAGGTCACACGACTCCGTCAACTTGGCCGAACTAAAGAGGTGCACGGTCGTGTGAGTCCACACGACCGTGTCCCCTTGGCCGAGAGGAAGGGGTGCACGGTCGTGTGAATCACACGGTTGTGTCCCCTTAGCAGAGAGGAGGAGGTGCACGACCGTGTAAATCCACACGACCGTGTCACCTTGGCCGAGGGTAAGAAGTGCACGGCCGTATGAATCCACACGACCGTGTCCTCTTAGCTGAGAAGAAGAGGTGCACGACCATGTGAATTCACATGGCCGTGTCACCTTGACCGAGAACAGGAAGTAGGGGGCCGTGTGAATCCACACGGTCGTGACATGGCCCGTGCGGATGTCACCACCCCACTCTACCCAAGGTGTGTTCTCCCCTTTGTACTTATCATTGCCACTCCCATTACTACCAAACCGATAAATTCATCTTAAGAAACTAGGAATAGTATTTCAGGTAAAGCATAAAGGAGAAATACTCTAGCATCAATTCTAACATATTCCAAACATTCGCAAGTTCCCAAACCTTCTTCCATTGTTCTGTCACACACAAACAATGCACCGCTCCTGCTGCCTCCTCCTACTCGAGCTTTCCTTTACCTTTATCTGCAGTATAAGGAAATGCAAATCTATAAGCGAATGCTTAGTAAGTACCATCTATTCACAAAACAAGCACTAAGACAAGAATAAGCTTTTCAAATATGTTTGGGAAAACATAAAACTCATGCTTGGAGATAATTCATTCTAAAACTCATAATTCAGAATGGGTCGATGGCATGTATTTTTAAATAGATTTATCATGCAAACATCAAGCTAAAACCATGCTAGTAATGAAATAAAAACAGGAATCTTGGCATATTATTGAGTTCATCAATGCTGCACTTTATAACTCGAGTTCTCTACCTTAGGAAAACTTCCACTAAGACACCCCATGAAGTTGAAAACATTATACTACATAATTAGTGAAAATAATAATCAACTTGCTTGGGCCCGACATTGTACCACTTTGCGCGCATCCTTAATAAGATCTGAGGTAGCTAATTCTAACCCATTAAGGTACTACTATGTGGTCTAGGAGTCTGGGGGTGATCTAGGAGCCCACCCATGAACCTTGTGTCTAGTACATGCCTTTCTAAAGTAAAATACTTTCTTTTAACTATTGATTCCTTGCACTTGCACTTGTTTGTCATTTAAACAAACACCTTATGTGTGCTTAATCCCCTCACACTTATAGAGAAGCACTTTAGGGCACTTGAATACACTTCTTAGCCCAAAAGCTAAATGGGAAGCAACTCAAGATACTCTAAACATGCTCTTAGTCCCAAAACTTTAGAGGGAATCTTACATATCAGAGCATCTATCTCCTTGAACACACAATAAGCATATCCTAACATGCATCTTCCTTAACATGCTTAAAACATATCGTAACATGTATTAATGAAGCTACTCCTACTGCAGGTGAGAGATACTTACATCCTTTTGCTATTTCTTACAATTACACCACTAAGGTTTTGGGAGAATACACCTCCCTTGTATGCCTTGGCCTCCGGATTTCTCTTCATCCGTGTACTAATTCCAGGAAGGACACCCTCCTCTTAGATTCCCCTCTTGAGAAGCTTCAAAGAATGGAACCCTAAGGTTCTTGGCCGAAAATTGAAGAAAAGATAGGGGAGGAGGTTTTGACTAGGGAGGAGAAAAAGATGATGAAAAGCTAGGTTTTCATCTCTTCCATTCCCTTTTATACTAAGTGGAAGTTGAAGCATCTCTCCACATATAATCCACATATAATGAATAGTTTTCTATTTCTAATGTGATGCTTTACCACCATCTAGTGGCTACTTAAACCAATCTTAAACCAAAAGTCTAGGGTTCAAATCCTAGCCCAGACCATTTATGAATATATTTTTATTTATTTTCTCTTCTTCTATTTCTTTTTTCTCTTTTTGGAGGAAAGGAATTTTACGGGTGTTACAATCCCCATACCTTATAAAAAGTTCATCCTTGAACTTAGAACAAGTGTGGATACTTCCGTCTCATATCTTCCTCACGTTCCCATGTTGCCTCTTCATACTGTTGGCTTTGCCACAACACTTTCACTAACGGTATCTCTTTATTCCTCAGCTTCTTAACTTCTCGATCTATTATCTGAATAGGTCGACTTTCATAACAGAGGTCCTCTTGAACTTGTACCATCTGTGGCTCAATCACTTGGTTTGCATTAGGAACATGCTTCTTCAGCATTGAGACATGAAATACATTGTGAATGGATGACATTTCCTGCGGTAGTTCCAGCTCATAAGCTACCTTGCCAACCCTTCTAGTGATCCAGTATGGCCCCACTTAGCGTGGGCTCAACTTTTCTTTCCTTCTAAATCGCATCACTTCTTTCATAGGAGCTACTTTGAGGAACACTGGGTCCCCAATCTTAAATTCCAGCGGTCTACAACGCACATCCGCATAGCTCTTCTGCCGACTCTGAGCAATTTCAATTCTCTGGCGAATGTTCTGGATAGCTTTGGTGGTGTCTTCGATGAGGTCTGTCTGGAGTCCCATTTCTTTCTTTTCACCACTTTCATACCAACAGATAGGAGATCTACATCTCCTCCCATATAGCGCCTCATAGGGTGTCATTCCGATAGTAGCTTGATAGCTATTATTATATGCGAATTCTGCTAAGCATAAGTATTGACACCAGCTCCCTTTGAAATCTAAGGCACAAGCCCATAGTATATCCTCCAGAACTTGATTTACTCATTCTGTTTGCCCATCAGTTTGAGGATGAAATGTTGTGCTAAATCGCAGCTTAGTGCCAAGAGCTCTCTGAACACACTCCCAGAAGTGTGAAGTAAAGCGACCATCTCTATCCGAAATTATGGTCTTGGGAACTCCATGCAATCTGATAACCTCTTCCACATATAATTGTGTTAACTGCTCAATAGAGTAGGATATTCTGATAGCTAGGAAATGAGCAGACTTGGTCAATCTGTCCACTATTACCCAGATAGCATCGTAACCATTCGTGATTCTAGGTAGTCCTACTATGAAGTCCATAGATATATCCTCCCACTTCCACTCTGGAATCTGGATAGGCTGCAGAACTCCGCCCGGTCTCTGATATTCTGCTTTAATCCGTTGGCATGTCAGGCAGGTACTGACATATCTTGCAATATCTCTTTTCATTCTAGACCACCAGAAGTGTTCCTTTAAATCTTGGTACATCTTGGTGGAACCAGGATGCATAACGTAGGGTGTTCCATGGGCTTCATCTAGAATTTTTCATCGTAGTTATTCTTGATTAGGGGCACAGAGGCGATCATCGTAATATAGTATCCCAGAGTTTGATACTCGGAACTCCCCATTTTCTCCTTCCTGTATTCCCTGCTTGATCTTTTGAATATTAGGATCTTCATCTTTCTTTTTCTATATATCGTCAAGCAGGGTTGACACTAGTGTTAAAGTGGAGAGCAGTCCGGTAATAATTTCAAGCCCAAAGTTTATTACTTCCTTCTGTAGGGGTTGGGACATAGCAGCTAAGGATAATAAAGTTGCGCAAGATTTCCTACTTAGTGTATCTGCCACCTTGTTTGCTTTCCATGGACGGTAGAGGATTTCACAATCATAGTCTTTGACCAGGTCCAGCCATCTCTGCTGTCTCATGTTCAGGTCTTTCTGAGTGAAGAAATACCTAAGATTTTAGTGATTTGTGTAAATCTTGCACTGAGCTCCGTATAGGTAATGCCTCCAAATCTTGAGAGCGAAGACTACCGCTGCTAACTCAAGGTCATGAGTAGGATAGTTCTTCTCATAATCCTTGAGTTGTCTCGAGGCATAGGTAATGACTTTGCCATTTTGCTTCAGTACAACTCCGAGTCCCAATTTAGAAGCATCACTGTACATATCAAAGCTCTCGCCATGTTCTGGAAGAGTTAGGATTGGAGCACTGGTCAGTCTCCTTTTCAGTTCAATGAAACTCTTCTCACAATCTGTTGTCCACTCAAATTTTTAATTCTTTCTGGTAAGTACTATCAACGTAGAGGCGATCCTTGAGAAGTCCTCTACAAATTTCCTATAGTAGCCTGCTAGCCCAAGGAAACTTCTGATTTCACTGGCATTCTTGGGTCTATTCCAGTTACTCACAGCTTCTATTTTTGTCGGGTCTACCATAACTCCATCCTTGGAAATAATGTACCCTAGGAAGGACACTTGCTCAAGCTAGAACTCGCACTTGGAGAACTTTGCGTACAACTGCCTCTGCTGAAGAATCTATAGTACTGTCCTCAGATGTTCAGCATGTTCTTCCTGAGTTCTGGAGTATATAAGGATATCGTCTATAAAGACGATTACGAACTTGTCCAGATATGCTTTAAATACTCTGTTCATCAGATCCATAAATGTAGCAGGTGCGTTCATCACTCCAAAAGGCATGACAACGAACTCGTAGTGTCCATACCTCATTCGGAATGTCGTCTTCGGTACATCCTTCGCTTCACTTTCACTTGATGATATCCAGACCGCAAATCTACCTTGGAAAAGACTGTGGCTCCTTTTAACTGATCAAATAGATCATTAATTCTTGGCAGGGGATACTTATTTTTTATGGTTACTTTGTTCAGCGCTCGGTAGTTCACACACATTCGCATGGACCCATCCTTCTTCTTTACAAACAACACCGGAGCTCCCCATGGTGAGTGACTAGGGTGAATAAAACCCTTGTCAAGAAGCTCCTGTAGTTATCCCTGAAGTTCTTTCAATTCTGCCGGAGCCATGCGGTAGAGTGCCTTTGAGATTGGATGGGTACCAGGGATGAGTTCAATCTCAAATTCAATTTCCCTATCCGGAGCTAAGCCTGGCAACTCATCCGAAAACACTTCTGGGTAGTCATATACGACTCTAACTTCCTCTAGCTTTTGGTTTCTTTCTTGCTGGGTATTAACCACATGAGCTAGAAACCCAACACATCCATCGGCTAACATTTTCTGAGCTTCCATGGCTGATAAGAATTTTCGGGTTCTCTTCTTTGATTCTCCAATGAACTCAAAGTTAGACTCTGCCTCGGGTTGAAATAGGACTCTTCGCTTATGGCACTCGATGGAAGCACCATACTTGCTCAGAAAGTCCATCCCAAAAATAATATCATAATCAGACATATTCAGCATTTGATCGTTGTACAGTTCTCTGTCTGAAATTTTGACTGGCACAACTCATAGCCAGTGCGTAGATGTCATTATCTCTCCTGAGGGTAGTGTTATCAAGAATTGTCCGCTTAGGACATCCGGAGGTATACCTATTCTTTCAGCTAATGCCATGGAGACAAACGAATGGGTTGCCCCAGTATCAAATAACATAGTCGCATATAGACTAAAAATGCGTATTTGACCTGTGACAATAATGGAGGCGTTTGCTACCTCCTCTCTGGTAAGGGAGAAAACTCGAGCATTTGTAGAACTCGGTGGGGCCTCCAGTCTACCTTGGCTAATATGAGGACCCTCCAACGCGGCCCGCATCTGATGTAATTGTGCCTGCTTGTCTCCATACTGAACAGGTTGTGCTGGAGGTAGGTGGATCTTGGTCGGGCAATACTTGGCCATATGCCCCTCTTGACCACACGTATAACAACCACTAGTGCCCTTGCGACAGACTCCAGGATGCATCTTTCCACATGTGGGACACGTAGCATACTTAGGCTGCTTGCTTATCGATCCTCCCTTTTTATTACTCCACTACTTTCTCTTGGAGCTCCCCTTCCAGGTTGAACCTTGGCCCTAAGTTTTCTGAATGTTAGAACTTCCTTGAATTTTATTCTTAATCTGTATTGGTTTCTGCTGCTTTATGCTGTTCAGGTAATGCTCTGTGATCAGGGCACTACTAACCAGCTCTTCTGCAGTCTACGGTCTATTTATTCCGCCAGCCACATTCAGAGCTATCTCTGGCCTCAATATCTTGAGCATTAGCCTTACCCTCTCTCGTTCTGTGCTGACCAGTTCGGGGCATAGGTGAGCCAACCTATTGAATTTCTTCACGACTTCGTCAACTGATAAACTTCCCTGATGGAATTCCATGAACTCATCGTAATGTTTGTTCGTGACTCGCATATGAAAGAATTCTTCAAAAAACTCAGTCTCAAAGTTAGACTAGGTTATTTGATTCACTATTCTTTTTACCTTGACCCGTTCCCACCACATTCTTACATCTCCAATGAGGCAGAAGGAGGCACACTTTATCTTTTCTACTTCTGGCCAGTCCAGTAGCTCCATTATGCTCTCCAGGGTTTTGAACCATGCCTGAGCATCCCATGGTTCATTGGTGCCAGAGAAATTCTCTGATTTCAGTTTCTGCCACTAGATGAGGTACGCTTCTTGCCTCACTACCTTTGCTGGGGCTACAAGTGTAACTGATGGAACTTCGGCTGTAATAGGTGCTACCCTGTTAGCTTCCAGTGGGACTACAGGAGGAGCTTGCTGATTAGCAGTCAGGGTGGCAATCACCTGTTGCTGCTCCACCAATTGTCTCTGTAGCTGAACTACTACTTCTAAAAGGTTGGACTGGGGTGTAGACTCATTTTCCACTGGTTGAGGTTCATTAACTCTCGGCTGTCTCGCCGGTCATCCTCTAGCCATTCTACATTTCATAATCCAAACCAGTGGGGCATATGTAGTCCATCCTCATTCTTACTTGCTGCCCTCAATACTTTCATGTATAAACATGCTTAATCTTAACCAATAGTTCACACTAACCATAGCATAAATAAAATGCATAAAAGTTATGAGAAGGTACTTTCTTACCTGGAAGCTGCAGGATCATTGCTTGATGTGTGTGTGGTGGAAGGATGGAACTTGCTCTGATACCAAACTATAACACCCCACCCCTTTCACTACTTATATCCTTACCTTACAGGCTTACGAGGCGAAGGTTACTCTTTTCATATCTAATTTTATGCTCCCATTCTTACCTATTAGAAACTGCTTGATACCAAGACCTACTGAAAACTTTCTTCATGGTAGGATGTGATTTGGAACCAAGCAGAGCTGGGAGGGAGTCTAGAGCTTCTGGCAGATCGAGGTTGTGCAGCCCTGACCGACCGTGTAGCCTTGCCGAGGCCACAACTTGGCAGGGCTGTGTGAAGGTCACACGGCCCCGTCATCTTGGCCGAACCAAAGAGGTGCACGGCCGTGTGAGTCCACATGGTCGTGTCACCTTAGCCGAGAGGAAGGGGTGCACGGTCGTGTGAATCCACATGACCGTGTCCCCTTAGCAAAGAAGAGGAAGTGCATGGCCGTGTGAATCCACACGGCCGTGTCACCTTGGCCATGGATAAGAAGTGCACGACCGTGTGAATCCACACGACCGTGTCCCCTTAGTCGAGAAGAAGAGGTGCACAGCCGTGCAAATTCACACGACTGTGTCACCTTGGCCGAGAGTAGGAAGTAGGGGGTCATGTGAATCCACACGACTGTGACACGGGCCATGCGGATGTCACCACCCCACTCTACCAAAGGTGTGTTCTCCCCTTTGTGCATATCATTGCCACTTCCATTACAACCAAACCGATAAATTCATCTTAAGCAACTAGGAATAGTATTTCAGGTAAAGCGGAAAGGAGAAAATACTCTAGCATCAATTCTAACATATTCCAAACATTCGCAAGTTCCCAGACCTTCTTCCATCGTTCCGTCACACACACAGAATGCACCACTCCTGCTGCCTCCTCCTACTCGAGCTTTCCTTCACCTTTATTTACAGTATAAGGAAATGTAAATCTATAAGCGAATGATTAGTAAGTACCATCTACTCACAAAACAAGCATTAAGACAAGAATAAGCTTTTCAAATCTGTTTGGGAAAACACAAAACTCATGCTTGGCGATAATTCACGCTAAAACGCATAATTCAGAATGGGTACATGACATGCATTTTTAAATAGATTTATCATGTAAACATCAACCTAAAACCTTGCTAGTAATGAAATAAAAATAGGAATCTTGGCATATTATTGAGTTCATCAATGCTGCACTTTATAACTGATGTGCGTAGATTGTATACACTTGTTTAGCATGTTTTGACGCACATTCACAGACTTTGAGCATGCTTTATCTATGTATTTTTGTACTTCCAGCTTTCCTTTCAGCATATTTACTCTTTTTGTTCGGAGATCTACTTTTTGGGCATTTTCTGTATGCAGGAGTCGATTTTGGAGAAGATTTGACGCTTGAACGAAGAAGGAAGGCACAAGCCCTACGTGCCACACGACCATGCCATGGGGGGTTGCCCAGGTCGTGTGGTGATCACCACCCGTGAGGCTGCAACAGAGAAGGAAGAAGCCATGGTCGTGTGAGCATCACATGGTCGTGCCAGGTTTGAAGCCAAGAGGGTTCATGGCAGTGTGCACCACACGACCTTGCAAACCATCCAGAATAGAAGTTGTACACGGCCGTGTAGATCTACATGATTGTGCAGCATTTCCAGAGCCCAAGAATTCCTTGGTCGTGTGCACCACATGGTCGTGCAAGAGCTCCAGAGCCGGAGGCAGTGCAGGTCGTGTAGATCTACACGGCCGTGCAAGGGAAGCAGTGGAGGAGCAAGCCACGACCGTGTGAGATAGGCAGTGAAGGGAATGAGCCAAGCCGTGTGAGCTTCACACGGTCGTGCCTCGGGCCCATGTGGCGCCCAAACCCCCCTTCTATATAAGCCCTTATTCTTCATTTGAAAGGGAATCTTCTCCCTTTTGGGGGGAATCAAGATTTGGGGTGATTCTTCTTCTTCTTGGAGGGATTTTACAGCGATTCAAGGGGAGATCTTCAACGTTTCGACTCCAAGATTGTGGATTGGATCTGAAGATGGTTCTTCATCGTAGATAAGCTTTCTTTCTTCCTTTTCTTGGATTTGGGATCAAGAATGCTTGTAATTCCCTTCTCTTCGGATTTCTTTCCTCATTTCATGGAGTAGATTTCTTTGTTCTAGGATGGAGGGAGTAATTGTAAGGATGATTTGATGTAAAACTCTTGTGGATTTGCCAATTTCCTATTTCTGTGATTTTGTCCTGTTTGTATCAATTTGATCTTGTATGGATTGTTGTGATTGTGCCTAATTACCATGCTTGATTGAATGTTTGAATATCTTGTGGATCTTGTAGAGATTGTTTCTCATTCAATTTTTTGAGGGACGTTCGTGATAGGAACATGCCCGTGTAAGGACATTTGAGGGATGATCTTGAGGGCGGAATAGGGTTAATCAAGGGGGTATGATAGATTGTATGTGTTCATGAATTATATATTGATGAGTTTGAGGAAGTGATGAATTCTATGTTGTTTATCCGAGGGACGCACGTGACAGACAAGCCTATGTAAGGACAACATAGATTCATTCCTAATTGATCACATCTAGGTATAGATTTCAGTCCTAAGTGGGTTGTCTATTGCAAGAGGGAACAGACAACCTTCTACAAATGATGGGCAATTGAGAAATAAGATTTGGTAGATCATTTACATTGAAGAACCTTACAAAGAAACCAAAACTCCTAGGGCACTCCTTTTATCAAAGCCCTTATTCTTGTTTGTTATTCTTTCATCTCTATGTTTTTTCCTTTGCATAGTTGCATTTAGCTTTTGATAATCAATTGATTAGTTGTTTAGCTAATTTGCGTTGATAAATCTTTAGTGGTTATTCCAGTCACTGTGGATACGATATTTTTTATTATTACTTACGACATTTCTGTCAACAAGTTTTTGACGCCGTTGCCGGGGACTGCGCTATAACATTAGGGATTATCAATCGAGTTAGACTAAACATGACTTTTCTTTTCTCTTCATTACATAGTTGAAACTAATCTTTAGAATTCTATTTTCATAACTTTTTCTTGTATTCTTTTCTACTTCTTGCTTGTTGCAATTCTAATTCTACGTTTTTAATTTCTAACACTCTAGTCTAATTTTTCTCTATTTTTCTATTGATTTAGTTACTTTCTTTCTTTTCCTTTTTCTTTTAAACATATCTTGCAAACTTGTTCTTGTGTATGCGAAGATCTAACTTTGTAGGAGAGCTTCTTCCTCTAGATCCCTAGATAGACAGAACTTTTCATAGAAGAAAAATTCTGCAAAGACAACAAGAAGAACAAGAACATTTAAGCATGGCTAATCGACCACTAAAGGATTATACAGCACTTTACGCTAGAGGGTTTAGATCTAGCATTTCAAGACCTTTAGTGGAAGCAAATAATCTTCAGATCAAACCATCTATCATTTCTATGGTACAGCAAAATCAGTTTGGTGGAGGACCGCATGAAGACCCGAATCAACACTTGGAGGTCTTCTATGAGATATGTGGCACAATGAAGTTGAATGGTGTTTCTTCCGAAGCGGTGCGCTTACTATTGTTTGGGTTTTCTTTAAGAGATAGAGCTAAGCAATGGTTGAATTCTTTGGCTCCAAATAGCATCACCACATGGGAACAATGTGAGCAACAATTTCTTGATAAATTCTATCCTCCTAGTAAAACAGCTCATATGAGGAATCTCATTGCAAGTTTCAAACAAGCTGACTCAGAATCTCTATTTGAAGCTTGGGATAGATATAACAATATGCTCAGACAATGCCCACACCATGGTTTGGAGAAATGGCTTGTGTTACACACATTCTATAATGACATCAATTATCACACTAAGGTGTCCCTTGATTCAGCTGCTGGAGGGGCACTCATGAATAAGAGCTTGAATGAAGCAGAGGAAATCATTGAAAGTGTAGCACAAAACCATCATCAATGGGCGAATGAAAGAAGTGGTGGTTATTCTTGTGGAAACCCAACAAAAGCATCAGGGAAGTTTGATGTGGATGCAGTTACTCTATTGGCTGCAAAACTGGATGCTCTTACAAAGAGATTTGAAAACATGGGAGTTCCTTCAAGTACGGTCAATGCCATTGTTTTATCTTGTGAAGTATGTGGAAGCTTTGAACATTCTAATGACTCATGTCCTTTGGGAGTTATTTCTGCACAAATCAATCAATTAGAGCAATGTGACGCCATCATGGGTCTTAATCAAAGGCAGAACAACCCATACTCAAATGCATACAACCCTGGATGGAAAAGTCATCCTAATTTTTTCTATAGAAATAATCAAGATCAAGGACCATCTATGGGGGCAAGACCTAATTTTCAGTCTGGGCAGCAGAATTTTTAGTAGCAATCTTCTCAAGGCTTTCCTATGTCTAAAATCGAGAAGATGTTTGAAGAAATTATCTCTAATCAGAATGAAATGAAGCAGGACATTTTGAAGCTTACTCAGAGAATGGATAATTCTGATAGACATCAAAAGATTCAAGATAGCCAGATTTCCCAATTAGCTTCCTCATCTTCTAGAGCACCAGGAGAACTACCTGGTAAACCTGATGTTAATCCTATGGAGCATTGTAATAGAATTGAACTTAGGAGCGGATGGACCTTGGGAGATCCCCAAGTGACTGCTCCAAAAGGGATGCAAACTGAAGAAGAGATCTCTCCTCCAACACCAAATCAGACTCAAGATGATGAGGAGAGTACCACTAAGGTTGAAGAGACTCTTCCACTTAACCAACAAAGTAGAGTTGTCCCTTTTCCCCAAAGACTTATAATGCTCAAGAAGGATGAAGAGTTTGGAAAATTCTTGGAGAAAGTTAAAGAGATATGTGTTGAAGTGCCTCTTATTGATGATATCTTACAAATGCCCAAGATTGCCAAATTTTTGAAGGACATCATGTCAAGCAAGAGAAGAAGAGGAGATATAGAGACCATAGCACTTACTGAGGAATGCAGTGCTCTTTTTGAGAAGAATACTTCCCCAAAGTTGAAGGATCCAGGAAGCTTCTATATTCCTTACAATATATGAACTAAATTTATTGAAAAAACTTTTTGTGATTTAGGGGCAAGTATTAGCCTCATTCCTTATTCTATTTGTAATAAATTAGGTCTCAAAGACTTTAAACTTACTACTATGGCACTGCAACTTGCTGATCATTCCTGCAGGTACCCTATGGGTATCGTAGAAGATGTGCCAGTAGAAGTAGATGGGAGTGTAATTCCCACCGACTTTATTATGCTAGACATGGAGGAGGATCCAAAAATCCCTATCATATTGGGAAGATCATTCCTTGCTACAATGGGAGCTATTATAGACGTTAAAAATCATATACTTTCTTTGGTAATTGGTAAGGAGCGGTTGGAATATGATTTATCTAATGCCTCTAACCATGTTTCTTCTCTTTTGAATGCTTGTAGCAGGGCAAGCATTTATAAACTTGAGGAATGGAATTTCCATCCTCATGGGAGGCCACCAAATGGAGAGAATATTGTGGTGGAGGATGTTGGGAGAAGAACTCCCAACAAAAATAAAAAATATGTCTGCCCTCCAAGGGCAAGAAAAAGAGAAGAGTGATCAAGATTGGTCGAGCTAAAGACCTTAAACAAGCGCTTCTTGGGAGGTAATCCAAGGGTTCTTTTAGTTAGTTCCATTTCATGTTTCTATTCTTCATTGTGGTGTTTTTACTTGATTTTTGCTTTATTTTCAGGTTAAAATTCACTTCCATGAGCTGGCCAAGAATTTTTCATGGGCATGGAAGTGTTGAAGAAGTAAGAAAGGAGTTGGAGAATCATTTGGAATAAAACAGAGCCTGGCCATGTGCCATACACGGCTAGAAATATGCTGTAAATAGGGGGAGTGCTAAGGTCGTGTCCACTAGACACGGCCGTGTAGGACATCCCGAGAGGAAAGCATGCATGGTCGTGTCTCAAACACGGCAGTGCGTTGATACCAGAGGAAGAAGAGTGGTCGACTGTGTCTTTGATACGGCCGTGTGAAGGGACCAGTGAAGAAGAGTACACTGGTCGTGTTATTTAACACGGCCGTGTATAATTTCCAGAGGAGAAAAGCGTTTAGGCTGTGACTTGGACACGGTGTGCACACTCATCCGAGAGGAAGAAGGAAGTGGTCGTGCCAATTGGCACGGCCGTGTGACTTCACCAGGCAAGGAGAAGGATGGGCCCGTGTGGATCTACACGGCCCGTGCCAGTTGAATTGCCTAGGTCGTGTCCCATATACACGGTCATGTCCAGGTCGTGTCCCCTACACACCCAAACCTTCTCAACACCCTCTTCTCTCCCAAACTGCCTTCTCATCCAACTTTTCTCTTAAATCTTCTCAGATCTAAATCTCAAATACTTTCTTCTTCACAAATCTTATCAAGATCTAGATTCTTCTCCTCTCTTGCATTCAATATCCCCAACTCCTTAGCCTTAACACCTTGTTCTTCAAGATCTATTCTTTCAAGATCCAATTTCTCCAACCCTAAACAATACCCTTCCCCACTCAAGCTTGAAAATGTGTCCAATATTTTGAAGAGATTACGCAGGGGAAGTGGTGGATTTAGTGGAGAAAAGGAGCCATCTAAGGATAAAGGGAAACAACTGGAAAAGGGCAAAGGAAAGAGGATATCACGCGACGAAGGTAATGACAATGAATTCAAAATCATTTTTAGAAATGAAGAGCATAAAACTAGATTTGCAATTCTTGTCAATAGAAAGATTGTGTGTACAAGATATATGGACCCTACTGTTCTTGACATGCTAGGAATTAGAGATGATGTAGATTGGATGATAGGGTTCCTGGATTGGAGTGATATATTGTACTCACATCTACCTACATATCCTCGTATTATATTAGAGTTTCTAAGATCATTAGATGCCCACTTTATCGATGAAGATGATTACGTTGGCAAAATAACATTTAGGTTAATGAACCAGGAATTTTAGTGGACATTTAATGATTTCAATAATTGTTTTGGATTGTCTACCGGTCATTCTCGTAAGTTTGATTCTAGGATTAATTGGAATAATTTTTGGAATTCTAACTAGATTAGATCAACCTTATGAGCCCTCTAGAGCTAAGGCTTCTCATATGCAAAACCCAGTCTTTAGATACCTACATCGAGTAATAAGTAAGACTATTTTTGGTAGGGGGAAAGTGACGGGGTTGTTAAGAAAGTAGAGCTTTATTCCCTATGGGCTATGATATATAAGGTTGATTTTGATTCGGGTTTTCATTTTCTTCAAACCTTGGTGAGAGCTGGGAGGGCATTTGCGAGATCAATTGTTTTGGGTGGTATGATTACTCAAATAGCTTGTAATTTGGAGCTTGATTTAGATGAGTTGGATGTCATCCATGGTAATGACATGATAGACATTGATGCATGTCTTGCCATGAAAATGCTTGTTCCGGATGAGAATTGTTTTGCATTTCCTAGGAGGAATGGTTTTCCTTTACCTCTTCCTTGTCCTGAATGAACTTCCATTCGTAACCCTGCTAATTGGGTGATCACTGATTCAGACCCCTAGAATGCTCCTTCCATATCCGGAAATACAGAGCCACACATTGAGCCCTCGATATCTGGATACCCGCAGCCCTCTGGTCATCCGGATTCTACTAGGCATTCTTTTGCTTATGGTACAGGTCCCTCCAAATTTGACTTTTCAGATTTTTATGCATCTCTAGACTCACTTCATGAGAAGCAAAATGCCCAATGAGCAATGTTGGAAGGTCGCTTCTCTTTATCGAATGATCAGTTTAGAGAAGTACAAAATCACTTTCAGTTCACGAGGACTTTTCAAGGTCAAGTGGCTGAATTCGTCCAGGACTATGATACTAATCAGGCTAAAATGAAAGATTTTGTGCAGAGCATGAGTGTCACTAGCCAACAAGTTGATACTTTGTTTGAGTATCATATAATCCTGAGCGAAACTCAAGGTTTTCCTAGTTTTCCCATTGGCCAACCTCGTAGGCCTAGGCCTCCTTTCCCTCGTCCACCTCCACCTCCTCCACCATATTGATTTCATCGGGACGATGAAAAGTTTAAGTCTGGGGGGGTGTTAATAACCAGATTTTTTTATTTTTCTTCGCATTTTTTTTCTCTATGCATTCTAGTTCTCAGTTTTTGCTTGTTTTCTGCATGTTTAGTTTTTCTTTGCGTTTGCTCTTGCTTTGATTGCTTATTTTTTATAGTCACTTGACTATCTTTTGAAAATTTTTGTGGCATACATCTTGAGAACAACAAAACATCACTTATATGTTTTCTTGTCTTCAAGTTAAAATGTTAGCACATTCATTATCTAGATTCATGATGTTTTAAGTGATGCTAGTAGTATACTTAATGAACCTCTTTTCTCTATCTTAAGTAGCATGAAATAAGCTAAGTATCTTATGGAGATGAGTTTTAGTTTTGGCTTGACCTTAAGGATCTTACCTTCACTTCACTATACTTGAGCTTGGAAAGTTGATATCATTGAAATAGTCATGATTCATCATGTTTGTTTAGTACTTGGTTTCTATGGTGATTTCTCAAACTTCATTTTGGTTACTGGATGAGGCTCAAGTCATGTAAGCTCATTTGGAAAAATCAAAATATCCCAACAATTGTGCTAAAAGTACATTTGTAAATAAGTTTTGCACAATTCAAATACTTATGAAAAAAAAGTGAAAAAAAATAGAAAAAAAAAGTTGAATAAGGGATATAAAAAATAGTTGTCATGAGTAGAATCTAGCAAGTCACCCCTTTGAGACTGAGTTAGGTTACTGGGGAAATGATTGCTTAGCTTCTCTTGAGATTGAGCACGCCTTTGAGACCTGTTGATTGAGAAAACCAAGTGTGTGGCAAGTAAGTGTCTATCACTGGTTACTTGTTTATCACCGAAAACATTAGGAATTCAAATTTGATGACGACTTGACCAGGACATAGATTGAAACTTAAAGAGTTTTGAGTTACCTTGCACTGTGCACAAGAGACTTATGCTTGAGTCATACTTAACTTGTTTCCATGATCATGCTTGTTAATAAAACTTTTTGATAGAGTTAGGAGAATGCAATAGGGATATGAGAGCATTGTAAAACATATGAATTTAGAATGCGACATTTTGCTTGAGGACAAGCAAAGGTTTAAGTCTGGGAGTGTGATGTGCCTAGATTGTATACACTTGTTTAGCATGTTTTGACGCACATTCACAGACTTTGTGTTGGTTGCTACTCGGAAAACCTAAAGGTTCCACTGTACAAAAATTTTGTACAAAGGTCTGAACCTTTTCCTAGCTACCATGTGTTCTTTTAAATTAAATTTTGGATCGCCTGCGGAACTTAACACGTTTGATCCAAAACTTAATCTATTCGTTCTTTTAGGTTTTGACTTGGGTCTCCTGCGGAACTTAACACGTTCGACCCAAATCACCTTATGTTATTAATTCCATTAAATATTAATTTCCATAATTGGTTCCCAGTACTGACGTGGCGAGGCACATGGCCTTCTTGGATATGGGAGCAACCACCACCGACTAGACAAAACCTTTTATAGAAATCTAATAATTAATTTCCTAAAATAACTTTAGGTTAACCAAAAAGAACAATCAAATCACAAGGAAAAAAAAACAAAAGAACACAACTTCATATTCGAAATACTAGAACGTAAGCCTCTTGTATTTGGTATTATTTCCATAAATAACTAGCATGATGCGGAAAGGAAAAATTACTAGTTATACCTTCTAGAAAGACCTCTTGATCTTCTACCGTATTCCTCTTCTAACCTCGGACGTTGTGTGGGCAACGATCTTCCGAGATGAGAAACCACCAACCACCTTCTTCTCCTCCTAGCTAGGTTCGGCCAACAATAAGGAAGCTTCACCAAGGAAGAAGATCAAAACACCAACCAAGCTCCAAGAGATGCTAGCTTTCTCTCCTTCTTCTTCTTCTTCTCCAAGTAGTATCCGGCCACCACAAGAGCTCCAAGGGGAGAGAGAGGTTCGGCCACCACAAGAGGAAGAGAGGGAGAGGATGATGGCCGTCCATACCAAGGAACAAAAGAGGGAGAGAAAAAATAGAGGTTGTGTCACATGAAGGCACCCTCACCCCTTCTTTTATATTCCTTGGCCTAAGCAAATTAGGAAATTTAATTACAATAAAATTTCCTTAATTTCCTTGACATGATTTAATTGAGAAAAATAAAATAAAATTTCTCCAATTAAATTCTAATGGTCGGCCACATCATGAAATCAAATTATACAAGTTTCAATCAACAATTAAAACATCCTAATTTGTTTCCGGAAATTTTAAAATTAAAATTTCTCTTCAAAATCTCTTCATGGTTGATAAAAAGAAATTTCCATAATTTTAATTTTATAACATGTGAATAATTTTTAAAGAGAAAATAAAATATCTCACCAATCTACAAATAAGGAAAGAGATCTAATCTCTTTCTTTAATCTTTTGTAGATCTTTTACAAGAGAGATAATTTAATTTTAATTCTCTTTAATAAATTATATCTTCCACATAATAAAAATTAAAATTAAAATTTTTTTTTAATTTAATTTGGCCGGCCCCTCTAGCTTGGGTTCAAGCTAGGGCCGGCCATCCCAATTTATACCTAGGCCGGCCCTATCTTGGTTCCCAAGCTAGCTTGGTCGGCCCCCTTTAGGTGGGTATAGAAGGTGGGTATAGTACTCTATAAATAAGAGGCTACGATAGGGACCGAGAGGAGGAATTGGTTTTGGTCTCCCGATAAAATTAAGCATCCCGTGTTCGCCCCGAACACACAACTTAATTTTATCAATAATAATTCATTCCACTAGAGAACTATTATTGAACTACCGCACCAATCCCAAATTACATTTTGGGCTCCTTCTTATTATGAGTGTGTTAGTCTCCCTGTGTTTAAGATAACAAATGTCCACTAATTAAGTAAGTTACTGACAACTCACTTAATTAATATCTAGCTCCAAGAGTAGTACCACTCAACTTCATCGTCATGTCGGACTAAGTCCACCTGCAGGGTTTAACATGACAATCCTTATGAGCTCCTCTTGGGGGCATTCTCAACCTAGATTACTAGGACACAGTTTCCTTCTATAATCAACAACACACACTATAAGTGATATCATTTCCCAACTTATCGGGCTTATTGATTCATCGAACTAAATCTCACCCATTGATAAATTAAAGAAATAAATATCAAATATATGTGCTTGTTATTATATTAGGATTAACAGCACACACTTCCATAATAACTGAGGTCTTTGTCCCTTTATAAAGTCAGTATAAAAGAAACGACCTCTAATGGTCCTACTCAATACACTTTTAGTATACTAGTGTAATTATATAGTTAAGATAAACTAACACCTAATTACACTACGACCTTCCAATGGTTTGTTCCTTTCCATCATGGTCGTGAGCTACTGTTTATAATTTATAAGGTACTGATAACATGATCTTCTGTGTGTGACATCACACACCATGTTATCTACAATATAAATTAATTGAACAACTACATTTATCACAAATGTAGACATTTGACCAATGTGATTCTTATTTCTAGATAAATGTTTTATACCAAAAGCTAGGCTTTTAGTATACATTCTAACAATCTTCCACTTATACTAAAAGACTAAGCTTCCATATCTGCTGCCATACATATGATTCCCATGCCTTTCAAAAAGCTCTTGCCTTAAGGACCTTAGGTTATCATCTGATGCAATCTAGGCGGCAACAACTTCTCCTCGTTATACAATTTCTCGTATTGGGTAGTACTTGCGCTCTATTGTGTTTACTTGCCTTATAGACTCATGGTTTCTTCGAGTTTGCTACTGCACCAACATTATTACAATAAATTGTAATAATCTTTGGTCAAACCAGAAATCATATCTAAGTCTATCTTGAGGTTATTGAGTCATTCAGCTTTTGTGGCTACCTCAGAGGCTTGCCATATACTAAGCTTCTATGGTGGAGTCCAGAAAAACACCTATGCTTATCACTCTTCCATAGTTATGACTTTACCTCCTAAAGTAAACACAAAACCCCGAGGTTGACTTATTATTGTCCCTATCCGATTGGAAGTCAAAATCCGTGCAACCCACAAGGACTAAATTAACTGCCTTGTAAGCTAGCATATAATCTCTAGCGCCTCTAAGGTACTTTAATATATGCTTTACTGCAGCTCAATGTCCTTGTCTTTACTTTGATATCTGCTAACTATGCCCTTGGAAAAACAGATTTCTGATCTCGTGCATAGCATACATTAGGTTGTCTAACTGTCGAAGCATAAAGAACTGCCTACATGTCCTCAATCTCCTTTGATGTCATCGGAGACATCTCTTTAGATAAAGACACTCCATGCTTAAAAGGTAAGAAACCTTTCGAGGAGTTTTGCATGCTTAAAACGAGCAAGGATTTTCCGATGTATCAAGCTTGGGATAAGTAAAATATATTTTTTCTTTCGATCCCTTATTACTTTGATCTCAAAAATATATACATTCTCCCAAGTCCTTTATATCGAATTATTTGGAGAACCATACCCTTACTTCTGACAACATTTTGATATTGTTTCCAACTACCAAAAATGTTATCTACGTATAGTACAAGAAATACCACCACGTTTCCATCACACCTTTTGTATACACAAGACTTATCCGTTTACTCAATAAATCCATAGGTCTGGATTACTTTGATAAACCAGATGTTCCAAGACCTTGAAGCTTTGCCTTAGTCCATAGACTGATTGAGCTTGCACACAAGATGCTCTTAGCCCTTTGCAATGAACCCTTCTGGTTGCTTTATATGGATGCTTTCATCAAGACTTCCATTAAGGAATGCTGTCTTGACATCCACTTGCCAAATAGATAAAAGAATCCGGATAGACTTAAGCATGGCTACTAGTGAAAAAGTTTCCTTTTTCATCAAGCCTTGCTTTGAAAGTTACTACCTTCCTTTCTATCCCTCTTTTCCTATTATAGACCTTTTTACACCCAAAGGCTTTTACACCATTTGGTGGTTCTACAAGCTTCCAGATTTTATACATATATTCTAATTCTGTTATTCATTACTCTTTGCCAAGATGTTGCATCTTTATCTTGGAGTGTTTCGTCATATGTCCGAAGATCAGGTTCATGTCCTCCAGGGATCGAGTCTAAAAACTCTCCCAAAACATGAATCTTTTTAGGTTGCCTAACAACCCTCCCACTACGACAAGGCACTTTCTACAATTGTGTATCATTTGTGATACGTGTTGCAGTTTCCTTGTGGTATCTCATCTTGTACAGTTGGTACTATATTAGACATGCCTTTTATTATTTCCTTAAGAACAAATTTTCTTATGGGCACATGGTTTATTACATAGTCCTTTTCTAAAAATCGGTCATTGATGCTAACAATGACCTTCTGATTTTTAAGACTATAAACCTACTTTCATTTTACTAGGATAACCCACAAACAAGTGAATTCCTGTCCAACTTATCATTGTCTCTCTTCTGCATATGTGCTGGACTACCCGAATCCGAATATGCTTCGAAATAGGCTTACGCCTATTCAGCAATTCTATATGAGTAGAGAGTTCTGACTTTAGAAGGTACTACTATATTCACTCCCATTTCCAGAGTATATCCTTAAAATGATTTTGATAATATTCTTAATAACTCATCAATCTACTTATTTCCATAAGAGTCCTATACCTTCCTTTTCCTACACCATTCTGTTGGGGTGTACCAGGTGTAGTTAGTTTGGATTGAATCCCTACTTCTGATAAATGACTCCTAAATTCTCCCAAGAGGTACTTGCCACTACGATCTTACCGTAGTGTCTTGATACTTTTACTTTGTCGTTTCTCCACATCAGTCTCGTACTCTTTGAACTAATCAAAGCACTTAGACTTGCGGCACATCAAGTAAATATATCCGTATCTCAAATAGTTGTCTATAAAATAGATGAAATATTTGAAACAACCTCTTGCCTGGATGCTCATAGGATCACACAAATCAGAATGAACCAATTCCAATATATCTTTGACTCCATACCCCTTAGACTTAAAAGCTTCTTGGTTATTTTTCCTTCCAAGTAAGACTCGTAGGTTGGAAAGATTTCCACTACTAATGAACCCAAAAGTTCATCAGCTACCAATGAATCCTACTCAAGTTAATATAACCTAGCCTTAGAAGCCAAAGATATAATTGGTTCATTTTCGAAGGTTACTTTCTCTTAAAGTTAGAAGATGTGTTACTAATTTCCATTTGTTGCATCGTGAGAGTTATTGGATTTATAAATTGCCAACCAACGTACCAGAACAGATAACTTCCCTCTTTTTCTTAATAACAACTTTGTTATTAAAAGAGACAGAATATCAAGTTCTTTGAATAGTTTAGAAACTGAAAACTAGTTCTTTCTAAACTTGGTGCGTAAAGACAATTACTCAAAAATCTATGTTTTATTCTTATCAAAAGATAAACATCTCCCACTGCAACAGCTACCATTTTTACAGTAGTGCCCATGTAGACAGTGTTTTAATTTTCATTTAGTCGCCGGGTTTCCTGGAACCCTACAATGAATTGCGGACATGATTAATGGCATCTGTATCTACACTCCAGGTTCTGGTAGATAACACCACTAAACATGTTTCAACTAATGAATTAAATACACCTATATTGTTCTTAGTTCTAAGAAGACAGTTTACCTTAATGTCCAAGTCCTATTTCCAATCATTACAATTGGGATTACTAAGTCTTTCTTATAGTATGACTACTAGGGGATTGGCAAACATTTTAAATCCTAAGAATCACAAAAATACTTGGTCAAGATCAACTCCTTAAAAATCCCCATGAATTTTGTATGCCACGATAGTGTGGACGTATACAAAATCGAAGAGGGGATTTTATTCATTAATTTTATTATCTCGTCAACTTTACTTTATGACGAATAAAATTAATAGTTGATCTGTCTTTGATCAAATATTTGGTCAAAAACTTTTGAATTTAAAAAAATATTGATTCCTCAAATAATATTATTTAAATTCACCAACACTTCAAACACCTTTGAATTTTGCATGTCACGTTAGTGTGGACGTATACAAATTTAACATTTGTAAAAGGAGGGTTTTAACCCATTAATTTTATTATCTTGTCAACCTAACTTTTTGACAAATAAAATTAATAGTTGGTATCATTTGGTCACACAAATAATAGCAGTGACTCCGATGGGGAGGATACTATTAGATGTGTCTAAGTGTATACCATTACTTGACACTAAGTCCATTAATAAGATTATGCCCCTTCCGTTGGGGAAGATCACACGCTCTTAATTAACTTCCTATAGTCATCTAAAAATGGAAGTCTGTTCTAGTGATCCACAAATAAGCTCATCCGTTATGGAGGAAGGCACTCAGAGTCAACGCGCAAGCTTGTTTGCATCACTTACAAACCAGTAATGGAGACCATGGGATTTACTTAAAAATCCCTCTCCCACTTAGTTATTTATAAATGAGGAATTTTAACTATGCTAGCCTACTAAATATGTAAACTAACATGCACACACAGCACAATATAAAAGCAATAAATAGAAAATCTAATTTTCAACTATTATGGCTTTTATCTCTTGTTGTCCTCCGTGTGTTGTCATCCCAAGCTGCTGCCATATTTGGCCACTGCCACCGGGTCTAGCTGTCGCATCCATCTTGCTCCTAGTTCCGCTGCGCCTCTGGTCCTTAGAAGGTTCCACGCTTTGCAAGATTCGATCCGCGACATAAATAGAATTTTATATTTTGATCCTATATTCCTCGAAGGAATGTACATGTAAACTAGATCGAACATAAAATAAAATTTACATCCATCGATCCTATATTCCATAAAAGGAATGTACATGTAACTAGATCAAAAATAAAATCCTAATAAAACTAAATACAGCTCCTGCTGTATTTTATAATGCAATCATGCACACACAATAAAATGCCCTTGACATGTCCAAGGGTCCAATCACACACATAATAACTATAAGCCATAATAGTTGGATCCTGCATCCACAAAGTTAGCACATCCTACTATTAACCTGCCTAAATTATGTATGTCATGTGCATAATTAAACTAATACCAAATACACAGAGGCAAAACCCTAGCTCTGATACCAATTGTTGGTTGCTACTCGGAAAACCTAAAGGTTCCACTGTACAAAAATTTTGTACAAAAGTCTGAACCTTTTTCTAGCTACCATGTGTTCTTTTAAATTAAATTTTGGATCGCCTGCGGAACTTAACACGTTTGATCCAAAACTTAATCTATTCATTCTTTTAGGTTTTGACTTGGGTCTCCTGCGGAACTTAACACGTTCGACCCAAATCACCTTAAGTTATTAATTCCATTAAATATTAATTTCCATAATTGGTTCCCAGTACTGACGTGGCGAGGCACATGGCCTTCTTGGATATGGGAGCAACCACCACCGACTAGACAAAACCTTTTATAGAAATCTAATATTTAATTTCCTAAAATAACTTTAGGTTAACCAAAAAGAACAATCAAATCACAAGGGAAAAAAAACAAAAGAACACAACTTCGAAAAACATATTCGAAATACTAGAACGTAAGCCTCTTGTATTTGGTATTATTTCTATAAATAACTAGCATGATGCGGAAAGGAAAAATTACTAGTTATACCTTCTAGAAAGACCTCTTGATCTTCTACCATATTCCTCTTCTAACCTCGGACGTTGTATGGGCAACGATCTTCCGAGATGAGAAACCACCAACCACCTTCTTCTCCTCCTAGCTAGGTTCGGCCAACAATAAGGAAGCTTCACCAAGGAAGAAGATCAAAACACCAACCAAGCTCCAAGAGATGCTAGCTTTCTCTCCTTCTTCTTCTTCTTCTCCAAGTAGTATCCGGCCACCACAAGAGCTCCAAGGGGAGAGAGAGGTTCGGCCAAGAGGAAGAGAGGGAGAAGATGATGGCCGGCCACACCAAGGAACAAAAGAGGGAGAGAAAAAATAGAGGTTGTGTCTCATGAAGGCACCCTCACCCCTTCTTTTATATTCCTTGGCCTAAGCAAATTAGGAAATTTAATTACAATAAAATTTCCTTAATTTCCTTGACATGATTTAATTGAGAAAAATAAAATAAAATTTCCCCAATTAAATTCTAATGGTCGGCCACATCATGAAATCAAATTAGACAAGTTTCAATCAACAATTAAAACTTCCTAATTTGTTTCTGGAAATTTTAAAATTAAAATTTCTCTTCAAAATCTCTTCATGGTTGATAAAAAGAAATTTCCATAATTTTAATTTTACAACATGTGAATAATTTTTAAAGAGAAAATAAAATATCTCACCAATATACAAATAAGGAAAGAGATCTAATCTCTTTCTTTAATCTTTTGTAGATCTTTTACAAGAGAGATAATTTAATTTTAATTCTCTTTAATAAATTATATCTTCCACATAATAAAAATTAAAATTAAAATTCTTTTTAAATTTAATTTGGCCGGCCCCTCTAGCTTGGGTTCAAGCTAGGGCCGGCCACCCCAATTTATACCTAGGCCGGCCCTAGCTTGGTTCCCAAGCTAGCTTGGCCGGCCCCCTTTAGGTGGGTATAGAAGGTGGGTATAGTACTCTATAAATAAGAGGCTACGATAGGAACCGAGAGGAGGAATTGGTTTTGGTCTCCCGATAAAATTAAGTTTGCCCCGAACACACAACTTAATTTTATCAATAATAATTCATTCCACTAGAGAACTATTATTGAACTACCGCACCAATCCAAAATTATATTTTGGGCTCCTTCTTATTATGAGTGTATTAGTCTCCCTGTGTTTAAGATAACAAATGTCCACTAATTAAGTAAGTTACTGACAACTCACTTAATTAATATCTAGCTCCAAGAGTAGTACCACTCAACTTCATCGTCATGTCGGACTAAGTCCACCTGCAGGGTTTAACATGACAATCCTTATGAGCTCCTCTTGGAGACATTCTCAACCTAGATTACTAGGACACAGTTTCCTTCTATAATCAACAACACACACTATAAGTGATATCATTTCCCAACTTATCGGGCTTATTGATTCATCGAAATAAATCTCACCCATTGATAAATTAAAGAATTAAATATCAAATATATGTGCTTGTTATTATATTAGGATTAAGAGCACACACTTCCATAATAACTGAAGTCTTTGTCCCTTTATAAAGTCAGTATAAAAGAAACGACCTCTAATGGTCCTACTCAATACACTCTTAGTGTACTAGTGTAATTATATAGTTAAGATAAACTAACACCTAATTACACTACGACCTTCCAATGGTTTGTTCCTTTCCATCATGGTCGTGAGCTACTGTTTATAATTTATAAGGTACTGATAACATGATCTTCTGTGTGTGACACCACACACCATGTTATCTACAATATAAATTAATTGAACAACTACATTTATCACAAATGTAGACATTTGACCAATGTGATTCTTATTTCTAGATAAATGTTTTATACCAAAAGCTAGGCTTTTAGTATACATTCTAACACTTTGAGCATGCTTTATCTATGTATTTTCGTACTTCCAGCTTTCCTTTCAGCATATTTACTCTTTTTGTTCGGAGATATGCTTTTTGGGTATTTTCTGTGTGCAGGAGTCGATTTTGGAGAAGATTTGACGCTTGAACCAAGAAGGAAGGCGCAAGCCCTACGTGTCACACGACCATGACATGGGGTGTTGCCCAGGCCGTGTGGTGATCACCACCCGTGAGGCTGCAGCAGAGAAGGAAGAAGCCATGGCCGTGTGAGCATCACACGGCCGTTCCAAGTTTGAAGCCAAGAGGGTTCATGGTCGTGTGCACCACACAACCTTGCAAGCCATCCAGAATCGAAGTTGTACACGGTCGTGTAGATCTACACGACCGTGCAGCATTTCCAGAGCCCAAGAATACCTTGGTCGTGTGCACCACACGGTCGTGCAAGAGCTCTAGAGTCAGAGGCAGTGCAGGCTGTGTAGATCTACACGACCGTGCAAGGAAACCAGTGGAGGAGCAAGCCACGACCGTGTCTCACACACGACAGTGTGAGATAGGCAGTGAAGGGAGTATGCCAGACCGTGTGAGCTTCACACGGCCGTGCCTCAAGGTCGTGTGGCGCCCAAACCCCCCTTCTATATAAGCCCTTCTTCTTCATTTGAAAGGGGATCTTCTCCCTTTTGGAGAGAATCAAGATTTGGGGCGATTCTTCTTCTTCTTGGAGGGATTTTGCAGCGATTCAAGGGGAGATCTTCAACGTTTCGACTCCAAGATTGTGGATTGGATCTGAAGATGGTTCTTCATTGTAGATAAGCTTTCTTTCTTCCTTTTCTTGGATTTGGGATCAAGAATGCTTGTAATTCCCTTCTCTTCAGATTTCTTCCCTCATTTCATGGAGTAGATTTCTTTGTTCTAGGATGGAGGGAGTAATTGTAAGGATGATTTGATGTAAAACTCTTGTGGATTTGTCAATTTCCTATTTCTATGATTTTACCCTGTTTGTATCAATTTGATCTTGTATGGATTGTTGTGATTGTGCCTAATTACCATGCTTGATTGAATGTTTGAATATCTTGTGGATCTTGTAGAGATTGTTTCTCATTCGATTTTTCAAGGGGCGTTCATGACAGGAACATGCCCGTGTAAGGTCGTTTGAGGGACGATCTTGAGGGTGAAATAGGTTATTCAAGGGGGTAGGATAGATTGTATGTGTTCATGTATTATATCTTGATGCGTTTGAGGAAGTGATGAATTCTATGTTGATTATCCGAGGGACGCATGTGACAGGCAAGCCCGTGTAAAGATAACATAGATTCATTCCTAATTGATCACATCTAGGTATAGATTTTAGTCCTAGGCCGGTTGTCTATTTCAAGAGGGAACCGGCAACCTTCTATAAATGATGGACAATTGAGAAATAAGATTTGGTAGATCATTTACATTGAAGAACCTTATAAAGAAACCAAAACTCCTAGGACACCCCTTTTATCAAAACCCTTATTCTTGTTTGTTATTCTTTCATCTCTATGTTTTCCTTTGCATAGTTGCATTTAGCTTTTGATAATCAATTGATTCGTTGTTTAGCTAATTCTCCTTGATAAATCTTTAGTGGTTACTCCAGTCCCTGTGGATACGATATCTTTTATTATTACTTACGATATTTTCGTACACTTGCGGAACGTCAACTATAACTCGAGTTCTCAACCTTAGGAAAACTTCCACTAAGACACACCATGAAGTTGAAAACTTTATATTACATAATTAATGAAAATAATAATCAACTTGCTTGGGTCCGACATTGTACCACTTTGCGTGCATTCTTAATAAGATCCGAGGTAGCTAATCCCGAACCCGTTAAGGTACTAATAGGCGGTCTAGGAGCATAGGGGTGATCTAGGAGTCCACCCATGAGCCTTGTGTCCAGTACATGCCTTTCTAAAGTAAAATACTTTCTTTTAACTATTGATTCCTTGCACTTGCACTTGTTTGTCATTTAAACAAACACTTTATGTGTGCTTAATCCCCTCACACTTATAGGGAAGCACTTTAGGGCACTTGAATACGCTTCTTAGCCCCAAAACTAAATGGGAAGCAATTCAAGATACTCTAAACATGCTCTTTGTCCCAAAACTTTAGAGGGAATCTTACATATCATAGCATCTATCTCCTTGAACACACAATAAGTATATCCTAACATGTATATTCCTTAACATGCTTAAAACATATCGTAACATGTATTAACGAAGCTACTCATATTGCAGGTGAGAGATACTTACATCCTTTCGCTATTTCTTACAATTACACCACTAAGGTTTTGGGAGAATATGCCTCCCTTGTATGCCTTGGCCTCCGGATTTCTCTTCACCCGTGAACTAATTCCTGGAAGGACACCCTCCTCTTAGATTCCCCTCTTGAGAAGCTTCAAAGAATGGAACCCTAAGGTTCTTGGCCGATAATTGAAGAAAAGAGAGGGAAGGAGGTTTCGGGTAGGGAGGAGAAGAAGAAGATGACAAGCTAGGTTTTCATCTCTTCCATTCTCTTTTATACTAAGTGGAAGTTGAAGCATCTCTCTACATATAATCCACATATAATGAATAGTTTTCTATTTCTAATGTGATGCTTTACCACCACCTAATGGCTACTTAAATTAATCTTAAACCAAAGGTCTAGGGTTCAAATCCTAACCCAGGCCATTTATGAATATATTTTTGTTTCTTTTATCTTTTTCTATTTCTTTTTGCTCTTTTTGGAGGAAAAGAATTTTATGGGTGTTACATGTAGCTTTGGCGTTGGCCTCAACCTTCTTTATTAGACTTGCGTCCCAGTTCTCGCATGATACTGGTTTTCCCGAGTCATCGAGTGGGAGTGAGATGTTGATTTTGATGATCATCCACATCTCGAACTGGGTTTGGATGTAGGACTCCATTTGGCTCTTCCAGTAGCTGAAGTCTTTGCCAAAGAAGAGCGATGGGCGGGTTATACTATAGCCTTCTTGATGGGCCATTGTAGCAGAAAAATTTCGCACACAAAAAAATGAGTAAACTTGTTCCAAGACTTGGTCTTGGATTAGTAGTGCGGGATTAAGAAAAAAATAAACTTGAGCGATGGTTGCACCGACTTCAAGAAATGAGAAAAACTCGATTGATAAAGTTGATTGGAAGGCGACAATTTTATCGATTCCGATTGACTTAATAAAATAAAAAATTACCATGAAAAATTGTTTGAATGGTGGTTTCACCAATTTGAAGCGACCCCGCTCTGATACCAATTGTAGGATCGAAAGCGTTAGAGGGGGTGAATAGCGCTAGTGGCTTTCACGTTCGTTTTAAAACTATCGAGTAAATGTACAACGGAAATAAAAGAAACAATTGCAAACACAAACACCAAGATTTACTTAGTTCGGAGCCTGTGACGACTCCTACTCTAAGGACCACACTCGTTGAGTGTTTACTTTAGGAAATCACTATCCATTCAGAAAATTACAACTTAAGTACAGTTAATTTAAATACAATAAATTATACTGACTGTAACACCCACGAAATGATAAGCTATACCTATGAGTATTTTTCTTTTAGAATAAAAGAAAAAGAGGAAAGGAAATAGAAACCAAAATGAAATAAAAAGAAAGTGAGGTTAAGGTTTGAACCTTGAACCTCCCACAAATGATAGAGTTAAATTGGGGTATGATAACCACTAGGGTGATGAATGATATATGAATAGAAAAGAATGGAAATTGTAGTTAAAAGTAAGAATATAGTTAAGTAAAGGAACAAGAGAAAATCAAGTAGCTTACCTCCTCTTCCTCTTGGTTAAGGAAAGAAGCAAGCAAAAGCCAAGTTGCCCTCCTCCCTTCTTTTCCTCTAATTTCGTGGGAATTAAGAGAGTGAAGAGATAGGGGAGTTAAGGGGATGAATGAGGACATGTTTCATTTACATGGGGAATAAATAGGAATGAGAGAAGAAAAGGGAAAGAAAAATTTGTTAATTCTTCCTCCTCCTCCTTCTTTCTCCTCCTTCCTTCTCCACCGAAACCTAAACCTCTCTCTCCCTCATTTCCAAAATCCAAGCTAAGGTTTTCTCTCTAAGAAAACTAATTCCTAAGAAGGAGTCTCAAGGTTTACTCCTTATAAGAAAGAGAAAACAAAAGGGAGAACTAGGAAGAGAAGCTCCTTCTTCCTCCTCACAAGGGTACCACTTTCTTTAGGCACAACAAGTGAAAGGAAGTAAGTATCCCCTCACCTGTGGTACAAGTTGTTTACAGATTTTTTCCATAAGGTTAGAATGCTAAAAAAACCTAGGATCACTTCTTTGAAGTTTCGGCCATGAACAAATATAGGGTTCAAAGAAGCTTAAAATTAAATCTAGCATGCTCATGGATTCCCTTATGATATGATATGAACTTAGCTTGATATTCATGCTTGTATGTTGTTTAGAGTTTATTTTCCCCTTCATGAAACTTTCGGCCATGAACAAATATAGGGTTCAAGGAAGCTTAAAATTTAATCTAACATGCTCATGAATCTCCTTATGATATGATATGAATTTAGCTAGATATTTATGCTTGTATGTTGTTAGAGCTTGATTTTTCTCTTCATGAAACTTTCGGCCATGAACAAATATAGGGATCAAGGAAGCTTAAAATTTAATCTAGCATGCTCATGAATCTCCTTATGATATGATATGAATTTAGCTAGATATTTATGCTTGTATGTTGTTAGAGCTTGGTTTTCCTCTTCATGAAACTTTCGGCCATGATCAATTTTAGGGTTCAAGGAAGCTTAGAATTTAACCTAGCATGCTCATGAATCCCCTTATGATATGATATGAAGTTAGCTTGATATTTATGCTTGTATGTTGTTTAAAGCTTGATTTCCCTCTTCATGAGACTTTCGGCCATGATCCATTTTAGGGTTCAAGGAAGCTAAAAATTTAACCTAGCATGCTCATGAATCCTCTTATGATATGATATGAGTTTAATTAGATATTTATGCTTGCATGTTGTTTAGAGCTTGATTTTCTTCTTTATAAAGTTTCGGCCATGAACATTTCTAGGGTTCAAGGAAACTTAAAATTTAATCTAGCATGCTCATGGATCCCCTTATGATATGATATGAAATTAGCTTGATATTCATGCTTGTATGTTGTTTAGAGCTTATTTTCCTTCTTCATGAACTTTCGACCATGATAAGGATCAAGACCTAGGAAAACTTAAAAATTGGATTAACATGCTTATGACTTTCCTTATGATATGATATGAAGTTAACAGGAGATTTTTATGCTTGTATGTTGTTTAGAGTTTAAGTTCATACTCTTGAACTTTCGGCCATAATGGGTTTAGGAGCCTAGATGTGCCTCACATGCTACGTTATGAATTAAGAGATGTTATTTAATGATTCCATGCATGATTATGTCTTTTTCTATGATAGGTGATGTGTTCATTTATATATACATATGAACCATGCATGATAATGTCTCTTATGATGTGCTATATGCTCAAGTATGCATGCTTTATGATATGACAAATAATATGCTCATTTATGTATGCTTATGATCCATGCATAATAATGTCTCTTATGATGTGCTATGTGCCCAAGTATGCATGTTTTATGATATGATAAGCAAAGGCCTAAGAGTTGCTTCCCTTTTTGTTGGGATTAAGAGCACTCTTTATGATATGATAAGTGAAGGCCTAATAGTTGCTTCCCCTTGGGGACTAAGAGCACTCTTCATGATATGATAAGATATGATATGCTATTTTATGACATGAACCATGATATGCTATTTTACTTTGTATGGCTTGTACCAAGGGTGGGCTCCATAAGCGCCCCTAAGCCGACGGACTATGAGCGGGTCTAGTAAAGGGATGGGCTCCTTAGTACGCCCCTAGGTCGACGATCGTAGTACGGACCTAGATCCCTAGTAGGTTCGGGGCTAGCTACCCTGTCCTAGGGATTGCGCGCATTTATGTATGTATGTGGTACAAGTCGGGCCCTCATGATGATATTATGTTCAAGTACTATATGATATGTTTTAAGACATCTTGCATATGACATGACACATGTTTTAAAAGACATCTTGCATGATATGATTTCTGATATGATATGCTATGCCTTATGATTTATATGACATGATGATTTATGATATGATATAGCATGATGTTCTTTATGAGATGATATGTTATGATTTATGATATGACATGCTATGCCCTTATGATTTATATGACATGATGCTCTTATGATTTATGATATGATATAGCATGATGTTCTTTATGAAATGATATGTTATGATGCTATGTTTTCACAATATGATGTTAGATGATCATATTTCCATGGTTATATGCTTATGTGTTTATACTGTGATATATGGTTTTTGTGAGTAGGACAGGATCTTACTAAGCCTGTGTGCTTATAGCTTACTTTCCTTGTACCGCATATAAAGGCAAAGAATGGATGAACTAGGGGAGCTGCAGGAGAGGCAAGGAGATGTGTGTGGTGGTGGCTCGGCTAAGACAAAATAAGAGACCTGCTTATGTTAATTGTTTTATGTTGACATGAACTAAGTTTATTATGTTATTGTTCCGCATGACTTCATGATATTTCTACTGTTTTACTTTCGAAATAAATTTTAATACGCATGAATGTTTCCGCAAATAGTTAAGTAAGTAACCCCGCTCTACTAGCAGGAGGGGCGGGCGTTACACTGACAATGACTAAAATCAGTAAACTTGAAACTTCAAGTCGTCGGAGTCGAGTTGCAGATTTGTCGGATCATCCTTTGAGCAGCACACGGAAGAAAGATTGCGATTTCAGGTTGTTCCTGAGACTCTACTCGAGACAGGCTTATATAGCCTGTTGAGGGTGTCTCCAACCCCGCCGAATTTGTAGCGTCGATAAGCTCCGCATCGCCTATTGCTTATCCATCTAAGGGTGCCTTCAAACTCCATGGAGGGCACCCTCCAGCGTCTAGAGCACCTCCAAGCTCTATTGAGGGTGCCTTCTACCCTGCTACACGGAGGTCTTTGACTAGTGCACCCGAGGTGCCTCCAAGCTCCATGGAGGGCGTCTCGGGTACTGTTCATCCGAGGCTTTAAGGCTTTTTCACTCCGTGCAAGATGTGTTAGTCCAAAATACAAAACATATCCTACAAAACAGAGTTTAACACAATAATATAAGAAATAATAAGTCATTTTGACAGTCTCCGGACTGCCTGTTTTGACTTTGGATTTCACCTCCAGAAACCTTAGGTCGAATCGACGCCTACTGTTCCCTCATCGGGGAATGCGTCCTCACCTACTCCACTCAAGAGAGTTTATCTATTTGCCAGATCGATCCTCCAGACCGACTGTACTTTCTACCTAGGGTTACCACCCCCTAGGATCTAAGGTTACCGCCCCTTAGGGTTTTCCACCACCTAGGGTTACCACCCACTAGGACCTAAGGTTACCGCCCCTTGGGGTTTTCCACCACCAAGGATTACCACCCCCTAGGACCTAAGGTTACCGCCCCTTAGGGTTTTCCACCACCTAGGGTTACCTCCCCCTAGGACATAGGATTACGGCCCCCTAGGATTTTCCACCTGTCTAACCGTAGCTACGACTTTTTCCTAAGTACACTTAGGACTTTCCTGCAAACTCATTCAAACCTGTTAGACTACAAATAACCTTAACTTTAAATCCTTTGTCATTATCAAAACTCAGGTTCGATCGTCGGACGCTTCCCACACCAACACAAAACATAAAGGACCTAACCTAACTTGGTTGATCACACCAAAAACATCCTTGGGGTTCCAACAATTGATGTGTGTAGATTATATACACCTTTTATGCATGTTTGGACGCACATTCACATACTTTGCACATGCTTTGTCTACGTATTTTCGTACTTCCATCTTTCCTTTTAGCATATTTACTCTTTTTGTTCGGAGATATGCTTTTGTGCATTTTCTGTACACAGTGGTCGAATTTGGTGAAGGATCCATGTTCGAGGTCAAATCTGCAAGCAAAGCTAGAGTGGAAGGCACCATTCCTTAACCTCATATGGCCCTGCCATGGGGGGTTGCCCAGACCATGTTGAGAGCCCAGGTCGTGTGGCTGCAGCAGAGGTGGAAGTTTCCACAGCCGTGTGAACCTCACACGACCGTGCTAAGATCAGAAGCCAGAAAAACCATGGTCGTGTACACTACACGGCCATGCAAGCAATCCAGAGCTGAAGCCTTACATGGTCGTGTAGATCTACATGACCGTGCAACATTTCCAGAGACCAAGAAGACTCTGGTCGTGTGCACCACACGACCATGCGAGGTTTCCCAAGGTAGAGGCAGTGCAGGCCGTGTAGATCTACACGGTCGTGCAAGGGGAAGAAGAAGTAGTGTATAACAAGGTCGTGTAAGGAAGGCAGAGAAGGGAGTGGCCTTGGCCGTGTGAACCTCACACGGTCGAGCCTTGGGGCTGTGTGGTGCCCAAACCTCCCTTCTATATAAGGCCTCCTTCATGAATTGAAAAGGGATCTTCTCCCTTTTGGGGGGAATCAAGATTTGGGGCGTTCCTCCACCTTCTTGGAGGGATTTTCGATGATCTAAAGGCAGATCTTCATCGTTTCAACTCCGGGGAATGAGGATTAGATCCGAAGATGGTTCTTCATTGTAGATAAGCTTTTCTTCCCTTTCTTTCTCGGATTTGGGATCAAGATGCTTGTATTCTCTTTATCTTTGGATTTCTTTCCTTGTTCTATGGATTAGATCACTTGTTCTAGGATGGAGGGAGTATTTGTAATGGAGATTTGATGTAAAACTCTTGTGGATTTGTCAATTTCCTATTTCTATGATTTTGCCCTGTTTGTATCTATTCTTTCTTGTGTGGATTGTTGTGATTAGGGCTCAATTACCATGCTTGATTGAATGTTTGAATATCTTGTGGATCTTGTATGGATTGCTTCCCATTCGTTTTTCTTAGGGACATTCGTGACAGGAACATGCCCGTGTAAGGACGTTTGAGAGGTAATCTTGAAAGGGAAATTAGGTATTTCAAGAGGGTTGGATAGATTGTATAGATTATATATTATATCTTGATGCGGTTGAGGGGTGAAGAATTCTATGTTGATTATCCGAGGGACGCACGTGACAGGCAAGCCCATGTAAGGACAACATAGATTCATCCCTAATTGATCACATTTAGGTATAGATTTTAGTCCTAGGTCGGTTGTCTATTGCAAGAGAGAACCGGCAACCTTCTACAAATGATGGTCAATTGAGGAATAAGATTTGGTAGATCATTACATTGAATAACATTATAAAGAAACCAAAACTCCTAGAACATACCTTTACCATTGCCCTTATTCTTGTTTCTTATTCTTTCATTTCTACATTTTACTTTGCATAGTTGCATTTAGCTTTTGAAAACCAATTGATTAGTTGTTTAGCTAATTCGTGTTGAGACATATTTAGTGCTTATTCCAATTCCTGTGGATACGATATCTTTTATTGTTACTTACGATATTTACGTACACTTGCAGAGAGTCAACAAGTTTTTGGCGTCGTTGCCGGGGGGACTGCGCTATAACATTAGAGATTATCAATTGAGTTAGACTAAACATAACTTTTCTTTTCTTTTCATTTGTATAGTTGAATCTGATCTTTAGAATTCTGTTTTCATAAGTTTTTCCTTTCTTGTATAACATTCTTGTCAATTCTTTTTGTTGTAATTCTAATTCTGCATTCTTGATTCTAACATTTTAGTCTAACTTTTCTATGTTTTTCTTTTGATTTAGTTTCTTTCTTCTTTTTCTTGGGTAAACACATATCTTGTAATCTTGTTCTTGTGTATGCAAAGATCTAACTTTGTAGGAGAACTTCTTCCTCTAGATCCCGAGATAGACAGAATATTTCATAGAAGAAAAATTCTGCAAAGACATTTAGAAGAACAAGAACATTCTATCATGGCTAATAGACCACTAAAGAATTATGCAGCACCTTACGCTAGGGGTTTTTGATCTAGTATTTCAAGACCTTCAGTTGAAGCAAATAATTTTGAGATCAAACCTGTAATTATTTCTATGGTGCAATAAAATCAGTTTAGTGGAGGACCGCATGAAGACCCGAATCAACACTTGGAGGTCTTCTATGAGATATGTGACACAATGAAGATGGATGGTGTTCCTTCGAAGCTGTGCGCTTACTATTGTTTGGGTTTTCTTTAAGAGATAAAGCTAAGCAATGGTTGAATTCTTTGCTCCAAATAACATCACCACATGGGAGCAATGTGAGCAACAATTTCTTGACGAATTCTATCCTCCAAGTAAAACGGCTCATATGAGAAATCTTATTGCAAGTTTCAAACAAGCCAACTCAGAATCTTTATTTGAAGCTTGGGATAGATACAATAGTATGCTCAAACAATGCCCACACCATGGTTTGGAAAGGTGGTTAGTATTACATATATTTTATAATGGCATCAATTATCATACAAAGGTGTCCCTTGATTCAGCTGCTGGAGGGGCACTCATGAACAAGAGCTTGGATGAAGTCAAAGAAATAATTGAAAGTGTAGCACAAAAATACCATCAATGGGCTAATGAAAGAAGTGGTGGCTATTCTTGTGTGAACCCAACAACAAAAGCATCAGGGAAGTTTGATGTCGATGCAGTTACTTTATTGGCTGTAAAACTGGATGCTCTCACAAAAAGGTTTGAGAATATGGGAGCTAGCTCAAGTACAGTCAATGCTATTGTTTCTTCTTGTGAAGTATGTGGAAGTTCTGAACATACAAATGACTAATGTCCATTGGGAGCTATAACTGCACAAATAAATCAATTGGAACAATGTGATGTAATCATGGGTTTCAGTCAAAAGCAGAACAACCCATACTCGAGTACCTACAACCCTGGATGGAAGAGTCATCCTAATTTCTCTTACAGAAATAACCAAGATCAAGGACCATCTATGGGGGAAATACCTAGTTTTCAATCTGGGCAGCAGAATTTTCAACAACAACAATCTTCTCAAGGCTTTCCTATGTCTAAAATTGAAAAGATGTTTGAAGAAATTATCTCCAATCAGAATGAAAGGAAATAAGATATTTTAAGGCTTACTCAGAGAATGGATAGTTCTGATAAACATCAAAAGATTCTGGATAGTCAGATTGCCCAACTAGCTTCCTCATCTTCTAGAGCACCAGGACAACTACTAGCAAGCCTGATGTCAATTCTATGGAGCACTGCAATAGAATTGAGCTTAGGAGCGGACAGACCTTGGGAGATCCCCAAGTGACTGCTCCAAAAGGGATGCACACTGAAGAAGAGCTCGCTCCTCCAACACAAAATCAGATTCAAGATAATAAGGAGAGTACCACTAAGGTTGAAGAGACTCTTCCACTTAACCATCAAAGTATAGCAGTCCCTTTTCCTCAAAGACTTATTATGTTAAAGAAGGATGAAGAGTTTGGCTAATTCTTGGAGAAGGTGAAAGAAATATGTGTTGAAGTACCACATATTGATGCAATTCTTCAAATGCCCAAGTTTGCCAAATTCTTGAAGGACATCATGTCGAACAAAAGAAGGAAAGGAGACATAGAGACCATTGCACTTACAGAGGAATGCAGTGCTCTTTTGTAAAAGAACACTTCCCCAAAGTTGAAAGATCCTGAAAGCTTTTATATTCCTTGCAATATAGGAACTGAATTTATTGAGAAAGATTTTTGTGATTTGGGGGCAAGTGTTAGCCTCATTCCTTATTCTATTTGTAATAAATTAGGTCTAAAAAACTTTAAACTTACTACTATGGAACTGCAACTTGCTGATCATTCCTGCAGGTACCCTATGGGTATTGTTGAAGATGTGTCGGTAGAGGTAGGTGGGAGTATAATTCCCATAGATTTTGTTGTGTTAGACATGGAGGAGGACCCAAAAATTCCTATCATATTAGGAAGACCATTCCTTGCTACAGCTGGAGCTATTATAGATGTTAAAAATCATAAACTTTCTTTAGTAATTGGTAAGGAACGATTGGAATATGGTTTATCTAATGCCTCTAACCATGTTTCTTCTCTTTTAAATGCTTGTAGTAGGGCAAGCATTTACAAACTTGAGGAATGGAATTTCCATCCTCATGGGAGGCCACCAAATGAAGAAAATATTATGGTGGAAGATGTTGGGAGAATACCTCCCAACAAAAATGACAAATATGTCTGCCCTCCGAGAGCAAGGAAAAGAGAAGAGTGATTAAGATTGGTCGAGCTAAAGACCCTAAACAAGCGCTTCTTGGGAGGCAACCCAATGGTTCTTTTAGTTAGTGCATTTTATGTTTTTATTTTTCATTATAGTGTCTTTACTTTGTTTTTGCTTTTGGTTTTCAGGTTGAAATTTCGCTTCCATGAGCTGGCCATGATCGCTTCATGGGCATGGAGGTATTGAAGAAGCAAGAAAGGAGAAAAATCACCTTTTAGAGCAAAACAGAGCATGGTCGTGTGTTGTACACGACCAAGCATATGCTGCAGAAAAGGGAGATGCTTGGGTCGTGTCTAAATGACACGACCATGTAGAGTCTCTAGAGAAGAAAAGGTGTTCCGTTGTGTCTCACACACGGCCGTGTGAAGAAACAAGTACAGAAGCATGCACTAGCCGTGTCACAGACACGGGCGTGTGCTGATTCCAGTAAAGGGAAATGGTGAGGTCGTGTCCTAGGAACGACCGTGCAAAGATAGCCCAGTAGAAGAAGGTTGCGGCCTTGCCAATTGGCACGGCCGTGTGAACCAACCCGAGAAGGAGAAGGGAGAGGTCGTGTATATCTACACAGCCCGTGTGGAGAAAATTGTTCAAGGTCGTGTTCTCTATACACGGCATGGTCCAGGCCGTGTCCCCCACACACCCTCTTCATTTCAACACCCTCTTCTCTCCAAAATTCCTCTCTTCTTCAACCTTTCTTCCAAATCTTTTCAGATCTAGATCTTAAACCCTTTCTTTTCTACAAACTTTATCTAGATCTAGATTTTTCTTTTCTCTTGGACTTAAGATCTTCATTTTCTTAACCTAAGATCTTGTTCTTCAAGATCTAGTTTCTCCAACCATAAACAATACCCTTCCCCACTCAATCTTGACAATATGTCCAACCTTTTAAAGAGACTTCGCAAGGGGGTGGTGGATCTAGTGGAGACAGAGGGAAGGAGCCAACCAAAGACAAAGGGAAACAACCGGTGAAAGGCAAAGGAAAGAGGACCTCATGCTACGAAGGTAATGACAATGAATTCAATATTGTGTTTAGAAATGATGATCAAATAACTAGATTTGTAATTCTTGTCAATAGAAAGATCGTGTGTACTAGGTATATGGACCCAACCGTTTTAGATATGATGGGAATTAGAGATGATATAGATTGGATGAATGGGTTTTTGGATTGGAGTGATATTTTGTACACACATCTACCTACTTATCCTCGCCTTTTTTTGGAGTTTCTAAGTTCACTAGATGTCCATTTTGCCAATGAGGATGATTATGTTGGCAAGATAACTTTTAGATTAATGAATCAAGAATTTCATTGGACATTTAGTGACTTTAACACTTGTTTTGGTTTGTCTTCCAGTAGCTCTCGGAGGTTTGATTCTAGGTTTAATTGGAACAATTTTTAGAGTTTGATCACCAGATTAGATCAACCCTATGAACCCTCTAGAGCCAAGGCTTCTCACATGCAAAACTCTATTTTTAGATATCTACATCGAGTCATGAGCAAAACTATTTTTGGTAGAGGGGAAAGTGATGGAGTCGTTAAGAAAGTAGAACTTTATTCTCTATGGGCTATGTTACATAAGGTTGATTTTGATTCCGGCTTTCATTTTTTGCAAACCTTAGTGAGAGCTACAAGGGCATCTTTGGGATCAATTGTTCTTGGTGGTTTGATTACTCAAATAGCCATTAACTTAGAGCTTGATTAAGATGGGTTGGAAGTTACTCATGGCAATGATATGATCGACATGGATGCTTGTCTTGCTATGAAAATGATTATTCGGGATGAGAATGGTTTTGCATTTCCTAGGAGGAATGGTTTTCCTTTACCTCTTCCTTGTCCTGATCGAACTACAGTTCACAACCCAGCTAATTGGGTAATCACTAATTTAGAACCCGAAAATGTCCCTTCCATATCTGGAGATACAGAGCCACACATTGAGCCCTCGACATCTGGACACCCGCAACCCTCTGGACATCCGGATCCTGCTAGGCATTCTTTTGCCTATGGTACGGGTCCCACCAGATTTGACTTCTCAGATTTTTCATGCATCTCTAGAATCACTTCATGAGAAGAAAAATGCCCAACGAGAAATGTTGAAAGGTTGCTTCTCTTTATCAAATGACCAGTTTAGAGAGGTACAAAATCACTTTCAGTTCAAGAGGAATTTTCAAGGTCAAGTGGCTGAATTTGTCCAGGATTATGATACGAATCAAGCTAGAATGAGAGATTTTATGCAGAGCATGAGTGTCACTAGCCAACAAGTAAATGCTTTGTTTGAGTATCATATAATCCTGAGCGAAACTCCAGGTTTTCCTAGTTTTCCCATTGGTCAACCACGTCGTAGGCCTCCATTCCCTCGTCCACCTCCACCTCCTCCACCATATTGATTTCATCGGGATGATGAAGGTTTAAGTATGGGGGGTGTCGAACCTGATTTTTCTTTATGCATTCTAGTTTTCAGCTTTTGCTTGTTTTCTGAATGATTAGTTTTTGTTTTGCATTTGTTCTTGCTTTGATTGCTTGATTTTTGATAGTCATTTGACTATCTTTTGATCTTGTGGCATACATCTTGAGAACATCAAAACTTCACTTATATGCTTTCTTGTCTTCAAGTTAAAATGTTAGCACGTTCATTATCTAGATTCATGATGTTGTAAATGATGCTAGTAGCATGCTTAGTGTACCTCTTTTCTCTATCTTGGGTAGCATGAAATAAGCTAAGTATCATATGGAGATAAGTTTGAGATTTGGCTTGACCTTAAGGATCTTACATTCACTTCACTATACTTGACGCTTGAATGATTGATATCATTGAAATAGTCATGATTCATTTTGTTTGTTTAGTACTTGGTTTCCATGGTGATTTCTCAAACTTCATTTTGGTTACTGGATGAGGCTTAAATCATGTAAGCTCATTTGGAAAAATTAAAATATCCCAACATTTGTTCTAAAAGTACATTTGAAAATAAGTTTTGCACAATGCAAATACTTATGAAAAAAAGTGAATAAGGGATATAAAAAACAGTTATCGTGAGTGGAATCTAGCAAGTCACCCCTTTGAGACCGAGTTAGGTTACTAGGGAAATGACTGCTTAGCTTCTCTTGAGATTGAGCACACCTTTGAGACCTTGGGTTGATTGAGAAATATGAACCAAGTGTTTGGCAAGTAAGTGCCTATCACTGGTTACTTGTCTATCACCGGAAACATTAGGAATTCAAATTTGATGATGACTTGACTAGGAAATAGATTGAAACTTGAAGAATTTTGAGTTACCTTGCACTGTGCACAAGAGACTTATGCTTTAGCCATACTTAGCTTGTTTCCGTGATCATGTTTGTTAATGAAACTTTTCGATAGAGTTAGGAGAATGCATTAGGGATATGAGAGCATTGTAAAACATATGAATTTAGATTACAGCATTTTTCTTGAGGACAAGCAAAGGTTTAAGTCTGGGGGTCTGATGTGCGTAGATTATATACACCTTTTATGCATGTTTGGACACACATTCACATACTTTGCACATGCTTTGTCTACGTATTTTCGTACTTCCAACTTTCCTTTTAGCATATTTACTCTTTTTGTTCGGAGATATGCTTTTGTGCATTTTCAATACATAGGGGTCGAATTTAGTGAAGGATCCATGTTCGAGGCCAAATCTGCAAGCAAAGCTAGAGTGGAAGGCGCCATTCCTTAACCTCACACGACCTTGCCATGGGGGGTTGCCCAGGCCGTGTGGAGAGCCCAGGCCGTGTGGCTGCTGTAGAGGTGGAAGTTACCACGGTCGTGTGAACCTCACACGGTCGTGCTAAGATCAGAAGCCAGAAAGACCATGGCCATGTACACTACACGGCCATGCAAGCAATCCAGAGCTGAAGCCTTACATAGTCGTGTAGATCTACACGACCGTGCAAGTTTTCCAGAGACCAAGAAGACTCTGGTCGTGTGCACCACACGGTCATGCGAGGTTTCCAGAGGCAGTGCAGGCCGTGTAGATCTCCCCGGTCGTGCAAGGGGAAGCAGAAGCAGTGTGTGTCACGGTCGTGTATCACACACGGCCGTGTAAGGAAGGCAGAGAAGGGAGTGGCCTTGGCCATGTGAACCTCACACGACCGTGCCTCGGGGCCGTGTGGCGCCCAAACCTCCCCTCTATATAAGGCCTCCTTCATGAATTGAAAAGGGATCTTCTCCCTTTTGGGGGGAATCAAGATTTGGGGTGTTCCTCCACCTTCTTGGAGGGATTTCCGACAATCTAAGGGAAGATCTTCATCGTTTCGACTCTGGGGAACGAGGATTGGATTCGAAGATGGTTCTTCATCGTAGATAAGCTTTTCTTCCCTTTCTTTCTCGGATTTAGGATCAAGATGCTTATATTCTCTTTATCTTTGGATTTCTTTCCTCGTTCTATGGATTAGATCACTTGTTCTAGGATGGAGGGAGTATTTGTAATGGAGATTTGATGTAAAACTCTTGTAGATTTGTCGATCTTCTATTCTTTGTATCTATTCTTTCTTGTGTGGATTGTTGTGATTAGGGCTCAATTACCATGCTTGATTGAATGTTTGAATATCTTATGGATCTTGTATGGATTGCTTCCCATTCGATTTTCTGAGGGACGTTCGTGACAGGAACATGCCCGTGTAAGGACGTTTTAGAGGTAATCTTGAAAGGGAAATTAGGTATTTCAAGAGGGTAGGATAGATTGTATAGATTATATATTATATCTTGATGTCGTTGAGGGATGATGAATTCTATGTTGATTATCCGAGGGGCGCACGTGACAGGCAAGCCCGTGTAAGGACAACATAGATTCATCCCTAATTGATCACATTTAGGTATAGATTTCAGTTCTATGCCGGTTGTCTATTACAAGAGAGAACTGACAACCTTCTACAAATGATGGTCAATTGAGGTATAAGATTTGGTAGATCATTACATTGAATAACATTACAAAGAAACCAAAACTCCTATAACATACCTTTACCATTGCCCTTATTCTTGTTTCTTATTCTTTCATTTCTACGTTTTACTTTGCATAGTTGCATTTAGCTTTTGAAAACCAATTGATTAGTTGTTTAGCTAATTCGTGTTGAGACATCTTTCGTGCTTATTCTAGTCCTTGTGGATACGATATCTTTTATTATTACTTACGACATTTCCGTACACTTACGGAGAGTCAACAACAATCTCCCTCTTTTTTGATTCGAGCAACCTAAGTTAAGTTAGGGTAAACTAACCATAAAGTAAAGATAACAAAATTACAATACCAAGTAAAGATAATACAATTGCAATTATGAAAAAAAATTAATTTAAAATTTGAATTACTACCTCCCCTAGACTTAATCTTCCCTTATCCCCCTTTGATCATATAAAAGATTTGGGGTAACAAAAAAATCTAAGGGTAAACTTTCCAAAAAACTAAGGGTAAAACTTATCAAGTTTTAAAAAAATTTTGAAAAATTTTGAAAATTATTTTGATATCACTTAGAAAAATTTGCAACAATTTTTGAAACTTTAAGTTTTACAAAAAAAAATCTAAGTTATGAAATTGACAAAAATTGAAAGTTTTATTTTAATTAACTATTACATACTTATCAGTTTGTCAATTAAATATTCAATTCAATAATTGACTTCCAGGCTATGGGGAGACATTAGTCCGTCTTGGTTTTTGGATCATCGACCACTTCTAAACAAAGTCTCTTAAAGAATTTAAACATTTAGTTTTATTTCCAGAAAGCCTAATGAAAATTTAAATTCAAATATTCTTTAGGAACCCAATATAGGTTCCTTCCTATTGGGTTAGTTAGAAATTTGGGGGGTACATAACTTTTTAAACTTTTCTAATTTGACCCCTGTGAAATCTGAGATACCAGCTTAGTCTTTTAAAATTCTGAGTTTGAACAATTGAACATGTATGGTTTTTCAAGTTTTCTACTTGTGTCTTTAATTTATCATTTTCTAATTTTAATTTTTCAAAATCTTCTAATAAGCACGATTTAGCTAGAATTAATTTTAATTCTTTGTTTTCTTTTTCAAGTTTGCAATAGTCTTTAGTTAATAATTTAACAAATTTAAACAACTTATCAAGTGGAAGAGATCCTACCTGACTTACCTTGTCGATCTCGTTGTCCGTAGCTCCCCCTGAACTACTACTTTCTTCTGTTCACACTCCCCCTTCATCGATGCTCATTTCAAACGAGCTTGCTTCATGTTCGTCTTCTTGATGACTTGCCATCAATGCAAGTCCAGAAAAGGCTTCAACCTCTGATTCGGATGATGTTTCATCGCACGTCGCCTTAAGGGTCTTGTGTTTGTTCGTTTGGACGGGCTTCTTGTCTTTTCCTTTGTCCTTTTTCTTCAATTTAGGGTAGTTGTCTTTTATATGTCCTTCTTCATTGCAGTGATAGCATCTGATTGTCCTTTTCTTTCTACCCTGTAGATGGTTAGATTTTCTAGACTTAAACAATTTCTTAAACTGTCTTACCATCATTACCGTTTCGTTGTCATCAAGAGAGGACTCTGAATCTTGTTCGTCCATCTTTGCCTTAAGTGCAATGTTGTACTTCGGCTCCTTCTTTGAATATGCACATCTTGTTTTATGGATTTCAAATGTTGAAAATAATTCTTCTAATGTTACAGACTCTAGATCCTTAGAGATATAATAGGCATCTACTGATGATGCCCATTCCTTATTTCTAGGGAATGCGTTAAGTGTGTACGTTAGCAAATATCGATTGCTTACCTTTTCTCCTAGATTTGAAAGTCTGGTGATAAACTCCTTAATCCGCGAGTGAAGGTGTGCAATAGTTTTGTCTTCTTCTAATCAAAGGTTGGTGATTTGGTTGTAAAGTAGGTCTCGTCTCGTAAGTTTCCCCTCCGAGGTTCTTTCATGTAGTTCCAGGAATTTTTCCCAGAGTTCCTCGGTAGACTCGTAATCACCGATCCGGTTGACTTCTTGTGAAAGTAGAACGCTTAACAGATGAAACTCTGCTTTGTTGTTTGCCACGAAGTCGGCTTATTTCTTTTTCGTCTATTGATACTTTTCCTTTCCCTTGGGGGCTTCAAAACCAAATTCCATTATTAAAAATAATTCAAAGTTGGTTTTAAAGAATACCTCCATTTTTTTCTAGCTCGCGAATTCTCCCTCGTATTTTGGTGGCCAGATGGTTTGTCCGACCATCTCGTTTGCTTCGTTTGGCGGTTAGTCCTCCTGAAGTTGTTAGGCTCTGATACCACTTGTTGGACCGGGTAGGCCTGCTGGTGAGGGTTGAGTTGCCTGAAACACTCAACCAAAATACCTTTCTCATCTTTCAACTCAGGTTAGCAGCAATAGCAAATAAAATTAAACAGAAATAACAACTTAAATAAAATTAATGAAAGGCCAAGAATTACTTGGTTACAACCTAGATAGTTGTTAATCCAAGATAGTAGAAAGCTCACTAAGAATCTCCTTCACTGAAGGCGGAGAAGCCTTTTACACACAATGAAAGCTCAGAAAAGACTAGGAAAGTGAATACTTAAGTTGTTACTTCTTTCCTAAGTACAAGGATCTTTTTATAGACCTTGGAAAAACTTATCCACAGGTTGAAGGGGCCTTCCATAGGGATGGAAGGCACCTCCAGCGAGGCCAAGGATAAAACTTTATCCTTTTCCGTAATGGCCAGAATTGTCTGGGCGAAGGCGCCTTCCATGGCCATGGAGGGCGCCTTCCATGGCTGGTTGAAGGTGCCTTCCATGAAGGCTTGAAGGCGCCTTCCATGCACAATTAAGGCTCCTTTCCAGCAAAAGACTTCAGCTTCTTTTCTTCCTCTCGCTCTTTTTCTTGAGTGATTTCGACCAACCGAAATAAGGCTCACCCGAACTCAATTTTGGTCTTCTTTTCAAGCAACTTTCCTCCTCAGCTTCTCGTCCCTCAGATCGCCGTGCACATCCTTCTTATCCATCAGTGTACTCTTCCACAGCATCTCATCCCTCAGACGCACTAAGACCGTCGGTTCTCTCCCATGTCATCATTCTCGCTAGCTGCGTCTTTCGCTCAACTTCCTGTGCTCCTACGCTCCTGTACACTTAGACACAGGGATCAAAACATAACAGGACATAACCTAACTTGGTTAATCACACCAAAAAATAACCTTGGGGTTCCAACAATCTCTCCCTTTTTTGATGTGAGCAACCCAAGTTATGTTAAGGTAAACTAACCATAAAGTAAAGATAACAAAATTGCAATACCAAGTAAAGATAATACAATTGCAATTATGAAAAAAAAAATAATTTAAAATTTGAATTACTACCTTCCCCTAGACTTAATCTTCCCTTATCCCCCTTTGATCACATAAAAAATTTGAGGTAGCAAAAAAAATCTAAGGGTAAACTTTCCAAAAATCTAAGGGTAAAACTTATCAAGTTTTTGAAAAATTTTGAAAATTATTTTGATAACACTTAGAAAATTTTGCAACAATTTTTGAAACTTTAAGTTTTGTAAAAAAAAATTAAGTTATGAAATTGACAAAAATTGAAAGTATTATTTTAATTAACTATTACATGCTTATCAGTTTGTCAATTAAATATTCAATTCAATAATTGGCTTCCAGGCTGTGGCGAGGCACTAGGCCTTCTTGGTTATTGGATCATCAATCACTTCTAGACAAAGCCTCTTAAAGAATTTAAACATTTAATTTTAATTTCTGAAAGCCTAATGGAAATTTCAATTAAAATATTGTTTAGGAACCCAATATAGATTCTTTCTTACTGGTTTAATTAGAAATTTGAAGGGTATATAACTTTTTAGAACTTTTCTAATTTGATCCCTGTGAAATCTAAGATAGCATCTTAGTCTTTTAAAATTTTGCGCTTGAAAAGTTAACCATGTATGGTTTTCTAAGTTTTCTACTTGTTTCCTCAATTTATCATTTTAAATTTTTTATTTTTAATTTTTTAAAATCTTCTAACATATAACATTTGGCTAAAATTATTTTTAATTCTTTGTTTTCTTTTTCAAGTTTGCAACAGTCTTTAGTTAATAATTTAACACATTTAAACAACTTATCAGATGGAAGAGATCGTACCTGACTTACCTTGTCGATCTCGTTATCCGTAACTCCCCCTGAACTGCTGCTTTCTTCTGTTAACGCACCCCCTTCATCGATGCTCTTGATGCTTATTTCGGACGAGATTGCTTCATGTTCGTCTTCTTGATGACTTGCCATCAATGCAGGATCGGAAAAGACTTCAACCTCTGATTCGGGCAGCGTTTCATCCCACGTCACCTTTAGGGTCTTGTATTTGTTCTTTTGGATGGGCTTCTTGTTCTTGCCATTTTCCTTTTTGTTGATCTTTAACTTAGGATAAGTGTCTTTAATGTGCCCTTCTTCATTACAGTGGTAGCATCTGATTGTTCTTCTCTTTCTACCCGGTGGATGGTTAGATTTTCTAGATTTAAGTAATTTTTAAAACGTCTTACCATCATTATCGTTTCATCATTGTCGAGAGAGGATTCTGAATCTTGTTCGTCCGGAAGGAGAAGCTCTGGGCCAGGAGCTCGGACCAGCTTTGGGCGCCCAGACTAGCTTTTTCCAGACCCTTGTTTTCTGTAAAATAAAGTTAGTCCAAATATAAAACAATATATATAATATGAGATTTGACAGCCTTTGAATGTCCGGTTCTAACTTTGAGTTTCATCAAAACTCTAAGTTGAACCAACGCCTACTGTTCCATCTTAAGGGAATGCTTCCTCACCTACTCCTCTAAGGAGAAGTTGCCTGTTGCTAGACCAGTCCTCCAAACCGACTGGACTTTTGCTTAGCGCTCGAGGATTCCGGTCTTCATGCTGGACGTCCGCTCCATGACTCATCCAGACTTCCACCCTATCCGCGACCACCAGGATTTCAACCTAGAGTCTGTTACGCTTCCGCAAGTGCACAGATTCGTCATCAGTAATATATAAGATTGTCGAACCACAGGGACTGTTGATTAAGCACTAGAGATGTCGTAAAGTATGTTATCTAGATGGTCAAAAGTTGGTTTTAGCGCTTGCAAACTAACAAGAGTGATTGAAGAGAGAAAGAGAAGGAGGAGAGAATCAATCTAGGAGGGAATTGAGCTTTGGGAAGTGGATTCTAGGATTTCGGTTTCGTTGTGGTGGAACCTGATGCATCATGTTCTGTCTTTTACTCATTGTCAATCAACATACCTTCGCCGGAAGTTAAAGCTACTATCCTTAAGTACTAATTAGAGGAGATCCCTGTGAAATCCTATTACGGTTAACCCCTGTCACTAGGGCGCCTCGGTAGATCACAAGAATACAAATCTAATCGGTATCATTAGGGATAGAGATAGGGGTTTGGTTTGGTCTCTTACTTCCTTGTGGAGAAGTTGCCTCTCCTTTCAAGGGAATATCCTAGACGTCCATGAATGGGTTACCCCTATCACTAGGACCCCTCGGGTATACGATCTAAGATCCTCTCTTTATGAAATTAGCAATTCTTATACAATCAATTAACATGACAAGGCAACAAGTCTCATACATATCAAATAGAAACGAAGCAAGAGAAATCATCCAACGAGTAAAGGCACAAACATGAGTCTTACATCAAACCCTATCCAAAACTACTCCCTACATCCATAGAAAAGGAGATCTACTCCATTAAGAGAGGAACAACCCCAAAACATAAAGTAAAGCGCACTTACAACCCTTGATGTGAGAAGAAGGGTAAGAAGAGAGGCTTACCGAGGTTTCCAATGTCTTGGTGATGCCTCCTTGCTCTGGAGATGGACGGAATGTCAAGAGATGGTGGTGGATGAAGCTCTAGGATTTCCCCCGAAGGGGAGAACCCTTTCCCAATGAGAGGGATGAAGTCCCGAACCAAAGATCTCTCCAAGAATGGGGTTCTTGACCCTTTTATACCTCCTCCAAGCTTCCTAGGAAAACTAGGATTACAGGGGTCTGGTAAACTGAGTTTTTCACCCATTAAACCAGATTTTCTCATGATTCACCTTGAACCAAAGTTGTAGCTCTTGAAATTATCTTCAATATTATACTTGGATAGAGTCATGGCTCCAACCGAGCCGAATGTTATGGTGGTTCAAAATTTGGTCTGCAATCTGGGCGGAGGTCCAGTTGAACCCGCAATTGGGAGGCACGGTCGTGCCATTTAGCACAGGAAGGCAATGCTTTCTCTCTATTGGATCTGAAGCAAAGTTGTAGACCTTGAAGTCAGCTACATTTTTGTATAAAGAAAATCCTGAAACTCCAATGGAGCGCAAAGTTATAGCCAAATTATGAACGGTCTGCAATCTACCCAGAATTCAGCACAGCCCTGTTTTGACGTGGCACAACCGTGTTTTGGCGTGGCACAACCCGTGTTCTTCATCACACGACCGTGTGGAATCCACATGGTCTCACACGACTTCTTCTCAGGTTCAGTCACACGGTCGTGTGGCTCACACAGCCGTGACCCTGTTCTTCTTTGCCGAGGTCACACGCCCGTGTGGATTCACACGTCCGTGACCTTTCTCTCCTCTGGATCGTTGGCACGGTCGTGCCATTTGGCACGGCTGTGTGTTGTTTGACCACGGGATGTTGGCATGCTCGTTTGTCTCACACGGCCATGGCCCTCTTCAAATCTGGATTCCAAGCACGCCCGTGCCATTTAACACGACCTGAACATGCTAATGGCCACACGATCATGTGGCCTATGCGGCCCAAGCTCCTGTGTGCGTTTTCGCTCCATTTTTGCTCCAAATAGCGTCCTGTCAATAAAAACAAGCTAAGAACAGATCTCCGAACAAAATATAATGGAAGTATAATATTATAATGAAATAGGGTACATTAAACATAGATTATACTAATGAAATGCAAGTAGATGTGTGGCAATGCATGCATAAATGATCATAATATCTACACACATCACACCCCCAGACTTGAACCTTTGCTTGTCCTCAAGCAAAACCTGCAATCTAGCTTTATGTGCGTAGATGACATTTAATAATCCCTAATAAATCAATATAAACCTATCATATAGTTTCATTGATGAGCATGTTACAAAAATTATTTGAGTGTCGCTTAAGTAGACGTTCTCCGTGCTCAGTGTAATAAGTGGCTTAACTTTTTCAAGTGTCAATCTCTAAGCCTAGTCAATTTTTCATTTAACCATGTTCCTCATACTTCTAGTGATAGGCACTTACCTGCCATATGCAAGGTTTGTTCCACTCAAAAATACTATGCATCGTCTACACAAGGTCTCAAAGGAATACTCAGTATCAAGAGAAATATAGCATTCATTTCCCCAGTAACCTAACTTGGTCTCAAAGGGGTGAATTGCTAGTTTCCACTCACGATAACTATTTTTTTATCCCTTATTTTTTTTCTTTTTATTTTATTGTTTACAAAGTATCAAACTTGAACAAACTTTCATTATTTTTTTTTTGGGGATTGATTTTTCCAAATGAGCTTACATGATCTAAGTTTATCCAGTAACCAAAATGTAGTTGAGAAGTCACCATAGAAGCAAGAGTACTAGTCTAGTTCTATGAATCATGACTATTTTCAAAAATATCTACCATCAAAGTCAAGCATAATGTGAAGAGATCCTAAAACTAGGCCAATATTCAAATTCTTCTAGTAATAACAATGCTCACTTCATGCTACTATGGATAGGAAAATAAAGATCAATAGGCATACTAGCATACCAAATCACACAACATAAATATCTAAATGAAACGTGCTAGTATTTTGCATTAAAGAACAAATAATCATGATATGATGAATGATGCGACTAGGAAAAATTTATTATGCAAAAGAAATAAGCAAAAACTAAATTAAACCAAATGCATCTAATGCATCCCCCCAGACTTAAACTTTTCATTGTCCCAATGAAAACTAAAATAATATGGAGGAGATTAAAAGTAAGAGAAGTTACCAAATGATGCATGTCAAATGCCCATGTCATTAACTTCTCCATCATGTAATTGCACTCCTCTTAATCATTGAGTCCTATAAAAGAAAGTAGACAATAAAAATTAAGTAGAGGATACATGTTTATTATAAAGAAAGAAATGAAACTAGAAAAAACTAAACCAATGAATGAAAATAAAGAAAATGAACTTGAGTTGCCTCCCAAGAAGCGCTTGTTTAAGGTCATTAGCTCGACCACCTCATTAAATTCATCAAAATCTCGCTCTTGGAGGGGTAAGATATTTCAACACCCTCCTACCAAGGGCTCTTATTATGGAGAGAGCTTTCATCAAAGGAGCTACAGAGTAAAGTATAACTCTCTCCATCTTTGTCTTCTTTGAAGTTCTTTCAGGTGGTCGAAGACGGTTCAGATCGAGCTTTCAATTATTGGCCTCTTGAAAACCTACACACCCAAAGGAAAGGCAAACCTCCCACAAGCATGTAATATAAGAAGGAGCTAGAACCGCATTAGTATAAACTAAGTATATATAAAAAATTGAATCACTTCCAATAAAATCAATTATAGGTACCGCTATAAAATTTTCCAAAAGATCACTAAGAATACTAACCTTGTAATGCTGAGATGTACCTGAAAGATCTAAACAAGTGGATGTGACCTCTTCAGAATTTTGTAGTGGTTCTAGCTCTGGTTCGAGTGGTGGTGCCTCTAAAAGTAGTGATTCTTGGGCCTTTGCTTCCATTGCACAAGTCCCTATACATTTATCATCAACCAATTCAATTCTAACAAATTCCATAGCATCAATTGGTTGTGTGATCAAAGGGGGTGATTCTTGGGACATTTCCTCCATAGTACATGTCCCTACACTTTTATCCACCACATTATCATCATAAGTAGTGAAGAGCCCACTAGCATCAATATCATCAATAGAATAATCAACAGCTTTATTAGAAATTTGTAATAATAGTTGTAAAGCTAGGATCCCCTGTTGCACCATTAGCTCTTCAAAATCATGTGTTGTGGTCTTCATCTGACTTGGAGCAAGAATATTTGGGTTTTGAGAGTCCTCCAAGCCCATCAGCTCATCTGGTTGTGAATGATGTGGTATGTCCAATGAAAAATCATCCTGAAACTCTGATGAACTTTGATTTACTTGGGAAATATGCTCAACATTTTGTATGCAGTTGTAGTCCAAATTTTGATGGTCCATCCAAAATTGATTGTAATGTTGATGCGTGTCAGGATTTTACTGCTGGGATAGTGACTGCTCTTGTTGCTTAGGAATTAGCTAGAGTTGAAGGTTCTGGATTTGATAATCTGCCCAGTCATAGTCATAAGTATCAGGAACTTGCTCATATGTATCTTGATGTTGAGGTTGGAATAAGTGTTGAAGTTCTGTGGAAGAGCGAGCAGCATTTTGGAAGAAGTGACATAAAACAGATGGATGGGATGAACTACCACAAGCCGTGCAGATATTATCAGTTGGTTCTGTGGGAAGGCCATCTTCCTTTTGAAATAGGTGACATATGGCAGACGGATGAGACATGCTACCACACACTCCACAAAGGAACTCAAATTCATCATCTTCTAAGTCATAATATTCTTCAATGGAAGATCTTGCTCGTGCACTCATGGGTGTGAAAAATTCTCTTGAAGCCCTGCTTGGCATGTTAGTGCTCAAGATATCTAAAAAAACAAAATGTAGAATTTAAATTGCAAGAAAAAAAATAAATGCAAAATTTAAAGAAAAGAAATAAAATGTAGGTTGGAAAACAAATTGCAATACTTTTTTTTGAATTATGAAAATGGAAAAACAAAAACTATTCACAAGTCTAGATTAACTAAATTGCTAATCTACTAATGTTAATACGAGCAGTCCCTGGCAACGATGCCAACAACTTGTTACGCTTCCACAAGTGCACGGATTCGTCATCAGTAATATATAAGATTGTCGAACCACAGGGATTGTTGATTAAGCAATAGAGATGTTGCAAAGGTTTAGGACAACAAGGGTCATCCAAGGGGCATAGAGGTTTGGGATACAAACATAAAATCAAAAAGGGTGTACTTACTTACCATAGAGTTCCATATAGTTATGGAACAAACTCTAGGTCTAGTGGTCAAGTCAAGAATACTAGGGAGGTTATCCCTAAGAGTATTTTTGCAACAAATGTGACTAAGACTTCTAAGAAGTCCAAGAAAGTCACAAAGAAGGTCACAAGGGAAGCAATCTCTAGGGTTAACTTAGAATATGTGACCAAGGCTTCTAAGAAGCCAAACAAGGTCATTAGGAAAGTATCTAGGGAAGTTATCCCTAGTGAGTACCTGAGCATCCAAGGAGCACCAATAGGTTTTGAGTTCCTAGGAGCATCTTCTCTACCCCATAAATGGGTTAGAGAATGTCAACTCTAAGTGGAAGGGTAGTTAACCCAATCATGATGAAGTTGACACTCAAGGAGCATTTTCAAGGTTATTATTAACCTTTGAAAATGAAAAGGATAAAGGGTTTACTCTTGGAAAGAGTAAAATGTGTCATATTTTGAGAGATTGGATGAAATTTTAAATGACACAATTTGAGAAAATCATAAGAATTACCAAGTTGGGATTTTGGTATGTCTTAGGAAGTTAAAGGCAAATTTAAGCCTTAACTCAACTGATTACTCTGTAAAAGAGTAAATTGTGCCAAAATTTGAGGAATATGCTTAATTTAAATTGGCACAAATTAGGAAAAGCAAAAGGAATGTCAAATTTAGGTTTTGGCATTTTCTTGGAGCGTTTAGAGGGCAATCTAGGTTTAATTTTTAACTTAGCTAAGGTTTAAGGACACTTAGATAGGTAATCTAGGTATTTTATTTATGCTTAACCTCGCCATGATTGTTTTCCCATTATATGCCATGACATCATGATTATTTTTGCATTCATAACTTATGATGAAAAATATAAAAATACCATGTCATGTCATACATACATCATGTAGTTATAGGAATCTTTCTTTTGAAAGCTATTTCATTTTGATGTATGTCATGACATATCATGCATTAATTTTAATTCCTTGAAATTAAGGACAAATGGCATTTATTAACAAGTAACATTCTAGGTGGATGTTCATGACCTCTAAAATGCCTAGGTAGAGATGTATGATCCCTAGATTAGGGCAAAACCAAAATCTACATCTTACAAAGACCTATAAGGTGACTTGTATGTGTTTTAGTACACATTAGATACAAGTGAGATGTTAGGATGATGAACAAAACTCAAGATGTTGATTTAGTACATTCTTTTGAGTTTTAGATTCATCAAAACACATAGTTTTGTGTTTTCCAATCATTGGGAAAGTTAATGTACAAGTTATGCACATTGAGCCCAAGGAATATGGTTGGATATTGGTTTTGAAAATGTTTTTAGAATGATTTTGGAAAACCTTGGTGAAGGCTATCTTTTGATAGTAATCACCATTGAATAGTTAGACACAAACTAGAAGAAAACACTAAAGCTTTTGCAAGTTTTCAAATTTGTGTCAATCTTTGAAAATATGATGTATTTTCATAGAAAACTATTTTTTCATGATAAAGTATACCCTAAATAATGTCTACACAAATTTTTATGATTTTTGGAATTTTGTAGTTTTTTCTAGGGGTTTCTGAAATTCACTGAAAGTAAATTTCAGAACTATCAGGCCTTCAATCGATCACCTGATCGATTGAAGGGTCTCAATCAATCAGGAAATCGATTGAGGGCAGGCTTCTCGCGAACAGAAGTCGTCTGGATCGATCCAACCCTTCTGAATCGATCAGTGGATTGATTCAAGCTGGTTCAATCGATTGGAACTCAACTCCAATCGATCGAAGATGCTGATATTGGCTGGGAAAGCTTATTTTTAGTATTCTGAACCTATTTTAGTCTAGATAACCATTCCAAACCCCTAAAAATACATTTGTATACATAAAAAGGGTGTTTTCATTGTTGAAAACAAGAATGGATTGGTTAAGGGAGACTAAGTAGAAGTTTACGTTGAGGTTGATTCAAATTTTGAACTTTTGAACCTCAAAACTTCTAAATTTGGGTATCCTAAGGGTTTAGGAATTCTAAGTCATTGTTGGTGCAATGACAGAAGGTACGACCATGTCTTTAGAGGGAGGTACTCTTTAAAGACATGAAAACTATTTTTCATGAACCTTGGAAGGTGGTTAACCTTCTTTTAAGAACATGCTCAAGGTTGAGCGTTTGAACTTTAATGGGGAGTGGATATCCTCATTGTTCAAGTGGTTCAAGTTGGTATATACTCATGGATGAACATTCAATACAAATGAAGGGTATGGGACCTTCATTTGGGTTATTGGACCTTGTTAATGCTCAAGGGAGAGCATTGATGATAATGAAGGGTATGGGACCTTCATTATCGTGTTGATCACAACGAGTGAAGTTGTAAACACTGATGAGCAACTCTTCAAGGGGAGAGTCTCAAAGGGGAGAGTTTTCAACAAGTGAATTTGTTGATGTGTGCCAATAGGGGGAGAATGTAGAGTTTAAGTTAGGCCTTCATTATCTAAGAGGGAGTTTGCCTTCTTAGTGGGAGAATGTAGGGTTTAACTTACGCCTTCATTACCTAGTGGCATGAAGGAAGTTGAGGCTATGGGAATTAGCCTAACTTAAATGAGGTATTATCAAACATCAAAAAGGGGGAGATTGTTAGTGCAATATCCCTCAGGTCAAGGTTGACTTGGTTGACCAAGCTTGAGTCTTGGTTTGGGTTTCGATGTTTGACAATACAAGACTTCGATGATATGAAAAAGTGCAGGTGCAGTTGTTCATTTGGGGAGATTATTTGGTGCAATTCCCCTCTGATCAGGGTCTGATCAGGTTGGTTGAAGAAGAGTCAAGTAGGTCAAGGTTGACCAGATACTTGACTGGGAAGTAGAGAGTTCACTTAGAAGGTACTATGCTTCAGACTAGGCTTACACCCATTCTGCAATTCTGTGGGAGTAAAGAGTTCTGACTTAGAAGGTACTATGTTCACTCCCGTTTTTAGTGTATATCCTTAAAACGAATTTTGGTAATAACTCATCATCATTCTAATTATTCCATAAGAGCCTTATACCTTCTTTCTACTACACCATTCTATTGGGATGTACCAAGTGCAGTTAGTTGGGATTGAATCCCTACTTCTGATAAGTGACTCCTAAATTCTCCCAAGAGGTATTTGCGACTACGATCTCACCGTAGTGTCTCGATATTTTTACTTTAACATTTCTCCGCATCAGCCTCGTACTCTTTGAACTAATCAAAAACACTTAGACTTGCGGTGTATCAAGTAAATGTATCTGTGTCTCGAATAGTTGTCTATAAAATATACAAACTATTCGAAACTACCTCTTGTCTGGATAGTCATAGGACCACACAAATCAGAATGAACCAATTCCATTATATCTTTGGCTCCATATCCCTTAGACTTAAAAGCTTCTCGGTTATTTTTCCTTCCAAGTAAGACTCTCAGGTTGGAAAGATTTCCACTACCAATGAACCCAAGAGTTCATTGATTACCAATGAATCCTACTCAAGTTAATATAACCTAGCCTTAGATGCCAAAGATATAATTGGTTCATTTCCGAAGATTGCTTTCTCTTAAAGTTAGAAGATGTGTTATTTATTGCATTGTGGAAGTTATTGGATTTATAAATTGTCAACCAACGTACCGGAACAGATAATTTTCCTATTTTTCTTGATAACAAGTTTGTTATCAAAATAGGCAGAATATCTATTCTTTGATAGTTTAGAAATCGAAATCGAATTCTTTCTAAACTTGGTATATATAGACAATTTCTCAAAATTCAATTTTATTCCTATCATAGGATTAACATCTCCCACTGCAATAGCTGCTACTTTTGCAGTAGTGCCCATATAGACGGTGATTTCTCTTCATATAGTTGTCGGGTTTCCTGGAGCCCTTGCAATGAATTGCAGACATGATAGTGGCTCCCGTATCTACTCACCAGGTACCGGTAGATATCACCACTAAACATGTTTCAACAACTAATGAACCAAATACACCTATATTGTTCTTAGTTCTAAGAGGATAGTCTACCTTAATGTCCAAGTCTTATTTCCAATCATAATAATTGGGACAACTAAGTCTATTCTATAGTATAACAACTAGGAGATTGACTAACCTAAGAATCACAAAAATATTTGGTCAAGACCAACATCTCAAAATCCCCGTGAATTTTGTATGTCACGTTAGTGTGGACGTATACAAATTCTAAAAGGAGATTTCATCCATTGATTTTATTATCTTGTCAACCTATGACAAATAAAATTAATAGTTGGTCTATCTTTGATCAAATATTTGGTCAAGACTCTAAATTTGAAATAATATTGATTCCTCTAACAATACTATTTAAATTTACCAACACCTCAAAACACCGTGAATTTTGCATGCCACGTTAGTGTGGACGTATACAAAATCATCATTTGTAAGAGGAGAGTTTTACCCATTAACTATCTTGTCAACCTAACTGTATGACAAATAAAATTATCTCAAACACTGTTAATTTTGTATGTCACGTTAGTGTGGACGTATACAAAATCAATCATTTTTAAGAGGAGTTTTAACCTATTAATTTTATTATCTTGCCAACCCTAGCTGCTGCCTTCTTTAGCCACCGCCATCGGGTCAAGTCGTCGCATCCATCTTGCTTCTTATTCCGTTGCGCCTCTGGTGCTCCATAAGTACCACGCCTCGCAAGAATCCGATCCGCGACAAATAGAGAATTTTACATATATCGATCCTATATTCTGTAACGACCCAATTTTCCTTATTTCGAGTTCTAAAAGTCCATAAAAATATTTAGAAATACTTTTAAAATATTCTAGAGATTTTTAGGAATTTTTAGAGTATTTTTACGTAATTTTTGGAGGTCGTTTAGTAGGGTTACAAAAAGAAAGAAGTTTAAAAAAAAAACGTTGAAGGTGAGATTCGAACCCACGACCTCGGGTCAGACATGACCCATCCGGACGTAGCTCGACCAGCTAAGCCAGCGAGTTTTTGTTAATTATATATGGAGCAATATGTATATAAGTAGTAGTTAGGAATAAGAATAAATAGGAAGGAAAATAGTGGCAGCCGAGACTCGAATCCGCGAGCCCTGACTTAGTCAAAGCGCAGCCAACCAACCGGTCTACGAAAGCTTTGTTAATTACATAGGAGGTGGAATATATTTAAGCTATAGTTAGAGTGTTTTGAATAAAAGGGGAATAAAAGTGCGCGGCTGGGATTCGAACCCATGAGCTGGGCTTTAAGCAAAACCAGCCCAAACCAGCTGAGCTACAAGATTCGTAATAACTATATAAGGGAAGAATAGAGTTATAGCATAGTTTTGGATTTAACCCTAATATATTAAAGGGAATTAGGTTTTGATTTTTCCAAAACTAAACATTTTCTCCCGATTCCTCTCCTCTTCTCGCGACGGCGCGCGGTGGTGCTCTCGGGCGAAAGAAGCGACGGAACTAGGGATCGTCTCCGGCGCCGGCTAAGGTTTCCGAGAGGTTTTCTTCACCTCCTTGAGGTCGGCTCGTCGAGGGGAGCACGCGGGCGCAAAAGGATCGCCGGATTTGAAGCTTCATCCAAACCCTAGATCTCTTTCTCGGTTGTAAGCCCAAGCAAACCAAGGTGAGTTGCTTCTCACCTGCAGTAGGAGTAGTTCCGCGAGTCTTGATTTGCGAATGAACTCTGATTTGGTATTTCTGTGCCTTCCTGTTGTTCGGCTGGTTTCCTTTTGGTTCTTGCGATTTTGGTGTTGCTGCTGTGGGTTTCAAAGAAGGATCAAGAAATGGTTTAGTTTAATTGAGCATCTAGATTGAATTAAATAACAAGAAATAGTTACATATATATATGTAGTTATATATATAGTTCTGTATCTTATGGAAATGAATCTGTAAATGTTTAGATGCCATCTTGTAGCTTCAATCTCAGATTGAGATGCGGACACACTTCAAAATAGGTTGTGATTAACTTAAATGAATTTTAAGTTCATGTTTAACTTCGACTTGGGTTTTATAAGCCTATAGCAAGTTAGATCAGTTTTAGATCTTTTATTTATTTAGTAAGCAGTTTTAGATTAGTGCCAAATCCGGATCAGATTTAGATCAGCGTTAATTCTGAGCATGAACAGCTTTAATTCAAGTTGCAGTCCAGATTTCTTTTGTATCTCCATAAGCAAGAACCGGCCACAAATTGTATACCAGTTTTAGATCTTTTGCAGATTTAATATGAGCAGCCCTTATATTTAGCATACCAGTTTAGATCTTTTTGTGCCATTAATGGGCACGAACAGCCCTATGTTTAGCATTTTCTGTTTAGACCTTTTTGTGCTATTTAGAGGGCACGAACAGCCTTTAATCTAAGTACATAGTATTAGTTTTCTTTGCTATTTAACAAACATGATAAGCCCTGTTTATTAGCATTGCAGTTTTAGTTTCTTCGCTACTTTAACAAGCATGAACAGCTACCCTCTAAGTGTATACAGTTTTCCTTTTAAAGAATGCAGATCTTTCTTTTTTTGATTTATTTCTGCTGTAGCATGCCTAAAGATTTCAGATTTGTTAAGTATAGTATGCAGACTTTAATAAGCAGATTTTTATAAGTATAGTATGCAGATTTTTAATAAGCAGATTTTCATAAGCATTGCTTGCAGATTTTGATAAGTATTGTATGCAAAACTTCAATGTTAGGACAGATTTTTATTAAGCTTAATATGTAGAATTTTATTAGCATAGTAGGCAGTTTTTTTGGTTTAAGCATTTCAAAGATAGAATTTGCTTAAACATTTCAGTTTCTCTTTAAAGAAGTATTCTGTTAGAAGTATATACAAGTATAAGAAAGATAAAGAAAAGAAAGAAAAAGGCCAAGGCCTTAAGTAGATCCCAAAGTCAAGACTTTAGGGATTTTTGGCACACAAGGTGCTTATTAAAAAGCCAAGGCATTTAAAGAAGAAGTAATTAAGATAATAAGTATTTTACTTTTAAAGGGCATGTACCGGACACAAGGTCCAAGGGATGGGCTCCAAGTTGCCCCTAGGCATAAGGCCTAGAAGTATCTTAGTAGTTTCGGGATTAGCTACCTCGATTCTTATTAAGAATGCGCGCTAAGTGGTACAATGCCGGGCCCAAAAGAAGTTTATTATTATTTTGAAGTATTAAAGTATAAGTTTTGAAACAAATGAAACAAGCTTCAAATATGTTTAGAATTAGAAAGTTTAGTTCTTGTTATTTGAAGCATGCAGTAGTAGTTTTATTTGTTTCTTGCTATTAGATTATTCAGCATGTTTAGCTTTATTTGCTTTCAGCATGCAGTTATAGTTTTATTCTTATGAGCATGTTTAGCTTTACATGTTCAGTAGTTTTACATGTTTAGTATCTTTACATGTTTAGTAGTTTTACATGTTTAGTATGTTTCTTTTATTAGTTTATGAGCATGATAAACTACACATGTTTAGTATTTCAGTTAGCATGATTCCTTTGCTATTTATGAGCATGAATAGCTTTACATGTTAGCATTCAGTTTTAGCATGTTTTTATTTGTATACATGCATATCGAGTTTTTTGTGAGTAGATAGCGCTCACTAAGCTTTATGCTTATAGACTGCATTTCCTCCTACTGCAGATAAAGGAAAAGCTAAGGTATGAAAGGAAGGCGACAAGGTGGTGGTGATGAAGGTGTGTGATGGCTGGACTATGGGGAGATCAAGAGTTTGCTAAGGAATCATTAAGACATTTCTGTTTAGAGTTCTTTAGTTTTCTTTTAATGCTATTATGAGTCAGTATTGTATTTAAGTTTATTCCGCGTTTGTAGTTGGGTTCTATTGATGGAGTGATATTGATGTTTGTTATTGATAGGGTAGTTTCTTTCTTTTATTTGTGATATTATACTGTGTGGTTGTGAAGATATATGTTCCAGCTGCCTGTGGCTGAGTATATTATGCTTGTATTATGGGAAATGGTCACCGGTACAGGGGAGACTCTGTCGAAATTTTTCGGTAGGGTTTTCCTAGAGATTTTTAATAAACCGGTTAAGTAGAGTTAGTAGATAAGTAACGGTTACTCTTAGAGAGTAGTAGTAGTAGTAAGAAGGGTGGTCGTTACAGTTGGTATCAGAGCAGTGTTCCATTCTCCAGCATCACACACATATCAGCATCATCCTTGCCGTCTTCAAGTAAGAAAGTATTTAAGTTTTCTTTCTTATGCTTTCCTTATTATTTGCAGTATAGAGTATTTGCTTGTATGCGCTTTAGTAAGATAAAAAGTTTGTTTCTCTTTATGCATACATATGTATGTTTAGAAAGGATTATGTTTAGAAAGGATAAAGAATATATCAAGTCTTTCTTTTCTTTGCATAATTTGATGTCAAGAAGAGGACGCCCCCGCACCGCTCGTACTGAGGACCAGGCTCAGGAGAACGAAGAGCCCAGAGCAGCTGAACCAAATCTCGCTGAAGTTGTTGCTCAACTCCAGAGACAGGTAGCAGAGCAGCAGCAAGTGATCGTCAATCTGATGGCGAATCAGCAGCCAGTTCCTCCCACTCCTCCAACAATCACTGTGGAGACTCCAGTGGTGACTGAGGTTCCACCAGCCGTCCTGGAAGTCCCCACAACACCTAGAAGACAAGAAGCATATCTGATACAGTGGCTGAAACTGAAACCAGAGAGTTTCTCAGGCACGACTGAGCCCTGGGATGCTCAAGCTTGGTTTAAGACACTGGAAAGCACCATGGAACTTCTTGACTGGCCAGAAGTCGAGAAAGTCAAGTGTGCTTCATTTTGCCTATCTGGAGATGCTCGTATGTGGTGGGAGAGAGTTAAAAGTAAGAGAGCAGTTAATCAGATGAGCTGGGCTGACTTTGAAGTAGAGTTTTATGAAGAATTCTTCCGTCAGCGGATTACCAATAAGCATTATGAGGAGTTCATAGAATTCAGACAAGGTGACCTGTCAGTGGAAGAAGCAGTAAAGAAATTCAATAGGCTAGCTCGTCTCTGCCCAGAGCTAGTAAGCACGGAGAAGGAACGAGTCAGACTGATGCTCAGGATGCTGAGGCCAGTGATAGCACTTAATGTGAGTAGTGGAGCTCATCAGGCTCAGACTGGCGAAGAGCTGGTCAATAGAGCATTAGTTGCTGAGCACTATCTGGACAGCATCAGAGCACAACGAGCGGAGCAAAAGTCAGTCAAGATCGAAGATAAGACAGCTGGGAGTCAGAAACCTCAAGAAAATAAGCAGAACTGGAAAGACAAGGGTAACAAAAGAAAGCAGTGGAACTCAGGAGGTAACCAGAAAGGAGGACCAGCAAATAAGCAGACCAAGATCTCTCTCTGTCCTAAATGTGGGAGAACACATCCAGGAGCCTGTCTTTTGGGTAAGACTGGATGCTATGCATGTGGGCAGGAAGGACACATGGCTAAAGAATGTCCTAACAAGCTCAAGGCACCTCAGCCACAGCCAATACAATATGGAGGCCAATCTCAGCTACATTATATGCCTGCAACTCTAGAAGGACCTCAGATCAGTCAGGGAAGGTTGGAAGCCAGTGCCAGAGTATTCTCCCTCACCAAAGAAGAAGCTGCTAGTGCCTCGACGGTCGTAACAGGTCAAGTAGTTATTTTTCAGCATATAGCTACTGCACTATTTGATATTGGGGCGACCCATTCTTTTGTATCAGTACCTTTTGCCAAAGAATTACAAGTACCTACAGAAAACATGAACTCCAAGTTCCTGACGACCCTACCTTCTGGGGAAGTCATGGAATCCGACCAGTGGCTTCGGGCTGTACCAGTCAGAATTTCAGACCGTGAGCTATGTATAAATCTGGTGGTCCTCGCCATGCAGGATTTCGATATCATTTTGGGTATGGATTTCCTCAGCAAGTACAGTGCTTCAGTGGACTACCGCACAAGGAAAGTGATCTTTAGTCCAGAAGGTGAACCATTCTTTGAGTTCACAGGGGTGCCGAAGAGGAAGACCCAGAAATTCCTCTCCTCCCTCACAACTCACCAGATGTTAGCTAAAGGGTGTGCTGATTTTCTTGCATTCATTGTGAGTACAGAAGAATAAGAAAGACCCAAGCAGGAGGAAGTTCGGGTAGTCTGTGAGTATCCAGAGGTATTCCCAGAAGAACTACCTGGACTACCTCCCAACAGAGAAGTGGAGTTTGAGATTGAACTGGTTCCTGGTACCGGTCCAATTTCAAAAGCTCCATACCGCATGTCTCCAGCAGCGCTGAAAGAACTACAGGAACAACTTCAGGAGCTGCTTGACAAAGGCTTCATCCGCCCTAATCATTCACCATAGGGAGCTCCCGTGTTGTTCGTCAAGAAGAAAGACGGATCTATGCGGATGTGCATAGATTATAGAGCTCTAAATCAAGTGACAATCAAGAACAAGTACCCCCTCCCCAGGATCGACGACCTATTTGATCAGTTGAGAGGGGCGACAGTATTCTCAAAGATAGACCTGCGCTCTGGGTACCATCAGCTAAAAGTGAAGGAAAGAGACATACCCAGAACGGCTTTCAGGACTAGATACGGACACTACGAGTTCGTAGTCATGCCTTTTGGTGTGACTAATGCACCTGCAGTTTTCATGGACCTGATGAACAGAGTGTTCAGAGAATACCTTGACAAATTTGTCATTGTGTTCATCGACGACATTCTAATCTATTCCAGAACCCCAGAGGAGCATGACACGCATTTGAGGATAGTACTGCAGACTCTTCAGCAAAAGCAACTTTACGCTAAGTTCTCAAAGTGCGAGTTCTGGTTAGATCAGGTGGCATTTTTAGGTCACATAATTTCTAAAGAAGGCATTCAAGTGGATCCAGCAAAAATAGAAGCAGTCAACAACTGGAGTAGACCCAAGAACGCCAGGGAGATCAGAAGCTTCCTGGGTTTAGCTGGGTACTACAGGAAATTCGTGGAAGACTTTTCCAGAATAGCCTCTCCACTTACAGCCCTCACCAGAAAGAACAAGAAGTTTAAATGGTCAGACAAATGTGAGCAGAGTTTCCAAGAGCTAAAGAAGAGATTGACCAGTGCTCCCATTCTGACAGTTCCAGAGAGTGACAAGAGTTTTGACATCTACAGTGATGCTTCCAAGATGGGCCTAGGAGCTGTACTCATGCAAGAAGGAAAAGTTATAGCTTATATGCTTCCAGGCAACTCAAAGACTACGAGAAGAACTACCCCACTCATGATCTTGAGCTGGCAGCTGTGGTTTTTGCACTGAAACTCTGGCGACATTATTTGTATGGAGTTCAGTGTAGAATCTTCACAGATCATCAGAGTCTTAAGTACTTCTTCACTCAGAAGGACTTAAACATGAGACAGCGCAGATGGCTGGAGTTGGTCAGAGATTACGACTGTGAGAATCTCTACCACCCAGGCAAAGCTAACAAAGTGGCAGATGCACTAAGCAGAAAGTCCAGTGCATCCCTGATATCTCTGTCATCATTAGCCCTGCCACTGCAGAAGGAGTTGTCAAATTTTGGACTTGAAATTATTTACGGACAGCTCTCTGCATTGACCTTAGAGTCTACCTTGCTTGAGGACATACAGAGAGAGCAAAGTGAAGATCAGACAGAGGATTGAGACTGCCCAGAGTAGACAGAGGAGTTATGCTGACAATCGCCGTATGCCATTGGAATTCCAAGTAGGAGATTCAGTTTCCTTCAAGGTCGCTCCTATGAAGGGAGTGATGAGATTTGGCAAGAAGGGCAAATTAAGTCCTCGCTATGTAGGACCTTACCTGATTATAGAGAGGATTGGGAGAGTAGCTTATAGGCTGGACTTACCACAAGACATGTCAGCAATACACAATGTATTTCATGTCTCCATGCTAAAGAAGTGTCCCCATGACCTGAGCCAAGTGATTCAGCCTCAGTCAGTGCATATCAAAGAGGATCTTGGTTATGAGAGTAGACCTACACAGATAGTGGACAGAGCAGTCAAGAGACAAAGAAATAAAGGAGTACCACTAGTGAAGGTCATCTGGTAGAACCAGAAGCACGAGGAAGTCACTTGGGAGCGTGAGAACAGTATGAGACAGAAGTATCCAGAGCTATTCTAAGTTCGAGGACGAACTTTTTATAAGGTATGGGGGATTGTAACGACCCAATTTTCCTTATTTTGAGTTCTAAAAGTCCATAAAAATATTTGGAAATACTTTTAAAATATTCTAGAGATTTTTAGGAATTTTTAGAGTATTTTTACGTAATTTTTGGAGGTTGTTTAGTAGGGTTACAAAAAGAAAGAAGTTTAAAAAAAAAACGTTGAAGGTGAGATTCAAACCCACGACCTCGGGTCATACACGACCCATCCGGACGCAGCTCGACCAGCTGAGCCAGCGAGTTTTTGTTAATTATATATGGAGCAATATGTATATAAGTAGTAGTTAGGAATAAGAATAAATAGGAAGGAAAATAGTGGCAGCCGAGACTCGAATCCGCGAGCCCTGACTTAGTCAAAGCGCAGCCAACCAACCGGTCTACGAAAGCTTTGTTAATTACATAGGAGGTGGAATATATTTAAGCTATAGTTAGAGCGTTTTGAATAAAAGGGGAATAAAAGTGCGCGGCTGGGATTCGAACCCATGAGCTGGGCTTTAAGTAAAACCAGCCCAAACCAGCTGAGCTACAAGATTCTTAATAACTATATAAGGGAAGAATAGAGTTATAGCATAGTTTTGGATTTAACCCTAATATATTAAAGAGAATTAGGTTTTGATTTTTCCAAAACTAAACATTTTCTCCCGATTCCTCTCCTCTTCTCGCGACGGCGCGCGGCGGTGCTCTCGGGCGAAAGAAGCGACGGAACTAGGGATCGTCTCCGGCGCCGGCTAAGTTTTCCGAGAGGTTTTCTTCACCTCCTTGAGGTCGGCTCGTCGAGGGGAGCACGCGGGCGCAGAAGGATCGCCGGATTTGAAGCTTCATCCAAACCCTAGATCTCTTTCTCGGTTGTAAGCCCAAGTAAACCAAGGTGAGTTGCTTCTCACCTGCAGTAGGAGTAGTTCCGCGAGTCTTGATTTGCGAATGAACTCTGATTTGGTATTTCTGTGCCTTCCTGTTGTTCGGCTGGTTTCCTTTTGGTTCTTGCGATTTTGGTGTTGCTGCTGTGGGTTTCAAAGAAGGATCAAGAAATGGTTTAGTTTAATTGAGCATCTAGATTGAATTAAATAACAAGAAATAGTTACATATATATATGTAGTTATATATATAGTTCTGTATCTTATGGAAATGAATCTGTAAATGTTTAGATGCCATCTTGTAGCTTCAATCTCAAATTGAGATGCGGACACACTTCAAAATAGGTTGTGATTAACTTAAATGAATTTTAAGTTCATGTTTAACTTCGACTTGGGTTTTATAAGCCTATAGCAAGTTAGATCAGTTTTAGATCTTTTATTTATTTACTAAGCAGTTTTAGATTAGTGCCAAATCCGGATCAGATTTAGATCAGCGTTAATTCTGAGCATGAACAGCTTTAATTCAAGTTGCAGTCCAGATTTCTTTTGTATCTCCATATGCAAGAACCGGCCACAAATTGTATACCAGTTTTAGATTTTTGCAGATTTAATATGAGCAGCCCTTATATTTAGCATACCAGTTTAGATCTTTTTGTGCCATTAATGGGCACGAACAGCCCTATGTTTAGCATTTTCTGTTTAGACCTTTTTGTGCTATTTAGAGGGCACGAACAGCCTTTAATCTAAGTACATAGTATTAGTTTTCTTTGCTATTTAACAAACATGATAAGCCCTGTTTATTAGCATTGCAGTTTTAGTTTCTTCGCTACTTTAACAAGCATGAACAGCTACCCTCTAAGTGTATACAGTTTTCCTTTTAAAGAATGCAGATCTTTCTTTCTTTGATTTATTTCTGCTGTAGCATGCCTAAAGATTTCAGATTTGTTAAGTATAGTATGCAGACTTTAATAAACAGATTTTTATAAGTATAGTATGCAGATTTTTAATAAGCAGATTTTCATAAGCATTGCTTGCAGATTTTGATAAGTATTGTATGCAAAACTTCAATGTTAGGACAGATTTTTATTAAGCTTAATATGTAGAATTTTATTAGCATAGTAGGCAGTTTTTTTGGTTTAAGCATTTCAAAGATAGAATTTGCTTAAACATTTCAGTTTCTCTTTAAAGAAGTATTCTGTTAGAAGTATATACAAGTATAAGAAAGATAAAGAAAAGAAAGAAAAAGGCCAAGGCCTTAAGTAGATCCCAAAGTCAAGACTTTAGGGATTTTTGGCACACAAGGTGCTTATTAAAAAGCCAAGGCATTTAAAGAAGAAGTAATTAAGATAATAAGTATTTTACTTTTAAAGGGCATGTACCGGACACAAGGTCCAAGGGATGGGCTCCAAGTTGCCCCTAGGCACAAGGCCTAGAAGTATCTTAGTAGTTTCGGGATTAGCTATCTCGATTCTTATTAAGAATGCGCGCTAAGTGGTACAATGCCGGGCCCAAAAGAAGTTTATTATTATTTTGAAGTATTAAAGTATAAGTTTTGAAACAAATGAAACAAGCTTCAAATATGTTTAGAATTAGAAAGTTTAGTTCTTGTTATTTGAAGCATGCAGTAGTAGTTTTATTTGTTTCTTGCTATTAGATTATTCAGCATGTTTAGCTTTATTTGCTTTCAGCATGCAGTTATAGTTTTATTCTTATGAGCATGTTTAGCTTTACATGTTCAGTAGTTTTACATGTTTAGTATCTTTACATGTTTAGTAGTTTTACATGTTTAGTATGTTTCTTTTATTAGTTTATGAGCATGATAAACTACACATGTTTAGTATTTCAGTTAGCATGATTCCTTTGCTATTTATGAGCATGAATAGCTTTACATGTTAGCATTCAGTTTTAGCATGTTTTTATTTGTATACATGTATATCGAGTTTTTTGTGAGTAGATAGCGCTCACTAAGCTTTATGCTTATAGACTGCATTTCCTCCTACTGCAGATAAAGGAAAAGCTAAGGTATGAAAGGAAGGCGACAAGGTGGTGGTGATGAAGGTGTGTGATGGCTGGACTATAGGGAGATCAAGAGTTTGCTAAGGAATCATTAAGACATTTCTGTTTAGAGTTCTTTAGTTTTCTTTTAATGCTATTATGAGTCAATATTGTATTTAAGTTTATTCCGCGTTTGTAGTTGGGTTCTATTGATGGAGTGATATTGATGTTTGTTATTGATAGGGTAGTTTCTTTCTTTTATTTGTGATATTATACTGCGTGGTTGTGAAGATATATGTTCCAGCCGCCTGTGGCTGAGTATATTATGCTTGTATTATGGGAAATGGTCACCGGTACAGGGGAGACTCTGCCGAAATTTTTCGGTAGGGTTTTCCTAGAGATTTTTAATAAACCGGTTAAGTAGAGTAGTAGATAAGTAACGGTCACTCTTAGAGAGTAGTAGTAGTAAGAAGGGTGGTCGTTACATATTCCATAAATGGAATGTACATGTATTCTAGATCGAACAAAAAAAATGTAAAATCCTAATAACTAATACAGCTCCTGTTATATTTAATTTTACAATCATGCACACACAATTAAATGCCCTTGACATGTCCAAGGGTCCAATCACACACAATAAAAATATGCCATAAGAGTTGGAGCCTGCAACCACAAAGTTAGCACATCCTACTATTATCCTGCCTAAATTATGTATGACATGTGCATAACCTATTTGAAAACCAAACACACAGAGGCAAACCCTAGCTCTGATACCAATTGTTGGTTGCTACTTGGAAAATCTAATGGTTCCACTGTACAAAAATTTTGTATAAAGGTCTGAACCTTTTCCTAGCTACCATGTGTTCTTTTAAATTAAACTTGGATCGCCTGCGGAACTTAACACGTTTGATCCTAAGTTTAATTTATTTGTTATTTTAGGTTTAGACTTGGATCTCCTGCGGAACTTAACACGTTCGATCCAAATCACCTAGGTTATTAATTCTATTAAATATTAATTTCCAAAATTGGCTTCCAGGACTGCATGGCGAGGCACATGACCTTCTTGGATATGGGAACAACCACCACCGTCTAGACAAAGCCTTTTAAGGAAAGCTAATATTTAATTTCCTTAAATAACTTTAGGTCAACCAAAAGGAACAATCAAATCACAAGGAAAAGAAAAATAAAAGAACACAACATCGAAAACTAATTTGAAATACTAGAATCGCATGCCTCTTGTATTTGGTATTTTTACATGGAGATAAAACTAACATAATGCGGAAAACTATATTAGTTATACCTTACTTAGTGGATAATGACCTCTTGATCTTCTACCGTATTCCTCTTCTAATCCCGGACGTTGTGTGGGCAACGATCTTCCGAGACGAGAACCACCAAGGCACCTTCTTCTTCTTTGCAAGGTTCGGCCACCACATGACTCCAAGAAAGGATGAGGTTCGGCCACCACCACCAAACTCCAAGGGATGCAAGAGCGAAGCCTCCTTTCTCTCCTTTTCTCCAAGCTAGATCCGGCCACCACAAGGACTCCAAGAGAACAAGATGGTTTGGCGACAAGAAGGAGAAGAGAGAAGAGGAAGAGGCCGGCCACCAAGGAAGAGAGGGAGGAAAGAATAATAGAGTTGTTCACCCATGAAGGCACCTCTACCCCCTCTTTTATAATCCTTGGTCTTGGCAAATAAGGAAATTTAAATAAAAACTTCCTTAATTCTTTTGCCATGAAAAGGAAAATTTATTTAATTAAAAAATAATTTCCTCCTCATAAATATCATGGCCGGCCACTTCTAATTCCAAAACAAGGAATGTTTAATTCACACAAGAATTAAAACTTCTTAATTTGTTTCTAGAAATTTATAAAAATTTCTCCAATATTTTTTATCCCTTCATGATTGGTTAGTAAAAAGGAAATTTTATAAATTAAAATCCTTCTTTTAATCATGTGGATAATTTCCAAAAAGGAAAGTTATCTCTAAAAATTAAAATCTCTTTTCGATCTACAAATAAGGAAAGATATCAAATCTTTTCTTAATCTTTTGTAGAAATTAATAAAAGAGAATACTTAATTTTTAAACTCTCTTTTAAATCATGAACATGGTTAAAAAAGGAAAGTTTTCTCAAAATTAAAATCTACCTTTCAATTTACAAATAAAGAAAGATTTCAAATCTTTTCTTAATCTTTTGTAGAAAGCTATAAAAGGAAAGATTTAAATTTTAAACTCTCTTTTAAAACCATGGAATCCACATAAGAAAAATTTATAAATAAAATCTTTTTTAATATGATGTGGCCGGCCACCTAAGCTTGAGCTCCAAGCTATTGGCCGGCCACCTTAAGGCTCAACCTTTAGGCTTGGCTGGCCCTAAGCTTGAGTTTCAAGCTTGGCTTGGCCGGCCCCTATTGGTTGGGTAAGAAGGTGGGTATGTGATGGGTATAAATCTCTATATACAAGAGGCTACGGTAGGGACCGAGAGGAGGAATTGGTTTTGTTCTCCCGATGAAATTAAGCTTCCCGTGTTCGCCCCGAACACACAACTTAATTCCATCAATAATAATTCATTCCACTAAAGAACTATTATTGAACTACCGCACCAATCCCAAATTACATTTTTAGGCTCCTTCTTATTATGAGTGTGTTAGTCTCCCTGTGTTTAAGATGTCGAATGTCCAATAATTAAGTGAGTTACTGACAACTCATTTAATTAATATCTTAGTCCAAGAATAGTACCACTCAACCTTATCGTCATGTCGGACTAAGTCCACCTGCAGGGTTTAACATGACAATCCTTATGAGCTCCTCTTGGGGACATTATCAACCTAGATCACTAGGACACAGTTTCCTTCTATAATCAACAACACACACTATAAGTGATATCATTTCCCAACTTATCGGGCTTATTGATTTATCGAACTAAATCTCACCCATTGATAAATTAAAGAAATAAATATCAAATATATGTGCTTGTTATTATATTAGGATTAAGAGCACACACTTCCATAATAACTAAGGTCTTTGTTCCTTTATAAAGTCAGTATAAAAGAAACGACCTCTAAATGGTCCTGCTCAATACACTCTAAGTGTACTAATGTAATTATATAGTTAAAATAAACTAATACCTAATTACACTATGACCTTCCAATGGTTGTTTTTTTAATTTATAAAGAACCGATAACACGATCTTCTGTGTGTGACACCACACACTATGTTATCTACAATATAAATTAATTGAACATCTACATTTGGTATATAAATGTAGACACTTGACTAATGTGATTCTTATAAATGTTTATACAAAAGCTAGGCTTTTAGTATACACTCGAACAAGTCCTAGTGAGTGAAGCTAGGCAGGATGAAAATCTTGGTGATTGAAGCCAAGTGAAAGCCCTGGTGAGTGAAGCTAGACAGATGGAAAGTCCTAGTGAGTGAAGCTAGGCAGGATGAAAATCTTGGTGAGTGAAGCCAAGTGAAAGCCCTGGTGAGTGAAGCCAGGCAGATGGAAAGTCCTAGTGAGTGAAGCTAGGCAGAAGGAAATCCTGGTAAGTGAAGCCAGGTGGAAGTCCTAGTGAGTGAAGCTAGGAAGTTGGAAGTCCTGGTGAGTGAAGCCAGGCAGATGAGAAGTCCTGGTGAGTGAAGCCAGGCACGGGGAAAATCCAGATGGGTCAAGGTTGACCAGACATCTAGTAAAAGTCCAAGTAGGTCAAGGGATTGACCGGATACTTGGCACGAGGAGAAAAGTCCAAGTGGGTCAAATGGATTGACCAGACACTTGGTGAGGGAGTCCTAGCAGGTCAAGGGTGACCAGATGCTAGGTATGATGTACCAACAGGTCATGAATTGATCAGATGTTGATTTGGGGGACTTAGGACTTGGTTTTGGGTAAAAACCAGCATCTGGATCGATCAGTCGATCGATTGGATGATTCCCAATCGATCAGCCGATCGATCGGGTGAGTCCCTACGATAGAGCTCCTCCCAATCGATCAGCCGATCGATTGGGAAGAAATGTCGCGCGCACAGAACGCCTCTAGATCGATCAGTCGATCTATCCAGAGCTCCCAATCGATCCACTGATCGATTGGGAGATGGCGATGTTGCGCGATAAGCCCTGGATCGATCAGCCAATCGATCCTGGCATTTTCTGAGAGCATAGAGGCGCTCTGGATCGATCAGTGGATCGATCCAAAGCCTCCTCGATCGATTGGGAGCAATCCAATCGATCGAGATCCGACCGTTGGTGTCATATTTAGCTACAGGTGTTCGATTCATGTAGGACGACTTCACGCATACAACTCCGATCTTCACAGGCGACTCCACAGCGTTTCTCCACTCTACCGCCAGTTCTTGAAGAGTTCTTGGAGCAAGGTTTGCTGGTGATCCAAGATCAAGAGGCGGGCTACAACAAGAAGTTAGGGTTTTTACTGTACATCTTGTAAGCTTTTGTTTATCCTGTATTTCTCTTTCTTCTTCTTGTACTGAGAGTGGTATAGGGCTTCTCCGCCTTTGGTAGTAACCACAAAGGAGTGTTATTCATAGTGGAGGGTATGTGAGTGCGTGGATCCTTGGATTAGTCACCTCTTGTGAGGTGGATACCAAGTAAATCCTTAGTGTTAGCGTTGTGTTTGTTTTCTTTGTATCTTCCGCTGCACATCTTTGAAGAAACAAGCAACGACGAACACCTAGCACGCGATGAGCTATTCACACCCCCTCTAGCTACATTTCGGTCCCAACACTATATATTTACTTAACTTTTGAACCTGGTTGCCATAATAAAAAAGGAAAGATTGTTGGTGCAGGAAGCACCAGACGATCAAACCTGTGTTTTGATAGTGGAAAAGATTCAAAAGTTATGATGCCTTGTTGTCTAATAAGGTTGATTAAGCTTGCAGGAAAGTCCTAAGTTGTCTTTGGCAAAAAACCTAGTGAATTCTTGGTAGGTAGAAAACCCTAGGGGTGGTAACCCTAGGTGATAAAAAGTCCTAGCTGCGGTTAGGCAGGTGGAAAACCTAAGGGGGTGGTAACCTTAGGTCCTAGGGGATGGTAATACTAGGCGGAAAGTCTTGGTGGGTCGAGTGCTTTGGGCAAAATCCTAGAGTCGGGGACTCTGATGTGCGTAGATATTATGATCATTTATGCATGCTTTGACGCACATCTACTTGCATTTCATTAGCATAATCTATGTTTATGTACCCTATTTCATTATAATGTCATACTTCTATTATATTTTATTCGGAGATTTGTTCTTTCCTTGTTTTTATTGACAAGACGCTATTTGGAGCAAAAATGGAGCGAAAACGCACATAGGAGCTTGGGCTGCATAGGCCACACGGCTGTGTGACCATTAGAATGTTCAGGCCGTGCCTGGAATCCATATTTGAAGAGGGCCATGGTGGTGTGAGACGCACGACCGTGCCAACATCCCATGGCCAAGCAACACATGGCTTTGCCAACGATCCAAAGGAGAGAAAGGTCATGGACGTGTGAATCCACACGATCGTGTGACCTTGGCAGAGAAGAAGAGGGTCACGGCCGTGTGAGCCACACGACCGTGTGACTCAACCCTAGAAGAAGCCGTGTAAGGCCATGTGGATTCCACATGGCCGTGTGACGAAGAACATGGGTTGTGCCACGTCAAAATAGGGTTGTGCTGAATTCTGGGCAGATTGCAGACCGTTCGTAATTTGGCCATAACTTTGCGTTTCGTTGGAGTTTCGAGATGTTATTTATACCGACATGTAGCTGACTTCAAGATCTACAACTTTTCTTCAGATCCAACAGAGAGAAAGCATTGTATTCCCATGTTAAATGGCACATCCGTGCCTCCCAACCGTGGGTTCAACTGGACCTCCACCCAGACTGCAGACCAAACTTTGACTACCATAACATTCGGCTCGGTTGGAGCCATGACTCGATCCAAGTATCAGATTGAATATAATTTCAAGAGATACAACTTTGGTTCAGGGTGAATCATGAGAAAATCTAGTTAAATGGGTGAAAAACTCGGTTTACCGGACCCCTGTAATCCTAGGAAGCTTGGAGGAGGTATAAAAGGGTCAAGAACCCTATTCTCGGGGAGATCTTTGGTTCGGAACTTCGTCCCTCTCATTAGTAAAGGGTTCTCCCCTTCGGGGAAAATCCTAGAACTTCATCCACCGCCATCTCTTGACGTTCTGTCCATCTCCAGAGCAAGGAGGCATCACCAAGTCATCAGAAACCTTAGTAAGCATCTCTTCTTCCCCTTCTTCTCACATCAAGGGTTGTAAGTGTGTATTACTTTATGTTTTGGGGTTGTTCCTCTCTCTTAATGGAGTAGATCTCCTTTTCTATGGATGTAGGGAGTAGTTTTGGATAGGGTTTGATGTAAGACTCATGTTTGTGCCTTTACTCGTTGGATGATTTCTCTTGCTTTGTTTCTATTTGATATGCATGAGACTTGTTACCTTGTCATGTTAATTGATTGTATAGGAATTGCTAATTTTGTAAAGAGAAGATCTTAGATCGTATACCTGAGGGACCCTAGTGACATGGGTAACCTGTTCACGGATGTCTAGGATATTCCCTTGAAAGGAGAGGCAACTTCTCCACAAGGAAGTAAGAAACCAAACCAAACCCCTATCTCTATCCCTAATGATACCGATTAGATTTGTATTCTTGTGATCTACCGTGGTACCCTATTGACAGGGGTTAACCGTAACAGGATTTCACAGGGATCTCCTCTGATTAGTACTTAAGGATAGTAGCTTTAACTTCCGGCGAAGGTATGTCGATTGACAATGAGTAAAAGATAGAACATGATGCATCAGGTTCCACCACAACGAAACCAAAATCCTAGAATCCACTTCCCAAAGCTCAATTCCCTCCTAGATAGATTCTCTCCTCCTTCTCTTTATCTCTTCAATCACTCTCGTTAGTTTGTAAGCGCTAAAGCCAACTTTCAACTGTCTTGCTTTTCTATGCAACTTCAACTCTTCAATCAGTCTGTGTTTCAAGCTCAGCTAGATTGGCATTGATTATAACCGGGAAAGTGAAATTCAACCCAAGGAATACATACTTTAAGTTTGGTGGTAACGGCTTAAGCTCAAGTTGAGGTGGCACTATTTATGGTACAATTGGCTCTTGCCCTATCAACTTCACTTCTTCCTTCAAAAATTTATTTTCTAAATCCTCTTCATCTTCTAGAAACATATCATCCTTTTTATAATCATTTGGAGATTCCTCCTTTTTGATTGAAAATACCTCTTTATCAAACATCTTTGAGAGAGACTCATAACACCAAGGAAATAATACTTGAAGAACATTTTGATCCATAGTAATTCCCTTCTCATCCTTCTCCTTTCCCTCAAATGCATTAACTGTTGGGGTTGTATTTTTTCTGCCCTGACCAATCATTAAAATTTGATATAATCTTGCAAATTATCTCATAGGCTTCCTCTAAACTCTTCTTCATAAATGATTCTTCAGATACTATATCTAATTGATTTTTTTTTTTAGAAAAAGAGCCCAACATAAAATAAATGCATTGTTAACCATCTCTCAACACCATGATGCGGACATAACTGCAAAAGAGATGAATATCTTTCCCAGGCTTGATGCAGTTCTTCCCCAATAAGTTGCTTAAAATTTATGATTCGACTTCTCAAGTAAATAGTCTTCTGTGGAGGAAAATATTTATCTAGGAACCTCTGCTCTAATTCATCCCAAGTTTTGATACTTTGAGATTGCAGAGAATTAAACCATCTCTTTGCAGCATCTTTTAGACTAAAGGGAAAACCCAATAGTTGTATAACATCAGATGGAACTTCCACATATTTCTGAGTATAACAATATCTATAGAATTACATGAGATGTGAATAAGGGTTCTCAATTTCCAAACCCCTAAACTAAGCTTGTTGAATCATTGAGATAAAGGATGGTTTAATCATAAAATTTCTTGCTTGAATTTCAGGGTAAACAATTGGCCCTAATTCCTTTGCAGACTTTGGAGCTCCATAATCTCCTAATGGTCTAAACACCATGTTTAACTTGCAAAAGAAGAGAATTAGGAGATACAAATGCAATTACAAAGATCAAAAAGAAGTATATAAAAAAACGGTAAGGCATACAAGATGAAAACAGAATTCTAAAGATTAGTTTCAACTATGCAAATGAAAAGAAAAGCAAAGTTATGCTTAGTCTAACTCAATTGATAATCTCTAATGTTATAGCGCAGTCCCCGGCAACGCCGCCAAAAACTTGTTGACGTTCCGTAAGTGTACGGAAATATCGTAAGTAATAATAAAAAATATCGTATCCACATGGACTGGTATAAACACTAAAGATATCTCAACGCGAATTAGCTAAACAACAAATCAATGGATTGACAAAAGTAAAGTACAACTATGCAAAGTAAAACATAGAAACTAAAGAATAAGAAACAAGAATAAGGGCTATGATAAAGGTATGTTCTAGGAGTTTCGGTTTCTTTGTAAGATTATTTAATGTAAATGATCTACCAAATCTTATTTCTCAATTGTCCATCATTTGTAGGAGGTTATCGGTTCCCTCTTGCAATAAACAACTGGACTAGGACTAAAATCTATACCTAAATGTGATCAAGTAGGAATGAATCTATGTTATCCTTACACGAGCTTGCCTGTCACGTGCGTCCCTCGGATAATCAACATAAGAATTTATCACTCCTCAACCGCATCAAGATATAAGATATGAACACATACAATCTATCCTACCCCCTTGAATAACCCTATTTCACTGATCATCTCTCAAACGCCCTTACACGGGCTTGTTCCTGTCACAAACGTCCCTCGAAAAATCGAATAAGAAATAATCTCTACAAGATCCACAAGGTATTCAAACATTCAATCAAGAATAGGCATTAGATCTAAATCACAACATTCCACACAAGATCAAAGAGATACAAAACAGGACAAAATCATTGAAATAGGAAATTGGCAAATCCACAAGAGTTTACATCAAATCTTCATTTCAAATACTCCCTCCATCCTAGAACAAGAGATCTAATCCATAGAACGAGGAAAGAAATTCAAAAACAAGAAGATTACAAGCATCTTGATCCCCAAATCCAAGAAAGAAAGGGAAGAAAGGCTTATCTACGATGAAGAACGGTCTTCGCATCCAATCCTTGCTCCCAGAGTTGAAACGTTGAAGACCTACCCTCGAATTGCCGGAAAATCCCTCCAAGAAGGTGGAGGAACACCCAAATCTATATTTTCCCTAAAGGGGAGAAGATCTCCTCTCAAATCTTGAAGAAGGTTTTACATAGAGGAGGGGTTTAGGCACCACACGGCCCTGAGACACGGTCGTGTGAAGCTCACACGGCCTGTGCTACTCCCTTCTCTGCCTGTCTCACACGGTCGTGTGTGAGACACGACTATGGCATGCTCTACCACTGCTCCCCTTGCACGGTCGTGTAGATTTACACGGCCTGCACTGCCTCCGGCTCTGGAGCTCTTGCACGCCCGTGTGGTGCACACGGCCAAGGTATTTTTGGCCTCTGGAAATATTGCACGATCGTGTGTGTCTACACGGTCGTGCACTGCTTCATCTCTGGAGTGTTTGCAAGGTCATGTGGTGTACACGGCTTGGCTCTATTGGCTTCACAACTTGGCATGGTCGTGTGAAGATCACACGGCCATGACCAGTCCCCTTCCTGCTGCAGCCACACAGGTGGTGATCCTCACATGGCCTGGGCAACCCCCCATGGCAGGGCCATGTGGCACTCAAGGATGGTGCCTTCCTCCTTTGTAATTTTTTCCTCGGGCATCATTTCTTCTCCAAAATTGACTCCTGTGTACAAAAAATGCATAAAAGTATATCTCCGAACAAAAAGAGTAAATATGCTAAAAGCAAAGCTGGAAGTACGAAAATGCATAGATAAAAGCACGTGAAAAGTATGTGAATGTGCGTCAAAATATGCTAAACAAGGGTATACAATCTACACACATCAGCGTCCGCTCCACAACCTGTCCAGACTTCCACCTGGTCCACGACCACTAGGATTTCAACCTAGAGTCCCCGACTCTAAGATTTTGCCTGAAGCGCTCTACCCGTCAAGACTTTCCGCTTAGGGTTACCTCACCCTAGGGCCTAGGGTTACTGCCCCCTAGAATTTTTCACCTACCTAACCGCAGCTAGGACTTTTTATCACCTAGGATTACCACCCCCTAGGACCTAAGGTTATCACCCCATAAGACCTAGGGTTACCACCCCCTAAGGTTTCCTACCTGCCTAGAATCCACTAGGACTTTTACCTAAAAAACACTTAAGACTTTTTCTGCAAGTTCAATCAACCTTGTTAGATCATAAGACAGCTTAACTTTTTGGATTCTTTAACGTAATCAAAACTCAGGTTCGATTGTCTAGTGCTCCTGCACCAACAGCATCCTTTGATACAAATGCGTTAGAATAGGAAAAGGCAAGATACTTTTTCACTGCTCTTCTCTGTTTATATAAGATAATGATACTATCATCGCATAGATATAAACATTATTCTACAGCATCTCGTCTATTGACTACTCTCTTCTATATGGTCTGACTTGAACGTTGGAGAGATCTCATCGAGATTCGCATTAGCTCCCTTCTAACTTTCTTCTTGTGAGAGCGGAACATCAACTGTCAGGAGGTCATCCTAATCCCAGTGTGGCAATTCACCTCTTTCTCAGTGTTGACCCATTGTTCTACAAGTGCCATTGATTTGTCCAAGCTCTTCGCTTGTCATCAATCTTAGGATTGTAAATGAATCGAACATTCGCGAACAAGTTTAGTGTTCAATTTGATAAAAAAATTATTTATGTTTATTCAATATATACAAGATCAATTAAATAAATAAGCATGAACAATTCACTTAACTAAATGAACAAGTTTGAACATATATGTGTTCAACTTATTAATATTCATAAATAATGTTCATGAATAATATTCATGAACAATGTTCATTAATAAAATTATTATCAACTTGCTAAATAAATAAAGAAACTTTCAAAATGAACAAATAAACTTCTGTTTTACAGACATTGAGTGTTGTCCTGGAATTCTGGAAATCCTTCTCTCATGTCCAGATATTAGAGCTATGCGAAATATTTATTCTCTGGTTACAGTTCATGCAGTACTTACTACAATTCTCTTTTTTCTTATATTTTATATTTTTTTTGATAAATTTTGTTTAATTTTTCTCTTGTAGGTATGTAACTCGGGTAATTCATGAGGCTTGAGATTTTTGATGCAAGGAGTGAGCTTTGTTAGGTTCTATCTTGCCTTGCTAATGTGTAAAAGCCATATGGAGAACAATAATGGAAAACATGTGATTTATGGTTTGATACTACTAAGTTTGATGAGTACAACTCATTTTGTATATTTTAGCTGTCATATTTTGGATTTAGTTTTGTATTGGTGGTTGTTTATATTAAATAAAGATTGATTGTTTGGTATTATCATGTTACATCATGAACATTAAAGACAACGATTAAAAATGTTGTAAAAAGTACGTAGCCACAACGGATTTTTTTTTGTAAAAAGTGATAAAAGACAACGATTTTATCCGTTGTAAAACATATTAAAATTATATACCACAATGTTTATATCTGTAGTAAAAAGAGTCTACCACAACGGTTTATATCTGTTGTCGAAATTATCTACCACAACGGTTTTAAAATGTTGTCGTATCATTCGTAAATAAATTTTGAGCATATAAACAACAATGGATAAAAATCGTTGTCGAATGTCTACAAAGACAACGGATTCAAAACCGTTGTCGTAGGGCAATACATTCTACAACATCCTCAGTTACAACGGTTTTTTGACCCTACGACAACGAACAATATCCGTTGTCGTTTGCAGTTTTTGTTGTAATGAGACTTAGGTTCATATTGTAACGCCCCAAATTTTCTCAATTAGAGTCCTAAAAGTAATTTAAAAATATTTAAAAATGCTATAGAAATATTCTAGGGATTTTTAGAAATTTTTAGAGTATTTTTATGTAATTTTTGGAGGTCGTTTGGTATTTTTACTAAACGAAGGAAGTTTCGACAAAAAAAATGTTTAAGCCGAGAATTGAACCCACGACCTTTGACTCGGTCAAAACCCAGCTGACCAGGTGGGCAAACAGATTTTTCTGTTTAGAAAAGGTAGCGAATTTATTTAAGATAGTTAACAGAATATTAGATTATAAAAGGGATAAGTTGATCTTGGATTTGTTTGTTTAGAAAAGGTAGCGAATTTATTTAAGATAGTTAACAGAATATTATAAAAGGGATAAGTTGATGTTGGATTTGTTTGTTTAGAAAAAGTAACGAATTTATTTAAGATAATTAACAGAATATTGGATTATAAAAGGGATAAGTTGATGTTGGATTTGTCTGTTTAGAAAAGATAGCGAATTTATTTAAGGAGTTAACAGAAATATTAAGTTATAAAAAGGGATAAGTTGATACTCTGTTTTTCCGTGACATAAACCATTCTCTCCTTCTCTTCTGCGTCCGATGGCGGAGTTCGGGCAGAAAACGAAAGGGAGTTAGGGCATCATCTCCGGCGGCCGACCAAGGTCCTAGAAGCCCTTTTTGTTCGGTTGTGAGTCCAAGAATCAAGGTAAGTGCTTCCTCACCTGCAGTAGAGTAGCTTCAGATTCGTGTTGGCTTCTCGTTTTGATTTTTAAGGGAGTTAGGTTTTGTGCTTGCTGTCGTGTGTCCCAAGGAGAGAAAGGGGATGATTTGTATAAGTTTGAGCATGTAGTTTGGATTCCTTTGCCTCTATGATCAAGTACATCAGATTCAGACATGTTTAGATTTGGGCATTTGTGTTCAATCAAATTGTTGCACTGCCCTTGTGTTTAGTTGTCGTGAGTTTCAAAGAAGGAGCATGTAGGGGTTGAGTACGTTGAGCATTCTGTTCTTTATGACTTTCTGTCGTGGCATTCAGTTTCAAATTTAGTTTGGTGCATAAAGTTTCAAATCTAGTTTCGTGCATGTTTATGCTAGTATAAATGCATTCAGATTTACTGTACATTATGTTTTTATGCATGCAAATTAGGATTGGCATGTCATGAGTTTTATGCCTTAGTTTGGGTGCATGTGTTATAAACAGATAGTTTAGTTCTAGTTCTTAAAGTATGCAATTTTAACGTTCTACAGATTTAGTTTTTGTATAGCACCTTAGTTTGATTTTTCCTTGCCGTAATGAGTTAGAATAACCCTTTTGAGCATATTCCTGAGCAGTTATATATATGTTGTTTATTTCAGGATTTCAGAATTGTTTTCCTTTGTATTAAACCTGTTGTAGCATGTTTGAAGAATTTAGATATGCTTTCTTTTGATTTGTCTCTGATATAGCATGCTTATAGAAGTCAGATTTTCTTTCCTTTGATTTAATCCTGTTGTAGCATGCCTATATTCTTTTAAGAGTTTAAGAAAAATATAAGAAAGATAAAGAAAAGAAAGAAGAAGGCCAAGGCCTTAAGTAGATCCCAAAGTCAAGACTTTAGGGATTTTGGCACACAAGGTGCTAAAGAACATGCCGAGGCATTATATAGAAGTATTAAAAGATAACAAGTATTTTACTTTTATCAGTGGCACGATGATGGACTCTCAGTTTTCCTTGGGTTGGGCTCCCATAGTCGTCCCTAGGTTTAGATAACTTAGTAGTAACGGCTCGGCCGACGGTCCACGGTCGACGACCATAGGGTCGCCAAATGGGCCGCCGAATGGGTCGGGTCGTTACAAAAGTAAAAGCACAGTTGCCGGGCCCAAGAGAAGTTGATTATTATTTTGAAGTATTATAAGTATAAGTTTTTGAACAAGTAAAATGAGTTTTACATAAACATAAAGTATTAGAGATTAGGTTAGAACAAATGGAATAAGTTTCATATAGTTCTAAAAATCAGTAAGTTTAGTTCTTTATTCTACCATGTTTATCTAGTGGATGAGTAATTTTCATGTTTACCTATTAGATGAGTAGCATGATTAGCTATTAGAATTACATGAGTAGATTCCTTAGCTTTTCTTTGCTATTAGTTTGACATGAGCAGTTATGTTTATGCTTTATTTCTTTTTAGAGCATATAGTTTCTAGTTCTTTTCGTATACATGCACATTCGTGATTTTGTGAGTTAGATAGCGCTTACTAAGCAAATTTTGCTTATAGATGCATTCCCTCTTACTGCAGATAAAGGAAAGGAAAAGCTATAGTAAAGGAAGGCGACAAGGAGGTGCGGATGGATGTGTGATGCCTGGACTATAGAAGCCTTGGGATTTAGCATAAGAATTTATTAACAAAGAGTTGAGTAGAATGTATTAGATGAGGCATTTAGTCTTCCGTTGCTAGTTAATTGTATGTTTTAAGTTCTCCGAGAGTTTTAGGAATTACTATCAACATGTGTGCAATGTTAGTTAAGTAAAGTTAGTAGTCCAGTAGTGCTCTGCCCTCACAGTCCAGTAGCGAGGAGGGTGGGGTGTTACAAGTTGGTATCAGAGCAGTTCCTATTCTCCAGCATCACACATCAGCACCAACCTTACCGTCTTCAAGTAAGAAAGTATTTAAGTTTTCCTTTTATGCTTTCTTTATTATTTGTAGTATGGAGTAATTGCTTAAATGTGCTTTAGTAAGATAGAAGTTTTGTCTCTCTTATATTCATATACATAAGTATGTTTAGAAAGGATAGAGAAGATATCAAGCCTTCCAAGGACCCCTAATGGGTACGATGCGATATGAATAATAGAGGACCGAGAAGTTAAGAGACTAAGGAACAAAGAGTACCATTAGTGAAAGTCATTTAGAACCAGAAGCACGAGAAAGTTACTTATGAGCGTGAAGACAGTATGAGACAGAGATATCCAGAATTATTCTAAGTTCGAGGACGAACTTTTTATAAGGTAGGGAGAATTGTAACGCCCCAAATTTCCTCAATTAGAGTCCTAAAAGTAATTTAAAAATATTTTAAAATGCTATAGAAATATTCTAGGGATTTTTATAAATTTTTAGAGTATTTTTATGTAATTTTTGGAGGTCGTTTGGTATTTTTACTAAACGAAGGAAGTTTCGACAAAAAAAATATTTAAGCCGAGAATTGAACCCACGACCTTTGACTCGGTCAAAACCCAGCTGACCAGGTGGGCAAACAGATTTTTCTGTTTAGAAAAGGTAGCGAATTTATTTAAGATAGTTAACAGAATATTGGATTATAAAAGGGATAAGTTGATCTTGGATTTTTTTTTGTTTAGAAAAGGTAGCGAATTTATTTAAGATAGTTAACAGAATATTATAAAAGGGATAAGTTGATGTTGGATATGTTTGTTTAGAAAAAGTAGCGAATTTATTTAAGATAATTAACAGAATATTAGATTATAAAAGGGATAAGTTGATGTTGGATTTGTCTGTTTAGAAAAGATAGCGAATTTATTTAAGGAGTTAACAGAAATATTAAGTTATAAAAAGGGATAAGTTGATGCTCTGTTTTTCCGTGACTTAAATCATTCTCTCCTTCTCTTCTGCGTACGATGGCGGAGCTCAGGCAGAAAACGAAAGGGAGTTAGGGCATCATCTCCGGCGGCCGACCAAGGTCCTAGAAGCCCTTTTTGTTCGGTTGTGAGTCCAAGAATCAAGGTAAGTGCTTCCTCACCTGCAGTAGAGTAGCTTCAGATTCGTGTTGGCTTCTCGTTTTGATTTTTAAGGGAGTTAGGTTTTGTGCTTGCTGCCGTGTGTCCCAAGGAGAGAAAGGGGATGATTTGTATAAGTTTGAGCATGTAGTTTGGATTCCTTTGCCTCTATGATCAAGTACATCAGATTCAGACATGTTTAGATTTGGGCATTTGTGTTCGATCAAATTGTTGCACTGTCCTTGTGTTTAGTTGCCGTGAGTTTCAAAGAAGGAGCATGTAGGGGTTGAGCACGTTGAGCATTCTGTTCTTTATGACTTTCTGCCGTGGCATTCAGTTTCAAATTTAGTTTGGTGCATAAAGTTTCAAATCTAGTTTCGTGCATGTTTATGCTGGTATAAATGCATTCAGATTTACTGTACATTATGTTTTTATGCATGCAAATTAGGATTGGCATGTCATGAGTTTTATGCCTTAGTTTGGGTGCATGTGTTATAAACAGATAGTTTAGTTCTAGTTCTTAAAGTATGCAATTTTAACGTTCTACAGATTTAGTTTTTGTATAGCACCTTAGTTTGATTTTTCCTTGCCGTAATGAGTTAGAACAACCCTTTTGAGCATATTCCTGAGCAGTTATATATATGTTGTTTATTTCAGGATTTCAGAATTGTTTTCCTTTGTATTAAACCTGTTGTAGCATGTTTGAAGAAGTTAGATATGCTTTCTTTTGATTTGTCTCTGATATAGCATGCTTATAGAAGTCAGATTTTCTTTCCTTTGATTTAATCCTGTTGTAGCATGCCTATATTCTTTTAAGAGTTTAAGAAAAATATAAGAAAGATAAAGAAAAGAAAGAAGAAGGCCAAGGCCTTAAGTAGATCCCAAAGTCAAGACTTTAGGGATTTTGGCACACAAGGTGCTAAAGAACATGCCGAGGCATTATATAGAAGTATTAAAAGATAACAAGTATTTTACTTTTATCAGTAGCACTATGCTGGACTCTCAGTTGTCCTTGGGTTGGGCTCCCATAGTCATCCCTAGGTTTAGATAACCTAGTAGTAACGGCTCGGCTGACGGTCGACGGTCGACGACCATAGGGTCGCCAAATGGGCCGCCGAATGGGTCGGGTCGTTACAAAAGTAAAAGCACAGTTGCCGGGCCCAAGAGAAGTTGATTATTATTTTGAAGTATTATAAGTATAAGTTTTTGAACAAGTAAAACGAGTTTTACATAAACATAAAGTATTAGAGATTAAGTTAGAACAAATGGAATAAGTTTCATATAGTTCTAAAAATCAGTAAGTTTAGTTCTTTATTCTACCATGTTTATCTAGTGGATGAGTAATTTTCATATTTACCTATTAGATAAGTAGCATGATTAGCTATTAGAATTACATGAGTAGATTCCTTAGCTTTTCTTTGCTATTAGTTTGACATGAGCAGTTATGTTTATGCTTTATTTCTTTTTAGAGCATATAGTTTCTAGTTCTTTTCGTATACATGCACATTCGTGATTTTGTGAGTTAGATAGCGCTTACTAAGCAAATTTTGCATATAGATGCATTTCCTCTTACTGCAGATAAAGGAAAGGAAAAGCTATAGTAAAGGAAGACGACAAGGAGGTGCGGATGGATGTGTGATGCCTGGACTATAGAAGCCTTGGGATTTAGCATAAGAATTTATTAACAAAGAGTTGAGTAGAATGTATTAGATGAGGCATTTAGTCTTCCGCTGCTAGTTAATTGTATGTTTTAAGTTCTCCGAGAGTTTTAGAAATTACTATCAATATGTGTGCAATGTTAGTTAAGTAAAGTTAGTAGTCCAGTAGCGCTCTGCCCTCACAGTCCAGTAGCGAGGAGGGTGGGGTGTTACACATATTACTTCCAAAGCAGATATCCAACATCACTTAGTTCATAACCAAGCAGTTTAAGGGAAGAGTATCTATATAGTGGATCAGTTTAAAGATTCGATCGAAATACACTCAATAGATAACATGGTCAGAGAATCACAATAATCCATCAAAATAACAACTGTTTTGTTAGAGAATATTTATTTATTGTAATATGAGCATTCACTAGAACCTTCTTTGAGGATGATTATACTTCCTATCAGCCGACATCTTATGACAATATACTCCTTCAACCGTCTCATTAATGGTGTAAGTTACAAAAGAGGTATGCACGAGTAATGAAAGATTCCTCGAACGGTGACTATATATCTCCCAGGTTGTACATATTTCCTTACTCAATAACTTCTGATACTTGACATTCTCTTACACCTCATGATTGTGGAGGTTATAAGAGGTGGTATAAAAAGGAGAGGTATTCTCCGTTGGCGAGGTATGTGAAATCACATTAAGTTACTCTCAATTACGCTTAGCTATCCACATTTATCTATTGCTCTTATTTCCTCTTGGCTAGCATACTGACTTGAGCGTCGGAGAGCCTACACTAGGGTCCCCTCCCCTAGTTTTTGGCACTGACATCATATCTTCTTTCTTTGGTGTGTGTAGAGAGGAAGAAGAAGCCCCTTTTTGTTAATTCAAAGTCTTTAAGCAGTCAGCAGCGCAGCCACCTACCCAGCTCGTCATCTCTCCAGTTTTCATATATAATCAATGATAGTTACAAGGGACGCATCTGTAGGATCGTTGTGCACTAGAGAAGGTTATGAATAGCGCTCATGGCTAATTCGTTCATTTTAAAACAATCGAGTAAAAACGCAGTGGAATAATGAAAAGACAGTGACAAAAGAAAGCACACCAAGATTTACTTGGTTCGGAGCCTGTGACGACTCCTACTCCAAGGCCCGCACATGAGAGTGCTTTCGATGGGCAATCACTAATTAATCGAAGGTTACAACAAGATTTATAGTTGAAGTACAAGTAACTTTGAAATACAATAATACTAACGACTTGGAGAGTTGAATCCTTAGCGCAATCATCGTCGGGGCAGCTTTCGAGCACGAGGAGGTATTTTCTGAGTAGCTCGAAGAAGCGGAACTTGTTCAGAATGTTGATATTAAGATCCTGGTTGAAAGCTGCTTTTATAGGCTGTTTTGGGCGCCTACAACCACTCCGAGCACCTAGACCATGTGGTTCGACTAACCGAAGCGTTCCACATTAGCTTAAAGATAATTTTGGGTTCCAAGCGCACGGACCAGCTTTTTTTAGCCCCTTATTTTCTACAAAATAAAGTTAGTCCAGGCAAAAAATAATATATATAATATGAAATTTGACAGTCTCTGACTGTCCGGTTCTGACTTTGAGTTTTGTCGAAACTCTAGATCCAACCGACGCCTAGTATTCCCTCTTCGGGGAACGCGTCCTCACCTACTCCTCTCAAGAGAAGTTACTTGTTGCCAGACCGATCTTCCAGACCGACTGGACTTTTATTCAACGCCCTAGGCTTCCGGTCTTCATGCTGGGCGTCCACTCCATGACCTATCCAGACTTCCACCTGGTCCGCGACCATTAGGATTTCAACCTAGAGTCCCCGACTCTAGGATTTTGCCTGAAGCGCTCGACCCGCCAAGACTTTCTGCCTAAAGTTACCTCCCCCTAGGGCCTAGAGTTACCGCCCCCTAGAGTTTTCCACCTATCTAACCGTAGCTAGGAATTTTCATCACATAGGGTTACCACCCCTTAGGACCTAGGGTTATCACCCCCTAGGGTTTTCCACCTGCCTAGAATCCACTAGGACTTTTGCCTAAAAAACACTTAGGACTTTTCCTACAAGCTCAATCAACCTTGTTAGATCACAAGACAACTTAACTTTGGATCCTTTGACATAATCAAAACTCAGGTTCGATCGTCTATTGCTCCCTACACCAACAACATCCTTTGATACAAATGCACTAGAATAGGAAAAGGCAAGATAGTTTTTCACCGCTCTTCTCTGTTTATATAAGATAATGATACTATCATCACATAGATATAAACATTATTCTACATCATCTCGTCTATTGACTACTCTCTTCGTCTGACTTCAACGTTGGAGAGATCTCATCAAGATTCACGTTAGCTCCCTTCTAACTTTCTTCTTGTGAGAGCAGAACATCAACTATCAGGAGGTCATCCTAATCCCAGTGTGACAGTTCACCTCTTTCTCAGTGTTGACCCATTGTTCTACAAGTGCCATTGATTTGTCCAAGCTCTCCGCTTGTCATCAATCTTATGATTGTAAATGAATTGAACGTTCATGAACAAGTTTGGTGTTCGACTTGATAAAAATTTATTTATGTTTATTCAATATATACAAGATCAATTAAATGAACAAGCATGAACAATTCACTTAACTAAATGAATAAGTTTGAACACATATGTGTTCAACTTATTAATATTCATAAATAATGTTCGTGAATAATATTCATGAATCATGTTCATCAATAAAACTATTATTAACTTGCTAAATAAATAAAGAAACTTTTAAAACGAACCAATAAATTTATATTATCAAGCTCAATAATTAATCAAATAATTAACTTAACATGTAAAAATTTCAAACAATCAAATAAGGTTAAATTAAGAGCTCAATAACATCTAAACAAACTAAGTTCAAACTCATACAAATTAAGTCAAATTGAATAATCATTTAATGGCTTGATTCATTTTGAACTCGGCTTGACTCAATTATCTTATCAAATAAGTTTGAATATCTTAAAATTTAGCTTAACTTGTTTATAGCCCTAATCAATCCATCTCGATCAATATTGATTCATTTTTTAAAATGTTTTAAGAATGCAATTTAATAATTCTCCCATAATCTATTTTAGTTATCAATAATTACTAGAGCGAGGTCCTCTAACTTTTCATCAAAACTTAATCGTTAGTGGGAGGAGAAGAGGATAGGAAGCTTCTCTTTAATTACCACGTGATGACTACATTTCAAGTTGTAGTAGATTTGTCTTAAATATATGGTTGTGCTGGCGTTATTCAATTTTCGATGGTTAATTCGCGTTCATGCTTCTAGAAGGTCTATTTCAAGTGGGCTGCATTTATTAACAATAACGTATCAAATCACACACTTAAATTTCAATTTCAAAACTTAGAAACATATGTTTAATTTTATTATTTACTAAACACATATTTATTTTCTAAAATATAAAAAGAGTATTTTAGAAAATAAATATCAAATCAAATGCAAATACATAAAAGATGAGAAAGGGTGCATCTAGAAAGTCTATTTCAAACTGACAGCATTTATTTTCGTCTGCCGGGAGAAATTGACCGAACAAAATTCATAGGGGGTTTACCGGCGGACGTTGAGAACTGTAATTTTCAAAAAAGCTTACCATAATTTCATTTTTCTGAGACGCTCTTAATTTCAAAAATGTTTTTCCACCTTTCAATTCTAAATTAAAGTAAAATTTCAATTTTTTTAATTAATTTTAAGAATCATATTTTTATTTTTATTTTTATTTTATGAGTCGTAAAACTAAAAATTAATATTCTAAACTATGAGGATCAAATACAATGTTTTTGTTTTGTTTTGTTTTTTTATAACAACTTCCGCGTTTCTTCCAACAAGTTGTCAATTTTTAAATAATGGAATCGCTATAAATAATCATCCATCTCCTTGTTGCTTCACATCTCATCCTCTTCTTCTCCGCTCAGCTCTTCCTCCTCATCGCCTTCTTGCTCTTTCTCTTCTTTGTTCAAGGCTACTTCGACCCAAAGCTATCTATGGGTTACTTCAGGGAAGCCACCGGCATTAAAGGCCCCAGCGGATTCGGATCCGGCGCCACCGCCGAGCAGATCACCCAAGGCATTGACGCCTCCCGTCTCACCGTCATCATCACCGGTTTGCCCTCCGTCCCTTCGGTTATCTTTTCTTAATCTTCCGCATTCCATCCCTAAATTTTGAGGAGTTGGTCATGAGAAATGATTACTAGTTTAAACAGATAGCTTTTGTGAAAGTTTTATGTTTGCTGCAAGGATCTGAGTTTTTTATTTTTTTTTTCACACCAGATCTTGTTTCCGGAAATAAAAAATCGATCTTGATGCACAAAATACCATCTTGAACATAAACTTCAGCATTTATGAGATTCTTCTTGAAATCCAGGTGGAAGCAGTGGTATTGGAGCCGAGACTGCGAGGGTGTTGGCCCTCCGAGGAGCCCATGTCATCATCGGCGCAAGGAACTTAGAAGCTGCCAACAATGTGAAACAAAGCATTCTACAGGGCATCCCATCTGCTAGAATTGACATCATACAGATTGATGTTAGCTCACTCAGATCTGTCAGAACCTTCGCCGACAAATTCCTTGCAATGGATCTGCCTCTCAATGTCTTGATGTGAGTAGCTGCATGGATCTCCCGCTCTGTGTTACATGGCCTGTCAATCTTTTGTGCTAAATTTCACATATCCAATTTGTTTTCAGTAACAACGCTGGTATCATGTACTGCCCGTTCCAGCTCTCCGAGGATGGTGTGGAGATGCAGTTTGCCACTAATCATCTTGGTGTGGCTCTTCACACTTCCCAGATCAGCTTTTCTTCCTCCCAAGTATTCATCAGGATTTTGAGTTTAACATGGTCCTTCCAATTTCAGGTCACTTTTTGTTGACAAATCTTCTCCTCGAGAAAATGAAAACCACAGCGGCGAGGACGGGGATTGAAGGCCGCATCGTGAATCTATCCTCGGTAGCTCATATTGGACCTTATAGGGAAGGAATCAAGTTCGATAAACTCAATGACAAGAAGGCGTAAGTGAAAACTAGCAGTCAGGCATATGGATTATCATGACTACAAGATTTTAGTGCTCTCTTCCATTCAATCAATTGATGGTTTCCATCTGGTTTAATTTCCAGATACGATGATAAATCGGCATATGGGCAGTCCAAATTGGCAAACATCTTGCACTCCAATGAGCTCGCCCGGCGCTTGAAGGTACTACTAATGGTCTAGAACAGATGTAGCTTGTAAAAAGAGAGAAGAAATTTATCTCATAGCATATATATACAAATTCATGATTAACAGGCAGAAGGTGCAAATGTCACAGCAAATTCTGTTCATCCCGGTCTGGTTAGGACAAACTTGGGAAAACATTCTCCCGTCTTCATGGGTATGCTACTTAAACTTTCAAATTCATTGCTGATCTACTACTCCATAGTGATTCTCTTTGAACTCAGATTTCAAATTTGTTGCTTTTCCTTTCAGCTGTGTTGAAAACTGTCACCTGCGTCCTGTGGAAGAACATACCTCAGGTACGTCAAACTTGCTGAATAACCTTGTATACTTCAGAATATGTTCCCACAATGGTTGAGCACCAACACTCTGCGTCTTCACAATTACAGGGAGCAGCAACCTCATGTTATGTGGCGGTGCATCCTAGCCTGAAGGGCGTGAGTGGTAAGTACTTCGCCGACTCGAACGAGGAAAAGCCGAGCGACATGGCCAGGGATGCAGCGTTAGCAGCGAAGCTTTGGGACTTCAGCGAGCAACTTGTGAATTCAAAATAAGAGAGACGAGTGTTGTTTGATTCCTACGGTTTTATGCGGCTATTACTCCTCTTCGTAGTTGTTTTCTAGCTGTGTGGCTTGAGAATATGTATTGTTATTGTTGTTTGCAAAATAAAGCCTGTGCTGCTATATTTTAAATATGAAACGAAGTGACCTGATAGTTTGAAGCAATCCTTACTACTTTCCTTTTCCCTTCAATTTCTCCGTGAAAAAAGTGGTCTACCTGCAACTTAATTCGTTTGAAATTCCACTTCTAAGAATTAATTTTCCCATACGGACGCTGCTCTGGACTTATCTGAGTTAGGCATAATGGCTGACCAGATTTTTGTGAAAATAAGTTTGCAGTTGGATCAAAATCTCAATTTGATACTTAGATTATGCTCCATCAATCTCGATGGAGTTCCTGATGGAAGTTAGTCATCAGTGTAAATCTAAATCCGGTCCATTATCACGAATAGTATTCGTTCAAGCACCATAGTGTGTCGTTGGAGAAAAGTAAACTTTTATTGCTCTTACCATCGCACCGTGCTCCGCGGGCGGCGACGGAGTTCCTGATGAATCGTCAAAGTGTTTTATCGGAAAATGAAGTATTGCTAAAGAGACGTTTCTCCTGTTGCCATTCCTCTTTGCATATAAATTACAATTATTTTTATATAGTAAAGTAGTTGATTGGTATCATCAATTAGGGATAAGATTTTTAATGTTTTTTAATAATTTAGGTAACTAAGCTTATCCTCTTATTTATTTTTTAAAGTATTTTGTCCCTGTATTTAATGATACGGATAAGCTTTAATTTCCAATGCCAAAAAAAAACAACAAAAAATCACTTGATGTGGTAAGACTAGTCAAATCTTATAGAATAATATTTACTTATTGTGATGGCATATATCGATCGACCGAGTCAACCCCTCAAATCTAGCTCTTAATTTAAAGGTCAAATTTAGCACAACCAATCCCTTTGCCAAATGCTATATTACGTTTCATACTTTTACTTTTCAATATGACTGCAATTTTTTAAAAAGCTATATCAATACACTCATTGTTGAATAAGTGAATGGAGAAAAAAATAAAAGAGAAAAAAAAATATATTATGAATGAGACTTTAATTCTATATTAAAAAGTTTCAAGGTAATTTTGTTGATTTATATTGATTCACATATATTGAGGACATGAACAAATGCATGGGGAGAGGTTTTCTCTCACGCGTGGTGTGCAGAGGGTGCAAATCTAGGATTCGGATTGTACTAAACCAAGTTAACTCGTGTGCGCACACGAATACCAAACCGGTCGAGGCAAAATTTGCTCAAGCGACCGAATAATAATGAGTGAAACGGTGATTACATTAAATTTGAGATTAATGTAAAATAAAACCGATCGAATAATAATGAGTGAAACGGTGGTCGTTTCATTGCTCGGCTAATAATATGACCATTAAGATCATCAACTCTGGCCATTGATCCAGACTCCTATATAAGGAGGCTCCGATCATAGGCAGAGAAAAACACAACAAACAAAGCAATCTGTTGGAGGATCAGTGGTCGGCTTGAAGGGAGGGTTGGATAGACGGCACCCCCAAATCGTTAGCTTCCTACTCTATTGTTAGCTTGTGCAGCGGAATACAAATACAAACAAACAAGCTAAACTAAATACAAGACAAAGAAAGGAAATGCAAATTAAACCGCTAACATGTTCGATGTAACGTGGTTCGGAGATGATGCTCCTACTCCACGACGTGTCCGTAAGGTGGACGATCCCTCAATCCGTCGGTGGATTAGTCCCCGGAAACTCCGGCTAGCTCAACCTCCATGTGGGTGGAGAAACCTCACCACAACACTTACCAACAACACTTGGACACAGGGAACCTTGAGCACTTTGGTGACTACTAATTAGGCTTTAACCAAGTCTAATTTCGTCACCTTGGCCGGCCATACCAAGCTCCTTCTTATAGAGCTTAGAACAAATCAGAACCTGATTTGCCCGTTACCAGTCGACTGGTCCTTGCACCAGTCGACTGGTGCCAGCCCAACGGCTCTTTCAACGGCTATGCTACAGTGCATCAGTCGACTGATCCATCACCAGTCGACTGCTACAGTGCGCTACAGTACTGCTACAGTACGCTACAACAACTTCTACAGTGCGACTACAGTAAAACCCTAAAACTATGATTTTACTCCGAGTACAATCTCTCATGCACTCGTACCCTCACGACTCATTTGACTCTTCTTTTGCAGCCTTGACCTTTTGCCTTCAAGCTTACTTCCTTTGGCTCTCGTCCCTCGGATGCATCCAAGCCCGCGGCTCGTCCCCAATGCCATCCTTCGCGTATGCCTCGAAGTTGCTTCCCTCGGCCCTTGTCCTCACTGCCTTGTCCACGGTCCCTCGGATGCTCCATCCTTCACCAGACCCGAAGCCGTCAACATGAGTCACATGTGTCACCTGCAGTCCTGCACAACTCAAGTACACATATCAAATAACAAGGGTAAACCTAACTTAAACCCTTTGCCCAAACACCAAAACACAGGGTCCCACGAACCATTGGGATTGCTCCAACAATCTCCCCCTTTTTGGTGTTTGGCAATACGTTTAAGTTAGGGAAAACAAATAGCAAAACAATATGCTAAAACAAATGTACTTACGATGCCAAGGCTACACACTTGGACTTACACCGCCAAATAGACTTACATTGCCAAGGCTACACACTTGGCAACCGCCGAAACAATGCACCAAGCATTGGAACCTATCACAAGGCTCCCCTACACCTAAGCTCCCCATTGAGCTAGGATTTTCCCACAGGGCTTTTTAAGAACCTATCCCAAGGCTCCCCCTACTCAAAGGCACTTTCAGGTTTTCCCAACTAAACCTTACTTCTCCCCCTTTGCCTAACATCCAAAAAGTTCTCCAACAATATCCCAATTGTTGAAAACTTGTCATCTAAATTGACCCTAAACTCATGTATTAATCCCCTTTGGATCCCATACATCTAAGCAAGTTGACATGGTCACAAACCAATGCTGAAAACAATTTCAGACCGGTATCAGTCGACTGCCCTAAGTGCCAGTCGACTGTCCCCTTCGACACAACTTTACAGAACCATTCTGTGGTCGAAATATACTGTTACCAGTCGACTGGTGTCAGTACCAGTCGACTACCCTCGTCAAAATGAGCTTACAGAGACATTCTGTGCTCAAAAATACTGTTACCAGTCGACTGGTATCTGTATCAGTCGACTGGTACCTTATTTCTGAAAAAATCAGCCTTTTCAGGCCAACTTCAGAAATACACCAGAAATTCCCTAGACCTCCAAAAATCCTAAAATTTTGTGGAGAGGTCTATTGTACCCTTGTCTACTTGGGAAAAATACATTACAAAATGTATCTATCACCAATCCCAAGATTGACACAAAATCCAAAACTAGCTAAATGGTTCAATTGAACCTCGACCTAAAGTCCTAGTTTTGGCTTCTTCTTGATGTATTTGCCCATACCAACCCACAATGCATCCCTAGCATTGGTTTATATGGCATCTATACATCCAAAACCATTTATCATGTTATATTAACCCAAATGTCATATTTCTTGCATGAAACACAAACTATGTGTGCCAAATCCCTAGGTTTGAGACTCAAGTCTGTCTTCAAACCATTTGGCACACTCCATGGCTTCTCTAGACTCCCAAGTAATACCCACCTGAAATCCATTGACCATGGGTCCCAATTTGACTCTTTGAGCTCCCCCTAGAGCTCTTAACCTTAGCCATCTTCTTAGATGCTTTCTCCATTATGGCTAAACCACAGTGCTGCACCTTGGACACATCATCCTTGTCATAATCATATGCAACCCTAGCTTATTTCTTCTCATTGGCTTTAGATGACTCTCCCTTGCCCTTATCATGTGCCACCCTAACACATGGTCTCCTTTTGGCCTTGGAGGGACTAGATCGGTATCCCAAACTCGATCTATCATTGTTGGGTCTTTGACTACCCAACATCATATTTAATCCCTTAGATCCAACACAATCCACTTTTCTTCCTCCTCCTCTGTCGTGCATCTCCTACTCGGAGTGTCCGTGGTAGCATTCGGGTACCACTGGTGCTTGGTCAGATTCACGGTCGGTCGTTATATCCTAGGAAACAGACAATTCTTGTAAGCCTCGAAGCACAACCGGAGATAGGCGAATCTGTTTCAAGGAAACTGCGATTCGCATGCCTCAGTCAGCTCGCCCGGTCGGTCTCTTTATCAGACCGACAGACTTCTCTGCCCGCTCGGGATCTTCGCCCGGCTTGCCAGCTTGACCTGTCTACTTCACTCGATCTATCTGCTCGACCCGGCCGGCCTCTTTGATAGCCCGACCTGTCTGTCATCCGGTCTGTCTGCTCGACCCGGCCGGCCTCTTTGACAGCCCGACCTGTCTCTCACCCGGTCTGTCTGCTCGACCCGGCCGACCTCTCTAACAGCTCGACCTGTCTGTCGCCCGATCTATCTGCTCGACCTAGGCCACCTCTCTGACAGCCCGACCTGTCTGCATTGCTCGGTCAGTCTACTCGACCGCTCGACTTTAAATCCTGATCAGTCGATCTACCTGCTCTGCTGATCTTCCTGCACAAACTGTCTGCTCGGCTGACCTGCCTGTCCTGCCGCTCAGTCCGCTCTATCAACCCGGTGTAACCTGCCTTCATCACTTGCTAGAAACTAGCCCCTGCTGACAGCCTGAGATTATTAGATCAGGTCATCTCAGCTGTAAGTTAAATTTAATTCGAGTATTTAAATTCAACTAATATCCTGTATATCTTCGATATTTGTGTCCAATAGTAATCTCATATTAACGCTAAGTACTTCCTATTTTATTTTTTACTCGATCATGTGACCTTGAAATTATACACGATAATAATTTTATCATTTCAAGGAGAAAAATGAATTATTGCAAAAGGAGGCGTATCTCCTATTGCTAATCCTATTTGCATTTAGATCACAATATTTTTATATAGAAAAGTAGTTGATTGATACCATCAATTAGGGATAAGATCCTCAATTTTTTTAATAATTTAGATGTTTAAACTTCATCCTCCAATTAATTCTGAAACTAAATGATTTTTCTCTCATTCATTTGCCGAATAAATCTAGAGCCTAATTTATAATTTCATCACTACATGACACATCAGTTCCTTTCTCATTTATTTAATGATAATGATAGGCCTCAATTTTCAATACCAAAAAAAAAAAACTTAAATCGCTCGATGTGGCTAAGACGTCGTAGTCAAATCTTATACATTAATATTGACGTATTGTGATGAAATATCTTGATCAACCGAGTCAGACCCTCAAATCTAGCTCTTAATTTCAAAGTCAAATTTTGGACAACCAATCCATTTGCTAAATGCTATATTACGTTTCATGCTTTTACTTTTCAAATGTGGCTGCAATTTTTTATAAAGAAAAAATAATATTCGTACTACAGAAAATTAAATATCTGAATATCGCTTTCTAATTGACAGACTGTTTCAAATAAAAATTCAATATTTTGAAAGAAACAGTGTCAGGTATTTTAATGTAACTGGAACGTGACCTAGTCACATGAACACTGTTAAGAGTTGAATTGGGATGAAGACAAATTAGAAAGTTATATGAAGGTAGCAGGATAAGCATGAATGCTACCATTCCGTGACCAGTGACCAGTGACCAGTGACCATTGACCATTGACCATTGACCCAAGCAATAATCGATGTATTTTAATCAAATCATACCGTTTTATCTCTATAAAATAAAATATTTTTTTTTATCATCAAATTTTGTTTACATAGACGAAAATGCCACTGTTTTTGTCTTCTAATGCTAAAGTTTGAGCTTTCAAACTTTAAAATAACAACGCAAACATTTTCCTAACTTTCACTTTTTAAATCAAAATTGCATGAGATATCGAATCAACTTCGAATGATAGACTAGAAAGACTTTGTATATGCAAGAGTATAAAGAATTTAAATTTGGACATTGGTTGAATTTAGTTTACAAAAATAATCCTCGTTGTAGGATATGCGTCATTTTTACGGTAGTAGATTTTTATTTTTTTATCTTTTTTTACTGTAACACCATCCCGTTAAATTTAAAATATTAAGTGTATTATAACAATTATGACTATATACATGTTATAATATTAAATCTCTATTATAGTAATTATGGACTCATAGCTATTGTAATATGATTGATTAAAATAATGATCACATTATAATAACTATGGATCCATAGTTGTTACAATACAAACTTAATATTATAGTAGCTCGTACTTGCAACAATATAAGCAAACAAATCATGACCATATTTTAGCAGCTACGAATTTGTAATTACTACAACATAAGTAAACAAATCATAAATACATTGTAGCAGTTACAATTTTGTAACTACAAGATAGACTTAATATTGTAGCAGTTACAGTTCTGTAGTTACTACAACATAGACTTAACATTATAACAACTACTAGTCCGTAGCTACTATAACACAGACTTACATCATTGCAGTTATGACAAACATAGACTTAATATTTAAATCTAACTGGGTAATTGCTATAGTAAGAAAAAAAAATTACTATTATGATAAATCATGCATAGTCGCACAACGTGAGTTGTCTAGTGTATAATCTCTCTCTCTCTCTCTCTCTCTCTCTATATATATATATATATATATACACACACACACAACACACAATTTATACTAACGATCTAATTTAGGTTTTGATGAATGACAAGTGAGTTAAGTTAGATGTTGTTGTGATCTAAGTGCTTTAGTAAGTGTGCAGAGTTGATAGGTCTGGAGGACCTGACACCAGGCTAAAACCCAGCTAGGTCCATGGGACCGGATAGCTAGTGCGAAGTCCAGATAGGTCAACGAGCCGACTTGATATTGTTGGATCGTGAAGAGTCGATAGAGGGGAGTGAATATCGATTCAAAATTAACGAACACGCAGCAGAAAAAAGTAAAGTAAAGAGAGATGACACAAGTAATTTTTACTTGGTTCGAAGCCTGTGTCAATTCCTACTCCAAGGCCCGCACACAAGGGTACTTTCGGTGGGCAATCACTAATAATCCGAAATGAGAATTACAACGAAAGTACAGGAATTATTAGAAAAAAAAGCCGACAATTATGAAAACTAAAACAGAGAGAAAAAGAAACTTGTCGGTGAGCTTTTGGTAGCATCGCAGGAGCACTGAAGATCTGATTGTCGATTGTTGTCAGAGCTCCCGCCTTTGACCCTCCTTATATAGGAGGCTCGGGGCGCCTGGAACCTTCAGGGTGCCTCGACCATGACGTAGTCGACCCAACCAGGAGGCTCCACTTGGCGACGATGCGAAGATGATAGAATTTGCCTCCGGGCGCCTGGGTACCTCCTGGGTGCCCGGACCCAAGTTTTCCACAGACTCCTTTCTGCAAGAAAAACTTTAGTCCGAGGCAATTATACCCTGCAACACAGATTCTTATCACAGTTTTATAGATAAGAAAAATAGTGATTAGATTCTGTCTCTCCGAGACCGGAATCTAGTCAAGATCTCGAGTTAGAGTTCCGAGATGGCTCTATGCCGGATCGGCGCCTAAGTTCCCTTCCCGGGAACGCGTCCTCACAGTCACTCCCCTCCAGTGACTTACCTCCACTTACCTGTCAGACGTCCGGTCAACCCTTCGACCCGTCTGGACTTCGTGCCAGCTATCCGGTCAACCTGTCGACCTAGCTGGACTTCGTGCCAAACGTTCAGTCAGCCTGTCGATCCATTTGGACTTTGTGCCAGCTATCCGGTCGGCCCGTCGACCTAGCTGGGTTTCATGCCAGACATTCGGTCAGCCCGTCGACCTGTCCGGGCTTCTCCTGCACACTCAATCAGAGTGTTAGATCAACAACAAAACTAACTTAACCTATTTTGTCATTCATCAAAACCTGGGTTCAACCATTAGTGCTAACCGCACCAACAATCTCCCCCTTTTTGATGGAATGACAACTTGGTTAAGTTAGTGTAAAATGCAAGTTAAAACAAGCATTGACAGGTTTTTAAGTTAGTTTTTATTTCAAATTTATTTTAGCTAACCTAACCACCTAACCCTCCCCCTTTGGCATTCATCAAACACAAACATATTAAAAACACAAAAAAAAATTCAATAAAGAATATGGACAATTGAAAAAAAATAAGTCAGATTGACTCGGGGGAGTTAAATAATTAGAAATTTTGCTTTAAAAAGTATCTCTTATCCTTTTCAAAATGGCTAAGTTATAAGAAAGATAACTTAGAAAGAGTAATTTTTAATAACTTTTTCAAAATAGCTAAGTTTTGAAAAATGACTAAGTTAGAAAGATAACTAATTTAGTAACATATCTTAATAGTAAGTTTGCAGATTAATTTTCAAAAGATAATTATTACAATCATAAATTTATAAAAGCTAATTTTTTAAGTATAAGTTAAAAAAAAATCTAAAAATTCAAATATAAGTTTATATGTTCTAAAATTTTCAAAATAAACTTGAACTTGAAACATTTTTAAAAGATAATTTTACAAAAGTAAAATTTTCAAAAAACAGGTAAAATTCAAAAATCTAATTTGTTAAGTTTGTGAAATCTAATTTGCAAAACTAAGTTTCTATTTTCTTAAATTAATTTTCAACATTAAGTTTGAAAAATCATAGTTTCAAGAACTAAGTTTATAACATACAAAAAAAAAATTAATATAAAACTTGGTTTTACAAAGGTTAGGTTTCTAAAACATTTTTAGAAGAATATTTTCCAAAACCTAATTTCAAGAAAATATTTAAAAAAAAGTGTGAAAATAATTATTGCTCCCCCTCAACCTGACATTGTTAAATCTGTCTAACCAGTTAGCTACTCACTGACTATTAGAGGATAGCAGCTTTCACTTGGTTAGTCAAGTTAAGTCTAAGCATCAGTTAGTGTTTAATTAAACTGAATGACTTAATTTGATTAATGTCTGTTTAGCATTTAATGCCCAGACTTACATCGATGCACTGACATAAGCATCTTAAGTCCAGGCAATCTGCCTATGCATCTCACCCCTTTCTATGTTTGGCAATCACAAACAAGGGAATCCTAGGGTGTTGGTGAGATGCTCAAATACTAGCCCTAGGGGAACATGATTTCTAAAAAAAATTTCTAGTCTAAGGCTAAAACTGTTTTGAAATTCTAAAAATAGGAAATTTTGAAAACATAAAAATATTTTACCTTAGAATTTGAAAGTGCTTATTTTTGAAAATAATTTTAAAATTCCTAATCTATTAGGCACAACAGACTAAATCATTTTCAAAGTTAATATACACCTAAGTAAATGTAGTCCAGAATATCATAACTCAAAGTCAAAGTCAAGGTACAATGATCATGATGAAATGCACATAGTGGTCGGGATGTCTATCAAGATGAGGAGGAGGGGTGTGATCCGGGTGGTCCGGCTCTGAAAGAACGGAACATCTCGATCAGCTCAGTGTGACGAGCCCGGGCATCCTCGCGGGAATTGGATAGATCACGTCGAAGGTCTGAAATATCCTGTCTCACGTCGCGTCTCAGGTCGGAGACCTCCTGTCGAAGACTCGTCATGGATAGCTCGAGTCTAGTAACTCGATCGCCTAGAGTGTGATGTGCAGGACGAGGTGCTCGGCCTGGAGGTGGAGGTGGTACCGGAGCCGAAGCATCCTCGCCGAATAGCGCAACCATAAACTCATCATGCTCTGCCGCCTCCTAGGCATCTCGGTCTGGCCGGTGTTGTGGCCCCCTCTGCCAAGACATGACGCCATCATCATCATCTATGTGGGCACCTGCTAATGAGAAACTCCTAGGTCCTATGACATTAAACTCAGTCATGGCCCGAACATTACCTCGGGTGACGTCAATATGTAGGTGGGCGAAATATGTCGTCAGAATATGACAATACGACATATGAACTCGAGCGCTGGTGGCATATCCAGCTGCGTAGATAATGGTCTGAAATATATGTAGACTAATATCTATATCTAATCTATGGGAAAGTGCGTACAAAAGAAAGGAATGGAATAGACGCATCATCGCTATGTCCCGAGTGGATAGTGGTAATATGCAGTAAACTAAGACCCTATAGATGTTGGTTGCTACTCGAAAAACCTAATGGTTCCACTGTACAAAATTTTATACAAAGGTCTGAACCTTTTCCTAGCTACCATGTGTTCTTTTAAATTAAACTTGGATCGTCTGCGGAACTTAACACATTTGATCCTAAGTTTAATTTATTTGTTCTTTTAGGTTTAGACTTGGATCTCCTGCAGAACTTAACACTTTCGATCCAAATCACCTAGGTTATTAATTCTATTAAATATTAATTTCCAAAATTGGCTTCCAGTACTGACGTGGCGAGGCACATGGCCTTCTTGGATATGGGAGCAACCACCACCGACTAGACAAAGCCTTTTAAGGAAAGCTAATATTTAATTTCCTTAAATAACTTTAGGTCAACCAAAAAGAACAATCAAATCACAAGGAAAAGAAAAAAACAAAAGAACACAACATCGAAAACAAATTCGAAATACTAGAATCGCATGCCTCTTGTATTTGGTATTTTTACAAAGAAATAAAACTAGCATGATGCGGAAAAACATTACTAGTTATACCTTTCTTTTTGAAGACAAAGATCTCTTGATCTTCTACCGTATTCCTCTTCTAACCTCGGACGTTGTGTGGGCAACGATCTTCCGAGATGAGAACCACCTTTCCACCTTCCTTCTTTCTTCTAGATTTCGGCCACCACCAATGCTCCAAGGGATGCTAGAGACGAGGCTTGCTTTCTCTTCTTCTTCTCCTTCCTTGATTCGGCCATAAACAAGAGCTCCACCATGAAGATAGGTTTCGGCCAACAAGAGGAGAGGAGAGAAATAGGGCCGTCCACCAAAACCAAAGAAGAGAAAGAGGAAAAGAATAGAGGTTGTTCCTCATGAAGGCACCCCAACCCCCTCTTTTATATTCCTTAGCTTTGGTAAATAAGGAAATTTAATTACAATAAAATTTTCTTAACTTTCTTTGACATGAATTAATTAAGAAAAATTAAACAAAATTTCTTAAAACTCCATGTCTTGGCCGGCCACATCAACAAGGGCAAACAAAGCAATTTCAATCAACAATTAAAATTCCTTATTTGTCTTCGGAAATTTTAAAAAATAAAATTCCCCTTTAAAATCACTTCATGGTTGATAAAAAGAAATTTCTATAATTTTAATTTTTCAACATGTGAATAATTTACAAAGAGAAAAAATAAAATATCTTTCCTATCTACAAATAAGGAAAGAGATCTAATCTCTTTTCTTAATCTTTTGTAAAAGAGATATTTTAATTTTAATTCTCTCCAATAAATTATATCTTCCACATAAGAAAAATTCAAAATTAAAATTCTTTTAAATTTAATGGGGGCCGACCACCCATGAATCAAGGCTTGGCCGGCCCTAGCTTGAACCACAAGCTAGCTTGGCCGACCCCTACATCATGGGTACGAAGGTGGGTATAGGTGGGTAGAATGCTCTATAAATAAGAGGTTACGATAGAGACCGAGAGGAGGAATTGGTTTTGGTCTCCCGATAAAATTAAGCATCCCGTGTTCGCCCCGAACACACAACTTAATTTTAAAAATAATAATTCATTCCACTAGAGAATTATTATTGAACTACCGCACCAATCCCAAATTACATTTTTGGGCTCCTTCTTATTATGAGTGTGTTAGTCTCCCTGTGTTTAAGATGTCAAATGTCCACTAATTAAGTGAGTTACTGACAACTCATTTAATTAATATCTTAATCCAAGAATAGTACCACTCAACCTTATCGTCATGTCGGACTAAGTCCACCTGCAGGGTTTAACATGACAATCCTTATGAGCTCCTCTTGGGGACATTCTCAACCTAGATCACTAGGACACAGTTTCCTTCTATAATCAACAACACACACTATAAGTGATATCATTTCCCAACTTATCGGGCTTATTGATTTATCGAACTAAATCTCACCCATTGATAAATTAAAGAAATAAATATCAAATATATGTGCTTGTTATTATATTAGGATTAAGAGCACACACTTCCATAATAACTGAGGTTTTTGTTCCTTCATAAAGTCAGTATAAAAGGAACGACCTTAAATGGTCCTACTCAATACACTCTAAGTGTACTAGTGTAATTATATAGTTAAGATAAACTAATACCTAATTACATTCCTTTCCATCTTGGTCGTGAGTTACTGTTTATAATTTATAAGGAACCGATAACATGATCTTCTGTGTGTGACACCACACACCATGTTATCTACAATATAAATTAATTGAGCAACTACATTTATCGTAAATGTAGACATTTGACCAATGTGATTCTTATTTCTAGATAAATGTTTATACCAAAAGCTAGACTTTTAGTATACATCCTAACAATAGAGTGCATAATCATGAACTCAAAGGCCAACTGACCTAAACATAGTGACGATGGGTACACGCTCCCCTCCGAAAAAATACGAATAAATCGTATCCAGGGTGATGTGTGAGTAGGGATCACCAAATGGTAGATCCCTAGGGGGGTAACACTGAAAACGACACGTAGATGGTCGTAATCCTAAGAAGTCCTGGATAATGGTAGGAGATAGTGTCATATCTATACCAGCTACCCTAGTAACATAAGTGAGATCATCTACCCTAACTAAGTTATTATAGAATTCAACACATAAATATATGTTTACTGAATTGGTATAGTAAACAAGGTTCCGTAAGTTATAGTGGCTAATAACCTCTATAACTGGAACACAAGAACGTAAGAAAAACTCTCTATCTAGACACTTAGTCCTAATAGCTACATAAATAGTTGACTCAAACTTAATCCTAAGTTCATCAGTAGGGAACGTAGGGTCTATACTAGCAGTCGAGGGCCCAGCACCAGATCTAGAACATTTTCTACAATAATAATTAAGAATAAACTATAATAGGCATAACTCAATGAAATATTTAAGAGATTAGGAGGAAAGGTTTTACCGAGGCATCGTGACAAGAATTTTTAGAGATGACGACCTTGGTTGATTCGCAGCAACGGAATAACCGTAGAATAAAATTTTAGATTTGATCACTCTCGCGGTAAATCTCAAAACAAGCCTTAACAAGAGCGAAGGGAGGTGGTGCAAAAGCTTAGGGCGCCCCTGCCCCCTTATTTATAGAGGGCTCCGGGCGCCCGGACCGTTCCCGGGTGCCCGGGGTTGGCTGGGGCGGGGCGCCCGGAGTCCCTTCCGAGCGCCTCGGAAGAGAATACCAGGGTCGCCCGCCCCTGGTTTCGGACTCCGATTTTTTTTATAAATAAATTTAATTTTAAAATAAATTTTTAAAAAATAAGTTTAATTTTAAAATGAATTTTTAAGTTTTTTAAAAAATAAGTTTAATTATAAAATGAATTTTTAAGTTTAAAAAATGAATTTTTAAGTTTTTAAAAAATAAGTTTAATCTTAAAATGAATTTTTAAGTTAAAACGAATTTAAGTTTTAATTTTAAAATAAATTTTGAAGTTAAAAAGAATTTAAGTTTTAATAAATTTTTAAGTTAAAAAGAATTTAAGTTTTAATTTTAAAATATATTTTTAAGTTAAAAAGAATTTAAGTTTTAATTTTGATGAAATAAATTTTTAAGTTAAAAAGAATTTAAGTTTTAATTTTAAAATAAATTTAAATTTTTTAATTTTGATTTTAAATTTAATTTTAATTGATTCCTTAGTCATCTCGCCCGATCTACGTTTTCAATCAGGGAATCCTATGATTTTATGAGATGAATTAGGTTCAAATTCAGGGTTTGGTTTAAACTTTGTGTTAGATTCAGGTTTAGCTTTGGGTTCAACAAATAAGCATTCTCTAGATAAACTTCTGGGCTATGGTGAGTCACTTGGACATTATTAGAGTAACCATGCCTTCGAGGTTTTCCAAATAGTCCTATCCACTGGACTTAGTACAAAATCTTGGTCTAACTGGTTAGGATCTATAAAGGGTAGCTTCGATCAGTTTCACTTAGCCAAATGCACCAGGTCGAAGTCATATCTTCCTAAACATGCATAGACTAAGCTTCCCTGACGTTCTATCATCCAAAACTTCACCAGTACCATTTTTCAAGTTAAACTTTAACCTTTTCTAATTATTCTTTATTACCCTGCCGGGTAGATTGGTTTTGGAGGTGTCAGCTATTCTGGAGCCTCCCTTGAATTATTGCCCTTTATTTTTGGTTTTTAATTCTTGGTTTATGTCTATTTCTTTAACTTCATGATATTCCGAATTTTGGTGGGTTTTAAAATGTTTAGTTTTTGAATTTGTTGATTAAATTTGTATTTAGATTTTTGATTTAAATTATCTGGTTTTAGATAGTATATTTTTTCTTTAGGTATGTAATATTGGTTAAGTCCTACTTGCGTGGTTAAGCACGCTTTCGAAACCTAAGCTTTTCTTGTTGATTTGTGTTGGGTTATTAATGAATTAAATGTTTTATTTGAACTTGACTTATAGCCAAGTCCGGTTTTGTTATAAATTACTTTTTGATTATTTAAGATTAGATCTAAGTTCTTAGATCTTGTTGTAAATTCTTTTAACATATCTTTTAATTTGTTAATTTCTAATTTTAGTGTCAAATTTTCCTCCTCAAGTCTTAGATCTTGAGTTGGATTATTATTTATAATTTGTTCCTTGAGGTTTGATTCTCCTCAAGGAGCATTTTGTTTTCATTTTCTAATTTAACTAATTTATTATTCAAACACGAAATAATTTTAAAGAATTTTTGATTTAAGTTAAGATATACCTCTTCGGGACCTTCGGAAATGAGTACGGACTCGTGGCTCGATTCGGGTTCGGACCCGTCTTCTGATTCGCCTTCCGACTCAACTTCGTAGGCCATTAGCGCAAGATGACTCTGGTGCTTCTGATCTTCGACCTCTGATTCGTCCGAGGAGGTGTCGTCCCACGTCGCTTTGAGGGCCTTCTTTTTGGTCCTCTTTGGTTTATCGTTCTTCAATCTCGGGCACTCATTCTTGTAATGGCCCTTCTTGTTGCATCCAAAGCACGTCACATTCCTTGATTCTGTTGGAGAATTGATCTTCTGAAGGTCCTTCTTGTTGAAGCTCCTCTTCCTCCTGGTGAACATCTTCCTTACCAGGTTCACCAGGTGCTCTTCATCTTCAGAGTTCTGGTCAGAATCTTCTTCAGGTTCAGGCTTGTTCTTCTTTACTTTGGAGGAACCTACAAACAAGGCTATACCTTTCTTGGATCTAGCGTTAGTTTTTTGTGCAGTTCTAATTCACAAAAAAGTTCATCTAATTTTAGTTTAGATAAATTTTTAGAAATTTTGTAGGCATCCACGATGGATGCCCACAAACTATTGCGTGGAAATGCGTTTAACGCGTACCTTATCAGATCTCTGTTTTCCATCTGGTCGCCTATCGCGTGAAGCCCATTGAGGATATCTTTGATCCTCGCGTGAAGATGACTTGCCGTTTCTCCTCCTACATTTTTATGTTAAATATTTTATTTAATAATAAATCATGTTTTGTTACCTTAGTGTTGCTGGTTCCTTCGTGCAGCTCGATTAGCTTGTCCCAGAGTTCTTTCGCGTTCTGATGCGGTCCTACTCGGTTCAGCTCTTCCCTCGTTAGTCCACATTGTAGCATGTTGATCGTCTTGTTCTTCGTCGACGCTTTCTTCTTTATGTCTGACGTCCATTGTTCTGGATCAAGAAGATTTCTGGAGTTGTCAACTGGTGGTCTGTAGGCTTTTGTGACGCTGAGCCATTGGTCCAAGTCCGTCTTTAGGTAGACCTCCATCCTTTTCTTCCAGTACGGAAAATCATCCCCGTTGAATAGGGGAGGACACACCGTACTAAAGCCTTCGATCTGAAACATCCTGCACACAAGAGAGTAGATAGACAAGCAAAGTCCCAAGACTTGATCTTGGATTAGTAGTGTGGGAGGAACTAGAAATAATAGAGAAAAAAACTAAATTGATGTTGCACCAATTTAGATTAACTGCAACGAGAAAATATTTCCAAAAAAGGTAATAATATCAGTTTGGAATTATGTGAAAAACTGAAAAATCGAAAAATAAAAATAAAAAATGTCACCCCCTTGTCTGACTGGTGGTTGCACCAAATCAAAGCGGTACCTGCTCTAATACTACCACTTGTTGGATCGTGAAAGAGTCGATAGAGGGGGGTGAATATCAATTCAAAATTAACGAGTACGCAGCAGAAAAAAGTAAAGTAAAGAAAGATGACACAAGTAATTTTTACTTGGTTTGGAGCCTGTGTCAACTTCTACTCCAAGGCCCGCACACAAGGGTGCTTTCGATGGGCAATCACTAATAATCCGAAATGAGAATTACAACGAAAGTACAGGAATTATTAGAAAAAAAATCGACAATTATGAAAACTAAAATAGAGAGAAAAAGAAACTTGTCGGTGAGCTTTTGGCAGCATCGCAGGAGCACTGAAGATCTGATTGTCGATTGTTGTCAGAGCTCCGCCTTTGACCCTCCTTATATAGGAGGCTCGGGGCGCCTGGAACCTTTAGGGTGTCTCGACCATGACGTAGCCGACCCAACTAGGAAGCTCCACGTGACGGCGACGCAAAGATGATAGAATTTGCCTCTGAGCGCCTGGGTACCTCCCGAGCGCCTGGACCCAAGTTTTCCAGCAGACTCCTTCCTGCAAGAAAAACTTTAGTCCAAGGCAATTATACCCTGCAACACATATTCTTAGCACAGTTTTATAGATAAGAAAAATAGTAATTAGATTCCGTCTCTCCGAGACCGGAATCTAGTCAAGATCTCAACTTAGAGTTCCGAGATGGCTCTATGTCGGATCGGCGCCTAAGTTCCCTTCCCGAGAACGCGTCCTCACAGTCACTCCCCTCCAGTGACTTACCTCCACTTACCTGTCAGACGTCCGGTCAGCCCTTCGACCCGTCTGAACTTCGTGCCAGCTATCCGGTCAGCCCGTCGACCTAGCTGGATTTCGTGCCAAACGTCCAGTCAACCTGTCGACCCATTTGGACTTCATGCCAGCTATCCGGTCGGCCCGTCGACCTAACTGGGCTTCGTGCCAGACATCCGGTCAGCCCGTCGACCTGTCTGGGCTTCTCCTGCACACTCGATCAGAGTTTTAGATCAACAGCAAAACTAACTTAACTTATTTTGTCATTCATCAAAACCTGAGTTCGACCGTTAGTGCTAACCGCACCAAGAGATATCTGACAGAAAGTCCAATTGGGTCCACAGGACCTGACAGTCAACAGAAGTCCAGTTGGGTCTACGGACTTGACAACTAGCATGATGACATGGTGGGCAAGTTGGAAAGTAAAGGTAAGTCATTGGAAGAGAGTGACTCAGTGAAAATACATCCCGGTTGAGGGGCAATAGGCATTAGTCCAGTTTAGGTCCATTTCAGATCCCTAAACTGAGACCTTAACTAGATCCTGGTCTCGAAAAGATAAGATCTAATTATTACTCAGTAATTATTATGCTAACACTTGTCTTGCAAGTTATTATTTAGTTTATTGGACTAATATGCTTTGCAGGGCAAGAAAAGCACAAAAAGCCTTAGGTGAATAGTACCCAAGGCGCCTTCCAGGGAATAGAAGACGCCTTCAAGCATTGAAAGTACCTCGGGATTGTTCATAGAAGGCGCCTTCAATGCATGGACAACGCCTTCCGTAAGATAAAGTTCAGATTTCGTCAAAGATAAGGACCAAGTTGTTCGGGATCAAACTTGCTACATTGGAGGCACCTTCAAGGCCTTTAAAGGCGCTTTCCATGCTCAATAAAGGAAGTGCTTGCCCAAGCCATGAAAAAACTCACTTATACGAACATATGCGCTTCTGATTGGACTTCCAAATGCTCTGGCTTCCTACTACAACTCTACTGCTATGCTCGTCTACTGCTAAGGAGCTACCCAAACACTGAGCTTAAGCCGACCATCTCTAGAAGAGTGTTTGGTAATTCTCATTTGTGTACTTAATTATTGCAAAAGCACAAGTGCAGTGTGTTGCACCTGTTTCAAATTTCTTTGTACTCAATTCACTCTTTCGGAGATACCGGAAGAGGTATTTTAGTGGATTACCCATCGATAAGTACGCGGGACTTAGGTCTTGGAGTAGGAGTCGTCGAAGGCTCCGAACCAAGTAAAATCAACCGTGTTTTCTGTCTTCTTATTTACTCTGTTTAATTTCTATGTTTCCGCTACACACTTTGTTTTTAAAATGAAAAATATTTATTTTTCAAAATTACGTGATTCACCCTCCCATATATATATATATACACACACACACATTGACGTAGAGTTTTTGTTTTCTTTTTATTTTTTTTTAAAAAATACAACATTTCCTTAAATCTTAAACTCTAAATATATATGATATACCGCGTGAGTATTTAAAATTTTTTAGTGTTCATTTTTTTTATCTTGAATACTATAACCCAATCCCTAAACCCTAGAGGTAAATTTAATTGTCTTAACTTCGGAGCTAAAAAAATATTTTAAAAGTACTATTATGGGCTTAAAATATATACCGTGTGAGCATCTAAAATTTTTTAGTGCTAAATTTTTTTTAGCTTGAACACTATAATCTAACGCCTAAACTCTAAAGATAAAATCTAAATGACTTAACCCCGAAGCTATAAATAAATAAAAAAAAATATTGATCGAATTAACGCGGCTGAATTTGATCCAAGCACTCTAGTCGCCTAGGAATGAAGCATGTAGCATATCAAATTCTTTTATATATATATATATAGAGAGAGAGAGAGAGAGAGAGAGAGAGAGAAATGTTACCCTACACACTCTTGGACGACCCTCACAGGTCCGAGCGCTCGAATACCCACCCGGGTGTCCTGATTCACTTTTGAGAATTCAGGTGCCTCAGCGGACATCCGAGCAGCCGGACTTGTGAGGGTCATCCAGGAGTGTGTAGGGTCTTAGAGTGAGATAGGTCGATTCGCCATCATAGCGGATTAGAAAATCTCTAATCTAATACAATCTAACACGAATTGCGGATTAGACGGGTCAACCTACGAATTACGAGTATATATATATATATATATATATATATATATTGAAAATTTTATATTTGGATAGTGGATTAAGTGAGTCAAGGCCGCAAGTCTATTGAGTTTCCATTTTAATTTTAAATTTTAGAAGAATTTTTTATCTTGACCCACAAACCAACCCAAGCCTACCATAGGCCGACCTATACGGGTCGTAGGCCAAGGCAAGTCGGCCGGCATAGACCCATTAATAAAATCTTGACTCAATTCACTTAAATTATTTAATAGGACAGATCAACCTAACGAACCAAATCCAAATTGATGGTTGTAACCCAATTCTTCCACTTCCCCTTCTACTTTAAACAACGCTTACCAATCTTTTAATGACTCTTGACCCCCAAAAAATTATAATTTCCATATTTTTTTTATAATTTAAATATCCAACTCATCCGACTAATTTTGAAGATAACAAGTTTAACACTATAAAAAATTTTCACTAGCTACTTGAATAAATCAAAAACTATAAATAAATCTTAACAAACGGTCAACCCATAAGTAACCTGAACTCCCAAGTCCTATAATATTTTTTAATAATTCAGATATCCAAGTCGGACGATCCTATTAATTCGGAGATGATTGAATTAACGTCATGAATGTTTTTCATCGGCTATCAAAATACATCGAGAAATATCAATGAATTGGTATTTCTCTTAACATACTATCTAACATCACAAGTAATTCAAACTCCCAATGTAATGTACATGGATGAAATTTGAATCCTCACCCCGGGACGTAATATTATAATTTCCCTTGAAATGCTTGTTCTCGATCAATCGTGTACAAAGTCCATAGATTGACCAACGCAACTATAATCCTTGATGATTTCAACTTTACTCGATTCAAATTCAATGGTCTTTTTAAGTCGACATGTTTCACGTTGATAGATGATGACTCACCGTATTAGCTCCATCTCAGCATAATGAACTTTCTCCCTCGCCATGAATCTGAGAAATATTCAACAGAAATATTTGAAACATAGCCTGTTTGATGCATTCATTGATAGGAAAGGCAATGTCGAATTATTCGACCACACCAACAACAATGGGCACATCCAATGAGAAACCTTTGGAATTGGAAATCTGATGAAATTGACTTCAGTCATAAACATCAAAGAAAAGGAGAAAAGATCTCTTATAGATCAAATAGAAACAACTGAAATAATACTGAATTTGCCATGATTCTTACACAGATAAACATTTCGTATCCACATCTTTCCAGAAATTAAAGTATCAATAAAAGCGTCACAAATTTGAGTATGGAACAAAATTCTCACTATGCTGTTTGAGAATCATAGCAGGACAAGTAGTTGATGGGAGGGCGACTCTGCCTTTGGTCATTGCAATGAATCTTAACTATAATGTTCTTAATTGGAGATTAATACCATGCCAGTGGAATTCAAGCAGCAGCACTGGATATCAGAAAGAGGATGCAAGACTCTCCCACAAAATAACAATGTAATAGATTAAGAAAGGCAGATAATTTCAGATGTCTAACTCTTTGATTTTATGAAGTCTAGAATGTTACCAAGCAGACCCTTATTATATGGATTAGTGAACCTGGTCTCCCCAAAAGGACTTCCTAAGAAATGACAGAAGAATTCAATCATCATCTAGTAAACAGATATAGTAGCAAATTATGTATGAGATAAAACAAAAATAAGAGCATATGGGGAACCTGGTTGAGGTTCAATCATAAGTTGGAATTCAGGATATCTCTTCCAATTAATCTACAGTAGATTTGCCTCAGTTAGGATGAGCAAAGTTATTGGTTGGAAGGAAAGCACTCTGAGATTGGAGAGAATTTACCCACTCCTCTGTTTTGATGTTGAAACAAATGCAGTAAATATGCCATATCAGGAACACAACCTAGTAATCAATTGAAACAATTTTCTGAGAAATACATAGAATGAATATTCCCAAAGATTTATTAAACACACAAAATCAACTAAGTTGGAAGATGAGCAGTAAACTGTACAAGAAACTTGAGGCAGAAGCATCCAATAGTGTAGAAGCAAAACACCAAAAACGCTTGAATATCAAATATATCCTCATTATCAATTAATTTTCTTTGTTCTCTCTTAATTGATCTTCTCAAAACATACTGAAATGGCAGTTGGATTGAAATCACTTTAAGATCTTGTTTGATTTTATTTTTCTGATGTTAGTAAATCAGAATGCAAACACCAGATATTATTGCAATTTCCATACCCTTCATTCTATCTTTTGCTGCACTTTTGAAATAAGACAACATGCTGATGCTAAATAGGACCAATGCATTCAATGAGATGGTATAGGAAAGTTTCTAAAAGCTTTTTAGTTTCTAAGAAAATAGAATTGAAAGTTGAAAAAGATAAATAAAATAAATATTCAAAATCGGCTTTTTTAACACATTTGAATTTATTAGAGGTGATGATGTAATAAATGTTTTTTTTCCAATTTTTAATGATGTTTATACCTTTAAACTGAAAATGGCAAAACTTTTATGAACCAAACATGGCCTTAATGATGAAGAGTACATGATATACACAAACAACAATTCAGACAAACATGACTTGATGATGGAGATGACAATGACGATTTTATATGTTGAAGCAAATAGATATTAACCCAAATAGATGTTAAATGGAAAAAAAAACTAGACTGAGATGGTATAAAAATATTCAAATGCAACCATGAGCTACTTATCAGTTATGTTAGAGTGAAGGTGTAACGGGTAGCTAGAAATCAAAGAAAGCATTGGTCATTACAATAAAAGGTTTAATTGATGTGAATCAAACTAGTGATATGGCCGTGTAAAAATCTCATTGGAGAGATGAGATTGGAGTAGCTGACCCCAAATATTTGAGACAAATAGCTCGATGATGACTATTATCTTGAGTATCTTCTCATTCTAGTTCTGACGCAAGAGAATTGATTGGCACTAAACAATTCTGTCAAGATTTTCTTGGTTATGCCACCAAAATTGTAACAAAATATGGGTAGTTGAAGAGCAGAAGCATGCCAATGTCATACAGATTCATAGGAAGTGCTAAGCTAAACAATTGAACTTTCACATTGCAATTGGTCCTTGGTAGAATCTCCAGGAAAATAATGCAATTTCAGTAAGGGTTAGGAGATGCCCTCTAATGTTCAAATATTCCATAATGTTAGAATTTAGGATGCTCCTCACTCATTAGTTTTAGATGGACAAGTGCGATAGTCTATTATGTCTAATAAATTAACAGGGTATCCCAGTGACTATCATTTTAAGATGGAATGATGTTCAATTCTAATTCAACACGCTATCAGACCTACATTGATATCTTTGAAATAAGATAGGCATGAAGGGGCATGTTAAGCTAAAATCTCACATTTTCATTTGTCCCACATGGACATGTACAATGGTCCATTATGTATATCTACTAGAAGGATATCCCCTCTCAAATGACTAGTCATTTTGGGATGGAATGAACTCAACCCCAATTGAAGATATACTTAGGTTCTTATACAATCCCAACAAGTCCACATGATACACCCATCATAATGGAACACATGACAGATGATTAAGGACAGTCATGTAGAGGCAATTCAGTTCATGAGGTTACTCAAATTCACTATGAAAAAAAGTCATAAACAGACTTGTAATCTGTGAGATTAGATTTCCACATAATTCAGAAAGAATGTTTTGTTGGTTGCTTGCAAGATAGGAAGTCACACGGAATTAAAATATAAAGATTAAAAAAATGATTATATCCAAGAAGCTAGCTTTGCAGAAAATAAACGGTAAAACAAATATCAAACTTGCCTCAGAGACAAACAAAATAAGGATGATGCCAACTGTGATTTGAGTTGGTGAACGCACAAGGACAACAATTACAAAACTAGGAACATTTAATCATCAGCAGAATCTTGACAAATGTTGTGAAGTATGGAATACATTGATGTCTATCTAATCGTGTTATGGAAGCAATAAGAAATATTTTAAAACAAGCCAGTGATAATATGCGGCATCAAACCTGCCATAGCACTTGGAGGATACAGAAAAGCATTGTACTGATGACCAAGCTGCTAGCAAGGATGTTCTGTAGAAATATAAACTTGATTACAAATAAGATATAATTGTTATAGTTGTTTTTACAGTAAGTGTAAATCAAATAAAAAAAGAACAATATAAAGCTCACATAATGATAAGGTAAGAGTATTCTTTCACATGTACATATATGCATCCCATTGTGGGTAAGATGACATTAAGTGGCATTCAACATTTTGCCTTTTTTCTTCATGCCATTGCATCAGAACAATACGTTTGAACAGGATGATTCCATGCGTTCAGAAAAATTGTGTACAAGCCAGCTACAAGTGGCTATGTTTGAATCAATGCAAACAAATACAGAAAAATCATGATCCAAGAGATACCTTTTGTCGGCATTAAAATAGAAAAGAGATAAGACCAGTTTTTTTCTAGCTATACTATCCATGGCAATGTACCAATAGGGGTCAAACCAAAGAGAATTTATACTATGTAACCACAGGATCCAGATTGTAGAAACAATGAAATATAGAAACAAGTAGATATAGAAAAGAAAGAATAGGAAAAGAAATAAAGAGAAGACAATTGCTTCATTATAATTGATAATTGTCATAGACTAACAAACCTATTTATACAGATTGTCAGAATAATATATGGAAACTACTATGATAAATATGGTAATAACAAATATGAAAATAAAGATACATATGGTTGAGATTGTAGTTCAAATATGGTAAGTCATCAATAATTTGAAATCAATTTCTTATTCTTATCTGGACTACCATCTTTATCCTCATTACCATCCTTATCCTCATTACCCTCGACAAATTCAACAGGCTGATATTGAACGCTGAGTTTGGCTTAGGGTTTAGGGTTGTGTGCTTAGCAAAACTCAGAAAAAAGTTTGTTGTGTGTTGTTCTCTGGTGACAACTATCGCCGATGCGGAGGGTGAGATTTGAGAAGGTGCAAACGAAAGGAAGCAAGCCGGAAATAGCCCAAAACCACGATCTAGATTCCAAGGTCTTTCTTCAATAATCTTGATTTCCCTCTAATGAAGGCGGTGGAAGAGGCCAACGAGGAGAACAAGACGGCGCAAAGCGCGAAGGCCATGAAGAAGGTGCATGCACAGATAGATGCAAACACAAGAAGGACATGAAGGTATGCAAGCAGATAGACGCGAACACCAAGCAAAGGCCAAGGCGGTGAAAGTCAAGCCGAAGGTGCTAGAGAAGTCAAATGTGCAACACCGACTGGTGTCCAACTACAGGCTAGAAGCCAAGCTGGAGGACGATGATCGATGAAGGAGGCATCATTGTGGAACCCCAAGTGAAAGAGTACTGATGTATAGAACATGATGGCATTAATGCTGGTGAATTGCTAGAAGATCTAGAAATGGATCTCCATGACGAGCGACGGACGCCTTGATCTCCACATCTATTCTCGATAGGAGAGCTAGTGAGCGGCGAACACCTTGATCTCCGCATCTATTCTCGATAGGAGAGTTAGTCAGCAGCAAGCACCTTGACTTCCGCATTATAAAAAAAAGGAGGTGAGAGATTTAGATGAGGATCTCAATGAGGAGCGGCGGTAACTAAGAAGCAGAAATAAAAAATAATATGGTAAACCAATAATCCCTCATCTAGTAGCAGTCCCGTTAGAAGAAAGGACCACATCCTAAACAAAGTGGGAGTGGTCGGTGAGGCGATGTCGAGCATACTATAGGAAGAACCCCCTCCGACACCCTCAAGGGTAGCGGGGGGGCGTCCTTGGTGAGATGCCAGATGAGGATGGTGTTGTCCCGAGAAGAGGACACGAGCTAACAGTTGTCAATGGAGGCAACGGTCCCATGGTGCACCTCCTTTGAAAAAAAAAGATGATCTCGAACAACATCCGATAGTCGACATGCTTGTTAAGGTACTCGCCTATGGCGCCAAAATTGTAGTGCTCCCCGATGTTGATGAAGAAGGAGAGCAAGGAGATGGCAAGCAGAGGATCTGCTTTTGGTCCTCGTGGAGTGTTGAGATTGTAGATAGCCCTTACGCAAAGTGAAGGGAGAAAGAGGGGTTGGGTTCCTCATGGAGAGCATAAAGTAGCAGTAGAGCTTCCTCCTATATTCATCATATATCATCTCGTACCCACCATGCAAGAACAACTTCCTTCAGCCAAGCTTGTCAACGGCGAAGATGGAGACAAAGATGCATAGTAGCCCAAGAAGATTGCATTCGGCTAGCAAGAAGAGCGAGTTCCTGATGTCGACTGAGTAGCCATAGTCGACCTTGGCCAGGTTCGGATTTTGCACCAAGTAAAGAGACCTGAAGGATCTGATGATCGCTACGAGCTTACCGATCGCTGCCAAGATCTCGTGGCATGTCAAGCGAAGGCGCGCCAGGAAGATCTCCACCAATAAGATGAAGGTGGTGCTCACCAGGTGCATTATATGGCGGTGCAAGAAGAGTCAAAAGGTGTTGAACGACATAATCGGCTCCACCTTCCCCAGCTCCTTGATCTCCGTCTGCAAAACCTTCAATATGTCCACTACTGCCTCCTTCACGTTCTTCGCCACCAACAGGGCGTAGCCCAAATTTAAAACAACCTGAGCTAGCCACTGACTATAATTGATACAATAAATTAATTAATTCAAATATATAAATAAAATAAAAAAGTATGTGAATATTAATTGTTCAAAAATATGGAATAAAAAAAATATTATTCAATACATTCAAAAACATGTTACAAAAATACTATTAAAATTGTACTCTTCGATTCTTTTTAAAATACATCAACACCCAAGCCTTATCCCACTAGATGAGGTCGGCTATATTGTTCCTTTTACACCATTGAGCTCTATCTCCTACTATATTATTGTCTATACTTAAATAAATTTTATCTTATTTTATTATTGCTAATAAAAATTTTTTGGTATTCCTCTTCTTCGTTTGATATGTGTGTTGTCATAATTTCACATCACCTAACTAGAGCATTTATTGGTAGCCTAAGTACACACTCGTACCATCTTAAACGTGTCTCTCGGAGTTTTCTCTCGATGCAACTCCGACTTTTTCCATAATGCTCTCATTTCTTATTCTGTTCATCCTCGTATATGCTCATCTCTGCAACTACCATCTTTTGCTCATGTGCTTGAGTTATAGTCCAACATTCAACTCCATATAACATAGCAATCTAACTGTGATTTTGTAGAACTTGCCTTTAAATTTTAGAGATACCTTATGATCACATAAAACACTCAACACTCTAGTCCATTTCAACCATCCTGCTTATATTCTATATAAGACATCTCTCTTAATCCTCTATCATTTTGTAAAAATAATCCAAAATATTTAAAACTCTCAGTTCCAGGCAACTCATCATCTCCTATCTTAATAATTATCTCATTACGTCTAATATTGCTAAATTTAAATTCAATATATTCTATCTTTATTCTACTAAGGCTAAAACTTTTTCCTTCTAGTGTTTCCCGCCAAGATTCTAGTTTAACATTTACTCCTTCACGTGTTTCATCTACCAAAATAATATCTATAAACAACATGCACCACAATACTGTGTCTTGAATGTATGTAGTGAGTTCGTCCATAATTAGTATAAAAAGATAGGAACTTCGAGATAATTTTTTATGTAATTCTATTTTTATTGAAATACTTCAGTTACTCCGTTTGAAGTCTTTACTCTGGTCATGACATTCTCGTACATATCTTTAATTAGTTCAATATATGTTACACTAACACCTAATTTCTCTTGAAACTCTATCATAAGCTTTTTCTAAGTCAATGAATACCATGTGTAGATCTTGTTTTTGCTCCCAATATTTTTCAATTAGTTGTCTAAGATGTATTACTTATATTGTCGACCTTTCATATATGAACCCAAATTAATTTTTAATCACCATGGTCTCCTTAATTTTTTCTATTACTTTTTCTCAAAGTTTCATGTTATCACTCATTAGTTTAATACCCCTATAGTTTGCACAATTTTGTACGTCTTCCTTATTCTTATATAAGGGAACTAAAGTACTTACCCTTCATTGATCGGACATTTTTTTCGTTTTCAATATCTTGTTAACTAATTTTGTAAGTCATTCAATACCTTGTTTCCTTAGGCACGTCTATTTCTCTATTGGAATATCATCTAGTCCAACAGTTTTTCCATTGTGCATCCCATTTAAAGTTTGTTCTACTTCTGAAGTTTAAATTATACGATAAAAATTTAAATTTCTATACTCATTTGATCTACTTAAATTACCTAAGTTATACCTCTTCCACTGCTCTTTTATTTCTCCATCATTACTAGTACCCTATTACATTCATCTTTAATACATTTTATTTGAATAAGATCTCTTATCTTCCTTTTTCTCACTTTAGCTATTCTATAAATATCTATTTCCCCTTCCTTTGTATAATCGTTCAAAAGTTTCATTTTTTGCTTCATTCACTATATTTTTAGCCTCTTTCTTGGCTATTATATATTTTTTAAATTTTCCTCGTTCTTACAAATATATAATTCCTTATAAGCTATTCGTTTTTCATTCACTATCTCTTATACTTTCTCATTTCACCACCAAAATTCCTTATTTAATGGTGCATGTCCCTTTGACTCACCGAGTACACTCTTAGTTATTATTTCCAACTTTAATATCATCTTATCCTATGTCATATTAGAGTCACCATATATTTCACCTAATACTTGTACTCCTACCTTCTCCTTAAATATATTTTGTTTTCCATCCTTTAACTTTCACCACTTAATTTTAGGAGTCGTATATATTTTCTTTCTATTGATATTATGCTTGAGACGTATATCCAACTAACCTATGTTGGGTAGTTAAGCTTTCTCTAGGGATGACCTTACAATCTTTACAAATCTTTCTATCCTTCTTTCTAACTATAAGAAAGTCAATTTGTAATTTATTATTTCCACTTTTGAACGTGACTAACTGTTCTTCTCTTTTCTTAAAACATGCATTAGCTAATATAAGGTCATATACTATTGCAAAATCTAATATAGTTTTCCTTTCTTCATTTCTTGTTCCAAAATCATAACCCCCATATACCCTCTTATATTTCTTATTTTTCACTCTAACATGACTATTTAGATCACCTCCTATTAAATCATTTCATTTAGTGGAATGTTTTGTAATACTTCATCTAAGTCGTCCCAAAACCTTAATTTGGTAGCTTCATCTAATCCTACTTGCAGTGCATATACGCTTTTTAAAATAAAACTCATTAATTATTATATCATTATCAATTTTTTTAACCAACTCTCATTTAATAGAGATGACCATAGAATCTTTTAAAAACTCTTCTTCTGTCTTTTTATAAAGAGTTGCTTTAATAAGTTTTATAGCTAAAATGCTCGTTCCATTGTTGCAAAACAAGAAGAATTAAAATAAGATGAATCAACTTGCCAATTATATAAGTAAATGATAGGTATAATGTATAAACTATAATAAATGAGAAAAAATGTCAATCAAATTATAGGTTCTGACTTACTTGTTTTCAACTAATCTTAGGCATAATTAAAAAATAATTGATAAGTTCTAAAAATTTTCATGAACAACAACATCAAGTTTATCGTGATCCAATTGCATTCTCAAGTGGTGCAAATCTTATGCATCGAAATCAAGAGGATAAAATTTCTTAGCAACTCGATAGATGTGATCGACATTAAGAAACTTTAAGTTTTCTTTAGGTTCCAAAGCACAACTAAGCTTAAGAAGTTTGACTGCCTCATCCTTGATCTACTAGTAAGCTCTTTAACTTTAAAATCCATTATAGTAGCACATATCAAATCGATAGTAGTGCTCAACTGTGATTAAGTCATTTTGTTGACAAGAACAACTTGTAACAAATTTATAACAGCTAGTGTACTTTAGAATGTCCAATTTTTTGCTACTTATTAACATATCTAAATTGATCGAGCCAAATAATGTTAAGCATATCTAGTTGAGTAAGTTTACCCAAACAATTTATATTATATTTTTTTCCTATTATTTGCAATTTAAACATAGTTTTAAAAAAAACCTATTAGATTAGAATAATTATTTTTTTTATTTTAGACTTTATCAATTTCACTGTGAAGGAATAAATTATTCCTTCCATCAAATCACTAATGAAACGCGACATTAGAAAAGTGTAAAGAAATATTTTGAAAAAAATAGGTAGGATTGGAGCCCACCCTAGCCTAAGAGTGGCTCCGCCCCTAGCCACTAGTATCATGTACTGTGTCGTTTCCAGCATCCTCATCCGCTAGTAGTAGGTGAGCGCGATTGGCAACGTGCAGAACATAAAAATGATACATCAGACGTAGTTGACCTCGGGCAACGTCGAGCTTACCAGGTCGGCTGATTACGGAGGAGCTTGGAACCGGTTCTTGAAAGTGGCAAAGACGATGATACCCAAGCCCTGCATGGTGAAGACGATGGCTATGAAGGCACCGCAGGTCTTCTTGTTTGCGTACTCCCGCGTGATGGTGGTAGAAAAAGGGTAGCCACGGTCGATACCAAAGTCATGCCAGAAGCGGATGAAGTAGAGAGAAGTTATGACTCCCAAGGCACCGAACGAGAGCCCAGAGGCGATGGAGCAGAGGACCATGATCATCCAAAGCGGTTGGAAAAATGGGATCTCGTTCTTCATGTTATGGCCGCAATAGAAGGTTCACTGGGTAGTCCACCACACCTTGAACGGGAAGATACTCATGAAGCGAATGTCGAGGAAGCGGTCTAGAGACACCACATGGTCGCTCCCTCTCTTGGCGGTGTTACTAGAGAAGCAAACAAAGCAACCACTACCACCAGAAGGCAGAACGCAAAGGGCAGAGGGCAGAGGCCAACACGAGGGTGACGTTAGTAAGGACATCAAGGAGGAAAGTGTGGCCATGAATGGCGAAGTTGCGCTCCTTGAGGTTGAAAGCAGAGGCCTGCTAGCTCTCATAGGCGACGAGGACTTCAACGGCTATGACAGAGCCCAACTTGCTCAAATTGCGGCAATCTGTGGGTTGATGGTAATTGCTGGAAAAGGGAAGCACTTTGTGGAAGGAAAGTTGTTGTGATTGCTGCAAAGAAAAGGGAAGTTGCTGGTAAAACAAGAAAAAGAGAGGGTTGTTGCCACTAGCAAGAAGAAGAATGAGATGGGGAATAAAAGGTGAAGGAAGAGATCTTGAGGGGGTTGTTTGCATGTGTGGAAGAGAAAAACACAAGGGAAAGAAAAAAAAAGAAGAGAGAAACGGTGGAATTAAGGTTTTGAGAAGCTTGATTAGATTGGCGAAATGAATAATAATAGAGAAAGAATTTTAAAAAAGAGAGAAAAAATGAATGATGAATAAAATAAAATTAGAATAAAAGAAGAAATTCATGGCTTTGATACCATGTAGAAACATTGTAATATAGAAACACATAGTAGACATACAAAAGATAGAATAGGGAAAAAAAATAAAGAAAAGACAATTGCTTCATTATTATTGATAATTGTCATAGAATAACAAACCTATTTATACAGATTGTCAAAGTAATATAGGGAAAATACTATGATAAATATGGTAATAACAAATATGGAAATAATGATAAATATGGTTGAGATAGTAGTCCAAATATGGTAGGTCATCAATAATTTGAAATCAATTATTTTTCTTATCTGGACAACAATCTTTATCCTCATTACATTTTATATAGTGATAAGAGAATTGGCATGATTAATTAACATTCACAATGGATGAAACTAACTGCAGATGCATATCAAAGAATGCACAAGAATCAGATTTACCATGTAAGGTAAGCAACAAATTGTATAAACAATGTAAAGCAAACATTATTATGCAGATGATACCTCCATCCTCTGTGCATCAGCAGATTTGGTGAGAACTGTAAATGGAAAAAAGCAAAAACAAATTATCAAACTCAAAAGGAGAAATTTCGAGCAATGAGAGCTGACAATTCCAGAAGAAAGACAGCACAACAAAAAAATATCAGATACATCTCTACAAGCACCAAAAAAAAAACACAAACTAAACAGTCTGGAATTATTTCATAGCTTTCCCAACTAAATTAAGATATAAGAATCCTGAATTTTAATAAGCTACAAAATTTACATGAATCTAAGTAGAATTAGATTTAAAGAAGTTGATAAGAATATTAGATTTAGGGTTTCTAAAGACATAATGATTGCTAATTCAATAAAGACAATGTAACAGTACATTATAAATGCTTAGCCTGGCTTATCAGTTTTTTTGTTTTTAAGTTTGACAGTAGAAAGTTCTCCCAATTTAAATTAAGCTATAAGAATCCTGAATTTTAATGGGCTAAAATTTACATGCATCTAAGCATAATTACATTTAAAGAAGTTGATAAGAATGTTAGTCCAAATAGGAAACCCTATAAGAAATAACAATTGCTAAACCTATAAAGACAAGAGATACATTATAAATGCTGAGCATGGGCCTAGCAGTTTCTTGTAGATGTTTGATAGTAAAAATACCAACATTGTAACAATTTATAGAATCCAGAAGAAGCGCTTGATCTTCTGAAATAAGGTGGTAACAATCAAATTTATGAACATGAAAGTTAATTGCCATATGTAATCTTTAATATCAAACAAAACTTTCTTATTTATTTCCTTTGTATATGGAAGTTGAAAGAAAATATTTGATTGTATAACATATGGTGATTTGGCAAAATTGCAGGGATTCTTGTAGTTTAACCTATGACCAGACAGATTAATTGATGGTTTGGAAGCTGTGGTAAATGTCAAAGAGAATTTGGTATGGCATTATTTAGCCTTATTTGTTGCACAATTAATATAACTTGGTCAAATATGTTATATTCACTTCAACGGAACCCAATGCCTTAAAAAGCCTTAATAAAAGAATTTATTAACTCATCTTCTAATGCAGGATCAACATAGGAGGACCCAATCTTCTAGAAGACATAACTTTTAACTTAAGACTCAGAATCAGGCTCTGTCGCGACCACACATGCAGAATTCAAAAATCTACATTTGTTGTGAGGAACTCGAAACCACCAATTTTCGGGCCCAAATTCCACATTTAACCCTTTCAAAGCCTTTTTATTATTTTTAGTAATTTATAATTTTATGGTATTTTGGGTATTTTTTTGGTATGTTTGGTATTTAAGGGTTAGGGATTGTTTATATCAACGTCCTATTTTATTATTTTCTGTCAATTACAAAATTTCCTTTTGTGGTAACGTTTCCTTCCTTTCTTTACAAAATTGGAATTGAGGTCTAAAATTTAGGATTTCTTTCTTTTTTGAGTCTTAGAGTCCAAAGTCTATATAATACCTATCAGTTGTATGAAGAATTATCCTCTCGTATTAACAAAGTATCTTTTATTCAAGTTTCTCTTTGTTCTTGGTGATTTCTCTTCTTGTCTTCTCCTCAATTCTGTTTTCTTACCAACCCACAGGAAAATCACTGCCATGTCCGACGTCATTTTCTAATAAACATCTCGTGATACCCCAACAATACTCCCATGATTCCGTGGTGACACTCAAAGATGAGGACAAATTTGTCAACTGTACCAAAACTAATTTATGCTAACTGTCTCACCTAAAATAAAAAGCTAACAGCAAGTCATAGGCTCCCTGCTTGCACACTGACTGGGCATGTTCATAGTAGTTGGTGCTATTTTTGAACATTGAGGGGATCTATTCAACATAAGGGTAAACCAAAAGGAAGTCCTTGCAATTTAGTCAAAAATTTATATAAATGTAAAGACAATCTCTTATAATTGTTTTACAATAGCAAATAGTAACTAGTCAAAGAACTCAATGCATATAGGATATCAATTATCTAGAGGGACAACAAATTTAAACATAAAAGGCCATTAAAGTAATGCGTTGACATACACTTGGTCGAACTCATTGTATAGGAAGATTCAGCAATAAGAAATCCAGCTAAAAGAATAATAAATAAACGATGATTTTTGTGCCCTGCAGAAAATAGCAATTTATCTCAGAATGGTAGATGTACAAGAAGAGAAGACCCTAACCAACCAGTTGAATCTGTTAAATACCTATGCAATTCCCAAAAGCAGGACAATGGTGGTCAAATCCCTTAATACCAGTCTTACAGTTTTTACAATATCTAACCCTTGAAAGTGTTGGGGAGTTCTGCTGAGAAAAAACTTCAAGATTAATTTCGAAAAAAAATAAAATGTAATTGACACTAAGAAGTTACCTAATTGCCTAACTATTTTGAATGTAATATATCAATGTCCCAAATAATTGCAGTCACTGTCTGTTACTAGATAGTATAGTACTTAGTCTAGTAGCAATAATTGCAATTCTGCATAAGAGGGAAACAAAACAATAAAAGAATTAATATGAACCTCGAATTGAACATTTAGAGTATCAAATTCATTCTGACCGGACTCAACAGTGGAAGAGCTAAATGAAACTGCTCCAGGATCACTAGAGAATATTCTGCAACATAGAGAAGGAAATTAGTTAGCGATGTTATCAATCTACATGCTAGGTATTGAAGCCTAGCACTGAACAATAAACAATTATGTTTTGCCTTCCAACTATCACTATGAAACTCAACAAAAAATCACAATTATTATTATTATTTTGTATCTGGTTACTATTTCCTGGTAGTTACACGACTATATGAACACAATATATTAATTAGCCCACCCTCACAATACATATTGCACATTATTCAGCTCACAACATTGGTATATATCTTGTTTGATTTTTTGATATTAGTATATCGTCACAAACAATGATTGGTGACCAGTAATAAGAATGAGTTGGAGAAAAACTAATGGCTAAATCTCTTAAATAAGAAGAAAAGAAATTATCATATATTCTATTGAATTCCCAATTAGCATTGAGAAGGGGAGCTTTGGCGCAACGGTAAAGTTGTTGTCATGTGACCAAAAAGGTCACGGGTTCGAATCCTGGAAACAACCTCTTGCAAAAAAGCAGGGTAAGGCTGCGTACAATGGATCCTCTCCGAGATCCCGCATGGCAGGAGCTTCGTGCACCGGGCTGCCCTTCCCAATTAGCATTGAATAGGATAGCTTCACGTCATAAAAAATAGACAAATTATTAAGTTGAAATTATAATAAATTATTGACTAAAAGTTGCCTGCTAATAGGGACTAACTAATCTTGCAAGAAAGGAAACAAAAAGGTGTTTGATGAAATTGAGAAAGTTTTATTTTGCTCCTCATAATGTCTATTTTTTTCATCTTTCCCCTATAATTTAGGGCATTATGTTTTACCCTACACTTTGTAAAACACAAACAAAATGTCTCCACTGTCAATGTTAACAGAGATGAGATTGTGCATACACATGCAACACACGTGACAAAGCCAGGTGAGAGTTTGAAACGTAAACTTGTTATTTCACCTTATATGTGTTGCATTATTCAAACATAAATATTAAATCTTTCTACTTTCCTCCTCCTTCTCATACTATTTTAGAGTTCATTGTCATCTCTTCTTAAATGAGCTTGCATCTAAAAAAATATTTGTTCCTCACGCATAGATACGTTTAAATGGCTCCTTACCCCGTCTTTTTCTTCCACTTGTCATGATTTAGTTGTCTGCTTCTAAATTCCATGAGGAACATAATAGTATAACCAATTTTACTTTCTTTTCATATGATGATAATGCAAGATATTAGGTAAAAGGAGAGAGTCCTCGATGCAACAAAAGCCTAAACTCATTTTACCCAATCAATCCAACCATCGATTTTTCAAATATACCTTCAGCTTATTATCATGCGTGTAGAGCATGCGATGGAGAAATCATTGTATGCACAGGAGAAGAATCAGAAATAAGACCAGTTATCTTGATTCTATTTTTGCAAGCTATAGGTGGTAAAACTTAGCATCCTAACAATATCAGACAAATTGAAAAATTAGGTAAACCATGGGCCTAAAATGAAATATTCACAATGAAATTAGCAGGAGAGCTGCAAAACAAGATCAAAGAATTTCTTAAAATAGCAATTAAGGTCAAGGAATACCAAAAGTAGAGAAACACATGGGTGAAGTCTACCTATAAAGACCATACAATAGCAAAGCACACTCAGCATTGAGAACAGCATCCAGTAACGAGGGGACGGCTGCAACAAAATAAAGGTCAAAGAAATTATATATCAAACTGAAAGAGATAAATGGCATATCTCGAAGCAGATCCATCAAATATTTTTAAGAACCTTTTCTAATGACAGTAATATAAACTCCCCACATGAACAGTAGATTGAAGAGGACGAGAGCCGGAGCAGATGCAGAAACATCAAATAGACGCCTCCAAAATCTCCCCAAGAGAATCGTCACCGCCATAACCAAAGCTGTAAGACATAACAGAAATTGAAGTGAAGTTCCCATTTTGTCATCATCTTAAGGAAGGCAAGATAGAGACTGACCTGCAATCGGGAGCATAGCAAGGAGGGAGATGGAAGGAAAAAGCCAGGGGACCGATGCGAGAGCGAATTGAGAGATTAGAACGAGAGCGCAAGAGAAGAGAGCAGATCGGAGTAGCTCCCATGGAGACCTCTTTGGCCTGGGAAACCTCAGGCCCAACATTATTGCTCTCCTCTGGATCCGACCGGCCAAAAAGACACCCTTCTACCTCTTGCTTCTATCGTTGTGTATATCAAAAACAAAGTAAAATCGAACAAGCAGTCCACTACAGAGATCGAATCAGGCAATCGATCCAACTCGCTACTTAAGATCGCCTCGCTTGCCTCAACAAATGAGTGAGAATTCACCAGAGGCAGAGTCTGCAAGGGGCGAGATTTAGGTCTGAGCTGCATAGCCTGCATTTAGAAATAAAGAGGTAGAAGAGGGGAGGGGCAGAAGACTAACGAGGTCGACCTTGTTGATGTTGTGGACGATGAAGGCGCCGACGAGGAGAGAAGCGACGACACACGCCAAGGCGAGGGAAGGCGCGCCGGTCAGTGCCCTGCCTCCCCCAAACTTTTTGCTGATGCTGCTTCTGCTTCTGCTTCATTATTATGTTTGACGAAGGCTGCGGCCTCGTTCGTGGCACGATACGCGAGACTGTAAAGAGCAGTGCGGATACACTTAAACCGCGCTAAAAAGGTGTTGTGTGGTTTATTTTTTTTTTAACTTACGGCAAAAATTGAATTAAAATTTTATTTCAAATAAAAATATCTATCATATGAAAGTTCCTCAGTTTCTAACAGGTTTAAATTAAGGATATTTAATTTACCTTTGGTAGTCAATAATCTTCGAAAAGCTAAATGACTTTAGTTGATTTTTTTTCCCGAGTATCACAGTTATACCCGACAACATCAGCTATCACTTCTATATATTATACATTATAGAAGATTTTCTTCCTAATAGATAGCTATCTGATAACATTAATTGTCACAATAAATTTTTATATATATTTTTTCGATTTACTTAGATGATCGATATAAAATTTTCATGGAATTGGGGTGTCACTTCGAGATTAGTCGAACCAAAGGTTTTGCATACTGGTGTCAACTAAAAAAATAATAAATAAATAATTTTTTTCTAAGAAGGTGATAGGGGCGTAACCAAGATTTAAAATTACCTGGGATTGATCACCAGTATTTGTGTTTCGGCGATGGTGGTTGCAACCGAGTCGTGACAATAGGGCGGAGTCGACATCGTTTGTGGCAGGGAGAGCAATGAATGTGATGTTGTGTGTTGGGTTTTTCGGGCCGCGAAAACCGCTTTTTCGCGTCGCGGAAACCTCGAATCTCTCATGCCATTGGATCTCGTGCGAAGAAAACTTTTCAAAAACGATACGAGTACGAGTTTACAACTTAGATCTACTCCTAGATCTACATGAAGAAGAATTATACCTTCGATGCGTGCCCTTTTTCGTATCCCGCTCGTCCAAGATTCGTCGGATCTCGAAAGTATCAAGGATAGATACTTCTCTATATGTATCCACACGAACACACTAGGTGGAGATGACCAAAACAAGGTGTGCTAGCACCTTTGGATGGTTCGGCCAAGAGAGGAGAGGGAGAGCAAAATTGGAGCAAGGAAGAAGATGAAGGAATGAATGAGATTAATTCCAAAATGAAAACTCATCCCTCCCATTCATGTGGCCGGCCACATTAAAAGCATGAGTAACTCCCATGGAATGCCAAGAGTCACAACTCTTGGTAACCCCCATGAGGTGGCATTCCACATAAGCAACCATGATGATGTGGAGCATTATCATTGGTCCACATGTTGCCCACTCACCAATGAGGTAACATAAAGTCAAGTCAAACTTGACTCTTCATCTTCCTCTCAAGTCAAGTCAAACTTGACTTAATCTCTCTCATGGTTGATCTAATCCAACCATTTAATTCAAGCCAATTTAATATAATGAATCTAATTCATTTAATTAAATTGATTTAATGAGTCATAATCCAAATTAGGCTCATTAAACACATGAATCAACTTGAGTCTAACTCAATTAGCCCAATTTGGATTACTCTTAATCCAATTTGATTCATCAAATGAATATAATCCTCTTGGTTCATCATATGAACCTAATCTCCATCTAAATGTCCTTAGTGTGTGACCCTATAGGTTTTTGTAACGTTGGCAATGCCCCTAAACCCATTTAGAAGCATAAGTAATGAGCGGTATCTAGCAACACATCATTACTACCCAATGTTATAAGAATGTTGAGATCCAACATCACCTTGTGACTACTAATTGTAACTCCTCACAATATATGACAAGTGTCCTTCTATCCTAGACATCTAGATTGGTCAACGTGAGGCATAGACCGTGTCATCCTCTGACCAATCTAAATCTTGAACTCCAAGTAGACTCACTAAATCAAATGAGCTCAATATCCTATATTGACTCATTTGGGCATAGCCATGCACTTCGTGGTCTCACTCTATCAAGAATACCGATGTCACTCCCGTCATATAGGAGGGATAGATCCCATCTACATCACTCACATCCCTCCGCATAATTTGTTACATACCCAGTAATCGCCTTTATAGTCCACCCAGTTACGGGTGACGTTTGACGAAACCAAAGTACATAACTCCTTATGTAGGGATCTATGGTGACTTCAGGTCTAAGGACTAGTAGTCATACTAATAGCCACATGAGAAAGTATATGACACTCATATAACGATCCATGATACTTTCTCATGGCGGGTCATTCAGTATACATTCTCTAATGTATACCCATGTGTCAACTTGATATCTTTATATCCATGACTTGTGAGATCAAGTCATCGAGTTGACCTACATGCTAGTCTTATTGCATTAACATTGTCCCTGAATGTTAATACTCGACTAGGAATGATTAAGAGTAGTGTTCCCTATATCATCTCACTATCGGTTCAACTAACCGATTGATATAGGTGAGAACCGTCTACTCAAGGACATTATTATACTTAATTTATTTGGCACCAATACAAGTAAGTATAATAACCAAAATCAAAAAATGCCTTTATATATATAGAATATGATACAATAAGTCCAATATACAATCATCAAATGATTGGCTCTAGGGCTCTAGCTAACATTGTGGTGGTCAGGGAGGAAGGTAGCGACGACAGGGATGGGGGTTGTGGCTGCAGTTGCCCCAATGAATCATTGAAACTCTAGGTCAGACCAAAGAATAGAATACTTGAATCGCTTGTTGTGCCAACATAAATGGTTCGTATCTCTTATAAAATCTCTTATGATTTATTTCAATCAAATTATAATGTAGATATACCTTTATCCCTCTGACAGGATCAACCTAGAAACACATAAATAAGATAATTCACATTTTTGGCCTTGAGTATTCTACCTCTATAATTTCATCCAGCAAACTATAAAAATCATTGCTTGCACCTCTATGATGACTGAACACACACCTTAATATTCATGGTATTCTTTCCCATTCCATATTCTTGAGTATGAAAATTATATCCATTTATGAATATGTTGGTCATGTGCATACAAATGCTTTTGGATCCCATGACAAATAGAAGAGTCATTCTTGCTCAAGGTGAGCTTAATTATCATGAACGTAAGGTAAAATACACCAATTGTTAAAACTTTGCATATGTGTAAACCAAATATAGGTTATCTACTTACATATAATTTGAACCATGCTGTAAATTTTTCTTCGCAAAATCAATCAAACTCTTGTGTCGACAATTCAGAATATAAGTTTTGGAAAATCCTACTCAAAAAACATATTATAACCCAAATAATTTATGACATTACAAAAAAAAGATATACTAACTCGTGATATGATGATATTTCTGGACAATTCAATAAAATATACGTCTGGGTTGTCCGTCATTCTTTACTAGTTAAGTATCTTTGCTTACATTGTCTACTTGGTTGACCAAGGTAATTAAAAATTGAAAAAAATTCATATTTGGATCAATAGGACTTTCATCATTTCTTCCCCGCTCTTCGCCTTTTGCTGTGAACACGATATTCAAAATAATATGACCCAAAAGTTATTACTTTCTCCATAATATATGCATTAACAATAGAGGCTTCAACTCATGCTTTATTTTTCACTTTTTTCTTCAAATGATATAAGAATCTACTGGTAATAAAACAAATTGTATTAAATATTAATATATAATAAAATAGTCATTTTCTATACATTCAAATTGTCAAAGTATAGAAAATGAAATTTTTACCTTTCAAATATATATATCCATAAAAAATGGGCAGGTCCTCCAACTTTGCCATCGTATGGTAAATGAACTAAAAGATGTTTCATATAATAAAAAAAGAGGGTCCTTTCCAAATTACACAAAATGATGGGAATGCCTCTCTCTTACTTTTCCATGTATGTATGAATGTCTCAAAACTTTTGAGTAAATATCATGTAGAAAAATACTTAATTCTGCAATTGCACCCCATACAAAATGTGGTAAGAGTTCCTTAAAAGAAATAGGAATAAGTCTTTGTATTATTATATAGCAAATATGACTTCTCAAACCAATTAATTTACATTCTTTCATATCGACACATCTTCCAAGATTAGAGACATATCCATCTAGAAATTTTAAAGATTTCAACCATTTATAAAGAACACATCTTTAATCCACATATATTTTCTTGCATTCAAATTATCTTTGATTTTTTTCATTGATATCCATCACTGTATTTATCATATTATCAAAAACATTTTTCTCAATATACATTACATCAAGATTATGATATATCAAATGACTAAACCAATATGAAAATTAAAATCCCAAAATACTTCATTTAGTCTATTTATGTGTACTTCCATATTTATATATTGTACCATGTGGCTCTTCAATAACAGATGGAAAGTGAAGCACTCTGTATCAAATATCTAGACCTGTTAATCTCAATGGCGAAGGTGTTCTTTCAATTATATTCTTAGTGAATTCATCTTTATTCTTTCTGAAATTATGATTTAGTGGTAAAAATGATCTATGATAATCAAAATAACTCAACTTTTTCTTGTGTTTCAATCTAATTGACTTTGATCTCTCCATACATATTAGGTATCCAAAGATCCCAGCAATACTTCAACTCAATAGCATACCATAAGCTGGAAGGTCGTCTATGGTCCACAGAAGAGCAACCTTCATTACAAGCATCTGATTAGTATGAACATCGTATATAGGAAAACCTTCGTCCCATAGTTGTTTCAGTTTTACAATCAGGGGTTACATATAAATATCTATTAACTTCTTCAGATTTTATGGGTTAGGCACAACCAATGTTAAAAACATATAAGGTGTTTATATGCACATCCCAGGTGAAATATTATATAGAGTTAAGATAACTGGCCAACAAGAATTATTTTTTCTTGATTTACCCAATGGAGCAAATCCATCAATATAGAGACAATCTAATATTTTGAGTCTCCTTTGAAAATTTTGGATATGTTCTATAAATTTTTTTCCATATATCTGCATCTGATGGATGACACATTAGCCCCTCTTCTATTTGATGAGTTGCATGCCAAGTTATGTGTTCAGTAGTTGCCTTTGATGCATAAAGTCATTATAACCTAGGAGTTAAAGGGAAATAAAATATTTGACTATATGATTTACGTCGCTGTTAATTCCTTATTGTGCTCTTGTACCTAGCTTGATTACAGAATTTACAAACATCTGCATCATCTCCCTAATATAACATATAATCATCTCTGCAAACATCAATTCTTTTCACCAAAAGACCTAATTTTTTCACCAATTTTTGTAAAAATCAGGAGGCAATATGTGATCATGTGGCAATGCCTCTTCAAAAGCTTGAACAAAATTATTAAAACAATCTTACGACATATTTTACTCGGCCTTGACATTCAACAATCTTGCAGTGAGAGATAATTTAGTGTGATTGTCATAACTGACCCATAATGGTTCATCTGTGACACTCAATACTTTTTGAAATTTGCAATATGTTTTATCAACACCTGGTACTTCTAAATCGTCCAACGGTGATGTATAAGTAGTAAACATTTGTTTAACTATTGGAGGAAAACTAGAACTTGCACCATGCATTTCAAGAATGAAATTCTGACCTATTACATCAATTTTCATTCGCTAATATGGATTTAATTGGTTATAATAATTCTGATCACCACTAACTAAGACTTGTATATTTCATTTATAATCCTCATCAGATATAAACGATTTACCATGAGATGTCTAATTATAGTAATTAAAGGTAAAATTAAATCTACAAAGGTGTTCTTCAACTTTATCGAAGAATAGAAATTTACTATTATAACATTTTCTACACGGACACCTTATCTTATTGTCATCCATATACTCAACATTACTAGTTGTAAAATTTAAAAATTGGTTTAACCCAGTTATAAACTCATCAATTAGACCCCAACATTCAAGTAAATTCTTTTTATACATCCAACTTCTTTCATTCTATATTTTGCCTATATTTATTTATTAAACATTATTAAAAACTACTACACATAAATCTAGATTGAAGACAGAGTAACAAAGAGCACCTTGTCAAATTGAAGAAACACACATATGTATAATATATTATTAGAATTAACGTAGAATCAAGCACAAGCACATTATGTTTGGTAGATGAAATTTTAAGATGAATCATGTCAGTACTAGCATGCTACAGGGAAAATCAATAGGAACTCTTATGTAAACTTTAGAACTATTACAATTAGTCAATAATAACATAATTAATTGCTATTAAATTTATATAATGATAAGTAATTGTATAGTAATGAATCTAGAAATACTGAAAACATGTGAACAAATATTAGTATCTCCAACTACACTTAGCTCATGGCAAAATAAGAACTACATATACGACATTATGAATTTAGACAGTACCTTATGATAATAATTTAAAAATGAAACAATAATATAAAAATCAAATCAGGCATCTAAGGCATTATAGTTACGAACATCTAAGGCATTATAGGTAATCACACTTTGTGCATTATAGTTAATCATCGGGGGTAGCTATAGCCACTAGGGGTAGCCATGGCCACCGGAGGTAACCGTGGCCATCGGGGGCAGCTGCAGCCATCGGGGCCAATCGCGGCCATCGGGGCCAATTATGGTCACCGGGGCCAGCCGAGCCAGCCACGGCCACGACCAGCCACCAGGGTCACCCCGTGACCAAGGCCGACTACCTAGGCTAGCCGCGACCACGGTCGACCACTAGGGGTCAGGCACAACCACGCCCGTCAACCAGGGACCAACAGCGGCCACAAGCAACCACCAAGGGCTAGGTGTAGCCACGACCGCCCCACCAGGGGTCAATCGCGCCCACGACCGCCCATCAAGGGCCAGCCACGACCAACCACCAGGGGGCAATCGCAGCCACGATTGGCCATCAGGGACCAATAGCGGCCAACCACATGCAACTGCATTTGGCCTAGACAGGAGCAGTCGAGGCATATCAACCCTAATAATGACATATCAACCCTAATAATTGTCTACAATAAATTAAGTTTGATCCATTAAGCTCTATGACGACCTTGGGCTCCTCGAGTCAAATCGGGTTGCACTTTCATATTTGACTCTCTGCTCTCAGTTTTCTATGGGTTGGAGGGTTAAGTTCTCCTTTTGGTTCATCCCCAAACCCTCATGGAATATATATCTCATGCTTTTGGCATCGAGATCATGTTAAAATAGTAGATCCGGACCATAAACACATATTTCATCGAACAAGTAACATACAAACCTATGAATCAAATGAAAAGATGTTCACATACCTACATCCTAGAATTAAGTGAACTACTCCATAACAAAAGAATTACAAAACCAAAGACATAAATAAAAGTATTCTTATAGTCAAAATGTGAGAGAGAGAAGAAGAAATGCTTATCGAGAAGATTCCTGATGTCTTCAGAGTGGTTCCCTTACGTTGGAGGTGGACAGATCACCGGAGTGGATGAAGATGATGGCTCTAGTGTTTCCCCTAAAGGGAAAAACCCTCTCCCATGAAAGAGGACGAAGTCCTTTGATATAAGAGTGGTCAAGAAAGGGTTTGCTTGGCCCTTTTATACCTCCTCTCAAGCTCTCCAGATATTCAGAATTACTTGGCTCCACTAAAATCAGTGTTTAGACCCTTAAATCTAGTTTTCTCGAGTTTGACCCTGAATAAAAGTTATATATTTTAAAATTATATATATTTTCATATATGGTTAAACACCTAGGTCTAACCAAGATCAAAGTTATGATCATTCAAAGTTTGATCTACAGTTTGGGTCGAGCGGGGTAGATATCCGATTTACAAGGCTCCACCAAATCATCTTGTTTGACCATTAGATCTAGTTTTCTTTAGCTGGACCCTAAAAAAAGTTATAGATCTTGAAGTTATCTACATTTTTATATTTTGTTTGACCTGTAACTCTAATTGAGTGAAAAGTTATGATTGATCAAAATTCAGTCTGTAGTGCACCCAACACAAGCCATGCTAGTTCCCATGGGCACCCATGGGGAAATGGCTGATTTGGCAACCGGACGTGGTCAGCTACATAGGTGCCTGTGGTGGGCATTGTTGGGAAGTGTTTTGGGGTTATTTTGAGCTCAATTTCTTCTGTATGAACCAATTTGAGTTATGGGATATTACTAAAGCGTGTTCTTTGATTAAAACTTCATTTTGATAGTCTTTTTAATCTGTTTTCTTCGTGGAACTTCGTGTGTTCAGCTTGATAATGAGGCTCGATGTTTAATGTCACGCTCGAGCAGAGTCTCTGCCAGAAGAAATTTCGACAGCATCTCCCTTGTACGGGTGACAATCTGAGACATATCTACAATGCCCTCAGGGCCACATATACCTCGGCCAACGCGGGCAGAATAATAACAATAAAATAACTAAACAACCACGTAATTATATATGTAGCAGCCCACTCGGCTGTACTAAAACCAAAACACAGCGGAAAATGATAGAAAACCAAATACAAACCAAAATACAAGACTGCTAGCCGGCTAGGCTTACACCACACAACAACACAACACTCCGGAAACAAAACCAGAACACAAGCCAAATACACACATATCATATACCAAGATAAAAATAAACAAAATGCGGAGACTGGTCTTCTAATGTGACGTGGGGACCGACAAACAAGATACTCCAAGTGACTCCATAAACAACCTGGTACCTGAAAAAAATAGTATCCACGGGGGTGAGTTGAACAACTCAGCAGATACCTAGTTGATATATATAGTAAACTATAACAAATGGTAATAACTATGGAGTACAGTCTCCTGGATAAAAGCTGGAAGATGCACAATAGAAAATGCTGAAGAGAACTGTACTCACCAGGACCTCCTATCAGAATAGACAGGTCGTCAGACCGAGAGTATCATAAATCATGTATGCATGTCAAACATATGCATCCATCCAAATGCAGCATATAAATGCAACAAACACAATCAGTAAATGCATAAATGCATATGATGTCAATGACATGGTCACCCCTGACGCCAGTCAACAATCTCACACACAATGGTGAGACCGAGTGGGTAAGGTTGTGACAACCGTGCACTCTGACGTCACTGCTCCTGATGAGTGACCGAGTGGACGGGATGTTGTCGGAGTACACCTATCCTCCTACCCCAAATCATAAATGGAGAAGCTTAATGCTCTCATCTCCCGGTACACTATGACGGGGAGGAATCTCTGCCGGCTACCATGCTGCGTCACAATACCCATGAGCGGACCAACGGAGCCAAACAAAGTCCAACCGCCTACCGGCTACCACGCTGCTACACTAAAACCAGCAGAGCCAAACTGAGCAGAACTGTATGCCGGCTACCACACTGAGTCACCAGACCAACGGAGCCAAACAGCAGAACTGTCACACACCTGTCTGATATACCACTAACCCATGAGTGGTGATGTGTGCAGATACATGTAACTGGCGATGTATTCGACAATAATGGAGCAGACTATCGCACAACATGCAATCATGCGAGATGATGCATGACACTAAACATGACAATATCCTGAACAACATAGGAATATCTATCTATATATATATATAATGTGTACCATAAGGCAATGAACCAAATCAAAGGTACACAAATCAGATAAGGTATAAAGCCTAGATCCTGAACATAATAAACACATGATCATGTCACTACCCCAATGAGCATGCATAATCAGGTAGGTACTATCATGAAGTGCATAATAAGTAAACAAAACAAGCATGTAACAGGTATCGGGTAGTGACCAATCGAAGCAAAGACGAGCATAATCATTACTAAAGGTTATAACCTGCTAAACATATCAACATGACATTATCAAAGATAAGTCAAGGTACCCACTTAAAATAGCAGGTCCAATCCAGTCAAATCCAACGTCGAGATGCTCGTCTCGAATTAGAGTCCTGTAATACATGATATATATAGATTTAGCTAATTACATATAAATAAATTAGCTAAATCAAATCCTTGAGAAGCTAATATAAATCCAGATCCAATTATAAACCTTAATTGGATCATCTAACTCCTCGATCGACTTTAACTAATCCATACGAATTAAAACTTGCAATAAGCATAATCCATCACAACAACTTAATCTAAACCAAGTTCATAAGAACTCACCCAAATCTAGGATGGTCGCTGATGGCATACGGTCAAAGGGTTTCCTTGCCCAAAATAGAATGCCCGGTGCTGTGGATCGCCAGTGAACAATGCTGGCCAAGCTACAAAAATTGGTAGACATACAACCACATCTCCAACTATAAATTAAACTCGCATCACTACCAATCTGATATCATACTTCTTACCTAAATTCACAGTCATTCTCGCTGCTGGAAGTAGGGTAGTTTGCTGTTGGAATCTACTTGCCGTCGGAGATCAAACAGTGCTGCGGGAAAACATTCACTACCATAGTGATCAACCAAATTCGTTCAGCACAAGACCCCAAATCACAATCCAAATACCTAACATGCCTTACCTACTCGATACCCCCTTGTTTCCTCTCTGCTGGCGACTGGTGGCGAAGAAGGAAGACTCGTCAGTGGAGTCTAAGGCACGGCAGATGGTTGCTGGACTTTGGCGTCGACAGTGGACATTGGGGCAGAGGGTAGAGGAAGAAGAAGGTGGCATCCGCGCTAGGGCAGAGGAAGAGCGGCATCAGCAATTAGTGGCGTCGGCGACTGGGATCTCCCCAGCGAGTGGCGACGGCGTCGGCAAGGCACAGTGGCGGCAGACGGCGCTGCTTAGCGGAGTGGAGTTCGCGTCGACTGTGGCGACCGGGGTCGACGCGAGAGGGCGATCGACGCGGTGAGAACCTCCGCGACCAGGAGATGCTGTTAGGGTTTCAGCGTTTGGGTTTTTCGGGCGAGGATCGGGGAAGACGAAGACTCGGCACCGTGTGGAGGAGAGGATCGGGATGGGCTCGGCGATGGCTTTACTTGCGAGGCGTGCGGCGGTTTTATGGCTCAGAGAGGAATGTTAGGGCAAGCGTGTGGGGGTCGGAAGGAGAAACGACAAGGGAAAGAGGAAAAGCACGCGGGGAAAAGAAATAAAAAGAAAAAGAAAAATCAACATTTCCTCGCTTAAATGGGTTATCCTAAACAGGCTTTCCCGGGGCCCCATTTTTATCCCCGTAACCTAAGTCATACGAGCTCCGAAAAATCTCTAAAAATTCTGAAAAAATTTCTTATCATTATTTACCATTTTTCAGGATTTTACATTCTCCCCCACTAATAAAAATTTGGTCCCCTAAATTTCGTTATCTACCATCAGTAAATACTAATAACAGGTAAAGAGTATAAATATTGAACGGTAAATTAAATCACATACCTCAAGTGAAAATATGAGGGGTATCGAGCTCGGATAGTATCCTCGAGCTCTAGGTAGCCTCCTCGTCTGAATGATGCTGCCATCCGACTTTAACCAGCCGGATAGTCTTGTTCCGCAACTGACACTCTTTCCGGTCCAGAATCCGTACCGGAACCTCCTCATAAGTGATGTCAGGCTGAACGGGAACTGAGATATCTGTTAGCACATGTGTTGGGTCGGATATGTATCTTCTCAGCATAGATACGTGGAATACGTTGTGAACGCCTGCTAGGGACGGTGGTAGTGCCAGCCGATAAGCTACTACTCCAATCCTCTCCAGGATCTGGAAAGGGCCAATGTATCGCGGAGTGATCTTACCCCTGAGGTCAAATCTCTTCACCCCTTTCGTGGGTGAAACTCGCAGAAATACCTGGTCGCCTGTAGAGAACTCTAGGGGTCTGCGTCTCCGATTAGCATAACTCTTCTGGAGATCCTGCGCCTCTGACATCCTCCGTCTGATAATACGGATCAACTCTGCCTCCTGCTGAGCTCTATGAGGCCCCAACAGTTGGGCCTCCCCAACCTCATCCCAGAGGGTGGGTGTCCAACAAGGCCTACCATACAACGCTTCAAACGGTGTCATTTGGATAGCCGAATGAAAGCCGTTGTTGTAGGCGAATGCTACCAATGGCAAATGATCCTCCCAACTGCCTCCCAAAATCCAATACATAAGATCTCAGCAAGTCCTCTAGAGTCTGAATGGTCCGCTCCAACTGTCCATCTGTTTGCGGATGGAAAGCTATACTGAAATGGAGCTGAGTGCCCAAGGCCTGCTGCAGACTCTGTCAGAATCGAGACGTGAACCGCGGGTCTCTATCCGAAATAATAGTCAAAGGGACACCATGTAATCTGATGATCTCCCGACAATACAGATCTGCCAATCGATCCAGAGAATCTTTCCTCCGGATCGCTAAGAAGTGCGCGGATTTGGTTAATCGATCAACGATTACCCAAATCGCATCATGGCCTCGTCGTGTCCTCGGCAAACCCACCACAAAGTCCATGGTAATGTGTTCCCATTTCCACTCGGGAATAGGAATCTGCTGAAGTAAACCGGCAGGTCTCTGGTGCTCAACCTTCACCTGCTGACAGACAAGACATCTAGCTACAAATTCCACGATGTCTTTCTTCATACCGTTCCACCAGTAGGAATGCCTTAAATCTCGATACATACAAGTCCCGCCTGGGTGGATCGTAAATCAAGAGCGATAAGCCTCCTGAAGTAGCTCCTGTAAGACCGGATGAGACTGAGATTTGTATAATCTGCCTCAGAAGTATATAATACCCTCCTCGTCTCGTGTGAACTCGGTCTGCTGCCTGGAAGCTATCTGGCTGCCTATAAATTGCAAATGCTGATCACCATCCTGGGCCTCTAGGATCCTCGTCCTGATCAACGACTGAGAAACCATGTTAACAAGAATATCCTGCTCTGTTTGTCCCTGCTCCTGAAGGCCTAACTCGGAGAAACCCTGAACCAAGTCTGTGACTGAAACTCAATGGCAAGCCAAAGTCCCTCTGGACTTCCCGCTGAGTGCATCGACAACCACATTAGCTTTCCCCGGGTGATAGCTAATGGTATAATCATAATCCTTCAGGAACTCCATCCATCTCCTCTATCGGAGATTAAGTTCCTTTTGTGTGAAAATATATTTGAGACTCTTATGATCAGTGAGAATCTCAAATGTAATGCCGTATAAATGATGTCGCCAAATCTTTAAAGAAAAGATGATGGCAGCTAACTCTAGATCATGAACTGGGTAGTTCTTCTCATGCTCCCTCACTGTCAAGAAGCATAGGAGACTACCCTGCCGTGCTGCATCAGAACAGCACCCAAACCCTGAAGAGACGCATCGGTATAGAGCATGAATCCGTCCTCTCCAGAAGGTAAAACCAAAACTGGAGTCGGCACTAATCTCCGCTTCAGCTCCTGAAAGCTAGTCTCGCAATCCTCGGACCACGTGAACTTCACGCCTTTCTTGGTCAGGCGTGTCAGTGACATAGCTATACGGGAGAAACCCTTGACGAAAGGTCTGTAATATCCTGCTAGTCCCAAGGACTGCGAATCTCCTGCACTGATTTCGGCTGCTCTCAACTGGTGACAGTCTCGATCTTCTGAGGAACCACGGTATACTCCTACTGGTGACCGTGTGTCTCAAACATCTCACAGAAGACAACCAAAATACGCACTACTGATCTTCACATATAGATATTTCCGTCGAAACATCTCTAGAACTATGCAAAGATGGTGTACGTGACTCACCCTAGATCCGAAATAGACCAGATCCGAAATAGACGACAACATCGTCAACAAAGACAATGGAAACCGATCCAAACATCCTAGAAATACCAAAAATCATCGAGTCCCTGAAAACATCTAAAGTTCCACAAGCTTTAATGGTAAAATCAAGAACTCACAATGTCCGTACTAAAGACATTCCTAACCATAAGATCTCTGACAATAACTCTGAAATCTAATCACCAACAATATAAATCACCATAGAATAGATCCTCCAGTGTGAGAGCAACGCTCCATCACAGGAAATACCACATATGTGGGAGCAACGCTCTACCACAAGAAATCCTCAATATATGGGGGCAACGCTCCACCATAACCAAATCCGTAATATGCATTTACAATATATATATGGGGGCAATACTCCGCTACAAGCAATCCACAATAGGTGGGAGCAACGCTCCACCACAAACAATCTAAAATATGTGGGAGCAACGCTCCACCACAACAATCCAAAATATGTGGGAGCAATACTCCACCACAAACATCTCATAAGTGACCAAGACACCTAACTATCCAACTAGAAACTGCACGAGATCACTCTACCACATATCACTGTGGCAGCCAAGGGTATCACAATCCAGTAAGCATATCAAATCCATCGTCAACTCTATCAACATCGTAGTGGGTCACCCACTAATAGTAGAATTAGTTGTCAGAGCAATACTACAAATGACATATTGTAAACACTCAACATAGGTAGAATCATCATAATGCTACTCACAATACACCTGGCACATGTGCACACACAACATAGGCATGATCGACATAATCCTCCAATTAGTACACACCAAACATACTCATAACATAGATATAAATCAACGTGATACCTCCAAAAATACATTCTCCAAAAATACATTCCGAACCCGTGTGCATATATTAACGTAGGTATAATCGACAATACACCTCAAACAACATTCGCCTAACATATATATACACCTATGCCAATAGCATAATCAACGTAATACTTTCAACGAATCATAATAGTCACAAGTGTATACACAAAACAAATATAATCAATAAGATACCTCCCATAATACCAAACACGTGTACACATACGATAACACAGATTTAATCGACATGATACCTTCAATAATACAATCAGACACGTACACCGAACTACATAGCTATAATCCACAAGGAACCTACAATAATCATATCGGAACATGTATACAAATACTACTTGCAAATGGACAGTCTATCACAGGACTCCTACAACACATAACAATTCATATGTGCATGCAACATAGATATGTATAATCAACATATATATAACCCAATCAATCTGACATTCCCTATGTTACCTTCTAGGTTATCCAACTAGGTATATACAGTCTAAAATTAAAGTACCCATGGAATAGGATACATCGATCCTCTATAGACTGATCAAATCGACGATGGTATACAGCTAATTCAGTCTTTTCCACGTCAGTACAAGCCATGTACTCAAATGTGCTCTAGATACCTAACTAAGCACAAATAACCCAAAGATTCGAACCTTTAAAAATAGAGTATGATGGTCCCCTACTAATCAGACCAACAAAAATAAATCGGTCATCTACTAACTAATCAAGAATACCTTAATCCTCTATAAGCAACTAAGGTATATCGATCCACGACTACCCAAGTCGACAAACGTAAATCAGTCTTCTACTGACCGATCTAACAAGAGTAAATCAATTATCTACTAACGAAATTAACTAAGATAACATGATATTCTACTGGCTAAGTCAACATGAATTCATAGATACTATCCACTATCCAGCTAATAATAGCAGAGGTTGATATGTGCCTCCATCTCCTAACCAACTAGTGGTAACAGAAGCTAAAACTACTGGTGGTATGCTATGAAAAATCACTAGAAACTGTAGTCCTTAATCTATATTAGGGTCGACAAAGATCAGTGGCTAACCCATCACATGTAATATGTGCTACAATAACCAGACAGGTACTAAATACAAAATGCTAATACATGTCATAACTATCATAGTCAACAGTGCATACTAACAAAAAGGTAGGATAACAATATACCAACATACCTCCTATAGCTTGGAGATGTCCTGCCGCTGCCAGGTCCCAAACTCCAAAAAGTCACATCGAGAAAACTAAAATACGAAATCCAAAACACGGGATATAAGACTCGTAACCCGTGCTCTGATACTAATAAATTGATATCAGATAAATCTCGAAAATCCAGAACACATAGCAAGTATCGTATACCTGCTCTAATACCACTAAATTGTCACGCCCCAGAAGAGTCATTGCCAGAAGAAATTTCGGCAGCAACTCCCCTGTATGGGTGACAATCTGAGACATATCTACAATGCTCTCAGGGCTACATATACCTCAGCCAACACTGCCAGAATAATAACAATAAAATAACTAAACAACCACGCAATTATATATGTAGCAGCCCACTCAGCTGTACTAAAACCAAAATACAGCGGAAAGTGATAGAAAATCAAATACAAACCAAAATACAAGACTGCTAGTCGGCTAGGCTTACACCACACAACAACACAACACTTCGAAAACAAAACCAGAACACAAGCCAAATACACACATATCATATACCAAGATAAAAATAAACAAAATGCGGAGACTGGTCTTCTAATGTAATGTGGGGACCGGCAAACAAGATACTCCAAGTGACTCCATAAACAACCTGGTACCTGAAAAAAATAGTGTCCACGGGGATGAGTTCAACAACTCAGCAGATACCCAGTTGATATGTATAGTAAACTATAACAAATGGTAATAACTATGGAGTACAGTCTCCTGGACAAAAGCTGGAAGATGCACAATAGAAAAGGCTGAAGAGAACTGTACTCACCAGGGCCTCCTATCAAAATAGTCTGGTCGTCAGACCGAGAGTATCATAAATCCTGTATGCATGTCAAACATATGCATCCATCCAAATGTAGCATATAAATGCAACAAACACAATTAGTAAATGCATATGATGCCAATGACATGGTCACCCCTGACGCCAATCATCCATCTCACACACAATGGTGAGACCGAGTGGGTAGGGCTGTGACAACCGTGCACTCTGACGTTACTGCTCCTGATGAGTGACCGAGTGGACGGGATGCTGTCAGAGTACACCTATCCTCCTACCCCAAATCATAAATGGGGGAGCTCAATGCTCTCATCTCCCGGTACACGATGACGGGGAGGAATCTATGTCGGCTACCACGCTGCGTCACACTACCCATGAGCGGACCAACGGAGCCAAACAAAGTCCAACCGCCTGCCGACTACCACGCTGCTACACTAAAACTAACAGAGCCAAACATAGCAGAACTGTCTGCTGGCTACCACGCTGAGTCACCAGACCAACGGAGCCAAACAGCAAAACTGCCACACACCTATCTGATATACCACTAATCCATGAGTGGTGATGTATGCAGATACATGTAACTGGCGATGCGCTTGACAATAATGGAGCAGACTATCGCACAGCATGCAATCATGCGAGATGATGCATGACACTAAACATGACAATATTCTGAATAGCATAGCAATATCCATATATAAATATAAAATGTGTGTCATAGGACAATGAACTAAATCAAAGGTACACAAATCAGATAAGGTATAAAAACCTAGATCCTGAACATAATAACACATGGTTGTGTCACTACCCCAATAAGTATGTATAATCAGGTAGGTACTATCATGAAGTGCATAATAAGTAAACGAAACAAGCATGTAACAGGTATAGGGTAGTGACCAACCGAAGCAAAGACGAGCATAATCATTACTAAAGGTTATAACCTACTAAACATATCAACATGACATTTTCAAAGATAAGTCAAGGTACCCGCCTCAAATAGCAGGTCCAATCCAGTCAAATCCAACGTCGAGATGCTCGTCTCGAATTAAAGTCCTGTAATACATGATATATATAGATTTAGCTAATTACATATAAATAAATTAGCTAAATCAAATCCTTGAGAAGCTAATATAAATCCAGATCTAATTATAAACCTTAATTGGATCATCTAACTCCTCAATCGACTTTAACTAATCCATACGAATTAAAACTTGCAATAAGCATAATCCATCACAACAACTTAATCTAAACCAAGTTCATAAGAACTCACCCAAATCTAGGATGGTTGCTGATGGCACACGGTCAAAGGGTTTCCCTGCCCAAAATAGAATGCCCGGTGCTGTGGATCGCCAGTGAACAATGCTGGCCAAGCTACAAAAATTGGTAGACAAACAACCACAACCTCCAACTATAAATTAAACTCGCATCACTACCAATCTGATATCATACTTCTTACCTAAATTCACAGTCGTTCTCACTGCTAGAAGTAGGGTAGTTTGCTGCTGGAATCTACCTGCTGTCGGAGATCAAACAGTGCTGTGGGAAAACATTCACTACCACAGTGATCAGCCAAATTCGTTCAGCACAAGACCCCGAATCACAATCCAAATACCTAACATGCCTTACCTACTCGATACACCCTTGTTTCCTCTTCCTTGGCGACTGGTGGCGAAGAAGGAAGACCCGTCAGTGGAGTCTAAGGCACGACAGATGGTTGCTGGACTTTGGCGTCGGCAGTGGACATTGGGGCAGAGGGTAGAGGAAGAAGAAGGTGGCGTCGGCGCTAGGTCAGAGGAAGAGCGTCATCGGCAATCAGTGGCGTCGGCGACTAGGATTTCCCCGACAAGTGGCGACGGCGTCGGCAAGGCACAGTGGTGGCAGACTGGGATCTCCCCGGCGGAGTGGAGTTCGCATTGACTGTGGCGATCGGGGTCGACGCGAGTGGGCGATCGACGCGGCGAGAACCTTCGCGACCAGGAGATGCTGCTAGGGTTTCGACGTTTGGGTTTTTCGGGCGAGGATCGGGGAAGACGAAGACTCAGCGCCGTGTGGAGGAGAGGATCGGGATGGGCTCGGCGATGGCTTTACTTGCGAGGCGTGCGACGGTTTTGTGGCTCGGAGAGGAATGGTTAGGGCACGCGTGTGGGGGTCGGGAGGAGAAACGACGAGGGAAAGAGGAAAAGCATGCGGGGAAAGGAAATAAAAAGAAAAAGAAAAATCAACATTTCCTCGCTTAAATGAGTTAGCCTAAACAGGCTTTCCCCGGGCCCCATTTTTATCCCCGTAACCTAAGTCATACGAGCTCCGAAAAATTCTCGAAAAATCTCTAAAAATTCTGAAAAATTTTCTTATCATTATTCACCATTTTTCGGTATTTTACATTTAATGCTCCATTTTATCTTCAAATTCACATCCTATCAATGTAAACAAGTAAAGAGTAGTTTTCTGATTAAAAGTAACAAAATGAAGCACACAAAGATGAAAATATCAAATATATGCATATAAAATGGGATAGGGTGTGTGTTAAACTACGATAAAAATCTATATGAAATGCACACATCAAAATTCCCCATACTTGAACCTTTTCTTGTCTTCAAGCAAACATCAATATCAAAAATGCATGTGATTTCATATCTCCCAAATTTTAATAAGTGCATCTTATCCTATCAACTAGTATCATCTTTAAGCAAAGGTATTCAATTAGTTTCAACAAGCCTAACGAGCTAGCTTAAGTGCATAGTGCATATTTTATTCCTAAGGTTCAAGTTCCTTCCTAGTCAAATCGTCATTCCATTGTGTTCTTGTAGTTTCCAGCCTTAGGCAGTTACCTGCCATACGCAAGGTTTATCCCCTTTTTCTAGCACAAAGTCTCAAACGTATGCTCGGTGTTGAGAGAAATGGATAAATATTTTCTCAATAAATTAACTCAGTCTCAAAGAGTCATATCATCCTTTTCACCCATGACAACTATTTTCTATCCCATTATTTCCATTATTTTCATTTTCATTTTTTTTGCTCAAATTTTATTACATCTCAAATATTTTCTTTTCTTTTCCTTTCCTCTCACTTGGGATTTTAATTTTTTCAAATGAGCTATCACAAATCGAGCATGATCCAGTGACTAAAATATTGGAAATGGGTCACTTATGGTCACCATAGTACTAATCCAATAAAATGAATCATGATTATATTGTACTAAATCAACCTTTTGGAAATAAATTAAAAGTAAAGTATAATGGGCAAACTATCAAGTAGACATATAGTGAAACAAAAATCAACTAAACATTGCTTCTATAAAATTTTACTATTAGATAGGAAAATATGAATCACCAAAAATGAGAGAATGCATCTATATGATAACACTAATACTAAACACATCAAAATATTGCTTAATGGACAAGACATGCATGGGTGCTTCTATTTGATACAATGTTTATTACGTAATGAGAAACATGACAAAACTAACTAACAACCCAAAGTATGTACATTTCCCCGTACTTAAATTTTTTAATGTCTCAAATAAATTATAACTATAATTTGGAGGAAATTTAGAGTGAGGAGAGTTATCAAGTGATGCACGCCAAACGTTTGAATCATTTATGTGTTGAAGACACCCCTCTATCCAATGTTCACATTCCTCCTTAACATTGAATCCTTAAAAAGAAAATTAAACAAGAAAAATCAAGTAGGGGTTAGGGTTAGGAAAAAGGGAAGAAGTGAGATTAAGGAAGGCATGGCCCATGCTTGATCTTAATGAAATTTAGCACGAAAGAGATCAAGCTCTCCTTTTTTTTAGCACTCGACACGACCCATGCTAATTGGAAGCTGGACACAGCTAGTTCCCAATGGCACGGGCACCCATGGTAGGGATCCCGAGCGAAGCACGACCCGTGCCCAATGGGCACAGGCAACTGTGGTGAGCTCCTAGAAACTCTCCTTTCACCCTTTCAAAGAAAATTAACATGAGTCGCTCTCTAAAATCATACTCCTTGCCCTGAAATTAAACAAAAAAATAGTTAAAACTATGAAACAAGAGAAAAGCATAAATGAAAACTAGAAAGAAACTTGGGTTGTCTCCCAAGAAATGCTTGTTTACAGTCATAAGCTCAATCCCTTATTATGTTCATCTAAATCTTGCTCTTGGAGGAGTGAGATATTTGAGAACCCTCTTGCTAAGGGTTCTTAGCCTTGCATTTATCATAAACGTTGCCCGTGGAGGAGCAAGGTACTTGCTTGCTCCAAGCCTTAGTCCATCATTAAATATGCTTATCTTTAAACGGTTGTCATGAAATCGTCCATGTGGTTGCTGTGAGAAGTATGTCCTATCACAAGCATGCTCAAGAAAAGATTGATTAGTAACCTTAGATATATCAAATGAAAATTTGCCTATATCAATTATCAAAGTGATTAAATCATCATGGTTTCATATGTGGTTAGGCTAGGTTCAAGCTCTGGTGGGTGAGTGACTAAAGGAGGTGATTCTTGGAACTTGGTATCCACTACGCAAGTCCTTATACTTGATCATCAAAAATTTCTAAACTTGTAGCATCCATAGTGTGCAGTGGTTGTGCGACCGAAAGAAGTGATTATTGGGGCATTACTTCCATAATACAAGTCTCTACACTTTCATCCACAACATCATCATAGGTAGGATAGAATATATCAAGATTAACATCAACAATAGGAGTAACAATAATATTAGTAAATACAACTAAATCTTTTTCTTCAAGTGTTATCTTCATGGCTTTATTTCTTTGTTTTGAGTTGTAATAAAATTTTCAAGCATGATTTGTAAGTTGTTAGACCTACTACAATTATTAGTTGTATGTCCTATTGTTTCACACACCTCACAATATTGTTGTGTATTTTCATACTCAATGATCCATCCATCCATAGTCTAATGTATTTGAAATTGTTTTGTTCATAACTTGTTGCCGATGAAATTTCTCATTCGCTTCGAATTCGACTACTATAAATTTCTCCATCATCATCTTCAAATTAGACTTTTGTGGTTATTATGGCCTTTAAAGGTAATCAGGTAGGATTCCCATTTTTATCCATACACTCCATGTGAAAGATCAAAAATCATCGAGCAATCATCTGTATCATGTCAATCTACACCACAAAGCTGACAATAGAGAGTAGAAAATTTCACAACATTAAATTGATTAAACCATTGATTATGAACATCCATTTTTCTTTATCAAAGAAAAACATGAAAATGAAACAAAGGAAAATAAAGAAAAGAAATCTAGATTAACCACAATGTTATCCAACTAATATTAATTGATACAATCCCCAGTAACGACGCCAAAAACTTGATGTGTGGTAAATCATCAAGTGCATGGGGATATCATCAAGTAATAAAAGATATCGATCTCATAAGGGTTGTGAATCAAATACTAGTTATAATTGTAAAATAGGTTATCTAGGCAATCAAGGGTTTGTGTGTATCACTAGAACAAGTGAGAAAGAGAGAAGGAAAGTTGAGAGAGAGTGAGTGAGAGAACTAAGTATGAGAGAATTGAGGGAGAGGTAGAGAAGAGAGCTGAGTCAGAAGAGTGAGTGAAAGGTAAAGTGATTCTAGGACTTTGGTTTCACCCAAATGATTGTAAATACCTAATCTATGTTTGGTTTCATATCTTCAATGGGTGTTTATATAGGTAGACTATCCTATGGTATTCGATGTGAACGTTTGCTTCTACAATGTCGTATCAACCCTAATCATTATTTATAATGAATTAGGTTTGATCCATTAAGATCTATGATGGCCTAGGGCTCCTCGCGGCAAACCGGGGTGTTCTTTAGTATCCGACTCTCCATGTCTCAATTTTCTACGAGTCAGAGGGTCGAATTATCCTTTTGATTCATCCCCAAACCCTCATGGAATATGTATCTCGTGCTTTTGGCATTGAGATCATGTTAAAACAGTAGATCTGTACCATAAACACACATTTCATCGAACAGGTAATATGCAAACATATGAATCAAATGAAAAGATGTTCACATATCAAAAGGGATACTCCCTACATTCTAGAATTAAGAGAACTACTACATAACAAAGTAATTACAAACCAAAGACACAAATAAAAGCATTCTTACAATCAAAATGTGAGAGAAAGAAGAAGAAATGCTTATCAAGAGATTCTCGGTGTCTTCGGAGTGGTTCCCTTACATCAAAGGTGGACAGATCACCGGAGTGGATAAAGATGATGGCTCTAGGCCCCTAAAGAAAGAAACCCTCTCCCAAGGAGGCGGACGTGTTGGAGCAATCCTAATGGTCCGTGTGACCATGTATTTTGGTGTTTGGGCAAAGGTTTAAGTTAGAATTACCCTCGTTATTTGATATGTGTATATGAGTGTGTAGGTTTGCAGGATACACATACGACTCAGCTTGATGGCTTCGGGTCCAGTGAAGGATGGAGCATCTGAGGGACCATGGACAAGATAGCAAGGACAAGAGCCGAGAGAAGAGCACTTTGAGGCATACACGAAGGATGACATTAAGACAAGCCGTGGGCTTGAATGCATTCGAGAGACGAGAGCCAAAGGAAGAATGCTTGAAGGTAAGAGCCATGGGAAGTGACTTCGAGACATACGCGAAGGATGACATTGAGACGAGTCACAGGCTTGGATGCATCCGAGGGATGAAAGCTAAAGGAAGTAAGTGTTGGCGCAGCGGAGATCGGCAAGAGAGGGGTGAATTGCTGAAAACAAAAATAAAAATACCCTCCTCGGATTTCAACTCAGAATAAACGCAGTAATAAAATAATAAAGACAGAAAATTAAAAACAGAAATAGAAATTTAACCTGGTTACAACCAAGGAGGTTGTTAATCCAGGGCAGTGAAAAGGGCACTAAGAAAATTCTCCTTCTCTAAAGGCGGAGAAGCCTTTTACACTCTAATTGCTCAGAACTACTGCTAGGAATTGCTTACAGATTGATTGCTTGAGTTGTTATTAAATTCCTAGCTCCAGGGGCCTTTTTATAGCTCCTGGAAAGTCTATCCCGAGGGTCCAAGGCGCCTCCAATAAGGTTCAAGGCGCCTCCAGCTCGGTCAGCGGATAAAACTTTATCCGCACGCAAACGGTCAATTCTGACCTGTTGAGGGCGCCTTCAAGGGCACCTTCAAGGGCGCCTTCAAGGGCACCTTCAAGGGCGCCTCCAATCCTGCTGGAGGCGACTCCAAGCTGGCAGCCTCATTTCCAGCTTGGTTTCTTCAGCTTCCGACGCTCCGTTCTTTTGGGTGATTGCGGCCAACCGGAATAGGGCTCACCCGAACCCAATTCTTGGCCTTCTCCTCGAGCAACCTTCCGTCCCGGCTTTACATCCCTCGAACTCCGTGCACGCTCTTCACACCCACCGGAGTACTCTTCCGCAGCTCTCTCGTCCTTCGGACGCACCGAGCCCGTCGGCTCCCTTTCTGTGTCGTCCTTCTCGCTAGCTGCGTCTTCCGCTCGACTTCCTGTGTTCCTAAGCTCCTCCTGCACACTCAGACACAGGGATCAAACACAACATGACCTAACAAACTTGGTTGATCACATCAAAACTACCACGGGGTCCAACAATCTCCCCCTTTTTGATGTGCATCAACCCAAGTTCAAGTTAGGGTAAAAATAGACATAAACAGTAATTTTAAAGAAAAAATTACTAAACTAACAAGTTAAGAATAATTTTTGCAATTAGTAAAATTACAACACTTTTTATAAAAATAATAACAGAAAATTTTAAAATTTTCTAACTCCCCCTTAAACATTTATAAAAATAATAAAAGAAATTTTAAAATTTTCTAACTCCCCCTAAACTTGTACTTTTCTCTCTCCCTTTGATCACAGCAAAAATGGGGTCTTAAGTAAAATATTTTCAAGTAAGATTAAATCATTAAACAATTTCTAAGTAAAAATGATTTTTTTTTAAAAAAAACAAGTTAAATTGAATTAAAACAAATTTCTAAGTCTAAACTGAAAAATTTCTAAGAATAAAATAATTTTTAAGTTAGAATTTTTTAAAAAAAAATTAAGGAATTTTTGTTTATTTTAAAAAATATTTGATAAACTTTCAAAGCATTATTTAATTCTTGTTTAATGCTTTTTCAGAAAGTTAATTAAACATTTTCTTTCAATATTTTAGCTTCCAGGTAGTGGCGAGACACTAGGCCTTCTTGGTTATTGAAGCAACAACCACTTCCTTAGACAAAGCTTCCATAAAGAATTTCAATGTTTAATTTTCTCACTGTAAGCTTTTTAATTTTTGAAAAATTAATTAAGCATAAATTTTGGAACCCAATAGAGGTTCCTTCCTATAGGAATAACGATAATTTATTATTATGAAGATAAGCATAGCTAGGAGACGTACTACCCGAGCAGACGAGACAGTAACTCCACCAGATCTGACTCAAGTAGTTACCGACCTCCAACGACAGATCACGGAACAACAACAGCTGATCACGACTTTAATGGGTCAACAAGGAACTCCTGCCACCCCGCCAGAAAATCAGAATGCAGTGCCCGTCGTGCCAATAATTGCACCAGTACCACCGGTAGCCCCTGCCCCAGTGGTTCGACAGGAGACCTACTTGATACAGTGGCTGAGGCTGAAGCCGGAGAACTTCTCAGGTACTTGCGAGCCATGGGATGCCCAGGCCTGGTTCAAGACAGTAGAAAGAATAGTGGAACTACTGGACTGGCCCGAATCGGAGAAGATCAAATGCGTATCTTTCTGCTTTTCCGGAGACGCGAGAATGTGGTGGGAAAGAGTTAAAGCTAAGAGACAGATTAATCTGATGAATTGGACGGACTTCGAGACAGAGTTCTTCGAAGAGTTCTTCCATATGCAAGTGACGAACCGGCATTACGACGAGTTCACCAAGTTTCGGCAAGGTGACTTATCAGTGAACGAAGCAGTAAAGAGCTTCAACCGTCTAGCACGCCTTTGTCCAGAGTTAGTTTGCACAGAAATAGAAAGGGTCAGACTGATGCTGAAGATGCTTCGACCCGAGATAGCACTGAACGTGGCCGGCGGAGTTAATAGACCGCAGACTACAGAGGAACTGGTCAGCAGTGCCCTAATTACATAACACTATCAGAAAGCAATGAACGAGAATAAGAATCAGGCACGAGCAGAAGGACAGAGACCTCAGAGTACCAAAACAGGCTGGAAAGGAACCCCTACCGGGAAAAGGAAGCAATGGGACAATGCTAAAGGTGGTCCAGTGAATAAGCAACTGAAGTACCCTCAGTGTACTATTTGTGGGAAGCTGCATTCCGGATTATGTCACAAAGGTACAAGAAAATGCTATAATTGCGGACGGGAAGGACATTTGGCCAAAGACTGTCCTACTCAGTTTCAGGTACCACCCCAGCAGAATAACCAGAACAGGAGTGCCCCTCCACAGCTACACCAGATGCAAACTGCTATAGAGGGGACTTCGATCAGCCAAGGGAGATTAGAAGCTCCGCCAACTACAACGAACGCCAGGATTTTTTCGCTTACTAAAGAAGAAGTGGCGAACGCCTCTACCGTCGTTACAGGTCAGCTGCCTATTTTCAGTCAGTATGCATTAGTATTATTTGATACTGGGGTGACACACTCGTTCGTCTCAACACCATTTACAAAGAAATTAGGCATACCACCCCAAGCACTAAATGGCACGTTCTTAACAACCTTACCATCCGGGGAAGTTATGCCATCGGATCATATGCTATGGGCCGTACCTATCCGAATAACAGACAGAGAACTCTACTGCAATCTGATGGTACTGGACATGTGGGATTATGACATTATACTGGGCATAGACTTCCTGAGCAAGTACGGCGCCTCAATTGAGTGCCGCGATAGGAAGGTAGTCTTCCGACCTGAAGCTGAACCGATGTTTGAATTTATTGGGGAATCTGGGAAAGAAACTGAAAGATTCTTATCAGCTGTAAAGGCACAGAGTATGTTAGACAAAGGATGTAATGGATTTCTAGCGCACGTGGTTGATACAAGACAAACCGGGAGCCAGAAGCTAGAAGAGGTCAGGGTAATATGCAACTATCCAGAAGTATTTCCTAATGAACTACCAGGATTAACACCCGATAGAGAAATAGAATTTACGATTGAATTAGTTCCGGGTACTAAACCAATCTCTAAAGCACCGTACTGGATGGCGCCGACTGAGTTGAAGGAACTTCAAGAACAGCTATGGGAGTTACTCGACAAGGGACTTATCCGCCCTAGTCACTCTCCATGGGGAGCTCCAGTACTATTTGTGAAAAAGAAGGATGGGTCTATGCAAATGTGTATAGATTACCGAGCACTGAACAACGCGACAATCAAGAACAAATATCCCCTTCCACGGATCGATGATCTGTTCGATCAATTGAAGGGAGCAACTGTTTTCTCCAAGATTGACCTCAGGTCCGGCTACCATCAAGTAAAAGTGAAACAGGATGATATTCCGAAGACGACATTTCGAACAAGATACAGACACTATGAATTTGTAGTTATGCCTTTTGGAGTAACCAATGCTCCTGCTGTATTCATGGATCTGATGAATCGGGTATTTACGGCTTATCTTGACAAATTTGTGATCGTCTTCATTGACGATATCCTCATCTATTCGAGAACCCAAGAAGAGCATGCCGAACACCTGAAAACAGTATTGCAGATCCTTCGAGAGAAACGGCTATATGCAAAGTTCTCCAAATGTGAGTTCTGGCTCGATCAAATATCATTCTTGGGTCATATTATCTCCAAGGACGGAGTAATGGTAGATCCAAATAAGATTGAAGCTGTAAGCAACTGGAATAGGCCAAAGAATGCCAGTGAAGTCAGAAGTTTTCTCGGGCTAGCAGGCTACTACAGGAAGTTTGTAGAGGACTTCTCCAAAATAGCAGCCCCGATGACAGTCCTCACCAAGAAGAACAAAAAGTATGAATGGACGGACGACTGCGAGAAGAGTTTTACGGAACTGAAACGGAGACTGACCAGTGCTCCGATTCTTACTCTTTCGAAAAGTAACAAAAACTTTGATATGTATAGCGATGCTTCCTTATTAGGACTTGGAGCTGTACTTATGCAAGATGGCAAGGTCATTGCCTATGCCTCTAGACAACTCAAGGAGCATGAAAGGAATTACCCCGTTCATGATTTAGAGCTAGCAGCTGTGGTCTTCACTAAAAACATGGAGGCATTACTTATATGGGGCCCAGTGCAGGATTTATACAGACCACCAGAGTCTAAAATATTTCTTTATGCAGAAGGACCTAAATATGAGACAACACAGATGGCTCGAGCTAGTCAAAGACTATAATTGTGAAATCTTTTATCACCCCGGTAAAGCGAACAAGGTGGCCGATGCACTCAGCAGGAAGTCCGGTGCCACCTGACGTCGCTGTTTTAAGTTCGAGGACGAACTTTCTATGAGGTATGGGGTACTATAACACCCATGAAATTTTAGGATAAGTATATGGATAGTATTTTCTTTAGAGCATGAAAGTAAGAGGAATCAAAAAGAAATAATAGAAATAAAAAGAGGTGAGGTCAAGGATTGAACCTTGAACCTCCCACAAATAATGAAGATAAATTGATGTATGATAACCACTAGGATAATGAATAATACATGGATAGGAAGGAATGAAAAATTTATTTAAAGGAGAGGAGAAAATAAAAGAAAACTAAGAAAAGAGCAAGAGAAAACCAAGTGACTTACCTCCTCTTCCTCTTGGTTAAGAGAAGAAGCAAGCAAAAGGTGAATTGCCTTCCTCTCCTCTCTCCCTTCTCATTTTCGTGGGAATTAAAGTGAAGTAAAGGGGGGGATGAATGGGGACAAGAATCCTTCCCATGTTGAATAAAAGGGATTAGAGGAGAAAAGAGAAAGAGAAATTCTAAAATTTTCTTCTTCCTCATCCTCCTTCCTTTCTCCACCGAGAACTAGAGCCCTCCTCCCTCATCTCCAAAAGCCAAGTTTAGGTTTTCTCTCTAAGGGAAAACAAATACTAGCAAGGAGTCTCAAGGTCTACCTCATACAAGAAGAAGAAAAACAAAAAGGGAGATAAGGAAGAGAAACTTCTCCTCCCTCCTCACAAGGGTACCACTTCCTTAAGGATCGACAAGCGAAAACTATATAAGCTTCCCCTCACCTGTGATACAATAGCTCATGTGGTTTTCATGAAGATAGATTGCTTAAAAAAAAACCTAGGGTTGCTTCATAAAGATTTCGGCCAAGACAAAAAGAAGGATCTAAGGAATTTTAAGACCTAACTAGATATGCTCATCATATTTCTTGTGACATGTATCTTATGGTAGGAGGTTAACCTAATGTTTCTATGCTAGAATGTTTAGTTAGAACTTAAATTCATGATCCTAGACTCTCGGCCAAACATGAACAAAAGAACTAGGTAAGCTTAAGACTCAAACTAAACATGTTCCCCTTTGTTCTTATGATATGTACCCTATGGTGTTGTTAACATTTTCTCCTACTTGTATGTTGATTAGAACTTCATTTTCATGCTCATGAACATTCGTCCATGGTAGATCTAAGGGCCTAAAAGAGTTTTAAACCTAAAACTAAGCATGTCATGATTTCCCTAAGATAAGATATGAAGCTAATATGATATGCCCAGGTTTATATGTTGATTTGAACTCTATTCCATGCTTATGAAGATTCGGCCATGTTAAGATTTGAGGCCTAAGAAAGTTTAAAACAAGTCTAAGATGCTCATGACCCTCTTGATGAAATGATATGAAACTAACTTGATGTTCTTATGCTTGTTGGTTGCATAGAAATTTGGTTACATGCTCTATAACATTCGGCCACACAAGGTTTTAAGACCTAGGATGCTTAGAACTTAAACTAAGTTTGCTCATGTTGTTCCTTGTAATAAATGCCATGCAATTTGTGTAGGGTTTCCATGTTTTTTTTTATGTCACATGAAAACTAGTCTATGTCTTACATGTTTTGGCCACCATTAGTTTAAGGGCTTAGAGAACTTAGAACCCAACTTAGATATGCTCATGATGTTTCTTGTAATAAATGCTATGAAGGTTGTTGATGGTTTCCATGCTTAACAAGTTTCGGCCACCTTAGATTTAAGGGCTTAGGAAGTTTGGAACTTAAACTAAATGTGCTTATGATGTTCCTCATGATATGTGTTATGATATTGATTTAAGGTTCAACACTTTCATGCTACTTGTAACCTAGAATCATGCTTGCTAGGGTTCGGCCATGATAAGGTTAAAAGCTTAGAGAACTTAGAACCCAAACTAAACATGTTTAAATTGTTCCTTATGATATATGATATGACATTAGTTAGGGGTTTACATGTTTGTATGTTGCTTATAACCTAATTTGATGCTTGATGAGTTTCGACCATGATATAAGTAAAAGACCTGGGAAGCTTAGAACCCAAACTGAACATGCTCAAGGTGTTCCTTTTGATATTTGATAAGATAATGGTTTAGGGTTTACATGCTTTTATGTTGCTTGCTAACCTAGGCTACAACTACATGTTTCGGCCAATACATGATATTAGGGTTAGAGACCAAATTTATGATATGCTATGTGCCCAAATTTATGATATGCTATGTGCCCAATTTATGATATGCTATGTGCCCAAATTTATGATATGCTATGTGCCCAAATTTATGATATGCTATGTGCCCAATTGATGATATGCTATGTGCCCAAGTTTATGATATGCTATGTGCCCAAGTTCATGATGTGTTGTGTGCCCAATTATGCATGTGATCATGATGTGCTGTGTGCCCAAATTCATGATGTGCTGTGTGCCCAATTTCACATGCTTTATGTTATGCCTAAGAGTTGCTTCCCTATCAGTTAGGGCTAGGAGCACTCTTCATGATATGAATATGACATGAATGATAGGTTAAGAATTATGATATGTATGACATGCTACTTTACTTTTAAGGCTTGTACCAAGGGTGGGCTCCATAAGCGCCCTGGGGTCGATGGACTAAGAAACGGGCCTCGTTAGGGATGGGCTCCTAAGTGCCCCTAGGTCGATGGACTAAGAAACGAGCCTAGTATGTATGCCTTGTAGGGTTCAAGACTTGCTACCTTGGACCTACATAGGACGCGCGAATTTATGTATGTGGTACAAGCCGGGACCCCCCTTATGTTGAGATTATGTTTAAGTATGTATATTATAAGTTTTTCAAAAGACATGTTGCATATGTTTTCATGATACATGTTTAGAAATTTACCTTGCATATACCTTATGATTGTGCCATGATATTTATGATGATGATATGATATGTCAGGGTGTATTTGATGATCATGTTATGTTATGTCATGATACTTTACGATTATGTTACGATATGCCACGATATGCTGCATGATATGATGAATTTGCCTCCATGCGTTATGTCTTGTAATTTTGATGTGCTATATGTTTTTTTTTGTGAGTAGGAAAGGAACTTATTGAGCCATGAGTGCTCACAGCTTACTTTCTTGTACCACAGATAAAGGCAAGGAATGGATGGACTAGGGGAGCAGCAGGAGGGGTTAGAAGGATGTGTTTGGTAGTGACTTGGCTAAAGGAGAAAGACCTGCTTTTAGTTTGAAAAGAACCATGCCTAGTTTATGTTACTGCTTTATGACTCCATGACATTTAAATTATGTGTTTGGGTATTATGACTTAAAAATCATGTTAGGTATGCTATGTGGTTTTATATGTCCAGGTGATTAGTCATAGTGATTTTAAAGAAAAGAAAAGTTTTTAATTTCTATAAATAAGACTTCCGCTGTAGTAAGTAGTTATATATGTTAAAGTAACCCCCGTCGCCTTAGCAGGAGGGGCAGGGCGTTACATATTCAAAAAATCTAGGGGGTACATAATTTCTTGGTATTTTCCTAAGTTGACCTTGATGCTTCCTTATATACCAATTTAATTTACCATAAATTCTCATTTTTGACTTTGGAAATTTCTTTAAGCATGCATCATTTTTCAATTTTTCAATTTCTAATTTTAAATTTTCATTTTCTGATTTCAAATTTTCATTTTCTTTTTCTAATTTATCTAATTCTCTAGAAAGAGCTTTAATAAATCTAAAAGATTGATTCGAGGTTAGTTTGCGTACCTTACTTACCTGATTTAGTGACGCTCCCCCTTCACTATAGCTTTCTTCTGACGTTCCTCCCCCTTCGTCGATGCTCATCTCTGAGCTGGACGTTTCTTCTAGCTGATGGTTGGCCATCAGTGCTAGTCCCGAGAATTCTTCGACTTCCGATTCGGAGGATGACGAATCATCCCATGTGGCCTTTAGGTTCTTGTGTTTGGAGGGTTCTGGCTTCTTGTACTTTACCCTTTCTTTCTCCTTTCTCTTTAGCTTTGGGCAGTCATCTTTGATGTGCTCCTCTTCGTTGCAGTTGTAGCAACGAACCGTCCTCTTCTTTCGATGATGCCTCTGTGATTTAAATTTGTTAGTACTAAAAAATTTATTGAAGCGTCTTACCAGTAGTGCCGCTTCGGATTCGTCGACTGAGGCTTCGGAGTCAGAACTGTTCATCTTTGCCTTTAAGGCAATGTTCTGACTTGTCTTCTCTGCTCCGTTGGGTTCTGAAACTCGAGATTCGTGAAGTTCAAAAGTGGAAAATAATTGTTCTAAAGTACTTACCTCGAGGTCCTTAGAGATGTAATACGCATCTACTAAGGAGACCCACTCTGGAGTCCTCGGGAAGGCATTGAGCGCGTATCAGATGGAATCCCGGTTGGTTACCTCTTCTCCAAGGTTCGTTAGCTGCGTTATCAACTCCTTGATTCTTGCTTGGAGTTGCGCTACCTTCTCGCCTTGGTTCATCTGGAGGTTCGTTAACTGGTTCCAGAGGATATCGCGCTTCTCTAACTTCGCTTCGGAAGTACCTTCGTGAAGCTCCAGGAATTTTTCCCAGAGATCTTTCGCGGAGTCGTAGCTTCCGATCCGATTTACCTCCTGCGGCGGTAGAACGCTGAGTAGGTGGAACTCTTCCTTTCCGTTAGCGACGAAGTCTGCTTGCTCCTTTTTCATCCAGGTATTTTCCTCCTTGTCTTTCAGAACTGCATAGCCATATTTCATTATTAAAAGAATGTCAAATTCGGTTTTAAAAAATACCTCCATTTTGCGCTTCCATGTTGCGAAGTCTCCGTTGAACTTCGGGGGATGGATGTTCGCTCTGGCCATCGTCTTGATCGTAGTGCTTCAGTTGGCGGTTAGTCCTTCTGAGGCGATCAGGCTCTGATACCACCTGTTGGCGCAGCGGAGACCGGCAAGAGGGGGGTGAATTGCTGAAAACAAAAATAAAAATACCCTCCTCGGATTTCAACTCAGAATAAACGCAGTAGTAAAATAATAAAGACAGAAAATTAAAAACAGAAACAAGAATTTAACCTGGTTACAACCAAGGAGGTTGTTAATCCAGGGCAGTGAAAAGCGCACTAAGAAAATTCTCCTTCTCTGAAGGTGGAGAAGCCTTTTACACTCTAATTGCTCAGAACTAATGCTAGGAATTGCTTACAGATTGATTGCTTGAGTTGTTATTAAATTCCTAGCTCCAGGGGCCTTTTTATAGCTCCTGGAAAGTCTATCCCGAGGGTCCGAGGCGCCTCCAACAAGGTTCAAGGCACCTCCAGCTCGGTCAGAGAATAAAACTTTATCCGCACGCAAACGGTCAATTCTGACCTGTTGAGGGCGCCTTCAAGGGCGCCTCCAATCCTGCTGGAGGCGCCTCCAAGCTGGCAACCTCATTTCCAGCTTGGTTTCTTCAGCTTCCGACGCTCCGTTCTTTTGGGTGATTGCGGTCAACCGGAATAGGGCTCACCCGAACCCAATTTCTGGCCTTCTCCTCGAGCAGCCTTCCGTCCCGGCTTTACGTCCCTCGAATGCCGTGCACGCTCTTCACGCCCACCGGAGTACTCTTCCGCAGCTCTCTCGTCCTTCGGACGCACCGAGTCCGTCGGCTCCCTTCCCGTGCCGTCTTTCTCGCTAGCTGCGTCTTCCGCTCGACTTCCTATGTTCCTAAGCTCCTGCACACTCAGACACAGGGATCAAACGCAACAGGACCTAACCAACTTGGTTGATCACATCAAAACTACCACGGGGTCCAACAGTAAACTTGAAGGAAAGAGGTCAAAGATGCGAAGAAGAGTTAAGTGAGTCGTGAGGGTCCGAGTGCTGAGAGAAATGCACTCAAGATGGGAAACCCTAGGTTTAGGGTTGTACCAATTGACTGGTACTGGGATCAATCGACTGGAGGTGAGCACAAAGAGTTTTTGTGCCCAAAACGGCTGGGATCAATCGATTGGTCCATGGACCAGTCGACTGGTATAGAGCCATTGACAGAGTCGTTGGGCTGGCACCAGTCGGTTGGTGCAAGGACCAGTCGACTAGTAATAGTAAAACAGCAGGGTTATTTTCTTCCAAGCTCTATAAGAGGGAGTTTAGGATGGCTAGTCAAGGTGACGAAATTAGACTTGGTTAAAGCCTAATTAGTAGTCACAAGAGTTCTCAAGTGCTTGTGTAATCCAAGAGGTCTTAGTGAGTTTTGTATGAGGTTTTTCCACCCACAAGGAGCGACTTGAGATAGTCGAAATTTTCCGGAGACTAATCCACCAATGGATTAAGGGATCGTCCACCTTACGAACAGCCATGGAGTAGGAGCAAGTTATCTCCGAACCACGTAAATCGACGTGTTAGCGGTTTTCATTTCTCTCTTGTCTTTAGATTAGGTTTCCTTGTTTATATTGTTAGGACCTTCGGATGGCTAGAGAGGGGGGGGTGTGAATAGCCTCCTCTAAAATATATTAGTTTGTATTTCCCCTGTGCAAGCTAACCATTGTAGAAAGATATAGATTGGGGGGTGTACGACTATTCAACCCCCCTTCTAGCCGACCAGAAGACCTCCTACAGGATGAAGTCCTCTAGTTCCTTTTATATCTCCTCTCAAGCTGTCCAGATCTGCAGAATTGCTTGGCTCCCCCAAAATTGATTTTTTGACCATTAAACCCTATTTTCTCGAGTTTGACCTTGAATAAAAGTTGTATATCTTGAAATTATCTATATTCCCATTTGTGGTTCTACTCCTAGTTCCAAGCAAGCTGAAAGTTATGACTATTTCAAGTTTGGGTCGAGTAGGGCAGATCTACTAGATTTACAAGGCTCCACCAAACCAGCTTTTTCGACCATTAGATATAGTCTTCTCGAGTCAGACCTTGAAGAAAAATTGTAGATCTTGAAGTTATCTACATTTTAATATTTGGTTTGACTCATAACTCGAACAAAGAGAAAGGTTATGACCGCTCGAAATCCGGTCTACAGTGTAGGCAAAGGCCCACCACGGGTCGTGCTGGTACCCATGGTCCCCCATGGGAAAATGGCTGATTTGGCCACGAGACATGGCCAACCACATGGATGCCCGTGGTGGGCACTATTGGGAAGTATTTTAGGGTTATTTTGAGCCTGATTTCTTCCGTATTAACCATTTTTGTCATGGGACATTGTCGAAGTGTGTTTCTTGATTAAAACTTTATTTTGATAGTCTTTTGAATCCTTTTTTTCCTTGGAACTTCGTGTGTTTGGCATGATAATGAGGCTTGATGTTCAATACTCCATTTTAACTCCAAATTCACGTCCTATCAATATAAACAAGAAAAGAGTAGTTCTCCGACTAAAAGTAACAAAATGAAGTGCACAAAGATGAAAACATCAAATATATGCATATAAAATGGGATAGGGTGTGTGTTAAACTTGCTAAAAACCTATATGAAATGCACACATCAACGTGTAGACCAAGAGATAAGGCATTTTTATTATGATGAATTTTTGGTAAGTAATTTTAATTATCAGTATTTTAAATCTTTTTTATACTAATTTGTGAACTTATTGTTGCAGAAAAGATATACATGGGAGACAGGGCATGAGACAATATTTTATGCAATCTGGAACGCAGTTTGTACCAAATTGTATAAAGATATGTTATACAAAGCAAGACAAAAGGGAATAAAGTCATCCTATGCACAAGAGGATATTTGGGATGCATCACGAGCATCTAGGCTACAGACAGATGGCAGAAAATGCAAGACGGCTCGAGCCAACAAAAATAGTGAGTTGGCTAGGCCTAGTACCGGATCAACAAAGCATACATCTAGATCCCGATCGATCGTCGAGCATGCCTTAAACTTGGTGAGTTTACAATTAATAAATTAATTTATATAAGAATTATGCAATTATCAATAAATTTTAATATTTTGATTTAATTGTATTCTTTAATATTCAAGAAAATAAGTTATAGCGACCTCCTACTTGTTGGGAGTTATTTATCAAGACACACAAGTCAAAGGATGACACATTTGTTGATTGTCGATCATTGACATTAGACATAAGAATATAAAGTTGAATATTTTTAACTATTAACAATAATTATCTTTTTTAATAAATATATGATAAGAATAATTTTTAATATAAATAGGAAGAAATGGTTGCTAGAGTTGCACGGGCATCTCAACTTAGTACAAAGGGAGGTAGGCACAAACTCTATCCACCGACAAGATAAATTAGATTTATTATGATGTGGTTGGTGGAAGGAAAAAAGACCTCCACTCTCTATGGTCTTAGGTCCCAAGTGAGAGTCATATATGATTGGGTGATGCTCCAAGGGCCAGGGGTTGTCCCAACGGATCATCTAGAAGATATGGATTATCTGCTAGAGTAGATGCCTTAAAATAAGAAAACCAAAATTTGAAGACTCGAATCTCGACACTGGAGAGAGATTTTCAAGAGGAGTGGAAATCTCGAATGAATTTTGAGGAAATTGGATAGGAAATGCAAGAATTCATGTCTCAGATGAGTCAAAAGCCACATCATTTTGACTCTCAGGAAACTCAGGACCCTTAGGATCATACTAATCAGTAGATTCCCAGAGGTGGGTTGACCTTTTGCTTTTCTTTTTTTATTTATCACTTATGAAACATGTAAAATATATCTATTAATTTTCATATTAAATGATCTTTAATTGTATTATATCTTTTCAGGAGCATTGTAAATTTATTCTATACATCACTATCAGCACATATCCAAACTAGCATTCAGGTGTGTAAAATAATTTTCATATTATTAAATTCAATATGTTAGTCATAATTTTAATGATGTATATAGTTTGTTCCTTATTTTATTAATAACCCATCGTATTATATTTTCAGCTGGATTGAATACTACTCGTTAGTTTTGGATTGGATTGTCTTCATTAAGAGGTGTTGTATTTCGTATTATTAGATTCAGATGTATTATACTTTATTTGAGATGTCTGAATATTTATTTTGTTTTGTTGTTGGATTAATTTGATACTTGCTTAGATTGGGTTTGATATTTTTTGATTTCGTAAATGCATTGTTTTGTTGAATTTTAGTTTTGTGAATATTATAATTGTAGGATCTAAACGAGAGAGAGGGGGGGGGGGGGTTGAATCTCATTTAAAAATATTCTTTTCGATTTTAAAAACTTGTCAGAAAACTAAGTATGCAGCGAAAAATTTAAGTAATAAAAACACAGTGAAAAATAAGTATGCGAGTTGATTTTACTTGGTTCGAAGCCTTCGACAACTCCTATCCTAAGACTCACGATCCTTTGGACCGTATCGATTGGGCAATCTACTAAAAATTAAATCTCGGTTACAAATGAAGAAAATGTAACAAGCTACACTTATGCAAGAACAATAGAAAATTAACTTAATTAAAAATATTGATTTTACTGACATGAAAATGTAGTTGAAGAATAAAGCTTGGTGTTGATGTGTCTGCAGCAGTTGGGTGTAATAGAGTCGTATAGTAGTATCAGCGAGACGATGTAGCATAAATGATTTGGAAACTCATAAAGAAGTTGTGTACATTGCTCTGGAAGAACCCTCCTTTTAAAGGGTATTGGAGGCACTTCAATTCATCTGGGGCACCTCAGGTGAAGCTCATCTACTCTGTGGACGTCGACTTCTATCTAGTCTAAGGAACCTCCAGTGGATCTGAGGTGCCTCCAATGCGCTGACTCGGGGTGCCTCCATACAACCGAAGCCCCTTTACTACTGAAACTTCATCTTTGAAATTTATCTGTTTTAGGGCTCCTCCACTCATCCGAGGCACCTCCAGTGCTGTTAGCTAGTGTTAGAATGTATACTAAAAGCCTAGCTTTTGGTATAAAATATTTATCTAGAAATAAGAATCACATTGGTCAAATGTCTACATTTGTGATAAATGTAGTTGTTCAATTAATTTATATTGTAGATAACATGGTGTGTGGTGTCACACACAGAAGATCATGTTATCAGTACCTTATAAATTATAAACAGTAGCTCACGACCATGATGGAAAGGAACAAACCATTGAAAGGTCGTAGTGTAATTAGGTGTTAGTTTATCTTAACTATATAATTACACTAGTACACTAAGAGTGTATTGAGTAGGACCATTAGAGGTCGTTTCTTTTATACTGACTTTATAAAGGAACAAAGACCTCAGTTATTATGGAAGTGTGTGCTCTTAATCCTAATATAATAACAAGCACATATATTTGATATTTATTTCTTTAATTTATCAATGGGTGAGATTTAGTTCGATGAATCAATAAGCCCGATAAGTTGGGAAATGATATCACTTATAGTGTGTGTTGTTGATTATAGAAGGAAATTGTGTCCTAGTAATCTAGGTTGAGAATGTCCCCAAGAGGAGCTCATAAGGATTGTCATGTTAAACCCTGCAGGTGGACTTAGTCCGACATGACGATGAAGTTGAGTGGTACTACTCTTGGAGCTAGATATTAATTAAGTGAGTTGTCAGTAACTTACTTAATTAGTGGACATTTGTTATCTTAAACACAGGGAGACTAACACACTCATGATAAGAAGGAGCCCAAAATGTAATTTGAGATTGGTACGGTAGTTCAATAATAGTTCTCTAGTGGAATGAATTATTATTGATAAAATTAAGTTGTGTGTTCGGGGTGAGCACGGGATGCTTAATTTTATCGGGAGACCAAAACCAATTCCTCCTCTCGGTCCCTATCGGCCAAGACCAAGTGGATGAGCCATGTAGGTGGCCGGCCAAAGCTTGGGTCCCAAGCTTAGGTGGCCGACCACTAGAATATTAAAAAGGATTTTTATTAAAATTATTTCTTATGTGGATATCATGATTTTAAAAGAGAGTTTAAAAATTAAAAATTTCCTTTTATAACTTTCTACAAAAGATTAAGAGAAGAGATTAATCTCTTTCCTTATTTGTATTTTAAAAGGATGATTTTAATTTTTGGTAAAAACTTTCCTAATTTGTAAATCATCTACATGTTTAAAAGAGAGTTTAAAATTTGAAATCTTTCCTTATTTGTTGATTAAAGGAGGATTTTAAATTTTAAGAAAACTTTCCTTTTTAACCATGTTCATGATTTAAAAGAGAGTTTAAAATTAAATATTTTCTTTTATAAGTTTCTACAAAAGATTAAGAAAAGATTTGAAATCTTTCCTTATTTGTAGATTAAAAGAGTTTTTAATTTATAGAGATAACTTTCTTTTTATCCACATGTTTAAAAGAAAGATTTTAATTTATTAAACTTCCTTTTTATAAACCAATCATGAAGGGATAAAAATTATTGGAGAAATTTTTATAAATTTCCGGAAGCAAATAAGGAAGTTTTAATTGGTGTTTAAAATTTTATTTGCTTGGAGATTTTATTTGTTATGGCCGGCCATTGTAATTTGAAAAGAGAAAATTATTTTAATTAAATAAATTTTCCTTTTCAATGGCAAAAGAATTAAGGAAGTTTTTATTAAATTTTCCTTATTTGCCAAGACCAAGGATTATAAAAGAGGGGGTAGAGGAGGCTTCAAGGCTAAGGACTCTATTCTATTTTTCTCTCTCTTTTCCTTGGTGTGGTGGCCGGCCCTTCCCTTTCTCTTCTCTCCTCTTGTTGTGGCCGAAATCTATCATCTCTTGGAGCTTGGAGGATGTGGTCGGATCAAGGAAAGAGAAGAAGGAGAGAAAGCATGCATCCCTTGGAACTTGGTTGGTGGAAAATTCTTCATCCTTTGGAAGTTCTTGTGCTTGGCCGAAACTTGAAGGAAGAATAAAGAAGGTGCCTAGGTGGTTCTCATCTCGGAAGATCGTTGCCCACAAAACGTCCGAGGTTAGAAGAGGAATACGGTAGAAGATCAAGAGGTCTTTCTAAAAGGTATAACTAGTAATTTTTCTTTCCGCATCATACTAGTTATTTTTGGAAATAATACTAAATACAAGAGGCATACGATTCTAGTGTTTCGAATTTGTTTTCGATATAGTGTTCTTTTGTTTTTCTTTTCCTTGTGATTTGATTGTTCTTTTCGGTTGACCTAAAGTTATTTTAGGAAATTAAATATTAGCTTTCCTTAAAAGATTTTGTCTAGTCGGTGGTGGTTGCTCCCATATCCAAGAAGCTCATGTGCCTCGCCACGTCAGTACTGGGAACCAATTTTGGAAATTAATATTTAATGGAATTAATAACTTAGGTGATTTGGATCAAACGTGTTAAGTTTCGCAGGAGATCCAAGTCAAAACCTAAAAGAACAAATAGATTAAGTTTTGGATCAAACGTGTTAAGTTCCGCAGGCGATCCAAAATTTAATTTAAAAGAACACATGGTAGCTAGGAAAAGGTTCAGACCTTTGTACAAAATTTTGTATAGTAGAACCTCTAGGTTTTCCGAGTAGCAACCAACAATTGGTATCAGAGCTAGGGTTTTGCCTCTGTGTATTTGATATTAGTTTAATTATGCACATGTCATACATAATTTAGGCAGGATAATAGTAGGATGCACTAACTTTGTGGATGCAGGATCCAACTATTATGGCTTATAGTTATTATGTGTGTGATTGGACCCTTGGACATGTCAAGGGCATTTATTGTGTGTGCATGATTGTATTATAAAATACAGCAGGAGCTGTATTTAGTTTTATTAGGATTTTATTTTTTGATCTAGTTTACATGTACATTCCTTCGAGGAATATAGGATCGAAAAATGTAAAATTCTATTTATGTCGCGGATCGAATCTTGCAAGGCGTGGAACCTTTTTGAGGACCAGAGGCGCAGCGGAACAAGGAGCAAGATGGATGCGACAACTAGACCCGGTGGCGGTGGCCAAAGATGGCAGCAGCTAGGGTTGGCGACACACGGAGGACAGCAATAGATAAAAGCCATAATAGTTAAAAATTAGTTTTTCTATTTATTGCTTTTTATGTTGTGTTGTGTGTGCTTATTAGTAGGCATGTTAGGTAGACTAGCATAGTAAAAATTTCTCACTTTAAATAACTAAGTGAGAGAGGGATTTATTTTAAATAAATTCCACGGTCTCCATTACTGGTTTATAAGTGATGTAACAAGTTTGCGCATTGGCTCTGAGTGCCTTCCTCCATATCGGATGAGCTTGTTTGCAGATCACTAGATTAAACTTCCATTTTGGATGATTATAAGAAGTTAATTAAGAGCGTGTGATCTTCCCCATCGGAAGGGGCATAATCTTATTAATGGACTTAGTGTCAAGTAATGGTATACACTTAGGCATGTCTAATAGTATCCTCCCCATCGGAGTCACTACTATTATTTGTGTGACCGAAGAAAACCAACTATTAATTTGTCAAATAAATAGGTTGACAAGATAATAAAATTAAAAACCCCTCTTACGAATGTTTGATTTTGTATACGTCCACACTATCGTGGCATACAAAATTCACGGTGTTTGAGGTAATTTTATTTGTCATAAAGATTTATTGACAAGGTAATTAATGGGTAAACCCCTCCTCTTACAAATGTTTAATTTTGTATACGTCCACACTATCGTGGCATGCAAAATTCACGGTGTTTGAGGTGTTGGTGAATTTAAATAATATTGTTTGAGGAATCAATGTTATTTTAAATTCAAAAAGTTTTGACCAAATATTTGATCAAAGACAGATCAACTATTAATTTTATTCGTCATAAAGTAAAGTTGATGAGATAATAAAATTAATGAATAAAATCTCCTCTTCGATTTTGTATATGTTCACACTATCGTGGCATACAAAATTCATGGGGATTTTAAGGAGTTGATCTTGACCAAATATTTTTGTGATTCTTAGGATTTAAAATGTTTGTCAATCCCCTAGTAGTCATACTATAGAAAAGACTTAGTAGTCCCAATTGTAATGATTAGAAATAGGACTTGGACATTAAGGTAGACTGAGAATTAAGAACAATAAAGGTGTATTTAATTCATTAGTTGAAACATGTTTAGTGGTGTTATCTACCAGAACCTGGAGTGTAGATACAGATGCCATTAATTATGTCCGCAATTCATTGCAGGGTTCCAGGAAACCCGGAAACTAAATGAAAATTAAAACACCGTCCACATGGGCACTACTGTAAAAATGGTAGCTGTTGCAGTGGGAGATGTTTATCTTTTGATAAGAATAAAACATGGATTTTTGAGTAATTGTCTTTACGCACCAAGTTTAGAAAGAACTAGTTTTCAGTTTCTAAACTATTCAAAGAACTTGATATTCTGTCTTTTTTAATAACAAAGTTGTTATTAAGAAAAAGAGGGAAGTTATCTGTTCTGGTACGTTGGTTGGCAATTTATAAATCCAATAACTCTCATGATGCAACAAATGGAAATTAGTAACACATCTTCTAACTTTAAGAGAAAGTAACCTTCGGAAATGAACCAATTATATCTTTGACATCTAAGGCTAGGTTATATTAACTTGAGTAGGATTCATTGGTAGCTGATGAATTTTTGGGTTCATTAGTAGTGGAAATCTTTCCAACCTGCGAGTCTTACTTGGAAGGAAAAATAACCAAGAAGCTTTTAAGTCTAAGGGGTATAGAGTCAAAGATATGTTAAAATTGGTTCATTCTGATTTGTGTGATCCTATGACTATCCAGACAAGAGGTAGTATTGAATATTTCGTCTATTTTATAGATAACTATTCAAGATACAAATAAATTTACTTAATGTACCGCAAGACTAAGTACTTTGATTAGTTCAAAGAGTACAAGGCTGATACGGAGAAATGTTAAAGTAAAAGTCACTATGGTAAGATCGTAGTGGCAAGTACCTCTTGGGAGAATTTAGGAGTCACTTATCAGAAATAGGGATTCAATCCCAACTAACTGCACCTGGTACACCCCAACAGAATGGTGTAGAAAAAGGAAGGTATAGGACTCTTATGGAAATAAGTAGATTGATGAGTTATTTAGAATATTACCAAAATCATTTTAAGGATATACTCTGGAAACGGAAATGAATATAGTACCTTCCAAAGACAGAACTCTCTACTCATATAGAATTGCTGAATAGGCGTAAGCCTATTTCGAAGCATATTCGGATTCGGGTAGTCCAACACATATGCAGAAGAGAGACAATGATAAGTTAGACAGGAATTCACTTGTTTGTGGGTTATCCTAGAGAAATGAAAGTAAGTTTATAGTCTTAAAAATCAGAAGGTCATTGTTAGCATCAATGACCGATTTTTAGAAAAGGACTATGTAATAAACCTTGTGCCCATAAGAAAATTTGTTCTTAAGGAAATAATAAAAGACATGTCTAATCTAGTACCAACTGTACAAGATGAGATACCACAAGGAAACTGCAACACGTATCACAAATGATACACAATTGCAGAAAGTGTCTTGTCGTAGTGGGAGGGTTGTTAGGCAACCTAAAAGGATTCATGTTTTGGGAGAGTTTTTTGGACTCGATCCCTGGAGGACATGAACCTGATCTCCGGACATATGACGAAGCACTCCAAGATAAAGATGCAACATTTTGGCAAAGAGTAATGAATAATAGAATATATGTATTCTAATAAAATCTGGAAGCTTGTAGAAACACCAAATGGTGTAAAAGCCTTTGGGTGTAAAAAAGTCTATAATAGGAAAAGAGGGATAGACAGGAAGGTAGAAACTTTCAAAAGCAAGGCTAGATGAAAAAGGGAACTTTTTCACTGGTAGCCATGCTTAAGTCTATCCGGATTCTTTTATCTATTTGGCAAGTGGATGTCAAGACAGCATTCCTTAATGGAAGTCTTGAAGAAAGCATCCATATAAAGCAACCAGAAGGGTTCATTGTAAAGGGCTAAGAGCATCTTGTGTGCAAGCTCAATCAGTCTATGGACTGAGGCAAAGCTTCAAGGTCTTGGAACATCCAGTTTATCAAAGTAATCCAGACCTATAGATTTATTGAGTAAACGGATAAGTCTTGTGTATACAAAAGGTGTGATGGAAACGTGGTGGTGTTTGTTGTACTATACGTAGATAACATTTTTGGTAGTTGGAAACAATATCAAAATGTTGTCAGAAGTAAGGGTATGGTTGTCCAAATAATTCGATATAAAGGACTTGGGAGAATGTATATATTTTTGAGATCAAAGTAATAAGGGATCGCAAGAAAAAAATAATATATTACTTATCCCAAGCTTAATACATCGGAAAAATCCTTGCTTGTTTTTAGCATGCAAAACTCCTAGAAAGGTTTCTTACCTTTTAAGCATGGAGTGTCTTTATCTAAAGAGATGTCTCCGATGACATCAAAGGAGATTGAGGACATGTAGGCAGTTCTTTATGCTTCGGCAGTTAGACAACCTAATGTATGCTATGCACGAGATCAGAAATCTGTTTTGCCAAAGGCATAGTTAGCAGATATCAAAGTAACCCTAGACAAGGACATTGGACTGCAGTAAAGCATATATTAAAAGTACCTTAGAGGCACTAGAGATTATATGCTAGCTTACAAGGCAGTTAATTTGGTTCCTGTAGGTTGCACGGATTTTGACTTCCAATCGGATAGGGACAATAATAAGTTGACCTCGGGGTTTTGTGTTTACTTTAGGAGGAAAAGTCATAACTATGGAAGAGTGATAAGCATAGGTGTTTTTCTGGACTCCACCATAGAAGCTGAGTATATGGCAAGCCTCTGAGGTAGCCATAAAAGTTGAATGACTTAAATAACCTCAAGATAGACTTAGATATGATTTCTAGTTTGTCCAAAGATTATTACAATTTATTGTAATAATAATGGTGCAGTAGCAAACTCGAAGAAACCATGAGTCTATAAGGCAAGTAAACACAATAGAGCGCAAGTACTACCCAATACGAGAAATTGTATAACGAGGAGAAGTTATTGCCGCCTAGATTGCATCAGATGATAACCTAAGGTCCTTAAGGCAAGAGCTTTTTGAAAGGCATGGGAATCAGATGTATGGCAGCAGATATGGCAGCTTAGTCTTTTAGTATAAGTGGGAGATTGTTAGAATGTATACTAAAAGCCTAGCTTTTGGTATAAAATATTTATCTAGAAATAAGAATCACATTGGTCAAATGTCTACATTTGTGATAAATGTAGTTGTTCAATTAATTTATATTGTAGATAACATGGTGTGTGGTGTCACACACAAAAGATCATGTTATCAGTGTTGGGTTCTTCGGGCCGCGAAAATCGCTTTTCGCGTCGCGGAAACCCCGAATCGCCCAAGCCACGGATCTCGTGCAAGGAAAACCAAACGAAAAATACGAGTACGAGTTTCATAATTTTAGATCTACTCCTAGATCTATATGTTAAGAGTTTACCCTTGAAGCGTGCCCTTCGTTTAGTCCCGCTCGTCCAAGGAAGCGTTGGATCTCGAGAGTGTCAATGTAGACACTCCTCTAGTGATATCCACACAAACAAGGAGTGGTCTTCTACCACTCAAAGATGGAGAAGAGAGCCCCAAGTGTGCTAGCACTTTTCTAGAGCTCTCGGATGGGAACAAAAAGGAGAAAAGAGAGAAATAGAAGAGAGAATCACATACACTCCTTTAGTACCCTCCTTTATGACCTTCACTTTCCCTTGTGCTCTTGGAAACAACTCAACATCTTCTCCTCACCATGATAGCCACGACCACAGCAACTCAAGAGGAGAGGAGAACCCAAGGAAGAAGAAGGAATAATGACACCACATCAATACCCAAAACAAAAACCTCCACACCATCTAATGTGTGGTCGGCCACACTATAAAGCCCCTCATTAATGTGGCCGGCCACATTAAAACCAATTGGATGTGTAACCTCCAATGAGGTGGCATACCATTATGAGGTGGTGATGTGGCTAATGATGTGGCTAGGTTGGTCATGCCAAGTAGGATGAGTCAACCTTCATGATGATGTGGCAAGACATCAAGTCAAACTTGATGTTTCAACTTCCATTTGGTCAAGTCAAACTTGACCAATTCTCTTCCTTGTTGAGTTAAATCCAACCTTTGATTCAAGTCAATTTTAATTTAATGAATCTAATTCATTAATATAAATTGACCCAATGAATCAAATTTAAATTAGACTCATTCAACATTTGAATCTAATTGAGTCTAACTCAATAAGTCTAATTTTGAATCCAATCTTTGGTGCATCATATGAACCTAATCCAATTGGTTCATCATATGAACCTAATCTCCATCCACATGTTCTTTGTGTGTGACCCAATAGGTTCTTGTAACGTTGGCAATGTTTCTAAACTCTTTTAGAAACATAAGCAATGAGCGGCATCTAGCAATACATCATTACTACCCAAGTTACAAGAAATGTTAAGATCCAACGTCACCTTGTGACTACTAATTGTGACTCCTCACAATATGTGACATTGTCCTTCTATCCTAGACATCTAGATTGATCAATATGAGACATAGACCGTGTCATCCTCTAATCAATCTAAATCTTGAACTCCAAGTAGACTCACTCGATCAAATGAGCTCAACATCTAATGTTGACTCATTTGGGCATGGCCATGCACTTAGTGGTCTCACTCTATCAAGAATATTGATGTCGCTCCCGTCATATGGGAGGGATAGATCCCATCTACATCACTCACATCCCTCTGCATAATTTGTTACATACCCGGTAATCGCCTTTATAGTCCACCCAGTTACGGGTGACGTTTGACGAAACCAAAGTACATAACTCCTTATGTAGGGATCCATGGTGACTTCAGGTCAAAGGACTAATAGTCATACTAATAGCCACATGAGAAAGTATATGACACTCATATAACGATCCATGATACTTTCTCATGGCGGGTCATTCAGTATACATTCTCCAATGCATACCCATGTGTCAACTTGATATCTCCATATCCATGACTTGTGAGATCAAGTCATCGAGTTGACCTACATGCTAGTCTTATTGCATTAACATTGTCCCTGAATGTTAATACTCGACTAGGAATGATTTAGAGTAGTGTTCCCTATATCATCTCACTATCGATTCAACTAATCGATTGATATAGGTATGAACGTTCTACTCAAGGACGTTACTATACTTATTTTATCCGACACTAATACAAATAAGCATAATAACCAAAACCAATGCCTTTATTAAGAATATGATATACATGAGTCCATACAATCATCAAATGATTGGCTCTAGGGCTCTAACTAACAATCTCCCACTAGCACTAGTGCCAATCAAGATAGGCTCTAAGGCCTAAAGACCTAGTGTGACCATCATGCTTCCTCGTGCCAAAGCCTTGGTCAAGGGATCTGCGATGTTAGCCTCTGAGGGTATCGCAAATCTTCACATCTCCTCTATCAATAATCTCTCGAATGAGATGGCGCCGTAGTATATGCTTGTTCCACTGGTGTGAGCGAGGTTCCTTCGCTGTTATAGCTCCATTGTTGTCACAATAGAGCTCAATGGGTCAGCAATGTTGGAACCACCCCAAGTTCATGATGAACTTATGGATCCAACCGCCTTCCTTTCGCCTCGATGCAAAGAATGTACTCTGTAGAATCACCATCAGTATCCCGCGAACTCTTCCACCGATGCCACCATTAATGCAAAATACGAACCCCGATCGCGATCTATAGTCATCTTGGTCGGTCTGGAAGCTAGCATCACCGTAACCCTTTACGCTAGCTCATCATTGCCTCCATATATCAAGAAATATTCTTTAGTCCTTCTTAAGTACTTAAGAATATTCTTGACCGCTATCCAAAGACTTTGATCTGACTGGTATCAGCTCGTCATGCTCAAAGCATACGAGACATCGGGTCGAGTACATAGCATGGCGTACATGATCGATCCTATGGCCGAGGCATAAGGGATCCGATCCATGCGGTCTCTCCTCTCTAGAAGAGGGACTTTGAGTCTTCGAAGACTCACGCCATGTGACATCGGAAATCCCTTCTTGGAGTTCTCGCATGGCAAACCCAAGGAGTACCTTGTCAATATATGTACTCGACTTAGGCCAAGCAATCTCTTAGATCTATCTCTATAGATCTGTATCCCTAGAATGCGGGATGCCTCACCTAAGTCCTTCATTGAGAAGCAACTCCCTAGCCAGGTCTTGACAGACTGAAGCATAGGGATGTCCTTCCCAATGAGTAGTATGTCATCCACATACAATATGAGGAAGACAACTATATCCCCTACAACCTTCTTGTAGACACAAGGTTCATCTTCATTCTTGATGAAACCAAACTGTTTGATCGCATCATCAAATCGAAGATTCCAGCTCCGAGAAGCTTGCTTTAGTCCATAAATGGACCTATGCAGCTTGCATACTCTACTAGTATGCTGTGGATCTACAAAACCCTCAGGTTGTGTCATGTACACATCCTCGAGTAGGTTTCCATTCAGAAACGCGGTTTTGACATCCATCTGCCATATCTCATAGTCATGGTAGGCTGCAATAGCAAGCATGATCCGAATAGACTTAAACATCGCTACTGGAGAAAAGGTTTCATCATAGTCAATACCATGAATCTGCTTAAAACCTTTAGCTACTAAGCGACCCTTATAAATAAGTCCATCCATGTCAGTCTTTCTCTTAAAGACCCACTTACACCCAATGGGTTTTACCCCTTCAGGTGGATCAACCAAAGTCCATACTTGGTTGGTGTACATGGACTCCATTTCGGATCTCATGGCCTCTAGCCATTTATCGGAATCTGGTCTCATCACAGCTTCCTGATAGGTGGTAGGCTCATCCTCTATGAGCATAACGTCATCATGGTCAGACAAGAGAAATGAATATCTCTCAGGCTGACGACGTACCCTATCAGACCTGCGAAGAGGTATGTCTACTTGAACTGGTTGTTGTTCCTCAACTCTTTGTGGAACAACATCATCCACAACACTTTGTGGTTCCAGTTCAACTTCCATCGAGGCATCAGTGCTATTGTTCGCATCTTGAACTTCTTCAAGATCGAACGCGCTCCCACTAGTCTTTCTAGAAACAAAGTCCCTTTCTAGAAAGACCCCAGTCTTTGCCACAACTACCTTGTGCTGACTGGGAATGTAGAAGTAATATCCCTTAGTTTCCTTGGGATATCCGATGAAATAGCACTTGTCGGATTTGGGTCCTAATTTGTCTGAGACTTGACGTCGTATGTAAGCCTCACAACCCCAAATCCTCATGAAAGACACCTGGGCATCTCTCCCAGTCCATATCCTATATGGTGTCTTTATCACGGCCTTGGATGGAACTCGGTTGAGAATGAAAGCTGCCGTGTCTAGAGCATATCCCCGTAGATATGTCGGAAGATCTGTGTGACTCATCATAGATCGTACCATATCTAATAAGGTACGATTCCTCCTTTCGGATACACCATTCCACTGTGGTGTTCCAGGAGGAGTGAGTTGAGATAAAATCTCACACTCAACTAAGTAGTCACGAAACTCATGGCTTAAGTATTCACCACCTCGATCTGATCGAAGTATCTTAATACTCTTGCCAAGCTGGTTCTGTACTTCATTCTTGAATTCTTTGAACTTTTCAAAGGATTCAGATTTATGTGTCATCAAATACACATAACCATATCTACTGAAGTCATCAGTAAATGTGATGAAGTACCTATAACCGCCTCTAGCAGCGACATTGAAAGGGCCACATACATCACTATGTATGAGTCCTAACAAATCAGTCTTTCACCGTGCCCACTAAAAGGAGTCTTGGTCATCTTGCCTCGTAGGCATGACTCGCATATCTCATATGATTCAAAATCAAATGAGTCCAAAGAAACCATCCTTATGGAGTGGGATAAGCGATTTATATGACCTAAGCGACAGTGCCAGAGATAGTTGTAGTTCATATCGTTCGATTTGAACCTCTTGGTACTAACGTTATAGATAGGGCTCTTTAGATCTAGAATATAAAGTCCGTTTATCAGAGGTGCATTACAATAGAACATATCGTTTAAATAGATAGAACAACATTTGTTCTTTATTATAAACGAAAATCCTTTCTTGTCCAAACAAGAAACTGATATAATGTTCTTAGTCAATGCAGGCACATAACAACAATCGTCTAACTCTAGTATAACCCCAGAGGGCAGAGATAGAAAATAAGTCCCTACAGCAACAGCAGCAACCCGTGCTCCATTGCCTACTCGTAGGTCTATCTCGCCCTTTGTCAATGCTCTGCTATTTCTCAGTGCTTGTACACTAGTACAAATGTGCGAAGCACATCCGGTATCTAATACCCACGACGAAGAAATAGAGAGGTTGACTTCTATAACATTTATACTTGAAGTAGAAATCTTATTTCTTTTCTTCTTAAGATCTTCTTGGTATCCTGTGAAGTTCCTCTTCCAGTGCCCTGCTTGTCCTTGATATAGTTGATGAAGATGTGCAACCATGTCGTAAGCACCCATTAACTCATGTTGCTTTTGAAGCTCAGAGTTCATGGTCGCGAGCATTAGACATGACACATCTAATGCGTCATCTTGATGCTTCTTGTAAGCATCTTTGTCAGCTCGCGGGGCATTGGCAGGAGGAGCCTCCGGAATGGGCTGCTCCAGAACATACAGTTTACGTTCCTGAGTGAGAACTATTCTCAGGTTCCTGTACCAGTCCAGGAAATTTGCTCCGTTGAGCTTGTCCTTCTTAAGGACAGATCGCAGGGAGAAAATGTTCGTATTCGACGTCATGGCAATTCTACAACAGAAATAAATGCAGAAATAAGTATCATATTCTTTAAAATCATTTAATTAGGCCTTTAATTAAATGATGCTCCCACTGAATTCTATAATTCTTGTGGGACAAGATCCACATCATACTAACCCTTGAGTTAGCTTTGGCTAATACGCCCAAGGCTTAGTATGATCGGTAGGTAACGATTACCAATTACATCTCTATGCAACTCTTGTTTATAGAATCAATATCCGCATTTATATTAGAACTCGAGTTAGCTTTGGCTAATACGCCCGAGAGTTAATATAGATGTGATATTGACCTATCTTTCCAACTATTGGAAGAATGCCTATAGTTGACTCGATCCAACCGAGTAACTATGAATACTCAATCTAATTGAGTTTGTATTCACCCATGCGTTGATAGATGGGACCAAGATTGTCCCTCCGTACCCTACCAAGATAATATGTATTGCTATGCTTTGGCAGATTCAACAATACATGTGATCGAGGTAGTGATAGGTATCACGGCACGGTTAGGCATTAGAGTTGAGTCGATTGAGATCTAATCTAATCGAGAAGGGATGCATCTTGTGCACGACTTAGATCTAATCTAATCGCAAGGGTGCATCATGTGCACGACTTAGATCTAATCTAATCGTTAGGCACTAATTAATTAACTACTTATTAAATATGCATCACATACACAAGCAATTAATTAATCTATTTGTGATTTAGTCATGACCCTACTACGATCTTCTAAAGCCAATGAGAAGATCGATTGGTCAACCTAGGGTCAACAGCTTCTTCAAGCTACTCCCTTTGACCACCTTGTGTTGCTCGTGCCCGCCTCGGAACTCCGTCTCGTGTGGACCCTCCACCGCTCCAATTTGTACATTACAATTTGAAACTCGAGTTACATTCGAGTCTAAATCTAATTTACAACAAGAAAATAAGAGAAGGCACGACGCGCAGGTCGCGAATATAATACAACACTCGCAAACACATAACGGCACGCCGTATTAAGAATTACAACACAACCAATCATATTGGGCTTTGGGCCATGACTATCACAAATTAATATATAATTCAAAATTATATATTTTTCATAATTTTCTATAATTTTAAAATTAATTTTTACAATTTTACGAATAAAATTTTCCGGCGGTCCCGTTTAGCGGTTTCGAAGCGGAACGGATCCCTTGCGGGGCCAGGGCATCACCCCTACCCGCGATCTAACCATCGCGAGGGTTCCTTTGCGATCCAACAGCCTAAACCCGCTGTCCCAAAACGAGTTCATTGCCGTTTCGGAAAAATCTTCCCGCGGGTTCGCTTTTAGCGATTTCGGTGCGATCGAGCAAATCCTTTGCGGGGTTAGGGGCAGTACCTCTACCCACGATCTAACCATCGTGAGTTGCTCCTTGCGATCTAATGGCACCCAAGCCCGCTGTCCCAAATGGATTTGGGACAAAACGAAGCCGGTTTTGAAAGATCTTTCCGGTAGGCCTACAAGTGCCGAGACACTTGTGCTTCGCTTCTACGGAAAAATTACCCATAAAATCATAAAAAACTAATTTTTACAGAAAATCACAGAAGGTTTTATTTTTCATAAAAATAAAAACAAACTCGTACAAGCCTTGCACGTGGCTCTGATACCACTGTTGGGTTCTTCGGGCCGCGAAAACCGCTTTTCGCGTCGCGGAAACCCCGAATCGCCCAAGCCACGGATCTCGTGCAAGGAAAACCAAACGAAAAATACGAGTACGAGTTTCATAATTTTAGATCTACTCCTAGATCTATATGTTAAGAGTTTACCCTTGAAGCGTGCCCTTCGTTTAGTCCCGCTCGTCCAAGGAAGCGTTGGATCTCGAGAGTGTCAATGTAGACACTCCTCTAGTGATATCCACACGAACAAGGAGTGGTCTTCTACCACTCAAAGATGGAGAAGAGAGCCCCAAATGTGCTAGCACTTTTCTAGAGCTCTCGGATGGGAACAAAAAGGAGAAAAGAGAGAAATAGAAGAGAGAATCACATACACTCCTTTAGTACCCTCCTTTATGACCTTCACTTTCCCTTGTGCTCTTGGAAACAACTCAACATCTTCTCCTCACCATGATAGCCACGACCACTACAACTCAAGAGGAGAGGAGAACCCAAGGAAGAAGAAGGAATAATGACACCACATCAATACCCAAAACAAAAACCTCCACACCATCTAATGTGTGGCCGGCCACACCATAAAGCCCCTCATTAATGTGGCCAGCCACATTAAAACCAATTGGATGTGTAACCTCCAATGAGGTGGCATACCATTATGAGGTGGTGATGTGGCTAATGATGTGGCTAGGTTGGTCATGCCAAGTAGGATGAGTCAACCTTCATGATGATGTGGCAAGACATCAAGTCAAACTTGATGTTTCAACTTCCATTTGGTCAAGTCAAACTTGACCAATTCTCTTCCTTGTTGAGTTAAATCCAACCTTTGATTCAAGTCAATTTTAATTTAATGAATCTAATTCATTAATATAAATTGACCCAATGAATCAAATTTAAATTAGACTCATTCAACATTTGAATCTAATTGAGTCTAACTCAATAAGTTTAATTTTGAATCCAATCTTTGGTGCATCATATGAACCTAATCCAATTGGTTCATCATATGAACCTAATCTCCATCCACATGTTCTTTGTGTGTGACCCAATAGGTTCTTGTAACGTTGGCAATGTTTCTAAAATCTTTTAGAAACATAAGCAATGAGCGGCATCTAGCAATACATCATTGCTACCCAAGTTACAAGAAATGTTAAGATCCAACATCACCTTGTGACTACTAATTGTGACTCCTCACAATATGTGACATTGTCCTTCTATCCTAGACATCTAGATTGATCAATATGAGGCATAGACCGTGTCATCCTCTAATCAATCTAAATCTTGAACTCAGTAGACTCACTCGATCAAATGAGCTCAACATCTAATGTTGACTCATTTGGGCATGGCCATGCACTTAGTGGTCTCACTCTATCAAGAATATTGATGTCGCTCTCGTCATATGGGAGGGATAGATCCCATCTACATCACTCACATCCCTCTACATAATTTGTTACATACCCTTTATAGTCCACCCAGTTACGGGTGACGTTTGACGAAACCAAAGTACATAACTCCTTATGTAGGGATCCATGGTGACTTCAGGTAAAAGGACTAATAGTCATACTAATAGCCACATGAGAAAGTATATGACACTCATATAACGATCCATGATACTTTCTCATGGCGGGTCATTCAGTATACATTCTCTAATGCATACACATGTGTCAGCTTGATATCTCTATATCCATGACTTGTGAGATCAAGTCATCGAGCTGACCTACATGCTAGTCTTATTGCATTAACATTGTCCCTGAATGTTAATACTCGACTAGGAATGATTTAGAGTAGTGTTCCCTATATCATCTCACTATTGATTCAACTAATCTATTGATATAGGTATGAACGTTCTACTCAAGGACGTTACTATACTTATTTTATCTGATACTAATACAAATAAGCATAATAACCAAAAATCAATGCCCTTATTAAGAATATGATATACATGAGTCCATACAATCATCAAATGATTGGCTCTAGGGCTCTAACTAACAATCAGTACCTTATAAATTATAAACAGTAGCTCACGACCATGATGGAAAGGAACAAACCATTGAAAGGTCGTAGTGTAATTAGGTGTTAGTTTATCTTAACTATATAATTACACTAGTACACTAAGAGTGTATTGAGTAGGACCATTAGAGGTCGTTTCTTTTATACTGACTTTATAAAGGAACAAAGACCTCAGTTATTATGGAAGTGTGTGCTCTTAATCCTAATATAATAACAAGCACATATATTTGATATTTATTTCTTTAATTTATCAATGGGTGAGATTTAGTTCGATGAATCAATAAGCCCGATAAGTTGGGAAATGATATCACTTATAGTGTGTGTTATTGATTATAGAAGGAAATTGTGTCCTAGTAATCTAGGTTGAGAATGTCCCCAAGAGGAGCTCATAAGGATTGTCATGTTAAACCCTGCAGGTGGACTTAGTCTGACATGACGATGAAGTTGAGTGGTACTACTCTTGGAGCTAGATATTAATTAAGTGAGTTGTCAGTAACTTACTTAATTAGTGGACATTTGTTATCTTAAACACAGGGAGACTAACACACTCATGATAAGAAGGAGCCCAAAATGTAATTTGAGATTGGTACGGTAGTTCAATAATAGTTCTCTAGTGGAATGAATTATTATTGATAAAATTAAGTTGTGTGTTCGGGGCGAGCACGGGATGCTTAATTTTATCGGGAGACCAAAGCCAATTCCTCCTCTTGGTTCCTATCGTAGCCTCTAGTATATAGAGATTTATACCCACCGCATACCCACCTTCTTACCCATCCAATGGGGCCGGCCAAGCTAGCTTGGAACCCAAGCTAGGGTCGGCCAAGACCAAGTGGATGAGCCATGTAGGTGGCCGGCCAAAGCTTGGGTCCCAAGCTTAGGTGGCCAACCACTAGAATATTAAAAAGAATTTTTATTAAAATTATTTCTTATGTGGATATTATGATTTTAAAAGAGAGTTTAAAAATTAAAAATTTCCTTTTATAACTTTTTACAAAAGATTAAGAGAAGAGATTAATCTCTTTCCTTATTTGTAGTTTAAAAGGATGGTTTTAATTTTTGGTAAAAACTTTCCTAATTTGTAAATCATCTACATGTTTAAAAGAGAGTTTAAAATTTGAAATCTTTCCTTATTTGTTGATTAAAGGAGGATTTTAAATTTTAAGAAAACTTTCCTTTTTAACCATGTTCATGATTTAAAAGAGAGTTTAAAATTAAATATTCTCTTTTATAAGTTTCTACAAAAGATTAAGAAAAGATTTGATATCTTTTCTTATTTGTAGATTAAAAGAGTTTTTAATTTATAGAGATAACTTTCTTTTTATCCACATGTTTAAAAGAAAGATTTTAATTTATTAAATTTCCTTTTTATAAACCAATCATGAAGGGATAAAAATTATTGGAGAAATTTTTATAAATTTCCGGAAGCAAATAGGAAGTTTTAATTGGTGTTTAAAATTTTATTTGCTTGGAGATTTTATTTGTTATGGCCGGCCATTGTAATTTGAAAAGAGAAAATTATTTTAATTAAATAAATTTTCCTTTTCAATGGAAAAAGAATTAAGGAAGTTTTTATTAAATTTCCTTATTTGCCAAGACCAAGGATTATAAAAGAGGGGGTAGAGGAGGCTTCAAGGCTAAGGACTCTATTCTATTTTTCTTCCTCTTTTCCTTACTGTGGTGGCCGACCCTTCCCTTTCTCTTCTCTCCTCTTGTTGTGGCCGAAATCTATCATCTCTTGGAGCTTGGAGGATGTGGCCGGATCAAGGAAGGAGAAGAAGGAGAGAAAGCATGCATCCCTTGGAGCTTGGTTGGTGGAAAATTCTTCATCCTTTGGAAGTTCTTTTGCTTGGCCGAAACATGAAGGAAGAAGAAAGAAGGTGCCTAGGTGGTTCTCATCTCGGTAGATCGTTGCCCACACAACGTCCGAGGTTAGAAGAGGAATACGGTAGAAGATCAAGAGGTCTTTCTAAAAGGTATAACTAGTAATTTTTCTTTCCGCATCATACTAGTTATTTTTGGAAATAATACTAAATACAAGAGGCATACGATTCTAGTGTTTCGAATTTATTTTCGATATAGTGTTCTTTTGTTTTTCTTTTCCTTGTGATTTGATTGTTCTTTTCGGTTGACCTAAAGTTATTTTAGGAAATTAAATATTAGCTTTCCTTAAAAGGTTTTGTCTAGTCGGTGGTGGTTGCTCCCATATCCAAGAAGCTCATGTGCCTCGCCACGTCAGTACTGGGAACCAATTTTGGAAATTAATATTTAATGGAATTAATAACTTAGGTGATTTGGATCAAACGTGTTAAGTTTCGCAAGAGATCCAAGTCAAAACCTAAAAGAACAAATAGATTAAGTTTTGGATCAAACGTGTTAAGTTCCGCAGGCGATCCAAAATTTAATTTAAAAGAACACATGGTAGCTAGGAAAAGGTTCAGACCTTTGTACAAAATTTTGTATAGTGGAACCTCTAGGTTTTCCGAGTAGCAACCAACAGCTAGAGCCCTAGAGCCAATTATTTGATGATTGTATTTTGGACTTGTTGTATCATATTCTATATAAATAAAGACATTTGGTTTTTGGTTATTATACTTACTTGTATTGGTGCCAAATAAACTAAGTATAATAACGTCCTTGAGTAGAAGGTTCTTACCTATATCAATCGATTGGTTGAATCGATAGTGAGATGATATAGGGAACACTACTCTTAATCATTCCTAGTCGAGTATTAACATTCAGGGACAATGTTAATGCAATAAGACTAGCATGTAGGTCAACTCGATGACTTGATCTCACAAGTCATGGATATAGAGATATCAAGTTGACACATGGGTATGCATTAGAGAATGTATACTGAATGACCCACCATGAGAAAGTATCATGGATCGTTATATGAGTGTCATATACTTTCTCATGTGACTATTAGTATGACTATTGGTCCTTAGACCTGAAGTCATCATGGTTCTGTAATACCCACTAAGCTTGTAAGATAAATATATGATTGTGGGATTTTTCCTTCGAAAATAATCGGAAGTGAGTTGAACTATAAAGGATATATAAAGATATAAAAATATGGAGAGGGGAGCGCCATCAGTATTCTTGATAGAGTTAGACGACGAAGTGCATGGCCATGCCCAAATGAGTCAACATGAGATGTTGAGCTCATTTGATCGAGTGAGTTTACTTGGAGTTCAAGATTTAGATTGATTAGAGGATGACATGGTCTATTCCTCACATTGATCAATCTAGATGTCTAGGATAGAAGGACAATGTCACATATTGTGAGGAGTCACAATTAGTAGTCACAAGGTGATGTTGGATCTCAACATTCTTGTAACTTGGGTAGCAATGATGTATTGCTAGATGCCGCTCATTGCTTATGTTTCTAAAGGAGTTTAGAAACATTGCCAACGTTACAAGAACCTATTGGGTCACACACAAAGAACAAGTTGATGGAGATTAGGTTCATATGATGAACCAATTGGATTAGGTTCATATGATGAACCAATTGGATTAGGTTCATATGATGCACCAAGGATTGGATTCAGATTAATTCAAATTAGATTTATTGAGTTAGAATCAATTAGATTCAATTGTTGAATAAGTCTAATTTAAATTTGATTCATTGAGTCAATTTGTATTAATTAATTGAGATTCATTAAATTCAAATTGACTTGAATCAAAGGTTGGATTTAACTCAACAAGGAAGATAATTGGTCAATTTTGACTTGACTAAATGGAAGTTGAAACATCAAGTTTGACTTGATGTATTGCCACATCATGAAGGTTGACTCATCCTACATGGCATGACTAACCTTGCCACATCATTTCCACCTCATAATGGTGTGCCACCTCATGGAGGTTACACATCTTATACCACTTAATGTCGCCGACCACATTAAATGAGGGGGTTACATTGTGTGGCCGGCCACACTAATGTGAAGAGGGGGTTTTTATTTTGTGGCAATTATGTGTGATGAATGTCATCTTCTTCCTTGGGTCTTTTCTTCCTCCTTCTCTTGCTGTTGCCGTGGGTTTCAAGAAAGGGAGAAGGTGTGTGAGTTGTGTTCCAAGAGAATAAGGGAAAGTGAAGGTCACAAAGGAGGATACTACTAATGAGTGTATAAGATTCCTTTTTGCTTTCTCTCTTTTCTCTCTTTCAAATCCTACCCGAGAGCCCAAGAAGTGCTAGCACACTTGTGGTGCTCTCTTCTCCATCCTTGAGTGTTAGAGAACACTTCTTGTTCGTGTGGATATCACTAGAGAGTTGTCTATGTTGACAACTTCGAGATCCGACGTACCTTGGACTTGCGGGATTGTGAAGGGCACGCATCAAAGGTATAAAATGTTTTTCCTTTGTAGATCTACTGTAGATCATAGTTTGAAACTCGTACTCGTATTTTGAAATCTATCCTTCGCACGAGATCCAGTGGCATGGGTGATTCGGGGTTTCCGCGACGCGAAAAGCGGTTTTCGCGGCCCGAAAAACCCAACAAGTGCCTCACTTGGGGTGCCTCTAATTAACTAAGGTATCTCGAGCACTATTCATCTAACTTTAATTTTTCTTTAAGTTATACAAAAATGTGTTAGTTCAAATAACAAAATTACCTTCAAAATAGAGTTAACACAAACATAAATTAATTTATGAATTAGATCTTATCTTATCAAGATCGGGATCTAGTCTTGATCTTAACTTAAATTTCAAAATAGATCTAAATTGGACCAACATTTATAATCCCACTAATACTCGTCCTCACTGGATCTCTCTCTTTTAGTGACTTACCTTACTTACTATTTACATAATCACTTGACTTGCCAGATGCTCCATCTAGACTTCAACCAATTGTTAGGTCCTACAGATCCAACTAGACTTTCTGTCAGATATCAGGTCCTCTTTTGACCTATATAAACTTCCTGCTAGTTATCAAGTTCTCCTTACCTAACTGGACTTCAGTTTTGTGTCATGTCCTCTCGATCCATCAAGTCATTTACTCTGTACGCTTGGTAAATACATTAGATCATATATAATCTAACTTTAATCTTTTATTATACATCAAAACTTGAGTTTGATTATTAGTACTAACTGCACCAACAATAATATGTTTATTTGTGAATGTCAATATTATGTTTGTGAATATGTAATGTATGTGGTTATGAATATGTTATGTTGTTTGTGAACATGTATTTGAAAATCATTGTATGTGATGGCTTCGATTGATATATATATATATGTGTGTGTGTGTGCGTGTGAACAGGGGAAAATGCAAAAACGAGTAGTTGTTGTTGGAAATTTGATTGCGATGAAATTTAATGTTTTGTCGCTATCTTTTCATATGAAATTAAAAAAATTACGATAATTAATGATTGTTATTTAATATTTCATCTCTAATTAACGATGAACTTTTAAATTCCGTCGCTATTTAAAGACAAGAATTTAATATTTCATTGCTATGTTTATATATGAGTTTTAAAAAGTTGTGATAATTAGCGACCGTGTATTAATATACTGTCTTTTTATAGTGATGGATATTTAAAATTCCATCTCTACTTAGCGACGGAATATTAAATTCCATCACTATGTTTATATATGAAATTTAAAAATGTTACAATAATTAGTGACGGTCATTTATTTATCTGTCTCTATTTAGTGACAATTTTTAATTATTCCATCACAAATCTGACTATGTTATAACGGCGCCGTTAACGAATTTAGCGACGGAATTAAATTAACCGTCATTGATTAAAGATGGATTTTAATATCCGTCTCTACAATTAGCAAGGAGATTAATAAACTACCATCTCTTGTATAGCGACGGACTATTTAATTCCGCCGCTAAAATTAGAGACGAACTATTAATCCCGTCGCTAAATATAGAGACTAATTGTTTAATTTCATCTCTAATTTAGCGAGAGATTATTTAAGTCCATCGCTAATTGATGTTAATGACCAATTTTACAATAACGATAATAATCATTCACTAATCGGTCGCTATGTTCAATTAGCGACTGATTAGTTATAGATAATTTCATTGCTAAAGCCTGTTTTCTTTTTAGTGATTGTTTGTTAGAGAGTAATGGTCATAACTTAGTGGTAGATCTAGTGGATGTTAAAAGAGAGAATAACTTTACTTAAAATAATCAAAACCCCCCAAGTAAATGGTTAAATTCTTAATCTGTATTGTTCTCTTTCTATTTGTATTTGAGTTTATGATACGAAAGATCATTAGTGCATTAGACTGGAGATAGAATTGAGTTTTTTTTTTTTTTTTTACTTCGCTTTGTGTTATTTAGATGCTATATTTGTTCATTCAACATGCATTCGTTACTACTAAGTGCGGCAACTTAGGGAGTTATTTATTTCTAGCTTTTTATTATAATCTGCTAATAGTATTTTGTGGTGAGATCAGATATTGTATGAGTATGATATGGACTCCCTGAAGTGGGCAGTTTGTCTATACCATTTTGAAATAGAATCCAATTATACTGCAAGGTCTGTGGGCGCTAGATAAAATATCCAACAAGTCATTAGTCATTTTGCAGACATTCGTACCAACTGCACTGGGGCCACAAATTAAACGAAAGTGTGATACATGATGAAGCTAAGTCGTTATCGATCAATCGCTTGCAGTAGTAACAAGGTGCAAATCAACCAGCTTTAAGCAGAGGCCAACAATTTCTGGGCCTGCTGCTCGTACCTAAATCCATTGCCCATTGAGGCGTCAGCGGTCCACACAAAGATGCCACCGAGCTTCCCTTGCTTCTTCAGCTGATTACAGGCGGTAAAGAAGCCGTTTTGGGGCGTCAGCCCGCCGGGATTCTCCTCCGTGTTGAAGCTCGCCAGAACCCGCCCTCCCCTGTAGTTGTTCCTCTGCTCGTCGAAGTACTCTAGGAATTCCGCCACTGTCGTTCCGCTCGCGTACGCGTAGAACTGGAAGTTCACGTAGTCGATCACCGCGCCGTGCTTCCTCCACAGCGCCTTGTAGTGACTCTGCACTTCGTCGTCGTCGAACGGAGCGATGGAGGCGAAGGAAATGGCCCCGTTGCCCTTCAGCCGCGTCACCAGCTGCCCGATGCTCTCCGCGAAGGCGTCCGGCGCCGCCCGGAAGTGCTCGTAGTCGACGTCGATGCCGTCGATGTGGTACTGCTGGATCAGGGAGGTGAGCGAGTCGACAGCGTTATTCACCCAGGAGTCGACGGAGTCGGGCGCGAAGTAGGCGGAGCCGTCGCCCACGGAGTCGCCGCCGAGGCTGAGGGCGACCTTGACGTTGGGGCGGGCGCGCTTGATGGCGGCGATGGCGTTGGGAGACAGGTTCTGATTGTCCCAGAAGATGTTGAAGCGGCCGTTGGTAGGAGTAGGGGAGGCGGAGGTGGTGTAGTCGATGCCGAAGGCGAGGATGAAGTGGAACTCGACGCCGGAGGAGATGGGGACGTCGGAGAATCTGACGCCGGAGAACTCGGCGCCGATGTATTCTCGGAAGATACTGGAGGTGTAGGAATAAGGCAGAAAGAAGAAGAGGAGGAGAAAGGAGACCAAGAACGTTGAGGAGGAAGAAGCCATGGGAGCAACTGACACTGAGCCTGCGCATCGGTGTTGCTTTTTATAGGATCCGCACTCGGATTTTTTACTCTTCCTTGAATCCGATAAGGGAAATGATTAAGTAACGGCGTGGGAGAACGTAACAGACGTCGACAGCGTAAACTTACTGCCGCCGGCGAAGTTAATTTATTTTATGAGGTTGGAGAGATTTCGTGGAGTTTAATTTGTTCCGTGTCAATTCAATAATTAACATCTAATTAGCTTCGGCTGTTATCTTCATTCAAATCAATTGAAAATTAAATTCTAAAACTCTAAATCTCCTGCTTACATCCTAAACCCTTTTATATAAATTTTAGTATTACCCATTTTATCTAATTTCCATATTTTTAAAAATTAATATTATATTTCCATTATACTCCTCTATTCTTTTCATAAAATAATTATATAGATTTGTGTGAATAAGCTTCCAAATTTTTTTATTTTACCCATTTAAAAATTTATCATTCTCAATTTATACTATTGAATTCTATTAATGAGACGTACAAGAATATATTGACATAGATTTAAAATAATTTAAAATTTTTTAGATTCATTATTCAGTTTAGAATGGACGTAGAAAAATCACATCAAATTAAAACTAATATACTCTTACAAGTCTCATTAATTAATGTATTCATGCTTTTATATCTAAATTCCATGACATTAATTAAAAAATAGTGAATTTTTATAGGTACAAATCAAAAGGACATCCCAAATTAAATAAATTATTAAAAAAAAAATGCTCTTTTTTTTTTTTTTTAAAAAAAAAGAGGTCGAAAGGACACTCTACTAGATATTTTATCCTGAGTGTTCCTGTCCGAAGGCGATGCGATGACGCATTGGCTTCGACGACTGAGGAATGACAAGCTTCTCAAGATCTAAAGGAACTCTTTGATGACCCTGCATACACTTCGATGATTCAACAAAACGTTAGTGATCTAAGACCGAGGTGAGAATTCCCGGTTAGGCCCTCCGACGCTTAAGTCGGTTCCTCGCTCGAATGTGGAAGAAGAACAGTAATGGAAAAATGGTAGGAAGTTTAATTTCAAATACAAATGCTTGTGTTTGCGTACCTTGCCAGCGGAGAGGATTCTCCTTTTTATACCACTGCACATAACCTCCGCGATCATGAGGTGGTCCTCGGTTTGTTAGAGTTTATTAGAAGATGAGAAAAGTACAATCTGGACTTCATGCAATAATCCTCTGAGAAATCTTTTTTCTACCTCAGATGTACCCTCTTTGTCGTTTATGACTTGAATCCTTGATATGATGACATATGCAAAAGAGTATATCATTGTAACCGCTTAAAGAAAGAAGAAGGTTTGAGAGAATATTTCCTGACAAGTTTGCCAAGCTGTCATAAAGTTGCCGACTGATTGTCTATTTAGATACATACCTACTGATTATTAAGCCTAGATATATACCGATCGATCATTAAGCCCATCGTATATTGAGAATGCCCCATTCTTCTTCTGTTGAATATATCTTAGACAATCATGTATTAAGAGTACATTATGTCGAATATATCTCGATCGACCATGCATTAAGAGTACCTTATGTTGAATAAATATCGATCAGTCATGCATTAAGAATACCTTCTGTTAAATATATCTTTGTTGGTCATGCATTAAGAATACCTTCTTCTGCTGAATATGTTGGATTGAGACGCGTTAGAGGGGGGGGGGGGGTAAATAGTGCTTGTGGCTTTCACTCTTTTCGGAATCGTAAAACACGAGTAATAGTGCAGCGGAAATAGTAGAACGAACACACAGAAAGACACGAGAGTTTTACTTCGTTCGGAGCCTAAATCGACTCCTACTCGAAGGCCCGCGATCCTTGACCGCTTTCCGTGGGCAACAATTATAAGCTCGTAAAAATGTACAATAAGATATTACAATTGAAAGCACTAAAACAAATTATACCGACAATAATAAAGTAGCAGAATATGAAGCTCCGGGTTGTCGGGGGCTTATAACAGTACTTCTGGACGTTTCTTGAGCAGCTTGTAGCGTAAGGATTGCTTGGAGTTCGTTGTTCTGAGCTGCTAGTCGAACCCCTCTTCTAAAGGGTGTTCAAGGCCCCTTGAAAGCCATCCAAGGCACCTCCATGCTGGCCGAGTCACACGCTGTGATAAGGGCTGAACTGGTCGAACCTTATCAGGTTCAAGGCGCCTTCATGCTTCCTCAAGGCACCTTTATCCACCGGTCCAAGGCGCCTTGAGCCTCCTTCAAGGTGCCTCCAAGCCTGCTTCACAGTCAGCCCATGTTTTGCACCCAAGGCGCCTCCAAGCTCCATGGAGGCGCCTCAGACACTGTTCATCTGAGGTAAACTTGTGCTCCTTTGCTCCTGCAAAAGTGTTAGTCTCAAACACATACCCTGCAAAACAAAGTTAGCACAAAACAACAGTAAACAGAATATAATGACAGTCTCCGGACTGTCCGGGTCTGACTTCGGATTTCCAATCGGAAACCCTAGGTCGACCCGACGCCTACTGTTCCCTCTACAGGGAACGCGTCCTCACCTACTCCCCTCAGTAGAGATTACCTGATGCTAGTCCGGTCCTCCAGACCGACTGGACTTTCCGCCTAGGGTTACCACCCCCTAGGGTTTTTCTCCACCTAGGGTTCCCCCCCCCCCCCTTAGGATTTTCCTCCACCTAGGGTTACCACCCCCTAGGACCTAAGGTTGCCGCCCCTTAGGATTTTCCGTCACCTAGGGTTACCACCCCCTAGGACCTAAGGTTGTTGCCCCTTAGAGTTTTCCTCCACCTAGGGTTACCACCCCCTATGATTTTCCTTCACCTAGGGTTACCACCCCCTAGGACTTAAGGTTATCACCCCTTAGGATTTTCACCTACCTAACCGCAGTTAGGACTTTCCTGAAACCTTATTTAAGCATGTTAGATAACAAGGAATCTTAACTTTGAATCCCTTTGTCATTATCAAAACTGAGGTTCGATTGTCGGATGCTTCCCGCACCAACAATCTCCCCCTTTTTATTATGGTAACCGAAATTCAAAGTTAAGTAAAAAATGCAATAAAGATAAGCATATTTAAGCACAGGCATAAATAAAGCATAGACACACCCCTTAACAAAAATTTCTTTTTTGAATTTTCTTTGAATTTCTTCCTACTCTCCCCCTTTGCCATATATCAAAATACCCAAGAGAGTGAAGAAAATCTAGGCCTTCGTTTCACTTTTAAAGATAATGTTTTATCTTACCTTTCAAAGAGAAAAATAGAGGGTTAAGCATACTTTTGATAAACACTTAGTTTTTCTTGTAAGACTATTAGCTAGGTGAAATCAAAATTGTTATCATAAATTTTGAAAGCAAAATTCTTCCTTTAGTTTGAGAGATACTTTAAATTCTTAGTTTTTAAAGAGGGAGTTTAACTAAAAAAAAATTTGAGACTTAATTTAGCTAAGATTTTTTACTTTTAAAATACTTTTATCAAAGACTTAGCTAAACTTATGAAGATAATAGTTTTATTAAGTATTTAACCTTAAGAAGACTTAGTTTTTCAAAAAAGAGAATTGTTTTGATGAAATTTTGAGAATACTTTAGAAAATACTTAGCATTTTCAGCAAAACTTAGCATTTGAGAAAAATTGCTTTGAGAGACACTTAGCTAAATATCTTTTTTTTTTCAAAAACATTTAGCTAAGTTGGAAAATACTTAGCTATATGTTTAGCTTAAAAATGATTGCCTTGAGAAAACATCTCGCCAAATAGCTAAGTTTAGAGTATAATCTAACTAAGTTTAGTTAAAGAAGACTTGATTAAGTACTTAGCATAAAGAGGTTTTACATAAAGGCTTAGCTTTGAAAATATTCTAGAGGAGTTGTACTTTAAAAGTCAGGTCATAGATAATTTAAATTTTAAGGCTAAGTTAAAAATAACTTGAATTTTCAAAGACATGCCAAAAATAGTTTTTAATTTTGAGGTCAAGTCAAAATTTTATTTTGAAGAAAAACTAATTTTAAAACCAACTCAAAATCTCTCCCCCTTAATTAATGCCTTAATTAATTCTTTGGTTCAAGTATGAGAGGAAAAAAAAAATTTATTTTCCTAACTTTCCATCTCACTCATTCTAAATTAACAAACATGTTTGGCATATGAGTGAGCGTGAGATGAAGTTGTCTTTGCAATTGATGTAAAACATAAGTTCGAATTCCAAATAAGTGATCATTTAATTATTTTGAAGATTTAAAATTAATTAAGTTTAGAATTTCAAAGAATTTAATAACTTCTGAAAAGGGTTTTTTCAAATGATTTTTCAAATGATTTTCCCAACAATTTTGAAAGTTTTAAAATATTTTTCAAATAATTTTGAAATTAAGTTTTAAAAGTTTTTTAAAATGATTTTTAAAAGACTTTTTCAAATAATTCTGAAATTAAGTTTTAAAAGATTTTTTTTAAAAGACTTTTCAAATAAGTTTGAAATTAAGTTTTAAAATATTTTTTTTTAAAATGATTTTTAAAAGACTTTTCAAATAAGTTTGAAATTAAATTAAGTTTTAAAAGATTTTTTTTTTAAAATGATTTTTAAAAGACTTTTCAAATAAGTTTGAAATTAAGTTTTAAAAGATTTTAAAAATAATTTTTAAAATATTTTTCAAATAATTTTAAAATTAAGTTTTAAAAGTTTTTAAAATAATTTTTAAAAGATTTTTCAAATAATTTTGAATTAAGTTTTAAAATATTTTTAAAATAAATTTTAAAAGATTTTTCAAATAATTTTGAAATTAAGTTTTAAAAGATTTTTAAAATAATTTTTTAAAAGATTTTTCAAATAATTTTGAAATGAAGTTTTAAAAAGATTTTGAAATGATTTTTAAAATATTTTTCAAATAATTTTGAAATTAAGTTTTAAAAATATTTTTAAAATGATTTCTTCTAAAAGATTTAAAATAATTTTGAAATTAAGTTTAAAAAGATTTTAAAATAATTTTTAAAATATTTTTCAAATAATTTTGAAATTAAGTTTAAAAAGATTTTTAAATAATTTTTAAAATATTTTTAAATAATTTTGAAATGTAGTTTTAAAAGATTTTGAAATGATTTTTAAAAGATTTTTCAAATAATTTTGAAATTAAGTTTTAAAAAGATTTTTAAAATGATTTCTTCTAAAAGATTTAAAATAATTTTGAAATTAAGTTTAAAAAATTTTTAAATAATTTTTAAAAGATTTTTCAATAATTTTGAAATTAAATTTTAAAAAGATTTTAAAATGATTTTTTAAAATATTTTTCAAATAATTTTGAAATAAAGTTTTAAAAGATTTTGAAATGATTTTTAAAAGATTTTTCAAGTAATTTTGAAATTGTTTTTTAGAAGATTTTTAAAGTATTTTGAAATTGATTTTTAGAAGATTTTTAAATGAATTTTGAAATTGATTTTTAAAAGAATTTTAAAATTGATTTTAAAAAAATTGATTTTTAAAATATTTTTAAAAGAATTTTGAAATTTAAATTCCTTAGTCATCTTACCCGATCTAAATTTTCAATCAGGGAATCCTATAATTTTTGTGAGATGAATTGAGGTTCAATTTTAGGGTTTGGTTTAACTTTATGTTAGATTCAGGTTTAGCTTTGGGTTCAACAAGTAAGCATTTTTTGGATAAACTTCTGGGCTATGGTGAGTCACAAGGAATTCATTAAAGTAACCATGCCTTCGAGGTTTCCCAAATAGTCCTACCCATTCAACTTAATACTAAACCTTAGTCTAACTAGTTAGGATCCATTTAAGGGTAGCTTCGGTCAGTTCCACTTGGCCAAATGCACCAGGTCGAAGCCATATCTTCCTAGACATGCGATGCCCAAGCTTCCCTAACGTACTATCATCCAAAAACTTCAACAGTACCGTCGGTCAAGTTAAACCTAGCCCATTTTATCTAACCTTAATTACCCTACCGGGTAGTCTACTCTTGTTTACCCATTTCGGGTAGATTAAGTTTGGTTACCCAGTCGGGTAGTTTAGTTGGGGGTGCCAGCTATTCTGGATCCTCCTTCTATTTTTATTTGACTTAAATTGAATTTTGAATTTTAATTGAATTTAGAATTTAGAATTTTAATTGAATTTTGAAATTATGTTCATTTTATTAATATTGTTTTTCTTTTTTCTCCCCCTGGATCATAGCCTCGATATGGTCTATCGAGATAATAGACTTGATCCTTGGGACCCAATATTGACCAAGTCCAACTTGATTGACCAAGTTGGACTTAGGTACCCATGCTTGGACTACCTTTCTATTATTTCTATTTACTAATGATAAATACGATTTGTATTTTCTTTTAGTTTTAAATCCAAGTCCGGATTTGTTGTAAACGACTCGCTGTTTTCCAAGAATCAGATCCAGATTCTTGGAACCCAAGGTGAACCGTTTGAACGTGTCCTTGAGTTCTTTAACTTGAGTTTTCAAATTGAAATTTTCTTCCTCAAGTTGTTGGACTTGGGTTGAATTTCCAATTTGAACTTGCTCAGTTAACGAACTTGAGTTAGTCGTTTCCTTAAGGGCTGTTACCTCCTTTTGGAGAGACTTGACCCGGACGTTGGATTTAGCCAACTTCTTTAATAAGTAAGGAATTAAATTTTCCGAATCATCTAAGCTAATACCAGAAATTAGAGCACTTACAGTGGTTTTGGGTCCTTCAGAAACGGATACGGATCCGTGGCTTCGCTCGGACTCGGTGTCTGATTCGCTCTCGGTTTCTGAATCGGACTCGAACTCGGACTCGGTTTCAACAACATGTGCTAGTACTGGTAGAGCGAGGAGGCTTGCTTGTTCTTCTTCATCGGATTCAAATTCGTCTGATGACTCAGACCATGTTGCCTTTATCACTTTCTTCGTCTTGCTTGTACCTGCAAATGACGCAACACCTTTCTCGGTCGGAGTAGTATTAGTCTGCTCAAATAATTTGTTTATTAAAACATGCTTACCTATTTTCGTATCAGGAATACCTTCGTGTAGCTCAATCAAATTCCCCCACAGCTCCTTGGCACTTGAGAATGGATCGGCGCGATTCAGCTCCTTATTCGTTAAGCCGCACTGAAGTGTATACGTTGCTTTTGCGTTTGCTTCTACCTTTTTGATAAGGTTCACGTCCCAGTTCTCATACGGTAGTGGCTTGCCTGTGCCGTCAGTTGGCAGTTGAAGCCCGGTTTTGACGATCATCCAGACTTCAAAGTGAGTCTGGAGATACGCCTCCATCCGACCCTTCCAGTATCCGAAATCATCCCCGGAGAAGAGCGGTGGGCGAGCAGTGTTGTAGCCTTCTTGATGAGCCATTTTAGAAAGACAATCTCGCAAAATAAATACAATAAAGCTTGTTCCAAGACTTAGTCTTGGATTAGTAGTGCGGGAGAGAAATAAAATAGTAATTCAGGAATTTTAAAAAAATATTATTAAAATATTATTAAAATAATATAAAAAAAATATTACCACAAAATTTTGAAAACGCGATATTTCACTAATTCCAACCAATGGTGAAAAAATGAAAATTAATTTTTTGAAAATAGTTTTGGAGGGGAAAAAACAGAAGGCGTAAGGTTTTATTTTTAATGCAACGATATCTAATTTTGTTTTCAAAAAGTAACCCCCCTGCTTTGATTGGTGGTTTCACCAATTTAGAACGGCCTTGCTCTGATACCAATTGTTGGATCGAGATGTGCTAGAGGGGGGGGTGAATAGCGCTCGTGACTTTCACTCTTTTCGGAATTGTAAAACACGAGTAATAATGCAGCGGAAATAGTAGAACGAACACACAGAAAGACACGAGAGTTTTACTTCGTTCGGAGCCTAGATCGACTCCTACTCGAAGGCCCGCGATCCTTGACTGCTTTCCGTGGGCAACAACTATAAGCTCGTAAAAATGTACAATAAGATATTACAATTGAAAGCACTAAAACAAATTATACCGACAACAATAAAGTAGCAGAATCTGAAGCTCCGGGTTGTCGGGGGCTTGTAACAGCACTTCTGGACGTTTCTTGAGCAGCTTGTAGCGTAAGGATTGCTTGGAGTTCATTGTTCTGAGCTGCTGGTCGAAACCCTTTTATAAAGGGTGTTCAAGGCGCCTTGAAAGCCATCCAAGGCACCTTAAAAGCCATCCAAGGCGCCTCCATGCTAGCCGAGTCACACGCTGCGATAAGGGCTGAACTGGTCGAACCTTATCAGGTTCAAGGTGCCTTCATCCATCGATCCAAGGCGCCTTGAGCCTACTTCAAGGCGCCTCCAAGCCTACTTCGCAGTCAGCCCATGTTTTGCACCCGAGGCGCCTCCAAGCTCCATGGAGGCGCCTCGGACACTGTTCATCCGAGGTAAACTTGTGCTCCTTTGCTCCTGCAAAAGTGTTAGTCCCAAACACATACCTTGCAAAACAAAGTTAGCACAAAACAACAGTAAACAGAATATAATGACAGTCTCTGAACTGTTCGGGTCAGACTTCGGATTTCCAACCGGAAACCCTAGGGTGACCCGACGCCTACTGTTCCCTCTATGGGGAACGCGTCCTCACCTACTCCCCTCAGGAGAGATTACCTGATGCTAGTCCGGTCCTCCAGACCGACTGGACTTTCCGCCTAAGGTTACCACCCCCTAGGACCTAGGGTTACCACCCCCTAGGACCTAGGGTTACCACCCCTTAGGGTTTTTCTCCACCTAGGGTTACCCCCCCCTAGGACGTAAGGTTATGCCCCCCCCCCCCCCCCACCTTAAGATTTTCCTCCACTTAGGGTTACCACCCCCTAGGACCTAAGCTTGCCGCCCCTTAGGGTTTTCCACCACCTAGGGTTACCACCCCCTAGGACCTAAGGTTGTCGCCCCTTAGGGTTTTCCGCCAACTAGGGTTACCACCCCCTAGGACCTAAGGTTGCCGCCCCTTAGGGTTTTCCTCCACCTAGGGTTACCACCCCCTAGGATTTTCCTTCACCTAGGGTTACCACCCCCTAGGATCTAAGGTTACCACCCCTTAGGATTTTCACCTGCCTAACCGCAGTTAGGACTTTCTTGAAACCTTATTTAATCATGTTAGATAACAAGGAATCTTAACTTTGAATCCCTTTGCCATTATCAAAACTGAGGTTCGATCATCGGATGCTTCCCGCACCAACAGAATATATCTTGGTTGGTCATGCATTAAGAATACCTTCTGTTGAATATATCTTGGCCGGTCATGCATTAAAACTATCTTCTGTTAAATATATATCGACCAGTCATGCATTAAGAATACCTTCTACTAAATATATCTCGGTCGATCGTGCATTAAAAGTCCCTTTTGTTGAATATATTTTGGTTGATCTTTGCCTGCTTGAGCATATATAAAAAACATTATGTTTAATTGACCCTTATCTTGTTGATTGTATTTTAGAGTCTTGACCGGCTTAAGCCTCTTTAAGCCTGATTGACCTTTTCTGACTGAGCGAATACACTAGACCTACTATCTTGTGTTCAGTTAGTCTTCGTCCGACCTTTCATAAGATACAGACATGATAAAACTAAATAATTTTAGGTCTGACCGGACTTATGTCCGCCCGGGCACATACATAGAACCTTGTATTTAATTGGCCTTCACGTGCTCATTCATATATTAAAGGCTCGAAAAGGCTAAATGCCTTTAGGCTCGACTGGACTTATATCCGTCTGTGCATATGCATGGAAGCCTTCATTTGGTCGGCCTTTGTCTCATTTGGTCGACCTTTGCTTTACTGATCATATGTCATAGACTAAATAAGGCTTAATACCTTTAGGCCTGGTCGAACTTATATCTATCCGGGCATATGCATAGAAGCCTTCATTCGGTCGACCTTTGACTTACTGATCATATGCCATAGACTAAATAAGGCTTAATACCTTTAGGCCCGGTTGGACTTATATCCGTCCGGGCATATGCATGGAAGCCTTCATTCGATCGACCTTTGCATCCGTGCGAGCATATGCATGGAAGCTTTCATTAGGTCGGCCTTTGCCTTACTGATCATATGTCATAGACTAAATAAGGCTTAATACCTTTAGGCCCAGCCGAACTTATATTTATCCGGGCATATGCATAGAAGCTTTCATTCGGTTGACCTTTGACTTACTAATCATATGTCATAAACTAAATAAGGCTTAATACCTTTAGGCCTGGCTGGACTTATATCCGTCCGGGCATATGCATGGAAGCCTTCATTCGGTCAGCCTTTGCCTTACTGATAATATGTCATAGACTAAATAAGGCTTAATACCTTTAGGCTTGACCGGACATATATCATTCAGTCGGCCTTTGCCTTACTGATCATATGTCATAGACTAAGTAAGGCTTATTACCTTTAGGCCCGACCGGACTTATAACCATTCGGGTATATGCATGGAAGCCTTCATTCAGTCGGTCTTTGCCTTACTGATCATATGTCATAGACTAAATAAGGCTTAATACCTTTAGGATCGGCCGGACTTATATCCGTCTGGGCATATGCATGGAAGCCTTCATTCGGTTGGCCGGTACTCTTCGCCTGGGCATATTCAGAGAAACTGATATTTGATCGACCATCACCTGACCAATCGTATGCTATATCTTAGATAAGGCTAAGTATCTTGGCGCCTGGCCGGTCCTTCCCATCCGGGTATACACATAACCTTATGCTTGACCGAGTCTAGGCGCTACCATCTCTTCTTGACTTTAACTACCACGTCATCCAAAATACTTGCTCATCATAACCTGTATCACTAGCTTCTCCCTCAAGTCTAGTCGAAGGAGGTGTAGTCGACTGACTAGACTCAAGTTCTAGTTTTGTTCACTTACTTGTCATGCTTATGGGAATTTTCTCAAGTTTACCAATAAATATTCAATACTTCTTTATCTAGTTCATAATTCTATACTTTCCTTTCTTCTTCAATTATACCTAGAGAACTACATAATCCTTTCAAAATTCTTTCATTGGTAATTGGTCCTTCCCCAAAAAGAAAATGCTAAAGACGTACGCAGATATGACACATTGGCATAGGAATGATTTGGCCTGTCATGCCCATCATAAATGTTGGGACCGAAATGTAGCTAGAGGGTGGGGGGGGTGAATAGCTCTTCGCGATCTTGTGCTCTTCGTTGCTTTGTTTCTTCGATGATGTGCAGCGGAAAATACAAGAAACAACAACTACAATACTAACACAAGGGATTTACTTGGTATCCACCTCAATTATGAAATCACTCATTTACGGTAACTACCGAAGGCAGAGAAGTCTTACAACACTCTCAATACAAGAAGAAAACAAGGGAAGACAAATACAAGAAATATCTTACAAGATATGTAATGAAAACCCTAACCCTAGCTTCTTCTTCTCGCTGTAGATCCGCCTCTTGACATAGAAATGCCTCCAAAAACCTTCAAGATCTAACGGTGAGAGCTCTGTAGAGAAGATATGGAATCGTTGTAGAGAAGAGATGGAAGAAGTACGCAGAAAAACACTTGCCAACAACTTTATTTGCGCCAACGGTCGAATCCCAATCAATTGGATTGCTCCCAATCGATTGAGGAGGCTTTGGATTGATCAACCGATCGATTCAGAGCGCCTTTGTGCTCTATGGGAATTGCCTGGATCGATCGGTCGATCGATCCAAGGCTTATCGCTCGAAATCACAGCTCCCAATCGATCAGCCGATCGATTGAAGGCTCCCAATCGATCGGCTGATCGATTGGGAGGCTTTCTGTGCGATCAGCGATTCTCCCCAATCGATCGCCCGATCGATTGGGGAAACCTTTGTCGTAGGGGACTCACCCAATTGATCACCCGATCAATTGGGCATGAGCCAATCGATCGGCTGATCGATCCAGCTTAAGATGTCAGCCCAAAACCAAGTCCAAAGTTTTCTAAACTAACATCCGGTCAACCATGTCCTGTTGGTACATCATGCCTAGCATTCGGTCACCTTCGTCCTGCTAGAACTCTCTCACTAAGTGTCCGGTCAATCCCTTTGACCCACTTGGACTTATCTCCATCAGGTGTCCAATCAACCTTGATCCACCTGGATTTCCCGTGTCTGGCTTCACTCACCAGGACTTTCCTTATGTCTAGCTTCACTCACTAGGACTTCTCATCTGCCTGACTTTACTCACCAGGACTTTCCTTCTGCCTAGCTTCACTCACTAGGACTTTTCTTCTGCCTAGCTTCACTCACTAAGACTTTCCTTTTGCCTAGCTTCACTCACTAGGGCTTTCACCTGGCTTCACTCACCAGGATTTCCAGTCAAGTATCCAGTCAACGTTGACCTACTTGACTCTCATTCACATCTGAACTGGTCACTTTTGACCAAAAAGGGAATTGTACCAACAATAAATGCCCATTCATGGATGAGTGCCACGTGACATCCCTTCCATTTTTCAAAATGACTAATTATGTATTTCCTTATAAGCAACTTACTGACTATTTTCCTTGATAAATCAACAACCCTCCATTCGTAAGCCGTTTCAATCTAACGGTGACTATTGTTAGCTACATCCCCTTAAAAACCCTAAATGCTTCTTAGTCTCAACACTTCATCTTCCTCAACTCACTCTCCGACGATCCTTCTTCTTTATCTTTCCAAACACCCTTCATTCCTTTGTTTTTCTTGATCTCCCCCCACCCCCCCTATGACACCTCCTTAAGACCTTAGTAAGTCGTTCATCCCTTACTTATTTTCGTACTCTTTCATGGCTGAAGAGTCATTTTCTCCTTTGTATGTTCATACTCATTCTTCTTTCGGCCCTGCTGATAGAGCCGCCATTCTCCTCCAATACGAAATCCCCAAGGATTATCGTATTAAAATTCCTGGCTCTGATGCTCGTCCTCATCTTTCTCCCGATGGCTATGTCACTTTTTTTAAGGACCAACTAGTGGTCGGTCTATGCTTTCCTATACCTCCTTTTATATCAGAAGTAAGCCAATAGTTCAACATTCCTTTACAACAATTCACTCCGAATGCCTTTCGCTATTTGTGTGACATGTATATGTTGTTTCGCCTTTTTGATATTCCTCCTACACCTCACAACTTCTTCATGTTCTCCTATCCCAAAAAATCAAAATCGAGAGTATTTCTTTTCTAATCTCGTCCAAAAATGATTTTCTTTGAAGAGATGCCCTCGTTTATCAAAGGTTGGAAATCACGTTTCTTTTTCGTAAGGTTTCCCGAACCTGCTCTATAGTCTACCACATGGCAATCTTCTTTTTCTCCTTTTCCTGATATAAAGAAACTTCATCAACATCGAACCTTCCATGATTACTATAAAAAACTGATCGGTCATTGCTTCTTTATTCACAAATGGATACGCAATGACTTTTTGTTCTTATTCGATTTAAGTCCTGTTCAAAAGAAACTGCGTTGCTCCTTTGATAAGTTATGACACCTTCATCATTATCTTTTTACTAACCAAAACATCTTCTGTGTTATGTAGTGGATGTTGTGTTTAAAACCCGGGTCGATAAGAAGATTGGTCTTGAAGAGGGGGCACTTTTAGATAAGGCGCAAAAGCATTAAGCTGAGCAGCCTTCATCACCTACCATCCCGTCAAGTGAAACCTTCATCGACCCGGCTCTTGCATCTGGTTCAGCTGCTACTTCCGGGGAAGTGCCTACTATTGGTTGCTACTCGAAATATCGTACTGGTTCCTCTGTACAAAAATTTTGTATAAGTCCTGAACCATTCCTAACAACCTATTGTGTTCTTTAGAAATTAAATTTGGAATCACAAACGATGCTTAACATTATTAATTCCAAATTCAACTTATCTGTTCTTAGAGGTTTAGACTTGGATCGCAAACGATGTTTAACATTATTAATCCAAATCCACCTATGTGATAAATTCGATTAAATATTAATTTCAGAGATCGGCTTCCAGATTAAACATGGCGAGACACTAGGTCTTCTTGGTTATGGGAGCATCCATCAATTCCTAGACAAAGCCTTTCAACGAAATTCAATATTTAATCTCCTTATAGTAACCTTAGGTTTAACCAATAAGAACAATCGAATCACAAGATTGAAAAACAAAAGAAACACAAAATCGAATCATAAATCCGAAAACCTAGAATCACTAGTCTCTTCTGTTTGGTATTTCAAGATCTAAACAAAAGGATGAACTAGTTATGATGCGGAAACTAATAACTAGTTATACCTTTTGTAACTTATAGACCTTATGATCTTCTGTCGTATTCCTCTTCTTATCTCAGACGTCGTGTGGATGACGATCTATCGAGACGAGAATCCACCCAAGCTTCCTTCTTCTCCAAGCAAGTTTTGGCCACCAACAATTTTCAAGAGATGAAAAACTTTCGGCCACCAACCAAGCTCCAAGGGATGCTAAGAAACAAAGCCTCCTATCTTTCCTTCTTCCTCTAACAAGATCCGACCACCACCAAGTTCTTTGAGATGAAGATGCTGCCGGCCACACAAGGAAGAAGAATAGGAGAAAAGGAGGAAAAGAGGGCCGGCCACCACTAAGGAAGAGAAGAGAGGAATACTAGATCATATGTTATGAGGTGAGACACCTCTATCATCTCTTTTATATTCCTTGGTCTTGGCAAATAAGGAAAGTTTTATAAATAAAACTTCCTTATATTCCTTGCCAATGTTTAAGAAGGAAAATTTAATTAAAATTTCCTTATAAACTCTTAATTGTCGACCACCACCATCTCCCTCAAACAAGGAAAGTTTTAAACATAAAATTAAAACTTCCTAATTTGTTTCCGGAATTTTTTAAAATAAAAATTTCTCTTTTAAAATTCCCTTCATGGTTGGTTATAAAAGGAAAGTTTTCTAAATTAAAATCTCTTTTTTAAAACATGTGGATGATTACAAAAAGGAAAGTTTTATAAAAAATTAAAATCTTCCTTTAAACTGCAAATAAGGAAAGATATCAAACTTTTTCCTTAATCCTTTGTAGAAAGCTATAAAAAGAAAGATTTAATTTTAAAACTCTCTTTTAAAATCATATCTTCCACATTAGGAAAGATTTAAATTTAAACTTCCCTTTTATTTTATTTTAGCCGGCCACCTAAGCTTAGGTTCAAGCTAGGGTCGACCACAACTTGACCCATCATGCCTTGGTTTGGCCGACCCTAGCTTGGGCTCCAAGCTAGGCTTGGCCGACCACCTTAAGGTGGGTAAGAAGTTGGGTATAGGTGAGTATAAGACTTTATAAATAAGAGACTACGACAGGGGCCGAGAGGAGGAATTGATTTTGGTCTCCCGATGAACTTGAGCTTCCCGTGTTCGCCCCGAACACCCAACTCGAGTTCATCAATAATAACTCATATCACTAAAGAGTTATTATTGAACTACTGCACCAATCCCATATTACTATATATGCTCCTTCTTATCATGAGTGTGTTAATCTCCCTGTGTTTAAGATATCGAATGCCCACTAATTAAATGAATTACTGACAACTCACTTAATTAATATCTAACTCCAAGAGTAGTACCACTCAACCTTATTGTTATGTCGGACTAAGTCCACCTGCAGGGTTTACATGATAATTCTTATGAGCTCCTCTTGGGGACATTATCAACATAGATTACTAGGACACAGTTGTTGGATCGAGACGCGCTAGAGGGGGGTGAATAGCGCTCGTGGCTATTTTGATTTTCGAATCTTGAAAACTATCGGAGTTAAAACGCAGCGGAATAAAAAGGCAAACACACAAACACAGAGGAATTTACTTCGTTCGGAGCCTAAGGCGACTCCTACTCGAAGGCCCGCGATCCTTGATCGCTTCCGGTGGGCAACAACTATAAGTTCGTTAAAAGTACAATAAAAGATTTACAATTGTAAGTACCAAAGTAAACTATACCGACAATAACAGAATCGAAACTGATGCTCCAGGTCGTCGGTATGTCGCAACAGCACCTCGGAATGATCTTGTTAGTGGCACGTTGAAGAGAGGAAGCCTGGAAGTTGTTATTTTGAGATGCTGGTCGAAACCCCCTTATAAAGGGTGTTCAAGGCGCCTTGAAGGCTGTTCAAGGCGCCTCCATGCTGCCTAGTCTTCCGCGTGGATCAGATCTGAATTGGTCGAACTTTATCCCTTGGAGGCGCCTTATACCCTGCTCAAGGCGCCTTCCAAGGCGCCTTATACTCCCTTCAAGGCGCCTTCGATAAACTTTCGCAGCCAGCTCAGCTTTTGCACCCGAGGCGCCTCCAAGCTCCATGGAGGCGCCTCGGACACTGTTCATCCGAGGCTTTAGGTTGCTCCTTTGCACCTACAAGATACGTTAGTCCCAAACAATATCCTGCAACACAAAGTTAGCACAATAAACATGATAAATGAAGTATAGATAGTCTCCGGACTGTCCGAGTCTGACTTTGGGTTTCCGTCCGGAAACCCTAGGTCGACCCGACGCCTACTGTTCCCTCTACGGGGAACGCGTCCTCACCTACTCCACTCAGGAAATTTACCTGTTGCCAGTCGATCCTCCAGATCGACTGGACTTTTGCTCAGCACTCGATGCTTCCGGACTTTCTTCTGGACATCCGCTTCCCCGGCTAGTCCAGTCTTTCACCTGGTTCGCGACACCAGGACTTTCCACCTAGGGTTACCACCCCCTAGGACTTTTGCCTGAAGCCATCGACCTGCCAAGACTTTCCGCATAGGGTTACCACCCCCTATAACCTAGGGTTACCGCCCCCTAGGGTTTTCCCTTTGCCTAACCGCAGCTAGGACTTTTCTCCACCTAGGGTTACCACCCCCTAGGGTTTTCACCTGTCTAACCGCAGTTAGGACTTTCCTGAAATACTCATTCAACATGTTAGATAACAGAGAATCTTAACTTTGAATCTCTTTGCCATTATCAAAACTTAGGTTCGATCGTCGGATGCTTCCTGCACCAACAATCTCCCCCTTTTTGATTATGGCAACAAAAATTCAAAGTTAAGAAAATAATGCCATTAAAAGATAAGCATGAAAATACAAGCATAATGATAGTTAAGTGCAGAGCTCCCCCTTAATATAAAGACTCCCCCTTAATAAAAGCTCACTTTTTAAAATTTGAATTTCTTTTAATTTTCTTTAATTCTTTGAATTTTCTTCTACTCTCCCCCTTTGCCATATATCAAAAATCAATTGAAAGCAAGTTTTAAGATTTTAAGAAAACAATCTTTTTGAGAGAAGGTAGAAGAAGGCTTGTGAAACTTAGTTAAACGAAATATTTTTCACTTAAGTTTAAAAGGCTAATATATGGATGATTTCGAATGATGCCTTTAGCCACTTTTTAGACTTGGTTGTTTTTAGAAAGACATACCTAACTAAAGTTAGAAAAACTTAGCTAGATTTTTTTATTATTATTATTTTTTTAAATTTTGGAGCCAAATTGTTTGTAAAGAAATTTGAAGTCTCAATTTACTTAGCAAAAGTCTTTTGAAAGCCATGAGTTAAATTTTGCAAGTAAAGAAATATGCTTTTTAATACTTTTAACTTAGACAAGTATTTTAGCATTTAGAGTTAAAATTTATAAGGTGGCTAAGTTTGAGAAAGTTTGAAGGTTGCTATATGAGTCACTTTAGCTAAGCCTTTTGCAAACAATGAATGTAGGTTCAGTTTAAAAGGTACTTAGCGTTAAAACTTAATTTTGAAAAGATAGGAGTGATAATTTTTTTTTTTTTTGGATAAAGAATTAACCTAAATGTTTAATTTAGGCTATCTATTTTAGTTGGTCTTTAAGTCCAAGCATGAGGTTAAATAGATTTTAAGTTATCTGGATTGTTTTGTTCAGGTATCAGAGCCCTAAAGTATGAGCATGCTCAAACTTCAACTCTCCATTTCCTTCAGGGCTAATTCCATATTCTTGTAAGTCTAGTAAATTTAGGGGAGCAAGATTTTCAAGTTAGTTTTTCAAGTATTGTTCAAAGGATTTTGAAATTAGTTTTCCAAAGATTTTTCAAAGGTTTTTGAATAAGTTTTCCATGTATTTTTCAAAGGATTTTGAAATAAGTTTTTCAATGATTTTTAAAAGGTTTTTGAATAAGTTTTCCAAATATTTTTCAAAGGATTTTGAAATAAGTTTTTCAAATATTTTCAAAGGATTTTGAAATAAAGTTTTAAAAGATTTTTAAAATGATTTTGAAAATATTTTTCAAATAATTTTCAAATAAAGTTTTAAAAGGTTTTTAAAATGATTTTGAAAAGATTTTTCAAATGATTTTGAAATAAAGTTTTAAAAGATTTTTAAAATGATTTTGAAAAGATTTTTCAAATAATTTAGAAATAAAGTTTTAAAAGGAGATTTTTAAAATGATTTTGAAAAGATTTTTCAAATAATTTTGAAATAAAGTTTTAAAAGGTTTTTAAAATGATTTTGAAAATATTTTTCAAATAATTTTGAAATAAAGTTTTAAAAGATTTTTAAAATGATTTTGAAAAGATTTTTCAAATAATTTTGAAATAAAGTTTTAAAAGGTTTTTAAAATGATTTTGAAAATATTTTTCAAATAATTTTGAAATAAAGTTTTAAAAGATTTTTAAAATTATTTTGAAAAGATTTTTCAAATAATTTTGAAATAAAGTTTTAAAAGGTTTTTAAAATGATTTTGAAAAGATTTTTCAAATAATTTTGAAATAAAGTTTTAAAAGATTTTTAAAATGATTTTGAAAAGATTTTTCAAATAATTTTGAAATAAAGTTTTAAAAGGTTTTTAAAATGATTTTGAAAAGATTTTTCAAATAATTTTGAAAAATATTTTCAAAATAATTTTAAAAATATTTAAAAAGATTTTGAAATTAAGTTTTGAAAAGATTTTTAAAATAAGTTTTGAAAAGATTTTAAAATGATTTTTGAAATTAAGTTTTGAAAAGATTTTAAAATGATTTTTGAAATTAAGTTTTGAAAAGATTTTAAAATGAGTTTTGAAAAGATTTTTAAAATAAGTTTTGAAAAGATTTTAAAATGATTTTTGAAATTAAGTTTTGAAAAGATTTTAAAATGATTTTGAAATTAAGTTTTGAAAAGCTTTTAAAATGATTTTGAAATTAAGTTTTGAGATGATTTTTAAATAATTTTTAAAATTTAGTTTTGAAAAGATTTTAAAATGAAAAAGATTTTTAAGATAAGTTTTGAAAAGATTTTAAAATGATTTTTGAAATTAAGTTTTGAAAAGATTTTAAAATGATTTTGAAATTAAGTTTTGAAAAGATTTTAAAATGAATTGAGTTTTGAGATGATTTTTAAATAATTTTTAAAATTAAGTTTTGAAAAGATTTTAAAATGAAAAAGATTTTTAAAATAAGTTTTGAAAAGATTTTAAAATGATTTTTGAAATTAAGTTTTGAAAAGATTTTAAAATGATTTTTAAATTAAGTTTTGAAATGATTTTTAAATAATTTTTAAAAAGATTTTAAAATGATTTTAAAATTAAGTTTTGAAATGATTTTTAAATAATTTTTAAAAAGATTTTAAAATGATTTTACAAATAAATTTTGAAAAGATTTTTAAATAATTTTGAAAAGATTTTAAAAATAAGTTTTGAAAAGATTTTTAAAATAAGTTTTGAAAAGATTTTTAAAATAAGTTTTAAAAAGATTTTGAAATTAAGTTTTGAAAAGATTTTTAAAATAATTTTTGAAAAGAATTTTTTAAAAGATTTTGAAATGATTTTTCAAAGATTTTGAAATTATGTTTTAAAATAATTTTTAAAATATTTTGAAATGATTTTGAAATTAAGTTTTGAAAAGATTTTAAAATGATTTTTGAAATGATTTTGAAATTAAATTTTGAAAAGATTTTAAAATGATTTTTGAAAAGAGTTTTTTAAGAGATTTTTCACATTGATTAATTGATTATAGAATTATAGTGATGAGTTTAATTTGAATTTTAAATTCCTTAGTCATCTCACCCGATCTAAATTTTCAATCAGGTAATCCTATAATTTTTGTGAGATGAATTATTGTTGAATTTAAGGGTCTGATTTAACTTTGTGTTAGATTCAGGTTTAGCTTTGGTTTCAACAAGTAAGCATTCTTTGGATAAACTTCTGGGCTATGGTGAGTCACACGGAGCTCATTAAAGTAACCATGCCTTCGAGGTTTTCCAAATAGTCCTACCCATTGAACTTAATACTAATCCTTGGTCTAACTAGTTAGGATCCATTAAGGGTAGCTTCGGTCAGTTCCACTTGGCCAAATGCACCAGGTCGAAGTCATATCTTCCTAGACATGCGATGCCCAAGCTTCCCTAACGTACTATCATCCAAAAACTTCACCAGTACTGTGGTTCAAGTTAAACTTATCCCGTTTTAATTTAACCTTAATTACCCTGCCGGGTAATCTATTCTTGTTTTACCCATTTCGGGTAAATTAGGTTCAGTTACCCTATCGGGTAGTTCAGTTGGAGGTGCCACCTCCATCTATTTTTCAATTTTTTAATTTAATTTTGAATTTTGAATTTGTAATTTAATTTCGAATTTTAAATTTAATTTTGAATTTCAAATTTCAAATTTAAAATTTAATTTTGAATTTTGAATTTAATTTCATTTCGAATTTTAAATTTAATTTTGAATTTCAAATTTTTAAGATTGTTTTTCTTTTTGCTCCCCCTGGATCATAGCCTCGATATGGTCTATCGAGGTAGTGTATTTGATCCTTCGGGACCCAATATTGACCAAGTCCAACTTGATTGACCAAGTTGGACTTAGGTACTCATGCTTGGACTACCTTTATATTATTTCTATTAACTAATGATAAATACGATTTGTATTTCGTTTTGGTCTTAAATCCAAGTCCGGCTTTGTTGTAAACGGCTCGCTGTTTTCCAAGAATCAGATCCAGATTCTTGGAACCCCAGGTGAACTGTTCCAATGTGTTCTTGAGTTCTTTAATTTGAGCTTTCAGATTGGAATTTTCTTCCTCAAGTTGTTGGACTTGAGTTGAACTTCCAATTTGAACTGACTCAGTTAAAGAACTCGAGTCAGTCGCTTCCTTAAGGGTTGTTACCTCCTTTTGGAGCGACTTAACCCGGACGTTGGATTTAGCCAATTTTTTAAGCAAGTATGGAATTAAATTTTGCGAGTCATCTAAGTTAATACTAGACATTAAAGCACTTACTGTGGGTTTTGGTCCTTCGGAAACGGATGCGGATCCGTGGCTTCGCTTGGACTCGGTGTCTGATTCGCTCTCGGTCTCTGAATTGGACTCGAACTCGGACTCGGTGTCGATAATGTTCGCTAGTACTGGTAGAGCGAGAAGGCTCGGTTGCTCTTCAACGGATCCGGATTCATCTGATGACTCAGACCAGGTTGCTTTCAACATATGTTTCTCTGTCTTACTTGTACCTGCAACCATCGTAATACCTTCCTCGACCGAAGTAGTATCATTCTGTTCATCCAATTCAAATAAATCATTTAAATCATGCTTACTTGTGTTTGACATACCTTCGTGAAGCTCTGTCAGATTCTCCCACAGCTCCTTGGCACTTGAGAATGGGCCAGCACGATTCAGCTCCTTATTCGTTAAGCCGCACTGAAGTGTATACGTTGCTTTTGCGTTTGCTTCTACCCTTTTGATAAGGTTCGCGTCCCAGTTCTCGTAAGGTAGTGGCTTGCCGGCACCGTCAGTTGGCAGTTGAAGCCCAGTTTTGACGATCATCCAGACTTCAAAGTGAGTCTGGAGATACGCCTCCATCCGACCCTTCCAATCTCCGAAATCATCTCCGGAGAAGAGCGGTGGGCGAGCAGTGTTGTAGCCTTCTTGATGGGCCATTTTAGAAACACAATCTCGCAAAATAAACACAATAAAGCTTGTTCCAAGACTTAGTCTTGGATTAGTAGTGCGGGAGAGAAATAAAAATAGTAATTCAGGAATTTTGAGAAAAAATAATAAAATATTATTAAAATAATATTTAAAAAATATTACTACAAATTTTTGAAAATGCAATATTTCGATAATTCCAACCAATGGTGAAAAGATGAAAATTAATTTTTCAAAAACAGTTTTGGAGGGAAAAAATGAAAGGCGTAAGGTTATATTTTTAACCTATATAAACAACAAAGCCACGAAAAATGCTTGAATGGTGGTTGCACCAATTCAAAGCGACCCCGCTCTGATACAAATTGTTGGATCGAGACGCGCTAGAGGGGGGGTGAATAGCGCTCGTGGCTATTTCGATTTTCGAATCTTGAAAACTATCGGAGTTAAAACGCAGCGGAATAAAAAGGCAAACACACAAACACAGAGGAATTTACTTCGTTCGGAGCCTAAGGCGACTCCTACTCAAAGGCCCGCGATCCTTGATCGCTTCCGGTGGGCAACAACTATAAGTTCGTTAAAAGTACAATAAAAGATTTACAATTGTAAGTACCAAAGTAAACTATACCGACAATAACAGAATCGAAACTGATGCTCCAGGTCGTCGGTATGTCGCAACAGCACCTCGGAATGATCTTGTTAGTGGCACGTTGAAGAGAGGAAGCCTGGAAGTTGTTATTTTGAGATGCTGGTCGAAACCCCCTTATAAAGGGTGTTCAAGGCGCCTTGAAGGCTGTTCAAGGCGCCTCCATGCTGCCTGGTCTTCCGCGTGGATCAAATCTGATCTGGTCGAACTTCATCCATTCAAGGCGCCTTAAACCTCACTCAAGGCGCCTTCCAAGGCGCCTTCTGCCTTCTTCAAGGCGCCTCCAATGGTGCTTCGCAGCCAGCTCAGCTTTTGCACCCGAGGCGCCTCCAAGCTCCATGGAGGCGCCTCGGACACTGTTCATCCGAGGCTTTAGGTTGCTCCTTTGCACCTGCAAGATACGTTAGTCCCAAACAATATCCTGCAACACAAAGTTAGCACAATAAACATGATAAATGAAGTATAGACAGTCTCCGGACTGTCCGAGTCTGACTTCGGGTTTCCGACCGGAAACCCTAGGTCGACCCGACGCCTACTGTTCCCTCTACGGGGAACGCGTCCTCACCTACTCCACTCAGGAGATTTACCTGTTGCCAGTCGATCCTCCAGATCGACTGGACTTTTGCTCAGCACTCGATGCTTCCGGACTTTCTGCTGGACATCCGCTTCCCGGCTAGTCCAGTCTTTCACCTGGTTCGCGACACCAGGACTTTCCACCTAGGGTTACCACCCCCTAGGACTTTTGCCTGAAGCCATCGACCTGCCAAGACTTTCCGCATAGGGTTACCACCCCCTATGACCTAGGGTTACCGCCCCCTAGGGTTTTCCCTTTGCCTAACCGCAGCTAGGACTTTTCTCCACCTAGGGTTACCACCCCCTAGGACCTAGGGTTACCACCCCCTAGGGTTTTCACCTGCCTAACCGCAGTTAGGACTTTCCTGAAATACTCATTCAACATGTTAGATAACAGAGAATCTTAACTTTGAATCTCTTTGCCATTATCAAAACTTAGGTTCGATCGTCGGATGCTTCCTGCACCTACAACAGTTTCATTCTATAATCAACAACACACCATATAAATAATACCATTTCCTAACTTATCAGGCCTATTGATTCATCGAACTAAATCACACCCTTTGATAAATTAAAGAAATGAATATTGAGTATATGTGCTTGTTATTATATCATGATTAAGAGCACCCACTTCCATAATAACAAACGTCTTGTTCTTTTATGCAGTCAGTATAAAAAGAACTTACCTTAAATGGTCCTGCTCAATACACTCAGAGTGTACTAGTGTAATTTTATAGTCAAGATAAACTAATACCAAGTTACACTACGACTATTCCAATGGTTTGTTCCTATCCATCTTAGTCGTGAGCTACTGTTTATAATTTATAAGGAACTGATAACATGATCTTCTGTGTGTGACACCACACACTATGTTATCTATAATATAAATTAATTGAACAACTACACTTAGCATATAAATGTAGACATTTGACCAATGTGATTGTTTATTTCAAAATAAATGTTTACAAAAAAGCTAAGCTTTTAGTGTACACTCTAACACCTACAGATTTACCTTTATTGTCGAAAGATGTTCCTTCGGAACCAGAGGATGTTGCTAAGGGGAAACACACGAGGCACCAACTGACTTTGGCACATTCTCCTAAAAAATAGGCACTCTCCCCCCTCGAAGATGTCATTCCGAGGGATATCCAAGCTCCCTCCCTTAAAGATGTTATCTTAGGGGATATTCAAACTACTTCCCCTGAACCCACTTTATCGTCCCTGTATCCTATTCTCTCATCTTCATGTCCTATTCAATCTTGAGAAGATATCCCAGGTCCAAGTAGCAGCTCGGACCTTAGTTTTGTTATGACTTTTCAAGAACAAATCCCCTTGCCTCCATAAGAAAATCAAGATTTTCCTTTCTTTATTTTTTCCCTGTCTTCTGTCCAAACTTCCTTGTCTTTGTTATCAACACCCTCCTCTACTCTCTCCATATCATTAGGGGGTTCTTTAATGACCGTTTGGGAAGAAGACCGACATCAACTTAAAGCACTTACTCCCATTGAGCTAGCGGACAAATTTTCCTATGAAGAAACTAAGGTAACATAATTTTCCATCAATTATCTTATTCTTATTTTGACATATTACTAACAATATGTACTTAATAGCGCTGGATCACTACAATGAGTGTAGCTCTACAACTACATGAACTAGCCCGAGAAAATGACCTACTAAAGCAACAAGTTTCCAAATCATCTTCTATTTAAGCCTCTGAACAAATAAATGAATTATCTAAACAACTGTAAGAGACTCAAAAATTACTTCAAGCCGAATTTGAGAAATCAAGCCAATGGAAAACCATTGTATGTGGTCTTGAGTCTTAGCTTCAATTAGGAGTTAATCTTTACGATGAATTGCAAACAAAGCTAAATAAATAAGTTGCGGAGGCTACTCAGCTATCAACTCAGCTACAGACACTGAAAGCTACTCATGTCTGTAAATTAGTAGCCAAGACTTCTGAATTAAACTCCAAGGATACTGAAATAAACTCTCTACATTTAGAAGCCCAAGCAACTACCTCAACTAAAGAAGCTGAGCTAAAAGTTTCCCAAGATGCGTTAACAATTTATCAAGCGAGCGAAGACGAGCGGTTTGAAAAAAAGAAAGAAAATACCTCTTGAATCGGCCGACTTCAACGACCTCATGGCTACCTCCATTATTAAGGCATTTACTCACGGAGGTGAACCTCCTATTAATTTTCTAGATCATAGGAGATTACTTAGGAACATACCCTTTGACTTATTTCCTAAACTTATATAATTTCCTACGTATCATTTATCAAGGAATCCTTCAGTAATTCAAGCACTATCATTTTTATAACTCTAGATAACATTTCAAATACCAATATGATTCACTACTAATTTTCAAACATTAACAAATGAAAATTTAGATAATCAAGCAAATATAAATTAGTTTTTCCTTAAAATTTCTTTAACTTACTATGTATTTATTTTTTATTGGCTAAACATAATTATTCACACTTGTACCTATCCTCATTTAGAATTAACTTTTACTCGGATCTTAACATCAAAAGAGTTCATTTCAGCCCGAATTTATTCTTGCTAGGGCCTATAGTTCACTTTACCGCTAACTACTGACCGAGTTTATTTTTGCCTGGGCGTGGCACCTGCTCAGCTTTTAACGGCTGACCGAGTTTATCCCTATACTTATAGAATAGAAAGATTATAATATATGTTATTCATATGAGAATATTAAAGGTCAGTAACTTCTATAACCATTCAATGTCCGACTAACTTTTGATCCTTAAACTTACTCTCAGTAATCGCACCAGTGACCCGTTGCCTCGATTATCGGCATTGGCTTCCTATTGGTGACATGCATGTACTTGATATCATATATGTACCTTTGCTATTGTGTCCACCGCCTTACTTGATCATCTAACAGCTCATAGTTGATCCCACCCTTTACACTGTTAGGATCCAATGACTTTCCTTAACTAGTCTTTTTTAAAGAATCCTTATAAACATTTGACGAAAACCCTAAGACTTCATCATCTTTCCCCCTACTCTTTATTCTTCTCATTTCTAACCTTAACGATCCTTTATCCCCAATATCGGGGTATAGCAAGTGGTATACTCAATGTTCTTCCAGTTTCACCCTTCATAAAGCTTATGAACTCCAAGCTAACTATGACATTCCTTCCTATATAGACCTACCTACCCTAGAAGACCGCCCTTAGCATCCTCCACCAGAGAGCATTGTGGTCTTCAGAGAATAAGTCCTATCTGGCCTTCGATTTCCTCTACATCCCTTCTTTGTTGATGTTAGCCGCTATTTCAAGCTTCCCTTACACTAACTTATTCCCTAATCTTTTAAGATCTTGAGTGGTGTTGTTATTACCATCCGCTTACTCGATGTCCCTTTATCACCTCATTTATTCCATCATTTTTTTTATCTCCGTCGGATAGACAATGGTCTGTTCAAATTTCAAACATGTCCTAAGGACATTCTATTCAATAGGGTTCCTCCTCAAAAGGAATGGAGAGACAAATTCTTCTTCATACGCCTTCCCTTTTCTCCACCTTATCCTGTAAACTAGCAGCAAGACCTTCCTTCCGTTCCCAACTTGAGTAATATCTCCAGGGATCCTTCCTCCTGTATTTCGATGGAAAAACTAAAAGGTACCAAGTTTAAATTGTCGACATTGACCATAGAAGGTTTACTATATATTTTTGGACTTAGTCCCGCCGACACAGAATTGAGCGCCTCCTTTGGTAAGCTCGCTTTCCTTATAAATATTTGTTTGTTATTTTTTGATCATTTGTTATATGAGTTTTTAATCCTCACTCGTTTTCCTAGTTGAGGTTATTATCCTAGTCTTTTTGTATAAGAATAATCGACTGACAAAAGCAGTTTTGACCGAACTGGGAGAGGACTTATCGAGGGAACATTGTCTTAATCAATCTTCTTCCTCCCTTGGTTCGCTTCCCTCAGCCACGCCAACATGAGAACCATCTTCCGGCTCCTCAGGACAAGGCACTCCTTTTGTCGCCAGGCGCAAAAAACCCCAATCGAAAGCTTCGGGTTCAAAGTTACTCATATTATCCAACGTTGAATAAATTCCCATCACTATGGCCGAAATTTATTATGACTGAGATAAAGAGCTTGCATCCTCAACATGCAATCGTTCTCATTTTGCACTTGATATGATGAGGTATGACCTTCTTATACCTATGTCTCGTGCACTTCCTTCAGTTATTCCTTCTATTGAGACAACCTCCGATGCCCCTTCACCAATTTATTTACCGATTTTAGCTTCTCCTCCAACTAAACCTCATGCGAAGCGGATCCCTTGTAGGCGATCTGCCGACCTAGGATCTAAAAGATCGGCATATAAACAAAGTCCTAAATTAGTTGAGCCAGCATCCTCTGCCCAACCCTCTTTTGCTCCCTCACAATCGCCTGATCTTTCCCTTACTCCTCCTCCATAGTCTGCAACTTCTACTAGCCCTCCATGCCTCTTTACACAATCTCATGGGTTACCTTCTCACCAAGGGCTACATTATACCTCCCCTCCATCTTATGGGATACTCAAGTTAAAAGGTCCCTTAGCTGAACCATGGCTACAAGCACAAAAACAAATGCGAAGTAGCACAATTGCTGAGCGTGCCAATGAACACAACTGTAATGCTACCGTCGTAAGTCTTTGATTATATTTTGTTAACTTATTACTGCAAGATATAATTTGGTTGTTGTTTTATCTAGTTTTATGCTTCAAGCTTACACTTGGGCTGGCTAGTCATGGATCTAGAGAGAGCTAATAAGATTTTAAAAGATAGAATAGAAGAACTGCAGACTACTCCTACTATTCCCAATGATGAAATTGTTCAATTACAAGGGACAATAAATTCGCAAGATGAGCTTATCACTAGTCGGGAGGAAACTCTACAAGGTTATCGCTAATCATTGCAGACTCAAAAGACTACGAAGGAAATCTTGGAACATCAACTACAAAAGAGTGAATCCTAATTTCGAGTGGAGAAAACTCTAAAAGATAAGACTCTTCTGAATTTAGCTCAGAAAACTGCATCTTTAGAAAAGCTAGAACCGTCGCCTGGCTCAAGATCTCCTGAACTAGCTCCAAAGTTGGCCACCAAAAATTTATTATTGCTATAACAACAAGAGAAATTAAGAGCCCAACATTCACAGATAAACTCCCTACTGGATGAGCTAAAACATTCCAGAGCAGAACAAGTTGCCCTTAAAGTTGAGAAGGACAACCTTCAGTCTGAACTTCAGACATACAAGGCAGATGAGGATGAACGATGAGAGAACAAATGAAGATCATATTTAGACTCCCTCGAATTTGGTGAAGAATATGCCCAGCGTATTGTAGGAACTCTCACTCACTCAGTTGAGGGGGTTGTTCAGCAATTAAGGGAGGGAGGATACTTATCAAGGGAACCTCTTCCTCTATTCATAAATCGCCGATGACTCAACAATGAGCTACCGAAAGAATCTTAAGTAAATTTGAGTGACTATGTATTCTTATACTATATTTCTATAATATTTACTTGCTATTCAGAATGATGATAAAACATTGGACACCATTAGAAATAAATACCTGACTGTCTTGTGTAACTCCATGTATTTTTATAGCATATGCTCCATAGAGAAATTTTATGGAGAAACTCTTAATAATATAGAAAGATCTGGAATATTTGACTATTGAACAAATAGTCACTTATAGCGTTCCCTTATCAAATAACACCCAAGATAGATATAAATCATGAGGCAGAGTAAACATGTCCAATATGATATAAGTATTTAATGATAACTTCCTGGGCTCAATTATGAATCATCCAAGCATATAGTGCCGCACGGAACAAACAAACCGAATTCAATAATAGACCAGACCATCATATAAGCCCGAGAGAAGTAAGTAGGCTAGATGAAATATAAGTAGAGTTGATAATGAATTCCCATACTGCACACTAAATCGATCGGACATGTATTCCCAAGCGAAAGGAATCAACCGAACATACTATAAGAAGAGTTTATAATGAATTCCCAGACTGCGCAATAGATCGATCGGATATATAATCCTAAGCGAAATGAGTCAGTCGTCCATATGATGAATTTTCGGACTGACTAATAATTCAGCTGGGCATATAATTCCAAGTGAAATAGACAGACCAAATATTTGTATAATAAATTCTTAGGCTGAATAATAGATTGATCAGATTTGTGATGCCGAACGAAATAAACAGACTACATATGTATAGATATTCCCTGATGATTTTTCGGAATTGAATGATAACTTGGTTGAGTCTAAACGAAATAAATATCTCAGCTGTTTGTGAGTATCTTATAATGAATCCACACACTAACTAATAAACTAGCCAAATCCGTGATGCCGAGCAAAACCTCTGATTGTCTGTAGGGTTTAAAGTCTCTGGTCGCCCCCTGAAGTCGCCTCTCCGGTCACCCTTTAAGGTCGTCGATTAACTATTTATGGTTTAAAGTCTTCAACCCTCCGGCCATCTGTGCGACCGATCGACTGTTGATGGTTTAAAGCCTCTGGCCATCTGTGTGACCGATAAACTGTTGATGGTTTAAAGTCTCCGGCCATCTGTGCGGCAGGTCGACTATTGATGGATTAAAGTCTCCGGCTGTCTGTGCGACTGGTCAATTGTTGATGGTTTAAAGTCTCCGTCCATCTGTGTAATCGGTCGACTATTGATGGTTTACAGTCTTCGACCGTCTGTGCGACCGATCGACTGTTGATGGTTTAAAGTCTCCGGCCGTTTACGAGACTGGTCGACTGCTGATGGAGAATAGATCTTTTAGATGGCATTACCTGTAATTTTTTTAATTAATTATACAAAAAAGTTGAACAAAATACATGAAATAAGTTACAAGCGTACCAGTCGACCAACCTGAATTTGTATTTCCTCCTTCTCTTCATACACTAGGACGAGCGGCTTATCTTGAATAACATCGACTTCCATCCTCTAAATTTTTCTAGCGGCAATAGCCTTCGTTTTTACTACCTCCACATAACATTTGCGAGCCACCAGTAGATCACCTTTAACTTCCCCTACTTGATCGTTTACAGGAAATTTTACCTTCTGGTAGAAAGTTGAAACGACCGCTCAGAATTCATTCAAGGTCGGTCGATCCAAAATGATGTTGTATGTGGACAGTGTAAAATCGATCGGCGTGTCCTCATCAGAGGCTCTTCTCCAAGAGATATAGCCAATTTGATTTGACCAAGTGATGGAACTTCATTCCCCGTAAATCCAAACAAAGGAGTTGATATGAGCTGAAGCTCGCTCGGGTCAATCTGTAGTTAATCAAAAGTCTGTTTGAAAATGATATTAACATAGCTACCTGTGTCAATGAAAGTACAAGAGATGTTATAATTGTTGGAACCCCAAGGTTGTTTTGGTGTGATCAACAAGTTAAGTTAGGTCTTGCGTTGTTTCTAACCTTGTGTCTAAGTGTGCAGGAGCTTAGGAGTACAGGTACTCGAGCGGAAGACGCAGCTAGCGAGAAGGACGACACGTGTGCGTCCGAGGGACAAGGTGCTGCGGAAGAGTACCCCGGTGGACGAGAAGGAAGCGTGCGGTGGTTCCGAGGGACGAAAGCCGGAGTGGAAGATTGCTCGGGGAGCAAGAGACGCAGCTAGCGAGAAGGTCGGCACGGGGTGCGACCGAGGGACGAAGACTGCGGATGAGTATGCTGGTGGACGAGAAGGAAACACGCAGCAATTCCGAGGGACGAGAAGCCGGAGCGGAAGACTGCTCGAGAAGACCGGAAGTTGGGTTCGGGTGAGCCCTATTCTGGATGGCAGAGATCACCCAAATAAGCGGATCCGGAGCGGAAGACCCGGACCGAGGCGGGACTGAAACAGAGCAGAGGTCCCGGACGAAAAAGTCAACTCTGTTGACTTTCGGGGTCCTGGGCGCCCGGAGCTGACCGGGGCGCTCGGACCCCTCCGGGGCGACCGGAACCCTTCCGGGTGCCCGAACCAATAAAGTTGACCAGATCGAGATTTATCTCGATCTGAACGTTGGGGGGATAAGTTTTATCGCCCCTAGGGCGCCCGAAACCCTTCCAGGCGCCCCGACCAAGGCTATAAATATAGCTTTGTTCCAGAAGCTTTTCAACGAACTCATTACTTGTAATTCCAATGCTTGTGCGCTTTAGTTTAGAGTTAAGCTTCTGTTTTCTGCGCTTCATTGCTGTACGAAGCTTCTCCGCCCGAAGGAGATTTTTAGTGAGCTTGATCTTCCTTGGATTAACAACCACATCGGTCGTAACCGAGTAAATAGTTTGCGCCTCGTTTTTTCTTTATGTTTTTAATTTATCAGCTTATCTTATATATACAAGTGTTAGCTTAAAGAGTTCGAGGAGGGTTTGTCTTTTTGTGTTTGCAGGTTATCCAACCCCCTCCTAGCCGGCCGCAACGGTCCTACAAGTGGTATCAGAGCCGAGACGCCTCAGAAGGACTAACCGCTGTCTGAAGCGACAAAACAATGGCCGAAGCTAGTGACTACCCACCAGCATTTGAGGGGGAATTTTCCGTCTGGAAACAAAAATGGAGGTATATCTAAACTCAGATATTGGTATTTTTCTAATAATGAAATTTGGTTACGAGGAACCAAAGAACGCGAATGGTGAAGAACTCGATTTACGCCTCAGGAACAAGAAGCAGCGTGACGAGTCAATGGCAAACGGTCGGACAACATTTCACATTCTAAGCGCAATACCAACTAAAGATTTCGACAGAGTCGGAGAGTATAAAAGCGCAAAAAAACTTTGGGAAAAGTTCTTAAAACTCTATGAAGAACAAGTCAAAATTGAATCCAACACCAATTCAACGCCAGAACAGTCCGAGAATGAGGAAAATGCCGAGATAGTCGATCTCCATCCCGAGGACACAGAAAGCTCATCCCAGGTGAGCATCAATGAAGGGGGAGAGATATTGGAAGAAAGCAACTCAGCAGGGGGAGAACCAACGACCGACGAGGTAAGTAAAGTATGACCTCTACCCTCTGAACAACTGGTTCAATTAATCAAATTACCTGAAGATTTTTGCGAATCAAAAATTGAATCATTAAAAGAATTTTTCGAATTACAAAATGCTTTGACGAAAGATTCTTGCAAATCACAAAGTATTTTTTTGAAAACTTTTTCCAGATCCAAAATTTTTTCCGAATTACAAATTATCTTATTGAAAGAGTTTTTCGAACCTCAAAATATTTTGATGAAAGAATCTTGTAAATTATGAAATATTTTTTCTAACAAAGCTTGCAAATTAAAGATAATATCAAAAAGGTTTTTCAGACTAGAAAATTTATTATCCACAGATTCTTGCAAATTTATGTTGTCAAAATACTTTTGCAAATTACAAAATTTTTTGACGAACGAAGTTTGCAAATCAGAAGTATTGGCGAAAAATTTTATTAAGTTAGAATTTATACTATCAAAATATTTTTGCGAATTAGGAATTCAAAATACAATAGAAAATGATATGTTACAATTATTACAAATTTCTACATGTTCAAATTTTCTTGCTTCAAAGTTAAGAAATTATGATAAATTAAAATGAAAATTTAAAACTTTCTGATAAAAATATTAGAATATAATATATAATAAATAAATGCATAGAAAATTTCTTTTAAATGTTATCAATTCTCTTAAATTTTCTTGCATAAATTTTTCGGCTTAGAAAGTTTTTAATTATTGATGACGAATACTTAGAAGTTTTTTTTTAAAAGTTATTTCTTGACTTAGAAATTTTTCTTGACTTGGAAATATTTTCCTTGGAAATCATTGATATATATTTCCATTATATTAACCTTTAGATCTTGCTTTGAACCCCGTTTTTTTTGTGATCAAAGGGGGAGAAGGAAAGTATAAGTCTAGGGGGAGGTACAAATTGAAAATTAAAACTTTTTCGAAATTTACTTTTTTCTATCTTGTTGCACATTATTGCAATAACTTGTTTTAATTTTATGTCTAGTTTTGACCCTAGCTTAACTTGGGTTGATCACACCAAAAAGGGGGAGATTATTGGAACCCCAAGGTTGTTTTGGTGTGATCAATAAGTTAAGTTAGGTCCTGCGTTGTTTCTAACCTTGTGTCTAAGTGTGCAGGAGCTTAGGAGCACAGGTACTCGAGCAGAAGACGCAGCTAGCGAGAAGGACGACACATGGTGCGTCCGAAGGACGAGGTGCTGCGGAAGAGTACCCCGGTGGATGAGAAGGAAGCGTGCGATGGTTCCGAGGGAAAAAGCCGGAGCGGAAGATTGCTCGGGGAGCAAGAGACGCAGCTAGCGAGAAGGTCGACACGGGGTGTGACCGAGGGACGAAGATTGCAAATGAGTACGCTGGTGGACGAGAAGGAAACACGCAGCGATTCCGAGGGACGAGAAGCCGGAGTGAAAGACTGCTCGAGAAGACCGGAAGTTGACTTCGGGTGAGCCATATTTCGGATGGCAGAGATCACCCAAGTAAGAGGATCTGGAGCGGAAGACCCGGACCGAGGCGGGACTGAAACGGAGTAGAGGTCCCGGACGAAAAAGTCAACTCTGTTGACTTTCAAGGTCCGGGGCGTCCGAAGCTGACCGGGGTGCCCGAACCCCTCCGGGGTGCCCGGAACCCTTCCGGGCGCCCGGACCAGTAAAGTTGACCAGATCGAGATTTATCTCGATCTGAACATTGGGGGATAAGTTTTATCCCCCCCAAGGCGCCCAGAACCCTTCCAGGCACCCCGACCAAGACTATAAATATAGCCTTGGTTCAGAAACTTTTCAACGAACTCATTACTTGTAATTCCAACGCTTGTGCGCTTTAGTTTAGAGTTAAGCTTCTGTTTTCTGCGCTTCATTGATTTACGAGGCTTCTCTGCTCGAAGGAGATTTTTAGTGAACTTGATCTTCCTTGGATTAACAACCACATCGGTTGTAACCAAGTAAATAATTTGCGCCTCATTTTTTCTTTATGCTTTTAATTTATCGGCTTACCTTATATATACAAGTGTTAGCTTAAAGAGTTCGAGGAGGGTTTGTCTTTTTGTGTTTGCAGGATATCCAACCCCCTCCTAGACGGCCGTAACGGTCCTACAATAATTGGCTATCACATTCTTAATTATCAATGCATCATCATGGGGTATTTCTACCCTCTCTAAATCTCTGGGTCCAAAGCTTATCTCTGGCTCGACCGCTCGTTCCGCACTGCATTTGACCTCATGGATGACCAAACGCCGAGCATATGATTTCCTTACTCGGTTGGAATCACCATCCGTGGCCCCCCAACTATCATATGAATATTACCTCGGGGGCATTATTGCAATTCTCTTCTTGTTGGACTGATGATTGCTCTGGTTGTGCCTGAGTGAGCCCTTGGACTTGCTCGGTCGAGCTTTGTAAAGTTCCCAGTTGTGGCTCGGTCTCCAGGTATTCAATCTTGAGCGGGTTGTTTTGTCTTTGATACAGTCGACAATTTGGAGCTGGGGAACGTCGACGATATCTTGGATTACTCTCATTGATTCCACAGAGTGTAACACTCCTCCGTGCTATGAATAGTTGATTGATGATACGTACATCATTTTTGTGAGATTTCTTGAGGAGCTCCCACATGTTGTACGACTTGAGGTCTTAGCTCGGGCTAACAATGTTGAGAACTCGCCCGAGGTCCTTTAGGCGGATGTGCTATAGCCTCCTTCTTTCGAACAACTTGAGCTTATTCCACATTAATAAATTCAGTTGATCTTTCAATTAGTAGATCAAAGTTGGCTGGAGGCTTTCTAACCAAATCCTTGAAAAAGTCATTATCATTAAGCCCTTGGGAAAAAACATTTACCAAAATCTCTGTGGCAGCCGTAGGAACATCTATGGCCACCTGATTGAACCTTTTGATGTAGAATCAAATGGATTCCTTGAGCCCCTGTTTGCGTGAGAAGAGGCTCCAAGTTTTATGATATTGTCGATTACTAAAAAGGTGGTGGAGAAATACCTTGCGAAAATCCTTGAATTGGCGAATAGAATTGTCTAGCAATTGTTTAAACCGTTGTTGAGCTGCTCCGCTGAAGATGGCGAGGAACATCCGACATTTTACACCCTCCGTTAATTGTTGAAGAAGGGCAGCATGCTCAAATTGTTGGTACCCTAAGGTTGTTTTGACGTGATCAAACAAGTTAAGTTAGATCCTGTTGTGTTTAATCCTATATTTAAGTGTGCAGGAACTTAAGAGCACAAGAAGTCGAGAAAAAGATGCAACTAGCGAGAATGACGATACGGGAGAGAGTCGATGGGCTCGGTGCATCTAAGGGACGAGGTGTTGCGGAAGAGTACACCTGCGGATGAGAAGGGAGTGTGCGGTGTTTTCGAGGGACGAGAAGCCAGAGCGTAAGATTACTCGAGGAGCAAAAGACGCAGCTAGCGAGAAGGTCGGCACGGGAGAGAACCGATGGGCTCGGTGCATCCGAGGGATGGAGAGCTGCAGAAGAGTACGTTGGCAGATGAGAAGGAAGCATGCGACAATTTCGAGGGACGAGAAGCCGGAGCGGAAGCTTGCTCAAGAAGGTTAGAAGTTGGGTTCGGGTAAGCCCTATTCCGGATGGCCGAGATCACCCAAGTTAGAGGAACTGGAGCATAAGACCCGGACCGAGACAAGCGAAACCGGAGCAGAAGGCCCGGATTGAAAAAGTCAACTTGATTGACTTTCCTGGTCCGGGCGCCCAGAATTGAATTATATCTGGATCGTGTTTGACTGTGATTCGTTGCGAAGGGGATAAAATTTTATCCCCCTCCAGCAGCTATAAATATAGCCTTGGTCCAAGAAGCTAAATACAACAAGCATTCTTGCAACAACACTTGTACGCTTTCCGTTTTCCATTTAACCTTTTGTTTTTGTGCGATCATTGCTGTAAAGAGTCTTCTCCGCCTAAAAGAGATATTAGTGTGCTACTTCCTCAGATTAACAACCTCCCGGATTGTAACCAAGTCAAAACTTCTATGACTCTGTCTTTTTGGTTTCCTTATTCTTTTTTATGCAAGTGTTTGTTTAAGTTATAAGTTGAGGAAGGTATTTTTTTGTTTTGATTTATGCAGGGGCTATTCCCCTCTACCCGGCTACCAGCGGTCCTAACACAAACTTGAGGAGATGATCTTCTCGATCAATCGTTCTTGAGTATTCTCTAATATTCAAGTTCTGATATTGCTTGGATAATGGATCATCCAATACCCTTTGAGAGAATGGAATGACAATTCGCTCAGGAGAACTATCACTAGCTACAGCTTTTCCTCTATATCGGTCTCGCACGAGCACTTCTCCAGAGGACTCTTGCGGGATTATTCGTTGGCTCATCTGTTCTAAGGGTGTATAAAAAAGTGCTCTAGGATGCTGATTTGGTGAGAGAGGCGCGGGGAGCAAGCGAGTATGACTCTCCTCTTGCACCCCCCTCTCCCTCTGAAGAGGGTTGGTTGATACTTCCGGATTTGGTGGTGGTAGCATGCCATCAATATTAGCTTGTTGTTGTTGTTGAAGTAATTTTTGTACTCTGGTGTTGATGAGTATCTCCATATCTTCTTGCGTTATGGCTACAGTATTGAGTTTTCCAGCCTCTTCCATCGCAAAGCTTCAGATTCAGGTGAATAATCCCATAGACGACGTCAAATTTGATCCTATCTGAAGGCGATGAGATGCCGCGCTGGCTCCGGCGACTAAGGAATGACAAGCTTCTCAAGATATGAAGGAACTCCTTGATGACCCTGCACACACTCCAACGATCCAATAAAGTGTTAGTGACCTAAGACCGAGGTGAGAATCTCTAGCTAGGTCATTTGATGCTCAAGTCAGTTCCTCGCTTGAATGTGGAAGAAGAAGAACAGTAACGAAAAAATGGCAGGAAGTCTAATTTCAGATGCAAATGCTTATGTTTGCGTACCTTGCCAGCGGAGAGGATTCCCCTTTTATACCACCTCACATAATCTCCGCGATCATGAGACAGCCCTTGGTTTGTTAGAGTTTGTTAAAAGATGAGAAAAATAAAATTTGGACTTCGTGCAATAGTCCTCTGAGAAATATTTTTTCTACCCCAGATGCACCCTCTTTGTCGTTTATGACTTGAATCCTTAATATGATGACATATGAAAAAGAGTAGATCGTTGTAACCGCTTAAAGAACGAAGAAGCTTCGAGAGAATATTTCCGACAGGTTTGCCAGGCTGTCATAAAGTTGTTGACTGATTGTCTGTTTAGATTATACTGACCGATTATTAAGCCTAGATATAGACTGACCAATCATTAAGCCCGTCGTACCTTGAGAATGCCCCTTCTTCTTCTGTTGAATATATCTTAGTCTGTCATATATTAAGAGTACCTTTTGTTGAATATATCTCAGTCAGTCATGCATTAAGAGTACCTTATGTTGAATATATATCGACCGGTCATGCATTAAGAATACATTTTGCTGAATATATCTCTGTGACTAGATAGCTATGACTAGCTAATACAACGTGTAGAAGCTACTAGATAGCTACTACAATGTGTAATGTTTAATATAATATTATATTGTTGTAATATTATAACGACTACTTAGTAACTTCTACCTATTATAGCTTTCAAGTGATTTAAATTAATTTAAAATAATTCAAAATAATTTTAATGAAGTTTAAATAATTTTGATTAGGTTGGTAAAAGAGTATTTTGATATAATAGTATTTAAAAATTTATGATTTATGATTTAAGATTTTAGTGAAATAATCGATTTTCATGTTGTAATAGCTATGAGTAACTTCTATACATTGTGGCTAAACCTTAAATTTTAAAACTTTAAACTCTAAATCTTCAATTCTAAATACTAAACTAATTGAAATATCATGTTTTAGCAACTACTAAATAGCTACTACATGTTATAATAGCTACTAAGTAACTTTTACACATGATGACTAAATTGTAAATCCACAATTCTAAACACTATCACATCAAAAGAATATTTACCAACTTTATCAAAATTATTTAAATTTTATTAAAATCACTTTAAATTAATCAAAATCATTTTAGAATAATTGTAGCAACTACAAAATAGCTACTATATGTTATAGCAGCTAATAAGGAATAATGTTGTAACAACTATCGATAGCTACTATAATAATGTTGGATAAAAGATATTTTAGGGTAAATGGAGCTCTTTTTTATTTTTTTTAAATGAGCATCTTTTGATAATTTATATGATTTGAGACGTTGTTGCCTAATTTTTAAACTTATAAAAGCTTGAAGAATTTTGTCACAAGCTTATTATAAAACCTAAGATGATACTAACAAACACCACCAATGAATTCTCAGGATTTCTCTGATTTAAAAAATATCAAACTTTTAAATTTATGAATGATGAATCTCCTCCAAATTAATTTCGATCAAAACTGATTGATAGATTAAAAAACTCCAAATCATTTTAATTCAAAACTCTATGTTCTTACATCAGAATAAAATAACATAAATTGACTGAGAAAAATTTAGATATGCACGCAAACTCACGTAATTATTTTAGATAGGGATATATGCCGAAAATTAAATGTAGTCTTAAATTCTACTAAGGCTAACATCGCATTAAGTTTGACTATCATAGCCCACAATTATATTAGTCTCTTCTTCAACTTCTTTTGATAAGTGGGCATCAGTACTTTTATTCCAAATGAAGTGTGTAAGGTCGCATTTGTCATGGTTCACTCCGTCCCCACAGAGAGGATCCTCCTCTTTAGCATCAGAATGATTTTCAAATAATTGCAGATGCTGTTGCATGGATGACAGATCTATTTGGAATTGGTTCCATCAATTCCTGTGCATGACTCTGCAGTTATGAGCATGTGAAGGACCTTTTTTTCACTCATAAATTTTGCTATAATTTGTGTAAATTCCAAAGTTTCTAAATAATAATATTAAAATTTTGTTGAACCATTCATATCTCTTAGTGAGGCCAAAATTATGCCATCACAAACTTCTTCTAACAAAGGACACTGACCAGGTGAAGAAAAATTAAGCCTTTGCAAACATGAAACGAGGGGGGAAATGAACAATGCTAATAAGTAAAAATACAGAACTCAGACTTTTGCTAGGGAAGGTCTGATGCCTGAGGAACCTATCAAGATGTCATCTATGTCTCTCTTAAAAATTTTACAAAAAGTTATTATTGTATTTAACTAGAAACTAAAAAAGATGATAAAAAAAAGATTAGTATCACTCATACACCTAGATTTAACTGACAGTGGATTTTGGCATTGGTTGGTGATCACTAAATATCATCTGCATTGATAAGATATTACTCCTAACAGTGGTAGTAGAATGAAGAAGGAAGATAGTGAGCTTGTAGCAATGGAAATCAGTACTATCCACAACAAGGTTGTCTTAAGTATTGCCCTTGGAGGAATATGAATACAATAAAAAGAGGCAATTATGAATTAAACTTCCACATCACAGCAATGCAGTAGTGAGGCAAACATCGTTTCTAACTATCGAAACCATGCACCTTATTAAAGAGTAAATTTAAGTTACCCTTTACAATAGTGGTCATGATTTCATGAAACATAGCGCAAGTTTAAAACCAGCATAAAATGTACCAGAGAATGTTATATAGTGAAAAGGTATTATTACCTTTAGAAACTGAACTAAGATATTATTGTTGTGGCATAGGAGTTGATTTCTGCCAAAGTTTCTCTGTCTCACATAGTTCAATTTGGAGGAAAATTTCTTCCACAACCAGTGCAACACTTCTTAGATCCAGTCTTTACATTCAAGCCTCTTAGCAGAGCCACAAACTAATGCAAAATATCAACAACCAGGGACGAAAATCAAGTAGTTTCTCCTCCTTACCTTCTAGATCCTTTCAAGACTATCAATAATAATCCTTTAAATGGCATCCTAGAAAAATATTAAATTCAATTATTACTTCCATGGCACTGCAAATGCCTGCTGCCTTTTTCTTCCAATGCAAATATTCTATACTATTAGAATTCTACTATATTTATTATCAAACCTGATAACACAAATAGACAAGATATGCTATAGATACTGATGGTATATGTTTTCTGCAACCCATCAAGTTACAATATGGTCGTTTACCAAATCATGCCCCTCATAAGTGTTTTTGACCAATCATGCCTCACTGTTGGTTTTTTATCAATTATGTCTCTGCCCAGATTTTTCCTATATTATCCTTGATTTTCAATTTTCCTCCAAAATTCCAACGCAGTCTAATTTGCACAACATGATTTTTGGGGGAAAACACTACATATTTGGGTTTTTTTCTACCTAAGATGATCAGTAAGTGATCTTCCAAACCATAATTTTGCTGAAATTTGGGAGTTTCAATGGTGCTAACTGAAAATGACACAAAATGTTGCATAAGCAGATTCAATGCTTTCAAGTCAATAGATATCTGAGTCTCTTTAAACCTAAAATGATCAGCTAGAGAGTAGAGATCTCTTAAGATTTTGACCCTACAAGTTGATATTAATTGTTCTCATTTCTCACTATACAAGATGATTATCATGGGGCAAATCCTAAATTCACACAAAATTAAGGTGTGGGACCACTTAATGAGTAGATTAGGTTAGAAGGAATTCAAATATAAAATTTTATATTCAACAATTATTCTGCAAGCTAATTTGCAAATACTTGCTTTTCGATTTTAGAGGGAACTTGAAAATCAAGGATAATCTGAAAAAAATTTATGGCCGGGGTTAAATTTGATAAAAATAAATAAAGTAAAAAAATCAATATTAAAATGTGATTTGGCCAAAATGAACTAGAAGAGCCACGATTTGGTAAAAATGACCTTCATTTAAACAATATTCAGTTATCTTCTTCTATTCATGTTCTTGTATATCATTAAACATTTATTGTATCTGATGCCCCTGGTATTAGACATAAGAGCAAAGGAATCTGGCAAATTGCAACAAAGAATAAGAAAAAGCACACAAATCCAAGAAGCTTTTCTCATCTCATCAATACAACTAAGATTATCACAGTTGCCGTTTTTGTTAATTTTACTGCAGAAAGCAGAATATGCAATTGTTCAGATTGCCACGATGAAAAATTATGAAATGATTCGAGTAGGAGGACTTAACTTATGGGGTATTTGTTTGTTTGATTAGCTAGTTCAATCAATAGCAATGATAGTAACCGATGCAAGAGTTAGTGAATAGGCAAAGAAGTGTATGCCAATAACAAGGAAGAAATCTTATGAAAAAACTAAGATAAAGATATATTGGAACTATGAAAGCAACATTATAAGAATCTTTAACCAAAAGAGAGAAATGAACCATTGGGCAAGAAAACAGAATCGAAAAACATAGGCAACTCAAAAGACTTGTGTGGAGCGAAATAATTGGTTACTGTTCAAAGAAAAAATGACAGGAAAACACAGAATTTCTATAGCTCACCGATCCGTCGGCCGCTCCCCAATAGCTCCGAAATGATGGGGAGCTTCGAATCCGTGGAAGCCCCCACCTACCTGGTGGTTATTAACGTAGGGCATCATAACCATAGGGTTTCCATGGGGCACGCCGTAGATGGGCATAGGAAGCATGGTGGGCACGGCGTAGGGCACGGGCACAGTTGGCGGCTGCGGCGGCAGTTGGTGGTGGTGCTCTCGGAAGCTCTGCGGCATGGGCGTAGAAGCAAAGAGACGATCGGAGGAGGAAGGCCCCTCGCTGGAGAGCCCCTCCTTTCTCTTCAGATAAAGGCGGTACTTTTGGAGGTGGCTCGCGACGTTCTCCCTCGTCAGGCCCTCCACGTTCATCAGCTGCATGATGGTCTTCGGGACGGCGTTCTTGATGCCGAGGTGCGTGACGACGTCAACGAACCGCTTGTGGAGCTGCGGCGTCCACACCAACCGTGGCCTCTTCTGGCTCCTCGCCGACTGCTCGTCGTTCGAGTTCTCTGCCCGCAGGGCCGACAACTCGGCCTCCTCGGAGACCTCGACTCGTCGACTCTTGCGCTGGGGATTTTCCACGCCATCGCCCTCGCCCTCGAAAGGCATCGTAGCCTCGCTTCCTTCTTCCTCGTCGTCTTCTTCTTCTTCTTCTATTTCTTCTACTTCTTCTTCTTCTTCTCCTTCTTCTTCTTCTGCCTCGCCGTAGTCATCGTTTTGAACAGGGGACTGGAAGGGAAGGAAGGATCGGAGTGTAGAGGCGGACACAGGGGAGGTTAAGGTGCTTCGGAGGTCAGTTAGAGTTTTATGTACGGCTCGGTCGACGTCGATTGCGGTGCGGCGGGGTTCGGGGCTGATACGGAAAGCGGTAGCCAGCGACGGCGAGACTAGGAGCTTATTGAGGGGAAAGAGCTCCTCATCAGTCGGGAGCCCGATCTCCCACTCTCTGACGCGGCCCCCATCATATCCTCCAGGTCCTTCCGCGGCGATCCGGTTGCGGTGGGCATCGGGGGCCTCTTCATCCATGGGAGCGGCCAAAACCCTAGAATTAAAGCAGAGGGGGGGGAGGGGGGGAGGGCGGTGGATGTGATCGAGAAATGGAACCAGTAGATCTCGAAGCGGGAGGAGTATTGACTCGGCCGGGAGGCGGAAGCGGAGGCGGCGGTGGGTGGAAGAGAAGAACTAGCTATGGGCGTGGGAGATATTTTTTCGGGTGGGGAAGGGAAAAGCGCAGATCCGATGCCAGATCGCTACTCATCGGAGGTACACGTGGACCGCTATGCTTGATATTTTTGATTCCTTCTCTCTTTTTCCCCCATTCTTTCTCCTCCTAGAGAGAGAAAAGGCGAAGGATTCCCAAGCTGCTGCTTTTTTTCATGTTCTCCCTCTCTTTCAATTTCCACATCATAAATACATATTCTCCTTGATCCCAATGGACGACGATAACTACCCTTCCATTTTCAGACTCGCACGGATCTTAACGCCGATCAAACTGCCACGACATCCTCGATCTTTCCCCCAATCGGAATGGCAATCGGCAACGGGGAATGGTCATGCTGGCCCATGGGCCACACCTGTGTCGATGGTTAAGTAACCAGGGTTGAGTGAAGGGCCAGTTGGGCAGTGGGCGTGACCCCCACCCGATTGATCGATACGTATCAGAAATGCAACGTGGACGTCTCCCTCACCAGCCGAGCCTAATCGGGAAACAATTGCTATTCCTTCTCAGGCTGAGGCTCAGCCTCAACAATGGTGACGGTAAAAGGAAAAAACAGGGGAGTTAGAACTCTGCACGTTTTTTATCCCCTCTCTTTCTCTCTTCAAAGCAGTGAGTGAATCAGGGTGATAGTGATTTGTTATAAATAATGGAGTGGGGAAAAAACGAAGTGGAGGAAAAAGAGGATCGAGAGAAAGAGAAGGGAAGGAAAAAGGCGGAAGAATCGACACATCAATCAGAGCAAAAATAAAGGGAAAAAAAAGTTTGAAGAGAGAATATTTGAGATGTTTGATTTTGACTTTTTAGATAATTATAAAGCATAGAAATCTGTTTTCCTTTTTTTTTAAAAAAAAAAATAAATCGAAATTATAGGATCTAGATTAGCACAACTAATAGTAAGGTTTTAGATTATTGTTAACTTACTGACATAATTTAATATTTCATAATTTTTGTGAGTCAGCCCTAGTACAGATTAATCTGATTATAATACTTGGTGCAAAATATTCCACGTCAACTCAAATACGAGAAGAATAGCCAACCTCCAAAATCATAATTAAAAAGTAGATTTAAAAGTGGCCTCCATTGAAAATGTAAATGAAAATGGAATAAAAAAATAACTCTAATAAAAATAATAATAATTCTCAGCAAAGGGAGAAAAGCAAAGACATCTTTTCAATTTCTCCTTGCGATTCTCCTTTTTTTTTTCCGTCAAGCTTTAAAGATTCTCCTTTTCTGTCCTTTCTTCCCTCAGCTTCTTGTGCTTCCGCGACAGTGAAGTCAGTACAAACGCCATAACTTAAATTATCAAGTTTGAAAATATCAATTAAAATAACAATCTGCAAACGTTTTTTTTATTTGACGTAGATATATTACGAAGGTAGTGAAAATTCTAAGAGGAGCTAATCTAGGTAATGATAAAGTTTTAGATACAGTTTAAGTATAAAGTTTAATAAGTTAAGTAAATTTATAGGAGTGCGACTTAATCATAAGAGATTGATCCTTAGATGATAGACTTAGAGAAGGGACTTCTAAGCAAAAGGTAAACCTAGTAGGTCGGGTAGATTTATAAGAATGCAGCTTGATCCTAAGAGATTGACCCTTAGATGGTAGACTTGGAGGAGAGACTTCCAAGCAAAAGGTAAGCCTAATAGATCAGGTAGACTTACAAATATAGGCTATGTTGCTTATTTGTGTTTGTATGGTTGTTTTGCAGGAATCTGGAACTAGAAGCAAAACAGAGAATATACAAATGTAAATGGGTAAACCGAACTTAACTCAGGTCAAACCGAACCCAAACCGATTCAGGTAGACCGACTGGGTTCAGTTTAGATTGCTGAGTTGTCAAAAATATTGACATGGAAGATGATGTGGCAAAAGATCATCTTTATAATTTGGATTAGGATGAAAATAAGCTAGATGATATGGATAGAGATAAGACTTGATCAAGATAAGACTTGATCCAGATATTTCTTCATCTAGATATTGTTGGTGCAGGTAGCACTAACGGTCTAACCTAGGTTTTGATGAATGACAAATAGGTTAAGTTAGTTTTGTTGTTGTCTGACACTTTGATCGAGTGTGCAGGAGAAGTCCAGACATGTCGACGGGCTGACCGGATGTCTGGCACGAAGTCCAGCTAGGTCGACGGGCTGACCGGATAGCTGGCGAGAAGTCCAAACGGGTAGACGGGCTGACCGGACGCTTGGCGAGAAGTCCAGCTAGGTCGACGGGCTGACCGAATAGCTGGCGAGAAGTCCAAGCGGGTCGACGGGCTGACCGGACGCTTGGCGAGAAGTCCAGCTAGGTCGACGGGCTGACCGGATAGCTGGGGAGAAGTCCAGACGGGTCGAAGGGTTGACCAGACGTCTGGAAGGTAAGTAAGGTAAGTCACTGGAGGGGAGTGACTGCGAGGACGCGTTCCCGGGAAGGGAACATTAGGCGTCGATCCGGCTTAGATCCATTTCGGATATCTAAGTCGAGATCGTGACTACATTCCGGTCTCGGAAAGACGGAATCTAAGTCATACTCTTTGCTATTACTTTGTTGAACTTTAATTGTGCTAACAATCTGTTTTACAGGATATATATTTGCCTCCGGACTAACGTTTGTCTTGCAGGACGGATTCTGCGGGAAAACAGGGTCCGGGCGGAAGGAATCCCCGCGGGGGCACGGCACCTTCGCGGCGCCGGGAGGCAAACTTTATCCATCGCCGCCACGTGAAGCTCATTGGTTGGACCTGCCACGTCTCACCAGGGCGCCTGGAAGGGATCCGGGGCGCCCTGAGCTTCATATAAAAGAAGGGGCAAGGGTAGAGCTTCGACATGAACTAAGAATCCAAGATCTGCTGCTCTGTGCTCTTGCGACGCCACGAAAAGCTTTCTGACTCAGTGCTGGTTTTGTTTTAATTCTATTGTCGGTATTTTCTTAATCTGTCAATTCTTGTACTTAACTCTGTAATATTCGAATTGATAGTGATTGCCCAACGAAAGTACTCACGGAGTACGGGCCTTCGAGTAGGAGTCGTCACAGGCTCCGAACGAAGTAAAATCAATTGTGTTCATTTACTTTTCCGCTGCGTACTTTTACACTCGAGTTTTCGAATCGATATTCACCCCCCCTCTATCGAACGATCATGGTCCTACAAGTGGTATCAGAGCAGGTACCGCTCTGATTTGGTGCAACCATCAATCAGGCAAAGGGGGGACTTTTTGAAAGAAAAATTAGATATCGTTTGTCTTTAAAATAAAACCTTACGCCTTTCATTTTTTTCCCTCCAAAACTATTTTTGAAAAATACATCGTCATCTCTTCACCATTGCTTAGTATTGACAAGATATTACATTTTCAAAAATTTGAAATAATATTTTTTTAATAATATTTTATTAGTTTTTTTTCAAAAATAGTGAAATATTATTTTTTTCAGCACTGCTAATCCAAGATCAAGTCTTGGGAACTTTTGTTTGTTTCTCTGTGTGCAAGAAATTATGACTCTTCTAGAAGGACGGAACCCCTGCGAACCACCACCCTACGATCATGAAGACTTCAACTACTGGAAGCGATTAATGGAATGCTTCTTAGGAAGCGTAGACATCGATTATATGCTAATTTTGAGGAAACCTTCTCAAAACTCGGAACTGAACAAAAAGGTAAGTAACATTATTTGTAATGTTTTACCTAACAATATTTTATGCAGATTAGAAAAGTACAAGAATGCATATGAGCTGTGGACCCAATTGATCAAGCTTCACGAGATGTCGATGGAGCTAGAAGATCAAGTTAAAGTCGAATCTGGACTCGAGTCAGATCCAACGGAGAAGCCTGCTGAATTAGGGGTTGCGCTCAAGGTTAGTAATATTTACCAAAACACCCTTGCTAGTAGTAGTTTAAAATATGCGACTGTTAATTTGGATATGTCTGAAAGTATATGTGAAAATAGTGTACATGACAATACTTGCAAAAATACCTCTAGGATATTTTCTGATAAAACAAATATAATTAATTTAGAAAATACAGAAAATCTGAAAATAATTAATAAATCTAAAAATTTGAATTTAAACCTAAACAAATTTGAAAATTCAAACAAAAAAAGATGACAAGGTCAATATTGATCTAGATAAAATTAATAAATTATTTAATCTAGACAATATTAATCTAGAAAATGCTATCCAAAACCAAGATAATTTAATTAATAAGAAATTAAACTCTAAAGATAAAACTAATCTAATAAATTCAATTAACCATATCAATTTAAAAGGCAAAGAAAATATAAGGATAAAATCAAACACTTTGATAAAATCAAAACGGAATTTAACAAACTTAAAATTAAATGTTAAAGATAACATATTAAACAAAAATAATCTAGAAATTTCAAAATTAACAATTATTAAAAAGCTAAAAGATAAGCCGTTAAGAAAATATAATTCAAATAGTTTAGTTAATTCAAATTTAAAAATAAATAAAAACTTAAACTTTAAAAATAAGCTATTAAAGAAATATAATTCAATTAACCCAATAAAATTGAAATTGAAAGAAAATTCAAATATTAAATACACTCTCTTAAAGAAAGATAATTTGACCAATTTAATTAATTCAAAATTAAAAACTTAAATTTAAATTACAAATTAAACATTACAACTTAACTAAAACCAACTCTAATTATACAAAAATCTTAAATTAATGGCCAATAATTCAGGGGGAGACTTCAGAACAACTAGCACATCCAAAACTAACCTACCCGATAGGGTAACCCTAACCAACCTACCCGACAGGGTAATTAGGACTAGTTAAAGAGGGTTCAAGTTTAACTTGAATCATAGTACTGGTGAAGTTTTGGATGATAGTACGTTGGGGAAGCTTGGGCATCGCATGTCTAGAAAGATATGACTTCGATCTGGTGCATTTGGCCAAGTGGAACTGACCGAAACTACCCCTTACGGATCCTAACTAGGTAGACCAAGGTTTAGTACTAAGCTCTGTGGATAGGACTATTCGGAAAACCTCGAAGGGTTGGTTACTTCTAATGATGTCCAGGTGACTCACCAAGCTTAGAAGTTTATCCGAAGAATGCCTATTTGTTGAGACCAAAGCTAAACCTGAATCTAACACAAGTTAAACCAAACTCTGTAATTAAATATAATTCATCTCACAAAATTATAGGATTCCCTGATTGATAATCTAGATCGGGTGAGATGAATAAGGATCAAATTAATTTTCAAATTAAATTAAAATTATATTTCAAATTTTAAATTGAATTTCAAATTAAAATTAAATTTCAAATTTCAAATTGAATTTCAAATTAAAATTAAATTTCGAATTTCAAATTAAATTAAAATTAATTAAAATTAAAATTTGAATTTCAAATTAAAATTAAATTTCGAATTAATTTAAAATTAAATTTTGAATTAAAACTAAATTATTTTTTTTGAAATTTTAATATTAAATTAACTTTAAAAATTATTTTAAAAATTAAATTAACTTAAAAAAATTATTTTAAAACAAAAATTAACTTTAAAAAATATTTTTAAATTTAACTTTAAAAATTTTATATTTAACTTAAAAATTATTTCAAAAATTATTTTAAAAACTTAAAAAAAAAAATTTCTTTTAAAAAATTATTTTAAAACATTTTAAAAATTATTTTAAAAACTCTTTTAAAAATCATTTTAAAAACTTTAAAAAATTCTTTTAAAAATTATTTTAAAAACTCTTTTAAAAATCATTTTAAAAACTTTAAAAAATTCTTTTAAAAAATTATTTTAAAACATTTTAAAAATTATTTTAAAAACTCTTTTAAAAATTATTTTAAAAACTTTAAAAAAAAAATTTCTTTTAAAAAAATATTTTAAAACATTTTAAAAATTATTTTAAAAACTCTTTTAAAAATCATTTTAAAAAACTTAAAAAAATTCTTTTAAAAAATTATTTTAAAACATTTTAAAAATTATTTTAAAAACTCTTTTAAAAATTATTTTAAAAACTTTTTAAAAAAAAAATTTCTTTTAAAAAATTATTTTAAAACATTTTAAAAATTATTTTAAAAACTCTTTTAAAAATCATTTTAAAAATTTTTAAAAATTCTTTTAAAAATTTATTTTAAATCATTTTAAAAATTATTTTAAAAACTCTTTTAAAAATCATTTTTAAAACTTTAAAAAATTCTTTTAAAACATTTTAAAAATTATTTTAAAAACTCTTCTAAAAATCATTTAAAAAACTTTAAAAAAATTTTTAAAAATTATTTTAAAAACTCTTTTAAAAATCATTTTAAAAACTTAAAAAAATTCTTTTAAAAATTATTTTAAAACATTTTAAAAATTATTTTAAAACATTTAAAAAATTATCTTTTTAAAAAAAAACTCTTTTAAAAATCATTTTAAAAACTTTAAAAATTCTTTTAAAACCTTTTAAAAATTATTGTTATTTTAAAAATTATTTTAACATAAAAATTATTTTAACATAAAAATTATTTTAACTTAAAAATTATTTTAACTTAAAATTATTTTAATATAAAAATTATATTTTTAAAATTATTTTAACTTAACAATTATTTCAAAATTTATTTTTGAAAACTTTTAAAATTTCAAAAATTATTTTAAAAACTTTTAAAAATCATTTAAAAACTATTTTAAAAATCATTTTAAAACTATTTTAAAAATTATGTATCATTTTGAAAAATTCTTCTTATTTTTTCACTATAATAAAATTCTTTTAACTTAAAAAAAAATAGTAATAATAATAAATTATTTCTATAGACTATTTTCACTTTAAAAATTATTATTTTGACTTTAAACTAATTTTTAATCTTAAACATCATTTTAACCTTAAAATTATTTTTTAATTTAACCTAACTGAAAATTAAAACTTAAAAATTTAACTTAAACTTAAAACTTAAACCTAAATTAATCACTGATATTAATTTTAATCTAAAATTAAAACTGAATTGAACGTATATTAATTGTCATTAAATAATTATAAAAATCATTTTAAAATCCTGTTAGAAATCCCTTAAAAATAATAATAATTATAATTCTTTTAAATTCATTTAAAACTTAGACACCTAACTTAAAAACTTAAATTCCGTTAACTTTAACTTTAAACTTAAATATGTAATTTATAAGTAGAACTTAACTATTTAAGTTTTACTTTATTTGAGAACTAAGCTTGATTTTATTAGAACCTAGGTTTAACCTTAGTAAAAATATTAAAATTACTCTAAGTCATTTTTTTTATCAACCTTTAAAATATTCATTATTTTTATTAAAACATAATTAAAGTTTGACTTAAATTGATCCTTACTTAACCTTGTTTAATAACGAGTTTAACTTCAAACTACTACCAACTTTAAACTAAGTTAATCCAACTTAAAAGGAAGTAAATGAAAAGTTAAATTATAACTAACACCTTCATCAATTAATACAAAATTTAGATTATATTAAATTATTGAATCAAGCAAAATTTAATCAATAAATTATTAATATTGATTAATTATTGAATTAATAACAACTTATCTTACTTAACATTACACTAAAGGTTAACTCATTTCAACTGAATCTAACGTTAATTACGTTTAGTCAAATTTAAATGAACAATTTTATAAAGATAATTATACAATCGCCTAAAACACTTAGGTACGAAAATATGTTACGGTTGTAAAATTTTATATTAAGGGGGAGTAATAAATAAGGAGGATTAATAAATTAAAGGAGTATCAAATTCAGGGGGAGGTTTTTAATTATCTCCTTAAGTGTTATTTTTTAATCTTCTCTTTAAAATCTCTCTATAAAATTCTACCTCAATTTTTTTTCTACTTTGAATATATTTAGCAAATATTTTCAAAATTTTATGTCAGGTTCAGGGGGAGAAATAAAACTAATTCAGTTTTTCAAATCGAATTTTAAACTTAATTTTGAAAATCAAAGTTTAAAAATCAATTTTCAAAATCAACCTGTTTAAAATTGTGAAAAATTTCTTAAATCAACTCACAATTGTTTGTTTTAAATCACAAACTTTTTATCCTTTTTACTTAGTCCTTGAAAACTGAACTTTTCTAGTATTTTAAACCATGGTTTTGAAACTAGTACTTTTCTAGTATTCTAGAAAACTGAATTTTTCTAGTATTTTTTCAATCAGTTTTGAAAAATAAATTTTTCAAACTCAGTCTTGGAATTTTTGAAAACTTATTTGAAAAGCATTTCAAAATTGAAACTTGTTTTGAAAATTTAAAATTTGATCTTGAAATTTAGAACTTATACACTTGTGTTTGAGATTTTGTTTATCTAAACTTAGCTATTTTTCTAAAATCTAAAAGCTAATGCTTTAAACAAGTTTTCAAAAGTTTAAACTCCCCCAGATTATCTTAACATTTTTTCTTTGTCTGAAGTCTATGCTTACTTAATCCATGCTTATTTTTGATGAATGCCAAAGGGGGAGGGTTAGGTGGTTAAGTTAGCTAAACCAAATTGAACCAAATTGAAAACACTAAAACTAACTACCATGTACCTGCTTTATTTATTTTTGCATTTTTTTTTTCACTAACTAGGTTGTCATTCCATCAAAAAGGGGGAGATTGTTGGTGCAGGTAGCACTAACGGTCTAACCTAGGTTTTGATTAATGACAAATAGGTTAAGTTAGTTTTGTTGTTGTCTGACACTTTGATCGAGTGTGCAGGAGAAGTCCAGACAGGTCGACGGGCTGACCGGATGTCTGGCACGAAGTCCAGCTAGGTCGACGGGCTGACCGGATAGCTGGCGAGAAGTCCAAGTGGGTCGACGGGCTGACCAGATGCTTGGCGAGAAGTCCAGCTAGGTCGACGGGCTGACCGGATAGTTGGCGAGAAGTCCAAGCGGGTCGACGGGCTGACCGGACGCTTGGCGAGAAGTCCAGCTAGGTCGACGGGCTGACCGGAAGTCTGGCAGGTCGAAGGGTTGACCAGACGTCTGGCAGGTAAGTAAGGTAAGTCACTGGAGGGGAGTGACTGCGAGGACGCGTTCCCGGGAAGAGAACATTAGGCGTCGATCCGGCTTAGATCCATTTCGGATATCTAAGTCGAGATCGTGACTAGATTCCGGTCTCGGAAAGACGGAATCTAAGTCATACTCTTTGCTATTACTTTGTTGAACTTTAATTGTGCTAACAATCTGTTTTACAGGATATATATTTACCTCCGGACTAACGTTTGTCTTGCAGGATGGATTCTGCGGGAAAACAGGGTCCGGGCGCCCGGAAGGAATCCAGGCGCCCGGAGGTCCGGGCGCCCGGGAGGCAAACTTTATCCTGATTGCGCGTCACCACGTGAAGCTCATTGGTTGGACCTGCCATGTCTCACCAGGGCGCCTGGAAGGGATCCGGGGCGCCCTGAGCTTCATATAAAAGAAGGGGCAGGGGTAGAGCTTCGACATGAACTAAGAATCCAAGATCTGCTGCTCTGTGCTCTTGCGACGCCACGAAAAGCTTTCCGACTCAATGCTGGTTTTGTTTTAATTCTATTGTCGGTATTTTCTTAATCTATCAATTCTTGTACTTAACTCTGTAATATTCAAATTGATAGTGATTGCCCAACGAAAGTACTCACGGAGTACGGGCCTTCGAGTAGGAGTCGTCACAGGCTCCGAACGAAGTAAAATCAATTGTGTTCATTTACTTTTCCGCTGCGTACTTTTACACTTGAGTTTTCGAATCGATATTCACCCCCCTCTATCGAACGATCACGATCCTACAGATATGACTTTATCTAGATATGCTTCATCCAGATAAGAGTTGATTCAGATAAGAATATAATCCAACTCTATAAAAGGAGATGAAGACTCTATGTTCAAGATATCGATTCTTCTACTACTCATATTCCGTGTGTTTAAAAGGAAGGCTACGAAGCCAAGCTTTGCTACTGAGAAAGCTCTAGGAAGGGTGCGTGATGCTCAGGACTTTCAGATCGGCTTAGCAAAGTTTTTGTTTGTATTTCTTTTACTAAAAACTATTTACTTATCATTCTTTTATGCTTGTACTTGATAAATTGTAAGACGAGTTTCTCCGCCTTCGAAAAGCTTCCGGAAAGAAGGCCACTAGTGGACTCGCGCTTGGGTGCATAGGTCTTGGACGTACTGACTCTGGGGGGGTTGGGAATCAAGTAAATTATGTGAGTATTCTTTCCTTTAAGTTTTTATTATATTCCGCTACAACTAACACTTTGATAGAAAGAACAAATGAAATCGAAGCAAAAAACGATGAGTCGATATTCCCCCCCCCCCCCCCCCCCCCCCATTTATTGACGCCATCGATCCTACAATCCAGTCGATCACGCGCGGTCGACTGAAAACCTTTCGATCAACTTTGTTTGGAATTCACTCCTTCACGACTTCTCATTACCTAAGGTTGCCTCCCTCTAGGATTTTTACCACGTAGCTTCACTTACCAGGATTTTCACTTGAAGTTCACTCCTCCAAGAGCTATGGTTAGCTCCCCTAGGTACCTAGGGTTACCTCCCCTAGGTATCTAGGGTTACCTCTCATAGGATTTCCTCTTTATCTAGGATTACCTCCCCTAGTGTTTTCTTCTTGCCAAGCATCATGTCACCTTGATCTGCTTAGACTTGCTAGTCACTTGGTAGACTACTCACCACTTGCCAGTCATCTAAAAAACATTGACCTGACTAGACTTATTAAACATGTTGTCAAACAAACATCAAAACCCTGGAGGTGGAATGTGTTGGAGCAATCTATATGACCCTAGGTTTTGATGTTTAGGAAAATGTTTAAATTAGATTTATTGTTGTATTTGATATGTGTTGTGAGTATGCAGGATGCAGGTACAATAAGGAAAAGTCCAAGTGGAGTCTTGGCGATGTAAGTCCAAATATGTAGTTTTGACAACATAAGTCCAAGTGTGACTTGATAATGTTGAAGTCCTGGAGTGAGGAGTTTTTAGCAAAGGATGAAGTGTTGGTGCAGGGTGTTAGGACCTTGATGTCCGTTAGAGGGGGGTGAATAGCGTTTTGTCGCGCTCCTTGCGTTGGTTTGCTTTGTCTTGATAATGTGCAGCGGAATACAAAGACACAAACACTCACCACGCTAATAACAAGGATTTACTTGGTATCCACCTCAAGATGAGGTGACTAATCCAAGGATCAACACGACACGCCTATCTCCACTATGAAAACCTCCTTCTCGGTTGCAGCCGGAGGCGGAGAAGCCTCGTACAACACTTACACACAACACAACACAAATACAACAAGAAGAAACAAAAATATAACGCAACACACTCTTCTTCTTGCTTACTTGTGCTTGCCGTCGCCTCTTGAACCTTGGAGAAACTCCCCAAGTGCCTTCAAGAACTGGTGTGAGTAGATCGGAGAAGCTCACCGTGAATCGCTGAAGAACGACCCAAAAAATTACAAGAGATCTACTAAGAAAAAGCTCCGCCTGGGCTTTATATAGTAGCTCCAATCGATTGAATTCATCCCCAATTGATCGCCACGTCACATTCGGACAATCCCAGCCGTCCATCGCCTGCAACCTACGCAATGGTCACTTCCCAATCGATCGACCGATCGTTTGGGACTGTTTGAATCGATCGGCCGATCGATTCAAACCCATTCTGTGCTCTCGCGTCCGCGCGAGAGCTTCTGTTGCCCAATCGATCGACCGATCGATTGGCAGCTCCCAATCGATCGCCCGATCGATTAGGAGAGCTTCTGTGCTCGCGATTTCCTGACCCCAATCGATCGGCCGATTGATTGGGCCATCACAATAATCGCATCACACTCCAATCGATCGGCTGATCGATTGGAGCCTGTTCAATCGATCGCCCGATCGATTGAACACCCTAGACTTGAGTCAAACTCAAGTCCAGCTCCCTAAACCCAACTCTCGGTCAACTGTGACCTGTTGGGTTCGCACGCCTAGCATTTGGCTACTCCTGACCAACCTCGAACTAGCCTTCTAGCCTCCTCCATCAGCCTTGCGTCTCTCGGATATCTCCCCATCCTTCACGCCTTGCTTTCTGGAGCTTCCATCGGCCTCACCCTAGTTGTCGAATTATACACCACACTCGATCAATCTCGAACTAGCCTTCTAGCCTCCTCCATCAACCTTGCGTCCCTCGGATATCTACCCATCCTTCACGCCTTGCCTTCAGGAGCTTCCTTCAGCCTCATCCTAGTTATCGAGTTCTCCTTGCCAAGTCACACTAGGACTTACCTTGCCAAGACCACATGCTTGGACTTTCCAATTGCCTGGCTCCTCACCAGGACTTTCCTTTTGCCAAGATAACACTTGGACTTTCCAATTGCCTGGCTCCTCACCAGGACTTTCCCTTTGCCTAGCTATACTAAGACTTTCCAATTGCCTGATCTCACTTATCAGGACTTTAACCACCAAGTCTGGTCAGCACTGACCTACTTGGATTTTCACCCTTGCCAACCTTTTTGTTGAACTTTCTTTTGCCTAATATCCAATTAGGACTTTCCCAGTCAAGTCTCCTGTCAACCTTGACCTACTTGACTTCTCTCTTGCCTAACCTCCAGTTAGGACTTTCCCAGATGCCTAAGCTCCAGTTAGAACTTTCCCATTGTCTAAACTCCAGTTAGGACTTGCCCGGTCAAGTCTCCGGTCAACATTGGCCCACTTGACTTGTCTTTTCATTAACCTGGTCAATCCCTTGACCATCTCCACAATCGGATGATTGCTCCAGCAATCTCTATACATTGTCAAACATCAAAACTCAATTCCCGACTCAAGCTTGACTCAACTCAAGCTTAGTCAAACTGGTCAAACATGACCTAGGGAAATTGCCCCAACACAGGGTGCACCAGAATCAAACCTAAGTTTTGATGTTGTCAAAAGTTCAAATTAAGTCTTGTTATGATCTAAACAAGTTAACTAAGTGTGTAGGATGTTTACTCAACTAGAAAAGTCTTAGCAGATAGTAGAAGCCAGACAGGAAGTCTAATTAGTTGAGAGGACCCAACACTTGGCAGGGAAGCTCTATAGGTCTGGAGGACCTGGTATTAAGAGGAAGTCTTGGTGAGCCAATCTGATGCTAAGCGGCAAAGTGCAAACAAGTCTGGAAGACTAATGTTTGGCAGGTAGGTTGAGGTAAGCAACTAGAGAGGGGCGACGGTGATGTCGTGTTCCAGAAAGGAACAACCTTAGGTCACTGATTCAACTGAAAAAATCGGGAAGATTTCCAAATTGAGTTCAAGACAGTTTTACTGTCAATTACTACTCGTGTATCATATATTACTATCCTGATGTTTGTTTTGCAAGAAATATATGTTTAACTTTATTTTACAAGAACTGGTCTGATTGGTAGACCGAATCCATGGATCGGTTGACTGAACCCATGGATCGGTCAATCAAACCCATGGATCGGTCTACCGAACCTTGTTGATATAGAGCAGAGATTAGATCATGCCAAAGTAAACTTAGAAGCTATAGGTCGATCGGTCTTCCGAACCTAATGATCGGTCTACCCTTATGTTGGGGATTTTGTATGACCGGCTAGAAGGGGAGTTAAATAGTCGATGCCCCTAAATTGATAGCTTCCTATGTATTTGTTAGCACAGCAGAATAATACAAAACAAACAAGCTAAAGACTAAAGACAAGAAGAGAAATGCAAACTACTAACACATTTGTTAACGTGGTTTGGAGATAACTTGCTCCTACTCTACAGCTGTCTGTAAGGTGAATGATCCCTCAATCTGTCAGTGGATTAATGTTGGTGCGGGAAGCATCAGATGATCGAACCCAAGTTTTGATAATTGCAAAGGGTTCAAAGTTAAGTCGTCTTATGATCTAACAAGTTCATGGAGCTTGCAGGAAAGTCCTAAGTGGTACTTAGGCAAAATTCTTAGCTGCGGTTAGGTAGGTGAAAAACCCTAGGGGGTGGTAACCCTAGGTCATAGGAGGTGGTAACCCTATGCGGAAAGTCTTGGCGGGTCGAGAGCTTCAGGTAAAAGCCCTAGGGGGTAACCCTAGGTGGAAAGTCTTGGTGTCGCGAACTAGGTGAAAGACTGGACGGGCCGAGAAGCGGAAGTCCAGCAGAAAGTGTAATACCCCGGTTCTGAGATTCTGGTTAAATATGACTTAAAAGGTTAGATGGTACTATCCATATCATCAAGGTGCACCTTCCTTTTCGGAAGCTCAAACTTAAGAACTCCAAAGTTAAGCGTGCTTGGCTTGGAGAAATCTGAGGATGGGTGACCTCCTGGGAAGTTTTCCAAGGTGCGTGCGAGTGAGGACAAAGCACGCTGAAAGGACCTCCGGTGGTCTGTGGAGCTAGTCATCAAACCGATAGGTAATTCTGGTGTCGTTCCTGGTTCGGTCCGGTGGGGCCCGCCCGCTGTGGTAGGAGCACCCAGGGCACCACCTAGCGAGGGAGATTCTGGGATTTGTTTATGGTGTGATTTGTGGTTACACAACGAGGACGTTGTGTCTTTAAGTGGGGGTGATTGTAATACTCCGGTTCTGAGATTCTGGTTAAATATGACTTAAAAGGTTAGATGGTACTATCCATATCATCAAGGTGCACCTTTCTTTTCGGAAGCTCAAACTTAAGAACTCCAAAGTTAAGCGTGCTTGGCTTGGAGAAATCTGAGGATGGGTGACCTCCTGGGAAGTTTTCCAGGGTGCGTGTGAGTGAGGACAAAGCACGCTGAAAGGACCTCCGGTGGTCTGTGGAGCTAGTCATCAAACCGATAGGTAATTCTGGTGTCGTTCCTGGTTCGGTCCGGTGGGGCCCGCCCGGGCCGGGGCGTTACAGAAAGTCTGGAAGCTTTGAACGTTGAGCAAAAGTCCAGTCAATCTGGAGGATCGCACTGGCAACAAGTAAATCTCCTGAGTGGAGTAGGTGAGGACGCATTCCCCGTAGAGGGAACAGTAGGCGTCGGGTCGACCTAGGGTTTTCGGTTGGAAATCCGAAGTCAGACCCGGACAGTCCGATGACTGTCGATTATGTCACTTATAATATGTCTGTGCTAACTTTGTTTTGCAGGGTTTTGTGTTTGGGACTAACACATTTTGCAGGAACAAAGAAACACATTTGACCTCGGATGAACAGTGTCTGAGGTGCCTCCATGGGGCTTAGAGGCACCTCGGGTGCAAGCCGAAGCCAGCTGTCCAGAGGTGCTGGAGGCGCCTCGGAGGAAGTTGAAGGCGCCTTGGACCAGGCGTTAGAGGCGCCTTGGAGTAGCTTGGAGGCGCCTTTAATGTGATAAGGTGCGACCAGATCGGAGCTGATCCACGCGTGCGACTCAGCGGCCTGGAGGCGCTTCGAACAGGCTTGGAGGCGCCTCCAGCACTGTTTAAAAGGGGGGTTGAGGCAGCAGCTCGAATCATCAATTCTAAAGATGTCATTCATCAACATGCTACTCAAAAATGACCCGGCGAAGCTACGACGAGTTGTCGACAACCCAAAGCTACAAGTCTTCCTCTTAGTGTTGTCGGTATAAGTTTTTCTTTAATTATTGCACTTATTGTAACTTACATTTGTACAAACTCTTTGCGCGATATAGTTGTTGCCCACAGTAAGCGATCAACGATCGCAGGCCTTGGAGTAGAAGTCGCCACAGGCTCCGAACCAAGTAAACGACCTGTGCCTTCTGTGTGTGTGTGATTCTTTCTATTTATTCCGCTACTTTATTACTCGAACGATTTATGATTCTGAAACGCGAAATAGTCATGAGCGCTATTCATCCCCCCCCCCTCTAGCGCTTCTCGATCCAACAATTGGTATCAGAGCGGGGTCGCGTTGATCTGGTGCAATCACCAATCACGCAAACGTTTTCGTGGTATTTTCAATTTTAACGGAGTCAATTAGAATCTAGCTTAATAGCTACATTCTGATTATTTTTTTTTCGAATCGGTTTTAGCTCGAAGTTGGTGCAATCACCACTCGAGCTCGTAATCTTTGTTTTATTTCCCGCACTACTAATCCAAGAACGAGTCTTAGGACATTTCTATTTTGTCTTTGTTTTTGCATATTATCAATGGCCCAACAAGAGGGATTCAGCACCGTTCGTCCCCCGCTCTTCACCGGAGAAGACTTCGGATATTGGAAGGGGCGAATGGAAACCTTCCTCAAGATACAGTTCGACACATGGATGATTATCAAGACGGGATTGCAACTACCAACCGACGAAGATGGTAAGCCTACACCTTGCGAAAAATGGGAACCATCACTAATCAAGAAAGTAGAAGCCGATGCCAGAGCTACCTGCACCCTCCAGTGCAGACTAACCAAGGAAGAGCTCAACAGGGTTGGACCGTTCTCCAGCGCAAAAGAGCTATGGGAGAAGCTGATTGAACTCCACGAGGGCACCTCCGACACCAAGGTGAGTAAAAGAGACCTTTTGTTCAATAAATTATATAATCTGGAAATGCAGGATGGAGAGACAGCAAGTCAACTCCACGCACGCTTACAAGACATTCTCAACTCCCTCCATGCGATCGGGCAAAGAGTCGAGAATCGGGACATCATAAGGTACGCACTCAACGCTTTTCCAAGGAGTACATTGTGGGCATCAATGGTAGATGCTTACAAAGTCGCCAAGGACTTATCTTCCATTAGATTAGATGAATTGTTTTCAGAATTCAAACTGCATGAACAGACTAATACACTGCCAACTGAGAAGGGTATTGCTTTGGTTGCAGGTACCAGTCGAACACGTGAACCAAGATCACGGCGAAGAACTGAACTGGAGGAGGAAGACGAACCCGACTCAGACGATGAAGACGACGAATTAACCTCCGAGCTCGTGAACCTAGTGAAGAAGCTTTACAAGAAAAAGAAAGGCTTCAATAAGAGAGATCTAAAGAAGGCAGTATAATCCAAGGAGGTTCAATCTAGTTCAAAAGTCAAGCTCGAAGTGATCTTCTACGGATGCAACCAGAAAGGGCACATCAAGGCCAACTGCCCTAATCAGAAGGATGCAAAGAAGCCGAGGAAAAAGAAGGTGCTAAAGGCGACATGGGACGAGTCTTCCTCAGAAGACGACGACGACGAACTTGATCAGACGAGTTTACTTGCACTAATGGCCCGGGACCATATCAATCTGTCCGAGAGCAAGAGCGAGTCAGAAGCCGAGTCTGAGCAAAGCCACAGATCCGTATCCATTTCCGAAGGACCTGACACCGCTGTAAGTGTACCTCAGTTAACCAATTTAGTTAATTACTTATTACGCAAATTAGCTAAATAAAACCTTAAGGTCAAGTCACTTCTAAAGGAAGTAGCAGTCCTTAAAGAAGTGACTAACTCCAAAACCTTGCCTGACCCAGTTCAGACTGGAAATTCAACTCAAGTTCAAAAACTTAAGGAAGAAAATTCCAGTTTGAAAACTCAGGTCAAGAATTTGAAAAATACATTAGAACGGTTCTCTTTGGGCTCCAAGAAGCTTGACCTAATTCTTGGGACACAAAGAGTCGTTTACAACAAAACTGGGCTAGGTTATAAAACTAAAAGAAAATATAGATCTTACATGTCCTTAGTAAATAGACAAAATAATAAATCAGTCCAAGCATGGGTACCCAAGTCCAACCTGGTTAATCAAGTTGGACTTGGTTAATATTGGGTCCCTAAGGATCAAATACATTATCTCAATAGACCATACCAAGGTTATGATCCAGGGGGAGCTAGAAGAAACACAATAAAAATCAAATTAAATTCAAATTCAAATTAAATCAAAATAAATTAAAATCCAAATTAAATCAAATTAAATTTAAATTAAAATTCAAATTAAATCAAATCAAATTAAAAATCAAATTAAATTCAATTAAATTTAATTAAAATTCAAATTAAATCAAATTCAATTAAATTCAAATTAAATTAAAATTCAAATTGATCCAAATTCAAATTTATGAAATTAAGTTTTTACAAAAATCTTAAAAATCCAAGGGAAGACTCCAGAATAGCTGGCACTTCCGAACTTAATCCACCCGATAAGGGTAACCAAGAATAGACTACCCGACAGGGTAATTAAGGTTAGATTAAAACGAGCTAGGTTTAACTTGACTCACGATACTGGTGAAGTATTGAATGATAGTACGTTGGGGAAGCTTAGTCATCGCATGTCTATGAAGATATGACTTCGACCTGGTGTGTTTGGCTAAGTGGAACTAACCGAAGCTACCATTTATGAGTCCTAACTAGTTAGACCAAGGTTTTGTACTAAGTCCAATGGGTAGGACTATTTGGAAAACCTCGAAGGCATGGTTACTTTAATGATGTCCAAGTGACTCACCATAGCCCAGAAGTCTATCCAAAGAATGCCTACTGGTTGAACCCAAAGCTAAACCTGAATTTAACACAAAGTTAAACCAAACCCTAAAATTGAACCATAATTCATCTCACAAAAATTATAAGATTACCTGATTGAAAATTTAGATCGGGTGAGATGACTAAGGAATAGAAATTAAAAGAAAATCAAACTTGAAATTCAAAATATAAATCAAAATTCGAAATTCAAATTCAAAATTCGAGTTAAAATTCAAAATTCGAATTGAAATTCGAAATTTGAAATTAAAATTCGTAATTAAAAATTAATTCAAATTAAAATTCAAAATTTAAAATTCACAATTAAATTAAAATTTAATTATTTTTTAAATTTAATTAACTTAAATATTTTTTTTAATTAATTAACGTAAACATTTTCAAAATTATCAACCTTCAAATCAAAATTTAATCAATATTCTTTCAAAATTTAATTAACTTAATTTTCAAAATTAATTAATATTCTTTCAAAATTTAATTAACTTAAATATATTTTTTTAACTTAATATTTTTTTAATGTAACTTAATTTTTCTCAAAATTAATTAACCCAATCATTTTTTAAAATTAAATTAACTTAATATTTTTCAAAATTAATCAACTTAAATATTTTTTTTCAAAATTTAATTAACTTAAATATTTTTCAAAATTAATTAACTTAAATATTTTTCAAATTAATTTAATTAACTTAAATATTTCTTTTAAAATTTAATTAACTTAATTTTCAAAATTAATTAATATTCTTTCAAAACTTAATTAATTTTCACAATCCTAATACTTACTCAATCACTTTACTTTCTTTTCATCAAATAAAGTCCAATTCAACACTTTATGTGTAGGAATATAAAGAATTGAATTAGTGGATGTTGGATGGTGGATGCTCCAGACATATGACTGAAGATAAGTTAAAGTTCACAAAGCTCAAATTAAAGAGTTTAGGGTCTGTTGCATTCAGCAACGACGACAAACTTAAGGTAATCGGACGAGGTAACATCGAGCTCCAATCCAATTTTACTATTCAAAAAGTATTACTAGTTGAAAACTTTAACTTTAATTTACTTAGTATAAGTCAATTGTGTGATAGTGGTTATTCAGTTCACTTTACAAAATCTGAATGTATAGTTAAAAATATTGATAATCCTGAAATCATACTTAAGGGCACTAGGAAAGATAATGTCTACATCATTAACCTACCAACATCCTCAATAAAGTGTTTTCTAACACAACAAGAGGAAACTGAGTTGTGGCACAGAAGACTGGGACACACTCACACTAGACTCATTGCAAAAATGAGTCAAAATGGTCTAGTTAGAGGTTTGCCCAAATTAAAATTTATTGAAAACTCAAACTGTAATGCTTGTCAACAAGGTAAACAAACTAAGGCAAACCATAAATTAACCAACCTTAATAGAACGTAAAAACCGAACCCTACAAGAAGCCGCTAGGACTATGTTAAATGAATACAAACTATGCAACCAATTATGGGTTGGAGCGATAAATACAACATGTTATATCCAAAATAGAATCTTAATTAACAAATCCCATAATAAAACACCCTATGAAATATATTACAATAAAATTCCTAATCTAAATTACTTAAAAGTTTTTGGATGTAAAGTACACATGTTAAACACTAAAGACTACTTAGGAAAATTTTCATCAAAAACAACTCTAGGAATATTTTTAGGGTATTCAACAACCAGTAGGGCATATAGGGTGTATAACAAACATACTCTAAAAGTTGAAGAAACAATAAATGTATATTTAATGAAGATAATAAAATAACAAATGAAAATAATATAGAAAATCTTAACCCAAGAATTATTGAAGATGATGAAATTCAATCTAACTCTAATAAACCAGAGGAACAAACCACTGACCCAAATATAAGACCAACAAGAGTAAGTACTTCTCACCCACCTGACCAAATTTTGGGTGATCCAAACCTAGGAGTCAGAACCAGATCTTCCTATAGAAACCAGAGTCAGATTGCCCTTATTTCTAAAGTTGAACCTAAGACCATTGAAGAAGCTCTACCTGACCCAGACTGGATCATTGCCATGTAGGAAGAATTAACCCAATTTGATAGAAACCAAGTCTGGGAATTTGTACCCAAACCCGTAGATAAGCCCATAATTGACACCAAATGGGTATTTAGGAACAAATTGGATGATCATGGTGATATAGTGAGAAATAAGGCAAGACTAGTAGCCAAAGGGTTCAGCCAGGTTGAGGTTTTGGACTATGGCGAAACCTATGCACCAGTAGCTAGACTCGAATCCATTAGGATGCTACTGGCTTATGCAGCACTTAAAGGATTTAGATTATATCAAATGGATGTTAAGTCAGCCTTTTTGAATGAGTTTATTAAGGAAGAAGTATATGTAAGTCAACCTCTAGGGTTTGAGGACTTAGACAACCCAAACCATGTATTTAGACTTAAAAAGGCATTATATGGATTAAAGCAAGCACTTAGGGCATGGTATGAAAGGTTATCTAATCACTTGATATCCAAAGGCTTTAACCAAGGACAAATAGATCCGACCCTATTCGTAAAAACCGTAGAAAAAAACATCTTCATAGCCCAAATCTATGTTGATGATATAATTTTTTGCTCAACCAACTCTAAACTTTTAAATGAATTTATTAAACTAATGGAAAATGAATTTGAAATGAGTTTGGTTGGGGAACTTACCTTTTTCTTAGGCTTACAAATCAAACAAACCAAAGATGGAATATATATTTATCAAACTAAATATGCTAAGTAATTAATTAAAAAATTTGGCATGAAAAATTCAAAAATTATAAATACTCCAATGGCAACCAACATCAACATTGACTCTGACCCAGAAGGAAAATCAGTAGACCCAAAGTATTATAGAAGTGCAATAGGTAGCTTACTCTACCTAACTGCAAGTTGACCCGACATATTATTTGTAGTGGATATGTGCGCAAGATACCAATCTTGTGCAAAAGAGTCACACCTAACATATGTTAAAAGGATACTTAGGTACATTAAAGATACCCTAAATGTAGGACTTTGGTACCCTAGAACGTACACCTTTGACCTTTTTGGCTATTCTGATTCAGACTATGTCGAGTGTAAACTAGACAGAAAAAGCACAAGTGGTAGCTGCCAAATTCTAGGTCAGTGCCTAGTAAGTTGGTCAAGCAGAAAGTAACACTGTGTTGCTCTATCCACTACTAAAGTTGAATACATAGCCCTAGGAGAATGTACCTCTCAACTCTTGTGGATGATGCATACATTAAAAGACTATCAACTAGAATACAAAAATATAACAATTTTAATCGACAATATGAGCTCAATTAATCTAACCAAAAATCCAATTCATCACTTAAGGACTAAACACATAGAGGTAAAACACCATTTTGTAAGGGATCATGTACCCAAGGGTGAAATTGTACTCAACTATGTTGAGTCCAAATCAAACCTAGCTGACATTTTCATAAAACCCTTACCTGAACTTGAGTTCAGTGCACTTAGAAGGCAAATAGGAATGTGTTGGGTAGAATAGGTATTGATTTTCAAATCAGTTTTCCTTTACTCTTAAACGTTTTACTTGTTTTCAAAATCTGCTTAAGCCTAAAATTATATTTCTAAATTCTAGGCAAAATGTTGTTTTCAAAATCTCAATTTTACTAGTTTTTCCAATTTGGACTTAGCCTAGGCTCTACCTTAGGAATCATGCTCCCCTAGAATTCAGCCAGAGCATCTCACAAACACCTAGATGTACCTTGATTGTGCTTGAAAAACATAGAATGGTGTGAGATGCATAGGGTACAACCTGGACTCAAGAATGCTTATATCTGTACATCAATATGAGTCTGGGCGTTAAATACTTAATATACAGTAATCAAGTCAAGTCATCCAGCCCTAGTCAAATCTAACTGGAACTATTGACTTAACTTGACTAACCAAGTGAAAGTTGTTGTCCTTTAGACAATCAGCTAGTAGCTAGATGGTTAGACATGTGACCACGAAATTAAGTATTTGATTTTTTTGGGATTTCTCAACTTGCACATTAGGGCTCTGATACCTTACTAAAATAACTTAGTTAACTTACAATCAAATTAACTCAACTCATGCTTGGACATTAAGGTTTAACCTTATCTTGCTCCTCCTTGGCCGTTAAGTATTTTGGATTTCATTATTCATTTAAATACTTTTTCAAACTTTTTTAAAAGAATATTTACCAATAAAGTTTTGAAAATCTATCTAATAGAGTTTGAAAATTTATTTTTCCCCAATGTTTTCAACTAAGTTTCAAATTTGGCTAAAGTCATTTTTCAAAGTAAACTTTTTACTAGCTCTTTAAACTTAGCTGAAAGATAATTATCTCTTTAAACATTTAGCTAAGAGTTTTACATTGAATATTAACTATAAAACTAAGTGTTTGAAAAGTTCTTTAAACATCTTTAAAGCTAAAAGTTCTTTAAAAGTTTTTTCCAAACTTAGTTCAGAAAATCCCTTTCTAAGACTTTTAAGTTTAATGAAAAATCATTAAATAAAATCTTTAAAAGCTTAAATCTTCAAAATTTTGGCTAAACAGAATTGTTTTGCACTTAAACTATTTTTACTTAGCTAAGTTTTTCCTACAAAATTTTAAAGCCAAGTGGTTTAGATGCTATTTCTTGGCCTTCAACATTCTTACCAAGTTTTCTACAAAATTTTTTGATATATGGCAAAGGGGGAGAGTAGGACACAAATTCAATTCAAATACAAATTAAGGATAAGAGTTCTCTTATCAAGGGGGAGCCTTAACTTTGAAATTTTTTTAAAATTTACCTAACTTAGCTTGTACTTAACTTGTTTCTTAAGTATGCTTATGTTTATGCTTAAACTTCCTATTTAATAGCATGCTTATGTTTATTTATGCATTATGTTTTACTTAACTTTGAATTTGAGTTGTCATAATAAAAATGGGGGAGATTGTTGGTGCGGGAAGCATCAGACGATCGAACCCAAGTTTTGATAATGGCAAAGGGTTCAAAGTTAAGTCATCTTGTGATCTAGAAAGTTCATGGAGCTTGCAGGAAAGTCCAAAGTGGTACTTAGGTAAAAGTCCTAACTGCGGTTAGGCAGGTGAAAAATCATAGGGGGTGGTAACCCTATGCGTAAAGTCTTGGCAGGTCGAGAGCTTCAGGCAAAAGCCCTGGGGGGGGGTAATCCTAGGTGAAAAGTCCTGGTGTCGTGAACCAGGTGAAAGACTGGACGGGCCAGGAAGCGGAAGTCCAGCAGAAAGTTCAGAAGTTTCGAATGCTGAGCAAAAGTCTAGTCGATCTGGAGGATCGCACTGGCAACAGGTAAATCTCTTGAGTGGAGTAGGTGAGGACGCGCTCTCCGTAGAGGGAACAGTAGGCGTCGGGTCGACCTAGGGTTTTCGGTTGGAAATCCGAAGTCAGACCCGGACAGTTCGATGACTGTCGATTATATCACTTATAATATGTCTGTGCTAACTTTGTTTTGCAGGGTTTTTTGTTTGGGACTAACACATTTTGCAGGAACAAAGAAGCAAATTTAACCTCGGATCAACAGTGTTCGAGGCGTCTCCATGGGGCTTGGAGGCACCTCAGGTGTAAGCCGAAGCCAGCTGTCCGGAGGGGCTGGAGGCGCCTCAGAGGAAGCTGAAGGCGCCTTGGACCAAGCGTTGGAGGCGCCTTGGAGCAGCTTGGAGGCGCCTTCAATGTGATAAGGCGCGACCAGATCAGAGCTAATCCACGTGTACGACTCGGCGGCCTGGAGGCGCCTCGGACAGGCTTGGAGGCGCCTCCAGCAATGTTTAAAAGGGGGGTCGAGGCAGCAGCTCGAATCATCAATTCTAAAGCTGTCATTCATCAACGTACTACTAAAAAATGACCCGGCGAAGCTACGACGAGTTGTCGACAACCCAAAGCTACAAGTCTTCCTCTTAGTGTTGTCGGTATAAGTTTTTCTTTAATTATTGCACTTATTGTAACTTACATTTGTACAAACTCTTTGCGCGATATAGTTGTTGTCCACAGTAAGCGATCAACGATCGCGGGCCTTGGAGTAGGAGTCGCCACAGGCTCCGAACCAAGTAAACGACCAGTGCCTTCTGTGTGTGTGTGATTCTTTCTATTTATTCCACTGTTTTATTACTCAAACGATTTACGATTCTGAAACGCGAAATAGCCACGAGCGCTATTCACCCCCCCTCTAGCGCTTCTCGATCCAACAATTAATCTCCGGAAACTTCGGTTAGCACAATTAATCCCCGCTGCTTTGTGTTTGATCGCTGTGTCTGAGTGTGCAGGAGCTTAGGAGCACAGGAAGTCGAGCGGAAGACGCAGCTAGCGAGAAAGACGGCACGGGAAGGGAGGCGACGGGCTCGGTGCGTCCGAAGGACGAGAGAGCTGTGGAAGAGTACACCGGTGGGCGTGAAGAGCGTGCGCGACATTCGAGGGACGTTAAGCCGGGACGGAAGGCTGCTCGAGGAGAAAGCCGGGAATTGGGTTCGGATGAGCCCTATTCCGGTTGACCGCAATCACCCAAAAGATCAGAGCGTTGGAAGTCAAAGCAAGCTGGAAATGAAGCCAAGAAGCTGAGCTGCCAGCTTAAAGGCGCCTTCAGCCAGGTTGAAGGTGCCTCCAGCTTGAAGGCGCCTTTAGCCAGGTTAAAGGCGCCTTCAGCCAGGTTAAAGGCGCCTTCAACCTAGTCAATCCGACCGTTTGTCTTCGGATAGAGTTCTATCCGATCACTCGCTTAGAGGCGCCTTGGACCCTCATTGGAGGCGCCTTGGAGCTTCGAGATCAGATTTCCAGAGGCTATTTAAAGGCCCCTGGAGCTAGGAATTCAACAACAACTCAAGCAATCATTGTGTAGCAATTCCTAGCAATAGTTCTAAGCTTCCAAAGTGTAAAAGGCTTCTCCGCCTTCAGAGAAAGAGAATTTTTCTACTGAGCTCTTCATCGCCCTGGATTAACAACCATCTTGGTTGTAACCAGGTTAAATCCCGGTCTTCTCTGTCTTTCTGTATTTAGTTTTATTGCTTTACTATTCTATCACTATTGCACTAATTGAGTTGAAAGTACGAGGAGGGTATATTTTTATTTACAGCAATTCACCTCCCTCTTGCCGGCCTCCGCTGCACCTACAATTGGTATCAGAGCCTGATCGCCTCAGAAGGACTAACCGCCAATTGAAGCACTACGATCAAGACGATGGCCGGAGCGAACATCCATCCCCCAAAGTTCGACGGAGACTTCACCACATGGAAGCACAAAATGGAGGTATTTTTTAAAACCGAATTTGACATTCTTTTAATAATGAAATATGGCTATGCAGTTCCGAAAGATAAGGAGGAAAATACCTGGATGAAAAAGGAACAAGCAGATTTTGTCGCCAACGGAAAGACTGAGTTCCACCTACTCAGCGTTCTGCCGCCTCAGGGGGTAAATCGAATCGGAAGCTATGACTCCACGAAAGATCTCTAGGAAAAATTCCTGGAGCTTCACGAAGGTACTTCCGAAGTGAAGCTAGCGAGGCACGACATCCTCCGGAACCAGTTGACGAACCTCCAGATGAACCAAGGCGAGAAGGTAGCGCAACTCCAAGCGAGGATCAAAGAGCTGATCAAGCAACTCAACAACCTTGGAGAAGAAGTAACGAACCGGGACTCGATCCGGTACGCGCTCAACGCCTTCCCAAGAACTCCCGATTGGACTTCCTTAGAAGATGCGTACTACATCTCTAAGGATTTTGAGGTAAGCACTTTAGAACAATTGTTTTTGACGTTTGAACTTCACGAATCTCGAGTTGCAGAGCCCACTGGTGTAGAGAAAATCAGTCAGAACATTGCCCTAAAGACAAAAGTAAACGGTTCTGACTCCGAAGCTTCAGTCGACGAATCCGAAGTGGCACTACTGGTAAGACGCTTCAATAAGTTTTTCAGTACTAATAAATTTAAATCGCAGAGGCATCATCGAAAGAAGAGGATGGTTCGTTGCTACAATTGTAACGAAGAGGGGCACATCAAAGATGACTGCCCAAAGCTAAAGAGAAAGGAGAAAGAAAGGGAAAAGTCAAAATACAAGAAACCAGAACCCTCCAAGCACAAGAACCTGAAGACTATCTAGTCAGATTCGTCATCCTCTGAGTCAGACATCGAAGAATTCTCGGGGTTAGCGCTAATGGCGAACCATTAGCCGGAAGAAGACTCAAGCACAGAGATGAGCATCGATGAAGGGGGAGGAACATCAGAAGAAGAAAGCAGCAGTGAAGGGGGAGCGCCACCAGATCAGGTAAGTAAGGTACGCAATCTAACCTCGACTCAATCTTTTAAATTTATTAAAGCTCTTTCTAAAGAATTAGATAAATTAGAAAAAGAAAATGAAAATTTGAAATCATAAAATGAAAATTTAAAATTGGAAATTGAAAAATTAAAATTTGATGCATGCTTAAAGATAAATGTTTTTCCAAAATCAAAACTTAAAATTTATGGAAAATTAAACTGGTATATAAGGAAGTATCAGGGTCAACTTAGGAAAATTCCTAAGAATTATATACCCCCTAAGTTTTTGACTAATCCTTTAGGAAGGAACCTTTATTGGGTTCCAAAATCTTTGCTGGTTTAAATTTCTCTTTTAGTTAAAAGCTTACAGTGAGAAAATTAAACATTGAAATTCTTTATGGAAGTTTTGTCTAAGGAAGTGGTTATTGCTCCAATAACCAAGAAGGCCTAGTGCCTCGCCACGACCTGGAAGCTAAAATATTGAAAGAAAATGTTTAATTAACTTTCTGAAAAAGCATTAAACAAGAATTAAATAATGCTTTGAAAATTTATCAAATATTTTTTAAAATAAATAAAAAATTTCTTTTACTTAGAAATTTTTCTTGAAAATTCTAACTTAATTTTTTTTCTTGTTAGAAATTTTTTTCTCCTGGAAAAAATTCTAGAAAACTTCATTTGACTTAGATTTTTTTTTTTGGAACATTCAAAAATTAAGTTTAACTTAGAATTTTTTTTTAAATTCTAAAAATTTACTTTTGCTTAGAAATTTTTTCTGAAAATTCAATTTAACTTAGAAATTTTTTTCTAAAAATTCATTTCTGCTCATATTTTTTTTTAAATTCTGAAAATTTACTTTTTCTTAGTATTCTCTTATTGGTACCCCATTTTTTTGTTGTGATCAAAGGGGGAGAGACAGGTACAAGTTTATGGGGAGTTAGGAAAATTAAAATTTTACCTATTTTTTTTGAAAATGTGTTGCAATTTTATTTATTGCAAAAGTTATGCTTAACTGGTTAGTTTAGTAATTTTTCTTTAAAAATTACTTTTTATGTCTATTTTTTCCCTAACTTGAACTTGGGTTGATGCACATCAAAAAGGGGGAGATTGTTGGACCCCATGGTGTTTTGATGTGATCAACCAAGTTGGTTAGGTCCTGCTTTGTGTTTGATTCCTGTGTCTGAGTGTGCAGGAGCTTAGGAGCACAGGAAGTCGAGCGGAAGACGTAGCTAGCGAGAAGGACGGTACGGGAAGGGAGTCGACGGGTTCGGTGCGTCCGAAGGACGAGAGAGCTGCGGAAGAGTACACCGGTGGGCATGAAGAGCGTGTGCGGCGTTCGAGGGACGTTAAGCCGGGACGGAAGACTGCTCGAGGAGAAGATCGGGAATTGGGTTCGGGTGAGCCCTATTCCGGTTGGCCGCAATCACCCAAAAGATCGGAGTGTTGGAAGTCAAAGGAACCTGGAAATGAAGCCAAGAAGCTGAGCTGCCAGCTTGAAGGCGCCTTCAGCCAGGTTGAAGGCGCCTTCAACCCAGTCAATCCGACTGTTTGCCTTCGGATATAGTTCTATCCGATAACTCACTTAGAGGCGCCTTGGACCCTCATTGGAGGCGCCTTGGAGTTTCGAGATCAGATTTCCAGACGCTATTTATGTTAGGACCGAAAAGTAGCTAGAGGGGGGGGGGGGGGGAATAGCTCTTCGCGTGCTCGTTGCTCGGCGTTGCTTGTTTCTTCAAGGATGCGCAGTGGAAATACAAAGAAACAAATACAAACACGCTAACACTTGGATTTTACTTGGTATCCACCTCCAAGGGAGATGACTAATCCAAGGATCCACACAACGCACGCACCCTCCACTAATGAAACTCTCCTTTATGGTAACTACCAAGGGCGGAGAAGCCCTACAAGACTCAATACAAGAAGAAGAAAGGGTAGTAAAGAAATACAAGCTTACAAGCTTACAATGAGTGCACAAACCCTAACCCTAGTTTCTTCTTCTTGCTTTGATCCGCCTCTTGACTTGGAAGAGCCTCCAAGAACCTTCAAGAACTGGCGATCTCGATCTTGAGAAGAGTTGTGGAGGAGCTGGTGAAGATCTGAAATGAATCTGTGAAGTGCTTACCGAAGACAACGCTCGCCTGCGGCTCAAATACGACGCAACGGTCGGATCCCAATCGATTCGATTATTCCCAATCGATCGGGGAGGCTTTGGATCGATCTACGGATCGATCCAGAGCGCCTCTGTGCTACGCCTGGATCGATCCACGGATCGATCCAGCGCTTATCGCGCGAAGCAGCAGCGTCCCAATCGATCCACTGATCGATTGGGACCTCTGGATCGATCCACTGATCGATCCAGAGGCTTTCTGTTCGCTGGGAAAGGTCTGGATCGATCCACTGATCGATCCAGAGCCTGGATCGATCCACTGATCGATCCAGAGCTTGGTTTTTGCCCAAAACCAAGTCCCAAACCTCCCAAACCAACATCCGGTCAAACTTAACCTGTTGGTACGTCATGCCTAGCGTCTAGTCACTCCCTTGACCTGCTAGGACTCCCTCACCAAGTGTCCGGTCAATCCCTTTGACCCACTTGGACTTTTCTTTCATGCCAAGTATCCGGTCACTCTCTTGACCTACTTGGACTTTCACCTAGCTTCACTCACTAGGGTTTTCAATCTGCCTAGCTTCACTCACTAGGTCTTTCACCTGACTTTTCAATCTGTCTAGCTTCACTCACTAGGTCTTTCACTTGGCTTCACTCACCAGGATTTTCATACTGCCTAGCTTCACTCACTAGGACTTTCACCTGGCTTCACTCACCAGGATTTCCATCTGCCTAGCTTCACTCACTAGGACTTTCACCTGGCTTCACTCACCAGGATTTCCATCCAGTCAGGTATACCTACTTGACTCTTCTTCATTCACACTGATCAGTCCCTGATCAGAATCTCCCCATATGAACAACTGCACCTGCATTGTCCATGTGCCTACATGTATTGTCAAACATCGAAACTATGACCAAGACTCAAGCTTGGTCAAACCAGTCAACCTTGACCTAAGGGATATTGCACCAACAATTTAAAGGTCCCTGGAGCTAGGAATTCAACAACAACTCAAGCAATCATTGTGTAGCCATTCCTAGCAATAGTTCTAAGCTTCCAAAATGTAAAAGGCTTCTCCTCCTTCAGAGAAGGAGAATTTTTCTACTGAGCTCTTCATCGCCCTGAATTAACAACCGTCTTGGTTGTAACCCGGTTAAATCCCGGTCTTCTCTGTCTTTCTGTATTTAGTTTTATTGTTTTACTATTCTATCATTATTGCACTAATTGAGTTGAAAGTACGAGGAGGGTATATTTTTGTTTACAGCAATTCACCCTCCTCTTGCCGGCCTCCGCTGCACCTACACTATCATCGAACCTTCTTCAGAATTCTCCTTAGATTCTTCAGGATTCTCCTTAAATTCTTCAGAATTTTCCTCTAGATCCTCCTCAAATTCTTCAAGATCTTCCTTTGGGTCCTCAAAATTTTCAAGATTCTCCTACGGAAACTCATGGTGAAGTAGTTCCATACACAACTGTGTATATGAGATTCTTCCTTCGGTGATCTCCTATATATGGTGTATTATCACCTTTGGATTCCCCGTAGTGAATGAATTAAAGTTCATATCCTCTAATTATAGAGGATGAGAAACTCTTCTTTTTTGAGTTTCCAGAATAATTGATCAAGTTGTCCAATATATCATCTGACTCCATAAAATAGGTCATACTCAATCTCCTAAATCTCCTCCTATAGCTCATTCCATTTCACATCGCAACGAGTCATTGAACATATCATCTATGACATATGGAATTGAAAAGTGATAATATTAGTACAAAATCGATAAATAAAAAAATATGCATAGAAAAATATACAGAATACACTAGTGAATTGACGCACTGGACCGGTTGATTGGGAAATTTGATCCTGAGTTCGGTCCATTATCCTCGTTAAAATTAATTTAATTAGACTCGGATATTTTACCTATGTTATTTTTGTCTAAACTCATTTAATCAAATCAATCCAAATTAACTTTAGTTTAAATCAAACTGATTCAATTAAATTAACCAATGATTTAAATCATATCCGGATTTAATTAAACTAAAATAATCTAATTAAATTAATTAATAATTTAAATCAAATTTAAACTAATTTAATTTAAATCCATTTGACTTAAACTCGACAGGTTCAAGAGAAAAAAAAACTTGTTGTTAGTGTTTTTTTTTCGATTCCTTGTTTTTTCACCTGAGCAGATTCTTGTTTTTTCTCACGTGCACTGCTCACGTTGTTTTCTTTTATTTTGATTTTCTCAAATCAAAACCTCATCCTCATCCGTTGCACGCCCACGTCCACGCACCCACGACCAAGTCGGCTCCACTTCTTCTGCGCTATGCAGCGCAGCAGCGGTGTGGTTGCCGGGTACGACCACCAACCATCGGCCTTTCGGTGCCGTTTCTAGCGTTGGCAGGCCACGGACGCTGATGGCTATCCTCCCAACTTGATCCCAAGTATTTTCGATTATTTCTACGTGATAAATATGTGGTCAGTAGCAGTTGCCAGTTATTTCCGGCATTGGATGTTAGTTGCTGGTTGCCCGACATAGTTGGTGACACGCAACACAACTACACGCAACACAGGCATTGGCATGGGATTCGGTCGCTGATTCACACGATGATCATTTGCGAGCTGTTTCTGGCTCGAGAGGAAATTACCAATACGAAGCGACGTATTACTACAGTCGTGACAAATATCATGCATTTAGAATATAATATGCTTTAATACTAATATAAATACTAAAGCATGAAAATAAAAAATATCAAAAATTTTAAACCGTAAAAATTTACAATGATCTCCTAAAGCAAAGCGATCTCTTGAATTTAAAGAATAAATTTTGTATTTGCTTGTTGTCGGAAGAATGATAACAAAATCAAAAAGCTCTTTACGAATCCATGAACCAAATCTCTTGTCTTACTTGGATGTTCTTCTTGTCTCTCTGTCCTTTTTTTTCTTTTTCTCTTTCATTGAATGACTTAGACGCATATATATAATGATAATCTCCTAAAGGTATAATAATAATTTCCCTTACTATATGTGGGTGACGTGCATATCATGGACAACCCTACGTTTGCATGTTCCATTACCAACATTAAAATGATTCAAAATTTCGTAAGTCAATTTTGGAGCTCATTCATTTATAAAAAATTTGTTTGATATTTTTAAATAAAGGGAGTCCTAAGAATTTATTAGTGGTGTTTGTTAGTGTGCATTGTTGTGTTATATCTTATAATAACTTTATCACAAATTTTATTGAATGTTTATAAATTTAAAAATTTATTATTTTTAATTTATGTTATCAAATTTAGATAAGAGATAACATTAAAGAGACTTTTAGAACTATATTAAAGTTTTGTTTTTTTTAAGTGATTCTGAATTTTTAAATATTTTTAAATTTATCAGTCATAGATAAAATTACCAATGGATTATATCTTTCAAAAATTTAAAAGTCTATTATTTTTATTTAAATCAGAGAAACTCTAAAATTTTGTTGGTGTTAATTAGTGATTTTGAATCAGAGAAACTCTAAAAATTTATTAGGATTAAGGAGTCAAGGTCTCTTGCCCAATCTGTATCTGTGTAGTCACTTAGGTTCATATCTGATCCTTAAAAATAGAGGTAATAATCCGTTGTTCCTTTGAGATATTTGAATATCCTCTTCATCGCTTTCCAATGTTTCGATCCTGGGTTTGACTTGAAATAACTAACTAAGCCAACATCATAACTTATATCAAAACGAGTACATAACATAGTGTATATTAAACTATCAATAACACTGGCATATGATTTTTCCTTCATTTCGGCTATTTCCTCAGGAGTCTTGGGATATATACTTTTGCTCAAAATAGTACCCCTCACTATAGACATCTGTTTAATGTTGCAATCTGACATATTGAAGTGTTGTATCATCTTAGTGATATAAGCTTCTTGAGACAACCCCAAAAGCCTTTTTGATCGATCTCTAATGATCTTCACTTCTAAGATGTACTCTGCTTCTCCCATATCGATTATGTTAAATTGCGATGAAAGCCAAGATTTGACTTCTATTACACACTTTATGTCACTTCCAGCTATTAACATATCATCAACATATAATGATAAAATGACAAACTTTCCTTTTTCCTTTCTAAGGTAAACACAATGATCCTCATTGATCATTTCGAAACCATAAGACAAAATGACTTCATTAAATCTCATGTTCCATTGTCTTGACACTTGCTTTAGCCCATATATAGACTTCCTAAGTCTACATACTCTATTCTCTTGGCCTTCAGCAACATAACCTTCTGATTGTACCATATAGATTTCTTCGTCAAGATTACCATTAAGGAAAGCTGTTTTTACATCCATCTGATGTAATTCCATGTCAAATTATGCTACTATAGCTAGGATGACACGTATTGACACAAACTTTACAATTGGGGAGAATGTCTCTTCAAAGTCAATACCCTCCATTTGGGTGTATCCTTTTGCAACTAATCGAGCTTTGTATCGATTAATCGATCCAGCTTCTTTCCTCTTTATTTTGAGAATCTACTTATTCCCAATAGCCCTTTCGGTCCAGAGGAAGATCGACTAAATCCTAAACTTAATTCTTTCTCATTGACTACATTTCCTCATCCATTACAATTTTTTATTTTTCTCTTACTGAGTTTCTCAAAGCTTCTTCAACTGCTCGAGGTTCCTCATCATCAACTGGGAGAATCATCAATGCCTCATTCTTAATATCAAACCTTCTCCGAGGAATAATCTGATGACTACTTCTTCGTAGGTTAGACTGTTGAGAAACTTGTTAGGATCTTGGGATGGCTAGAGAGGGGGGGTGTGAATAGCCTCCACTAAAAACTCAATCAATTCCTCACAAAAGCTTGTTAGCACAGCGGAAATAAACAAAAATAAAACTGATGCAAGGAAAGAAGCACAACCCACAGCTTACAAAGTATGTACGAGGTTCGGGGATAACTTGCCCCTACTCCTCGGCGTGTCCGTAAGGTGGACGATCCCTTGATCGTTCGGTAGATCACACCCCGGACAAATTCCGGCTAAATGTTTCTCCTTCTCGGTGGAGTAACCTCTCCACAAAGATCACAAAATAGATTTGAAAGTGAAGCACAATTACTTACAGAGTTCAGTGGCTAAAGGATTGAACAGATGAACTTACAGCCACGAAGTAAAAATGCAAAGACAGAAGGAATCAGCCAAGAGCTCAACAACACACACAGCCTCTTGATCGACAGAGAGTTTTTCCAGAACCTTAGCGAACCTCTCTTCTTCCTTCTTCTTATTCTGCTTTCTCACTGTCCCGAATCGCTGTCACCTGTGTCGAATCGCTGCAACCAACTCAGGTGTCGCCAATCACTCTTGCTTCTCATCTGGTTCTCTAAACTCACACCAATACCATCCATGGTCTTCACTGGTGTCTCTGAGCTCGAACCAATGAGCAAGAGTCCAACTGATCGCGGCCAGTGAACGTTGAAGCCCGAATTGCATCACTTGAAGTGAAATACAGCATAAAGGGCACTTGTTCTTATTCTTCTGATGGAGCTTCATTTGAAATTAACCAATGGCACGATACCTGCAACCTGTAACTTAAAAATCTAACAGCAGATGATTTGATCAGGTGAATCAAGTGAATCGTAAAAATCGAGAAGCGCAGAAACAATGACAGTTGTGGATCGGTCAACGCATCGATCCATAGCTCGGACCGATCAGACTCATCCGATCGGTCCGGAAAGTCTGATCGGTCAGGACCGATCAGCCTATGGGTGGATCGGTCCACGATCCCCCTCTCGCTTTGAGTCCCAGCGTTTCTGATCACTTCTTTCCGATCGGTCTATAGACCGATCGATAACCCACGTATCAGTTACCGATCGGTCCCCGCATCGATCGATAACTCACGAGACTTTCGTGTGGTCACCGATCGTCACGAGACCGATCGGTGACTCATATCATCGATCGGTCCGCCACCAATCCGCAACAACCAGTTTCTGGATCGGTCAATGCATCCGATCCAATGTCTTGTGTTAGTTTTAGAGCCTCCCAGCCCTAAACCCTAGCCTTGGTCCGAGAACGAGCTACCAAGCCCTCTCGACTTCGCGTGCCGAGTTTCCCTCTCCGACTTCGCCCACCCAGAATGAGCTACCGAGTCCTCTCTGACCTAGTCCGGAGAACGAGCTACCGAGCCCTCTCCGACTTCGTCCGGTCCAGAGAACGAGCTACCGAGCCCTCTCTGACCTAGTCCGGAGAACGAGCTACCGAGCCCTCTCTGACTTCGTCCGGTCCAGAGAACGAGCTACCGAGCCCTCTCTGACCTAGTCCGGAGAACGAGCTGCCGAGCCCTCTCCGACTTCGTCTGGTCCAGAGAACGAGCTACCGAGCTCTCTCTGACCTAGTCCGGAGAACGAGCTGCCGAGCCCTCTCCGACTTCGTCTGGTCCAGAGAACGAGCTACCGAGCCCTCTCTGACATAGTCCGGAGAACGAGCTGCCGAGCCCTCTCCGACTTCGTCCTGTCCAGAGAACTAGCTAACCTAGCGTGCCAAGTATCCATACTTGGACTTTTCCTCTCCTCATGATCAACCTTGATCATCAATCAGTCTGAGTTTAATTAATATCTGATACAAACTTAAATCCGTGTCATCATCAAAACAACAGCCAGGTCAGACTGTATCAACAATCTCCCCCTTTTTTGTTGTTTGACAACACGATTTAAGTTTAGATCAGAAATGTTCATATTTCCATATTTCCTTAATTTTAGGGGAATCAAGATCCTCCCTCTAAGACAGATACAACACCATGTAAGGATAGGGGAATCAAGGTCCTCCCCCTAAAGGCAAACTTTCATTTATCTCTAAACTTAGTTATTCTCTCCCCCTTTGTCAAACACCGAAAATGTGCGAATTTGGTAAGAGAACGTTAAGGACTCCCCCTACCCATACTGTCTTTTTCTTAATTCACCTAGAACACCCTCTAAATGTATTATAAGACAGTGATAAAGAGAAAAGAGACATACAAGACATGGCATATGAACAGCATATTAAAAACCAATAAGGAGTGAAACATAAAGAAAGAAAATAAACAGCATAAAATAGAAGAAATCAGTAAGTATCCAGGACAGACATACATATCCAACAACCTGTTGGAACCCCAAGGTGTTTTGATGTGATCAAACAAGCTAAGTTAGGTCTTGCGTTTGTTTAACCCTTGTGTCTAAGTGTGCAGGAGCTTAGGAACACAGGAAGTCGAGCGGAAGACGCAGCTAACGAGAAGGACGGCACGGGGAGAGAGCCGAGGGCTCGGTGCGTCCGAGGGACGAGGTGACCGCGGAAGAGTACACCGGCGGACGAGAAGAACGTGCGCGGCGTTCGAGGGACGAGAAACCGGGAAGGAAGGCTGCTCGAGTAGAAGGCCGGAACATGGGTTCGGGTGAGCCCTATTCCGGAAGGCCGAGATCACCTAAGCAAACGGAGCCGGAGCGAACAGACCCGGACCGAGATGAGCTGGATCGAGACGAGCTGAACCGGAGTCGAAAAGTCAACCTATGTTGACCTTAGGGCTCCGAGCGCCCGGAACCATTCCGAGCGCCCGGAACCGACCGGGGCGCCCGGAACCCTTCCGGGCGCCCGCAATCGACTTTTCAACAGGATCGAGTTTTGACTCGATTCGACCGTTGGAGGATAAAATTTATCCCCCCCAGGGCGCCCGGAACCCTTCCAGGCGCCCGGACCAAGACTATAAATATAGCCTTGGTCCAGAAGCAATCATCAATCAAGAACAACTACTTGTAATCCAGTGCTTTCACTTGTGTTATTTCTTTCTGTGCTTTCAACGGTGTAAGAGGCTACTTCGCCCAGAGGAGAATCAATTAGTGCATCTTCTTTGCCTTGGATTAGCAATTCTCTGATTGCAAACCAAGTAATTCCTCTGTGTCTATTTTCTGTTTTAATTAGTCTCTGCCTTTTTAATTACAAGTTCTTTTAAGTTAGTTGAATATCCGAGAAGGGTTTTTGGTTTTATTTTGTAGGGCAATTCATCCCTCCCCTCTTGCCGGCCTACAAAGGGACCTACACAACCAACATCCAAAACATAGACAGTCAAAATGACATCATAGAACAATGTATATCAATCAGCCTCCTCATCATGAGGAGCATCAGGATCATCAACGGGAGGAATGGGTCCCTGAGGTGGCATGCCGTTGCTCGAGGATGGATAGCCCGGGAAATCCTGCGGAGGTGGGTATCTGGCCATCCAATCCATAATCACCTGATGTGTCGCCAGCTGCTGACTGCGTAAATCATCGTAGCGCTGGTCAATCCGGACGCGCAGCCCGTGAAGCTCAGCAACCAGCAGCTCATCGTGTTGATCAAAGCGACTCTCCAGCTCGGCGATCTGCCAGCGCAGATCAGGATCGGCCTCTCCATCGTCAGCAGCAGGAGGAGCAGCAACAAGAGCAGCTGCAACCTGTCGTGGAGGTCCCCGTGGTAACTCACCTAGAGCTCTCCCATCCTTCCACCAAACATCCCCATTTTGTCCTATGATTCCAGACTTGGAAAATGCCCGCTTCCTAAGTCTGCAATCCTGTCTGACCATCTTGACTATTCTACCCTTAGAGACATCAATCTGAAGGGTCTCGAGCCAATCTGTAATTATATGCCCATAAGGCATATAAACAGTGTAGCCGCTCGGCTCACTATAGGAGATGATCGAAGAGTAGATGCTAGATACGATGTTAAAGTCGAGACGCCGACGCAATCCATAAAGCATCAGGCAATGATATGGTCGGATCTCAGACAGTGGTTTAGATGTGATAGGTAGAAGGCAGTTTGTGACAATTTTAAAAAGAATGTAGTCTTGAGGAGATAATCTCAAGGCTGCAAAAGTAGAGAAGTCAACATCTAGCTCATCAAGGCCACCCGGTCTAGGATGTTTGAAGAAGTACTCATAAATATCGCCAGATGAGATATCAAAGGGTGGAGGTAAAGGATCTGGTAAATCAGGAAATATCGAAAAGACATTACCGGAACACCTCCGACAATCGAGATAGTCAAAGAAGGATGAGAAACTGAAATCAAGAGTCCGCTTAGCAACTCTTGTTTTATAACCTGCATCATTAGTCTAATGAAGGTTGTTATAAAACTCAGAGACCAAGTCATAGTTGATATCCCATTCTAAGTAGACAAGTGAGTCAAGTTTGTAGTAGGCAATGATTTCAGACACAGTTGGACAAAATTCCTCCATGAATTTACGATCTACAGACCTACAAGGGAGTAATTTAAAGGTTCTTTGTCTAAAGGCTTCCTCAAAATTGTGGTTCGGGAATCTCCCGGAAACCGATGGTTGAGGTCGGGAAGGACCCTTAGACTTCGACTTCTCAGGTGACTTAGAGGTCCCCTCACCCACTGGTTTCTTTCTAAGAGTTAACAATGGGATACAATGAGAAATAAATGAGCACAGGAGCCACCCGAAACAAAAACCACAGTTATGGTGAGAAATGAAATCGAAATGCCAAGTTCTAGAGAAGTAAGGAGTTACCTTGGTGCCATTGAGCTGTTGGCTAGAGCTTCGGCTAGGGTTCCGGCGTGCAAAGAGAAGAGAAGGTGTAGGGAAGAGTCGGCTAGGGTTCCGCGTGAAAGAGGAGATCAGGAAGATTTAATGAGGGGGTACGCACAGTGAAAAATGATCGGACGGTTGTCCGATCGAGGATCGATTTCAACGCACACAGAAAGGGTCTGATCGGTCCCCTTGACCGATCAGGAAACCCTCTGATCGGTCCTCGGACCGATCAGGTGTGAATCGTCGCGTGAGATCCGGCCACGGATCGGATTGATCTGATCGGTCTCCGGACCGATCAGGGAACTCCCTGATCGGTCTGTAGATCGATCAGAAAGTGATCAGTAGCGTGCCAGGCTGACCTGATCGGTCCGTAGACCGATCAGTGTCTGATACTTAGATCTCTCCAGTAATTTCAGTAACTGAAATTAGTAATTTCAGTAACTGAAATTCATAGAGATGTTCGATAGTTCGTGGAAGTTTCTCTAGGAAAACTTCCAAGTTCAGAACCTAGAATCTGGAGGATCTACAAGCATAACGATTACATAAAAATTATGGTCTGAACTTGTTTGTAGCCCTAAAGTTGCAGACATTTAGAAAATAAACAACTTAAGGCCTGAAAACTGAAATTTTCGACTAGTTATGTTCAGTTTCAAGTTTGTCAAAATATAACCAACTTGCTATCATTCTTTCAAGGACTTGTCCTAGTTTCAATCAAAATCATGAAAAGTATCGTTCAAGTATATCAAACAGTCCATCAACCAAAGTTTTATAATTTCTAGGTAAAGGTCCAACCAAGTTTCCTTGGTTGGAATATATGAGTAAGATCTAGGAACCAAATACACATGAATTATGTAATGGTCTTCCCCATACTCAATTTATGTCTCTTCAACCTAATTATTCAAGGGATGCATGATACATTTTGAATAATTCGGCTGATCCTAGTATCTCACCCCATTTCTAGCAAACAAAAATCATTTGTTAAACCTTATAGTTTGTGTGAGATGTTCCCAAGTTGCCCAAATTAATTTCCCTATTTCTCTTGTTGTTTTAATTGTCCTTATTGATCATGATGAAGTCCTAATGGCCTATTGAGCCAAACACATTCCCAATTCTCTCCTCAAATGACTAAATTCATTTTCCGGAAGAGGTTTGGTGAAAATATCGGCTAGGTTTGATTTTGACTCAACATAGGTGAGTGCAATGTCTCCCCTAGCTACGTGATCTCTAATGAAGTGGTGACGCACTTCAATATGTTTGGTCCTTGAATGATGGACTAGGTTTTTTGTTAGGTTTATTGTGCTGATGTTGTCACACAACACTTGCACTCCCTTATATGAAAGCTCATAATCCTCTAGAGTGTGGATCATCTACAACAATTGTGATACACTCTCTCCCATGGCAATGTATTCAGCCTCGGTTGTGGAGAGAGCAACACAATGTTGCTTCCGACTTGACCAACTAACCAATGATGAACCTAAGAATTGGCAACCCCCACTAGTGCTTTTCCGATCCAATTTGCACCCAGCGTAATCGGAGTCGGTATAACCTATCAAGTCAAAAGACTCCGTGCGAGGGTACCATAGACCTACTCGAATTGTGCCCTTAAGGTATCTCAGAATTCTCTTAACTGCAATTAAATGAGATTCCTTGGCACAGACTTGATATCTAGCGCACATGCCCACAGCAAAAAGTATGTCCGACCTACTAGCTGTGAGATATAGAAGATTACCAATCATGCTTCTATATTGCGTTAGATCAACTGGTTTTCCGCTCTCATCATTGTCAAGGCGAGTGTTTGTCGCCATTGGAGTGGATACTTCCTTAGAGTCACTCATTTTGAATTTCTTGAGCATCTCTTGAGTGTATTTTGTTTGATGGACATAAATGCCATCTCGAGTTTGTTTGATTTCAAGTCCAAGGAAGAATGTCAATTCTCCCACCAGACTCATTTCAAACTCACTTTCCATGTGAGTGATAAACTCATTCAAATAACCCTTGTTATTTGAGCCACAAATTATGTCATCGACATACACTTGGGCTACAAATATATTTTCACCATCTCTACGCAGAAATAGTGTTGGGTCTATTTGACCTCTCACAAAACCCTTTTCTAATAGGTAAGTTGACAACCTTTTGTACCAAGCTCGAGGTGCTTGTTTAAGCCCATAAAGAGCTTTCTTGAGCTTGTACACGTGGTTTGGAGCTTCGGTATTCACAAACCCCGGTGGTTGTTCAACATAGACCTCTTCTTTAATGAAACCATTTAAGAAGGCTGATTTGACGTCCATTTGATAGAGCTTGAAGCCTCTATGTGCAGCAAAAGCTAGCATTAAGCGAATGGATTCTAATCGAGCCACGGGAGCATAAGTCTCATCATAATCGAGGCCTTCGACTTGACTATAGCCCTTGGCTACAAGTCTTGCCTTGTTTCTTACTACTTCTCCCTTTTGGTTTAACTTATTTTTGAAGACCCATTTGGTTCCAATAATGGTGGTCTTCTTAGGTCTAGGAACTAAGTCTCACACTTGGCTCCTTTCAAATTGACCTAACTCATCTTGCATAGCTATGATCCAATCAGGATCGTGCAATGCCTCATCAACTAATTTTGGTTCGATTTCTGAGATCAAAGCGACCTCATTAGACTCATTTCTAAAGAATGACCTAGTCCTAACCCCTTGTTGAATGTCTCCCACAATCTGGTCTTGGGGATGACTAGAGGCTATCCTAGATTGCCTTGGTGTTGGTGGTGCCTCATGAATGGTCTCACTAGACACAGGCAAGGGCTCAGTATCAGGTAAAGGATCAGACTGAGTCCTCTCTTAGATTTGCTCATCGTCATCGGAGTCAACTTCGACTCTTTCTATGTTTTGATCATTTAAACTTAGATTTTTAAGTTCAAATTGAATTTCTCCTACATCCTTTGATTGATCATTCGATTTAGGGATTTCTTCAAATGCTACATCCGAGGACTCTTCAATCAACTTAATCCTAATGTTGTAGACTCGATAGGCTTTGCTGGTTTGCGAGTACCCGACTAGTATCCCTTCGTCAGCCTTAGCCGTGAACTTTCCAAGATGATCCTTGGTGTTCAAGATAAACACCTTACAACCAAACACCCTAAGATGTTTAATTGTAGGGGGTTTCCCAAACCAAAGTTCATGGGGGGTCTTTCCTAAAAACCTATGTATCAAGACTCGGTTTTGCACATAGCAAGCGGTATTTACCGCTTCAGCCCATAAGTAGCTCGGTAATGAGTACTCATTGAGCATGCTTCGTGCAGCCTCTTGCAAAACTCGGTTCTTTCTCTCCACAACCCCATTTTGTTGTGGCGTCCTTGGAGTAGAGAACTCATGCCTATATCCTTTTTCTTTGCAAAACTCTAAAAATCTATGGTTTTGAAATTCTCCACCATGATCACTTCTAATTATTTTAATCGTTGTTGATTTTTCATTTTTAGTTCTTCTACAAAAGAAACAAAAACATCTATGGTTTGATCCTTATTTTTCAAAAAGAAGGTCCATGTATATCTAGTAAAATCATCAATGATCACTAAACAGTATCTACTCCCATTCAATGAAATAATATTACTGCAATCAAACAAATCCATATGCAATAAATCTAAAGCAGTAGATGTACTTACAGCGCTTTTACCTTTATGAGCCGCTTTTGTTTGCTTACCATTTTGACATGCATCACATAATTTTGTCTTTTGATACTTGATGCTTGGTAAGTCTCGCACTAATCCTTTGTTGGTCAGCTTCCGAATGTTCTTCATGTTTACGTGAGCCAACCTTCTATGCCACAACCATGATTCTTCTTCTTTTGACATGAAACACTTAGCAGAGGCATTAGTAGCACTTTTAAAGGATACTTGGTAAGTGTTATCTACCCTTGTGCCTACTAGTACCGTGTCAAGTGTGTCAATGTGTTTGACCAGACATTGACTTGAATGAAACTCAATTGTGTAACCCGTATCACACAATTGGCTGACACTTAGGAGATTAAAAGTCATCCCCTTGACTAGAAGGACATTTTTGATTTGGAGACATTCGGATATTTGAATATCTCCAACTCCTATAACCTTAAGGCTACCATTATTACCAAAGGACACCTTACCTCTATTTTTGTTTTGAAGGGTAGTAAAAAGTGACTTGTCCCCGGTCATGTGCTTGGAGCATCCACTATCAACAAACCAAGTTGATAGATGCTCCCCCTTGACAAATGCCTACAGGACACGAAAGATAGATGTTTTAGGTACCCAAATCTTGGGACCTAATGCATCTACAATGAAAGACCTGGGAACCCATGCCTTGGTCACACCCTTCCTAGTCTCATGAACCCTAGAAGCATGTGATCTATGAAATTGGGTTCTAGACACTAAGGAAATGAAACTAAACTCCTTAGGTTGGTATCCTAATCCAGCCTTGTTGTAGACCGCCCTTTGGGCATTTAGAATCATATCTAAGGTCTTAGAGCTAGTTGAGAATTTCTCAAGCATTTTCTTGAGTTTCTCAACTTCACTCTTTAGGGCATTATTTTCATCCTCAAGAAGCTCTTGATGAAGGTCATCAACCTCATCTTCCCTAAGAGTCTTCAAGTGTTCTACTTCTTCTTTTAATAATTTGATTTCAGTTTTTGATTTCTTAAGCAGTGTAGATAAATGAGCAATAGTCTTATAGCATTTTTCTAAATGTGGAGAAGTTACATCTTCATCATCCGAAGATGATGAAGCCGTGGTTGATGTATCACTTCCGGAGTCTGATTCCTCCCTTGCCATGAGCGCTAATTGACGAGTGCTTTTCTCCTTCTCTTCCTCCGATGAGCTTGAGGAGGATTCATCCCTAGAAGCTTTGAGAGCTTTCTTCTTCTTGGCCCTTTCTTCCTTCTTCTTGAGTTTCGGACACTCGCTCTGATAGTGTCCTTTCTTGCTACACTCATAACAAGTAACATTAGTCTTATCAATATTTTGATCAATAGACTTACCTTTCCCTTTGTATCTTCGGCTCCTTCTCATGATTCTTCTCACGAAGTTGGCCATCTCGCTTGATGATGATTCACCTTCATCATCGGACTCGGAGGAGGATGAGGATGTAGGAATTTCTTTCTCCTTCTTCTTTTCTTTCTTCCTCCTTCCATCCTTGCTCTTTTCTCCTACAACTAAAGCAATACCTTTCTCTTTTTGACCCTTGTTAGCAAGCTCATGAAGTTCCATTTCACAAAAGAATTCATCTAACTTAACAATTGAGAGGTCCTTGGAGACCTTGTAGGCATCTACCATAGATGACCACAAGGCATTCCTTGGAAAAGCTTTGAGAGTGTACCTTACAAGATCACGATTTTCTACGCGTTCATCCACAGAATGAAGACCATTGATGATCTCCTTGAACCTTCCGTGTAGTTCACTTACCGTTTCGTTCTCCTTCATGGTGAGATTTTGTAGTTGGTTTAGGAACAAGTCTCTCTTGGCGATCCGAGAGTCTCGAGTTCCTTCTTGGAGCTCGATGAGTTTGTTCCACAAATCCTTTGCACTCACGAATGGACCTACCTTGACAAGCTGATCTTTGGCTATTCCACATTGTAGTGTGACCACCGCCTTGGCATCGGCTTGTCCTTTGCGAGTTTGCTCAGCGGACCACCTCAATGACTCTAGTTCCTTACCTTCTTCATCCTTTGGAGGTGTGAAACCTTCCTTGACCGAGAACCACATGGAGATGTCGGTCTTGAGATAATACTCCATACGACTTTTCCAATATTGAAAATCTGCTCCATCGAAGTAGGGTGGGCGATTGGTACTAAAACCTTCCTTCATAGCCATCTTCTTGCTCTTTAGGGTGTTAATCCGGATGAAGAGTGTCTTGCTCTGATACCACTTGTTAGGATCTTGGGATGGCTAGAGAGGGGGGGTGTGAATAGCCTCCACTAAAAACTCAATCAATTCCTCACAAAAGCTTGTTAGCACAACGGAAATAAACAAAAATAAAACTGATGCAAGGAAAGAAGCACAACCCACAGCTTACAAAGTATGTACGAGGTTCAGGGATAACTTGCCCCTACTCCTCGGCGTGTCCGTAAGGTGGACGATCCCTTGATCGTTCGGTAGATCACACCCCGGACAAATTCCGGCAAAATGCTTCTCCTTCTCGGTGGAGTAACCTCTCCACAAAGATCACAAAATAGATTTGAAAGTGAAGCACAATTACTTACAGAGTTCAGTGGCTAAAGGATTGAACAGATGAACTTACAGCCACGAAGCAAAAATGCAAAGACAGAAGGAATCAGCCAAGAGCTCAACAACACACACAGCCTCTTGATCGACAGAGAGTTTTTCCAGAACCTTAGCGAACCTCTCTTCTTCCTTCTTCTTATTCTGCTTTCTCATTGTCCCGAATCGCTGTCACCTGTGTCAAATCGCTGCAACCAACTCAGGTGTCGCCAATTACTCTTGCTTCTCATCTGGTTCTCTGAACTCACACCAATACCATCCATGGTCTTCACTGGTGTCTCTGAGCTCGAACCAATGAGCAAGAGTCCAACTGATCGCGGCCAGTGAACGTTGAAGCCCGAATTGCATCACTTGCAGTGAAATACAGCATAAAGGGCACTTGTTCTTATTCTTCTGATGGAGCTTCATTTGAAATTAACCAATGGCACGATACCTGCAACCTGTAACTTAAAAATCTCACAGCAGATGATTTGATCAGGTGAATCAGAAGTGAATCAGAAATATCAGAGAAGCAGCAGAAACAAACGACATGTTGTGGATCGGTCAACAGACCGATCCATAGCTCTCTGGACCGATCAGGACTCATCCTGATCGGTCTGGGAAGAGTCTGATCGGTCTGTGGACCGATCAGCCTATGGGTGGATCGGTCCACAGACCGATCCCCCTATCGCTTTGAGTCCCAGCGTCTTTCTGATCGCTTCTTTCTGATCGGTCTGTAGACCGATCAGATAACCCATTATGGTTACTGATCGGTCCCCAGACCGATCAGATAACCCACAGAGACTTTCTGTGTGGTCATTGATCGGTCACGAGACCGATCAGGTGACTCATATATCACTGGATCGGTCTGTCGACCGATCCAGACAACCAGAGTATCACTGGATCGGTCAACAGACCGATCCAATGTCCTTGTGTTAGTTTTAGAGCCTCCCAGCCCTAAACCCTAACGTCTTCCTGGTCCAAAGAACGAGCTACCAAGCCCTCTCGACTCGACAGTCCGGACGGAGCCGAGCCCTCTCCGACCGTCCGGTCGAGAACGAGCTACGAGCCCTCTCGACCTAGTCAGGAGAACGAGCCGAGCCCTCTCCGACTTTCGTCCGAGAACGAGCTACGAGCCCTCTCGACCTAGTCAGGAGCAGCCCTCTCCGACTTCGTCCGGTCCAGAGAACGAGTTATCGAGCCCTCTCTGACCTAGCGTGCCAAGTATCCGTACTTGGACTTTTCCTCTCGTCATGATCAACCTTGATCATCAATCAGTCTGAGTTTAATTAATATCTGATACAAACTTAAATCCGTGTCAACATCAAAACAACATCCAGGTCAGACTGTATCAACAAAACTGACTCATTCAGTGACAAATTACTCCCACTAGGTTGACTAGATTCAGTCATCTCCTGATTTGCTGATAAAGGAACATTATCCTCCTCTTCTATCTCATATAGAGGAATTGTCTTATCAACTTCACCTCGTATTGGGAACTTAGTTTCAAGAAAAGTAGTATCTCTTAACTCTATTTCAGAGATGGTTCCATCTTGTTGCTCACCAATAAAAACATAACCCTTAGAAGTCTCAGAATACCTTATAAAGATACACTTCTTACCTCTGGGTCCTAATTTTCCATGCTCATGAGTCTTATCATGAATGAAGATAGCTGACCCCCAATGTCTCAGATTACTTAAATCCAACTTTCTGCCTGCCCAACGTTCATGTGGGATAGATGGAACTGACTTTGAAGGCACTTTGTTAAGTATATAGGCCGCAACTAATAATGTATCTCCCCAATAGGAGATTGGCAAATTAGTCTGCGCCATCATAGACCTAACCATTTCAAGAAGAGTCCTATTTCTTCTTTCAGCAATCCCATTTTGCTGTGGAGTTCCAGGGATAGTTAGCTGTCTAATAATTCCTTTCTCATTATATATTGTCTTAAACTGATCAGACAAATATTCACCACCACGGTCAGTGCACAAGGTTTTAATCTTACGTTCCAATTGATTCTCAACTTCATTCAAGTAACGAATAAAGCAATCTAATGCTTCAGATTTGTGAGAAATCAAATACACATGACCAAAACGTGTGAAGTCATCAATAAATGTAATGAAATAAGAACTCCCATTTCTAGCCTTCATATTCATTGGACCACAAATATCCGAATAAATTAATTGCAATGGTGATTCAGCCCTAATAGCCTTACCAAATGGTTTCCTAGTCGTCTTTCCAGCAAAACAATGCTTACATATAGACAAGTTAATCTTAGCATGAGTGCCTAAAAGGCCCTCCTTAGCTAATCTATTCATTTGTTCTTGTCCTATATGTCCTAGCCTAGCATGCCAAATTTCATCATTAACATCAATATTACTAGTAAGAGCAATGTTTGAAAAACAACCATCATTATTATTTGGTTCTACATCAAGAACCATAAAATCATTTGTTACATAACCATGCCCAATTAACACAGAGTTAATTCGAAGTTCCACACAATGACTATAAAAATTCACATAATAACCTAAATCAAAAAGACAAATTACGGAAATCAAATTCGGTCGAATCTCAGGAGCATACAGGACATCATGTAGAAATAGGGTATGCCCACCATGTAGGTTGAGCTTGCAAGTGTCAATTCCTTTGACTTCAATTCTTGCATTATTTTCTACACATATCCATTTGTTGCCAGCTGGTACCCGATGATACTCCACATATGTAGCTCAATCACGTGCTACGTGGTTCGTTGCTCCTGAATCTACAATCCACAAAGGATATGAATCAGCTAACAACACTGTACTTGCAACATGATACTCATGGAAAGAAGATTGAGATGTATCTACCTTTTTAGGCTTAATACAATCCCGAGCAAAATGACCATTCTTGCCACAATTGAAGTAGGTCAACTTGCTCGTAGATTTTTGTCCATATTTCTTTCCTTTCTTCTTGATTTGGTTATTAACAGCAACAACACTAGCCTCCTTTTCTTTTCTCTTTCCTTTCTTAAACCATTTTTTCTTATTCTTGGAACCAAAACCTTCAGCTACAAAAGCTTGACCAGAAATCCTTGCGGATTCAATCCTTTCCGTCTCAAGTTCTACATGGTGTGAGACATCAGTGAAAGTCTTAATACTCTCACTGTGGGTCATATTCTGTTTCATCGTTTCTCAAGAATTATGACAAGAATAGATAACTGCCTGAACTTGTTGTTCATCGGTCAACGCATGACCAGCAGTATTAAGCTCTCGAATCATGTTACCCATCTCTTTGAGACGTCGAGCCATGGTAACATTCGAGCATTTTTTATAGCTATCAAACTTAATTGTTAGCTGACGGAGTTTACTGAGACTTACTCCACTGTACTTTTCTCTAACGGCTACCCAGACAGCATGAGCCGATGGTAATGGCTCATACTCACATACCAGGTCATCCACCATTGAACTAATTAATATTCCCTTAGCAATGAAGTCCTTCCTTTTCCATGCCTTATAGGCATCAAGGTCACGTCTGTGTTGTGCTGTAGAACCATCAGTTGGTTCTTCCATGAATAGATTTACAACCTCTAGAACTTCTTGTTCCTCAAGAATGTATTGTATCTTGAGGTATCAGATTTTGTAGTTATCCCATATAATTTCTTTCTCTTATTGAGTTCAGCTATGATGCTTTTAGTTGCCATAATCTACATAAATAAACACATTATTTATTATTTCAGTGTAGTTCATATATGTGTAATTATTTATTGACTCAATGTAAATTAGAATTAGTTTATAAAATCAAGTGATAACTTTGTTTCCACTCATCATTTGTATGTTATAATCTAATCAACATTGATCAATTATATTACACACATCCCATCTAATGAACGAATCATTATTAAAATGAACGAATCATTATTAAAATGAACTAATCATTTGTCATATGAACTAATCATATGGATATATGAACTAATCATATTCACATGAACTAATCATGAGTAAGTTAGTTAACATATAACATAACTGTTTATTTATCATAACTCTGTCTGTGAATAACGACAGAAATTATTACATGACTTAAAAACTAAATGAGCTAACACTGTTCGTACATAACGACAGTGAACAGAACATTAGTACCATAGATAAGCTAGCACGACTTTCACTAGGATAAATGCTAGAGAAGTGGGCAATTATATCCCGTTTATCTCGGACTCTATGATGGGAGGATCAGCCTCAGATATATCCATTATATCCATTTCTGGATCTTCTACACACTCTTGAGGATCCTCCTCGGATTCTTTGGGATCCATCTCTACATCCTCCTCGGGATCCATCTCTGGATCCTCCTCAAAATCTTCAGGATCCATTTCTGGATCCTATTCAAATTCTTTGAGGTTCATTCCTGGATCATCCTCAGATTCTGCGGGATTTGGATCCTTCTCAAAATCTTGAGGATCCATTTTCGGATCTTCCTCAGATTCTTCAAGGTCCATATCTTCGGGATCTAGATCCTCTTCAGATTGTTCAGGATCTCATTCCAAATGAAGTAATTGTCTGCACATCTCTGAATATGAGATGTGCCATTCAGAATCATCCCAAAGTTGGAATGCTATCTGCCTAAGATGTTCCGACAATGAATAAACTAGAGCCCATCTTCTTTCTTTGTCTTGGACTGGATACCCTTCTTGCTCTAGATTCCAAAACAGCCAATCGAGCCGACCAATAAGCCTACCGACTATGTGATCCGGGTCATATTCCAACTTCTTGATCTCCTCCCATAGCTCATGTTGTCGTTCATAGCGACCATTCATCGTGTATATTGTTCTGGAATTGAAAATCATGATGTCAGTACAAAACCGACAGACCAGTAATAAAAATCGGTCAAATTCAATTCCCACATATAGAATAAATATATACAGAATACACAAGCAATTAAGAAAAACAAATTTTCTTTATTTGGGGTGTCTCATGTGACTGACATTGTATCGGTCAATCAGGAATCCGGATCTTAAGCTCAGTCTATTGTCCTCATTATAATTAATCTAATTTGGCAGGGATTTCTGACCTATGTTCTGTTATTGTTTAAGCCCATTTGAGTCAATTCAGACTTATTGATCAAATTCAGGTCCATTTGATCAATCCAATGCCCATTGGATTAAGTCCAATCCATTAGAACAAATCTAATCTTTTTGGTCAAATATGACACATTAGAACTAATCTGATCATATTTGGTCAACCCAGCTTGTGTAATCAAAATGATCCCAATTAATTCAATAATAAACTGAACTGGTTAAACCAACAAATAATTTGAATCAGATTTAGGTATTATTGAATCAAACTGGTCTTCTTAAATAAACTAATAATTTAAACCAGATCTGGATTTGATTGGACAAGTTAGGTTTGTTCAATTTTCATTTAATTAAACCAAAATTTAATTAAATATATATATATTAATTAATAATACATTTTTATATGCATGTAATTAATAAATATATTTAATTAAATTCTAAATCAGCACATACACATGAAAAGAATTTTTTTATTTCTTTTACCGTGCTTCGTTAAAAATACTGTTCATTGCATTTTTTTTCAATCGATTGAAGAATCGATTAAACACAGGATTCACTGTGCCGGGAATTGAATCGATTCAATTCCTTATCAATGGATTCAAATAATTGAATTGATTCAATTCCTTATCAATCGATTCAAATAATTGAATCGATTGAGCAATCGATTAAAACAAAACAAACTATGCACTGTTCATCTTCTTCTCGCGATAAACGCAAGCTTCTCGCGGTCGACTTGCACAGGTATCTGAAAACGGCTGTCGATGCTCCTCTGCCATGATTTATGCCGCCGAGGACTACACGATTTCCATGTAGCCGGTGGTAATCACGACTTCAGGATGCCGATTCTTACAGAAATCGAGTGAAATCACAATGTCGCAATTTCTCAGTTCCGCGCATTGAAATTCATGCTTTCAAAAAAAAAAAAGCTCTGATACCATTGTTGTATCTTTGAGAGCATGAAATGAAGAACAAAAATTAAACTATAAATAACTCACAGTGATCTCCCGAAGAGATTGAAGAAGAACCGCTGGACGTCACTATTGTTGAAGCACGATCACGGGTAACCGAAAAGTGTTTCAATGTTCACGAGCCAAATCCCTTGCCTCTTAGATGTTCTCCTTTGCTCGACGCACACTGATCACTGTCGCCTCTCACTTTCCTTATGCTCTTGCCTCTCTTCTCATGGCTTGGACGTACCATATATAAGAAGATTGAGGAAGACAAAGGGGAAAAGATGTCCCTTTGTTTCCTTGGCTTTTGCAGCAAAGAGAGGCGTTTGTAGCAATGAGAGAAATGAAGGGGAAATGGTGCCCCTTCGTCTCCTCAACATCCAACAGTCGACTCCACTTCTTCTGCGCTATGCAGTGCAACAACGGTGTGGTTGCTTGGTACGACCACCAACCATCAGCCTTTCGGTGCCGTTTCTAGCATTGGCAGGCCATGGACGCCTAGGCCTATCCTCCCAACTTGGTCCTAGGTATTTACGATCATTTCTATATGATAAACATGTAGTCAGCAGCAGTCGCCAGTCATTTCCGGCATTGGATGTCGGTTGCTAGTTGTCCGACATGGTTGGTGATATGCAACACAACTACACGCAACATAGCCGTAGGAGTGCGATTCGATCGCTGGTTCACACGATGATCGTTCGCGAGCCATTTCTGGCTCGAGAGGAAATTACTGACACGAAGTCATGATTTCTAAGCGACGTATTACTGCAGTCGTGACAAATATCATGCATTTAGAATCTAATATGTTCTAATACCAATATAAATACTAAAGCATGAAAATAAAGAATACCAAAATTTTTAAACGGTAAAAACTTACAGTGATTTCCTGAAGCGAAGCAATCTCTTGAAGTCAAAGAATAAATTTTGTGCTTGCTTGTTGTCGGAAGAGTGATGACAAAATCGGAAAGCCCTTTACAAATCCATGAACCAAATCTCTTATCTTACTTGGACATTCTTCTTGTCTCTCTGTCCTTTTTTTTTTCTTTTTCTCTTTCATTGAATGACTTAGACGCATATATACAATGAGAATCCCCTAAGGGTATAATAATAATTTTCCTTACTATATGTGGGTAACGTGCGTATCATGGACAACCCCACGTCTGCATGTTCCATTACCAACATTAAAATGATTCAAAATTTTGTAAGTCAATTTTGGAGCTCATTCGCTTTCAAAAAAAAAATTATTTGATATTTTAAAATTAGGGGAGTCATAAGAATTTATTAGTGATGTTTGTTAGTGAGCATCATTATTTTATATCTTATAATAACTTTATGATAAATTTTATCGAATCTTTATAAATTTAAAAATTTATTATTCTTAATTAATTTATGTTATCAAATTTAGATTTGAGAATATAGATACATTAAAAAGACTTTTAGAACTATATTAATTTTTCTTTTGAAGTGATTTAGATTTTTTTTAAATTTATTAGTCAAATTTAGATAAAACTACGAATGGATCTATATCTTTCGAAAATTTAAAAGTCTAATATTTTTTGAATAAGAGAAAGTCTTAAAATTTATTGGTATTAATTAAGTGATTTTGAATCAGAGAAACTTTAAAAATTTGTTGGTGTTAATTAGTAAGTATTATTATCATATTCGCTGCTTTAAATTTATGTTATTAAATTTATATCCTAAACATAAATACATTGATTTTGTAGAATTTTATGAGTCAATTAATCAATTTTGAATTAAACTAAAACTATCTAAATAGAGGAAAGATACATGATTTAAATATTTAAAAAAATTAGAAACATGATTTAAATAATACTAAAATTTATTTAAGCGGTTCAATAATAAAATGTCGAAAAATAAATATCCCTCGTGGACAAAAATATATAACTGCAAAGGAGCAGTTTGACCAAAAGCTCAATTTGGAGGTGCAACAACAGTAACAATTTAGAAGTCCAAAATTATAGGTGAGTTGAATCTGATCTATCGGAAGTAGACAAATCTGAAGAAAGCATTTCAGTCAACAAAAGGTCAACCAAAAAGGCACCCCGAAAACACAGCTTCAACACCAAGACCAGAGAGCATGTCAGGGTGCAATCTTGGTCAACACGTTGGCAGATCCAGCGGCGGAGGAATCAGTTTCTGCCCTGGTAGCGGCCCGTCGTTGACCACCCAAGCCATCCTTAATCCCCAGCTCATGTGGACCTCCAGGTGACAGTGCATGAACCAAACTCCTAAATCATGCAAACATTATTTATTTTTTTTAAAGAAAAATACTATCCAAATCGTGTTATTTTGGTATAAATTGGGATCTAGTCACCTGGATTATCAGCAAGGAATCTGATGGCGACCCACCCGCCGGCCGGCACGCCGACGGTGTTCCTCTCGACAGGGTCGAGCAAATTGAACTGGGCCGGATCGTTGACCGGGTCGTAGTTGCCGAACCCGGTGCCGACGACGAAAGAATTGAAGCCGTGGAGGTGCAAAGGGTGGCTCTCCGTCCCCTGTATGCTCGTGCCCTGCATCACCAGCTCCACGCTCGCGTTGAACGGCAGCACTGACACCTTGGTGCCTCCAGCGACGAAGGTGTTGTTGAGCGGAGTACCCGTGTAGTTGAACGGGAACGGCGGGTTGCTGGGGAAGTCCGCCGTGTAGACCCCGGTGGACCTTCCGAAGTAGTGGGCCTGTAGCATTGCCTCCGTCGTCGGAAGCGCGAACGAGACGTTGTTCACTGACGCAGCGAACTTGGTTCCGTTGGGTCCCTGGCAGGTATGGTTCCAGGGGCAGGGGCTCGTGCCGAGTCCTACCGTGAAGAAGAACCGCCGGTCCACCGCAAGCGGCACCCGCGCCGGGTACTGCTCGCTCGCCAGGCTGCGGAGCTTGCCGGTGTAGTTGGCTGCGTACGACGTGTCGTTCATCGGCGGGAGGCTCGGGCGCAGCAGCGGGACGCTCTTGATGTGTCCCGCCTGCGCATCCGGTGACTGGTCGTACTCAAGCAAGCCCGCGACGGTGGTGTTGTCGAAGGTGCCGAGCCGGCCGGTGGCGTACGGACGGGCGGCCATGAGGAACGTGGCGGCAGGAGGACGCGGCTTGGCGCGGAGGAGGACGTTGGTGGTCTGCCCCGGCGCAATGTGGACGACGTCGGCGTCGAAGGGCTTCACGTAGACGGCGTCGACGTCAACGACGGTGAGAGTGTGGTTGGCCACGCTGAAGAAAAGCTCGTCGTTGAGTGCAGCGTTGATCATACGGAGAAGGTACGTCTTCCCAGCTTTCAACTTCAGCTTGAAAGTATCTGCTTCAACCAAAATAATCAATTCTGTATCCCAAATCAAAGCACAAACCTAGCTCTAGCTAGCTAGTAATTAATCACCTCGCGCACCTTTCTTTGAGCAATTGTACAAGGGACCAGGGAGACCGTTAATGGCGTAAGCATCGGAGACATTTGCACCTCCTCCGGTTTGCAGAGCTTGGGCAATGATGGCCTCAGGGTCCGAGTTAAACCACTCTCCTGCATGCATATATATGTGAGACGAATATGATCACAAGTTAAAATCGCCGATCGACGAATTGAATTCATTACCAAAGACGACGGGGATTTCCTTGTCGGGTTTGGGGAATGGGTAAGGCATTCCAATCTCGGGGAGGATGATGATGGGGCCGTAAAGGGTGGCCCTCATCCACGAGATATGCGCATGCCAGAACAGGGTGCCTCTTTGCCCCGCGACTGTGAAATTATACACGAAGCTTTGCCCAATTTGTATAGGACACTGCGTCACGTACGCCGGTCCATCGTACCACCCAGTTCGCAGCTGCCGCACTCCGTGCCTACAACGTAATCATCGATCTCTCGATCAGTCAGAGCCAGAAATTTATATATATATATATATACTACATGATCAATTACCAGTGAAATGTGACGTTGTGCTTAATATGGTTGGTCACTTTTACAAGGAGACGGTCTCCTTCTCTCGCAGTGATCACTGGTCCGGGGAACTTCCCGTTCACCGTCGGAATGCTCCTGGTGTTGCAGAGCCGTGTCACATTCTGCAACCTTACCTACGAATGAAGGAACAAGAGCAATTAACTTACAAGTCTAACTTTAACCACAGTTCATGAAGCTCTAGCTAGAGAAATTAAACAGACATCAAACTTGTAGTGCCTCGTAATGCTGCCAAATGAAAATTGGGACAATGACACGAGAGTGGTCAGGGCAATCAACCAAGCCTGAACACTGTACTCCATATGTGAATTTCTTCAATTAATTCTTTCTTCGGATGAATCTGAAGAGTGTCTGTGTTGTGTGTGTATATATAGGACCATGTTCCGTTGATTAGGTGGTCGATATGGTGCATTAAATAATACTTTTGGATTTTGTACTGGTTGACTTGATAACTAGTTTGGTCGGGCTGACTTTTAGAGTGCAGTTGAAGCAAGAAACATCAATTTCCTTTCCTTTCTTGATTGCATGGGAGCCATCCGTTAGACTCCTGATCAATCTGAATGGCTAGCAAATATGCATTGCCTTTATCGTATTGATGAAGTGATCACATTTGTTGGATCATTAAGCAACTCTGACTTTTTTTGACCGTCATCAAATCACAATGGCAACTCCTTTGTTTTTTTTTAAAAAGACATGATGGCCACACCGTTAGTCATGCCGGTGGCTGAGGAGACATGCAAGTGGTTCAAAGGTTCGAAAATGATTGGGTTTTCTCTTCAAGGCCACTGCAATATTGTAACTTGCTGAATGTATGGAAAATAAATGATTGAATAATACACAAGGCATGCCTTATTGGATTGTAAGCAATGATAAAGTGACATCTAAGCCAAACAGAGCTCTTTCAACTACATACAGATTGACAGGCAACCTTTAGGTAGTGTCTAAAATCAATTGTATACGTTACACTAATGACAATAATGAAAATAATTTTTAATTAATTTTAATTAATTAAAATTTATTATATTTGGACACATAATCAAGATCAACATGAATCAAATAGTAAAAATAATATTTACAAATCTAATATATTACTATGTTTATGATTGTATATCTTATTTAATCTTTCCATTATTATTTTGAACAATTTGTATAAATAAACAATTGATTTTAGTAATAAGATAATCAAAAAATTTTTATATTATTTCTTTTCTTTACCTATTATTTTCTACATGGTATCAAAGCCATGATCCTTCCTTTTCCTTATCTTCCTTCAAAATTTAGCTTCTTCCTTCTTTAATTCCTCTTCCAACACCTCAATTTCAGCACCAGATTTCTACAATATTAGTCAGCAACATCTTGCAGTCTCATCACCAACATCTTGCAGTCTCATCGCCAACGTCCATTGTTGCCAATTTTGTGCGGCAACCTTGGGAATTTCAACAACTACAGTAACCATTTTTTTTTATTTTTTTCCCTCCTCCGTTTGGCATTTTCTTAAAAAAAAGGAAAAAAAAAAGAGAGAAAAAAGCGAAAAAAAATCGAGAAAACAAAAGAAAAAAGAAAAAAAATGTCTTCTCTCGAGTCTATTGAAATCTCTTCATTATCACAAAATACTTTTTTAATTTCTATGGTTCTTTCTTTCTCCCTTAAACTTGACCATGATAATTATTTACTATGGAAATTATAATTTCTTCCTTTACTTTGTGTTCATGATTTACTTGGTCATGTTGATGGTAGTTTATCCCCACCTCAAAAAGATGATTCATCCTATACTATTTGGTTTAAAAATGATCAATTAGTCTTGACTTGGTTAATTTCATCAATTACTAAGTCTATATTTCTTATGCTCGTTGGGTTCAACACTTCGCGCTAGGTTTGAGAAGCTCTTGATCATTCTTTTGCATCTCACTCTCAAGCACGAGTTCTCCAGCTTCGTCTACAATTACAGTCTGTACAACGAGGAGATGCCTCCATCAATGACTATATGTAATCAGTCAAGGTCATTGCCAATAACCTAGCTACAATTGGACATCCAGTCTCTGATTCAGAACTATTAATGCATGTTCTTGCAGGTTTAGGTCCTCAATATGATAGCTTTGTTCCTAGCATGATGACTCGCATGGATCAAGTGTCACTTGAAACTCTTCATGGTATGTTATCCTCTCATGAAAGGCTTCTACAAATACAATCTCAAAGGATGTCAGATTCTCTATCTTTATCGGCACACATGCTTAGCAAGGCTCCACAACCTGATCAACATAATCAGCCTCCTCCCTAATATGGTCAATACAATCAGTTTGGAGGTTTCCGAGGCCGAGGTCGAGATCGAGGTAGAGGTCGAGGATGTTGTCAGATTTGCTTCAATTATGGTCATTATGTTCAAAATTATTATAAAAGATATAATTCAAATTTTCGAGGAGGACCTGTATCATCAAGTCGACCCTCTCCCTCATCTTGGCAATCTAATACTCAATCATCTAATTATGGAGCATTTTCATTTGCTATCCCTCCTAATGCAATGACATCAGTTCCTGAAATCCTAGGATGTCATCCGGATTCTGGAGCAACTCATCATGTTACACCAGAGTATAATATTCTTATAGAAGCTTCACCTTATCATGGATCTGACATGCTACAAATAGGCAATGACTTAGGTTTGCAAACTGCTCACATTGGAAACACATCCTTTCATTTATATGATCGTACTTTTCGCATGTACAACACTCTTCGTGTTCCTTCTATTAATAAAAATTTACTTTTTGTCTATCAATTTGCTCTTGATAATAATGTATTTTTTGAATTTCATTCTAATCATTGTCTTATGAAGGATCCCCCAATAGGAACTATTCTACTCCAAGGGGACACTAAAAATGGTCTTTATCATCTTCAACCCACCTCTCTCAAAACCTTTGTTGGAGAACGCACTGATAAATTCTCATGGCATGTGTGTCTTGGCCATCCATCTCTACGTCCTGTTCAGAATATTATTAATCGTTTTGATTTACCAACTTCTTTAGCGTTATCATCTCATTTATGTGAAGCTTGTATGAAAGCGATCTCATAAACTACCTTTTGTTTCCTCTACTCGCAACTATAGTTTTCCTTTAGAAATTATTCACTCTGATGTATGGGGTCCTGCTCCTATTCTTTCTAATCAGGGGTTTCTTTACTATATTATTTTTATTGATAACTTTAGCAAGTTCACTTGGATTTTTCTTATGAAAAGAAAATATAATCTTTTTGATATTTTTTATCGTTTTCAAAAGCATGTTGAACGATATTTTGATCGTAAAATACTCTCCCTTCATTCTGATTGAGGAGGAGAATACCAAGTGCTTCATCGTCATCTTACTTCTTCTGACATTCTCCATCGAGTCTCTTATCCCCAAACTCCTGAACAAAATGGATCCGTTGAAAGAAAACAACGTCATATGGTTGAAACTGACTTAGTTCTTCTTAATCATGCCTTAGTTCCACTTAAATTTTGGGATGACGTCGTCCAAACCGTGGTCTACCTTATCAATCGTTTACCCATTACACTACTTCAAAACAAGTGTCCATTGGAAATACTTTATAATCGTTCTCCAGATTACTCCTTCCTCCGTATCTTTGGTTACGCATGTTTTCCTTGGCTACGACCTTACTCTAAACATAAGTTAAACTCTCGCTCTCAACAAGTATTTTCCTTGGTTATTAGTAATTTGCATCATGAGTATCGTTGCCTTCATATTTCGACCAGACAGATATATATTTCTCGATATGTTACTTTTGATGAATCTCTTTTTTTGTTTCCAATTGCTACCTCGATATGTTTTTCTCGATATATTAGAAAGGCCCCTAGTATGACATGATTCTAGTATATTACCCTGTTTATATGGAGCAACCTCTTGGATTCATCCACCCGCAACTTTCAATACATGTGTGTCAACTTCAGAAGTCTATATATGGTCTTCGACAAGAACCTCGTGCATGATTTTATCGTCTATCTACCTGGCTTCATACTCAGGGTTTTTCTGGCTCAAAAATAGACTCTTCCCTATTATACAAATGTAATGAGGAATTTTCAATATTTTTTCTAATTTATGTGGATGATATATTAATAACTGGTAGTGATCAAAATGACATTACTACTTTACTACATCTTCTCCTCCAAGAGTTTCCTATTCAGGATCTTGGCAATAACACTACTCTACATGGTCTTCTTTTATATCGTTAGTCTTCACGAGAGTTGATTGTCTACAGTGATGCAGATTGGGCTGGATCTCCCGAAGATAGACGTTCTACTAGTGGATATGCTATATTTCTTAGCGAAATCTTATTTCCTAGCTTTCAAATAAGCAACCTACAGTCTCTCACTCGAGTACTGAAGCTGAATATAAAGCTATCACTAACACAATGTCAGAAATAATTTGGCTACTGATACGGTGCATGTTCGTGGGGTTAGTAAGATGATGTGGTTAGGAGTCAAGACCACAGGATGGTTAGAAGTCAAGCCTCCATGGCTGGTCAGAAGTCAAGCTCACGTGGAGGTCAGAAGTCAAGCTCACGTGGAGGTCAGAAGTCAAGCTTACGTGGAGGTCAGAAGTCAGACTTACGTGTAAGTCAGAAGCCTAGCCTACGTGGCTGGTCAGAAGTCAAGCTTACATAGCCAGGGTCTAAGTCTCAGCTGATGGGCGGTCCAAGGATGGAAGTATAAGTCGGACAAGGGTCAGCCCTGATAAGGGTCAGCCTTGATAGCGGTCAAGGACAGGGCCCACGGGCCAGGTACAGCTGAGGACTGAGCCTACAAGTCAAGTAAAGGTAAAGGAAAGAAGGCCCTTGGTGCAGAATAAACTTAGTGTACAGGCCCGGAACGTACAGGCCGTGGATAATAATGGATAGATGCAGGTCGAGAAACAGACCTGGCGTACAGGTTGGGACGTACAAGCCATGGATAACAATAGGTCAGCGCAGGTCGGGAAACATACCTGGTATATAGGTCGGGACGTATGAGCCATGGATAACAATAGATGAGCGTAGGTCGGGAAACATCTCTAGCGTTCAGGTCGGAACGTGTAAGCCAAGGATTACAGTGGACAAATGCAGGTCAGGAAATAAACCGGTCGGGCAAGTCGAAACTGTTAGGACCAAAAGTAGCTAGAGGGGGGGGGGGTGAATAGCTCGTCGCGTTCGCTCGGTGCTCGGCGTTGCTTGTTCCTTCAAAGATGTGCAGCGGAAATACAAAGAAACAAATCACACAACGCTAATAAGGTTGGTTTACTTGGTATCCACCTCACAAGAGGTGACTAGTCCAAGGATCCACACCTACGCACGCACCCTCCACTAATAAAACTCTCCTTTATGGTAACTACCAAGGGCGGAGAAGCCCTACAAGACTCAGTACAAGAAGAGAGGGAAAGGATACAAGAAATACAAGCTTACAAGCTTACAATGAGTACAAACCCTAACCCTAGCTTCTCTTCTTGACTTTGATCCGCCTCTTGAATTGGAAACCTTCCAAGATCCTTCAAGAACTGGCGATCTAAGCTTTGCAAGTGCTGTGGAGAGGCTGGCGAGAGATCTGGAGTGAATCGGTGAAGCGTTTTCTGCAGCCAACGCACGCCTGCAGCTCAAATACGACGCAACGGTCGGATCCCGATCGATTCGAATATTCCCAATCGATCGGGAAGGCTTTGGATCGATCCACGGATCGATCCAGAGCGCCTCTGTGCTATGGAAAAACGCCTGGATCGATCCACGGATCGATCCAGCGCTTATCGCGCAAAGCAGCCACGTCCCAATCGATCCACTGATCGATTTGGACATCTGGATCGATCCACGAATCGATCCAGAGGCTCTCTGTTCGCTAGGAAAGGCCTGGATCGATCCACTGATCGATCCAGCACTTGGTTTTTGCCCAAAACCAAGTCCCAAGCCTCTCAAACCAACATCCGGTCAACCTTGACCTGTTGATACATCATGCCTAGCATCTGGTCACTCCTTTGACCTGCTAGGACTTCCCACCAAGTGTCTGGTCAATCCCTTTGACCCACTTGGACTTTACTCGTCGTGCCAAGTATCCGGGCACTCTCTTATCCTACTTGGACTTCCACCAGATGTCTGATCATCCTTGATCCATCTGGATTTTCCCTTGCCTGGCTTCACTCACCAGGACTTTCACCTGGCTTCACTCACCAGGATTTCCTTCTGCCTAGCTTCACTCACTAGGACTTTCACCTGGCTTCACTCACCAGGATTTCCAATCTGCCTAGCTTCACTCACTAGGACTTTCACCTGGCTTCACTCACCAGGACTTTCACCTGCCTAGCTTCACTCACTAGGGCTTTCCAATCTGCCTAGCTTCACTCACTAGGACTTTCACCTGGCTTCACTCACCAGGACTTTCACCTGCCTAGCTTCACTCACTAGGGCTTTCCTTCTGCCTGGCTTCACTCACCAGGACTTTCACTTCTGCTGCCTAACATACCAGTTAGGACTTCCTAGTCAGGTATCCGGTCACTCTTGACCTACTTGACTCTCCTTCAATCACACTGATCAATCCCTGATCAGAATCTCCCCACATGAACAACTGCACCTGCATTGTCCATGTGTCTACATGTATTTTCAAACATCGAAACTATGACCAAGACCCAAGCTTGGTCAACTCAGTCAACCTTGACCTAAAGGATATTGCACCAACAATCTCCCCCTTTTTGATGTTTGACAATACCTTTAAGTTAGGACCATTCTGAGTTAAGCTAGTCCCATAGCCTTAACTCCATTCATGCCAAAAGTATGAATGTTAGTTCCTTCATTCTCCCCCTATGAGCTCCCCCATAGGTAATGAAAGCCTAGCTTAAACCACACATTCTCCCCCTATTGGCACACATCAACCCATCTTTGAGCACACATCAACCCATGCCTCAATTTTAGGCACACTTCAACAAATGCCCCATTGTTGAAAACTCTCCCCCTGAAGAGTTGTTCATCGTTGTTCACAATTTCACTCGTTGTGGTCAACACGATAATGAAGGTCCCATACCCTTCATTATCCTTAACCTTACATTCTCCCCCAATGTAGGCAAATGCCCATCCTTGAGCATTATCCACTAGAACCCACTTGAACAATGAGGATATCCACTCCCCATTAAAGTTCAAACGCTCAACCTTGAGCATGTTCTTAACAGAAGGTTAACCACCTTCCAAGGTTCATGAAAATAATTTTCATGTCTTTAAAGAGTCCCTCCCCCTAAAGACATGGTGGTAACTTCTATCATTGAACCAACAATGACTTGGAATTCCTAAACCTTTAGGAAACCCAAATTTTAGAAGTTTTGAGGTTTAAATGTTCAATATTTGAAACAACCTCAACCTAAACTTCTACTTAGTCTTCGTTAACCAATCCATCCTTGTTTTCAACATGAAAACACCCTTTTTATGTATACAAATGTATTTTGAGGGGTTAGGAATGGTTACATTGACTAAAATAGGTTTAGAGTGCTGAAATCAGACCTTCCCAGCCAAAATCAGCGTCCTGGATCGATTGGAGTTGGGTTCCAATCGATTCAACCTATTTGAATCGATCCACTGATCGATTCAGGATGTGTGGATCGATCGGTTGATCGATCCAGTGAGCTTCTGCTCGCGAGAATTGCCTTCTGGATCGATCCACGGATCGATTCAGGCACTCCAATCGATCCATGGATCGATTGGAGCTCTGATAGTTGCTGAATTTCAAATTCAGCCAACTTCAGAAACCCCTAGAAAATTCTACAAAAATCTAAAAATCATGAAATTTCGTGTAGACATTATTTAGGGCATACTTTATCATGGAAAAATAGTTTTCTATGAAAATATATCATATCTTCAAAGATTGATACAAGCTTGAAAACTTGCTAAAACTTTAGCGTTTTCTTCAAGTTTGTGTCTAACTATTCAATGGTGATTACTATCAAAAGAAAGCCTTCACCAAGGTTTTCCAAAAGTCTTTTAAAACAATTTTCAAAACCAATATCCCATCACATTCCTTGGGCTTAATGCACATGACTTGTACATTAGCTTTCCCAATGATGGGAAAACACATAACTATGTGTTTTGATGAACCTAAAACTCAAAAGAATGCACTAAATCAACATGTTGAGTTTTGTTCATCATCCTAACATCTCACTTGTATCTATTGTGGACAAAACACATACAAGTCATCTTATAGGTCTTTGTGAGATGTAAAATTTGGTTTTGCCCTATTCTAGGGATCATGCATATCTATCTAGGCATTTTAGAGATATTAGACATCCACCCCAGGATGTCACTTGTTAATAAGTGTTGTTAAATGCCATTTGTCCTTAATTACAAGGAATTAAACTTAATGCATGATTATGCTATGACATACATCAAAATGAAATAACTTTCAAAAGAAAGATTCCTATAATTACATGATGTATGTATGACATGACATGGTATTTTTGTATTTTCATAATAAGGTATGAGTGCAAAAATAAACATGATGTCATGACATATAACGGGCAAATAATCATGGCAAGGTTTAGCATAAGTAAAATATACCTAGATTACCTATCTAAGTATCCTTAACCACTTAGCTAACCCAAAATATATCACTTGTTTTAACTTAAAATGTAAAACCTAGATTGCCCTAAATGCTTCAAAGAAATGTCAAAACCTAAATTGACATTTCTATTTCTCTTGATTTGTTTATGCCACTTAAACATTAAGCATATCCTCAAATGTTGGCATATTCCATTTTTCCTCAAGAATAACCACATAAATCAAGGCCCAGATTGCCTTAAATTTCTAAGAGAATACCAAAATCCCAACTTGGTATTTCTCTAGGTTTTTCCCAATTTGTGCCATTTTAAGATAAAATCAATTTTTCATCATTAGACACATTTTACTCTTTCAAGAAGTAATCAATAGGTCCATTTCATTTTCAAAGGTTAACTAAAACCTTGAAAATGCTCCTTGAGTGTCAATTTCCTCAAAGTTGGGTTAACTACCCTTCTAATCGGAGTTGACACTCTCTAACCCATCTATGGGGTAGAGAAGATGCTCCTAGGAACCCAACACCTATTGGTGCTCCTTGGATGCTCTAGGTACTCACTAGGGATAACTTCCCTAGATACCTTCCTAGTGACCTTGTTGGGCTTCTTAGAAGCCTTGGTCACATTTTCTAGGTCAACTCTAGGGATATCCTCCCTTGTGACCTTGTTAGTGACTTTCTTAGACTTCTTAGAAGTCTTAGTCACTTTGGTTGCAAAGATACTTCTAGGGATATCTTCCCTTGTATCTTTGACTTGACCTCTAGACTTAGGGTTTGTTCCATAGCTATATGGAACCCTATGATAACTAGGCACATCCTTTTTAGCTTTGGGTTTGTATCCCAAACCTCTATAGCCATTGGATGACCTTTGTGCTCCTAGCCCTAGGTATTGCTCATTTTGCCCTTTAAGGATATTCTCCATCCTTTTAGGGTCTTTTCTAGTTTGTCAAGTCTTGACCTCAAGACTTGATTTTCTATCATTAAATCCTTAGGTTTTGGTCCATGAGCATTTTTGATCTTGGGCATGTGTCTATTTTCCTTAGTGTTCCCGCCCAAGTGTCTATCTACCTTCCTAACCTTAGGATGGGTAGTTTTGGCATGTAGGGCCACATGTTTTTCCTTAAAGCCCTCATGCTTTCTATTCTTATGGTAAATTGCATTAAAATGATAAAAGTTAGAACTATCATGCTTTTCACCATAATGTAAGGGGGTAGGCTCAATAAAAGATACCTTCTTCTTTACCTTGGAGGCTCCCCCTTGACTAGTGCCTCCTTGAACCTTGACCACCTTCTTCCCCTTGGGGCATTGACTTCGGTAATGCCCCTTTTGATTGCAAGAGAAGCATATAATATGCTCCTTGCTCTTCTTTGTGTTGGGGATGATCTCCTTGGGCTTCGCCTTGCCCTTTTGTGCCACTTGGCCCTTCTTCTTGGCCAATTTAGGGCACTTGCTCTTGTAGTGCCCATGTTCCCTACACTCAAAGCATATAATATGATTTTTATTTTTAATTGAAATATTTATACCTTTCCTTGTAGGGGTGACATCTTTTCTTTTGGATCCGGAGGTAGAAGCTTCCTCTTGATCCGATCTTGATTCTCCTCCATTTGATTTTTCTTGACTCGTGGAGGTAGAAGCTTCTTCAATCTCTTCATCTCTTGACCCGGATGTAGAAGCTTCTCCTTCTTCTTGATCCGGCGTCACCAAGGATTGCTCCCCCTCAATCCTAGAGGTGGATGCTTCATCATCTTGAATATGAAACAAGGAGTATGCTCCCTCCTTGTTCCCTTCGTTGCATTCCCTTGAGGATGAAGCTTCTTGGATTTCCTCTTCTTCGGAGGTTGAGCATCTCTCAACCTCGGAGCCCTCCTCTTGGTCTTGCTCCAAAGAGTCACCCTCTCTGGATACTTCTTGCTCTTGTACAGTGGAGGGGATCTCTTCATGAAGCTTGGCCAATTTGCTCCATAATTCCTTTGCATCTTCAAATTCTCCAATTTTGCAAAGGATGGTGCTTGGCAATAAATTTACCAAGAGTTTGGTCACTTTATCATTGGCCTCGCACCTTTGGACTTGCTCTTGGCTCCACTTGCTCCTCTTGAGAACTTTGCCCTTTGAATTTCTTGGAGCCTCGAAGCTTTCCATTAGAGCAAACCATTGCTCTATCTCCATCATAAGAAAATTTTCAATTCTTGATTTCCAAGAATCAAAACTCGTGGAAGTGTATGGTGGAGCCACCCTTGTGTCAAATCCAAGTCCATCTTGGAATTGCATCTTGAAGTTGAGCTTTTTTAAGTCTTGAACTTGAAGAATTTGCTCCAACTTCTTCACCCTCTAGCTTTTCTTGTTATACTTGACCCTTCCGGCGATGATTCCGGTGAAGAGCGGCCTCGCTCTGATACCACTCGTTAGGACCAAAAGTAGCTAGAGGGGGGGGGGGGGTGAATAGCTCGTCGCGTTCGCTCGGTGCTCGGCGTTGCTTGTTCCTTCAAAGATGTGCAGCGGAAATACAAAGAAACAAATCACACAACGCTAACAAGGTTGGTTTACTTGGTATCCACCTCACAAGAGGTGACTAGTCCAAGGATCCACACCTACGCACGCACCCTCCACTAATAAAACTCTCCTTTATGGTAACTACCAAGGGCGGAGAAGCCCTACAAGACTCAGTACAAGAAGAGAGGGAAAGGATACAAGAAATACAAGCTTACAAGCTTACAATGAGTATAAACCCTAACCCTAGCTTCTCTTCTTGACTTTGATCCGCCTCTTGACTTGGAAACCTTCCAAGATCCTTCAAGAACTGGCGATCTGAGCTTTGCAAGTGCTGTGGAGAAGCTGGCGAGAGATCTGGAGTGAATCGGTGAAGAGTTGCTGCAGCCAACGCACGCCTGCAGCTCAAATACGACGCAACGGTCGGATCCCGATCGATTCGAATATTCCCAATCGATCGGGGAGGCTTTGGATCGATCCACGGATCGATCCAGAGCGCCTCTGTGCTCTGGAAAAATGCCTGGATCAATCCACGGATCGATCCAGCGCTTATCGCGCAAAGCAGCCGCGTCCCAATCGATCCACTGATCGATTTGGACATCTGGATCGATCCACGAATCGATCCAGAGGCTCTCTGTTCGCTAGGAAAGGCCTGGATCGATCCACTGATCGATCCAGCACTTGGTTTTTGCCCAAAACCAAGTCCCAAGCCTCTTAAACCAACATTCGGTCAACCTTGACCTGTTGATACATCATGCCTTGCATCTGGTCACTCCTTTGACCTGCTAGGACTTCCCACCAAGTGTCTGGTCAATCCCTTTGACCCACTTGGACTTTACTCGTCGTGCCAAGTATCCGGTCACTCTCTTGTCCTACTTGGACTTCCACTAGATGTCTGATCATCCTTGATCCATCTGGATTTTCCCTTGCCTGGCTTCACTCACCAGGACTTTCACCTGGCTTCACTCACCAGGATTTCCTTCTGCCTAGCTTCACTCACTAGGACTTTCACCTGGCTTCACTCACCAGGATTTCCAATCTGCCTAGCTTCACTCACTAGGACTTTCACCTGGCTTCACTCACCAGGACTTTCACCTGCCTAGCTTCACTCACTAGGGCTTTCCAATCTGCCTAGCTTCACTCACTAGGACTTTCACTTGGCTTCACTCACCAGGACTTTCACTTCTGCTGCCTAACATACCAGTTAGGACTTCCTAGTCAGGTATCCGGTCACTCTTGACCTACTTGACTCTCCTTCAATCACACTGATCAATCCCTGATCAGAATCTCCCCACATGAACAACTGCACCTGCATTGTCCATGTGTCTACATGTATTTTCAAACATCGAAACTATGACCAAGACCCAAGCTTGGTCAACTCAGTCAACCTTGACCTAAAGGATATTGCACCAACAGAAACGTGCAAGCCATGGATTACAGTGGACAAATGCAGGTCAGGAAATAAACTGGTCTGGCAGGTCGGAACATACAAGCCAAGGATAACAGTAGACAAATGCAGGTCAGGAAACAGATAGGTCGTTCAGGTCGGAACGTGCAAGCCAAGGATTACAATAGACAAATGCATGTTAGGAAATAAACCGGTCGGGCAGGTCGGAACGTGCAAGCCATGGATTACAGTGGACAAATGCAGGTCGGGAAATAAACCAGTCGGGCAGGTCAAAACGTGCAAGCCATGGATTACAGTAGATATATGCAGGTCAGGAAACATATCAGTCGAGCAGGTCGGAACGTGCAAGCCATGGATTATAGTAGACAAATGCAGGTCAGGAAACAGATCGGTCGGGCAAGTCGGAACGTGCAAGCCATGGATTACAGTAGACAAATGCAGGTCAGGAAACAGACCGGTCGGGCAGGTCAGAACGTACACGCCATGGATAGCAGTGGATCAAAGCAAGTCAGGATACAGACCCAGAGTCCAGGCACTACAAGACAAACAGGCCAAGGAATCGTAACCGCTTGTCAGAGAGAGTAAGAGAATAATCAATGTGTCAGGGAATATGCTAACAATCGGGCTCAATGCGCCTTTGGTTTTGCCGCCAGCCTATTAGGAGGAGCCACGTGTCAATCATCGCTAGACAAAGCCTGACAACCGACATTCCCTGACACTCGCCAGGTCCCAGGAACATCCGTTGCAGTATAAAAAGGGATGCTTTATCCTTTATGGAGGTACGCTCACTCGTCATTTCTCACCAGTCTTTACTTTTCATCCTTTTTCTGTGTTTTCTGGGGAAAAAGTACTTGACTTGAGCGTCGGAGGGTCTAACCCGGGGACTTTTTCCTTGGTTTATGGTCTCTAACGACTCGTGGGCTCGTCTGAGTGTGCGCAGGGCCGCAGTGTCATCATCCTGGTCATCTTCCTCCGTCAGCCGCCCGTGCGAACCTTTCCAAGGGGGGTGCCAGGTAGATCCAACGCTTCGGCAGCTTTCCGTCAACTTCCAGTCCATCAAGGCCCGCCTCCATCCGACTCAGCTTTCGGACGGGATCAGCTACGATCTCTTCTTTCCGAATTACACTTTTTCCCAACTGCTATGCCTAAAATATGATGTGATAATATTTGAGCAACTAATCTTGCAGCAAATCCTATTTTTCATGTTCGTACCAAGCATGTAGAGATTGATTTTTATTTTGTTCGCGAGCGTGTGGCGACTTTACAACTTTTGATTTCTTATATCTCTACGGAAGATCAAATTGCTGATATATTTATTAAGCCATTATCTAGACAACGTTTCATTAAGTTAGTACTCAAACTCAATGTTCAGACACTTCCGTTGAGTTTGTCGAGGGTAATGACAATAATGAAAATAATCTCTAATTGATTTCAATTAATTGATATTTATTATATTTAGCACACAATTAAGATCGACATGAATCAAATAATAAAAATAATATTTTTAAATCTATTATATTATTATGTTTATGATTGTATGTTTTATTTAATTTTTTTTATTATTATTTTATATAATTTGTATAAATAAATCTATTGATTTTTATAATAATAATATGATAAAAAAATTTATATTAATTTTTCACTCTGCCTATTATTTTCGTTGGTTCTACGTGCAGTGAAGCTGCACAACAGCTGTATTACAAGTGATGAGGATGCTTGGCTGACAAGCTAAGGGAATTAGCGAGCCACAATTCACACACGTTATTCATATATATTGTATTTGTGAAGGAATTTTTTTTTTTGGTTGGTGTACTTACTAAAGGTCCCCAGTAGGGACCGGAAAATCATATTGTGAAAAAAATAGATAATAAATTATCAAAAATAAATAAATATAGAAATTGATACCGATGCCTGAAATAATAATATTATCTATTTAGATAGATATATTCTATTTTTTTTAAAAAACAAAAGAGAACTATAAGAACCATAACTTAACTTACTATAATAAAAAAGTATTAAAATAAAACTATAATTTACAATAATTTACACAAAAATAGAAGCAACATATATATAATTTCAAAATTTTCAATTCTTTATTCATATTAGGTTTTGTAGCAAAAAAATAACAAAAATGACCCAATAAAATAGTAAGATAAAAATAGATATGAAAAACATTATTTATCAATTTATTTATTATATTTATCAATTTTAAGTTGTACGCAAATATTTTTGCAAAATTTCAAAATTCATCAATAATTGATTCAGTACTGAAAATTTAAGCAATCTCTTTTTAAATATAAAACAATAATGAATTAGTCAAAAAATCATCTTTCATCTTATTCTATAATCGTATCTATAATTCATAGATAAAAATGTACATTATGAAGTTACACTAGAAACTAAAATAGTCAAAATAAATATAATCAATTGATCCATAAGATAGTAATTATCTCTCTTACCGTCTTCGATAATAATTAACACATTTTAAAAATATTGATTGCATTGAATGCCAATCTCAAAAACTTCCAATATTTTATATGCAACTTTTCTTGAATGGTAAAATCTTTCAATAAGTTTGCAAATGCAATTGCTATTGAATGATTTGTATCTATCTCTTGGATCCAAAGTTGAGCTGAGCCTGTACAATTCTATTGTATATTCATTAAACTAATAATTCATCTATTGTAATATTAAACTTATGGTACTAGTGAATATATCAATTCGATAGTAATGTTGTAAGTAACATTTCCTTCCCATCCATTCTCTATAAATTTCTGCATAAGTTCTTTTGTATCACCAATTTCATTTACAATATCTTGAAATTTATATTGTAGAATTTGATAATGATCATATGTCATTTCTAACAACTCAAGAAGAAAATATAATATAAATACAAATTCAAATGATAGCATTACATCATAAGCTCCATCAACTGTTGCTCTACTAGATAAACTACTTTTGTCATTAATGATATCACTTAAACAAATAGAACGAGATCAAACAAAACAAGAAAAATACTAAGTGCCTCAAGTGAGAGCTCCATCATGTATCTCCTAAACATTGTAATGCCCCAATTTGATTTTTTTAATCTCTTCCAAATTCAAGTTCATTAGTAGATATCAATTCTGTCATTTGAGTAACATGAGAAATTTGCAATTGATCATGGCGTTTGGAAGAAGAATCCACTGTAATAGTCAAGTGTGAATAGAAATGTCAATAGGAATAACACTTTGGGTTGTCACTACCAATGTCAATATTAGACGATATGCAAAGAAATGAACATAATATGAATATGAGCATTCATTTAAAAAACACTTGCAAACCATTCCATTCTCCTCACATAATACTAGCACCATTGTAACCTTGTCATCGAATATTTTGTATGAGAGAATATTGCGAGATAGAATACCATAACTTTTCCTTTTCAAAGTAGATTACCTTTTCAAAGTAGATGATTTTGTATCTTCCACATGAATAGTTGATGCTGGTTCGATAACACAATCTATTAGAGGCAATAACTTTTGACTCTCGACTGGGAATTAGATTCTATTGGTGTCCACACGTGCATAATTCAAAGATCTACGTTTATTATGAGAACCCCATAATCTCCAAGTTTTGGGCCCAAATCCACCGTTTAAGCTCTCAATGAGCCTCCAAATATATTTTTACTATTTTTGATAATATTCATTTTTATAGTATTTAGAGTATTTTTGGTATATATGGATTAGAATTTGTCTATGTTAGTATCCTGTTTTTTTAATTAGGATTTTTGTTAAGAAATTTTCTTTTCTAGTAAGATTTCTTTTCTTTCTGTAACAGATAGGAATCAAGGTACATATATGAGGATTTCTTTCCTTTCTTTGAGTCTTAGGGTATGAGGTCTATATAAGTATCATGTTTCATGTTTTGAAGATAATTTTTGAATAATGTTATTTTCGGTAGAGCAATTATTTTTCTATTTCCTTGTATTCTTCTATGAATCAATAGATTTAAAAGATCACTTCTGGTATTCATGCACGAATCAAAGGATTCGATAGTCGCTTCTGGTATTTGAATGTGAATCAATGAAATCGAAAGTTATCCACTTTGTCTATTTGGTATTAGAGCCAAGTCATTCTTGTGGAGTCATGTCAACAAGAAGACAACAATACGTTGACGACATCAACACCATGTATGAATGTGATATGGAGCAACAGGATTGAGCTATTGGTGAACAGATGGAATGGATAGAAACTTTAGGTGAATGAATGGAACAGATGGAATTGGCAGTGGAAAGGATGATAGTGATGTTCGAAAACCACAATAGAACAAATCCAGTCTGATGCCATCATCGAGCAAACTTGGATCTGGAAATGGATGATGGAGAGGAGAAGGATATTGATGAAGAGGAGGTTCCCCTTAGGCGACGCAGAGCAATAGATGAGGAGGATCACAAGCGTTGGGAGATGGGGATGAGAATTGAAATCCCCGAGTTTCATGGCAGTCTACAACCCGAGGAGTTCTTGGATTGGCTAGTCTTGGTGGAGAAAATCCTAGAATTCAAAGAGGTGTCTGAAGACAAGCATGTACCCTTGGTTGTAATCAAATTGTATTGAAGAGTGACGGTGTGGTGGAAACTGTTAGATCGGATGGAATGGCTAGAGGGGGTGAATAACCTACAAAAATAAGTTAGAACTTTCTCTTACTTTTTGTTTAGTATGGATACAGAATTAATTAATAATAAATAATAAGATAAAAAGTAAAGTAGGGAGACAAGATTTACTTGATTACAACCTATGCAGTTATTAAGCCAAAGCAGTTGAAAGCACTAAAAGAAAGCTCCTTTTTCGACAATAGTCAGAAGCGGGGAGGCCCCTTACAACGGTTAGAAGTTTAGAAATAAAGTACAAAATATTGGTGCGGGAAGCATCCGATAGTCGAACCTGTGTTTTGATTATGTCAAACGATCCAAAGTTAAGTTGTTTTGTTATCTAACGAGCTTGAATGAGATTACAGGAAAGTCCTAAGTGTACTTAGACAAAAGTCTTAGTCGTAGTTAGACAGGTGGAAACCCCTAGGGGGCGGTAACCCTAGGTGAGGAAAAGTCCTAGCTGCGGTTAGACAAAGGAAAAACCCTAAGGGGCGGTAACCTAGGTCCTATGGGGTGGTAACCCTAGGCGGAAAGTCTTGGCAGGTCGAGAGCTTCGGGCAAAATTCTAGGGGTTGACAACCCTAGATTGAAATCCTGATGTCACAAATTGGGTGGAAGACTGGACGGGTCATGGAGCGGGCGTCTAGCATTAAGACCGAAAGCTTTAGATGCTGAGTAAAAGTCCAGTCAGTCTGGAGGACCGGTCCGGCAATAGGTATACTCTCCTGAGTGGAGGAGGTGAGGACGTGTTCCCCGGTGAGGGAACAGTAGGCGTCGGTTCGACCTAAGGTTTCCGGATGGAAATATGAAGTCAGAACCAGATAGTCTGATGACTGTCAAATGCTTATCTTAACCTTATTTTATTATGGCTAATTCTATTTTGCAGTATATATATTATATTTTGGACTAACACATCTTGCAGGGAGCAAAAATTATGTAAAGCCTCGAATGAACAGTGTCCGAGGCGCCCTCCATAGAGCTTGGAGGTGCCTCGGGTGCACTAGCCAAACACCTCCGTGCAGCAGGATATAGGACACCCTCCATGGAGCTAGAGGCACCCTGGATGCTGAGTAGAGGGCTCCCTAGACATGGCGCGAGGGCGCCCTCCATGGGATTGGAGGCGCCCTCAGGCGGATAAGCGGCGACCTGTTCAGAGCTCATCCATGCCACGGAATCGGCGGGGTTGAGGGCGCCCTCCACAGGCTTTGTAAGCAGGTTCTGAGCAGCAGCTTGATAACAACTCAAGATAGCGATCTTTCTTCGGTGTGCTGCTCAAAAGAACAATGCAACAAAGTCGTAACCCAACTCTGACAACCAGAAGCTTCAAATTTCTTTATACTTAATTGTCGGTATGAGTTTTCTGTACTGCTTTTATATTGTACTTCAAAGTGTAATTTTCTAGACTTATAGCGATTACCCACCGAAAGCTATCAACAATCGCGAGCCTTGGAGTAGGAGTCACCACAGGCTCTGAACCAAGTAAAAGAAACTTGTTAGCGATTGCGTTGGTTTCTTTTCTTTATTCCGCTGCATAATTCTGAGTTTTCTGAAATGAACAAAATAGCCACGAGCGCTATTCACCCCTTTAGCACTTTCGATCCTACACAAAAATTGAATACTTAGAGTGTTATTGAACTCCTAGATTAAGGATGCTATTTATAGCATTCTGGTCATAAGTGACCATTGATGTCATGGTATTAGAGGCACCTCCAATGTGATTCTAGACGCCTCCATGTGGATAAAAGTTTATCTACATTGCAACAGCTATGCAACGTCTCTGCGACATTGGAGACACCTTGATAATTGTTCATCTAAGACCCCTCCAGTCTATTGAAGGTGTCTCTAGTCCATCGGCGGTGCCTCAAGCCCATTTACGATAGCTCATCTATTGTGTATTTGAGGTTGTCTCCAGTCCAGTTTGAGGCACATCGAGTACTATTCGTCGGAATGATCAATCTTAGTATTGACCATTCTTTTCCCTGCTCTTACTTGAGTGATGCTTTGTGTAACGACCAGACCCTTTTGGCTTCTTGGGCGACCCTTGTGGCGGCCCAACTGGCGGCCCTTATGTCGTCGGCCCATTTGGCGACCTCTCATGTCATCGACCGACGACCCTTTGGCCGTGCCGTTACTCACTAGGACTTTCCACCCCTGGCAGTGGATTTTTGCCTTCACCAGGATTCGAACTCTAAACCTCCAGGCTAAGTATTAGAGTTTATGAATCCTGGTAACCAAGTGAGATGACGTCTACAGTTGAGTTCACCTGAACCTAACTTTGTCTTTCTCCTCGAGCAAGATTTCACCCCCGCTTCTTGTCTCTCGGATGGTTTATACTTATCCCTTGAATGCATCGAGCCCATCGACTCACTTTCCGTGTCATCCTTCTCGATCGCTGCATCTTCCACTTGACTTCTTATATTCCTAAGTCCGTGCATACTCAGGCACAAGGTATCAAATATACATGACCTAACTTAACTCAGTTGATCACATCAAAACTATCCCGGGGTACTTACTATCTCTCCCTTTTTGATATGCATAAACCTAAGTTAAGGTTAGGGCAAAAAAAAAAAAAAAATGGTAGCATAATTGATTTAAAACATTTAAATATTGAAATTAAAACAATTATAACATAGATTGATAATTAAGTACATAAAAATTACAATTAAGTCTTCTCCTAAACTTAACACATATTTACTCTCCCTTTTTGATTACATAAAAAATTAGGAAATAAAATGAAATAGGTAGATAAAATTCTTAATATTTGTCTTGGGGTTGTACATATATGATCCAATGTTCTCTATTTTTATTGAAATTCTTTTGCAAATAAAATAATTTTTAAGTATTAAAGCCTCACATTTGCAAAAAAAAAAAAAAAAAAATGAAAGTTAATTTTAATTTATGAAAATCATGAAAATTTTTTTAAAGTAAAACAGATCATTAAAATTATAATAAAAAATTTTCATGAAAAAATTATTTTTTGAAAGTGAGAAAATATGTTTCTTTAACAAAATAGGAAATGTTGAAATTAAATGCTTTAAAAATAGATTTTGACTTTTAAAAATTTACTAATTTTTCATAACATGGAAAAAATAATGTTTATCTATATAAAATTTAATCTCTGAAATATTTTTAATTTTAAAAATTTAATTTTTATTAAATAATTTTTTAAAAAATTAAGTAAAGGTTGAAAATTTTCAAAAAATATTTAGTTGACAGATGCCATCTTTATTTATAAAAGAAAAAAAAATTAAATAGAAACATTGAACAAAAAGTTTATGAAGAATTAATTTTGTCAATGCATTTCATTATTCAACTAAATTAATTTCTAACAATTAATTTAATAAATTAGAATAGATTTTAGAATCCAATATAAATTATTGTCTATTGGATTAATTAAATATTTTCATTGGATATATTTTTTTTACAAATTTTATAATTTGACCTTTATAGTTTCTCAAATACTAGTTTAGTCCTCCATACAACAACAATAATAACAACAACAACCAAGTTTTATCCCACTATATGAGGTCAGCTATATGGTTCATTTTATGTCATTGAGCTCTATCTCCTACTATATCATCATCTATACTTAAATAAATTTTATCTTGTTTTATTGTTGCTAATCAAATCTTTTTTAATCTTTTTCTTCTTTTGATATGTGTGTTTGTCATAATTTCACATCACCTAACTGGAGCATTTATTGCTAGTCTAAGTATATACCCGTACCATCTTTAACGTGTCTCTCAGAGTTTTTCCTAAATAAATGCAACTTCGACTTTCTCTCTAATGCTCTTATTTCTTATTCTGTTCATCCTCGTATGTCAACATATCCACCTTATAACCCCTTTTCTTGCCGATTACTGCCATGTTTGTCTTCGGATCAACATGTTATGGATTTCAGATCTCTATATGCGGTGACCCCATCCCGTATCATATCTCGACCACCAAAGAAGGCTGACATCCTTGCGGTAGTGAGGCTACTGGACATGTTTAATCACTTCTAGAGAAGGGGTCAAACTTTGTGCCATAGAGGTAATGGAATGGGTAGGATACGTTCTGTTTTGATTGTAGTCATGTGGATTGAGGATTGTGATTTGTTTTGGGATGTTTGTAGTTGTGGATCATTTGTTGTAACTTCAGTTGTCGCTATTCGTGAGCAATCTATGGCTCCGACCACCTGTTCGACCTACAATCACTCTTCGATAGTGAGCTACCAGCAACCCACTTGAGTTTGGGTAAGTTTGGAGTTGATTTATGATGATTATTTTGTGAGGGATTTATTTATTTAGTTGCATGATTGATATTAGGATCATTGGATTGTGGTGGTAAATCGTAATCTAGTAAGTTTAGAGTTAATTGATGATTAGTTAAGGTTGATCAATAATGAGGGTTTCCTAATTGAATTAGGAATTTGATTTAGTTATTTGATACATGTTAGAGTAGCTAAATTGTACGTTTGATTTGTAGGACTTTGATTCGAGACGAGAGTCTCGACATTGGAGATTGTTGGATACGATTTCCATTTTTGAGGCGGGTACCTTGACTTATCTTTTAGATATTGCCATTTGATATACATAGTGAATTTTAATGAGTAATAATAATTATGTTATATCTGTTGGATCGATGTGTTCGCTAGAGGCTGTTGGTTGCTACTCGGAAAGCCTAGAGGTTCCACTGTACAAAAATTTTGTACAAAGGTCTGAACCTTTTCCTAGCTACCATGTGTTCTTTTAAATTAAATTTTGGATCGCCTGCGGAACTTAACACGTTTGATCCAAAACTTAATCTATTTGTTCTTTTAGGTTTTGACTTGGGTCTCCTGCGGAACTTAACACATTCGACCCAAATCACCTTAAGTTATTAATTCCATTAAATATTAATTTCCATAATTGGTTCCCAGTACTGACGTGGCGAGGCACACGACCTTCTTGGATATGGGAGCAACCACCACCGACTAGACAAAACCTTTTATAGAAAGCTAATATTTAATTTCCTAAAATAACTTTAGGTTAACCGAAAAGAACAATCAAATCACAAGGGAAAAAATACAAAACAAAAGAACACAACTTCGAAAAATATATTCGAAATACTAGAACGTAAGGCTCTTGTATTTGGTATTATTTCCAAAAATAACTAGCATGATGCGGAAAGAAAAATTACTAGTTATACCTTTTAGAAAGACCTCTTGATCTTCTACCGTATTCCTCTTCTAACCTCGGACGTTGTGTGGGCAACGATCTTCCGAGATGAGAACCACCAAGCACCTTCTTCTTCCTTACAAGTTTCGGCCATCAAAACTTCTCCTAGGATGAAGAGGTTCGCCCACCACCACCATGCTCCAAGGGATGCTAGAAAAGAGGCTTCTTTTCTCTCCTTCTTCTCCTTCTTAGATCCGGCCACCAAAGCTATCTCCACCATGAGAAGGTTTCGGCCACACAAAGGAGAGGAGAGGAAAGAAAGGGCCGGCCACACCCAAGGAGAAAAGAGAGGAAAAATAGAATAGAGTCGTTCACCTTGAAGCCTCCTCTACCCCCTCTTTTATAATCCTTGGTCTTGGCAAATAAGGAAAATTTAATAAAAACTTCCTTAATTCTTTTGCCATTGAAAAGGAAAATTTATTTAATTAAAATAATTTTCTTTTCAAATTATAATGGCCGCCACTCTTCTCCTCAAAACAAGGAGAGTTTTAATTAAAACAAAATTAAAACTTCCTAATTTGTTTCTAGAAATTTATAAAATTTCTCCAATAATTTTAATCCTTCATGATTGGTTAATAAAAGAAATTTTATAAATTAAAATCTTTCTTTTAAACATGTGGATAATTTCCAAAAGGAAAGTTATCTCTAAAATTAAAATCTCCTTTCAATCTACAAATAAGGAAAGATATTAAATCTTTTCTTAATCTTTTGTAGAAACTAATAAAAGAGAATTTTAATTTTAAACTTTCTTTTAAATCATGAATATAATTAAAAGGAAAGTTTTTACCAAAATTAAAATCATCCTTTTAATCTACAAATAAGGAAAGAGATTTTAACTCTTCTCTTAATCTTTTGTAGAATCTTAAAAAGGAAGGATTTAAATTTTTAAACTCTCTTTTAAATTATATTATCCACATAAGAAAAATTTTAAAATTAAAATTCCTTTTTATTTAATAGGGCCGGCCACATGAATTCACCCATGAACATACCCATGGCCGGCCCTAGCTTGGTCTCCAAGCTAGCTTGGCCGGCCCCTATAGGATGGGTAAGAAGGTGGGTATGCGGTGGGTATAAATCTCTATATACTAGAGGCTACGATAGGGACCGAGAGGAGGAATTGGTTTTGGTCTCCTGATAAAATTAAGCATCCCCTAACACACAACTTAATTTTATCAATAATAATTCATTCCACTAAAGAACTATTATTGAACTACCGCACCAATCCCAAATTACATTTTGGGCTCCTTCTTATTATGAGTGTGTTAGTCTCCCTGTGTTTAAGATAACAAATGTCCACTAATTAAGTAAGTTACTGACAACTCGCTTAATTAATATCTAGCTCCAAGAGTAGTACCACTCAACTTCATCGTCATGTCAGACTAAGTCCACCTGCAGGGTTTAACATGACAATCCTTTTGAGCTCCTCTTGGGGACATTCTCAACCTAGTATCTCTAGGACACAGTTTCCTTCTATAATCAACAACACACACTATAAGTGATATCATTTCCCAACTTATCGGGCTTATTGATTCATTGAACTAAATCTCACCCATTGACAAATTAAAGAAATAAATATCAAATATATGTGCTTGTTATTATATTAGGATTAAGAGCGCACATTTCCATAATAACTGAGGTCTTTGTTTCTTTATAAAGTCAGTATAAAAGAAACGACCTCTAATGGTCCTACTCAATACACTCTAAGTGTACTAGTGTAATTATATAGTTAAGATAAACTAATACCTAATTACACTACGACCTTCAAATGGTTTGTTCCTTTCCATCTTGGTCGTGAGCTACTGTTTATAATTTATAAGGTACTGATAACATGATCCTCTGTGTGTGACACCACACACCATGTTATCTACAATATAAATTAATTGAACAACTACATTTATCACAAATGTAGACATTTGACCAATGTGATTCTTATTTCTAGATAAATGTTTATACCAAAAGCTAGGCTTTTAGTATACACTCTAACAATCTCCCACTTATACTAAAAGACTAAGCTGCCATATCTGCTGCCATACATCTGATTCCCATGCCTTTCAAAAAACTCTTGCCTTAAGGACCTTAGGTTATCATCTGATGCAATCTAGGCGGCAACAACTTCTCCTCGTTTATACGATTTCTCGTATTGGGTGGTACTTGCGCTCTATTGTGTTTACTTGCCTTTATAGACTTATGGTTTCTTCGAGTTTGCTACTGCACCAATATTATTACAATAAATTGTAATAATATCATATCTAAGTCTATCTTGAGATTATTGAGTCATTCAGCTTTTATAGCTACCTCATAGGCTTGCCATATACTAAGCTTCTATGGTGGAGTCCAGAAAAACACCTATGCTTATCAATCTTCCATAGTTATGACTTTACCTCCTAAAGTAAACACAAAACCCCGAGGTTGACTTATTATTGTCCCTATCCGATTGGAAGTCAAAATCCGTGCAGCTCACAAGGACCAAATTAACTGCCTTGTAAGCTAGCATATAATCTCTAGTGCCTCTAAGGTACTTCAATATATGCTTTACTGCAGTCCACTGTCCTTGTCCAGAGTTATTTTGATATCTGCCAACTATGCCCTTGGCAAAACAGATTTCTTATCTCGTGCATAGCATTCATTAGGCTTCCGACAGCCGAAGCATAAAGAACCGTCTTTATTTCCTTTATCTCCTTTGATGTCTACAGAGACATATCTTTAGATAAAGTTACTCCATCCTAAAAAGATAAGAAACCTTTCTTGGAATTTTGCATGCTTTAAAACGAGCAAGGATTTTTCCGATGTATGAAGCTTGGGATAAGTAAAATATTCTTTTCTTGCGATCCCTTATTACTTTGATCTCAAGAATATATTCATTCTCCCAAGTCCTTTATATCGAATTGTTTGGACAACCATACCCTTACTTATGACAACATTTTGATATTGTTTCCAACTACCAAAAATGTTATCTACGTATAGTACAAGAAATACCACCACGCTTCCATCACACCTTTTGTATACACAAGACTTACCCGGTTACTAAATAAATCCATAGGTCTGAATTACTTTGATAAACCGGATGTTCCAAGACCTTGAAGCTTTTCCTCAGTCCATAGACTGATTGATCTTTACACAAGATGCTCTTAGCCCTTTGCAATGAACCCTTCTGGTTGCTTTATATGGATGTTTTCTTCAAGACTCCCATTAAGGAATGCTGTCTTGACATCCACTTGCCAAATAGATAAAAGAATCCGGATAGACTTAAGCATGGATACCAGTGAAAAAAGTTTCTTTTTCATCAAGCCTTGCTTTGAAGGTTTCTACCTTGCTGTCTATCCCTCTTTTCCTATTATAGACCTTTTTATACCCAAAGGCTTTTACACCATTTGGTGGTTCTACAAGCTTCCAGATTTTATTAGAATACATATATTCTAATTCTGTTATTCATTACTCTTTGCCAAGATATTGCATCTTTATCTTGGAGTGCTTCGTCATATGTCCGGAGATCAGGTTCATGTCCTCCAGGGATCGAGTCCAAAAACTCTCCCAAAACATGAATCTTTTTAGGTTGCCTAACAACCCTCCCACTATGACAAGACACTTTCTGCAATTGTGTATCATTTGTGATACGTGTTGCAGTTTTCTTGTGGTATCTCATCTTGTACAGTTGGTACTAGGTTAGACATGTCTTTTATTATTTCCTTAAGAACAAATTTACTTATGAGCACGTGGTTCATAGTCCTTTTCTAAAAATCAGTCATTGATGCTAACAATGACCTTCTGATTTTTAAGACTATAAACCTACTTTTGTTTATCTAGGATAACTTACAAACAAGTGAACTCCTATCCAACTTATCATTGTCTCTCTATAACATATGTGCTGGATTTCCTGAATCCGAATATGCTTCAAAATAGGTTTTCACCTATTCAGCAATTCTATATGAGTAGAGAGTTCTAACTTGGAAGGTACTATGTTCACTTTCGTTTTCAGAGTTTATCCTTAAAACAAATTTGGTAATTTTCTGAATAACTCATCATCTATCTAATTATTCTATAAGAGTCCTTTACCTTCTTTCTACTACACCATTCTGTTGGGGTGTACCAGATGTAGTTAGTTGGGATTGAAATCCAACTACTGATAAGTGACTCCTAAAATCTCTCAAGAGGTACTTGCCACTACGATCTTCCATAGTGACTTTTTACTTTAACATTTCTCCGCATCAACCTTGTACTCTTTGAACTAATCAAAGTACTTAGTCTTGCGGTACATTAAGTAAATTTATTTGTATCTTGAATAGTTGTCTATAAAATAGACAAAATATTCAATACTACCTCTTGTCTGGATAGTCATAGGATCACACAAATCAGAATGAACCATTTTCAACATATCTTTGACTCCATACCCCTTGGACTTAAAAGCTTCTTGGTTATTTTCCTTCCAAGTAAGACTCGCAGGTTGGAAAGATTTCCACTACTAATGAACCCAAAAGTTCATCATCTACCAATGAATCCTACTCAAGTATAACCTAGCTTTAGATGCTAAAGATATAATTGGTTCATTTCCAAAAGGTTACTTTCTCTTAAAATTAGAAGATGTGTTACTAATTTCCATTTGTTGCATCGTGGGAGTTATTGGATTATAAATTGTCAACCATCATACCAGAATAGATAACTTCCCTATTTTTCTTGATAACAACTTTGTTATCAAAATAGACACAATATCTATAATAGTTTAGAAACTGAAATCAGGTTCTTTCTAAACTTGGTACGTAAAGACAATTACTTAAAATCCATATTTTATTCTTATCAAAAGATAAACATCTCCCACTGCAACAGCTACCACTTTTATAGCATGTGCGGTGATTCACCTTTCATTTAGTTGTCGGGTTTCCTGGAACCCTGCAATGAATTGCAGACATGATTAATGGCATCTTGTATCTACACTCCAGGTTCTGGTAGATAACACCACTAGACATGTTTCAACTAATGAATTAAATACACCTAAATTGTTCTTAGTTCTAAGAAGACAGTCTACCTTAATGTCCAAGTCCTATTTCCAATCATTACAATTGGGACTACTAAGTCTTTTTCTATAGTATGACTACTAGGGATTGACAAACATCCTAAGAATCACAAAAATATTTGGTCAAGATCAACTCCTTAAAATCTCCATGAATTTTGTGTATACAAAATCGAAGAGGAGATTTTATTAATTAATTTTATTATCTTGTCATCTTTACTTTATGACGAATAAAATTAATAGTTGATCGGTCTTTAATCAAATATTTGGTCAAAACTCTTTGAATTTAAAATAACATTGATTCCTCAAACAATATTATTTAAATTCACCAACACCTCAAACACCGTGAATTTTGCATGCCACGTTAGTGTGGACGTATACAAATTCATCATTTGTAAGAGGAGGGTTTTACCCATTGACTATCTTGTCAATATAACTTTTTGACAAATAAAATTACATCAAACACCATGAATCTTGTATGCCACGTTAGTGTGGACGTATACAAATTCAAACATTTGTAAGAGGGGTTTATTAATTTTATTATATTGCCAATCTAGTTTTATGACAAATCAATAGTTGGTTTCCCTTTGGTCACACAAGTGATAGTAGTGACTCCGTTGGGGAGGATACTATTAAATGTGTCTAAGTGTATACCATTACTTGACACTAAGTCCATTAATAAGATTATGCCCCTTCCGTTGGGGAAGATCACACGCTCTTAATTAACTTCCTATAGTCATCCAAAAATGGAAGTCTGTTCTAGTGATCCACAAACAAGCTCATCCGTTATGGAGGAAGGCACTCAGAGCCAACGCGCAAGCTTGTTTGCATCACTTACAAACCAGTAATGGAGACCATGGGATTTACTTAAAATCCCTCTCCCACTTAGTTATTTATAAATGAGGAATTTTAACTATGCTAGCCTACTAAACTTGTAAACTAACATGCACACACAACACAACATAAAAGCAATAAATAGAAAATCTAATTTTCAACTATTATGGCTTTTATCTCTAGTTGTCCTCCGTGTGTTGTCATCCCAAGCTGCTGCCATATTTGGCCACCGCCACCGGGTCTAGCTGTCGCATCCATCTTGCTCCTAGTTCCGCTGCGCCTCTGGTCCTTAGAAGGTTCCACGCTTTGCAAGATTCGATCCGCGACATAAATAGAATTTTACATTTTTGATCCTATATTCCTCGAAGGAATGTACATGTATCTAGATAAAAAAAAAATAAAATCCTAATAAAACTAAATACAGCTCCTGCTGTATTTTATAATACAATCATGCACACACAATAAAATGCCCTTGACATGTCCAAGGGTCCAATCACACACATAATAACTATAAGCCATAATAGTTGGATCCTGCATCCACAAAGTTAGCACATCCTACTATTATCCTGCCTAAATTATGTATGACATGTGCATAATTAAACTAATACCAAATACACAGAGGCAAAACCCTAGCTCTGATACCAATTGTTGGTTGCTACTCGGAAAGCCTAGAGGTTCCACTGTACAAAAATTTTGTATAAAGGTCTGAACCTTTTCCTAGCTACCATGTGTTCTTTTAAATTAAATTTTGGATCGCCTGCGGAACTTAACACGTTTGATCCAAAACTTAATCTATTTGTTCTTTTAGGTTTTGACTTGGGTCTCCTGCGGAACTTAACACGTTCGACCCAAATCACCTTAAGTTATTAATTCCATTAAATATTAATTTCCATAATTGGTTCCCAGTACTGACGTGGCGAGGCACATGACCTTCTTGGATATGGGAGCAACCACCACCGACTAGACAAAACCTTTTATAGAAATCTAATATTTAATTTCCTAAAATAACTTTAGGTTAACCAAAAAGAACAATCAAATCACAAGGAAAAAAAACAAAAGAACACAACTTCGAAAAACATATTCGAAATACTAGAACGTAAGCCTCTTGTATTTGGTATTATTTCTATAAATAACTAGCATGATGCGGAAAGGAAAAATTACTAGTTATACCTTCTAGAAAGACCTCTTGATCTTCTACCATATTCCTCTTCTAACCTCGGACGTTGTATGGGCAACGATCTTCCGAGATGAGAAACCACCAACCACCTTCTTCTTCCTTACAAGTTTCGGCCATCAAAACTTCTCCTAGGATGAAGAGGTTCGCCCACCACCACCATGCTCCAAGGGATGCTAGAAAAGAGGCTTCTTTTCTCTCCTTCTTCTCCTTCTTAGGTCCGGCCACCAAAGCTATCTCCACCATGAGAAGGTTTCGGCCACACAAAGGAGAGGAGAGGAAAGAAAGGGCCGGCCACACCCAAGGAGAAAAGAGAGGAAAAATAGAATAGAGTCGTTCACCTTGAAGCCTCCTCTACCCCCTCTTTTATAATCCTTGGTCTTGGCAAATAAGGAAAATTTAATAAAAACTTCCTTAATTCTTTTGCCATTGAAAAGGAAAATTTATTTAATTAAAATAATTTTCTCTTTTCAAATTATAATGGCCGGCCACTCTTCTCCCCAAAACAAGGAGAGTTTTAATTAAAATAAAAATTAAAACTTCCTAATTTGTTTCTAGAAATTTATAAAAATTTCTCCAATAATTTTAATCCCTTCATGATTGGTTAATAAAAAGAAATTTTATAAATTAAAATCTTTCTTTTAAACATGTGGATAATTTCCAAAAAGGAAAGTTATCTCTAAAAATTAAAATCTCCTTTCAATCTACAAATAAGGAAAGATATTAAATCTTTTCTTAATCTTTTGTAGAAACTAATAAAAGAGAATTTTTAATTTTTAAACTTTCTTTTAAATCATGAATATAATTAAAAGGAAAGTTTTTACCAAAATTAAAATCAACCTTTTAATCTATAAATAAGGAAAGAGATTTTAACTTTTCTCTTAATCTTTTGTAGAATCTTAAAAAGGAAGGATTTAAATTTTTAAACTCTCTTTTAAATTATATTATCCACATAAGAAAAATTTTAAAATTAAAATTCCTTTTTATTTAATAGGGTCGGCCACATGAATTCACCCATGAACATACCCATGGCCGGCCCTAGCTTGGTCTCCAAGCTAGCTTGGCCGGCCCCTATAGGATGGGTAAGAAGGTGGGTATGCGGTGGGTATAAATCTCTATATACTAGAGGCTACGATAGAGACCGAGAGGAGGAATTGGTTTTGGTCTCCTGATAAAATTAAGCATCCCGTGTTCGCCCCGAACACACAACTTAATTTTATCAATAATAATTCATTCCACTAAAGAACTATTATTGAACTACCGCACCAATCCCAAATTACATTTTAGGCTCCTTCTTATTATGAGTGTGTTAGTCTCCCTGTGTTTAAGATAACAAATGTCCACTAATTAAGTAAGTTACTGACAACTCGCTTAATTAATATCTAGCTCCAAGAGTAGTACCACTCAACTTCATCGTCATGTCGGACTAAGTCCACCTGCAGGGTTTAACATGACAATCCTTTTGAGCTCCTCTTGGGGACATTCTCAACCTAGTATCTCTAGGACACAGTTTCCTTCTATAATCAACAACACACACTATAAGTGATATCATTTCCCAACTTATCGGGCTTATTGATTCATCGAACTAAATCTCACCCATTGACAAATTAAAGAAATAAATATCAAATATATGTGCTTGTTATTATATTAGGATTAAGAGCGCACATTTCCATAATAACTGAGGTCTTTGTTTCTTTATAAAGTCAGTATAAAAGAAACGACCTCTAATGGTCCTACTCAATACACTCTAAGTGTACTAGTGTAATTATATAGTTAAGATAAACTAATACCTAATTACACTACGACCTTCAAATGGTTTGTTCCTTTCCATCTTGGTCGTGAGCTACTGTTTATAATTTATAAGGTACTGATAACATGATCCTCTGTGTGTGACACCACACACCATGTTATCTACAATATAAATTAATTGAACAACTACATTTATCACAAATGTAGACATTTGACCAATGTGATTCTTATTTCTAGATAAATGTTTATACCAAAAGCTAGGCTTTTAGTATACACTCTAACAGAGGCGGGGGTGAATAGCGATTTACAAATTTTCGTAGAGTACGCAGCGGAAATTAAAACAATGAGAATCAAAAAGGACAAAGACACCAAGATTTTTACTTGGTTCGGAGCCTAGGTCGACTCCTACTCCAAGGCCTGTGGTCGTTGACCACTTTCGGTGGGCAATCACTATCAATCCGAAAATCTATTACAATTCTAAAGTACAAGTGCTGAATAGTGAAATAAAATACTGACAATACAAAAAAGGATGAAGAGAACAAGTTGTCAGTTGTCGGAGCAGCTGGGCGTAATTGATGCGTTCGGAGCAGCGTACAAGAGCACAGGTGTTCTGTTCGAATTGATTGAATAAGGTTGCTCCCCGAGGTCCCTTTTATAGCAATTGTGAGACTGATCCAGATCCTCGATCCTCGCGATCAGCTTTGATCCGAAGCGGATCGGTCGACCGATCCCCGGTTCGGTCGACCGATCAGATGATCTCCACCTCATCTGATCCGCTCGCTCCGCTCTGCTCTGGTCAAATCCTATCCAAGGTTCGGTCGACCGATACCAAGGTTCGATCGACCGATCCTCTGGTCGAACTCGGCCCATCCGTTGGAGCTTTGACCTGTCGCTGCTTGGGGGTTCGGTCGATCGATCCAGAGGTTTAGTCGACCGATCCCGGTCAGTTCTAACCCTGCATAAAAGTGTTAGTTTCCTGCAAAATAGAGTTAGAACAGAAAAAAGAATAGTAATTATATTCCGTCTCACCGAGACCGGAATCTAGTCAAGATCTCGACTTAGAGTTCCGAAATGGCTCTAAGTCGGATCGGCGCCTAAGTTCCCTTCCCGAGAACGCGTCCTCATAGTCACTCAACTCCAGTGACTTACCTTCACCCACCTGCCAGACGTCTGGTCAGCCCTTCGACCCATCTGGACTTCGTGCCAGCTATCCGGTCAGCCTGTCGATCTAGCTGGGCTTCGTGCCAAACATCCGGTCGGTCCGTCAACCCGTTTGGACTTCGTGCCAGCTATCCGATCGACCCGTTGACCAGCTGGGCTTCGTACTAGACATCCGGTCAACCCGTTGACCTGCCTGGACTTCTCCTGCACACTCAATCAAAGTGTTAGACAACAACAAAACTAACTTAACCTAATTTGTCATTCATCAAAATCTGAGTTAGACCGTTAGTGCTAACCACATCAACAATCTCCCCCTTTTTGATGGAATGACAACCTGGTTAATTTAGTAAAAAATGTACAAGTAAAAAAAAATAATTATAGGGTTTTTAAGTTAGTTTGTATTTTCAATTTTGGTTTAGCTAACTTAACCACCTAACCCTCCCCCTTTGACATTCATCAAATAGAAGCATGGATCAAGTAATCATAAATACAAAGGAAAATTAAAAGATACAAGCATATGTCAGATTCACTTGGGAGAACTTGAATGATTAAAGATTTTTTGCTTAAAGAAAACCTTTTCAAAATAGCGAAGTTTGAAACAACCTTGTTAAACATAAGTAAGATTTTCGAAACCAAGTTGATAGTAATTTTAACAATCCAGATTTTCAAAACTAAGTAAAATTAAGTTAACTTTTAAGCTGAATTCAATTTACAACATTTTCAAAAACTGATTTTAACTTTTAACTTTAGTGAAAATGACTAAGTTTTTAAAAGAAATTATATTTTGAAAAACATAAGTTTTACACAGATAATTTATAAAAGTAAGATTTTCAAAACTTAGTTACTAAAAACTCATTTTGCAAAATTTAGATTTTCAAAACTAAGTAAAGTCTCATTTTCAACATCATAAGTGAGGTTAACTTTTAGGCTGTCACACCCCCAAAGGAGTCTCTGCCAGACAAAAATCCGGCAGCATCTCCCCTGTACCGGTGACAATCTGAAGCATCACTACAAGCAAAATACATCAGCCACATGCGGCTGGAATATTTATATACACAACCACGCAGTTATAATAACAACCCACACGGCTGGAATGAAACAATCACAACCACGCAGTTATATATATAACAGCCCACACGGCTGTACCAAAACACAGCGGAAAAACGAAGGAAAGCCCACACAACACAAATAAATACAATGCATGCCGACACGGCTTAAACACAAATACAATGCCAAAACCATAAGATAGCCACACGGCTATACACAAATACAATGCCAAAAATAAGAAAAGAATATACAAAGAAAACCAACACAATCTTCGGATGTGACGTAGGACCCGGCAGACAGGATACTCCGAGCGACACCAACCATCTACAAGCTACCTGAAAACATAAATGTATACATGCGGTGGTGAGTATAGGTAACTCAGTGGGTAATAGAAAAGATAGTGCATGGTCCATAAACATGGAGATCACAAGTATACAGTCTCAGTAGAGAATAAAGAACATGATCATACTATCATAATCAATGCACCTAAACATATCTGACATAATAACCTGACATATAAACTGTACAAACCACAACTAATATAATGACATATACATACCCAATCTGGAATCGACACATGGTACAATGATCAGTAAACTCACCGGATCTGCAACAGATATACCCGTGACACCTGTGCAATATAAGTACGACCGCATATACATGTAAAATAAATGACATGTATGCAGTATGGCAACCAAATGCAACAACCATATCTCAAACAAGTGCAACAACGACAATCACATGCAACTAGTATCTACTAGGCATGTATGCAAGTATATATCCACCGATGCACCGTGCATCATATGCAAATGTGTATGCATGCTCCATGGTCACCCCCGACACCTCTCCAGACACCATGACCCCAGTATGGCCGAGAGGCTTGGGTCCGTGACAAACCGTACAAACCTCACGCACGTAACCGCTATAAAGCGACTGAGGCGACAGTATACTATGTAGTTATCTAACTACATAGCTAAGGGTCCCTGACCACTCACAACTCAAGCCCTCTGACTACTGTACCCTCAAGATCCACTACTCCAGAGTGGTCGAGGCTGACAGAGTAAAAATACTGAGCAGCTGAGTAAGCACGACAGGACATAGCTCCACTCCCAGCTACCACTCTCCATCAGTGGTAGAGTGGACAGCTATAAAAACTGACAACCCTCTCAACTACAAAGGAGACGATAGTCGTCAGTATGCAATGAATGATGAACATGATATATATATAATCATGATACAGACACCGTCATCATCCATGCAAACTCTAACTCCACATAAGCACTCCACAACATGAATATAATCGTCATGGTAAATCCACACATCCCACCAAACACATGTATACAACAACACACGTATAATCAACCAAAACTCTCCACTAATCCCACTGGACACATATGTACAGAACGCAAGTACAATCAACATGTATCCTCCAATAATAAACACATCAAACACGTGTATAAACCACAAACATACAATCAACACAACTCCTCTAATCATCACACCGGACAAATGTGTACACGACATACAAATGGACAATCATCATATGAACACTGCCAACGAACCATACACTACCATACACACTCTACATGTGCACAAATACCACAGAGTATAGATAATCCAAAGTGTAGACTGTATAAGAATTAAATAGATCATCACAAGGGTCAAGCATAAGTATAAAGCAGGAAAATAACCAACGAACACGATATAAGGTAAGCAGCCTAAACCATCACATAATAACCATGCACTAAGCTCAATAAAAATCTACATAGAGCCAAGGAAGAAATACCCGCCTTTAATCTGTCGATCGTGATAAGATAAATCCCACGTCGAGACGCTCGCCTCGAAACCAAGTCCTGCGATCACATGATATATATTTAGCTAATTACATAGGTAGCAAATAGCTAAATAAGCTCTTCAATTTAATTAGGGAAAACCCTTATCGAAATAGATTACTTAATTTCTTAATCCATAATCTATTAATTCATCCAAAACTCACTAATCCACATATCTTAAATCCAACTCACATAATTCATCATCAATCCAACACTAATCCAATGATCCTAAAAATGATCACATAATAATCTATATCAACTAAAATAATACTTACAACTAGAGGCAAAACCTTAATCCTTAATCCACAATAATTCATCCAATCAACCTATCAATTAAATCATCAAACCACCATCAACCATAAACTCTAACCATCCTCAATCAACCAAAATTATGCCCTCCTCCAATTCATATAACAATCTACAAGTCCTCAAATAAATCCAACGCACCTTAAATCAATTCCTACAATCCATCTACATGCTTCCATGTGCTCTAAACCAGACATAACCTAATAACCATCAACAATATCGATAGAACAGAGCAATAATAAGAAAATTCTAAAGGTACATCACCAAAGGAAACTCACCTCGAGATAGTGCCACAAATCAAGAGCTCACAGCCCCTACTCCCACTGTCCAAAATCTACACAAACGCCTACACACCAATTCTTCCAAGAATCAATCCAAGAAGAAACCATACAGCACTGTATCTGGTAGAATCCAATAAACAAAACGACACTCACAATCTCCTAAAAACCAGAAATGAAATCCAACCTCTGAAAAATTAATAACCTATGTCTTACCTTAACCTAAGACAGATCCACATCCTTTGATGAAGAAATCTGAAGTTGTTGTGGAGAAAGAAATGGAGCTTCCCCACCAATTCACAACTAATCTGGCACAAACAAAGGAGACAAGATTTCAAGGCATTTCATCAAACACTTGTTAAGCACAAGAAATGGCACTGCCCTAATCCTCAATACCAAAAACTCACCTCAACGGAACCTCACCTTCTCACCTGTGACCTCCACAGCTTCAAGAGTTGGAGTGGCAGTGATCGGCAACAGTGAAATCCTCCAATATTTCGATCTGATGCATTGATTGTTCCCTGGAGGAGGCACTCGATCGAGACTCCAGTACACGGTGAGGTCGCGAGGTCGTGGTAGTGCGACCAACGATCAGAAGAGGTTGCGAGAGAAACACATCGGGTGGGGGAAAGAGTGGTTGCCGGCGACGAATCTGAGCTAGGGCACAGCTTCAAGGACGGCTACGACATCCCGTGGGTCGATGGATTACAGCATCACGCACGGGAGAGGGAGGAGGGAGACGCGACATCAACAATCGGGATGGAGAAGGAAGGTCCGGTGGCGATGGGCCGGACATCACTAGCGCGATCAAGAATCGCCGGCATCACGGCGGAGATGCGATGGGAGCCGAGAATGGGAGGAAGAAGAGAAACGCCCGTAGCTTGTCTTCCCTCCTAAGCACTCCACCATCAGCCACGCCGGCGACACCGAGAGAAGGAGGAGGAGAATCGCCGGTGAGGATCGGGACGAAGTGGACAGGGGAGGAAGAAGAATCGGGGGAAAAATAAAAGGAAAATTAGGGATTTGATTTTTATACCTTAGGTTAAATTTAATTAAACTCTAAGTTAAATTTTCAATCAACTCCCATTTAAATGGGTATCCTAAACAGGCTTTCATTGTACCCCAAATCCATCCCCTCAAAACGGGTCATACGGACTCCGTTTAAATCCCGAAAAATTTCTAAAAATTCAGGTAAAATCCAATAAGATTTTTCGTCCCATAATAATTATTATTTAATTTTATGGTATTTTACATTCTCCCCCACTAATAAAAATTTGGTCCCCAAATTTACTGGTCAACTCAGGGACCCTCCTCCGAGGTAACTACCAATCAGCATACTCATATGCCACTCATCCAAGTATCATAAACAAATCTCCAACCCTAGTATCATAAACATATCTCCAAACATGATAATCCTCTTCCAAGTGACTAGCGACAACTCTGTGAGCTATGAACTCACCCTACTCCCGCTACTTCCACTCTGCAATCTAGCCAACTGTGGATAAATCAACTACCTCTGAAATCCATAATCCACCATCAATAGATTCTCCAACATCTGTATAGGGCGCTCAAACTATCCATCAGTCTGAGATGAAAATCTATACTAAAGTGAAACTCCTAATCCAAGGTCTGCTGTAACCATAATCAAAACCATGACATGAAATCACTGATCTCCATCCAAAACAATACTCAGAGGTACATCATCCAGTCTGGAAATCCTTCTAGAGTATAATCCTGCTACTCCATCCAAAAGAATCCGTCGTACATACTGATAGCTAGGGAGCAAAGTCATCAACTAATCCATGATTACCCAAACCATCATATTCCTGGATAATCCCACAACAAAAACCGTCATAACTTGCTTCCAACTCGACTCTAGTATCCAAATCAACAAAGACAATCCTACTGATCTCCGATGTTCAGCCTCCACTTGCTGACATACTAGACATCAAGCTACAAAATCCACGATGTCTTCCTTCATGAAAATCCACCAATAAGAACACTCCAAATCTCTATACAACATGTATCACAAATCTAGAACGATGTGTTTCCTGCGGTCACTCTTCCCGGATAAGAAGTGGTCCGGAAACACACCATATCTCCCACGAAACAAAGAATCACATTCTCATTACATGAGAATTCTCACTACTAGCACGAGACTACTCCGCTCATGCTACATCGGAACTGCACCGACTCCCAGCTACGATACATCTGTGTAGAGTACAAATCCGTCTACACTAGAAAGTACAACTCAGACAGTGCAGTTAACAACTTTTCGTTTCAACTCCTGAAACTGATCTCGTACGCATCTATCTAGGAAAATTCCACACCCTTCCTAGATAGTCCAGTCAACGACATAATAATGCTAGAGTAACCCTCAATCAATCTCTGGTAATGTCCAGCCAGACCAAAGGAATAGCGAGTCTCCGGTATAGACTACGACTACTCCCAACTGATAACCGCCTCTATCTCCTGTGGATCTACGGATATCCCTCTACCAGAGACAATGTGTCCCAAAAACTCGTAAAAGACAATCACAATACGTACTACTAACTTCACATATAGATGTTTCCGTCGAAACATCCCTAGAACTATGCGAAGCTAGTGTACGTGATCCACCTCAGATCGGGAATAGATCACAACATCGCCAATAAAGACAATGAAAACTGATCCAAACACTCTAATGATACCAAGTACATCGAGTCCATAAAAACATCTAGGGTACTATAAGCCTAAACGATAAAACCATAGACTCATAATATCCGTACAACAAACACTCTCAACCACAAGATTCCCAAGAAATCTGTGATCTGATCCCTAACTACAAATCACCAAATCCATAAATATCACACAAGTGCTACTCCTCATGTCTCTATCAACATCAAACACCAATAGTAGATCATCAAACCAAATATCCACCAATATATCATCGAAAGATAACATATCATCACACCTGATCTCACCATCTCAATCCTCTCTGATAATCCAATATCCACAGTAAAAGAATGTCAATCCAAAGTCAAAGGGTCACACAACTCGCTGACTAAGAGTCTACCTATCAAGGAGATATCTCCACCACCCTCTCCTATAAATGTCCCTCGACAAATATCGATAACAAAACCCTCTAATCTGAGATATAGACTACAAGATCTAGTAAAATGATCACGTGATCAAGGTCTTAAGCCACCTGATAGAGACAATGTTAGCTGAGTCGTCTAACCATTGTCTTGTACCCCATCATACTGTGATTGCTCCACCCTGAGGTTCAGCAACCTCCAGTATCGAGCAATGAACACAAAGATAAAGGAATACTATAACCAAACAGCTGATCAAAATATCTGTCAATCGACGCTCTACCCCTCAAAGATCATCATATGAAATTATACCTAGTTATGATCAGAACTCCTAGGTATTACTCAACTAATACCCGTACCTCCGTATCATCACAGGTCGTAAATCACTAGGTACATCAAGGATATCTAACTACATCCGACAGCTCTATGAGTCAGGATCTCCCATGGAGCAACGTTAGACGAGTCTACTAGTCATCACCTTAAAATCCATCGTGCTGACGAAAGAAGTAGAGAACTACTCTCTCTCCAAACACCTCAAGGAAATCACTAAGTGATGACCTGATCTCCAAAAAGCATTCCCTGCTTCTTCCTTCACGTGGTACCGGGTCACGTAAAGGTTAAGTAGCTAACTTCAACTCTCTCATATCAGTACAAATCATATATCCAAATGTACTTTCCAACTCATATACCCTAGTAACGGTTGTATCTTATAAGTGTTAAGCATGTATCCCTACACTTTTCCACAACAGTGGAGGTATCCCATCCGAATGTATCTTCTAAGTCATCTTATCAGGTACAAACCGTCCATAGTCAAAGTCCCCATGGAATAGGATGCATCGATCCTCTATAGACTGACTAAGCCGATAATAGTATACGGCCAACTCAGTCCTTTCAACACCGGTACGAGTCACGTACTCAAATATATCCCTTAAAATATCTAACCAAGCATGAGTATCCCAAAGATAGGAATATCTAAAAATAGAGTATAATGATGCCCTAATGATCGAACTGCTGAATAAATCGGTCGTCAACTAACAGATCTAATAAGGATAAATCAATCCTCGTCCAAAGCAACTAAGGTAAAACAATCGATCCACCACTACCCAAGTCAACGAGGGTAATCTACAAACCTAACCAACAGGAGTAAATCAATACTCTACTAATCAAAATAACAAGGGTATGAAACTAACTAAGATAGATCAATCCACAACGGCACAAGTCAATCAGGTAAATCAATCCTAAACTGATCTAACCAACCGGAGTAATACAAACTGAGTCAACATATGCATACAGATACCATCCACTATCCAGCTAATAATAATAGAGACTGGTATGTGACTCTAAATCTCAACCAACTAATAGTATCAGTAACTAACACAAATGGTAGTATGATATAACAAATCCCTTGAGACTGTAAATCCTTGATCTCCATTAGGTCAACCATGATCAGTGATTGACCCAACACATGCAATGCATGCTACAAACCAATAGGTAGGTACTAACAAGAGAGTACTAACACATGTCACAACAAACTATCATGGACAACAATACATATATCAACAGAAATGCATGATAACAATATGCAAACATACCTCCTATAGCCTGGAGATGTCCTGCTGCTGCCTGGTCCCAAAACCCGAAAAGTCACATCAAGAAAACCGAATCATGAAATCCAAAACACGAATAATAGGCATCGTACCTACTCTGATACCAAAAATTGGTATCAGATAAATCTCGAAAATCTAAAACAAAAACAAAACAGGCATCGTACCCGCTCTGATACCACTAATTGTCACGCCCCCAAAGGAGTCTCTGCCAGACAAAAATCCGGCAACATGTCCCCTGTACCGGTGACAATCTGAAGCATCACTACAAGCAAAATACATCAGCCACATGGGCTGGAATATTTATATACACAACCACGCAGTTATAATAACAGCCCACACGGCTGGAATGAAACAATCACAACCACGCAGTTATATATATAACAGCCCACACGGCTGTACCAAAACACAGCGGAAAAACGAAGGAAAACCCACACAACACAAATAAATACAATGCATGCCGACACGGCTTAAACACAAATACAATGCCAAAATCATAAGATAGCCACACGGCTATACACAAATACAATGCCAAAAATAAGAAAAGAATATACAAAGAAAACCAACACAATCTTCGGATGTGACGTAGGACCAGGCAGACAGGATACTCCGAGCGACACCAACCATCTACAAGCTACCTGAAAACATAAATGTATACATGCGGTGGTGAGTATAGGTAACTCAGCGGGTAATAGAAAAGATAGTGCATGGTCCATAAACATGGAGATCACAAGTATACAGTCTCAGTAGGGAATAAAGAACATGATCATACTATCATAATCAATGCACCTAAACATATCTGACATAATAACCTGACATATAAACTGTACAAACCACAACTAATATAATGACATATACATACCCAATCTGGAATCGACACATGGTACAATGATCAGTAAACTCACCGGATCTGCAACAGATATACCCGTGACACCTGTGCAATATAAGTACGACTGCATATACATGTAAAATAAATGACATGTATACAGTATGGCAACCAAATGCAACAACCATATCTCAAACAAGTGCAACAACGACAATCACATGCAACTAGTGTCTACTAGGCATGTATGCAAGTATATATCCACCGATGCACCGTGCATCATATGAAAATGTGTATGCATGCTCCATGGTCACCCCCGACACCTCTCCAGACACCACGACCCCAGTATGGCCGAGAGGCTAGGGTCCGTGACAAACCGTACAAACCTCACGCACGTAACCGCTATAAAGCGACTGAGGCGACAGTATACTATGTAGTTATCTAACTACATAGCTAAGGGTCCCTGACCACTCACAACTCAAGCCCTCTGACTACTGTACCCTCAAGATCCACTACTCCAGAGTGGTCGAGGCTGACAGAGTAAAAATACTGAGCAGCTGAGTAAGCACGACAGGACATAGCTCCACTCCACCTACCACTCTCCATCAGTGGTAGAGTGGACAGCTATAAAAATTGACAACCCTCTCAACTACAAAGGAGACGATAGTCGTCAGTATGCAATGAATGATGAACATGATATATATATAATCATGATACAGACACCGTCATCATCCATGCAAACTCTAACTCCACATAAGCACTCCACAACATGAATATAATCGTCATGGTAAATCCACACATCCCACCAAACACATGTATACAACTACACACGTATAATCAACCAAAACTCTCCACTAATCCCACTGGACACATATGCACAGAACGCAAGTACAATCAACATGTATCCTCCAATAATAAACACATCAAACACGTGTATAAACCACAAACATACAATCAACACAACTCCTCTAATCATCACACCGGACAAATGTGTACACGACATACAAATGGACAATCATCATATGAACACTGCCAACGAACCATACACTACCATACACACTCTACATGTGCACAAATACCACAGAGTATAGATAATCCAAAGTGTAGACTGTATAAGAATTAAATAGATCATCACAAGGGTCAAGCATAAGTATCAAGCAGGAAAATAACTAACGAAAACGATATAAGGTAAAGCAGCCTAAACCATCACATAATAACCATGCACTAAGCTCAATAAAAATCTACATAGAGCCAAGGAAGAAATACCCGTCTTTAATCTGTCGATCGTGATAAGATAAATCCCACGTCGAGACGCTCGCCTCGAAACCAAGTTCTGCGATCACATGATATATATTTAGCTAATTACATAGGTAGCAAATAGCTAAATAAGCTCTTCAATCTAATTAGGGAAAACCCTTATCGAAATAGATTACTTAATTTCTTAATCCATAATCTATTAATTCATCCAAAACTCACTAATCCACATATCTTAAATCCAACTCACATAATTCATCATCAATCCAACACTAATCCAATGATCCTAAAAATGATCACATAATAATCTATATCAACTAAAATAATACTTACAACTAGAGGCAAAACCTTAATCCTTAATCCACAATAATTCATCCAATCAACCTATCAATTAAATCATCAAACCACCATCAACCATAAACTCTAACCATCCTCAATCAACAAAATTATGCCCTCCTCCAATTCATATAACAATCTACAAGTCCTCAAATAAATCCAACGCACCTTAAATCAATTCCTACAATCCATCTACATGCTTCCATGTGCTCTAAACCAGACATAACCTAATAACCATCAACAATACCGATAGAACAGAGCAATAATAAGAAAATTCTACAGGTACATCACCAAAGGAAACTCACCTCGAGATAGTGCCACAAATCAAGAGCTCACAGCCCCTACTCCCACTGTCCAAAATCTACACAAACGCCTACACACCAATTCTTCCAAGAATCAATCCAAGAAGAAACCATACAACACTGTATCTGGTAGAATCCAATAAACAAAACCACACTCACAATCTCCTAAAAACCAGAAATGAAATCCAACCTCTGAAAAATTAATAACCTATGTCTTACCTTAACCTAAGACAGATCCACATCCTTTGATGAAGAAATCTGAAGTTGTTGTGGAGAAAGAAATGGAGCTTCCCCACCAATTCACAACTAATCTGGCACAAACAAAGGAGACAAGATTTCAAGGCATTTCATCAAACACTTGTTAAGCACAAGAAATGGCACTGCCCTAATCCTCAATACCAAAAACTCACCTCAACGGAACCTCACCTTCTCACCCGTGACCTCCACAGCTTCAAGAGTTGGAGTGGCAGTGATCGGCAATAGTGAAATCCTCCAATATTTTGATCTGATGCATTGATTGTTCCCTGGAGGAGGCACTCGATCGAGACTCCAGTACATGGTGAGGCCGCGAGGTCGTGGTAGTGCGACCAACGATCAGAAGAGGTTGCGAGATAAACACATCGGGTGGGGGAAAGAGTGGTTGCCGGCGACGAATCTGAGCTAGGGCACAGCTTCAAGGACGGCTACGGCATCCCGTGGGTCGATGGATTACAACATCACGCACGGGAGAGGGAGGAGGGAGACGCGACATCAACAATCGGGATGGAGAAGGAAGGTCCGGTGGCGATGGGCCGGACATCACTAGCGCGATCAAGAATCGCCGGCATCACGGCGGAGATGCGATGGGAACCGAGAATGGGAGGAAGAAGAGAAACGCCCGTAGCTTGTCTTCCCTCCTAAGCACTCCACCATCAGCCACGCCGGCGACACCGAGAGAAGGAGGAGGAGGAGAATCGCCGGTGAGGATCGGGACGAAGTGGACAGGGGAGGAAGAAGAATCGGGGGAAAAATAAAAGGAAAATTAGGGATTTGATTTTTATACCTTAGGTTAAATTTAATTAAACTCTAAGTTAAATTTTCAATCAACTCCCATTTAAATGGGTATCCTAAACAGGCTTTCATTGTACCCCAAATCCATCCCCTCAAAACGGGTCATACGGACTCCGTTTAAATCCCGAAAAATTTCTAAAAATTCTGATAAAATCCAATAAGATTTTTCATCCCATAATAATTATTATTTAATTTTATGGTATTTTACATAGGCTAGATTAAATTTTCAAAATTAAGGACAACGACTTTGAAAAACTTAGATTGTGAACTTAAGTTCTAATTTTTGTAAAATTTAACATTCAAGTCAAACTTAAGAAAAATCAAATTTTCAGAACTAGATTTTCAAATTTGATTTTCAAAATTAAGTTAAAATTAATTTTCAAAATCATTTTTCAATAAAAAGCAAAGCCTAGTTCTTCACAAAACTTAAGTTTATAAGAGTTAGTTTTCAAAAATAGGTTTAAGAAAGCACTTTTTAAATACAAAAACATTTTAAATAAAGGAAAAATAAGTAAATTGATTTCTCCCCCTGAACTTGACATTAAAAATAAACAACTGTCTAACCAATTAGTTACTTACCAACTATCAGAAGATAACAGTTTTCACTTGGTTAGTCAAGTTAAGTTTAATGTAATCAGTTAGTGTTTGACTAAGCTGATAACTTAACTTGATTAATATCTGTTTAGTATTTAACGCCCAAACTTATAACAATGCACTGAAATAAGCATCTTAAGTCCAGACAATTGGCCTATGCATCTCACCCCTTTCTAAGTTTGCCAATCACAAATAAGGTAAGCCTAGGTGTTGGTGAGATGCTCAAGTACTAGTCCTATGGGTACATGCTTTCTAAGGAATTTGAACTAATCTAAGGCTAAAACTGTTTTTGAAATTCTAAAAATAGGAAGGTTTTGAAAGCATTTTTATTCTATAATTTAAAATAACCATTTTTGAAAACAATTTTAAAATTTTGAAAATCCTAGTCTATTAAGCACATCCCTAATTTTCTACGTAGATTACTAAATTCACTTTCTGAGAGGGGTTTGGTGAATATGTCAGCTAAATTTGACTTAGACTCAAGGTACTTGAGTTCAATGTCACCTTTAGTAACATGATCCCTAATAAAGTGATGCCTAATTTCAACGTGTTTGGTTCTTGAATGATGCACAAGATTTTTTGTTAAGTTAATTGAACTAATATTATCAATTAAAACTTTTACATTTGTAAGATTTAAGTTAAAATCTTTTAGGGTGTGCATCATCCATAACAGTTGTGCAACGAACTCTCCTATGGCTATATATTCTGACTCATTTGTAGATAAAGCAACATAATATTGCTTTCTAATAAACCAGCTGACAAGTGACGGACCAAGTAATTGACATCCTCCACTTGTGCTTTTGCGGTCTAATTTACAACCAGCGTAATCTGAGTAAGAATATCCTATTAAGTCGAAGTTGTTAGTTCTAGGATATCAAATTCCTACATTTGTTGTTCCTTTAAGGTATCTAAAGATTCTTTTGACTTGAGTCAAATGAGATTCTTTAGCACAGGTTTGGTATCTAGCACACATACTAACTACAAATAGAATATCAGGTCAACTTGCAGTTAAGTATAGTAGGCTACCTATCGCACTCCTATAATATTTTAAATCAACTGGTTTACCATTGGGGTCATCATCTAGGATTGTGTTTACTGCCAAGGGTATTTTTATTTCTTTAATATTTTCCATTCCGAATTTTCTAAGTAACTCCTTAGTGTATTTTTGTTGATAAATATAGTTTTCTTCATTTGTTTGTTTAATTTGTAATCCTAAAAAGTAAGTCAATTTGCCTACTAAACTCATTTCAAACTCGTGTTCCATTAAACTTGTAAATTCATTTAAGAATTCTGAATTGGTTGACCCAAAGATTATATCATCTACATAGATTTGAGCTATAAAAATATCATTTTTTATTAATTTAATGAATAAGGTTGGGTCAATCTAGCCTTGGTTGAACCCTTTAGAGATTAGGTAAGAAGTTAGTCTTTCATACCATACCATAGGTGCTTGCTTAAGCCCATATAAAGCTTTATTTAATTTAAATACCTAGTCAGGGTGTTCTAGACTTTTAAACCCAGGTGATTGTCCTACGTATACTTCTTCTTTTATTAGTCCATTTAAGAAGGAAGACTTAACGCCCATCTGATACAATCTGAACCCTTTATGAGCTGCATAACTAAGTAGCATCCTAATGGACTCTAATCTAGCTACTGGGGCATAGGTTTTATCATAGTCAAGTCCTTCTACTTGACTAAATCCCTTAGCAACTAGCCTAGCTTTATTTTTAGTAATTTCCCCAGTTTCACTTAATTTGTTTCTGAATACCCATTTTGTTTCTATTATTTTCTTGTTTTTGGGTGGTGGTACTAAGTCCCAAACTTCATTACGCTCAAATTGAGCTAGTTCTTCTTGCATAGCTATGACCCAGTCTGGGTCAAGCAGGGATTCAACTATGGTTTTGGGTTCAAGTTTTGAGATTAAGGATATTTGACTTAGGTTTCTAAAGGATGACCTGGTTTGAACCCTTAGGTCTGGGTCACCAATTATTTGATTAGTTGGATGATTTGGGTTGACTCTTATAGTTCTGGGGGGTTGACTTTCTTGAGTTTGTTCTTCTTCTTCGTGACTTAGGGGTTGATTTGTTCCTTCAGAATTATTATTTTCTTGAACAAATTCAATTGGTTGAAGTTGAGTTTGTTCTAGGTTTTGTTTAGATTCTTCAAATTTTACATTAGTAGTTTCTTCAATTCTTAAGGTAACCTTGTTATAAACTCTGTTGCCCCTCCTATTTAAGGAGTAACCTACAAAAATTTCATTTTCTACTTTAGAGGTGAATTTTCCTAAGTGTTCTCTTGTGTTTAAAATGAAGGTTGGACATCCAAATACCTTAAAATATTTTATATTTAGTTGTTTATTATAATAAAGTTCAAAAAATGTTTTATTATGTATTTTATTTAGTGTCGTCCTATTTTGCACATAGGAAGTTGTACTAACAGCTTCTGCCCAAAAATACTTAGGAAAATTGTACTCATTCAGCATTGTTCTAGATGCTTCAAGAAGGGTTCTATTCTTTCTTTCTACAATTCCATTTTTTGGGGGAGTTTTAGGACATGAGAATTCGTGATGATAGCCGTTTTCAAGACAAAATTTATCAAAGTTATGATTTTAAATTCTCCCCCATTGTCACTTCTAATTCTTTTGATTTTAATGTCTTTTTCATTTTCAATTTGTTTACAAAAGTTTATAAATATTTCAAAAGTTTCATCTTTATTTTTTAAGAATTTGACCCAAGTGAACCTAGAGTAGTCATCTATTATTATTAGACAGTATAAACTTCCATTTATTTATTTGACCCCATGGGAGTCAAATAGATCTAAGTGTAGAAGTTCTAATATTGAGTTGGTTTGTGATTGATTAGTTGGTTTGTGAGTAGATTTTGTTTGTTTGCCTTGTTGATAAGCATTACATATGGTTGAGTCTAAGTTAGGTAATTTTGATAGTCCTCTAACTAATCCATTTAGTCTGCTTATATTTTTGAAATTCGTGTGTGACATTCTTCTATGCCATAACCAGGTTTCTTCTTTTTGTGTTAAATAACACTTAACTGAAGAAGTGGTTAAGTTAATTGCAGAAATGTTGTCTTTTCTAAAGCCTTTTAGACTTATAGTAGGATTATCTAGATGTTTGATTAAGCATTCTGTAGATAAGAATTTAACCTTATACCTAGTGTCACATAATTGACTTATACTTAGGAGATTATATTTAAAATTTTCAACAAGTAAGACATTTATAATAATAAAATCTATTTTTAATTCAATATTACCTATACCAATTACCTTGAGTTTGCCATTGTTTCCAAAGGCAACTGTTCCTAGACTCTTGTAAGTAAGTTGGGTGAACTTGGTGTGATCTCCAGTCATATGCTTGGAGCAACCACTGTCCAAAATCCACCTGATTTCCTACAATAGGTAGGAGTTAGAGTTAGTCTAATTTTATTCTTTTAAATTATTTTCAAGGTTGGTCACTTTATGTGAAAATTTGAGTTAATTTTCAAACGAACAGAATTAAAGTTTAATTTTAAAATAAATTTTTAAGTAAAAAAAAGTTTAATTTTAAACTGAATTTTTTTGATAACAAAAAATTAAGTTTAATTTTAAAGTTAAAGAAAATTAAGTTTAATTTTAAAATAAATTTTTAAGTTAAAAAAAATTAAGTTCAATTTTAAAATTTTTAAGTTAAAAAAATTAAGTTTAGTTTTAAAATGAATTTTTAAGTTAAAAAAAAAGTTTAGTTTTAAAATGAATTTTTAAATTAAAAAAATTAAGTTTAATTTTAAAATAAATTTTTAAGTTAAAAAATTAAGTTTAGTTTTAAAATAAATTTTTAAGTTAAAAAAATTAAGTTTAGTTTTAAAATAAATTTTTTAAAAAATTTAAGTTTAAAAAAAATAAAATTAAGTTTACTGTAATTTAATTTTCTTTGACTCAATTTAATTTAATTTAATTATGTTTAATTTCATTTAATTTTAATTTGATTTAATTTGATTTAATTTTATTTCAATTTAATTAAATTTGAATTTTAATTTGATTTAATTTAATTTAAATTTTAATTCGATTTAATTTAATTTAATTTAATTTAATTTTGATTTAATTTAATTTGATTTTAATTGGATCCTTAGTTATCTTACCTGATATATGTTTTCAATCAGGGAATCCTATAATTTTGTGAGATGAATTAGGTTCAATTTTAGGGTTTTGTTTTTAACTTGTGTTATATTCAGGTTTAGCTTTGGGTTCAACAGATAGACATTCTCTGGATAAACTTCTGGGCTATGGTGAGTCACTTGGACATCATTAGAGTAACCATGCCTTCGAAGTTTTCCAAATAGTCCTATCCACTGGACTTAGTACAAAACCTTGGTCTAACTGGTTATGATCCATAAAGGGTAGCTTCGGTCAGTTCCACTTAGCCAAATGCACCAGGTCGAAGCCATATCTTCCTAGACATGCATAGACTAAGCTTCCCTAACGTACTATCAACCAAAACTTCACCAATACTATTTTTCAAGTTAAACTTGAGTCCCCTTTCTAATTGGTCCTAAGAACCCTGCCGGGTAGATTAGTTTGGGTTACCCTTCCGGGTAGGTTAGTTTTGGAGGTGCCAGCTATTCTGGAGCCTCCCCTTGAATTATTGGCCTTTTAAATTAATTTTTAGTTTTAGGTTTATGTCTGTTTCTTTTATAGTTATACTTTACTTGATGATAGTCTAAGTTTTGGTGAGTTTTAGTATATTTGGGTTTTGAATTTTTTGGTCTAGGTTTGATTGACCTTACATAATATATTTTGTCTTTAGGTATGTAATATTGATTAAGTCCTACTTGCGTGGTTAAGCACGCTTTCGGAACCCAAGATTTACTAGTTGGTTTATGTTGGGTTATTAACGATTTAAATATTTTGTTTGAACTTGACTTGTAGCCAAGTCCAGTTTTGTTGTAAGTTGCTTTTTGGTTATTTAAGATTAGATCCAAGTTTTTGGATCTACTTGTAAATTTTTCTAACATTCCTTTTAAATTGTTAATTTCTATTTTTAATGATGAATTCTCCTCCTCAAGTGTTAGATCTTGAGTTGGATTGTTATTCGTGATTTGTTCCTTGGGATTTTGATTTTCTTTAAGGAGCAATTCATTTACTTTTTCTAATTTAACTAATTTATTATTCAAACACGAAATAATTTTAAAGAATTTTTGGTTTAAATTGAGATATACCTCTTCGGGACCTTCAGAAACGAGTACGGACTCGTGGCTTGATTTAAGTTCTGACCCATCTTCTGATTTGCCTTCCAACTCAGCTTCGTAGGCCATTAACACAAGATGACTCTGGAGCTTCTGATCTTCGGCCTCCGATTCGTCTGAGGAGGTGTCATCCCATGTCGCTTTGAGGGCCTTCTTTTTGGTCGTCTTCATTTTGTCGTTCTTTAATCTTGGACACTCATTCTTGTAATGACCCTTCTTGTTGCATCTGAAGCACGTCACATTCCTTGATTCTGTCGAAGAATTGATCTTCTAAAGGTCCTTCTTGCTGAAGCTCTTCTTTCTCCTGGTGAACATCTTTCTTACCAGGTTCACTAGGTGTTCTTCATCGTCAGAGTTTTGGTCAGAATCTTCTTCAGGTTCATGCTTGTTCTTCTTTTCTTTGGAGGAACCTGCAAACAAAGCTATTCCTTTCTCGGATCTAGCGTTAGTTTGTTCGTGTAGTTCTAATTCACAAAAGAGTTCGTCTAATTTTAATTTTGACAGATTTTTAGAAATTTTTTAGGCATCCACGATGGATGCCCATAAACTATTGAGTGGAAATGCGTTTAACGCATACCTTATCAAGTCTCTGTTATCCATCTGGTGACCTATCGCATGGAGCCCGTTGAGGATGTCCTTGATCCTCGCGTGAAGCTGACTCGCCATTTCTCCTTCTTGCATTTTTATATTAAATATTCTATTTAATAGTAAATCTCGTTTCGTTACCTTTGCGTCACTGGTCCCTTCGTGCAGCTCGATCAACTTGTCCCATAGCTCTTTAGCGTTCTGGTGCGGTCCTACCCGGTTCAACTTTTCCCTTGTCAATCCGCATTGTAACATGTTAATCGCCTTGTTCTCCGTTGACGCTTTTTTTTTCAAGTTCGAAGTCCACTGTTCCGGATCTAGCGGAATTCCAGAGTTGTCAACGGGTGTTTTGTAGGCTTTCGTGACGCTGAGCCACTGGTCAAAATCCGTCTTCAAGTAAACCTCCATCCTTTTCTTCTAGTACAAAAGTCGTCCCCGTTGAATAGGGGCAGCCGCACCGTACTGAAACCTTCGATTTGAGACATGATGACCCTGCACACAATAAAGCAGCAACAAACACAATCCTAACACTTGGTCTTAGATTAGTAGTGCGGGAAGATTTAAGAATAAAAAGAACCAAATTGGTGTTGCACCAATTTGAATTTAATTGCAATGAAAAAACTTTCCAAAAAGATAATAATACCAGTTTGGAATTATGCGAAAAGACTGAAAATCCGGAAGAGAGAAAAAAAATTGGAAAGAAATGTCACCCCCTTGTCTGACTAGTGGTTGCACCAAGTTAGAGCGGTACCTGCTCTGATACCACTTGTTGGATCGATGTGTTCGCTAGAGGCGAGGAGGGGGGGGGGGTGAATAGCGATTTACAAATTTTCGTAGAGTACGCAGTGGAAATTAAAACAACGAGAATAAAAAAGGACAAAGACACCAAGATTTTTACTTGGTTCGGAGCCTAGGTCGACTCCTACTCCAAGGCTCATGGTCGTTGACCACTTTCGGTGGGCAATCACTATCAATCCGAAAATCTATTACAATTCTAAAGTACAAGTGCTGAATAGTGAAATAAAGTACTAACAATACAAAAAAGGATGAAGAGAATAAGTTGTCAGTTGTCGGAGCAGCTGGGCATAATTGATGCGTTCGGAGTAGCGTACAAGAGCACAGGTGTTCTATTCGAATTGATTGAATAAGGCTGCTCCCCGAGGTCCCTTTTATATCAACTGTGAGACTGATCCAGATCCTTGATCCTCGCGATCAGCTTTGACCCGAAGCAGATCGGTCGACTGATCCCCGGTTCGGTTGACCAATCAGATGATCTCCACCTCATCTGATCTGCTCGCTCCTCTCTGGTCAAATCCTATCCAAGATTCGGTCGACCGATCAGTCTTCTCTGACCCGATCATCTCGGTCCACTCCAGTCGATGATCATCCTTGGTTCGGTCGATCGATACCAAGGTCCGGTCGACCGATCCTCTGGTCAAACCCAGTCCATCCGCTGGAGCTTTGACCTGCCGCTGCTTGGGGGTTCAGTCGTCCGATCGAGAGGTTCGGTCAACTGATCCCGGTCAGTTCTAACCCTGCATAAAAATGTTAGTTTCCTGCAAAACAGAGTTAAAACAGAAAAAAAATAGTAATTAGATTCCGTCTCACCAAGACCGGAATCTAGTCAAGATCTCGACTTAGAGTTCCGAAATGGCTCTAAGTTAGATCGGCGCCTAAGTTCCCTTCCCGGGAACGCGTCCTCACAGTCACTCAATTCCAGTGACTTACCTTCACCCACCTGCCAGATGTCCGGTCAGCCTTTCGACCCGTCTGGACTTCGTGCCAGCTATCTGGTCGACCTAACTGGGCTTCGTGCCAAACGTCCGGTCGACCCGTCGACCCGTTTGGACTTCGTGCCAGTTATCCGGACCCGTTGATCTAGTTGGGCTTCGTACCAGACATCCGGTCAGCCCGTCGACTTGTCTAGACTTCTCATGTACACTCAATCAAAGTGTTAGACAACAACAAAACTAAATTAACCTAATTTGTCATTTATCAAAATCTGAGTTTGACCGTTAGTGCTAACCACACCAACAATATCTGTATCAGTATGTCATTGTTTGATTCCTTCAACATGCTTATATATTACCTGTTTTGCATCCATTGTCCTCTTGATTATTTATGCTCATAGAGGTAGTGACATACCATGCCTTATGATATACCGGACTAGACATTCACCATATCTGATACGTGTACCGAGATCTTCTTATTTGAGCCATTTATTTTTGGTACATGTTTTATGGATGTAGATATGGTTAGGATTTTCATGCTTAGTGTCATGCACCATCTCGCATGATTGCATATTGAACGATTGCCAGCTTCATTATTATTGAGCACATCGCCAGTTACATGGATCTGCACACACAACCACTCATGGGTTAGTCGTTATTATTCAGGCAGGGTGTGTTGCAGCAGGTTGCTCTATAAGTGCTCCGTTGGTCCACTCATGGGTAGCGTGACGCAGCGTGCTAGCAGGATAGGGATCCCTCCTCTGGACTGGCTCAGGGAGATGAGAGCATTGAGCTCCCCCACTTATGATTTGGGGTAGGATGATAGGTGTACTCCGACAGCATCCTGTCCACTCGGTCACTCAGGAGCAGTGATGGCAGAGTGCATAGTTGTCACAGCTCTATCCACTCGGTCTCACCATCGTGTGTGAGATGACTGACTAGCGTTAGGGGTGACCAGGACATGTCATTTGCATCGTATGCATGATTGCATTTATTGCTTGTGTTTGCTACATATTTGGTGAATGCATATGATTGACATGCATATAGGAGATATTACATTTTCGATCTGACAACCTTATTATTCTGATAAGAGGTCCTAGTGAGGACAGCTTCTCCCATTTCCTTCAATTTTGCATTTTCCATTAGTATTCCAGGAGTCTATACGCATAGTTGTTATTATTGGTTATTTCCTACTATGCATGTCAGCTTGGTATCCGCTGAGTGTTGGACTCACTCCGTTGATATATTTTATATTTCAGGTTGATGCTGTTAGGAGGTTTCAGTCGCTAATCCCCACCCTAAGTCACGACGATTTTCTATCTTTGGACTTTTGATTTCCTTGTTATGTTCCTACATACTTATGATGTGTGATTATACTCGAGGATTTTTATATCGAGTTTTGATTAGAATTTCAACCACTCTACATCTTAGATACATGACATCAAAACACTAAATGTTGAGTGCATGAACTACAGAGAAGTATGAGTTAGTTTCAATTGTGCAATGCAACTACTACTCAACTATGTGAATAAATTAAAAAATAGGACTAATCTAATATGATACTAAAGAAAACATAAATCAAGTATCACACACGAAGCTTATGGGTCCTTTCTTTCCCTAGCTTAAAATGAAAAGGCATCACTGCCTATTTTCTCCACTATATGTACCAGCTAAAACTATAAAATAAGAAAGAAAGTTTCCAAAGAAAATATTAAATAATTCCTCTAACCTCTTGTGGAAGAAGCAAGTTTAGCGATTGACCGCATGCCTTCCGCAAAGGGACTAGGCAGTTCTTGTCAAGATTTTGAAGTCAAACATAAGTTCTACATTTATATCTTAGATCAGTGTGAAGACATCCAAGTATTGCACACATGATATTTATTATTGCTCATCAGTTCAAACAGAAGATAAGATGATTTGTTGATTGTTAACAATGTCCAGGAAAAGAAGATAAAGGCATTAAGAAGTATATCTAAATAGCAAGAAAAAGAATCAACAAATCACTATTTAAAAGAAAGGTACTACTTAGCAAGCAGAAAAGAAATAACCCCTCATTAATAAGAAAAGGAACGCCAATGGTTTAGCATCTATTTGCAAGGATAACTAAAAACAATTAGATTTGTTTCATTCACAGTCAGATTGTTATTTTAAATGCTCAATAAGATACTAAGGAGTTTCCAATAAAAAACATTGTTAATTGAAGCAATGGAAGCTGCTAATTGAAACAACTCTGCTATGTACAAAATAACCAACCTCAATGCTTAAATCATTCAAAACAAGATCTACTTGTCCACAGAATAAAAAATCTATTAGTAAGCTTCAGTAATCAAAAGCTATAAAGCAAGCACCGAGATCATCTTGCATTATTCTATATGGAGCATATATTAACACGAGCAACAATCTAACACTAGAAGTCCTATCTTGACTATGAACTTGAAGAAAAACATTCAAACCATTCCTTTTCATTACATAATCCAATAACTTCGGTGCAACACTCTTCTTTTTCATTAAGAAAAGCTTCCACTCACTATTTTGTCTATTCAAACAAAATACATGGATTCTTAACTTGTTATCAATGTTGTCAACCATGAGAATTGACTCTAACTTGTACTTGCTCATGATCAGATACTTGTGCACTGAGTAAAAACGGTTGTGGACATGCAAACTGGAGGGAATTCATGTAGACTATGAAACATCTGGGCAAACTAAGGTTGGCTCAAGCACAGAGCATGAGTCAACTCATTTTCATTTCTTTCACCTACATCTAAGTTTATTCTCTTGGCTTCTCCTGACCTTTGCCACCAGAAAAACTAAATATCTGATTGAAAATAGAGCAACAACATACTATGCATTATAGAATTTCATAGCGCAGAAGATGATCATCCCAAGCGCAGATATCCCACTTTAGATTTGGAAACGAAAAGGGAAAGAGCAAAATAAATTCAAAGAAAATGACCAAGAAAGGAAAAATACCTAGAGCTTTTGTAGATTGAGGCTGGCTAGTTGCTAAGAACGATCGAGGGATTGGACCCTAGGCGGATTGGACCCTAGGCGGAGGGGATGACATGCAGCGGAGCGCCGTGAGGAAGGATACCGCCAATGAGAGGATGCCAACGTCTTGATCGCTAAACTTATGTTTGGATGGAGTGAGGGAAAGTTCATTAACGGAAGGGGAAGAGAGGGGAAGGAAGGAGGAGTGAGAGGAAGTAAAGTATTTAACATAATATGTGTTACTTTGTTTTATTTGGGAGGAAAGGAAAGGGAATGAAGGTTAAATGGGAAAAGTTATAATTAGACATTTTTCATAATATTAATATTTATTTTATAAATATAAATTAGATATTTTTAATAATAAAATTAATTTTTTATATTATCATTTAAATTAGTTATTTTTAAATAAAAAATTAATCTTTTTATACTATTCATAACAAAACAATAAATTACCGATAATCAAGTAATTAAATGAGAAATAATAAAAATAATGATTTTAGAAATCTTAAATAAAAAAATTTGAAAAATAATGCTAATAATGAGAATTTCTATTCTTTAAAGACTTATTAAATTTTGATAGAAAAATTTAAAAATAGTAGATATCCTCTTAAATTTTGATGACAAAAATGGTTTTTCCTTCAATTCAGTTAGAAGGCGTGTCAGAGCCCCTCCTCTAATAATCTGGTAGCAAGCGAGCTATGAAGAAGACGAGGAAATTGGACTCCGACAACATAACAAAATTAGAAATTGGAACATTTCTTAAACTATCAAGAACAGGGATAAAATTGGAATAAAAAATCTTTTGTTTTCCCTTCCCCTTCCTTACATCCCAATTCGGGGTGTAAGAAAATCTCTCTTTCCATGGGTAACGAAGGTTAAAGCTTACTCTTCTTTACATTTCCTTCCCTTTCCTCACTCCTTCCCAAATAAGGTTCAAAGTTTCTCTTCCCCTTATTTCTCATTCATTCCCCTTCCCTCACCTCCTCCCAAACAAACCGTAAGAGAGGGAACGAAGGTTTTGATAGAGAGAGGGAACGAAGGGGAGTCGCGGAGGTGTGAACGAAGGAATAAAATTAACTTTAGAAAAATAAATAATAAAAATCTCTAAATTTAGAGCACTATCAACAGCTTACTTTACAACTTATTAATATTAGAAAATAATTATTATAAATAAATAATTATTTATTTCTTAATTATTAGAAAATAATTATTATTAGAAAATAGTTATTTGTTTCCTATTTATTAGAGAATAATTATTATTAGGACATACTTAATATTTTCTTAATTTATATATTTTTCTATTTTTCACTTGTAATGATATTTATATATACCATATGCTATTATTAATAATATGTGTGAATTCTATCGTCAATATAGTATCAGAACGATAAACTTAACAACAATCTTTTTTTAATTTTTTTCTCCTCTCTTTCGCGTTTCCTTTTCTCACGATTAAAAAAAAAACCTTAGCTTTCTTTTCCTTTCTCTGTCACTGACGCCAGCAAGATTCGCCGCTGTCGCGTCTTTTCTACTGTTGACCTATTACTGCGGCCAGAGGAGGCGTCGTCGTCCAAAGGCAGCCCACCATCGGCCTTATCGCCGTAAAAAAAAGTTCTTGCTATCCCTTCGCTGCCGATGTCCTTGTGTCACCAGCTCCCCTTTCCCTACAAATTTAGCGACTCCACCGCTTCCTTCGCTTTCTCCTTCAAGGGTTCAAGTCCATCCTATGACACCTCCTTCATCGATGTCCCTTTTCTCGGGCTTTCTGTCCGGGTACTTCTGTGATCTCTTTAGCTTTCTTAGAATCTCCTTTCTCCCCTATTTTCCTTTCTTATGTTTTTTTTGTCCTAAAAAAAATTCTCTTTTCTGACTTTCTCTTTTCCACCGTATAATAATTTATTTTATTCTTTCAAAAGGTCCATTAATAGCGAGGTTCAATTCCTCCTCTTTTCTCTTTCTCTTCTTGTTTTTTCTCATAGCAAGAGCATTATTATTATCTTTTTTCTTAAGTTTAAAGACATCAAATTTCATCATTCTCTTCCTCCTTTCCTTTGTTTGTTTTTTTAAGCAGCAGCCGCATTATAGCGGTCTTTCCTTCATGAGTATTGTTTTAGCCATCTTCTGATAGGCCAAATAGCAAGTTTTTTTTCCAAGTTTTGTTCAATAGCAGATTTTCTACATCTGCTCCCGCATATGCAGCCACTAAAATGCATCCTTCTCTCTCTGCTTCTCTTATTTTGATGATAAGTCAGATTCCAGCCTTCAAACAACAACACCTCGTCTCCTTCTAGTTGTTGTCTTCTTTCATCAAAGGCAAAGTGCAACAAATCATCGTTTCGTTGATCGCACTGGTGGATTTTGCTCTAAAAGAATACCCATCGGCCGCCTTCTACAATGGTTGCCGCTAACGACATCACTCATCGGCTATCTCTCACAAATACTCCTGATTCATTTTCCAAAGAACGCACAATTGCGTGCTCTTCGACTGAGGTTGAATATCGCGCCATTGCCTCTGTGGCATCTGAGATTCAATAGATTAAGTCACTTTTGACAGATATGCTTCTTCCAATTACCACGTCTGCTGTGCTTTTCATTGATAATTTGAGCCTCCGAACTGCGAGTTACTCATATTTCTGCTGAGGATCAGTTGGTTGATGCACTTACCAAGTCGCTTTCTCGACCTCGGCTGTTTGCTATTTGTAACAAGATTGGTGTCCTTTTTGGGACACCATCTTGAGAGGGCGTATTAGGAAATAATTATTATAAGTAAATAGTTATTTATTTCCAAGTTATTAGAGAATAATTATTATTAGAAAATAATTATTTGGTTCCTAGTTATTAGAGAATATTTATTATTCCCTAATAAATAGGAAATAAATAACTATTTACTTATAATAATTATTATTTATTTTAACCGTATATGTCACGCCCCGGAGGAGTATCTGTCCGAAGAAATTTCGGCAGCATCTCCCCTGTACGGCGGACAATCTGAAACTTTTCTACAAGCACTATATACCTCAGCCACATGCGGCTGGAATAATAACAATAAAAAAAAACAAACACCACGCAGTTAATAATAAATTCAGCCTCTGGCTGACACAACCACGCAGTAAAAAAAATAAAGCAGCCCACTCGGCTGTACCAAAACCAAAACACAAAACTGCTAGCCGGCTAGGCTTACACAACCAATAACAAATACAAAACACCACATAACAACATCAACTCTCCAAAAATAAAACCAGAGTACCGAGCTAAACAAACTGATACATAAAAACAAGCAAAACATACGTGAAACCGATAAGTCCTCTGATGTGACGTGGGGACCAGCACACAGGATGCTCCAAGCGACACCATAAATAACCTGGTACCTGAAAAATATAGAGTCCATGGTGGTGAGTTCAACAACTCAGCGAATACCAATAGACATGCCTAGTAAGATATATCTAACAGCAATAAACATGGAATACAGCTTCCTAATCATATATCTAGGAAAGATGCAAAACTGAAAGGTAACTAAGGAAGCTGTACTCACCAGGAACTCCTATCCAAACAAAAGGGTCGTCAAACCGAAAGTGCCCTAAATCCTGTATGCATGTCAAACATATGCATCCAACCAAATGCAGCAAATAAATGCAGCAAACACAATCACAAGAAATAAATGCATCAATGCATATGATGTCAATGATGCGTCCTGGTCACCCCTGACGCCAGTCAGTCATCTCACACACAAATGGCGAGACCGAGTGGGTAGGGCTGTGACAACCGTGCACTCTGTCGTCACTGCTCCTGATGAGTGACCGAGTGGACGGAATGCTGTCGGAGTACTCCTGTCCTGTGACCCCAAATCATAAATGGGGGAGCTCAATGCTCTCAACTCCCGGTACACGATAACGGGGAGGAATCCCTGCCGGCTAACACGTTGTGTCACACTACCCATGAGCGGACCAACGTAGCCAAACAAAGTCCCTGCTGCAACACACACTGCCTGAATCGACCACTAACCCATGAGTGGTGGTGTGTGCAGATCCATGTAACTGGCGATGTGCTCAACAACAATGGAGTCGACTATCGCACAGCATGCAATCATGATGCATGACACTAAGCATGGCAAAAACTGATCAACATAACCATATCCATACATACAAAATGGGTACTGTAAAAGCGATGGTCACATACCAAGATCTAGAGTACACAGGTCAGATAGAATATCAATAACCCTATGTCCTGAACATAATAAGTATGGAATATCCTGATCAGCATAGAAAAATCCATATATACATAATATGGGTACCACAGTATCAGTAAGTCAAATCCACGGATCTAGGGTATACAAGTCCTCTAAGGTATAACAACCTAGACCCAAATCATATCCCTCTTCCATAGCATATGTACCAACAATATACACAGATCAAAGAATCAGGGTCTAAACACCCGAATCATATATGATATACAAATAGAGGTACACAAATCTGATATGGCACAAAAACCTAAGTATCAGATAATCTAGATACACATGCCAGAAACAACAATCCAAATCCTAGTCCTAACCTCAGTAAAACATGGTATGTCACTTATTCTAGATACTAAGATACTCATGGTAATACAGTACTCATGGCAATAAATCACATGATGTAAGCACGGATACGTCACAGGCGATAAACCTAACATGCTATGGATATCAAACAGTGACATACCAAAGACAAACATATTCATTGCTTGTAGTTATAAAATACTATGCATATCCAAAGACAATATCGTAAAAGATAAGTCAAGAGGTACCCGCCTCCAATAAGAAGGTCCAAATCCAGTCCAAATCCAACGTCTCGTCTCAAACCAAAGTCCTCAAACTCACAACCATAAACAAGGTGGGCCGCTGGAAATCCACCTCACTGCTCTAAAGCTTCTATCGGCAACCACCTAAGGAACAACAAAACATCCTTTCAGCTTAGAATCAGTCCAACAACTGAATTGCAACAAGAAGACTTCCGATACCCGAACCTTACCTCAATATACCACCGAATCAAGTAGGAGGAAGTGGTGATCTCCAACAGTAACTTTCCATAGCAACCAACCTACTGTTGATGCTGGAACCAAGCAAATCCGCAACAAAGCAAACCCTAATTTGGAGTCCCCTCTTTGTCTCTCTGCCGGCAACTGATGGATGAAGAAGGAACCGGCAGTAAATCTCGGGGTTAGGCCACAGAAGGAAGGAATTCAACTAGAGAGTTGTGGTGTGCCAGCGTTGCTCTGTGAAATGGCAATCTAGGGCAGAGAAGTCTCGGCACTTGGAAACCCACGGCAGAGACCAGGGCAAAGGGGGCGGCCACCTGCCGGCTGTGGTGACGGTGAGCAACTCCACAGTGAGAGAGTAAGTTTCCGACGATTGGGGTCGGCGTCGGCTTCACCTCGTCGGCGGCAGAAACTAGGGCAGAGACTAGGGCTGAGGAGCGGCTGGCCGGCACTGCTCGGTCCAGAGAATCGGCCGGTGCTAGGGCTCAGGGTGGTCGACGGTGGCTAGGGCTGACGATCGGGCGTCACAGAGGCAGTGAGGAGGGGCGTCGGCGGTTAGGGCAAAGGGAGAGAGCTCGGGCGGCTGCTCGGGTGCGCGAGGGAGAAAACACAGAAACGGCGCAGGGGAAAAATAAAAAGAAAAAGAAATTTAAAAGGAAAAGGAATAAGGAATTTATAAAAGAAACAATTTTATCCCCGTTAACTCGTCCGTACGAGCTCCGAAAAATTCCCGAAAAATATCCAAAAATTCCGGAAAATTCATTTATTAATATTCCCTTTTTTTTCCCGGTATTTTACATTCTCCCCCACTAATAAAAATTTGGTCCCCAAATTTCAGTATCTACCATCAGCAAGTACTAATAACAAGTAACAATAATAAATGCTGAACGGTAAATTAAATCACATACCTCAAATGAAAAGATGGGGTATCGAGCTCGGATCGTATCCTCGAGCTCCCAAGTAACTTCCTCATCCGAATGATGCTGCCATCCGACTTTAACCAGCCGGATAGTCTTGTTCCGCAACTGACGCTCTTTCCGGTCGAGAATCCGTACCGGAACCTCCTCATAAGTAATGTCAGGCTGAACTGGAACTGGAATATCTGTCAGCACATGCGTCGGGTCGGGCACGTATCTCATCAGCATGAATACGTGGAATACATCGTGCACGCCAATCAAGGACGGCGATACTACCAACTAGTGAGCTACTGCTCCAATCCTTTCTAAGATCTAGAAAGGTCCAATGTATCACAGAGCTAGCTTACCTCTGAGGTCAATCTCTTCACCCTTTCGTGGGTGAATCTCGCAGAAATACATGATCGCCAATAGAGAACGCTAGGGGTCTGCGTCTCCGATCAACATAACACTTCTGGTGATCCTGCGCCTCTAACATTCTCCGTCTGATAATACGGATCAACTCTTCGTTCTGCTGAGCTCTATGAGGTCCCAACAACTGGGCCTCCCCAACCTCATCCTAGAGGTTGGGTGTCCGACAAGGTCTACCATATAACGCCTCAAACGGTGCCATCTAGACAGGCGAATGAAAACTGTTGTTGTAGGCGAACTCTACCAATGGCAAATGGTCCTCCCAACTGCCCCTAAAATCCAATACACAAAACCTCAGCAAGTCCTCTAGAGTCTGAATGGTCCGCTCTAACAGTCCATCCGTCTGCGGATGGAAAGTTGTACTGAAACAGAGTTGCGTGCCCAAAGGCCTACTGCAGACTCTGTCAAAAACGAGACGTGAATCGGGGTCTCCATCCGAAATAATAATCAACGGGACACCACGTGATCTGATGATCCCCCGGCAAAACAGATCTACCAATCGATCCAGGAAATCTGTCCTCCGATTAGCCAAAACGTGCGCGGATTTGGGTAATTGATCAAAGATTACCCAAATCGCGTCATGGTCTCATCATGTCCTCGGCAAACTCACCACAAAGTCCATGGTAATATGTTCCCATTTCCACTCGGGAATAGGAATCCACTGAAATAAACCGACAGGTATCTGGTGCTCGGCCTTCACCTGCTGACGGACAAGACATCTAGCTACAAAATCCGTGATGTCTTCCTTCATGTCGTTCCACCAATAGAAACACCTCAAATCTTGGTACACACAGGTACCGCCTGGGTGGACAGCAAATCATGAGCGATGAGCCTCCGGAAGTAACTCTTATAAAACCGGATGAGACTGAGGTACGCATAATCTACCTCGGAATACCCTCCTCGTCTCGTATAAACTCGGTCTGCTACCCGGAAGCTATCTGGCTGCAAATAACCCGCAAATACAGCATAGGGCTCTCGGATCCTCGTCCTGATCGACGACTGAGAAACCATGGTAACCAGTCTGTGACCACAACTCGGTGGCAAGCCAAAGTCACTCTAGACTTCCCGCTAAGTGCGTCGACAACCACATTAGCTTTCTCTAGGTGATAACTAATGGTATAATCAAAATCCTTCAGGAACTTCATCCATCTCCTCTGTCGGAGATCAAGTTCCTTCAGAGTGAACAGGTATTTAAGATTTTTATGATCAGTGAGAATCTCAAATATAATACCATATAAATAATATCGCCAAATCTTCAAGGCAAAAATAATGGCGGCCCACGACAAATCATGTACTGGGTAATTCTCCTCATGCTCCTTCAACTGCCGAGAAGTAGGAGACTACCCTATCGTGCTGCATCAGAACAGCGCTCAAACCCTGAATAGATGCGTCGGAGCAGAGGACATATCCGTTCTCTCCAGAAGGTAAAACCCAAAAATCGGAGCCGACACTAGTCTCCACTTCAGCTCCTAGGAGCTGGTCTTGTCATCCTCAGTCCAAGTGAACTTCACGCCTTTCTAGGTCAGGCGTGTAAGTAGCATAACTATGCGAAAGAAACCCTCGACGAAAGGTCTGTAATATCCTGCCAGTCCCAAGGACTGCGAATCTCCTGCACTGATTTCGGCTGCTCCCAACGGTAACAACCTCTATCTCCTGTGGAACCATGGCATACTCCTACCGGTGACCATGTGTCTCAAACATCTCACAGAAGACACCCAAAACACGCACTACTGATCTTCGCATATAGATGTTCCATCGAAACATCTCTAGAACTATGCAAAGGTGATACACGTGTCTCACCTCGGATCTGTAATAAATCACAACATCGTCAACAAAGACAATGGGCACAGATCCAAACATCCAGGGAATACTAAAATCATCAAGTCCATGATAACATCTAGGGCTCCGTAAGCTCTAATGGTAAAACCAAGACACATCATGTCTGTATCACAGACATTCCTAATCATAAGATCCTCAACAATAAACAGATCTGATCACCCACTAATAACATAAATCACCAAGGAAAAGATCCTCTAGTGTGAGAGCAACGCTCCATCACACGAAATACCACAAATGTGGGAGTAACGCTCTACCACAAGAAATCCTCCATATGTGGGAGCAAAGCTCCACCACAAATAACCCGAAATATGTATCTACAATAAATATGGGAGCAATGCTCCGCTACAAGGAATCCGTAATATGTGGGAGCAACGCTCCACCACAAACAATCCAGAATATGTGGGAGTAACGATCCATAACATGTGGATACATAAGTGCCCAAAGCACCTAACTATCTAGCTAGAGACAGCACAAAATCTCTCTACCACATATCACGGTGGGTAGCCTAGGGTATAACCACCCAGTAAGCAAATCAATTCCATAGTCAACTCTATCATCCTCCTAGTGGGTCGGTCACCCACTAATGGGAGAATTAGTTGACAGGGTAAAACAACCAATAACATAACGTAGACATTTAATACCATACATCTGACACACGTGCACACACAACATATGTATGATCGCCATAATCCTCCAATTATTGTACACCAAACATATACACAACTCAGGTATATTCAGTATAATACCTCCAACATGTCAATCAGGCACGTACAGCTAACTAAATAGCTAAAATCCACAAGGAACCTACAATAACCACATCAAGATGAGAATACCCACACTATCTGCAAATGAACTATCCATCATAGAACTCCTTCAACTCATAACAATCATATGTACACTTCATAGATATGCATAATCAGCATATTTAATCCAATCTATCACACAAACCCTATGTCATCTTCTAAGTTATCCAATTAGGTACATACAGTCTAAAATTACAGTACCCATGGAATAGGATACATCGATCCTCTATCAACTGACCAAACCGACAATAGTATACGATCAACTCCGTCTTTTCCACGTCAGTACAAAACTTGTACTCAAATGTGCTCTAGATATCAATTAAGCACATACAACCCAAAGATTCAGACATCTAGAAGTAAAGTAGGTTAATCTGCTACTGATCGGATCAACACAACTAATCGATCATCTACTAACTAATCAAGAATAAATAAAGCCTCTACAAGCATCTAAGGTAAATCGATCACAACTACCCAAATCAAACAAACGTCAATCTATCTTCTACTGACAGATCTAACAAGAGTAAATCAATATTTACTGATGAAATTTACTAAAATAACATAGTATACTACTGGCTAGGTCATCATAAAGATATAAATACTATCCACTACCCAGCTAATAAAAGCAGAGGCTAGTATGTGCCTCAATCTGCTAACCAACTAGTAATAACAGAAGCTAAATACTACTGGTGTATGATACAATAAATCACCAGAAACTGAAACCCTTAATCTCTATCAAGGTCGACCATCATCAGGGTTTTACCTAATACATAAAATATATGCTATATCAACTAGACAGGTACCAGTAAAGAGTGCTAATACAGGTCATAAACAGTAATAGTCAACAGTGCATATAATAACAAAAATGTAGGATAACAGTATACCAACATACCTCCTATAGCTTGGAGATGTCCTGCTGCTGCCAGGTCCCAAAATCAAAAAAAAGTCACATCGAGAAGACCAAAACACAAAATCCGAAACACCGGAAAAATAAGACACGTAAGTCGATCTCTGATACCAAATAAATTGATATCAGATAAATCTCAAAAATCCAAAACACATAGCAAGTATCGTATACCTGCTCTGATACCACTAAATTGTCACGCCCCGGAGGAGTATCTGTCCGAAGAAATTTCGGCAGCATCTCCCCTGTACGGCGGACAATCTGAAACTTTTCTACAAGCACTATATACCTCAGCCACATGCGGCTGGAATAATAACAATAAAAGAAAACAAACACCACGCAGTTAATATCAAATTCAGCCTCTGGCTGACACAACCACGCAGTTAAAAATAAAGCAGCCCACTCGGCTGTACCAAAACCAAAACACAAAACTGCTAGCCGGCTAGGCTTACACAACCAATAACAAATACAAAACACCACATAACAACATCAACTCTCCAAAAATAAAACCAGAGTACCGAGCTAAACAAACTGATACATAAAAACAAGCAAAACATACGTGAAACCGATAAGTCCTCTGATGTGACGTGGGGACCAGCACACAGGATGCTCCAAGCGACACCATAAATAACCTGGTACCTGAAAAATATAGAGTCCATGGTGGTGAGTTCAACAACTCAGCGAATACCAATAGACATGCCTAGTAAGATATATCTAACAGCAATAAACATGGAATACAGCTTCCTAATCATATATCTAGGAAAGATGCAAAACTGAAAGGTAACTAAGGAAGCTGTACTCACCAGGAACTCCTATCCAAACAAAAGGGTCGTCAAACCGAAAGTGCCCTAAATCCTGTATGCATGTCAAACATATGCATCCAACCAAATGCAGCAAATAAATGCAGCAAACACAATCACAAGAAATAAATGCATCAATGCATATGATGTCAATGATGCGTCCTGGTCACCCCTGACGCCAGTCAGTCATCTCACACACAAATGGCGAGACCGAGTGGGTAGGGCTGTGACAACCGTGCACTCTGTCGTCACTGCTCCTGATGAGTGACCGAGTGGACGGGATGCTGTCGGAGTACTCCTGTCCTGTGACCCCAAATCATAAATGGGGGAGCTCAATGCTCTCAACTCCCGGTACACGATGACGGGGAGGAATCCCTGCCGGCTAACACGTTGTGTCACACTACCCATGAGCGGACCAACGTAGCCAAACAAAGTCCCTGCTGCAACACACACTGCCTGAATCGACCACTAACCCATGAGTGGTGGTGTGTGCAGATCCATGTAACTGGCGATGTGCTCAACAACAATGGAGTCGACTATCGCACAGCATGCAATCATGATGCATGACACTAAGCATGGCAAAAACTGATCAACATAACCATATCCATACATACAAAATGGGTACTGTAAAAGCGATGGTCACATACCAAGATCTAGAGTACACAGGTCAGATAGAATATCAATAACCCTATGTCCTGAACATAATAAGTATGGAATATCCTGATCAGCATAGAAAAATCCATATATACATAATATGGGTACCACAGTATCAGTAAGTCAAATCCACGGATCTAGGGTATACAAGTCCTCTAAGGTATAACAACCTAGACCCAAATCATATCCCTCTTCCATAGCATATGTACCAACAATATACACAGATCAAAGAATCAGGGTCTAAACACCCGAATCATATATGATATACAAATAGAGGTACACAAATCTGATATGGCACAAAAACCTAAGTATCAGATAATCTAGATACACATGCCAGAAACAACAATCCAAATCCTAGTCCTAACCTCAGTAAAACATGGTATGTCACTTATTCTAGATACTAAGATACTCATGGTAATACAGTACTCATGGCAATAAATCACATGATGTAAGCACGGATACGTCACAGGCGATAAACCTAACATGCTATGGATATCAAACAGTGACATACCAAAGACAAACATATTCATTGCTTGTAGTTATAAAATACTATGCATATCCAAAGACAATATCGTAAAAGATAAGTCAAGAGGTACCCGCCTCCAATAAGAAGGTCCAAATCCAGTCCAAATCCAACGTCTCGTCTCAAACCAAAGTCCTCAAACTCACAACCATAAACAAGGTGGGCCGCTGGAAATCCACCTCACTGCTCTAAAGCTTCTATCGGCAACCACCTAAGGAACAACAAAACATCCTTTCAGCTTAGAATCAGTCCAACAACTGAATTACAACAAGAAGACTTCCGATACCCGAACCTTACCTCAATATACCACCGAATCAAGTAGGAGGAAGTGGTGATCTCCAACAGTAACTTTCCATAGCAACCAACCTACTGTTGATGCTGGAACCAAGCAAATCCGCAACATAGCAAACCCTAATTTGGAGTCCCCTCTTTGTCTCTCTGCCGGCAACTGATGGATGAAGAAGGAACCGGCAGTAAATCTCGGGGTTAGGCCACAGAAGGAAGGAATTCAACTAGAGAGTTGTGGTGTGCCAGCGTTGCTCTGTGAAATGGCAATCTAGGGCAGAGAAGTCTCGGCACTTGGAAACCCACGGCAGAGACCAGGGCAAAGGGGGCGGCCACCTGCCGGCTGTGGTGACGGTGAGCAACTCCACAGTGAGAGAGTAAGTTTCCGACGATTGGGGTCGGCGTCGGCTTCACCTCGTCGGCGGCAGAAACTAGGGCAGAGACTAGGGCTGAGGAGCGGCTGGCCGGCACTGCTCGGTCCAGAGAATCGGCCGGTGCTAGGGCTCAGGGTGGTCGACGGTGGCTAGGGCTGACGATCGGGCGTCACAGAGGCAGTGAGGAGGGGCGTCGGCGGTTAGGGCAAAGGGAGAGAGCTCGGGCGGCTGCTCGGGTGCGCGAGGGAGAAAACACAGAAACGGCGCAGGGGAAAAATAAAAAGAAAAAGAAATTTAAAAGGAAAAGGAATAAGGAATTTATAAAAGAAACAATTCCTCGCTAAAATGGGGTAGCCTAAACAGGCTTTTCCGGGCCCCATTTTTATCCCCGTTAACTCGTCCGTACGAGCTCCGAAAAATTCCCGAAAAATATCCAAAAATTCCGGAAAATTCATTTATTAATATTCCCTTTTTTTTCCCGGTATTTTACAGTATACTTTACATATTATAGATTATATTTATTGACAACGTGCATATTTTGTATGCCATCATTTATATAAGTATAATAATATTAACAGTGCACTCTGTAAGCCGTTAATATTAAGTTTTAACAGTGTACTTTGTACGCCGTAGAAAAGTTTATTGACAACGTACTTTTTCTGCACATCGTCGTTAGTATAAACATAATATTATCCACAGCACATTTAATTGGGCATGCTGCGGAAAGTATTATTAACGACGTGCCTTAACAATGCGCGATTGATGACACGCTGCGGAAAGTCACATTTGTTGTAGTATTCATTCGACACTGAATTGAAGTAAATATAATAACTAACTTTGCCTTTATTAATAATGAAATATGATACAAAAGGAACCCTTTACAATCATCTCATAATTGGTACTTAAGCTAATACTAACATATTTTGCTTAAATTTGGTGCTGTGAATTGGAAGAGTTCAAAGCAAGACATAGTCGTTGATTCTACAACAGAGGCCGAGTACATTGCTTCTTTAGCTGCAGCAAAAGAGGCTATTTGTATCAGAAAGTTTATTATAGAGCTTAATGTTGTTCCTAGTATAGCGAGCCCAATAAACCTCTATTGTGATAATAATAGGGCTATTGTACAAGCTAAGGAACCTCGCTCTCATTAGTGATGCAAACACATACTACGACAATTCCATCTCATTCGAGAGATCATCGATAGAGGAGATGTGAAGATATGCAGAGTACCGACTGATGCTAACATTGTGGATCTATTAACCAAGGCTTTGACACAGAGGAAGCATGATGGCCATACTAGGTCACTGAGCATTAGATATTTCAGTGATTGACACTAGTACTAGTGGGAGATTATTAGTATTAGCCCTAGTACCAATTATGAGATGATTGATAAGGCAATTTTGTATCATATTTTATTAATAATATAATAGATAAAGTTGGTTATTATATTTATTTCAATTTAATGCTGAATGAATAAGTATAATAATATCCTAAGGTAGTAGGTTCTAGTTTACAGCATATCAATTAGTTGAATTGATAGTGAGAGCTTATGTATATATATATACACTACTCTTAACTATTCCTAGTCAAGAATTAATATACAAGGATAATATTAATGCGTTGAGACTAGCATGTAGGTCAATGGATGACTTTATATCACAAGTCATGGATAAGAGATATCAGGCTGACACATGGGCATATATTAGAGAATATGTGCTGAATGACCTACCATGAGAATGTTTCCTGGATTATTATATGAGTGTCATAAACATTCTCATGTGACTATTGGTATGAATAGTCCTTAGATATGAAGTCACTACGGTTCCTTACATAAGGAGTTATGTACTTTGGTATCGGTAAATATCACATGTAACAAGGTGGACTATAAAGTTAATCACTGGGTATACAATAAGTTATGCGGAGGAATATGAGTGATGTAGATGGGATTTATCCCTTCCATATGACGGAAGCGATATCTGTGGGCCCCTTGATTAGTAGGACACAAGAATGCATGGTCATGCTCAAATGAGTCAATATGAGATATTAAGCTTATTTGTTTGAGTGTGTCTACTTAGAGATCAAGAAACACAAATATTGATAAGAGGATGACATGTTCTATACCTCATTGATCAGTCTAGATATCAAGGATAGAATGATTGAATCATACAAGATATTAGCCAGCGATAAGTTAGGTTGGATCTCAACTTTCTCATCACTTGGGCAGCAATAATGCATTGCTAGATGCCACTCATTACTTATGTATCTAAAATATTGATTTGGATACATTGACAACATTACAAGAATCTATTGGGTCACACACAAAGAATAAGTTATTTTTGAGTTGAGTTCATATGATGGATCATTGGATTAATTCTAATTTGAATTAGACTAATTGAGTTAGACTCAATTTGATCCAATTATTGGATTGAGTCTAATTCAAATTAGTCTCATGAAATCAATTTGGATTGATGAGGGTCAATGAGTTAGACTCATTGGGTGAACTCGAATTCACCAAGGAAGAGGAAAGGTATTTTACGTGAATTGATCATGTAAAAGAAGAAGATGAAAAGGCTTTTCATGAAAGATGAAAAGGCTCTTCATGAAAGATGACTAAGAGTCAATTCATGAAGGAAGATTAAAAGATCAAAGTGTTAGGACCAAAAGTAGCTAGAGGGGGGGGGGGGTGAATAGCTCGTCGCTCGCTCGTTGCTCGACGTTGCTCGACGTTGCTTGTTTCTTCTAAGATGTGCAGCGGAAAATACAGAAACAAAACAAACAACGCTAACACGGTTGGTTTACTTGGTATCCACCTCACAAGAGGTGACTAGTCCAAGGATCCACACCACGCACGCACCCTCCACTATGAAAACACTCCTTTTCGGTAACTACCGAGGGCGGAGAAGCCCTACAAGACTCTCAGTACAAGAAGAAAGGAAAGGGAAACAAAATACAAGCGCAAAGCTTACAATGAGTACAGAAAACCCTAACCCTAGCTTCTCTTCTTGCCTTTGATCCGCCTCTTGACTTGGAAAGCTTCCAAGATCCTTCAAGAACTGGCGATCTGATCTTTGAGAGCGCTGTGGAGGAGTTGGCGAGAGATCTGGAGTGAATCGGTGAAGTTCTGCCGAAGGAAATGAACGCCTGCGGCTTAAATCGACGCTAACGGTCGAATCCCGATCGATTGGAATGCTCCCAATCGATCGGGGAGGCTTTGGATCGATCCACGGATCGATCCAGAGCGCCTCTGTGCTCTGGAAAAACTTCTGGATCGATCCACGGATCGATCCAGCGCTTATCGCGCGAAGTAGCAGCGTCCCAATCGATCCACTGATCGATTGGGACCTCTGGATCGATCCACGGATCGATCCAAAGGGGTTCTGTTCGCGGGGACTCACCGGATCGATCGGTGGATCGATTCAGATCTTCTGAATCGATCCACGGATCGATTCAAACCTGCTGAATCGATCCACGGATCGATTCAAACCTGCTGGATCAATCCACGGATCAATCCAAACCTGCTGGATCAATCCACGGATCAATCCAAACCTGCTGGATCAATCCACGGATCAATCCAAACCTGGTTTTTGCCCAAAACCACGCCCAAAGCCCCTAAACCAACATCTAGTCAACCATGACTTGTTGGTACATAAGACCTAGCATCCGGTCACCCTTGACCAGCTAGGACTCTCTCACCAAGTGTCTGGTCAATCCCTTTGACCCACTTGGACTTTTCTCTTCTTGCCAAGTATCCGGTCAATCCCTCTGACCTACTTGGACTTTTCTTCCACGTGCCAAGTATCCGGTCAATCCCTTTGACCTACTTGGACTCTCACCAGATGTCTGGTCAACCTTGACCCATCTGGATTTCTCATGCCTGGCTTCACTCACCAGGACTTTCCCAATTGCCTAGCTTCACTCACTAGGTCTTTCACCTGGCTTCACTCACCAGGATTTTTCTCCTGCCTAGCTTCACTCACTAGGTCTTTCACCTGGCTTCACTCACCAGGATTTTTCTCCTGGTCAAGTATCCGGTCATCCTTGACCTACTTGACTCTTCTTCAATCCCTTGCATTGTCAAACATCGAAATCCAAACCAAGACTCAAGCTTGGTCAACCAGGTCAACCTTGACCTGAGGAATGTTGCACCAACAATCTCCCCCTTTTTGATGTTTGACAATACCACAATAACACTTACAATCCCACATGTAAGTTAGGCTAATCCCATAGCCTCATTCTTCATGCCACTAGGTAATGAAAGCAGAAATTAAGCTCTTCATTCTCCCCCTAAGAGGGCAAACTCCCTCTTAGGTAATGAAAGCCTAACTTACTCCCTTTCACAAGTCCTTTCATTCTCCCCCTATTGGCACACATCAACCCAACCTTGAGCACACATCAACCCATGTCTCAATATTGGGCACACATCAACAAATCCATTGTTGAAAGACTCTCCCCCTGAAGAGTTGCTCATCATAATCACAACTTCACTTATTGTGATCAACACGATAATGAAGGTCCCATACTCTTCATTTTCCCTACATTCTCCCTCAATGTAGACAAAGGCCCAACCTTGAGCCTTTTTCAATCACTCGAAAAACCACTTGAAAATATGAGGATATCCACTCCCCATTTCAAGTTCAAATGCTCATTCATGAGCATTTTCTCTACAGAAGGTTAACCACCTTCCAAAGTTCATGAAAAATAATTTTCATGTCTTTAAAGAGTCCCTCCCCCTAAAGACATGGTGGTAACTTCTGTCATTGCACCAACAATGACTTGGAATCCCTAAAACTTTAGGAAACCCAATTTTAAAAGTTTTGAGGTTCAAATATTCAAAATTTGAAACAAACCTCAACCTAAACTTCAACTTAGCCTTCCTTAACCAATCCATCCTTGTTTTCCACACGAAAACACCCTTTTTATGTATATAAATGTATTTTCAGGGGTTTGGAGTGGTTTCCTAGACTAAAATAGGTTCAAAATGCTGAAAATAAGCTTTCCCAGCCAAAATCAGCATCTTCAATCGATTGGAGTTGGGTTCCAATCGATTGAACCATGCTGAATCGATCCACTGATCGATTCAGTCTTCTTGGATCGATCAGCTAATCGGTCCAGCGAGCTTCTGCTCGCGAGAATTGTCTTCTCAATCGATCGGCTGATCGATTGAGGCACTCCAATCGATCCACTGATCGATTGGAGGCCTGAAATTGCTGAAATTCAATTTCAGCCAATTTCAGAAACCCCTAGAAAATTCTATAAAATTCCAAAAATCGTAAAAATTTGTGTAGACATTATTTAGGGTATACTTTATCATGGAAAAATAGTTTTCTAAGAAAATACTTCATATTTTCAAAGATTGACACAAACTTGAAAAACTTGCATAAACTTTAGTGTTTTCTTCAAGTTTGTGTCTAACTAATCAATGGTGATTACTATCAAAAGATAGGCTTCACCAAGATTTTCCAAAAACATTTTAAAAATATTTTCAAAACCAATATCCCACCATGTTCCTTGGGCTTAATGCACATGACTTGTACATTAGCTTTCCCAATGATGGGAAAACACATAACTATGTGTTTTGATGAACTTAAAACTCAAAAGAATGTACTAAATCAACATCTTGAGTTTTGTTCATTATCCTAACATCTCACTTATATCTGATGTGCACTAAAACACATACAAGTCATCTTATAGTCCTCGTGAGATGTATATTTTGGTTTTGCCCTAATCTAGGGTTCATGCATATTTATCTAGGCATTTTGAGTGGTAAACATCCAACAAGGATGTTACTTGTTGATTCACTTGTTAAACAAATGCCACTTGTTTAACTAATGCCATATGTCCTTAATTTTAAGGAAATAAACATAATGCATGATAATGTTATGGCATACATCAAAATGAAATAGCTTTCAAAAGAAAGTTCCTATACTACATGATGTATGTATGACATGACATGGTATTTTTGTATTTTTCATGATAAGTCACGAATGCAAAATACAAAATAAAATATGATGTCATGGCATGTTATGGGCAAACAATCATGGCAAAGTTTAGCATGAATAAAAATACACTTAGATTACCTATCTAAGTATCCTTAATCACTTAGCTAACTCAAAATATACTACTTGTTTTTAACTTAAAAATGTTAAGCCTAGATTGCCCTAAATGCTCCAAAGAAATGCCAAAACCTAAATTGACATTTCCATTTCTCTTGATTTGTTTATGCCACTTAAAAATTAAGCAAGTCCTCAATTGTGGGCATATTCCATTTTTCTTCAAGAGTAATCTAATAAATCAAGGCCCGGATTGCCTTAAATTTTCAAGAGAATACCAAAATCCCAACTTGGTATTTCTCAAGGTTTTCCTAATTTGTGCCATTTTAAGATAAAATCAATTTTTCACCACTAGGCACATTTTACTCTTTCAAGGAGTAAATGATAATTCCATTCCATTTTCAAAGGTTAACAAAAACCTTGAAAATGCTCCTTGAGTGTCAATTTCCTCAAAGTTGGGTTAACTACCCTTCTAATCGGAGTTGACACTCTCTAACCCATCTATGGGGTAGAGAAGATGCTCCTAGGAACCCAACACCTATTGGTGCTCCTTGGATGCTCTAGGTATTCACTAGGGATTACTTCCCTAGATACCTTCCTAGTGACTTTGTTGGACTTCTTAAAAGCCTTGGTCACATTTTCTAGGTCAACTCTAGGGATAGCCTCCCTTGTGACCTTGTTGGTGACTTTCTTAGACTTCTTAGAAGCCTTAGTCACTTTTATTGCAAAAACACTCTTAGGGATGACCTCCCTAGTATTTTTGACTTGACCACTAGACCTAGGGTTTGTTCCATAACTGTATGGAACTCTATGGTAAGAGGGAGCATCCTTCTGAGCCTTTGGTTTGTATCCCAAACCTCTATGGCCATTGGATGACCTTTGTGCTCCTAGCCCTAGGTATTGCTCATTTTGCCCTTTTAGGATATTTTCCATCCTTTTTAGGGTCTTTTCCATTTTATCAAGTCTTGACCTCAAGACTTGATTTTCTATCATTAGATCCTTAGGTTTTGGTTCATGAGCATTTTTGTTTCTAGGCTTGTATCTAAAATCCTTAGAGTTATTGCCTAGATTTTTACCTACATTCCTAACCTTAGGTGTAGTTTTGGCATGTAGGGCCACATGCTTTTCCTTAAAGCCCTCATGCTTTCTATTCTTATGATAAATCGCATTAAAATGATAAAAATTTGACCTAGCATGCTTTTTACCATTTTGCAAGAGAATAGGCTCAATAAAAGATGCCTTCTTCTTTACCTTGGAGGCTCCCCCTTGACTAGTGCCTCCTTGAGCCTTGACCACCTTCTTCCCCTTAGGGCATTGACTCCGGTAATGCCCTTTTTGTTGACACAAAAAGCACACAATATGCTCCTTGCTCTTTTTTGTCCCGGGGATGGTCTCCTTGGGCTTTTCCTTTCCCTTTTGTGTCACTTGGCCCTTCTTTTTGGCCAAGTTGGGACACTTGCTCTTGTAGTGTCCACTTTCCCTACACTCAAAACATATTATATGATTTTTATTATTTATTGAAATGTTTATACCTTTATGTGTAGGGATGACACTTTCTCCTTTGGATCCGGAGGTAGAAGCTTCCCTTTGATTCGATCTTGATTCTCCTCCATTTGATTTTTCTTGACTTGTGGAGGTAGAAGCTTCTTCATCCTCTTCTTCTCTTGACCCGGATGTGGAGGATTCTCCTTCTTCTTGATCCGGCGTCATCAAGGATTGCTCCCCCTCAATCCTAGAGGTGGAGGCTTCATCATCTTGAATATGAAACAAGGAGTATGCTCCCTCCTTGTTCCCTTCGTTGCATTCCCTTGAGGATGAAGCTTCTTGGATTTCCTCTTCTTCGGATGTTGAGCATCTCTCAACCTCGGAGTCCTCCTCTTGATCTCGCTCCAATGAGTCGCCCTCTTTGGATTCTTCATGATTTGGTACAGTGGAGGGGATCTCATCATGAAGCTTGGCTAATTTGCTCCATAAATCCTTTGCATCTTCAAATTCTCCAATTTTGCAAAGGATGGTGCTTGGCAATAAATTGACCAAAAGCTTGGTCACTTTGTCATTTGCCTCGCACCTTTGAATTTGCTCCGAGCTCCATTTGCTTTTCTTGAGAAGCTTGCCCTTGGAGTTTGTTGGAGCTTCGAAGCCTTCCATTAGAGCAAACCATTGCTCTATCTCCATCATAAGAAAATTTTCGATTCTTGATTTCCAAGAATCGAAGCTTGTAGATGTGTATGGTGGAGCCACCCTTGTGTCAAATCCAAGTCCATCTTGGAATTGCATCTTGAAGTTGAGCTTCTTAAATTCTTTGACTTTGATGAATTTGCTCCAACTTCTTCACCCTCTAGCTTTTCTTGTTGAGCTTGACCCTTCCGGCGATGATTCCGGTGAAGAGCGGCCTTGCTCTGATACCACTTGTTAGGACCAAAAGTAGCTAGAGGGGGGGGGGGGGTGAATAGCTCGTCGCTCGCTCGTTGCTCGACGTTGCTCGACGTTGCTTGTTTCTTCTAAGATGTGCAGCGGAAAATACAGAAACAAAACAAACAACGCTAACACGGTTGGTTTACTTGGTATCCACCTCACAAGAGGTGACTAGTCCAAGGATCCACACCACGCACGCACCCTCCACTATGAAAACACTCCTTTTCGGTAACTACCGAGGGCGGAGAAGCCCTACAAGACTCTCAGTACAAGAAGAAAGGAAAGGGAAACAAAATACAAGCGCAAAGCTTACAATGAGTACAGAAAACCCTAACCCTAGCTTCTCTTCTTGCCTTTGATCCGCCTCTTGACTTGGAAAGCTTCCAAGATCCTTCAAGAACTGGCGATCTGATCTTTTAGAGCGCTGTGGAGGAGTTGGCGAGAGATCTGAGTTGAATCGATGAAGTTCTACCGAAGGAAATGAACGCCTGCGGCTTAAATCGACGCTAACGGTCGAATCCCGATCGATTGGAATGCTCCCAATCGATCGGGGAGGCTTTGGATCGATCCACGGATCGATCCAGAGCGCCTCTGTGCTCTGGAAAAACTTCTGGATCGATCCACGGATCGATCCAGCGCTTATCGCGCGAAGTAGCAGCGTCCCAATCGATCCACTGATCGATTGGGACCTCTGGATCGATCCACGGATCGATCCAAAGGGGTTCTGTTCGCGGGGACTCACCGAATCGATCGGTGGATCGATTCAGATCTGCTGAATCGATCCACGGATCGATTCAAACCTGCTGAATCGATCCACGGATCGATTCAAACCTGCTGGATCAATCCACGGATCAATCCAAACCTGCTGGATCAATCCACGGATCAATCCAAACCTGCTGGATCAATTCACGGATCAATCCAAACCTGGTTTTTGCCCAAAACCACGCCCAAAGCCCCCTAAACCAACATCTAGTCAACCATGACTTGTTGGTACATAAGACCTAGCATCCGGTCACCCTTGACCAGCTAGGACTCTCTCACCAAGTGTCTGGTCAATCCCTTTGACCCACTTGGACTTTTCTCTTCTTGCCAAGTATCCGGTCAATCCCTCTGACCTACTTGGACTTTTCTTCCACGTGCCAAGTATCCGGTCAATCCCTTTGACCTACTTGGACTCTCACCAGATGTCTGGTCAACCTTGACCCATCTGGATTTCTCATGCCTGGCTTCACTCACCAGGACTTTCCCAATTGCCTAGCTTCACTCACTAGGTCTTTCACCTGGCTTCACTCACCAGGATTTTTCTCCTGCCTAGCTTCACTCACTAGGTCTTTCACCTGGCTTCACTCACCAGGATTTTTCTCCTGGTCAAGTATCCGGTCATCCTTGACCTACTTGACTCTTCTTCAATCCCTTGCATTGTCAAACATCGAAATCCAAACCAAGACTCAAGCTTGGTCAACCAGGTCAACCTTGACCTGAGGAATGTTGCACCAACACAAAGGACTTTTGGCATAACATGAGAGTATAAAAGGTGATTTTCGGCCATTAAAGGGGTGCGTGTTCATTTGCCTTATTCTCCTCTTCTTTCCTCCACCGAAACCTCCTTTCTTGGTTGCTAGTACAACCTTAGGCGGTTTTTTTCTTCTCTACTTCTTGAGTTAATGAGATGGATGGAAAGCTTATTCGTATGGATATCGAAAGAGTCACGGACACGTGATCGTGATAAGATCCTAGTTGTCAGAATTTCGTGTTCACGCAATAAAAGTACAACTCCCTCTTATCAACCTTAGTATATGTGATTTTTCTCCTTCGCATGGATCTTCTCGAGAAGATCTAGTTTGTTTTTCGCTATACTTTCTGCGTGTTTACAACCCTAGATCTTTACACTATCTATATAGCCTTATGATAGGCCTAGAAACTCTTTCACTAACTCCTCAATCAAAAACTCCCTCACTGACTCCTTAGCTAAAAATTTCTTGCACGCTTAGCTAAAAACCCTTCACTCCCTCACACGGAGGCTCAACACTCGTTAACGGATAGATAAATCTTGAAGGGCAATATGACAAACCTATCACAGGAGACTTGTGATGTGGAGAATAGAAGAAGGCGCTACATGGATAAGAGTTTTTTTTGTTTTGTTTTTTTTTTTTGGGAGGTTGTTCTGGACTTTTCCTTCACCCATCCCACAGGGTTTTCCTTCGCCATTCCTGTCAAAAAAATCATGCCTCATACAACCCTGCAATGCTTGGTGAAGCTCTTCTCTTCATCTTTGCAAGCATCTTCAGCCTAATCCAGAATTCCCCTCGGCCCTACTGATTGAGCTCTTCATATAACCCCGTCGATCCTGATCCAATGCTCCTCTAAACCCTGCTAATCCAGCTCTCCATACGACCCAATCAATCCCGATTTAACTCTCCTATCGACCTCGCAGATTCATCTCTCCATTCGGTTCTACTAATCCCAATCCAATGCCCTGCTCATCCCCATTCAGGTCCTCCGATCTGACGAATCTTGCAGGCCAAAATATCCAGTTGTTCAATAGCATGCGAGCTAACTTGGCATGTGGAACAACATGGTTGGCATAGCATGATTTCATGCGATCTCCCATAGTACCAATAATGGGTGATATAACCCTCTAATACAGTGACGGAACACCCTCTTACCAAGAACATATCTTGTCAAAAGTGTTGGGATCTAGCGCGTGAAAGATGTGGAAACACAGTGGAAAAATGTTAGATCCTCTATCTAACAGATCCATGCGAAGGGAAGAAACATGTTCTAAAAATAATCTATGCTAAGGTTTATGATAGGATTATACCTTTGTTGCGTTCCCTTCGTAATCCCGACAGTAACCTTTTCTTTGGATCCAGATCTCAACGCGTTCAAGCGTCCGCGCCTCTACGATATCCACACGAATATATCCTTCGTTCGTCGCACGAACGAAGCCTTCGGAGAAGAACCATCTTCTTGTGCTAGCAAGAAGTATGGTTCGGCCAAGCTTGAAGATTCGGCCAAGGAGGAAGGAGGAGGAAGAAGAGAGAAGCTCAAGAGACACCTTTTCTCATCTAAATGAAAAGTAAATCCAAAAACCTATTTATATTCATCCAATGAATACCAAGGGTTTTTACCTCTTTGTATTCCACCTAATGGGTTGGATTATTATATTAGATTAACCATTAATCCAATAACCTAATAAGTCTAACCCATTAATTCAATGTGTCTAATTCGGATTGGACTCAATACAATGAGTGAGTTTATTTGAGTCTAACTCAATGAGTAACCCAAAAGGCCTAATCATCTCATGATTGGCTCTTAGGGCTTACTACTAACAATCTCCCACTAGCACTAGTACTAATCACCTGCAAGATGATACCAACACTTTGGATTTACCCATTATTCTTAATATTCTTAGTATTTTAGTCAAACTAAAATACCCATCTCCAAACCAATATGTTCTTTGTGTGTGACCCTATGGACTTTCGTAATGTTGGCAATGTATCCAAATCAACATTTGCAATACATAAACAATGAGTGGCATACAATGCATCATTGCTACTCAAGTGACGAGAAAGTCGAGATCCGACCTAACCTGTCCGTGGCTATTATCTTGTATGACTCAGTCCCTTTATCCTTAATATCTAGATTGATCAATGAGTCATAGACCATGTCATCCTCTTATCAATCTTTGTGTTTCTTGATCTCTAAGTAGACACACTATACAAATAATCTTAATATCTCAATTGACTCATCTGAGTATGGTCATACATTCCTGTGTCCTACTAATCAAGGGGCCCACAGATATCTCTTCCGTTATATGGAAGGGATAGATCCCAACAGTGGTATTAGAGCCACTTGCGAAGGGCTATGCTAAGTTAGAATTTTTTATATATGATATAAAAATTACTTGATAGGGTTTACTGTGATTTGTAAAAATTTATGAGTCTCGGCCAAACAAGGTTTCGGCTAAGAGAGTGAATCTCGGCCAGACTATGAGTCTTGGCTAGATTTTGTGTCTCGGCCAAATCCTAAGCCTTGACCGAAATGGGTGTTTTGTTGGGAACAAAGCATAGTTGGTGTGTGACCAACAAGGTCTCGACCAGGGGTGTTTTGTTGGGAACAAAACATGGTTGGTGTGTGACCAACAAGGTCTCGGCCAGAGGTATTTTGTTTAGAACAAAACATAGTTGGTATTATGGGTAGTAGGGTCTCGGGTAAAGCAGCAACTCATAAAATGGGTAGTTGCTGCTTTACCCGAGACCCTACTACCCATAATCCCAACTATGTTTTGTTCTAAACAAAATACCTCTGGCCGAGACTTTGTTGGTCACAAACCAACTATGTTTTGTTCCCAACAAAACACCCCTGGCCGAGACCTTGTTGGTCACACACCAACTATGATTTGTTCCCAACAAAACACCCATTTTGATCAAGGCTTAGGATTTGGTCGAGACACAAAATCTAGCCAAGACTCATAATCTGGCCGAGATTCACTCTCTTAGCCGAAACCTTGTTTGGCTGAGACTCATAAATTTTTGCAAATCATAGTAAACCCTATCAAGTAATTTCTATATCACATATAAAAAATTCTAACTTAGCATAGCCCTTCGCAAGTGACTCTAATACCACTGTTGGGATCTATCCCTTCCATATAACGGAAGCGATATCTGTGGGTCCCTTGATTAGTAGTACACATGAATGTATGACCATACTCAGATGAGTCAATATGAGATATTAAGCTTATTTGTATAGTGTGTCTACTTAGAGATCAAGAAACACAAAGATCGATAAGAGGATGACACGGTCTATGTCTCATTGATCAATCTAGATATCAAGGATAGAGGGACTGAGTCATACAAGATAATAGCCACGGACAGATTAGGTCGTTGACTTTCTCGTCACTTGGGTAGCAATGATGCATTGCTAGATGTCACTCATTGTTTATGTATCATAAATGTTGATTTGGATATATTGCCAACGTTACGAGAGTGTATAGGGTCACACACAAAGAACATATTGGTTTGGAGATATGTATTTTAGTTTGACTAAAATACTAAGAATATTAAGAATAATGGGTAAATCCAAAATGTTGGTATCATCTTGGTGGTGATTGACACTAGTGCTAGTGGGAGATTGTTAGTAGTAATCCCTAAGAGCCAATCATGAGATGATTAGGCCTTTTGGGTTACTCATTGAGTTAGACTCAAATGAACCCACTCATTGGATTGAGTCCAATCCGAATTAGACACATTGGATTAATGGGTTAAACTCAATGGGTTAGACTTATTGGGTTATTGGATTAATAGTTAATCCAATATAATAATCCAACCCATTAGGTGGAATACAAATAAACAAAAACCCTTGGTATTCATTGGATGAATATAAATAGGTTTTTGGATTTATTTTTCATTTAGATGAGAAAAGGTGTCTCTTGAGCTTCTCTCTTCTTCCTCCTCCTTCCTCCTTCCTCCTTGGCCGAATCTTCGTGCGACGAACGAAGGATATGCTCATGTGGATACCGATGAGGCATGGACGCTTGAACACGCTGAGATCTAGATCCAAAGAAAAGGTTACTGTCGGGATTGCGAAGGGCACACAACGAAGGTATAATCCTGTCATGTAGCTTAGCATAGATTGTTTTTAGAACATGTTTCTTCCCTTCGCATGGATCTGCTGGATAGAGGATCTACTATTTTTCTGCTGCGTTTCCACGTCTTTCACACGCTAGATCCCAATCAATCCCGGTCCAACTCTCTTGTCAACCTCGTAGATTCATCTCTCCATTCGGTTCTAGCAATCCCAATCCAATGCCCTGCTCATCCCCATTCAAGTCCTCCGATCCGACGAATCTTGAAGGCCAAAATATCTAGTTGTTCAATAGCACACGGGCTAACTTGGCATGTGGAACAACATGGTTGGCATAGCATGATTTCATGCGATCTCCCATAGTACTAGTAATGGGTGATATAACCCTCTAATAAAATGATGGAACACCCTCCTTACCAAGAACATATCTTGTCAAAAGCACACCACCCCCTCTAACAACTGCGGATATGACATCCTACTCCTTCGTGTTATAAAAAGAGCCCTGCCCCATGACCCAAGGTATGCTTTCCACTACTTGTTTGTGAGCTGTCAACATTGTAAGAGGCTACTCCATCCCAAGGAGTTTTTTAGCGAGCTTTAACTGTCTTGGATGAGCAATCCTCTAATTACAAACCAAGTAACTCTTTCTGTGCTTCTATCTTTAGTTAATTTACTTCTTGTTTCTTTTTGTACAAGTGTTTGATTTAATTAAGCTATAAGTCGAGAAAGGTTTACATTTTTATTTTCAAGGCTATTCACCCTCCTCCTCTAGTCGATCGCCAGAGAACCAACAAGTGGTATCAGAGCAAGGACGTTTCAGAAGGGCTAACCGCCGACTGAAGCAAAATCAATTGTCAGACCAAGCCTCATTCCACCAAAGTTTAAGGGGGAGTTAGCAAACTGGAAATACTGAATAGAGGTATTCCTATGAACTAAATTTAAAATTCTTTTAATAATTAAGTACGAATTTGTAGTTGCCAAAGATCAACAAGGTGTAGAGAAAGAAGAATACCTCTGGATGAAGAAGGAGCAAAGCGATTATGTAGCCAACAGTAGAGTGGAATATTACTTATTAAGTATATTACCACCTCAAGAAGTAAATTGCATCGGAAGTTACACATTGGCAAAACACCTCAGGGAGAAGTTATTAGAACTCCACGAAGGAGCATCCGAAGTGAAGCTTGCATGATGGGACATTCTTCAGAACAAGATAACAAATATTCATCTGGAAAAAGGTATAGGATAAATAAATAATAAGAGTTATTGGAGAAATAACCATATTGGATTTTTTTAAGAATTTTTAAATATTTTTTGAGATTTAAACATAGTCTCTATGACACGTTTAAGGGAATGAATCGGTTGGGCTAGAGAAAACCTATTTGGAATACCCAATTAAGATGGGAGTTGATTAGAATTATTAATATAAGGTTTAATTAATTAAACCTAAGTTAAGTTAGGTTATTAAAAGCTAAGTTTCTCACTGTTCATTCTCGATTCCTTTTTCTCATCCCAAACTCATCTTCGCTGATCTTCTCCTCCCTTCTCCTCTCCGCGCTGTCGCTGACCACCGATCGACGATGCCGACAGTCTCCTTCCTGATCACCCCGGCTGCTCTCTCTTCCCTGGGTGCTAGCTCGAGCAGAAGCCGACCAACACACTGGTTGCCTGTAAGCCTGACGATGCCCTACAATTCCATTGCTGTCACACCGTTCTTTATCGCCTACTCTCGATCTTCACCACCATCTGATCGTACTGGTCCTGGCTGATCACACCCGCACCACTAGATCCAGCCAAGGGAGTGTGAGAGTCATCGTTGTTGGATCGTAGACGTTCGATAGCGGGGGGGGGGGGGGGGGAATATCGAAAAACGTTTGAACAAAGTCAACGCAGCGGAAAAGTAAAACATTAAGCTAAAGCGAACACAAGGATTTACTTGGTTCGGAGTTTTTGGCGACTCCTACTCCAAGGCCCACACACGAGGGTGTTTTCGATGGGCAATCACTATCAATTCGAAAGATATTACAAACTAAGTACAGGAATTAATAAAATGAAAATACCGACAAACTGAAAAGAAGTAAACTGAAGACAGCGCTTTGTCGGAGTAGCCTCAAGGCGTCGCAGGAGCACAGTAGAGCAGAGTGTTCTGAGTTGTTGTTGAAGCTCCACCCCTGCCCCTTCTTTTATATGAAGCTCGGGGCGCTCCGGATCCCTTCCAGGCGCCCTGGTGAGACATGGCAGGTCCAACCAGCGAGCTCCACGTGGCGATGTGTAATCGGGATAAAACTTGCCTCCTGGGCGCTCGGATCCCTTCGGGGCGCTCGGACCTCAGGGCGCCCGGATCCCCTCCAGGCGTCCGGACCACCTTTCTCCAGAACAGGTCCTTCTCCTGCAAGACAAGGTTAGTCCGAGGCAAATATAATAAATTTCCTGCAAAAAAAAGTGTTAGCACAGTTCATAAGTTTGACATAAAAAGTATGACTTAGATTCAGTCTTTCCGAGACCGGAATCTAGTCACGATCTCGACTTAGATATCTAAAATGGATCTAAGCCAGATTGACGCCTAATGTTCCCTTCCTGGGAATGCATCCTCACAGTCACTCCCTTCCAGTGACTTACCTTTACTCAACTGCCAGACGTCCGGTCAGCCCTTCGAACTGTCTGGACTTCTCGCCAAGCATCCGGTCAGCCCGTCGACCCACTTGGACTTCTCACCAGCTATCCGGTCAGCCCGTCGACCTAGTTGGACTTCTTGCCAGACATCTGGTCAGTCCGTCGACCTGTCTAGACTTCGTCTGCACACTCGGTCAGAGTGTTAGATCACAACAAACCTAACTTAACCCGATTTGTCATTCATCAAAACTCGAGTTAGATCATTAGTGCTAACCGCACCAACAATCTCCCCCTTTTTGATGGAATGACAACTTGGTTAAGTTAGTAAAAATATGCGAGAGAAAAAAAAAGGTTAAACATTTTGTTCTAGCATGAGGTTTAAGTTAGTTTTAATTTTGATTTTTTAACTTAACCACCTATCCCTCCCCCTTTGACATTCATCAAACAAGGGTATAATTAAAACATTTAAAAAATACAGAATTCATAAAGAAATGTTGGAAATGATGTCAAGTTAACTTGGGGGAGTTTTAAATTCCACCATATAGTAATTTAACTTTTGTAACATAACTAAGTTTTTTAAAGATAACTAATTTAGCAACATAACTTAGTATGAATTTGCAAACTTTTAAAAGCTAATTTTCAAGTATAGGTATCCAAATTTCAAGAAATTGAATTTTCAAAAGAAGTTTCAACTTGGAATTCTTTATAAACATGAGTTTTCAAAATCAAAATTTTAAAATTAAGTTTGAAAATATACTTTTCAAAGATAATTAAAATTTATTTTTCAAGTCAAAGTTTGTAAAACCCAGATTTTCAAAATGAAGTGAAGTTTAATTTTCAAATCAAACTTTAAAGCTAAGTTTTATAACATAAGTTTTATAAAGATAATTTTGCAAAAGTAAGATTTAAATAGAAGATTTTATAAAGTAAGATTTTGTAAAAACAGGCAATAATAAACTTTAAATAGAAGACAAGAGTTTTACCGAGGAGCCATTGCTAAAATAATTTTAGAACTGACGACCTCGGTTGATTCGCGAGCGCGTATTAACCGTAGAACGAGAGAAAATTTTAATTTTGAATGATTTCACAATAAAGCTTGGAGAAAGCTTGAACGAAAGCTTGGCGGTGCAAAGGGAGGGGGCGCCCTGCCCCCCTATATATAGGGGAGTCCGGGTCTGTATACCAGGGGCGCCCGCCCCTAGTTTTTGACTCCGATTTTTTTTTTAATTTAAGTTTAAATTTTAAAATAAATTTTTAAGTTTTAAAAAAATTTAAGTTTTAATTTTAAAATAAGTTTTTTAAAAAAAAATTTAAGTTAAAATAAAATTTTAAGTTAAAAAAAATAAGTTTTAAAATAAATTTTTAAGATTTAAAATTTTTTTAGTTTTTAAAAAATTTAAGTTTTAATTTTAAAATAAGTAATAAAAATTTAAGTTAAAATAAATTTTTAAGTTAAAAAAAATTTAAGTTTTAAAATAAATTTGTAAGATGAAAAAAATTTTAGGTTTAAAAAGATTTAAGTTTTAATTTTAAAATATGTTTTAATTTTAAAATAAAAATTTAAGTTAAAATAAAATTTTAAGTTAAAAAAATTTAAGTTTTAAAATAAATTTTTAAGATGAAAAAATTTTTTTAGGTTTAAAAAAAATTAAGTTTTAATTTTAAAATAAGTTGTAATTTTAAAATAAAAATTTAAGTTAAAAAAAAATTAAGTTTTAAAATAAATTTTTAAGATTAAAAAAAATTTAAGGTTAATTTAATTTAATTTAATTTAAAATTAATTTAATTTTAATTTAATTTAATTTAATTTTAATTTAATTTAATTTTAATTTTAATTTAATTTTAATTTAATTTAAATTTTATTTTATTTAATTTAATTTAATTTTAATTTAATTTAATTTAATTTAATTTTAATTTTAATTTTAATTTTAATTTTAATTTTAATTTTAATTTTAAAATTAATTTAATTTAATTTTAATTTAAATTTAATTTAAATTTAATATAATATAATTTAATTTAATTTAATTTAATTTAATTTTAATTTAATTTTCTTCGTCATCTCTCCCGATCTATGTTTTCAATCAGGGAATCCTATAATTTTGTGAGATGAATTAGATTCAATTTTGGAGTTTGTTTTTAACTTGTGTTAGATTCAGGTTTAGTTTTGGGTTCAACAAATAGACGTTCTCTGGATAAACTTCTGGGCTATGGTAAGTCACTTGGACATCATTAAAGTAACCATGCCTTCGAGGTTTTTCAAATAATCCTATCCACTGGACTTAGTACAAAACCTTGGTCTAACTGGTTAGGATTCATAAAGGGTAGCTTCGGTCAGTTTCACTTAGCCAAATGCACCAAGTCGAAGCCATATCTTCCTAGACATGCATAGACTAAGCTTTCCTAACGTACTATCATCCAATATTTCACCAGTACCATTTTTCAAGTTAAACTTGAACCCTTTTTAACTAATCCTAATTACCCTGTCGGGTAAGTTGGTTAGGGTTACCCTACCGGGTAGGTTAGTTTTGGAGGTGCCAGCTATTCTGGAGCCTCCCCCTGAATTAATTATCATTTAATTTAACTTTGTTCTCGGTTTATGTCTATTTCTTTTATAATTAAATTTCACTTGATGATAGTTTACATTTTGTTGAGTTTTAATATGTTTAGATTTTAACCCTTTCAGTTCAGGTTTGTATTCTGGTTTATTTGATTTATTTGACTTTATATAATATATTTTATCTTTAGGGATGTAGTATTGATTAAGTCCTACTTGCGTGATTAAACACGCTTTCGGAACCCAAGCTTGTTTTGTTGGTTTGTGTTGGGTTATTAATGATTTAAAAGTTTTAGTTGAACTTGATTTGTAACCAAGTCCAGTTTTTTTGTAACTTGCTTTTTGATTATTTAGAATTAAATCTAAGTTCTTTGACCTCGTTGTGAATTTTTCTAATATTTCTTTTAAATTATTAATTTCTAATTTTAGTGATAGATTCTCCTCCTCAAGTGTTAGATCTTGAGTTGGACTTGAGTTTTTGATTTGTTCCTTGAGGTCTTGATTTTCCTCGAGGAGTGACTTATTTTCATTTTCTATTTTTTCTAATTTATTATTTAAGTAGGAAATAATTTTAAAAAATTTTCTATTTAGATATCAGTATACCTCTTCGGAACCTTCGGAAACGAGTATGGACTCATGGCTTGATTCGGGTTCAGACCCGTCTTCCGATTCATCCTCCGATTCTTCTTCACGAGCCATCAATGCGAGGTAACTCTGGTTCTTTTGTTCTTCGGCTTTCGATTCATCCGAGGAAGTGTCGTCCCACGTCGCTTTGAGCGCCTTCTTTTTGATCAGCTTCGGTTTGTCGTTCTTCAGTTTCGGGCACTCGTTTTTGTAGTCGCCCTTTTTGTTGCATCCGAAGCACGTCACGCTCCTTGATTCGGGGGAGTTGATTTTCTGAAGGTCTTTCTTGGTGAAGCCCCTCTTTCTCCTGGTGAACATTTTCCTTACCAAGTTCACCAGGTGCTCTTCATCTTCAGAGTCCTGGTCAGAATCTGCTTCAGGCTCAGGCTTGTTCTTCTTTTCTTTGGAGGGACCCGCAAACAAAGCAATTCCTTTCTCGGCCCCGACATTAGTTTGTTCGTGTAATTCTAATTCACAAAACAGCTCGTCTAATTTAAGTTTTGATAAATTCTTAGAAATTTTATAGGCATCTATGATAGATGCCCACAAACTATTACGTGAAATACGTTTAATGCATACCTTATTAAGTCCCGGTTCTCCATTTGGTGGCCGATGGCATGGAGCCCGTTGAGGATGTCCTTGATCCTCGCGTGAAGTTGACTTGCAGTTTCTCCTTCCTATATTTTTATATTAAATATTTTATTTAATAATAAGTCTCGTTTTGTTACCTTAGCGTCGCTTGTGTTGGTTGCTACTCGGAAAACCTAGAGGTTCCACTGTACAAAAATTTTGTACAAAGGTCTGAACCTTTTCCTAGCTACCATGTGTTCTTTTAAATTAAATTTTGGATCGCCTGCGGAACTTAACACGTTTGATCCAAAACTTAATCTATTCGTTCTTTTAGGTTTTGACTTGGGTCTCCTGCGGAACTTAACACGTTCGACCCAAATCACCTTAAGTTATTAATTCCATTAAATATTAATTTCCATAATTGGTTCCCAGTACTGACGTGGCGAGGCACATGACCTTCTTGGATATGGGAGCAACCACCACCAACTAGACAAAACCTTTTATGGAAAGCTAATATTTAATTTCCTAAAATAACTTTAGGTTAACCGAAAAGAACAATCAAATCACAAGAAAAAAAAATAAAAGAACACAACATCGAAAAACATATTCGAAATACTAGAATCGCATGCCTCTTGTATTTGGTATTATTTCCAAAAATAACTAGTATGATGCGGAAAGAAAAATTACTAGTTATACCTTTTAGAAAGACCTCTTGATCTTCTACCGTATTCCTCTTCTAACCTCGGACGTTGTGTGGGCAACGATCTTCCGAGATGAGAAACCACCAAAGCACCTTCTTTTCCTTTCTTCAAATTTCGGCCAAGCACAAAGCTTCCAAAAGATGAAGATCTTTTCCACCAACCAAGCTCCAAGGGATGTAAGCTTTCTCTCCTTCTTCCTCAAGCTAGATCCGGCCACCAATTAAAACTCCATGAGCATGAAGAAGTTCGGCCACAAAGAGAAGAAGAAGAGAAGAAGAAAGGGCCGGCCACACCACCAAGGAAAAGAGGGAGAAAAATAGAATAGAGTCCTTCATCTTGAAGCCTCCTCTACCCCTTTTTTTATAATCCTTGGTCTTGGCAAATAAGGAAAATTTAATAAAAACTTCCTTAATTATTTTGCCATTAAAAAGGAAAATTTATTTAATTAAAAATAAATTTTCTTTTCTATTTGTAATGGCCGGCCACCTTAATCCCTTTAATCAAGGAAATTTTAATTCACACAAGAATTAAAACTTCCTAATTTACTTCCGGAAATTTATAAAAATTTCTCAAATAATTTTTCCCTTCATGGTGGTTAATAAAAAGGAAATTTAATAAATTAAAATCTTTCTTTTAAACATGTGGATAAAAAAAAGTTATCTCTAAAAAATTAAAATATCTCTTAATCTACAAATAAAGAAAGATATCAAATCTTTTCTTAATCTTTTGTAGAAACTAATAAAAGAGAATTATTAATTTTTAAACTTTCTTTTAAATCATGAACATGGTTAAAAAGGAAAGTTTTCTTAAAATTTAAAATCCTCCTTTAATCAACAAATAAGGAAAGATTTCAAATTTTAAACTCTCTTTTAAACATGTAGATGATTTACAAATAAGGAAAGTTTTTACCAAAAATTAAAACCATCCTTTTAAACTACAAATAAGGAAAGAGATTAATCTCTTCTCTTAATCTTTTGTAAAAAGCTATAAAAGGAAATTTTTAATTTTTAAACTCTCTTTTAAAACCATGATATCCACATAAGAAATAATTTTAATAAAAATCCTTTTTAATATTCTAGTGGCCGGCCACCTAAGCTTGGGACCCATGCTTTGGCCGGCCACCTACATGGCTCATCCACTTGGTCTTGGCCGACCCTAGCTTGGGTTCCAAGCTAGCTTGGCCGACCCCCATTGGATGGGTAAGAAGGTGGGTATGCGGTGGGTATAAATCTCTATATACTAGAGGCTACGATAGGGACCGAAAGGAGGAATTAGTTTTGGTCTCCCGATGAAAATAAGTATCCCGTGTTCGCCCCGAACACACAACTTAATTTCATCAATAATAATTCATTCCACTAAAGAACTATTATTGAACTACCGCACCAATCCCAAATTACATTTTGGGCTCCTTCTTATTATGAGTGTGTTAGTCTCCCTGTGTTTAAGATAACAAATGTCCACTAATTAAGTAAGTTACTGACAACTCACTTAATTAATATCTAGCTCCAAGAGTAGTACCACTCAACTTCATCGTCATGTCGGACTAAGTCCACCTGCAGGGTTTAACATGACAATCCTTATGAGCTCTTCTTGAGGACATTCTCAACCTAGATCACTAGGACACAGTTTCCTTTTATAATCAACAATACACACTATAAGTGATATCATTTCCCAACTTATCGGGCTTATTGATTCATCGAACTAAATCTCACCCATTGATAAATTAAAGAAATAAATATCAAATATATATGCTTGTTATTATATTAGGATTTAAGAGCAAACACTTCCATAATAACTGAGGTCTTTGTTTCTTTATAAAGTCAGTATAAAAGAAACGACCTCTAATGGTCCTACTCAATACACTCTAAGTGTACTAGTGTAATTATATAGTTTAAGATAAACTAATACCTAATTACACTACGACCTTCCAATGATTTGTTCCTTTTCATTATGGTCGTGAGCTACTGTTTATAATTTATAAGGTACTGATAACATGATCCTCTGTGTGTGACACCACACACCATGTTATCTACAATATAAATTAATTGAACAACTACATTTATCATAAATGTAGTCATTTGACCAATGTGATTCTTATTTCTAGATAAATATTTATACCAAAAGCTAGGCTTTTAGTACACACTCTAACAATCTCCCACTTATACTAAAAGACTAAGCTGCCATATCTGCTGCCATACATCTGATTCCCATGCCTTTCAAAAAGCTCTTGCCTTAAGGACGTTAGGTTATCATCTGATGTAATCTAGGCGGAAACAACTTCTCCTCGTTTATACGATTTCTCGTATTGGGTGGTACTTGCGCTCTATTGTGTTTTCTTGCCTTATAGACTTATGGTTTCTTCAAGTTTGCTACTGCACCAATGTTATTACAATAAATTGTAATAATCTTTGGACAAACCAGAAATCATATCTAAGTCTATCTTGAGGTTATTGAGTCATTCACCTTTTATGGCTATCTCAAAGGCTTGCCATATACTAAGCTTCTATGGTGGAGTCTAGAAAAACACCTATGCTTATCACTCTTCCATAGTTATGACTTTACCTCCTAAAGTAAACACAAAACCCCGAGGTTGACTTATTATTGTCCCTATCCGATTGGAAGTCAAAATCCATGCAACCCACAGGGACCAAATTAACTGCCTTGTAAGCTAGCATATAATCTCTAGTTCCTCTAAGGTACTTTAATATATGCTTTACTGCAGTCCAATGTCCTTGTCTAGGGTTACTTTGATATCTGCTAACTATGCCCTTGGCAAAACAGATTCTGATCTCGTGCAAAGCATACATTAGGTTGTCTAACTGCCGAAGCATAAAGAACTGCCTACATGTCCTCAATCTCCTTTGATGTCATCGGAGACATCTCTTTAGATAAAGACACTCCATACTTAAAAAATAAGAAACCTTTCTAGGAGTTTTGCATGCTTAAAACGAGCAAGGATTTTTCTGATGTATCAAGCTTGGGATAAGTAAAATATATTTTTTCTTGCGATCCCTTATTACTTTGATCTCAAAAATATATACATTCTCCCAAGTCTTTTATATCGAATTATTTGGACAACCATACCCTTACTTCTGACAACATTTTGATATTGTTTCCAACTACCAAAAATGTTATCTACGTATAGTACAAGAAATACCACCACATTTCCATCACACCTTTTGTATACACAAGACTTATCTGTTTACTTAATAAATCCATAGGTCTGGATTACTTTTATAAACTGGATGTTCCAAGACCTTGAAGCTTTGCATCAGTCCATAGACTGATTAAGCTTGCACACATGATGCTCTTAGCCCTTTGCAATGAACCCTTCTGGTTGCTTTATATGGATGCTTTCTTCAAGACTTCCATTAAGGAATATTGTCTTGTCATCCACTTACCAAATAGATAAAAGTATCCGGATAGACTTAAGCATGGCTACCAGTGAAAAAGTTTCCTTTTTCATCTAGCCTTGCTTTGAAAGTTTCTACCTTCCTGTCTATCCCTCTTTTCCTATTATAGACCTTTTTACACCCAACGGCTTTTACACCATTTGGTGATTTTACAAGCTTCCAGATTTTATTAGAATACATATATTCTAATTCTGTTATTCATTACTCTTTGCCAAGATGCTTGCATTTTTATCTTGGAGTACTTCATTATATGACCGGAGATCAGGTTCATGTCCTCCAGGGATCGAATCCAAAAACTCTCACAAAACATGAACCTATTTAGGTTGCCTAACAACCCTCCCACTACGACAAGGCACTTTCTGCAATTGTGTATTATTTGTGATACGTGTTGCAGTTTTCTTGTGGTATCTCATCTTGTACAGTTGGTACTAGGTTAGACATGTCCTTTATTATTTCCTTAAGAACAAATTTACTTATGAGCACGTGGTTCATTATATAGTCCTTTTCTAAAAATCAGTCATTGATGCTAACAATGACCTTCTGATTTTTAAGACTATAAACCTTCTTTTGTTTATTTAGGATAACTTACAAACAAGTGAACTCCTATCCAACTTATCATTATCTCTCTTTAACATATGTGCTGGATTACCCGAATCCGAATATGCTTCAAAATAAGCTTACGCCTATTCAACAATTCTATATTGTTAGGACCGAAAAGTAGCTAGAGGGGGGGGGGGGGGGTGAATAGCTCTTCGCGTGCTCGTTGCTCGGCGTTGCTTGTTTCTTCAAGGATGCGTAGCGGAAATACAAAGAAACAAATACAAACACGCTAACACTTGGATTTTACTTGGTATCCACCTCCAAGGGAGATGACTAATCCAAGGATCCACACAACGCACGCACCCTCCACTAATGAAACTCTCCTTTATGGTAACTACCAAGGGCGGAGAAGCCCTACAAGACTCAATACAAGAAGAAGAAAGGGTAGTAAAGAAATACAAGCTTACAATAAGTGCACAAACCCTAACCCTAGTTTCTTCTTCTTGCTTTGATCCGCCTCTTGACTTGGAAGAGCCTCCAAGAACCTTCAAGAACTGGCGATCTCGAGCTTGAGAAGAGTTGTGGAGGAGCTGGTGAAGATCTGAAATGAATCTGTGAAGTGATGCCGAAGACAACGCTCGCCTGCGGCTCAAATACGACGCAACGGTCGGATCCCAATCGATTGGATTGCTCCCAATCGATCGGGGAGGCTTTGGATCGATCCACGGATCGATCCAGAGCGCCTCTGTGCACGATCCACGGATCGATCCAGCGCTTATCGCGCGAAGCAGCAGCGTCCCAATCGATCCACTGATCGATTGGGACCTCTGGATCGATCCACTGATCGATCCAGAGGCTTTCTGTTCGCTGGGAAAGGTCTGGATCGATCCACTGATAGATCCATAGCCTGGATCGATCCACTGATCGATCCAGAGCTTGGTTTTTGCCCAAAACCAAGTCCCAAACCTCCCAAACCAATATCCGGTCAAACTTAACCTGTTGGTACGTCATGCCTAGCATCTAGTGACTCCCTTGACCTGCTAGGACTCCCTCACCAAGTGTCCGGTCAATCCCTTTGACCCACTTGGACTTTTCTTTCATGCCAAGTATCCGGTCACTCTCTTGACCTACTTGGACTTTCACCTAGCTTCACTCACTAGGGTTTTCAATCTGCCTAGCTTCACTCACTAGGTCTTTCACCTGGCTTTACTCACCAGGATTTTCATACTGCCTAGCTTCACTCACTAGGACTTTCACCTGGCTTCACTCACCAGGATTTCCATCTGCCTAGCTTCACTCACTAGGACTTTCACCTGGCTTCACTCACCAGGATTTCCATCCAGTCAGGTATACCTACTTGACTCTTCTTCATTCACACTGATCAGTCCCTGATCAGAATCTCCCCATATGAACAACTGCACCTGCATTGTCCATGTGTCTACATGTATTGTCAAAAATCGAAACTATGACCAAGACTCAAGCTTGGTCAAACCAGTCAACCTTGACCTAAGGGATATTGCACCAACAATCTCCCCCTTTTTGATGTTTGACAATACCTTTAAGTTTGGACCATTCTGAGTTAAGCTAATCCTATAGCCTTAACTCCATTCATGCCAAGGTATGAATGTTGGTTCCCTTCATTCTCCCCCTATGACCTCCCCCATAGGTAATGAAGGTCTAACTTAAACCACACATTCTCCCCCTATTGGCACACATCAACCCATCTTTGAGCACACATCAACCCGTGCCTCAATTTTAGGCACTCTTCAACAAATGCCCCATTGTTGAAAACTCTTCCCCTGAAGAGTTGCTCATCGTTGTTCACAACTTCACTCGTTGTGACCAACACGATAATGAAGGTCCCATACCCTTCATTAACCTTAACCCTACATTCTCCCCCAATGTAGGCAAATGCCCATCCTTGAGCATTATCCACTTGAAGCCACTTGAACAATGAGGATATCCACTCCCCATTAAAGTTCAAACGCTCAACCTTGAGCATGTTCTTAACGGAAGGTTGACCACCTTCCAAGGTTCATGAAAAATAATTTTCATATCTTTAAAGAGTCCCTCCCCCTAAAGACATGGTGGTAACTTCTGTCATTGCACCAACAATGACTTGGAATCCCCAAAACTTTAGGAAACCCAATTTTAGAAGTTTTGAGGTTCAAATATTCAAAATTTGAAACAAACCTCAACCTAAACTTCAACTTAGCCTTCCTTAACCAAACCATCCTTGTGTTCCACACGAAAACACCCTTTTTATGTATACAAATGTATTTTCAGGGGGCTGGAATGGTTATATTGACTAAACAAGGTTCAAAATGCTGAAAATAAGCTTTCCCAGCCAAAATCAGCATCTTCAATCGATTGGAGTTGGGTTCCAATCGATTGAACCCTGCTGAATCGATCCACTGATCGATTCAGTCTTCTTGGATCGATCGGCTGATCGATCCAGCGAGCTTCTGCTCGCAAGAAATGCCTTTTCAATCGATCGGCTGATCGATTGAGGCACTCCAATCGATCTACTGATCGATTGGAGGCCTGAAATTGCTGAAATTCAATTTCAGCCAATTTCAGAAACCCCTAGAAAATTCTACAAAATTCCAAAAATCGTAAAACTTTGTGTAGACATTATTTAGGGTATAATTTATCATAGAAAAATAGTTTTCTATGAAAATACATCATATTTTTCAAAGATTGACACAAACTTGAGAACTTGCAAAAACTTTAGTGTTTTCTTCAAGTTTGTGTCTAACTATTCAATGGTGATTACTATCAAAAGATAGCCTTCACCAAGGTTTTCCAAAATTATTTTAAAAACATTTTCAAAACCAATATCCCACCATGTTCCTTGGGCTTAATGCACATGACTTGTACATTAGCTTTCCCAATGATGGGAAAACACATAACTATGTGTTTTGATGAACCTAAAACTCAAAAGAAAGCACTAAATCAACATGTTGAGTTTTGTTCATCATCCTAACATCTCACTTGTATCTATTGTGGACAAAACACATACAAGTCATCTTATAGGTCTTTGTGAGATGTAAAATTTAGTTTTGCCCTATTCTAGGGATCATGCATATCTATCTAGGCATTTTAGAGATATTAGACATCCACCCAGGATGTCACTTGTTAATAAGTGTTGTTAAATGCCATTTGTCCTTAATTATAAGGAATTAAACTTAATGCATGATTATGCTATGACATACATCAAAATGAATTAACTTTCAAAGGAAAGATTCCTATAATTACATGATGTATGTATGACATGACATGGTATTTTTATATTTTCATAATAAGTCATGAATGCACAAATAAAACATGATGTCATGGCATATAATGGGCAACCAAACATGGCAAGATTTTGCATAATTAAAATATACCTAGATTATCTATCTAAATATCCTTAACCCTTAGCTAATCCTAAAGCATAAACCCTAGATTGCCCAATTGCTTCAAAGAAATGCCAAAACCTAAATTGACATTTCTGTTTCTCTTGATTTGTTTATGCCACTTAAAATTTAAGCATATCCTCAAATGTTGGCATATTCCATTTTTCCTCAAGAATAATCACATAAATCAAGGCCCGGATTGCCTTAAATTTCTAAGAGAATACCAAAATCCCAACTTAGTATTTCTCAAGGTTTTCCCAATTTATGCCATTTTAAGATAAAATCAATTTTTCACCATTAGGCACATTTTACTCTTTCAAGGAGTAAATAATAATTCAATTTCATTTTCAAAGGTTAACAAAAACCTTGAAAATGCTCCTTGAGTGTCAATTTCTTCATGATTGGGTTAACTACCCTTTCACTTAGAGTTGACACTCTCTAACCCATTTATGGGGTAGAGAAAATGCTCCTAGGAACCCAACACCTATTGGTGCTCCTTGGATGCTCTAGGTATTCACTAGGGATAACTTCCCTATATACCTTCCTAGTGACCTTGTTTGGCTTCTTAGAAGCCTTGGTCACCTTTTCTAGGTCAACTCTAGGGATAGCCTCCCTTGTGACCTTGTTGGTGACTTTCTTAGACTTCTTAAAAGTCTTAGTCACTTTGGTTGCAAAGATACTTCTAGGGATATCTTCCCTTGTATCCTTGACTTGACCTCTAGACTTAGGGTTTGTTCCATAACTATATGGAACCCTATGATAACTAGGCACATACTTTTTAGCTTTGGGTTTGTATCCCAAACCTCTATGGTCATTGGATGGCTTTTGTACCCCTAAACCTAGGTTATGCTCATTTTGCCCTAATAGGATATTTTCCAATCTTTTTAGGGTTTTTTCTAATTTATCAAGTCTTGACCTCAAGACTTGATTTTCCCTTACTAAGTCCTTAGTATTTGATTTTTCATTTGATCCATGAGCATTTTTATTCTTGGGCTTGTATCTATTATCCTTAGTGTTTTTGCCCAAATGTCTATCTATCTTCCTAACCTTAGGTTGGGTAGTCTTGGCATGTAGAGCCACATGCTTTTCCTTAATGCCCTCATGCTTTCTATTCTTATGGTAAATTGCATTAAAATGATAAAAATTTGAACTATCATGCTTTTTACCATAACGTAAAGGGGTAGGCTCAATAAATGTTACCTTCTTCTTTACCTTGGAGGCTCCCCCTTGACTAGTGCCTCCTTGAGCCTTGACCATCTTCTTCCCCTTGGGGCATTGACTTCGGTAATGCCCTTTTTGTTGACACAAGAAGCACACAATGTGCTCCTTGCTCTTCTTTGTCCCGGGGGTGGTCTCCTTTGGCTTCTCCTTGCCCTTTCGTGTCACTTGACCCTTCTTCTTGGCCAAGTTGGGACACTTGCTCTTGTAGTGCCCACTTTCCCTACACTCAAAACATATTATATGATTTTTATTTTTAATTGAAACATTTATACCTTCTTGTGTAGGGGTGGCGCTTTCTCCTCCATGTGATGTGGATGTAGAGGCTTCCTCTTGATCCGATAGTGATGCTCCTCCATTTGATTTTTCTTGACTTGTGGAGGTGGAAGCTTCTTCATCCTCTTCTCTTCTTGACCCGGATGTAGACGATTCTTCTTGCTCTTGATCCGGTGTCAATGAAGATTGCTCCCCCTCAATCCTAGAGGTGGAGGCTTCATCATCTTGTACATGGAACAAGGAGTATGCTCCCTCCTTGTTCTCTTCATTGCACTCCCTTGAAGATGAAGCTTCTTCTTGGACTTCTTCTTCGGAGGTTGAGCATCTCTCAACCTCGGAGTCCTCCTCTTGATCTCGCTCCAATGAGTCTCCCTCTTTGGATTCCTCTTGATTCGGTACAGTGGAGGGTTCTTCATGGATTGTTGCCAATTTGCTCCAAAGCTCCTTGGCATCATTGAATTCTCCGATTTGAGCCAAAATGTGGCTAGGCAATAAGTTGACCAAAAGCTTGGTCACTTTATCATTTGCCTCGCTCCTTTGAATTTGCTCTAAGCTCCATTTGCTTTTCTTGAGAAGCTTGCCCTTGGAGTTTGTTGGAGCTTTGAAGCCTTCCATTAGAGCAAACCATTGCTCTATCTCCATCATAAGAAAATTTTCGATTCTTGATTTCCAAGAATCGAAGCTTGTGGATGTGTACGGTGGAGCCACCCTCGTGTCGAATCCGAGCCCATCTCGAAATTCCATTGTAGAAGTTGAGCTTTTGAATTTCTTTGACTTTGACAATTTTGCTTCAACTTCTTCACCCTCTAGCTCTTCTTATTATACTTGACCCTTCCGGCGATAATTCCGGTGAAGAGCGGCCTCGCTCTGATACCACTTGTTAAGACCGAAAAGTAGCTAGAGGGGGGGGGGTGAATAGCTCTTCGCGTGCTCGTTGCTCGGCGTTGCTTGTTTCTTCAAGGATGCACAGCGGAAGTACAAAGAAACAAATACAAACACGCTAACACTTGGATTTTACTTGGTATCCACCTCTAAGGGAGATGACTAATCCAAGGATCCACACAACGCACGCACCCTCCACTAATGAAACTCTCCTTTATGGTAACTACCAAGGGCGGAGAAGCCCTACAAGACTCAATACAAGAAGAAGAAAGGGTAGTAAAGAAATATAAGCTTACAAGCTTACAATGAGTGCACAAACCCTAACCCTAGTTTCTTCTTCTTGCTTTGATCCGCCTCTTGACTTGGAAGAGCCTCCAAGAACCTTCAAGAACTGGCGGTCTCGAGCTTGAGAAGAGTTGTGGAGGAGCTGGTGAAGATCTGAAATGAATCTGTGAAGTGATGCCGAAGACAACGCTCGCCTGCGGCTCAAATACGACGCAACGGTCGGATCCCAATCGATTGGATTGCTCCCAATCGATCGGGGAGGCTTTGGATCGATCCACGGATCGATCCAGAGCGCCTCTGTGCTCTGGAAAAATGCCCGCTTATCGCGCGAAACAGCAGCATCCCAATCGATCCACTGATCGATTGGGACCTCTGGATCGATCCACTGATCGATCCAGAGGCTTTCTGTTCGCTGGGAAAGGTCTGGATCGATCCACTGATCGATCCATAGCCTGGATCGATCCACTGATTGATCCAGAGCTTGGTTTTTGCCCAAAACCAAGTCCCAAACCTCCCAAACCAACATCCGGTCAAACTTAACCTGTTGGTACGTCATGCCTAGCATCTAGTCACTCCCTTGACCTGCTAGGACTCCCTCACCAAGTGTCCGGTCAATCCCTTTGACCCACTTGGACTTTTCTTTCATGCCAAGTATCCGGTCACTCTCTTGACCTACTTGGACTTTCACCTAGCTTCACTCACTAGGGTTTTCAATCTTCCTAGCTTCACTCACTAGGTCTTTCACCTGGCTTTACTCACCAGGATTTTCATACTGCCTAGCTTCTCTCACTAGGACTTTCACCTGGCTTCACTCACCAGGATTTCCATCTGCCTAGCTTCACTCACTGGGACTTTCACCTGGCTTCACTCACCAGGATTTCCATCCAGTCAGGTATACCTACTTGACTCTTCTTCATTCACACTAATCAGTCCCTGATCAGAATCTCCCCATATGAACAACTGCACCTGCATTGTCCATGTGTCTACATGTATTGTCAAACATCGAAACTATGACCAAGACTCAAGCTTGGTCAAACCAGTCAACCTTGACCTAAGGGATATTGCACCAACATATATGAGCAGAGAGTTATGACTTTGGAAGGTACTACGTTCACTTCCGTTTCCAGAGCATATCCTTAAAACAAATTTGATAATTTTCTGAATAACTCATCATCTATCTAATTATTCCATAAGAGTCCTATACCTTCTTTCTACTACACCATTCTGTTGGGGTGTACCAGATACAGTTAGTTGGGATTGAAATCCAACTTCTGATAAGTGACTCCTAAAATCTCTCAAGAGGTACTTGCCACTACGATCTTCCATAGTGACTTTTTACTTTAACATTTCTCCGCATCAGTCTTGTACTCTTTGAACTAATCAAAGCACTTAGTCTTGCGGCACATTAAGTAAATGTATTTGTATCTTGAATAGTTGTCTATAAAATAGACGAAATATTCGATACTACCTCTTGTCTGGATTGTCATAGGATCACACAAATCAGAATGGACCAATTCCAATATATCTTTGACTCCATTCCCCTTAGACTTAAAAGCTTCTTGGTTATTTTTCCTTTCAAGTAAGACTCGTAGGTTGGAAAGATTTCCACTACTAATGAACACAAAAGTTCATCAGCTACCAATGAATCCTACTTAAGTTAATATAACCTAGCTTTAGATGCCAAAGATATAATTGGTTCATTTCCGAAGGTTGCTTTCTCTTAAAATTAGAAGATGTGTTACTAATTTCCATTTGTTGCATCGTGGGAGTTATTGGATTATAAATTGTCAACCATCATACCAGAATAGATAACTTTCCTATTTTTCTTGATAACAACTTTGTTATCAAAATAGACACAATATCTATAATAGTTTAGAAACTGAAATCAGGTTCTTTCTAAACTTGGTACGTAAAGACAATTACTTAAAATCCATAGTTTATTCTTATCAAAGGATAAACATCTCCCACTGCAACAGCTACCACTTTTACAGTAGTGCCCATGTGGACGGTGATTTACCTTTCATTTAGATGTCGGGTTTCCTGGAACCCTGTAATGAATTGCAGACATGATTAATGGCATCTTGTATCTACACTCCAGGTTCTGGTAGATAACACCACTAGACATGTTTCAACTAATGAATTAAATACACCTAAATTGTTCTTAGTTCTAAGAAGATACCTACCTTAATGTCCAAGTCCTATTTCCAATCATTACAATTGGGACTACTAAGTCTTTTTCTATAGTATGACTACTAGGGATTGACAAACATCCTAAGAATCACAAAAATATTTGGTCAAGATTAACTCCTTAAAATCTCCATGAATTTTGTGCATACAAAATCGAAGAGGAGATTTTATTCATTAATTTTATTATCTCGTCAACTTGACGAATAAAATTAATAGTTGATCTGTTTTTGATCAAATATTTGGTCAAAACTCTTTGAATTTAAAATAACATTGATTCCTCAAACAATATTATTTAAATTCACCAACACCTCAGACACCGTGAATTTTGCATGCCACGTTAGTGTGGACGTATACAAATTCATCATTTGTTAGAGGAGGGTTTTACCCATTGACTATATTGTCAATATAACTTTTTGACAAATAAAATTACCTCAAACACCATGAATCTTGTATGCCACGTTAGTGTGGACGTATACAAATTCAAACATTTGTAAGAGGGGTTTATTAATTTTATTATATTGCCAATCTAGTTTTATGACAAATCAATAGTTGGTTTCCCTTTGGTCACACAAGTGATAGTAGTGACTCCGTTGGGGAGGATACTATTAAATGTGTCTAAGTGTATACCATTACTTGACACTAAGTCCATTAATAAGATTATGCCCCTTCCGTTGGGGAAGATCACACGCTCTTAATTAACTTCCTATAGTCATCCAAAATGGAAGTCTGTTCTAGTGATCCACAAACAAGCTCATCCGTTATGGAGGAAGGCACTCAGAGCCAACGCGCAAGCTTGTTTGCATCACTTACAAACCAATAATGGAGACCATGGGATTTACTTAAAAATCCCTCTCCCACTTAGTTATTTATAAATGAGGAATTTTAACTATGCTAGCCTACTAAATATGTAAACCAACATGCACACACAGCACAATATAAAAGCAATAAATAGAAAATCTAATTTTCAACTATTATGGCTTTTATCTCTAGTTGTCCTCCGTGTGTTGTCATCCCAAGCTGCTGCCATATTTGGCCACCGCCACCGGGTCTAGCTGTCGCATCCATCTTGCTCCTAGTTCCGCTGCGCCTCTGGTCCTTAGAAGGTTCCACGCTTTGCAAGATTCGATCCGCGACATAAATAGAATTTTACATTTTGATCCTATATTCCTCGAAGGAATGTACATGTATCTAGATCAAAAATAAAATCCTAATAAAACTAAATACGGCTCCTGTATTTTATAATACAATCATGCACACACATATAAATGCCCTTGACATGTCCAAGGGTCCAATCACACACATAATAACTAAAAGCCATAATAGTTGGATCCTGCATCCACAAAGTTAGCACATCCTACTATTATCCTGCCTAAATTATGTATGACATGTGCATAATTAAACTAATATCAAATACACAGAGGTAAAACCCTAGCTCTGATACCAATTGTTGGTTGCTACTCGGAAAACCTAGAGGTTCCAATGTACAAAAATTTTGTACAAAGGTCTGAACCTTTTCCTAGCTACCATGTGTTCTTTTAAATTAAATTTTGGATCGCCTGCGGAACTTAACACGTTTGATCCAAAACTTAATCTATTCGTTCTTTTAGGTTTTGACTTGGGTCTCCTGCGGAAGTTAACACGTTCGACCCAAATCACCTTAAGTTATTAATTCCATTAAATATTAATTTCCATAATTGGTTCCCAGTACTGACGTGGCGAGGCACATGGCCTTCTTGGATATGGGAGCAACCACCACTGACTAGACAAAACCTTTTATGGAAAGCTAATATTTAATTTCCTAAAATAACTTTAGGTTAACCGAAAAGAACAATCAAATCACAAGAAAAAAAAATAAAAGAACACAACATCGAAAAACATATTCGAAATACTAGAATCGCATGCCTCTTGTATTTGGTATTATTTCCAAAAATAACTAGTATGATGCGGAAAGAAAAATTACTAGTTATACCTTTTAGAAAGACCTCTTGATCTTCTACCGTATTCCTCTTCTAACCTCGGACGTTGTGTGGGCAACGATCTTCCGAGATGAGAAACCACCAAAGCACCTTCTTTTCCTTTCTTCAAATTTCGGCCAAGCACAAAGCTTCCAAAAGATGAAGATCTTTTCCACCAACCAAGCTCCAAGGGATGTAAGCTTTCTCTCCTTCTTCCTCAAGCTAGATCCGGCCACCAATTAAAACTCCATGAGCATGAAGAGGTTCGGCCACAAAGAGAAGAAGTAGAGAAGAAGAAAGGGCCGGCCACACCACCAAGGAAAAGAGGGAGAAAAATAGAATAGAGTCCTTCACCTTGAAGCCTCCTCTATCCCTTCTTTTATAATCCTTGGTCTTGGCAAATAAGGAAAATTTAATAAAAACTTCCTTAATTCTTTTACCATTAAAAAGGAAAATTTATTTAATTAAAAATAAATTTTCTTTTCTATTTGTAATGGCCGACCACCTTAATCCCTTTAATCAAGGAAATTTTAATTCACACAAGAATTAACACTTCCTAATTTGCTTCCGGGAATTTATAAAAAGTTCTCAAATAATTTTTCCCTTCATGGTGGTTAATAAAAAGGAAATTTAATAAATTAAAATCTTTCTTTTAAACATGTGGATAAAAAAAAGTTATCTCTAAAAAATTAAAATCTCTCTTAATCTATAAATAAGGAAAGATATCAAATCTTTTCTTAATCTTTTGTAGAAACTAATAAAAGAGAATTATTAATTTTTAAACTTTCTTTTAAATCATGAACATGGTTAAAAAGGAAAGTTTTCTTAAAATTTAAAATCCTCCTTTAATCAACAAATAAGGAAAGATTTCAAAATTTAAACTCTCTTTTAAACATGTAGATGATTTACAAATAAGGAAAGTTTTTACCAAAAATTAAAACCATCCTTTTAAACTACAAATAAGGAAAGAGATTAATCTCTTCTCTTAATCTTTTGTAGAAAGTTATAAAAGGAAATTTTTAATTTTTAAACTCTCTTTTAAAACCATGATATCGACATAAGAAATAATTTTAATAAAAATCCTTTTTAATATTCTAGTGGCCGGCCACCTAAGCTTGGGACCCATGCTTTGGCCGGCCACCTACATGGCTCATCCACTTGGTCTTGGCCGGCCCTAGCTTGGGTTCCAAGCTAGCTTGGCCGACCCCCATTGGATGGGTAAGAAGGTGGGTATGCGGTGGGTATAAATCTCTATATACTAGAGGCTACGATAGGGACCGAAAGGAGGAATTGATTTTGGTCTCCCGATGAAAATAAGCATCCCGTGTTCGCCCTGAACACACAACTTAATTTCATCAATAATAATTCATTCCACTAAAGAACTATTATTGAACTACCGCACCAATCCCAAATTACATTTTGGGCTCCTTCTTATTATGAGTGTGTTAGTCTCCCTGTGTTTAAGATGTCCACTAATTAAGTAAGTTACGACAACTCACTTAATTAATATCTAGCTCCAAGAGTAGTACCACTCAACTTCATCGTCATGTCGGACTAAGTCCACCTGCAGGGTTTAACATGACAATCCTTATGAGCTCCTCTTGAGGACATTCTCAACCTAGATCACTAGGACACAGTTTCCTTTTATAATCAACAATACACACTATAAGTGATATCATTTCCCAACTTATCGGGCTTATTGATTCATCGAACTAAATCTCACCCATTGATAAATTAAAGAAATAAATATCAAATATATATGCTTGTTATTATATTAGGATTTAAGAGCACACACTTCCATAATAACTGAGGTCTTTGTTTCTTTATAAAGTTAGTATAAAACAAACGACCTCTAATGGTCCTACTCAATACACTCTAAGTGTACTAGTGTAATTATATAGTTTAAGATAAACTAATACCTAATTACACTATGACCTTCCAATGGTTTGTTCCTTTTCATTATGGTCGTGAGCTACTGTTTATAATTTATAAGGTACTGATAACATGATCCTCTGTGTGTGACACCACACACCATGTTATCTACAATATAAATTAATTGAACAACTACATTTATCATAAATGTAGTCATTTGACCAATGTGATTCTTATTTCTAGATAAATATTTATACCAAAAGCTAGGCTTTTAGTATATACTCTAACAGCTTGTTCCTTCGTGCAGCTCTATCAGTTTGTCCCACAGTTCTTTGGCGTTCTTATGTGGTCCGACCCGGTTCAGTTTTTCTCTGGTCAATCCGCACTGTAGGGTGTTGATTGCCTTGTTTTCTGTTGACGCCTTCTTCTTTAGGTCTGACGTCCAATCTTCTGGGTCCAGTAGATTTCCGGAACTGTCTACTGGTATTTTATATGGTCTGGTGATGCTTATCCACTGGTCGAAGTCCGTTTTGAGATAGACTTCCATTTTCTTCTTCCAATACGGGAAGTCATCCCCGTTAAAGAGGGGAGGACACACTGTGCTAAATCCTTCAAGTTGAGACATTTTAATCCTGCACACAAGAAAAAAATAGACAAGAAAAAAATCCCAAGACTTGGTCTTGGATTAGCAGTGTGGGAAGAAAAAGATGATAGAAAGATCTAAATGAGTGTTCCACCAATTTGGATAATGAAAAAAAAATCTTTCCAAAAAGGTAAGATTATCGGTTTGGAATTATGCGAAAAAAATTAAAAACCAAAAAAAACTTAACAGAAAGTTCACCCCCTGTCTGATTGGTGGTTGCACCAAATCAGAGTGGTACCTGCTCTGATACCACTTGTTGGATCGTAGACGTTCGATAGAGGGGGGGTGAATATCGAAAAACGTTCGAACAAAGTAAACGCAGCAGAAAAGTAAAACAATAAGCCAAAGAAAACACAAGGATTTACTTGGTTCGGAGCCTTTTGCGACTCCTACTCCAAGGCCCGCACACGAGGGTGCTTTCGATGGGCAATCACTATCAATTTGAAAGATATTACAAACTAAGTACAAGAATTAATAAAATGAAAATACTGACAAACTGAAAAGAAGTAAACTGAAGACAGCGCTTTATCGGAGTAGCCTCAAGGCGTCACAGGAGCACAGTAGAGCAGAGAGTTCTGAGTTGTTGTTGAAGCTCCACCCCTGCCCCTTCTTTTATATGAAGCTTGGGGCGCCTCGGATCCCTTCCAGGTGCCCTGGTGAGACGTACCAGGTCCAACCAGCGAGCTCCACGTGGTGACGTGCAATCGGGATAAAACTTGCCTCCCGGGCGCTCGGATCCCTTCCGGGCGCTTGGACCTCCGGGCGCCCGAATCCCCTCTGGGCGCCCGGACCACCTTTCTCCAGAACAGGTCCTTCTCCTGCAAGACAAGGTTAGTCCGAGGCAAATATAATAAATTTCTTGCAAAACTAAGTGTTAGCACAGTTCATAAGTTTGACATAAAAAGTATGACTTAGATTTCGTCTTTTCGAGACCGGAATCTAGTCACGATCTCGACTTTGATATCCGAAATGGATCTAAGTCAGATTGACGCCTAATGTTCCCTTCCTGGGAATGCATCCTCACAGTGACTTACCTTTACTCACCTGCCAGACGTCCGGTCAGTCCTTCGACCCGTCTGGACTTCTCGCCAAGTGTCCGGTCAGCCCGTCGACCCACTTGGACTTCTCGCCAGCTATCCAGTCAGCCCATCGACCTAGCTGGACTTCTTGCCAGACATCCGGTCAGTCCGTCGACCTGTCTAGACTTCGTCTGCACACTCGGTCAGAGTGTTAGATCACAACAAACTTAACTTAACCCGATTTGTCATTCATCAAAACCTGAGTTAGATCATTAGTGCTAACCGCACCAACAATCGTCTCCCTTTGCTCCAAGCCGACACCATTCATTTTGACCTAGAACCACCGATTGCCTCCTCAACTTCTCTGTCTCCATCAATGAGGATCAATTCTGGCACCCGCTCACTATGGGTCGGCGTCTCTTGACCTAGTGCTACCATCAGCCACTGTTGCTTGCTGTCATCATTGGAGAAGAAGAAGGTTAGGTAATAGTCCTTTTAACTTCAATGATGATGTAGATTTTGGTAAATTACTGTAAAGATTCCTAATTAGTTGGATTTGGGATTGCTTTCCAATTGGTAGTGGAAGATTGGTGTGCAATTATTTGGTTCTAGCCATTACAACTCCAATCATTACTGTTCGTCGACAATCCATAGCTCCAGTCGTGAGCCACCGGCTGTGCCATTGAGCTTGGGTGAGTAAAGGTGATGAACTTATTGTTAACCCTAATGTATTGGTGTATGGAATTATTTAGGGTTAGGTTAAATATAATTTGGTCGATAGAATGGATTAATTGGGATTAAGAACTAGGTTAACCCTAATTTTCTCAATGGAGATTAATCAAAGTTAATCATTATTTAGAGTTAATTAATAATTCTTTGATTAAGGTTTTTCTTAATTAGTTTTGGGGATTTGATTTAGCTATTTAATTCATATTAAAGTAGCTAAATAACGTGTAATGATGCAGGACTCTAATCATTGGAGATGGGCATTATAATGAGGGATTTATTTGACATGAGCTATACATTAAACGCGGGTACTTCTTTCTTGGCCTCTATAGTTCTTTGAACTTAGTGCATGGATTATCTTATGAATTAAGTTGCTTTATCTTGACTCCATTCGTATTTTATCTGTGTTTGATACTTATATGCTTGATCTTTGAGATGATCTATTTATTATCTATATAGTCTCATCTTTGGTTATTCTTACTCTGTCGTGTACACATGTGTATGGTGTGTACTGTAGGAGTTATCATACTGATTATGCATTATTAGTGTGCACACGTGTATAGGTGTTGCTACGTATTGTAGATGTTGTAAGTAGACACATGATAGATCTTTTCATGTATATAGGTGTAAATGATTGATGGATCATGATTCTAGATCTATCATGTGTTGTGTGTGCATACATGTCAGGTGAGTATTATTGGAGGTATCTTGTCAATTATACCTTTGTTGTTATGTGTACATGTGTCCAGCATATTTAGTTGGAAGTATCTTGATGATTATAGCTATGTTGTGAGTGTACACGTGTTTATCGTTTGTACAGGTGGCTGGTGAGTGGTATTGGAGGTATCATGTCGTTTATACCTATATTGTGGTGTGTGTACACGTGTTTAGTGTGTACTATTAGAGGTATCTAGTTGATTATACCTATGTTGAGTGTCCACACATATCAGGTGTGCATTATTAGAGGTATCATGTTTGTGTAGTGCATACACACATGTTTGGTGTGTATTATTGGAGGATCATGTTGATTATATTGTACCTATATTGAGGGAGTTATTGTATTGATGTTCATGGTATTGGTATCATGGTTATTTACATCATGTTCATCATTGCACTATATGCATGCTAATGACCATTGCTCCCCTTCGATATGAGCTAGTTTGACGGTCATTGCTCCCATTTGGTATAAGCTAGTTTGACGACCATTGCTCTCATGTGGTACGTGCTAATTTGGCGACCATTGCTCCCTTGTAGTTAGAGGAGTTGATAACAATTATTATAGATTTGGTTTTGTATGTCTCCTATCAACTAGGGCTCTCTCCCATTGTAGGATGAGGTTATTGCCAGTTGATGGTGAGTGTTATATTCTGGGCTGCCCATAGTGATCTATAATAGAGTGATCTCGCGCAACCCATAGCTAGATAGCTACTTCTTGTCTGCCTACAGTGATTTGTGGTAGAGTGATCTCGCGCAGACAGGGACCTTGACATTTCAGACTGCCCATAGTCATTTTTGGTAGAGTGATCTCACACATTTCCTAGCTAGATAGCTAGATGTCTTGGTCACTAGTATTTCTTGTTGTGGAGCGTCGCTCCCATATATGATGGTTTGCATATGATTTTATCCTCGGTTTATTATATCCTGGGCTGCCCATAGTGATATGTGGTAGAGTGTTCTCGCACAACCTATAGCTAGATATCTACTTTTTGTCTGCCCACATTGATCTGTAGTAGAGTGATCTCGCACAGACAAGGACCTTGACATTTCAGACTACCCACAGTGATCTGTGGTAGAGTGATCTTGCGCAGTCCCTAACTAGATAGCTAGATGTCTTGATCACTTACAGATTGTTTGTGGTGGAGCATTGCCCCCACATATTGCGGATTGTTTGTGGTGGATCGTTGCTTCCACATATTGCAGATTGGTTGTGGAGGAGCATTGCTCCCACATATGATGTGTTGCTTGTGGTGGAGCGTTGCTCCCGCATATGATTGATTGCTTGTGGTGGAGTATTGCTCCCACATACAATGGATTACTTGTGATGGACTATTGCTCCCACATATGATGTATTCTTATGATGGAGCGATGTTTTCACATTTGACGATATATTACTGTTTATCATACATGCTTATACTATCATATATATATTTCCAGGTGTTATGAGTAGGTTTGTTGCTGATTCTTAGTGAGTTACTAATCATTATATTGTTTGTGTTATATTGGTACGGGTATTTATATTTATCATGTCATATATGATTATGCTCTTATTTTCCTACTGAGACTATATATCTTTGATCACCTTACACTTTTATCCATGCACTACCATATTCTTATTACTCGCTGAGTGATCCGCACTCACCATCACTTATATTAGTTTTTCTTTTGCCAAGTAACTGGTAGATGTTGGAGGAGTTGCTTCGAGGATCCTAGTTGCTAGTCCCACGTCACATCCGAGATTCATTTTCCAGTTATTTCGCATTATACTATCCTTACTTTGTTTTTTTTGGGCTTGGTGTGTAGTGATTCGACTTGCTTTTGGATTTAAGCCTTGTGGATACCTTAGTTTGGTTGTGTTGTGGTTGTATAAGTCATGTCGGCATGCAGTTAGGATATCTATTTTGTGTGGTTTGTGTTTGTTTCCAGCTGTGGGGGCTATTTACTATATAACTACATGGTTATGTTCTTTTTGTTCCAACAGTGTAGGCTAAATATATAACTGCATGGTTGTGTATGTTCCAGCCGTGTGGGCAGTTGATTATCTTTTGTGTGGCCTTGTAGTCTTGTATTCATGATTCATTTGTCACTGCTATAGAGGAGGTGCTGTTTAATTTTCGTCGGACAACCTTACCTTGGGGTGTGATAATTTATTGGTATCAAAGCCACAGCTTTATGAGGCCTATTTTTCATGTTTTGGATTTCATAATTTATTTTCTCGATATGACATTTTAAGTTTTCAAACTAGGCAGTGGCAGGATATCTCCGAGCTATTGGAAAATAAGGTATGTTCTAGTGGTTATCATACTTGTTTGGGCTCATTACCTTATTTAGTTATGTTGAATTGTATAGTTATTTCTATACCTGTCTAGTAGATACCCACTAACTTGTTTTTTGCATGGTGACACTTAGTGAGTCATACCTATTTCTCTCTATACTCTTGTAGTACTTATTTAGTTGCTTGTAATAGGTATGACACGTGGGGGTTCAGCCACTATTCACACTCGTCATCTGAGATCGTCTTAGAAACGAGCTACTGAGTCAATGGGACTTGAGCCCTACACTAGTGAGATGAATCCAACTGATGCCGAGATAGTTAGCAGAGGACTCGATCATCAAACCCCTATGGGAGATCAAAGATTACAGTCTCAGGGAATTCATTCAACCACACCAACACCTACTTCTACTATATCATCGGTGGTACTAGCTCTTGCTACCACTGGCTGGGTGAGGGATATAACACATATTTCATGGTGACTTTGATTCATGGGATGCTCGTGCTTGGTTGGAAAATATGGAGGCCACATTCGAGTATATGACATGCATTGAGTAAGAAAAAGTTGAATTAGCTGCTTACAGCTATGTGATCAAGCAGTTACTTGGTGGAAAATGCAAAAGATGATTTTCGGAGAGAAAGTCATTACATGGACTTTGTTTCGTGATTCCTTTGAGAGACAATATTTTCCTGCTACTTTTTACATGGCACGCCACCAAGATTTTCTGAATTTAAAGCAAGGTGATCGTTCGGTCATGGAGTATAATGCGGAGTTTAGTCGACTTGCAGAGTTTTGTCCACATTTGATAGCTCAGGATAGTGATTGGATGTTCTAGTTCATTTAGGGCCTTGCGGCCTATATTCAGATTAGGATGTCTAGATCATCCACCAGTACTTATTTAGAGGCTCAAGATCGAGCTTTGTTTATAGAAATGACGCAGTAGTAGGTATCTTAGGAAAAGGGGAATAGTATGCAATTGCCTCAAGATAAGTCTGCTAGTCAGAAACAGTAGACTTCAGGACAGAAAAGAGGAGATAGGGGCTATGGATCATGATTTACTTTTGGAGTATCCTCTCAACCTCAGAAGCCAGGGCGTTTGACAGTAGGATCTCGTTTCATTTAGCTGCACCAAAAGAATAACTCTAGTAAAGTGAAATGTTTGCAATGCGGAACTAAAGGACACAATAGGACAGAGTGCCAAACATGCGATTTGTTTCTATTGTAAACACCCAGGGCATCTGAGCCGGGATTGTACCTTGAAGGCACGTGTGGAGAGCACTAATGGTATCCTTCAAAGGGGTAGACCCCCTCAGTCTCAACCATAGAGAGGGCTGCAGAGAACCCAGCTCTCTTCTCGTCAACAGCAAGTGATACCTGCACCGGTGCAAATATACTTCATTTAGGGCCAGGAGCACCTTGTATTACCTGTGACTGTTTCTTATTATCAGACATATCCAACACAGCAGGACTTAGCTCTCCCGTCTTGGCCCTATCTGACTCATCAACCCCAGTTTTAGTAGTTGATTACTACTCGCCCGACCCAGCTACAGTCTATTATGAGAGTGCCACCATTGAACCCTCGAGATCGGACGTGATTATGTTGTTACATGAGAGGAGGCACAACAGGCCAAGGGAGAAGTTCTTTGAGGTAATATTTCAATTTATTTCATTTATCCATATTTATTTATAGATATTGATGGTTATTATTCATTTGTATTCTGGGTATTATGTTGGTGCAGCGGGAACGACAAGAGGGGAGGGGTGAATTGCCTGCAAATAAAACAAAGCCTTCCTCGTTCTTTCAACTCAAGAATAGCAACAATAATAAAATAAAACATAAATAAAAGTAAAGTAGAGAAGAGAAGACTCAGGTTTTTACTTGGTTACAACTTAGATGATTGTTAATCCAAGACAGTTGAAAAAGCACACTACGAATCTCCTTCACTATAAGCGGAGAAGCCTTTTTACACATTAAGAAAGTTCACACGTTGCTAGGAATTGATTACAGAGTTGATTGCTTAATTTCTAGCTCCAGGGGCCTTTATATAGCTCCTGGAAACTCTATCTCGAGTCTTGAGGGCGCCTCCAAAGGGGTTGAGGGCGCCTCCAGCCGAGGCATCGGATAAAACTTTATCCAAACTTGAAACAGTCAAGTAGACTAGGTCGAAGGCACCTTCAATGGCATTGAGGGCGTCTTCAATGTTAAGGGCGTCCTCAATGCTGTTGAGGGCATCTTCAATGTTGAGGGCGCCTTCAACTTACATGGTATAAATAGCTTCCAACTTCTCTTTTTCTTCTTCTTCCGAAGTTCTGATCGCTTGGGTGATTTCTGTTGGTGCAATCGACCTAAGTTTTGATTAGTACGATCATGGTTTTGATGTGTGTGTCAAAGAGTTTAAGTTAGGCTTTCATAGGTATTTGATATGTGTGTTTGAGTCTTGCAGGACTTGGTGAAATACACATGAGAAGCTTGGTGCAGCTAAGCTTGGGAAGCTCATCCTAAGGCTCAAATCCTTGAGTCGGTGAAGGATGGTGTGGAAGACATTCGAGGGACCGCCGGACAAGGAGCAACGGAGTGGAGCTGAGGGAAGCAGACTTCAAGGCAATGTGAAGGATGACACAGAGTGGAGCCGCGGGCTCGGGTGCATCTGAGGGATGAAGGCCAAGGAAGAGGACTTCAAGGGTGACTCCGGAGAGGATGAGTGTGAGTGTGTAACAAGGTGCAGTCCAGTCGGTTGCAACTTTTAGCAGTCAACTGCACCAGTCGACTACATGTTTTAGCAGTTGACTGCACCAGTCGACTGCATGTTTTAGCAGTCGACTGGCAGTGAACAGAAGCATTCTGTTCGCTCAGTCGACAGTGACCAGTCGACTGCTAAAACTAGCAGTCGACTGGTAAATGACCGTTGGCCAACCGTTGGTGCTACGAAGTAGCCGTTGGCTACCTCCAACGGTAGCACCAGTCGACTGATGGTTTTCCCAGTCGACTGGTGCCGAGATGAGTTGATATGATGATTAACTCTCTCCTCTTATTTATAGGAAGCTTTGGGGCTTAAAGGAGGTTACTCATGCTTGCTGAATAACTCCTTAGCAATTGTCCAAAGCTTCCAAGTCTACTCTCTTCCTCCCAAAACCTAAACTTCATCATTGTAAAGAGGAAGAGATCCTTTGTGAGAGGTTTGCTCCACCGAGAAGGAGAAAGCTTTAGCCGGAGATTGCCGGGGATTGATCCACCGAAGGATCAATGGTTCGTCTACCTCAAGGACACGTCATGGAGTAGGAGCAAGCAATCTCCGAACCACGTTACATCGAGCTTGTTAGAGATTTGGTATTCTTTCTTTATTGTTTTCATTAGTTAGTTGTATTTCCGCTTGCGCACTAACTTGTAGGAGAAGAAACGCGATTTGGGGGTGACCTAGCTATCCAACCCCCCTTCTACCCGGCCACCGATCCTTTACAATTTCGGCCAATCGAAATATGACTCACCCGAACCCAATTTTCGACCTTCTCCTTAAGCAGACTTTCATCTCGGCTTCTCGTCCCTCGAACGTCGTGCATGTTTTTCTCATCCATCGGAGTACTCTTCCGTAGCTCTTTCATCCTTCGGACGCATCGAGCCCGACAACTCCCTTCCCGTATCATCCTTCTTGCTAGCTGCGTCTTTCGCTCGACTTCTTGCGCTCCTAAGTTCCTGCACACTTAGACACATGGATTAGAACAAACTAGGACTCAGGACCTAACCTAACTTAGTTGATCACATCAAAACAACCACGGGGTTCAACAATTTTCCCCTTTTTGATGTGCATCAACCCAAGTTCAAGTTAGGGTAAACCAAACAAGTAATTTAAAGAAATTACAAAACTAACATTTCAAGCATAAAGTTTGCAATTAAAAATAAATTGCAATACTAAGTATAAAATGAATTTATCTATCAAAATTTAGAAAAAATGACTTTAACTCCCCCTGAACTTGTACTAACTCTCCCCCTTTGATCACATCAAAAAATAGTTGGCTAATTTCCAAGTTAATGAAGTAAAGAAACTGTTTAGGTTAAAGTAAACTTTTAACACTATTTTTTAAGTTTTTAAAA